>NC_045552.1:29036415-30236415 GCF_009769535.1 Thamnophis elegans
GCACAGGTTTGTTAAAAACAGATCAAGCCAAGACAATTTTATTTCATTCTTTGACATAGTGACACAGTGACCAGTGAAATACTATGGATATAGTATATTTGGACTTCAGCAAGGCATTTGTCATGCCCCCATTGGAGTCTGAAACTGTGGGAGAAGATGAGCTAGAACAAGAGCTGACAGTGATTGAGAGGGCAGCTCCATTGGCCTTGGAGGAAACCGGGGAAGGGCAGAGTCAGTCAAGCCAAGGTTTTTGGAATTAGTCAGGCCTGCAGGCAGGGAGGAACGGGGGCAGGACGAACATGAGAGACAGAGCTCAGATGAGGAGCAAGCACCACCCCCTCCTGATCCAAGGGCTAGGAGAGTGCAGAGAAGGCGTGATCAGTGCAGACTGAGCAGGCTACTTGGGAGGAGAGTGCCCCACCCGTCTTCAATAGCAATAGCAATAGCAATAGCAGTTAGACTTACATACCACTTCATAGGGCTTTCAGCCCTCTCTAAGCGGTTTAGAGAGTCAGCATATTGCCCCCAACAATCCGGGTCCTCATTTTACCCACCTCGGAAGGATGGAAGGATGAGTCAACCCTGAGCCGGTAAGATTTGAACAGCCAAACTGCAGAACTACAGTCAGCTGAAGTAGCCTGCAGTGCTGCATTTAACCACTGTGCCACCTCGGCTTCACCAGGCACACCTGGGGAATGAGACTTAAGGAGCCGCTGTGGGGAGGGGCATTTGTCAGGAAGAAACGCTGAGTTCCTGAAGTGTTGCATGCCGATGTTTGAACTTTCCAAGAGGCATGGCGTGGACTAATTATCTGGATCTTTTGCTCCCTGAACTCCTTGATTTGCCCTTGCTTTGCCAAATACATTTGGGATTTATTGCCATGCAGCCTTGGTGCAGACAGTGCTGGGCTGGACTAATTGCAGTCAGAGGCTGCTTGAGGTTTGTGTGGTGGTTTGTTATCACTCTGCTCTGGGACTTGCCAGAAATGTGGGAGTGTTTGGGGAGATTTGGAGCAATAAAGGGGTGGTTTGAACTGCCAGCTGTTATCTCTGTGCCTGCTCTGGGTCTCACAGCATTTTACAAAGTAGATCACAACCTATTGCTTAGTAAACTAGAAAAATGTGGGATAGATTGCTGTGGATTTGTAACTGGCTGACAAATCATACTCAATGAGTAATCCTTAATGGTATCACATCTACATGGAGACAAGTAAGAAGTGGGATACCACAAGGTTCTGTCTTAGCCCAGTACTTTTCAATATCTTCATAAATAACTTAGTTGAGGAAATAGAAGGGGAGCTGATCAAATTTGCAGATGACAGTAAGCTGCAGGAATAGCCAACATCCCAGAAGACAAGCTCAGGATCCAAAAAGATCTTGGTAGACTTGAACAATGGGCCCTTACATGAAATTTAATGTGGAGAAAAGCAAGGTTTTAGGCAAGAAAAACAAAAGGTACAATTACAGATTAGGTGAAATCTGGCTCAAAAAGCAGTAACTGTAAGAGGGACCTTGGTGTCCTAGTGGACGATCACTGAAACATGAGTCAGCAATGTCTGGCAGCCACCAAGCAAGCTAATACAATCCTTGGTTGTATAAACAGAGGCATAGAATCAAAATCACATGAAGTATTTGTACCGCTTTATAAAGCCTTAATAAGGCTGCACCTGGAATCCTGCATCCAGTTTTGGTCACCACATGACAAAAAAGATGTTGAGGCTTTGGAAAAAGTGCAAAGAAGAGCAACTAATATGTTTAAAGGCCTGGAGACAAAAAATATGAAGAATGGTTGAACGATTTGGGTTTGGCTAGTCTAGTGAAGCGAAGGACTGGGGGGATGACATGATAGCAGTATTCCAGTATTTGAGGGGCTGCCCCAAAGAAGAGGGGGTCAACTAATTTCCCAAAGCACCAGGTTGCAAGACAAGAAACAATGGATAGAAACTAATCAAGGAGAGAAGCAACCTAGAACAAAGGAGAAATTTCCTGACAGAACAGTTAATCATTGGAACAGCTTGCCTCTAGAGGATGTGGGTGCTTCATCACTGAAGGTTTTTAGGAAAAGACTGGACAACAACCTATCTGAAATGACATAGGGTCTCCTAGCAGGGGGTTGGACTAGAAGACCTCCAATGCCCTTCAGCTCAATTCTGATAGATTGAGCTCAGAGAAGGGGAAAACCATACGGCTTTTATCATACACAGCAAAATATGTTGGATGAGGACAAATTAGCACCATCAGGACTAATCAGAATCAGAATAGAGCTGGAAGGGACTTGGAGATCTTCTAATCCAACCCAGTCCTTCTTTTCTGTAGACTGCCTATTCCCAAATCCTGCAACCAGTCTTCAAATGTTTTTGTCTCCAGGCCCTGAATCATCTTAATTGCTCTTCTTTGCACTTTTTCCAAAACCTCATGTTTATAAAGAAGTATTAATAATTTTTATTCTATGGCTCTGTTTAAACAACCAAAGACTGTATTAGCTTGTTTGTCAGCTACCAAACATGGCTCATGTTTAAGTGATCCTCCACTAGGACTCCAAGTTCTCTTTCACAGTTATTGTTTTTTGTGCCAGCTTTTGCCTAATCTGTACTTGCACCTTTGATTTTACTGAATAGAATACAATACAATATAACAGAACAGAACAGAATAGAATAAGGAATAGAGTAGAATAGCACAGAACAGAATTCAGAATAGAATAGAATAAGGATTAGAATAGAACAGAACAGAATTCTTTATTGGCCAAGTGTGATTGGAATTTGTCTTTGGTGCACAGGTTCTCAGTGGACATAAAGTGTATACAAATGTATGAAAGTTCCTTAACTTTCATACAAATGTATGAAAGTTCCTTAATTATGGATGGTGAACATGACAAACTCCTAAGGAAAGGAAAGTCAGAAGTCTGTATCAAAACAAAACACAACAACAACAACAAAAAACTGAAAAGGCTGTATCTTCACATCGGAAACCAAACAGTTGTTTTCCTACTCTAACTTTGGAAGAAAATATGCAGATACCTGGAGAAGAGTCTTTGTCTAGATGAGATTAGATTAGATTAGATTAGCAGAATTGGAAGGAACCTTGTAGGTCATCTAGTCCAACACACACACACCCGCCCAAGCAGGAGACCCTGCACCATTTTTGACAAGTGGCAGTCCAATCTCTTCTTGAAAGTCTCAAGTGATGAAGCCCCCACAATTTCTGAAGGAAGCTTCTGTTCCATGGGTTGATTGTTCTCACTGTCAGAAAATTCCTCAATTGCAGGTTGAATCTTTCCTTGGTCAATTTCCATCCATTATTCCTTGTCTGGCTTCAGGTGCTTTGGAAAATAGCTTGACCTCCTCCTCTCTGTGGCAGACCCTTAAATATTGGAAGACTGCTATCATGTCTCCCCTGGTCCTTCTCTTCCCTAGACTAGCCATGCCCAGTTCCTGTAACCGTTCTTCGGATGTTTTATTCTCTAGTCCCCTAATCATCACGGTTCTTCCAGTGTTCTAGTGACAGGAATTAAAGTAGCTCAGCCTTTCCCCAAAGGGAAAAAATGATATGTGTTGGTGATCCATAACTTACTACTCAAAGGAACAGAATCATCAGTTTGTAGACCATACAATTTTTCTATTGTGTTGTGCAAAGATTAAAAATGTGACAGAAAGTCTTAATAATCAAAACCACAGATTATAATCTCTTTCTTTTCTTACATGCTGGGATGAATTATAGAATTTAGAGCCAAGACAACACTTTCAAGGCACTATAAGTAACTAGGTCCGTGATGACAAACTTATGGCATGTGTGCCTGAAGTGGCACATGGAGCCATGTTGCCTGGCACACACAGCGTTGCCTGTTCCTCTTCCAGGTTCCTGGTGCGCATACGCGCATGATGATCATCTGGCTTTTGTGCATGCGGCAGTGCTGGAAACTGGAAGAGCTGGTCTTCCATTTTCTGATGTGAGCATGCATGCCAGCTAGCTGATCGTTATGCACCTATGCATGACAGTAACTGGAAGACTAGCTGGCCACTCTCCATGTGTGCGCCAGAAGCCAGAAGTTCATTTTCTGGCATGCATGTGCCCCCTGGGCAGCTCCTCTTCTGGGTTGTGTCCCAGACAAGTGCAATACACACACTCCGAAAATGTTCGCCGTCACTGAACTAGGCAGAAAAGCAAGACATCTGGGAGCACAGATGGTGTTTTCACCTGACTTCCAATGGAAAGTCAACATCTAATCAAGGCATGGAGGATTCTAGAAGTAAACCTCTGGTTTAAGCAATAGCTCCCCTGAGAGAACTTTGGATTTTTGGACCATGGCTACAGGAAGGGCTTCTGGCAACAGATAGGCTGCCTCTCACAAGAACTAGAAAGAAAGAAAAACCATCTGGCTTGTCTTTTAGAGCTTTAAACTAAAACTGGAAGGGGAGGAAGACTATTGAAGGCCAATCCCCAAGATAACCTCCAAGACAACCAATCAGACAATGAGAAAGGGAGTGGTGAGAAGGGATGGCCAGCCATATTGAGCTCAAATTCCTAAACACTAATGCTTGGGTTTGGGTAACAAATGGAGAACCTGAAGTCCTAGTACATGAAGACATGTATGATATTTGTTCTTATTACTGAAACTTGGTGGGATGAAACCCATGATTGGAACATGCTTCAAGGATATAAATTATTCAAAAGAAACAGAACCAACTCAAAAAAAAAGGGGGGGGGTTGCATTGTATGTAAAGTAGTTAGTACCACAGAAATACCTGTTAGCAATGCAAGCCTTCTTGAAAGTATTTCAATGAATATCAGAGGAAAAAGAAATGACATTGCCATAGGTTTGTATTACAGGTCACCCAACCAAGTGGAAGGAATCAATAAACTTTTTGCTAATCAGTCAGCCAAAGTGTGCCGGAAACACACCACTGTAGTAATGGGGAACTTTAACTATCAGCTGGGAAGCAAACTGCAATGAGCGGTAGATGGCACAGGTTTCTGACATGCCTAGCTGACAGCTTTGTCACCCAAAAGGTGGAGGTGGGAACTAGAGGGTCAGCTGCACTGGACTTAATCATAATTAATAGGGCTGAAATGGTTGAGGGAATGTACGTTATAGGAGTTTTGGGGGAGAGGCATCATGCCATACTAGAATTTGCTATAATGCAGGTATAGATATTTTAGACTTTAAGAGAGCTGACTTCAACAAACTAAGACATTAGGAAGGATTCCAGGAATGTAAATCCTGGAAGGAAAAACAGTTTAGGATCCATGGTAAATTCTGAAAAACAAAATACTAAAAGCTCACGCAAAAACAATACTATAGAGAGAAAAGAATAAGAAACTCCAGATGAAATCAACGTGATTGCACAAAGAGCTCTATGACAATCTAAGGGACAAGAAGAACAAATATAAAAATGGAAAGGCGGGCATATAGCTAAAACAGAATGCCAGCAAATAGCCCGAATCTGCAGGGATAAAGTCAGGAAAGCTAAGACTCAGAATAAACTAAGAAATGTTGTCAGGCTGGGGAAAATGTTGAAGAAAGGAAGAGAAAATTATGCATGCATACATATTAATAAGTAATAACAATAGATCTCAGATTGCTTCCTTCCCTTCTTTTATCTACAGAGAAGAATGGCCTTAGAAGAAATGTTTGTAACTTGAGATTCAGGAATTGTAAAAGGGCATGTTCTGATAAAAACATACAAGCCCCTCTGCGAGCCGGAACTTACAAAGCCACATTCTTTTTGTTTTAAATTGTTCCATTTGTCTGAATGCTGATTTTGCCCATAGAAGAAAGGAAAGAAAATTTCCGATGTTCCCTGCTCGCTTCCCACAAGCAATGTCAGTGGGGAAGCCTGCAGGAATTCAGAAGCCACTCCCAGTCTCATTGCTTTTTTTGCCCACCCATAATCATTCTGTTTCTCTTTCTAGGTAAGGAAATATCTTTCAATCAATGACCCAACAGGGCATGGCTTGCCTAGTTATTAACAAACCCATGCTAGTACCTGTTAAACAAATTTTAAATTTTATTTCAACTTTTATACTTATACTTGGATGGGGTTGTTTTATATTTTAATGTTTTATTGTACACTGCCCAGATTCCCTCTTTGAGGGAAATGGGTGGTATAGAAATGTGAAAAACAAATAAAATAATTTTCTAGAGGCTAATAAACTGACTGCTCAATAATCTACACTTTTACCAGATATCAATGTCAAATTGGCCAATCTGGCTCCTCCTTTCTGGCTCTTGGTGCTTTTTCCAGAGTTGGGTTCCTACCGGTTCGGACCGGTTCAATCGAGTATGTAGTAACTCAGCTTGCCATGCCCCTAAACCAGTTCTATCGGCATCTTGATTTTCGGCTATGTGCATTGCAAAAATTTAATCTTTTAAAACTTTTGTAATGTCATGCACATGCGCAGACCTTTTTTAATTGCAAATGTGCACGCACCGAACTGGCACGCTGAACCCATCCTGGCTTCTTCCCCCTACTTTGTGAAGATAGGATTAATATTCATTGTCCTTTAATCCCTAGAGAAGTGCTCCAATATGCAGTGACATCTTCACGTTCCTTCAAAGCTCTGAGATAAAGTGTATTAGACTCAAAGTAATACCTGGTGAAAAGGTTGCCATCCCTTCCTTTTACTACTGATACAGCAAAAAGAAAGGAACCAAAGGGGCGAGGGGGGAGCCCCTTTTGTACTTCCAGTATTTTACTTTGGATAAGATTCACCCACCTTTAGACTTGAGAATTTCCTTCCATGGGATCCCACCTAATATATCTCTAAGATTTTGTAGCTGCGCGTCATGAAATCTGGCTTTCAGGGACTCCTGCTTGGGCAGGGGGTTGGACTAGATGACCTGCAAGGTCCCTTCCAACTCTGTTAATCTGTTAATGACTTTGTTTCTGTAACTAGAGGAATGAAATGAACGTAGGAAGCTTGTTTTTTATAGAGATTTGGCAGGAACAGAGGCTTTTGCTCTCCAAGGAATATTTTCCTCTTGGTTGGAATCAGTTCTAAAAGAGAAAATGTTCTTTCATTTTGTTGGGGAATGAAAGAACCAGCCAAACCACTAAGGATCCGGGAAGGGAAAAGCGGAGGGGTGTGTGTTCAATCTAGATTGAATTGGTTTTCCAATGAATGTTTGGGTATCTGAGGTGTCCAATCATTGTATTCCTGAAATGCTGCAATAACTATATATGAATTCACCTATCGTGTTTCATTCTTCCACAGAGCTGTCTCTTAGCTGCATTTTTTTTTTTACATATATGGAAAAGATTTTAATTTAAAATTTCCAGTTGGCTGGCTGGAAGTGATTCCTACAGTTTGAGATTCCCTCAAAAGTCCCTTTTATGCCTCTTTTCGTCCTTTGCCAGTACCTGTTCTAGCAAAATAACTAACGTGTGCGAAAGTTGGGAGGAGAAAGGTTTTCCCAAATGAGGATCTTTTTCACAGCTAACCATCATTTCCATGAGTCCTCCCAGAGCAGAAAGATTTCTATCACCTGCATGGCTGTTCAGAACCTCAGAGGTTCCTCTGCTTAAGTGGAGACCCAATTTGCATCAGCCAGAGGATGGTATGCCAGCAAGAAAACTGGTCTCATTGCATGGATGGCAAGTTTGACTCGGCCTTGCTTCCATTTTATTCTCCTAAGTGGAGCCCCAGTATTGCTTCTCTTCCCTAGCTTGGCCTGCTCTCCTCCTCCTTGGCTCCCAGCTTGCTTGTTTGTAGAATTTCTATCCTGGTTTTCACTGTAAAAACCTGTAAATCACACTCTCTTTAGTACTGTATAAATTGTTGCCAAGAAAACAACCTGGATCTGTTTGCAATCACTGGGAATGAAATTCAACTTCAGGCTACAGTCCATCATTTCAAATGTTTGTAAGCATTTCAGCACTAGGCACATGTATTGGTAGCAATCTACCAATACCATTCAGGTCATAAAAGGACCGTATGAAGCATTTTATTTTTATACACATCAATACATGTTTATGCAAAGCCCCTTCCTCTTACTTATCCCAATTGATTGGGGTCCCTCTCCTCAGAGCAGGCAACTTTGCAAAATAAAGGGAGAAAGACATAGGAAAATTAAATTATAAAAGCTACTTTCACAATTCATCCGCATCTCACTGTCTAAAGGTTATTTTTGCTACGTGTATCAGCCAGTTTCACCAAAACATCAGTACTGCCATAGGCTGTTTCTCCAGTGATGGTTAGGGAAGGCCAACTTTTGAATTTTACTTTTGCTCAAACCTGAATGGGTTGAACCTGATTCAAATTGCCCAAGTGATGCCCGACCCATGGCATTTTTCTCCTGCCCATCCGTGCCTGCCTTCTCTGCAGGAGTGTGACCTCCCCTCTTTCCACATGTAGGTTCAGCCCTTACGAATGGTATGATGCTCATCCATGCAACCCTGGGTCAGACATTGTCGAGAACAACTTCACTCTCCTCAACAGTTTCTGGTTTGGAATGGGAGCCCTGATGCAGCAAGGTAAGTCCTGCTCCTGCTCCTCTTCTTCCCTTCTTCTTGTATTGCTCCATGTGCTTGTAGCGTGCTTCTTGACTGACAGGTGCGAGATGAATGTTGTTGTTAGGGGGGGAAAAGCCTTGGAGCAAGAGATGTAATACGGTGTCTTCTCTCCTTCATGGTTACAAGCAGCAGCAGAGCACCAAGGAGTTGCTGTCATCACACAATGACAAGCAAAGACGTTGCTTTTGAAATTGGGAGGGGGGAGAGAGGATGTCTCTAGGCAGCCTCTGAAGAGCTTGTCAAGATCAGCTTCTCTGTCTCTTCCACTGGGGAGGATCTTTAGAGCAGAGGCGAGACCTACTTAGATAGAACTACCCAGTCCAAAGGGTCCTGAGGAGTGAGACTCCCTCTGCTCCCCACAGGACCTGCTCACCAGCCCTTCCTGCCAGGGAGAAGTGGGAGTCCAGGGGTTTCCACAGGTCTAAATAGCTAAACTAATGGAAGGCCCGGAAGCCAGCAGGGAGTAGATTTCCCTGTGCTCAAAGCCTGACAGGGATTACTCAGCATTTGCTCTGGGTACTTTTTCATTCGTGAAAAAAGAATAAAGACCCAAGGAACACAGGGAGGCCTCGGACCAGGGTCACAGGGCCCAAGCTGGGGAGGATGAAAAAGTCACGGGGGTCGTTGTGGCTGCACCCTAGACAACTTTTGCATGCAGGGGTGACGTTGACACATATACAAAAAGAGGGAGGCTGTCATCATGTTGAATGTCTATGAATGCCACTAATCAGAACCTGAGGTTCCATAGGAAGCTGCCCCTTCATCATTTTTAAAGAAATTTACTTCCTTTCTTTCTGAATATTAATCCGAGTCTCTAATTTGCCATGCTCTGTGTAGTCACCGATCTGTTCTGTGAGTCATAGCCATACTGGAAAATGGCACAGAAAGAATGCAAGTGTTTGAGTTTTCAAGAACTCTGCATCAGGCAGGAAGTTATCCAGTGGCCAGGAAGGGGGGTGGGAGGGGGTTGAACCTGATGGCCTCAAGGACTCTTTCCTGAAGAGACCAAACGCAATACCTCACATCCCCCAGACCTGTAGGTGGAAGGACAAGAAGCAATTGGTGGAAACTGATCAAGGAGAGAAGCAATCTAGAACAAAGAAGAAATTTTCTGACAGGACAATTAATCACTGGAATGACTTGCTTCCAGACTGTATGAATACTCCAACACTGGAAGTTTTTAAGAAGAGATTGGACAACCATTTGTCTGAAATGATGTATGGTTTTCTGCCTCAACAGGGAGTTGGACTGGAAGACCTCCATGGTCCCTTCCAACTATTCTAATCTAACCTAATCTAATCTAATCTGGAAATGGTGGTTGTGATAGGTTTGCTGGGATCAATTTACACTGTAACTCCAAGAAGGCAGGAGATTCAGTGCTGTAATTCATGGTAGGGTTTTTGATAATGCCTACCTTTTAGGAGCAAAGAAAATGTAACCATTTTCCTTGTTTTTCTTGTCCAATTTTGAAAACAGAGAGACAATGTCCAACTAACTTTCCTTCATTCCTTCTTCCTTCCTTCCTCACTTAAAATTATATTGATATGGCTACAGCAATGTATTTGATTAACTACTCTTTTATCACACTTTCTGATCTTAGAGAAACTCCTGCATATTAAGGATAACTGAACAGAGGAACTTTTGACCTGGGGTGGCATCATGCTCCTTTTCTATCTGGGATGTTTCCATTTGGATTTTTGCACCAAGCAGGGGGTTGAGCATGATGGGCTCAGGAGGTCTTTCCATGTCTATGAATTGTAGGCTTGAGGAAATTCACCAGGAATCTGGCCAGCCAGCACAGAAAGAGGCTCCTTGGCTGGAGCAGACTAGGTAGCAGCAAGGCGCCAAGTCCACCAGGTTTTCGGACCTCCTGTCTGGAGTGTTCTTCCCTTCACAACTGCTATCACTTTTCAGCACTGAAGCACAGTGGGGATATGGATTCAATGTCTTTGAAGACACACACTTTTTCATCTCATAATTTTCAGACTTCTGGGACACAGGTTTCCTCCCCTGGATCCCTTTTTGAATCTGGTTCTACCTGGAATCAGGAGCAGAAGAGATAAAGCCATCCATGGATGTCCTTCCCTCTCTTTGGACAAAGTCACTGTAGGCCTGTAACACATTTTAAATGGTGTTTGCTGCCCTTGGCTGCTACTTATAGCCCTAATAATTTCTTGCCCAGAGGTTTTGGATTTTTTTTAAGCCTGTATATTTGGAGAATGTCCTCGGAGTGAGCCCTTTTGAAAAACAATCCACATAAAAGGAGTTTCTTTTGATTTTAAACGATTGAACAAAAGAGACATAAAAGTTCACAAATGGCTTGCTATTCAAATCACATAAGTGCTGCTTAGTTAATTACTCTGATTTACAGCTCCCCATAAATTACTGGCTGTGCCACAAGGTCAGCAGGAATGGGCTGGGGATTTCTGCCAGGGGCAGAAGGAAAGAATGGAAACAGCAGGATGCGTTTCTTAGGCGTCACTCAGGTTGACCTGGTGTAATGGGGTGCAGCTCGTGACTCAGACGCAAGCCTGGAGAGGGGAGAGGCTGTCCAGCCTGTGACTGTTTCCCTCTCTTTCTCTCTTCTTTCCCAGGCTCCGAGCTGATGCCCAAAGCTCTGTCCACTCGGATCATTGGGGGAATTTGGTGGTTTTTCACCCTCATAATCATCTCTTCCTACACGGCCAACTTAGCTGCCTTCTTGACGGTGGAGAGGATGGAATCCCCCATTGGCTCCGCAGATGATTTGGCCAAGCAGACCAAAATCGAATATGGAGCAGTCAAGGACGGAGCCACCATGGTCTTCTTCAAGGTGAGCTTGCAACCTAAGTGACTCTCCTCCATAGTGGCCCCGGAGCATCTGTCACAGCCGAATGAGCGAACAGAGCCCTTGTGTCCATGCAGACCTGCCAGTGGGATGGCTGCTTCCTCTCTTGGCCCTCTCCTGTCTGCCCATCCCAAAGGGGGCCCACTGCAAAAGTGGGTTCCTATCAGTTTGGATCGGTTTGGCTGAGTAGGTAGTAACTAGGCTGGACACGCCCCCAAACCAGTTCTATCAGCGGTGCCTTAGGTGCTGCAATTTTGTTTTTTGATTCTGTGCATGCATCTGTAGCATGCTCACGAAGCATGCCCCTGAGCGAACCAGCAGTAACAGAAGCCGGAACCCACTCCTGACCCACTGCTTCCCCTTTCAGCCTCCCGCAGCTTTCCAAGGGCCCTGTCAGTATAAGCAGAGAGTGATTTGCCCAGGGAAGCAGGAAGGGGGGCCCGCCAAAACAGCCGGGAAAGAGGGCGCCTGTGGTTGAGAAGCTCACCGGGGCTGGGCATTCTTGCTCTTGCTGAAAGGGGGAGGGAGGTTGGAGGCTGCCACTTGAGGAGGAATCATGGTGGGACTTCAGTTGCTAATCAAATCTGCAGGTCCTTGTCTGTGAAATATATTTGGGCCTGGGATAAAACAGCTGCTTCCATGCAACTGGGGCCCAAGGCATGGCAGGGGCTCTGGAATTTGGTATCAAGGGGTTTGGTGGCTGTGAATGCCAAAGAGGATCCTGGCACAGCCCAGGAGCATTTCCAAACTCCTGATCTGTGATCTCCAATAATGGCTCCTCAAGGGGGAATGGAGCAGGAGCAACATAATGGGAGTTGCCTAACTTGATGGTATCTAGTTTTCCTGGCCAGGATTGACAGGCTAGGAACCATTTTGTACAGTGACTTCCCTACTTTGCAATATGTGAATATTGCTAATGTTGCTCTCAATTAAGTGTGTATGTCAGGGTTCCAAATAGCATCCAAAAGTAAATCAGAGTCCAAGGCAAAGTATTGCTCAAAGTTCCAATTTATTAAGAGAGCAATGTTGGTACATCTGGGAAAACCCGAATTTGAAAGCTTCCCAGTTTTCCCCACCCAGTTGAAAGTTCAAGATCTTGCCCCCAAACCCACAAGTCCAGCCCATGGTCCAATCTCCCACTGCCATGCTGGCAGCTTCCACCCATCCAGTTCCGGTCAGGTTCAGAGATGCAGAGACAAAGGATGACCTTGGCTTTCTAAAAAGAATTTTGTTATGGCTACATAACATCTAACTCCGTACAATCCCCACTCCCATTTTCCCACAATAGAAAATGCATAGTTGAATAATAGAGAGTGCAGCAGGCCAGGGATCCAATAGAATAGATGGCTGCAGGCCTGACAGTGTAGTTGGGCCTGAGCATCGTGCAAGGGTCTGACAGGAGGACAGCGGAGTCTCAGCCAAGAAATGTAAGCAAGGCCTATCAGGCCCCCAAAAACTCTTGCTGATTGCCGGGGCAGGGACTCCCTGGCGGTGGGAATTCCTTGCTCAGAAAACTGTGGGATGCCATGCTAGCCACCCTCTGTTGGATTCTCCACCTGCAATCCCTTGGATGCTGGCAGGATGGAATGACTGCTCAAGCCAAGAACCCTGCAGACTCATTCTGGAAGCAAGCTCTGGACTGCTAGGACAGCAGGAGCCTGGCTGGAGGCCCAGGAGAGTCCCGTGGATGTTTCTGCCATTACAGGTAGTCCTCGGTTTAGAACAGATCATTTAGTGACCGTTTGAAGTTACAGTGGCACTGTAAAAAGTAACTTACAACCATATTTCACACTTACGACTGTTGCAGCATCCCCATGATCCAAATTCAAATGCTGGCAAGTGTTCATATTTATGATGGTCGCAGTGTCCTGGTATCCCGTGAGCTCCTTTTGTGACCTGACAAGCAAAGTCAATGGGGAACCATGTTGCTAACTTAACAATTGTAGTGATTTACTTACCAACTGTGGCAAGAAAGGTCGTAGGATGGGACAAAACTTACTTAACAACTGTTTCGCTTAGCCAGGTAAATTTTGAGCTTAGTCATGCTTGTAAGTTAAGGACTATCAGTGCTGAATAGTTGCTCTGATGCAGACAGAAGAAAAGCTACTGGGACGGCCTCAGTTTCTTATGCGATTGCAGCCAGACTCTCCTCTCCACTTCCAAGGAAGCACCCCTGGCCAGCCCAGGTTACCTGGGCCTTCTGCCAGCCAAGCTGCCCTGCCTTTCTGGGCAGGAACAAAGCAACTGATGGTGGAGACACAGAGTCAGGGGGGAGATCAAGAGCAGCTTTGAGTTGTAAATAAAGGTAAAAATAAAGGTTCCCCCTTCCAGTCAATTCTGACTCTGTGTGTGCATGTGTGTGCGTGTGTGTGCGTGTGTGCGCGCATGCACTCACTCATCTCCATTCCTGGGCTGAGGGAGCCAGCCTTGTCCGAAGACAATTTCCATAGCCATGTGGCCAGTATAGCTATAGAGCCAAAGGCAAACAACACTGTTACCTTCCCACCAAAGTGGTACCTATTTGTCTACTCACATTTGCCTGCTTTCAAACTGCTAGGTGGGCAGGAGCTGTGGCAAGGAATGGAAGCTCACACCCATCACCTAGTGCTTGGGTCTTGAACCTGGATTGTCAGTTTTCCAGCTGACAAGCTCAGCATCTTTAACCATTTGGCTCTTGTGCCTCTCCCAGCCACAAATTTGAGGGTTTAAATGAACCAGAACTCAGAGGTGGGGATGATGGGCTGTGTGCCTGGCAAAGGATGATCCCACTTTTGAAAGCTCTGCTCCCATTAAGTCAGAAGATGAGGCAGCTCCTTTGAAAAGGAGACAAGCCAGGCCAGTTCTCTCTCCCTTGCAGTAATTCTGGTCATCTACCCACCAGAAGTTGGAGAAGCAAGCATTCCAAAAAACAACTGATCTGGACTACAAGGGCAATTATGTTAATAAACTATGATTAATAACAGTTTGTTTAAAATGCTGGCTGAACCAGCCTCGCTATAGATTCTTTTGGCATGTTTTTTGTTTCTTGTTTCAAACTGCAAACTTGTAAGGTTGGAGAGCCTTTTCCCACCAGCACACTTATCCCTGTAGAATAGAGGTGTAAAACTCCGTGACCCGTCAAAACCGCGGTCCACTAAAACGCGCCCGATCAAAGCGCGTACGTGACGTCATCAGCAGCGCGACAAATAAAATTAAAAATAAATTAAATTAAAATTAAAATAAAATTAAAGCAAGCCGATTCACATAAAGGTAAGGGTTAGGTTTAGGGTTAGGTTTAGGGTTAGGTTAAGAGTTAGCGTTAGGTTTAGCGTTAGGTTAAGAGTTAGGTTTAGGGTTAGGTTTAGGGTTAGGTTAAGGGTTAGGCTTAGGGTTAGGTTTAGGGTTAGGTTTGGGGGGGTTAGGGTAAGGTTTTCACGTTAATTTTAAATTTACTGCTCACAGCGTGCCGTTTTCATTGCGCTGTGATGACGTCACGTACGCGCTTTCGTCGAGCACGCTTTAGTCTACCGCGGATTTGTGGTGGAACCTAAAACTCAAGGCATGCAGCCTGCATACAGCCCTCAATTAGGTCATATCTGGCCTGGGTGGCCAGAAACTGTAAGGCGCTGGCCTGTGTCACTTCAACCCAGCCCACACCATTCCGGCAGGCGTGCGCACACAAAGGAGGAGGAGGCCGCACATGCATATAGGCCTAGTTCTCTGCCACCCCATGCAGGGCAACAAAAGTAGTCTATGGGGCTACAGTAAAAATAATTAGTTCAGGCCTTCCAACCTTGCGAGATCTTTTTTTTTTGTGAGAAGTTGGAAGGTCTGAATTATTTTTTTTACTGTAATCCCACAGACTATTTTTGTTACGCTGCACGCAGTGTCGGAGAATGGAGCTGGAAAGCAGATTAGTGATGTGGCTGCCCTGGGGGTGGGGTGTGTGTGAGGGTTTGGCACAAGTGGCCCGGCTGAAGGCCCCTCAGGTGAGCCAGTGCAGTGTGGGTGGGGTAACTCCACTGCTTTGCTTTGTCCTCCTCCACCACCACCTTGTTCCATCTTCCACCTCCCAAATGCTTCATTTCATCTCCCCACCACCACCATGCTTTGTGGCACCACACCAGTGCATCACTTATCCTCCTATCCTCCTGCTCCCTTATGGCGGCGAGCAAGGAGAAGTGGTGAAGAACGAAGCGAGCCAGAGAGGGTGGGTGAAGGACGGATCAGCTGCAGGCCACCATGGAGAGCATGATTAATGCCAGTGCCATGAGATGGGATGAGAAAGTGAGAGAATAATCTGATCAACCCTTCCTCCCCCTCTCTCCCTCCCCCCCTCTCTCTCTTGGCAGTGGTGGCGCTTCAGTGCCTGGCTGGCGGGGCACTTCTCACTTGGCCACTTTCCCTCTTTCTTCTCCCCACTCCTCCTCTTCCTTCAGACAAAAGCTGCACTTTTCATCTGTCCATTGCAGCGCAGCACCTGGGATTTACTTTGACAGCAGTGGGGCTTGGGGGATGGTCAATCGCTGTTCGTGGCATGGCAGATAAGGTGGAAGGCAATCCCTCCCCCCCAGAGCAGCACAGCCTGGCAGGGGTGGGGTGGAAAACCGAGTTTCTCAAAGCAACTGAAGGCACACCGGCTGTAGCTTCCCTGCCAACCCCACCTGGATGCCACAGGCACCACCCACACAAGTGAAGTCAAGCTGGCCATGTCCCCACCCACACCCATTCAACTGCAACCACCCCAGCCACGCCCCTCTCTCCCCCCTGGTCCCCAAAGGACTGTAATGATGCTAATCCGGCACTCAATGAAATCTAGTTTGACACCCCTGTTGTAGAGAGTATTGTGATATCAGAAGCTTTTCATTGTCAGTGCAATGGCTGTGAGTCCTATATGAACCAGACGTATGCTGCAGCCACCGAAGAACCAGTGCAGTCCTAGACTGCATTAACAGAGGGATAGAATCAAGATCACACAAAGTACCACTTTATAAGGCCTTGGTAAGACCACACTTGGAGTACTGCATTCGGTTTTGGTCGCCACAATGTAAATAAGATGTTGAGACTCCTGAAAGGGTGCAAAGAAGAGCAATTAAGATGATTAGGAGACTGGGCGCTAAAATATATGAAGGATTGCAGGAATCTAGTCTAGCGAAAAAGAGGACCTGGGGTGACATAACAGCAGTGTTCTGGTATTTGAGGGGCTGCTACAAAGAAGAGAGGGTCAACCTATTTTCCAAAGAACCAGAAGGCAGGAGAAGAAACAATGGAGGGAAACTAATCAAGGAGAGAAGCAACTAGAACTAAGGAGAAATTTCCTGACAATTAACCAGCGTCTGTTGGAGATTCTCATAACCAGCGGAATGGCTTCCCTCCAGAAGTTGTAGGTGCTCCAACACTGGAATTTTTAAAGAAGAGATTGGACAATCATTTATCTGGAATAGTCCAGGGTCTCCTGCTTGTGCAGGGGGTTGGACGTGAAAACCTTCAAGGTCCCTTCTGTTATTCTGTTAAATTGTGTATGTGGAAACAACCCAGAATCTTGCACTCACCACAGAGATACATGACAAGGTGCACAAAGGGTTTTCTTTGTTGCCAAAAGCAAAATGAATTCCAAATCAGCAGCTTAAATGGCAATTGCAAGACGCTATCAATTTGAGCAAAAGAACTAATTTAAAGTGCTTTTCATTTGCTTGAAGGTGGAGAAGCATTACAACACCCAGTCGTGTTGTAACAAATGTGGGGGTATCTCAATAAATCTTTTGTTTGGCTATTTTCAAAATGCTATGTAGCAGTTCAATCAATATATGCCAGATAGCCGATTAACTTCAAAAGCTGATACTGTTAACCACCTTTTGTATTGATGTCAGCTTCTAATTGCTAGTAATATAACCTCTTCAAATGCAAGGTAAGGCTGGAGTGCCTGTACATACACTTCTATGTTAATTGTATATTGCCTTCTCGTAAACTCAGGTAATTTTTCTGGCAATGAGTGAAAATGTAGTGCTTTTATGACACATGTGATTCTCCATGTATATACACACACACACACCAATAAACAAAAAGGCTAGCTTGGCATGGAAAGTATAAGTTTCTTTTTGTAGGTGCCCTCAAAATTTGCTGGAAATCAAAGCCAATGCGCTAGTGACAGATACCAAGCAGAGGTGGGATTCAGCAGGTTCTGACCAGTTCTGGAGAACCGGTAGCAGAAATTTTGAGTAGTTCTGAGAACCAGCAAATACCACCTCTGGCTGGCCCCGCCCCCATATATTCTCTGCCTCCCGAGTTGCAGCTGATTTGGAGGGAATGGGGATTTTGCAGTAATCTTTGCAGTATCCTTCCCCTGGAGTGGGGAGGGAATGGAGATTTTACAGTAATCATTGCAGTATCCTTCCCCTGGAGTGGAGAGGGAATGGAGATTTTACAATACCCTTCCCCTGGAGTGGGGAGGGAATGGAGATTTTACAGTAACCTTCCCGTGGAGTGGGGAGGGAATGGAGATTTTGTAGTTTCCTTCCCCTGGAGTGGGGAGGGAATGGAGATTTTACAGTAACCTTCCCCTGGAGTGGGGAAGGAATGAAGATTTTATAGTAACCTTCCCCTGGAGTGGGGAGGGAATGGAGATTTTTCAGTAACCTCCCCCTGGAGTGGGGAGGGAATGGAGATTTTACAGTAACCTTCCCCTGGAGTGGAGAGGGAATGGAGATTTTACAGTAACCTTCCCCTGGAGTGGGGAGGGAATGGGGATTTTGCAGTATCTTTCCCTGGAGTGGGGAGGGAATGGAGATTTTACAATAACCTTCCCATGTCATACCCACCAAGCCATGCCATGCCCACCAAGCCACACCCACAGAAACGGTAGTAAAAAAAATTGAATCCCACCACTGATACCAATGGTCTGTGTAATTGTGGTAGGCTGCAAATCAAACAAACAAACAAGAAGTTAAGTTGAAAATCATTTCCTATGAGATACAATTTGCTTCTCCTTCAGAAGAGAAGCTACTTTGTTTTCTGCTAAGCTTAGCCAGTTGCTCCTTCAGCTTGGATTTATGGACCATCTGCAAGTTCAGAGAGTAAGAGACTAAGTTCAGAGACTAAGAAGCAAAAAAAGGTGTGGGCCTCAAGATAAAACTTCCTGAGAAAAGGTTGATGGGCCTTATTACACCTTAGATTGCTTTAGGAATGAATCAGAGACAACATTTTGGAATATTGGAAAGGCTGATCCATGAATGATGAATCAAACTGGTTCCCCTGCAATTATCAAGACAGAATGGCCAGGCAGAGTGAACTCCTGGAAGTGGTCTTGGCTTCCTCCAAGGATTTAGACTCTTTCTTAAGTTAAAATTAGCAGATACTAGAAAGGTAGACCGGGCTACTGTCTCAGCATGGGGATGGCCTAGATTACTTTTGATGTCAATTCCAACACAGCCATTCTGTCTGTCAGGGTTCCAAATATCATTCAAAAGTAAATCAGAGTCCAAGGCAAAGGATTCCTTCAAGTTCCAATTTGTGAAGAAAGCTATGTTGGCACATCTGGGAAAACCCAAATCTAAAAGCTTCCTGGTTTTCCCCACCCAGTTGAAAGTTCAAGATCTTGGCCCCACACTCACAAGTCCATCACATGGTCCAATCTACCACTGCCATGCTGGCAGTTCCACCCATCCAGTTCCGGTCAGGTGCAGAGGTTCAAAAGACGAAGGATGACCTTGGTTTTCTACAAAGAATTTTGTTATGGCTACATCACATCTAATTCTGTACAATCCCCCTCCCATTTTCCCACAATAGAAAATGCATAGTAGAATAATAGAAAGTGTGGCAGGCCAAAGATCCAAAAGAAAAGATGGCTATAGGCCTGTCATGATTTAAACCCTATTGTCTAGGGCAGGAGTCTCCAACTTGGCAACTTTAAGACTTGTGGATTTCAACTCCCTGAATTCTTCAGACAGCATGGCTGGTCTAGGATTGCATATAAGTACAGCCAAATACATCTTTATTTGCTTTTGTTTTAGAAACAACTGAAATGGATAACTTTATTTATTTATTTGGTTTATTATTTATTGATTTATTTTTATTGATTTATTTTATTTTATGTTCTTATTTTCTTTCATATTTCTAAACCTCCTTCCACACCATGTACAATATTATATAACCAATGAGCAAAACAATGTAGAAAAAGTAGCATTAAAATTAAAAATTAAATTAGGGTTAAAAATTTTAGAATTATAGGATGACAATTAAACATCAAAAGAAGAAAAAAAGTCATAATATGGCCATTTAAAATTTGATTGTTATAGTCAGGGGGGTTCTCACGGAACTACCCAGCCACACAGTTGGGATTTTTTCTGTGCCCCCCCCACCACCACCACCACCACAAGGCCAAGGAGTCAGGTTCTGACCCCTTTGTGGAAAGTCAATTGGGGGCTTTCCTCCCTTCTGGGGATTGGATGTTCAATAAAGCAGGGGCAGCAACTGAGAAAGCTGCCTTCCTAGACTGTGCCAGTCAAAATCATTTGACTGATAGCATACTTTTCCTGCCTGATCAAGTGAGACAGGCTGATGAGATTGGGTGAAGCTCAGGGGTGAAATCTGACAGGTTCTGGAGAACTGGTAGCAGAAACTTTGAGTAGTTCGGAGAACCAGTAGTGGAAAGTTTGAGTAATTCAGAGAACCAGTAGTGGAAAGTTTGAGTAGTTCAGAGATCTGGCAAATGCCACCTCTGGCTGGCCCCAGAGTGGGGTGGGAATGGAAATTTTGCAGTATCCTTCCCCTGCCACACTCACCAAGCCACACTGATCAAGCCACGTCACACCAACCAAGCTGGTAGTAAAAAAAAATGAATTTCACAACTGGTGAAGGTGGATCTGTAGATAACCCAATCCTATGCCTTGTAGAGCTTTATAAGCGATGGCCAACACCTTGAATTGGACCCAGAAGCAAACAGGTACCCAGTGCACTTCAGTGAGCAATTGGGAGATGACAGGGCATGAGTGATTGAGTGTAGAGACTCCCTGTCCAGGGAAGGGTGCAATTGGTGTGCAACACAGAATTAGGCAAAGAGCCTTCTGGCCATGGCTGTCACCTGCTCTTCAAGCAGGAGCTGTGAGTCAGGGACCCCCAAGTTACGCACCAAGTCTGCCTGGGATAGTTCAGCCCCATCCAAGGCCAAGGATGATAATCACCAGGGATCTCTCCTAGTTGAGAGTTGTATTCTATCCTGTTTTGCTTTTTAAAAAGAAACATTCTTATGCTTGTGCCACTTTCTAATCTTAATGATCCTCTTTCTTTACATCAGTGACAATCCCCCAGTGGAACGGTTTGCCTCCAGAGGTTGTGGGTGCCCCATCAGGTTTTTAAGAAGAGATTGGATAGCTATTTGTCTGGATTGATATAGAGGTCGCTTATTTGAGAGGGTGTTGCACTAGAAGACCCCAAGGTCCCTTCCAACTCTTCTACTCTGTAGTTCTGTTCTTCTCCTCCAGCATTTGAAAACTTGGAAAGTGTCATGGTGGCTACCTGATAGTCTGAGCTTGTTTGCCTTAGTTACAGGTTGCCAACCTAACCATAGAACCGGCCATCAGATTATGTGTTCTGCCATGAACAGTCCTGGCAAAAGCTCTTTGAATTTTGGATTAGTTTTCTGTGATTCCACCTGCTCAAACACTTCTCATTCATGATTTTCATGGAACACCATCCATCACCAGAAACAGTAGGCACCAAAGAGCCATGTGCATTATGGAGGAGCTGGAGTAATGTAGCTCATGCAGAATCCTTCTGTGTAATGTAAAGGAAGAGTGCTTTTGCTATACCCCCTTTTGACAGCTGGCCCATTTTGAGCCCAAATCTCCTGCTGTCTGACATTTGAGATGAAGGCAAGGGCTGGGCAGGAGCTGGCCCACAATGGCTTTTGAGTGAAGTTTACCTTATCCCTCTTGCTTTGGCTTAAAAAAACCTCCCTTGTTGTTCTTTTGTTTTTCCATTGATCTTCCCTTCCAGAAATCCAAGATCTCTACTTTTGAAAAAATGTGGGCCTTCATGAGCAGCAAACCCTCAGCTCTTGTGAAGAACAACGAAGAAGGGATCCAGCGTGCCCTGACTTCTGATTATGCCCTGCTGATGGAATCCACCACCATTGAGTACATCACCCAACGAAACTGCAACCTAACCCAGATTGGGGGACTGATTGATTCCAAGGGCTATGGGATTGGCACTCCCATGGGTGAGAGCAACAAAAGGCTAGAGGGTGGGAAGGAGGGTGGCATTCGATAAAAGCATGCAGGAATTTGGGCTCTGTAGACTGTGGTTTAGGCCAAATGGGCTGCTATCAAGGCACAATTGCAAATTTTGTCTTGGACCAGTCTCGGGTTAGAGATAATCCCTGATCATCCCACATGTCTACTATAGCAATCAAAGAACCAATAGAAGAGTATATTTGCAGCTCAGGACTGAACTGTGGAGTCCCTGTGTTCTCTTTGTTGTTTGTAGAGAAAAGTAAAGTCCTACACTTAGATAAGAAAAACCAAAAGTACACATATAAACTGGGTGAAACCAGGCTTAATAGCAGTGACTGTGAGAGGGATCTTGGAGTCTTAGTAGATAACCAGCTAAATATGAGCCAGAAGTGTGCAGCGGCAGCCAAAAAAGCCAATGCAGTCCTAAGTTGCATTAACAGAGGGATACTGTTACTCAAGATCAAGTGGAGTACTAATACCACTCTATAAAGTCCTAGTAAGGCCACACCTAGAGTACTGTATCCAGTTTTGGTCACCACATTATAAAAAAGATGTTGAGACTAGAAAAAGTGCAGAAAAGAGCGACTAGGATTATTAGGGGACTGGAGGCTAAAACATATGAAGAATGGTTGCAGGAACTGGGCATGGCTAGTCGAGAGAAGAGAAGGACCAGGGGAGACAGGAGAGCAGTGCTCCAATATTTGAAGAGCTGCACAGAGAGGAGGGGGTCAAGCTATTTTCCAAAGCACCCAAAGGCCAGACAAGGAATAATAGATGGAAACTGACTGAGGAGAGATTCAACCTAGAAATAAGAAGGAATTTCTGACAGTGAGAACAATCAATCAATGGAACAGAAGTTGTGGGAGCTTCATCACTGGAGGCTTTCAAGAAGAGATTGGACTGCCATTTGTTAGAAATGGTGTAAGATCTCCTGCTTCAGCAGTGGGGGGGGTGTTGGACTAGATGACCTATAAAGTCCCTTCCAACTCTGTTAATCTGTTAAATCTGTTTGCTAGTAAATGTTTCTTTGGCCAACTAGATAACATCAGTGCACTAAGGATGTTACCTACTTAGGTAAGGAAACCTTTGCAAGAAAGCAATCACACTCAGAGAATACCAGGGACTCCACTATCAAAGAAATCCTGGACTAAAAAATCCATCCTCCTGCACATGATTTAGAATCACCTCTGAAACTTCCTTTCTTGAGCTCTTATCCTGCACCAAGAATGTGCAGTGATTCCCTTGAGGCAGTGAAAATGATCAGTGCAAGCAGATAGGAACCTTATGGCTGTATCAATTATGTCTGACATTCCAGTCAATAGGAATGTCTGCAGAAAGTGTGTTGCTTTTCCAGGTTTGTGGGAGTCCACATATCTGACTGAAAATTCTTGTGTAGGTTTTGTGTAGAGCAATCTTCCTTTTCGCTTTGTCACCTCAGTATCCTGCAATGGTCCCCCTCTGCCTTATAGGTTCACCCTACAGGGACAAGATTACCATCGCGATCCTCCAGCTTCAGGAAGAGGCGAAGCTGCACGCCATGAAGGAGAAGTGGTGGCGAAGCAACGGCTGCCCAGAAGAGGAGAGCAAGGAAGCCAGCGCCCTCGGCATTCAGAATATTGGTGGGCTCTTCATCGTCCTGGCTGCTGGTCTCATCCTCTCGGTCTTCGTAGCCACTGTGGAGTTCATCTACAAGCTGCGCAAGACAGCCGAGCGGGAGCAGGTATTGGCTTCCTTCTTCCTCTTCCTTCTTTGTTGGACCATCCCAAAGGGAAGAGGTGCCCCAAGCATCATTGAACGATCTCCCCGTTGAGATCCGGACCCTTACTACCCTTCTGGCCTTCCGCAAAGCAACCAAGACCTGGCTGTTCCAGCAGGCCTGGGGCTGTTGATTTATCCAGCCCCATCCTAAGTTATGAATGTTGTGGAATTTTTAATGTTGTTTTTTATTTTTGTATGTCCCCCCCCCCTTCCCTTTTTATCTGTAAGCCGCCCTGAGTCTTTCGAGAGTGGGCGGCATACAAACCAATTAAATAAACAAACAAACAAATAAACAAATAAATAAATCATGGTTTTGCTAGCTCAGAGCCAACCCACAGTTGAATTCCATGGTGGAATTCATAGACTCCACCACCCCTTTTTAAAGAGAAGATTTAGAGAAGATTGTCCTGAGAAGGAGGGGAAACAGCTTCCTAGGCACCCAGCTTGAAATCCCTCCTTCCCTTTAGCCATGATGAGGTCTCTGCCCACATTCTAGGGTGTGTCTATGGAGATTCTCCCATCATCCAGGTCAAGGTTGTCCCAAAGGTGCTTTTCTTCAAAAGGCAGCTGAATTTTCTTGTTTCTTTTTTCTTTGGAAACATTTCACTTCTCAACCAAGAAACTTCTTTGGTTCTAACTGACTGGTGGGGAATGGAAGGATCTATATTCCTTGCAGTCATCCAGTCTTAGCACTCGGAGAGTCATTGAGGCCACTTGGGGGGTTGTCTGTATCCTCAGAGTCACCTGAATCAGAGTGAAAATGTGTGTGGAATCTTCTTGGCACTGCTGGAAGGACTGTGCTGTAGACAGGGGATATGTAGGTCCCTCTCTGCTGACAGGGAGCCAGGAATCCAAGGCAGGAAACTGGGAAGTTGAAAGACATGCTGTCTGGGGCAGAATGGGACTGTTTGCCTCGTAACCTTTGCCGCCCCTTGTTCGCTACCAGGATTCCACCCCCATCCATTAACCCCTACCATTTGTCCTCTGCTGCTACGACCCTAGCTGTTTGCGCTGGACAATGGGCCCCAGCCTTTCCCGTTCCAGAAAACAGAAAACAAAGGTTTTCTAGCTCAGACCCAAGGCAACTGGGTGAAGGAACAAACCCCCAGAGAGGAAACTCGACACGGAACACTTTCTCCCTCCCTCCCTCTCTTTCCCCCTTCCCTTTCTCTGATTGGCTCTCATGCACCCAAGCCCAGGATGAACAGTATTTCACCGAAAGGGCCATGATGAAGAGCCTGGGACAGATATGGCTGGGGCCCATTGGCCAGCACGAACAGCTAGGGTCGTATCAGTGGAGGACAAATGGTAGGGGTTAATGGCTGGGGGCGGAACCCTGGTGGCAAACAAGGGGTGGCGAAGGGTACCAGGCGAACAGGCCTAGACCAGTCTAGGGAGGGGGAGAATGACTTTCTCTGTCACCTGATGGTTCTGTTCAGACTGTTGGGGGAGCAAAGACTGTCCCAGGGACCATACTACATACACTAATCTGAACTAACATGCTCCAGATGGACAACAGTTGGCTTTACTTCTAAACACAACCAACGCAAATCAACACATTCGGCTTGCTGGCTTTATTGGAAAACATCCCCCACCTCCCAGCCCCCCCCCCCAAAAGCACACAACTTCAGGATGGGACAAAGTGTCAATGTGTTGGGGTTTATATAACAAAGAAATTGGTAATCAATTAGAAGAGCCAGAGTCTTAAAATCATAGAAATGTGTGCTGAAAGGCACCAGAAGCATCATCTAGTCCAACCCTCTGTGATGTGCAGGAAAACGGCTTAATCCATCTGGCTCTCCTGGCACTTAAAAGGAGTTGGAGATAGACTGCTCTACTCTGTTGTAAAGGAGACTATCATACATTTCTTCCATACATTTAAACGAAGTCTAGGGAGCTGCAACTTATCCCTTTCATTTCTGATTCTGGATGCCCTGGGAATGGAAGAGAATTTCTGACCATTTTCCTTAGGCCGTATCTGAACACAGGTATTCTGTCTCCCCTCCATCTTTGCAGACAGTCCCCATATCCCCTTAGTTGCCCTCATCTGACTCTCCTTGGGTTGGGGGGGGGAGAAGAAGAGGGACTTCCTCTGTATGGCTCCCCTGCAGCACCATGGTGCCATCCAGGTGGGCCTTTTGGGGTGCTGGGCTTACCTGCCCTTGAGCGAGCCAAGTCCTGACTCTAATGTCCTCTTCCTTTGGCCTCTCTGCTTCCAGCGGTCCTTCTGCAGCGCCATGGCTGAGGAGATTCGGCTGTCCCTCACCTGCCAGCAACGCACGAAGCACAAAGCCCAGCCTCCCCTCATGGTGAAGACTGACGCCGTCATCAACATGCACACGTTCAACAACCGGCGGCTTCCCAGCAAAGACAACCTGGCCTGTAACACGGGGTTGACCCCAGCCTTCCCCTAGCCAGCAGAGGGGTGAGGACTGGGGCACCAAGGAAAATGCTCCCTGGAAGGATGGACTCAGAGCAGGCCGCCCCACTTCTGCAGCCGGGGATCTTACTCTTCCCTTGCAGGCCTCGCAACAGCCAGCCCCCCCATTCCTCACCTGGACACCTCCAGGAGTCTCGATGTTTACATATCAAGAAAATGTAAAAGACAAAGCAGGCACCTCCCGCCATCTGAGTTCTCGGATCCCGCCCTTTGGATTAAGTATGGCAATAAGCAAAAGGGCCTTGGGTCAGGAGATACATGGAGCCCTCCATGGACCAGAGGCTTCAGAGACAAGGGAGCGGAGGGGGGAGGGCAAGGGAGGGGTCCTGGCCAGAACAACCACCCTTGCTGGGAGATGTAGAACTGTGTTTTTTGACTCCCTGCTGGGCTGAATGATGGTTCCTCAGGAAGAGCCCCTTGGTATGGCATGTAGGGTGAGGGTGATGCTACGGGAACCCTCCCTTCTCCAGACGGAAGGTGTGGGGGTCCCTCAGCTGTCAGGACATGCAACAAGGGGACAGAGCACACCATGGCAGGTCAACATAGTCCTGCTACCATGGAGAGGAATTCTCTTTGCCGGGTTCTGCTCAATCCAGTCGCCAGATCCAGCAGGGCAGAGTTCCCAGGAAAGAAACATGCCAACATCTGCAAATAGGAAGCAATGACAATGTGGATTTTTTGGGGGGGGTGAACAGGGGACAAGGTTGGGCATTTGAGAGCTGTAGGGTCTAGTGACATTCCATACATGTGGATGAACATTCCCCCATGCTGGCAGCAGTGGCAAGGCCTCTGGCCGAAACAAGTGCACAGATGCCCCTGGTTAGCCCCTCTGGGTACAGTTCCTGAAAAGTGCCATAGTGCCCAAGGATACATTTCAAAGTAAGGTCCCAGGTAATTTCCAATATTTGAGGGGCTGTCACAGAGAAGAGGGGGTCAGCCTATTCTCCAAAGCACCTGAAGGCAGGACAAGAGGCAACAGATGGGCAACTTATCAAGGGGATCCAACCTAGCATTAAGACCTGGGTTTCCAGAAGGCTTCTCCTAGTCGTCCCTAGCTGTTCCCAAAGGATGAACTGATTCCAAAGCTTGGCCTTGACCAGGCACCACGGAGAGCACATGGTTTGCATTTTCTTCCAAGCAGAGTTTTTCTCTCCCAATGACCAAAGACCATCACCCCCTGCCATCTGGAAGGAGTCAGGGGTGAGGCTGCTCTTCCCCACCCTCCCCTTTATAGAATTGCCAAGTGTAGATTCTGTGCCACCCCCTGGCCTGGGAAGTTACTGGTAGAGAAAAGGCAGGATGGTGTAGTGGCAGCTAGAGCCAGATGACACAGTTTTATTCGACATCAGCATTTAGCATCAAGCATCTCTTGCTAAGCTTGCCACATTTCTGGAACTGGTACCTGTCCGAGCTGAAAGAAGTTCAAGAAAAGCATGCCTGGGAAGGCATAAGCTTCCCTCCATCCCTCTGAATCCTCGCGTCAGTGGATGGCAAGAGGGAGAAAGTTGTTTCAAGGCTGTCCTCTAAAGTGCCTTTTGAGAGCTGTCCCCTTGACCCCTTCCACAGCCTCAGCTTCACCAAGGTCACCTAAGAGGTCTGGCCGCAGCAGGTTCAGCAGGCCCATTAGCCGCAGAAGCAGAGCTTGGCCGGAGACACATCAAGAGTTCTCTGGAATCCTTGACACTCTCAGAGCCTGTTTCTTTGCTTGCTTGCAGATGCTTTGTTGCCTACTAGGTAGCATCAGCGGTGCCAGTGAGCGTGGGTTAGCTCCCTGTTGATGTACGGCAGCTTGCTGACACCAACAGTCTGTTCTCCTTTTCCTGCTCCTCCAGCAAAGGTCTAGCATGCCAGACTGCAACCAGAGAGATGTCATAACCCAGGGGTTGAGGTGGGAGGCTGAGCTGGGTCCAGCCTCTTTGGGAAACAACAGGCTGGGAGAGAGTTCGAACATAACTGCAGCCCAGGGAAGGATTTCAGTACCCCCTTCCCATCTCATTTCAGCTCCGAGCAGCTGCTTTCAAGCTGGTGAAGAAAATACTCCCAGCCTCTTCCTATCTTGCGTAACTTTTATCAGCAGTGATGGCAGGAGGTAATAAAAGGGAGCCAAGAGTTTGGGAATATTTATTAAGATGTTCAGTCCCATCCTGAAAGAGAAAATATTTGACTAGGAGAATATTAAATCTTTTAGCTCATTTCAAACGGCCTCTTGGGACCTTGAAAAAAAGAAAATGGAATGGGGGCTTCTCTGTCCTGTGAGGAGGGGGGTCTCAAGGCAGAAGAGGAGATGAAGGATGCTCCTTAGGCTAATCCAATCTCCCCACAGAGTCCTTTTTGTACAGCATTGAATGTGGTGATAAGTAAAGCCACTTCTGTATATCCCTTTCATTTACTCATTCTTAATTACCAATTCGTTTCTCCCGCTCCAAGAAACACTCATGGTTCAGTATATCAGAACACAGCTCTTTTAGTTATCACAGAACCCTTTCGAAAGACAGTAGCTCCTCTCTTTGTTTTGTGTTTTGGTTTGGCCAAGTTATGCTCATCTAGAAGAGCTCCCTTAATCTGATCTCTGAAATGTAGGTGAAATGGACTCCTTTTCTTTTCAGTTTTAAGCATGGCAGCAAGCTCTTTTCTTTTCTGCTGTCTTTCACCCTTCCCAACCAGTCTGCTTATGCAAGTCTTTTCATTTTGTGTGTGACGATGAAGAGGAGACTTCCAAAGGTTGAACTTGGAGGAAAGACCATCAGAAGAGGTCACCTGCCCACTGAGGGAGACCAGGCATCTGAATCAACAACCACTTCTGTTTTTTCCAGCTTTCTGAGAAGAAGAACTAAAAGTAAATGCGAGGTATATCTGAAGACCATGTTTCTTACACGAAGTGCTGCTGGCTGAATGTGAATAGAGAGCTGTGGAGTGTCTGTTCCTCCATTAGAGCAGCTGAGCTTTTCCACAGCTGAGACCCAGGCCAGGGCAGTGCCCTGGAAGTCTAAGATAGCCCACCCGCTTCCCTTGGCAGCCAGCGAATGCTGACCCACCAGACCAGACGTACAAGGCCCTCCGTCACCTTCAACATCTTGGCTAGAGGAAGACCAAAAAGCTTTGGCTTTGGACGTTGAGCTGTTGGTCTACCACAGATGTTGCTGTGCAAGACCAGTTGCAAAAGTGCACATGCTCCAAACTCACAACCATGCAACTCATTCTTTACCCTTAGTAGGGCTTCTTTGGCTCTTGAACAATGTCTCTGCACAAAAAGATTCTATTTGCAGTGATTTTGGGGATGGCAACTGAACTGCCCTTCCATCTTCCCTCTCTGGACTGATTTCCTAACAACAGCCACAGAACTGGTCTCTGTGACATTCAGGGGGAAAATTCCTTTGTGGACATGCAGAAATTTCTATAAATTTAGTTTTTTGTAAACATTTTGTAAGAATTTTGGTTTCATAGTAACTGTGTTACTTGCAGATCATTCTAGGCAGATGTAAATAGAATTTCAAAAAAGAACAATTTAAAGTTTTAAAAGAAACAAAAATGATTATTTTCCTTTTTAAGACACTGTGATATATCAAGTGCACAGTTTTGCTGTATGCGGTAACATTGTTAAAATTTTAAATAAAACATTTCTACAAAAGAAACCTCCAAACATTTTGCATCTTTTAATTTAGAAAAAAAGCTTAAAAGAAGCCACAATGTCTGCAAGAGAAAGAGTTGGACTACTTTATGTGCCAAAAAATAATAATAATCCTCCATTGAATGAAAAATCACCAACAGGAACTTAGATGAGATGGGAGAAAAAATAAAAGAGGAATAGAAACAGAATCAGGAAATTGGCAAACATTTTCTTTGCAATCAAGAGATTTAAACACCATTAAAGTAACAAAAATTTTGTTTTAATAAACTTTTTAAAGGGCCAGATTCTTCCTTTTTTCAAGGAGCTTGTTATTTGCAAGGGACTAAGACCCGTACAAGGAGAGGCAGTTTTGTGTAGTGGTTAAGGCATCAAGCAGGGAACAACAAGACTATGAGTTCCTGTCCCTAAGCCGGTCACTCTCTCCCAGCCTTAGAAGGCTGGTAATGGCAAACCATTTGCCAAGGAAATTGCAGGGACTTGTCCAGTGCATCAACAGGAATGAAGACTAAATAAGGAGTACCAAAACAACAACAAAACTCTGTACAACCACATGGAATATGCACATACATTTGGTATAACAATCCTTTTTATAATAAATATGTAAATAAATATATAATCTAATTTCCACCTCCCTATCTGAATATTTTAAAAAAAATCTAACAGCAAGCTTGGTTTCTCTAAGCATGCTAATAGGCTAATTCTGCCATTAGCGTAATTGCATATGGACTATGAAGTTGTAAACTAAGTTGTGAACTTTATCCAAAATCCTCCCAAAAAACAGCTTTGCCACCACTCCCAAATACTTGAAAAGTTCCAATTCTTTGAGTTTAATTTTTGTAGGAATCAACTTCAGTTCTACACCTAAACTCTGCATTATTTTTTGGGAAGCCTTGTATCTTGAAAATTATTCTAAAAATATTGTAAACTGGGCCCATCAACCAGAAGTGAGGCTCCTTCCCTTCCAAATTTGTTCTTATTTTGAGAGTCTCCAATCCTGTGAGGTGTTAATCTGTGAGAGGCTGAACCTAAAGATGGGGATGAATGGAAACCTTGAGCTGTGGCAAGAACAAGTAGACACACCTTGAAGATGGCCTCTGGTTTGCAACAGAATAAAGAATGACTTCTCTGCACGAGATGATTGTCCACTGGCGTTTAGGGAGTGGGAAAAAGTTTTCTCTGTTGTTTTAAGTGCAAGGTTATCCTGTGGAGGCAATTCATACATTCAGCTACAAGCTGTCAAAGGATAGCTTTCATTTCAGTTTTCCATAATTCACATAGTCCAATTGTGATAAGCCTCTAAGCATCCGTGAGGTGAGGTGAGATTGGGTTCCCCAACTTCTCTACAACTTTCAATAGACACAAGCTTTTGCACAAGAGAAACATCCCTTCCTCCTTGCCAATTCAACACTAGGCAATGTTCTTTCGCATCTTCCATTCGACCTACCTAATATAATTAAAATTTCTCACTAGTGATCCCAAGTCCAAAAGCAAGAGCTGGAGTTTATTGTAGTTTGGAAAGGAGAGCACAAAAGAGATCTCATCTCAAACAGTAGCTGGGGAGTAGGGATGATAGATTGTCATATGACCAGCATTCATTTCCACTTTAGAGTTGTCAGAAAAAATCTCTCAACAATTCAGTTCTGTACTTGGCTTCCCAAAAGATTGCTGTTGATTAAGAAATAAAGTGATCGACTTGAAAAAATTATCATTTGAAAATCACATTAAGGTCCATTTCCTCAAAAAGCTGAGATAATGGACAAACTGACTTTATGGCAGAGTCTTGATGACCTCACAGTGCCTAGCCCCATGTTCACTTAATCTGGTATATCATAAACTAGTGGGATTTGTGAACTGATCTTCCAGGCACTCCTCTAAAATGTAATCGCTCCTTTGGGAGAGAAGGAAAAGCTAAAACCTCTTCCTCATCAACTACTGTGCAATTTCTCCTTTGGATGTGCAATTTTTAAAAATCTCGTAGCCAAAGAGTTTTCCTGCATCTCAATTTTTTTGTAACACAGACTCTTCCCTTGATTGGAGCTCCCCATGTGAGACATGCCACAAATAAGGCAATGTCATGTTTATTTAAAACAAAAAGGATAAACTTCTAAAAAATGACTAATTACTGACTTTAGTTGGTTAGTCGCATAGTCCTCCAGAAATTTAGACTGGGTTTGGCATTTTTACCCACTTAAGTCTTTCCCAAGGACCTGGGATAAGCAGATGTTGTTGTTTAATAGTCTGAAAGGTACCGTCAAAGGATGTAGTTTGTTCCACATTAAGCTGCATTTTGCAATTGATTAATGGGGATTTTGTCAAAGCAGATGGGGTTCAATTGGTGCTCCAGATGTTTTGGAATTGCACCCAAGGCACCTATTATTATTTGTACTATTTCACTTTTCTTTTTGCCCAGTTGTTTTACATCTATCTGTAGGTCTTTGTATTTCATTATCTTCTCCATTTCCTTCTCTTTTATTCTGCTGTCTCCAGGTCACATCCACTATCCAGATTTTTTGGGGGTCTTTCTTATCAACAGTTGTTAAGGTGTTGCATGTCAGGTCCTTGCCTGTTTTAATTCTAAAGTCCCAAAGCACTTTGGCTTCTTCATTTTCTATGACTTTTCTCTATTTTATGGTCTTGTTATTTCTTGCTTGCAGGCAAATGGTACATCTTGCAGATCTTCTAATGCAGCATTGTTGTTATTTCGTCATGCTGTTGTTTATGGTCAGTCCATGCAATCTTCTTGCAGCAGCTAACCAGGTGGTCCACCTTTTCTTCAGCTTCTTTGCAGAGACAGTACTTGCTGTCTGTTGCTGTCTTCTCAATTCTGGTTTTGTATGCATTTGTTCTTAAGGTCTTCTGCAGCCAGATTTAGCCCCTCTGCCTCTTTCTTCAACTTTCCTGTTCTTGCTGATTATTAGCCCAGTTTGGTCTTTTTGGTACCCACTAACAATTCATGGTATACTAGCTGTGATGCATCTTCGCTGTTCTTCAGATATTGTACCAATGTCCTTTTCTTTTTCCCTTCACCTCTCTGGTGTACTTGCAACATTCCATGCTCACCTATTTTCCTCGGTAAATAAGAGTCTGTCAACATTGCTAGGTAGATGAAAGGCATGAGAATCATAGAAACATAGGGTTTGGATCCAGCTCTCCAAAAACAACAAACCCTCTGGAGTTAAATCAATGATTCCTTTATTAGGCGCACTAGCAGCCCCAGCAAAAAGTTTATCTCTCACTGTAGGCTAACAAGTCCATCCAGCAGGGAGATGAATAGTTGTCTGCCACATCTATTCATCTCCGTCACCTGCCTTTTATCCCCAGAACTAGGGTGGGGCTTCGCTAGCAGTAATGGCTCTTCCTTCCCAAAGACTGGCCCTTAGATTTCCACTCCTCTTCTCTCCTCTGCCTTCTGTGCATCCACATGTCAGGCACTGGACCCAGCTGTTCTTCTTCTTCCTCATTAGCCACCTCCAGACCTGGGGGCTGTTGACTTTTCATCTGAGGGCTGATGGGTGGCCCAGGCACTCTCTCTCTCTCTCTCTCCCTCTCTCCCCCTCTCTCTCCCTCTCTCCTTGCTTCATTCCTTCTCCTCTTCAGAGCTTTCAGGTTGCTTTGATGCTGACCTTAACTCCCAATCTCTTTGATAAGTTTCCATCTGTTACTTCTTGTCCTGCCCTTAGGTGCTTTAGAGAATAGGTTGACCCCCACTTCTCTGTGACAGTCCTTCAAACATTGGAAGACTGCTATCATGTCATTTGCTAGTCCTTCTCGTCGTTAGACTAGACATACCCAGTTCCCACAACCATTCATTGTATACTTTAGACTCCAAACGCCTTATCATATTTGTAGGGCAGGGGGTCAAACTCACGGTGTCACATTGTTGTCATATGACCTATCGTGACTTTTCCCTCTTTGCTAAACCAGGGTGGGTGTGGCCAACACATGATGTATCCGGTCCACGGGCTGCCACCCCTGTTCTAGGGTCTCACAATCTTTTTTTGTATTGTGGTGAGCAGGACTGGAAGCAGTATTCCAAAGTGGTCTCACTAGTGAAATAGAAAGCAGAACTATAACTTCTTGTGATCTTGATGTTTGTCCTCTGTTAATGCAGCCCTGGACTACATTAGCTTTTTTTGGCAGTTGTGGCGCAGGGCTAACTCATACTTAAGTGATTGTCCATTAGGACACCTAGATGCCCCTCACTTACTGCTGTTGAGTCAGGTATTGCCTATTGCTGTGATGGTGAACCTATGGCACGCATGCCAAAGGTGGCACATGGAGCCATCTCTGAGAGCATGGAAGTCGTTGCGTGCACTGGCCAGCTGACCTTTGGCCTTAGAAACGCCTCCAGGGGGCTAGGGGAGGCCATTTCGTCCTCCCCCGGCTTCAGGAAAGCCTCCGAAACCTGGGGAGGGTGAAAAATAGGTCTACCGGGCGTATCCTACGGCTATTTTCAGACTTCAGAGGCCTGCTTGGTCCAAACAGGGCAGGGGGGTTGTGCACACATGTGCAGGGAGTCAGTGGGGGATCATGCACACATGCACGGGGGGATTGAATTATGGGTTTGGGCACATGCACGCGTGCCCTTTCGGCACCCGAGCCAAAAGTAAAGGTTAGCCATCACTGGCCTATTGTATACATATGCATTTTTCTTGCCTAAGTGTGCCACCTTACTTTTCTCATCACTGAATTGCATTCTGCTGGATAGGGCCTACTGTTCAAGTCCATCAAGATGTTTTTGAATCTTGAGACTATCTTCTAAAGCATTAACTATTCATCAGGCTTGGTGCCATCTGCAAATATGATGCTTTCCCCTTCTGTACCCTCATCTAGAACATTTAGGAAAATGTTGAAGTGTCCTGGATCTAAGACAGAATTTAGAGTACTGCATTGAATACTTGCCTCCATGTAGATGTACTTTCATTGAGGTCTCCACACACTGGATTGTAGGAAATGCTCACAAATCCATTAATTGATTATCATTTCCAATATCTTCCCAGATATTGGTATCAGGCTCATTGGTCTGTAGTTTCTTGGAGCCACATTTTTCTCTTTTTGTAGATTGGAACCACATCAAGTATTTTGCAATCCTCCAGTTCGTCTGCTAGTTCCCCTGTGCTCCAGGACCTCTGTTCAGTGGTTCCAAGATCAAGACTCCAGCTTCTTCAGAACCCCGGGATATAATCTTTCTGGTCCTGGCAATTTGAACTCATCTAGAGAGGGAGGTGTTCCCTTACCATTTTCTTGCCTATTTTGACTTGCATTCTGACTCTGTCTTCTACAGTGTCACTTTTGATAAGTTGAGCTATTTTTTCCTTTCCATAAAAACAAATGCAAAGAATGAAGTAAGCAGATTCTAGCTCAGCATGTGCAGAGAGTTTGGTTCATTTCAATTAAATCCAGCCATCCTGAAGCTCACCACAGTGATGACATGGGGAGTCATACAGGCTTTCAGCAACCAGCACCAGGAGAGTTCATAAGGACAACTGAGATCAACTGCTTTTGTGCTCTGAGCTCCTTCAGATCATTCCCCCCTCATCTTCAGACTACCAAGGCACCAGCTGAGCCAGGAGCCCTTCCTTGATGAAGGATCCTTGTGCAAAAAAATTATCCCAGCAGACCAGTCTGAGATGTCACTTGCTTCATTCCATTCGGGTTTTCCCCTGGCCAACTTTTCCTTTCTTTGGTTTTATTATAGCAATAGAAGTAGCACTTAGACTTACTTGTATACCACTTCATGGTGCTTTACAGCCCTCTCCAAGGGTTTACAGAGTCAGCCGATTGCCCCCAACAATCTGAGTCCTCATTTTACTGACCTTGGAAGGATGGAAGGTTGAATCAACCTTGAGTCAATCAGGATCAAACTGCTGGCAATCGGCAGAATTAGCCTTCAATATGGCATTCTAACCACTGTGCCAGGGAGAATATTAAGGCATAGAATTGACATTTTATTTTAAACCAGCTGAAAAAAAAAGGCTGGAAGTCAGCTACAATGGGCATCTCCAACTTGATGTCCATTGTATCAATTCTAAGTAAAACTAAACAAATATACTGGAAGTTGGCCAATGAGAGGGCAAAGGGAAGGCTGAGTGAAGTGCATAATTGATATAGACCTTTAGTATGGAAGATTTTGAAGAGAAACTCATATTTAGGCCAATGTGAAGTTGAAATGGCAGCTAAAACATAGAATAAGGGACGTTGGAGGTGTTCTCAGCAGGAGATCCTATACAATTTCAGAGAAATGGTTGTCCAGTCTCTTTTTGAAAGTCTCCAGTGATGGAGCAATCACAACTTCTGAAGGAAAGCTATTCCATTGACTGATTGCTTTCACCGTCAATTCTCCTTAATTCCTTGCTTCTCTCCTTGGTTAGTTTCCATCCATTAGTTTTTGCCTTGGATTTTGGTTCTCGGGAAAATAATTTGACCCCCTCATCTTTGTAGAAAATAGTTTGACCCCCATGTTTTTGTTAGAAGCCCCTCAAATATTGCTATTATGTTCCTCTGAGGAACTGTTCTTCTTCATCTGAGAAGAACATGTTATTCATTTTTTTCTCCTCAAAGCTCAACACTTTTTGCTGTCATTGTTCTTCTTAGATGCAATAAACACCTGATGCTTAAGAGTGTATCTGTCAAGGCAGTGTGTCAACCATTCTGCTAATGATGAAACGGTGACAGTGACACCATATACCACATATATGGAAACAAAAATGAATGCAAAATATTAGTAAACACAAATATAACTAGCTAGCAAAATTAGTAGCAAATGGAACATTCCTTAGGGTAATTTAAGATGGATGGATGGATGGATGGATGGATGGAAGGAAGGAAGGAAGGAAGGAAGGAAGGAAGGAAGGAAGGAAGGAAGGAAGAAAGACACTTCCAATGTGCTTAGACCTCACATGTATATCTCTATCCTGGCAAATGTTGGGTTTGTAGACATACCTAAATGAGCCAACCATAACTTCCAACAAAAGGATATTTTTGTATTCCTCAATACAAAAAAAGATTGTTGAGTTTCTTTCTAGAGTGCAAAGAAGAGCAGCAAAGATGATTAGGGGGCTGGAGGCTAAAACAGGATGAACAGTTGCAGGAACTGGGTGTTTTTAGTCTAATGTGGGTACTCCATCACTGGAGATTTTCAAGAAGAGATTGGACAGCCACTTGTTTGGAATGGTATAAGGTCTCCTGCTTGGGCAGGGGGTTGGATTAGAAGACCTTCAAAGCCCTTCCCAATGCTGTTATTCTGTATTCTGTTCTATTCTGCACTGAGTCTGTGTGCCAGGAATGTTCTGGCAAAACTTGATGGCATTGCTGTTCCCTTCCCCACTAGCCACTAAGGCAGCAGGTGTGACTTGGACTCTGTACCAAACATTGTTTGCTGATGCTTGACCTCACACTGGGATCATTGTGCTTTCTGTCTCACCAATTCTTTGTCTTGCAGTAGAAATGATTGTTTCATAGAATTTGTTATTCATTCAACATAGTTGATCATGGGAGGATAATTGAACCCATCTGATTTTTAGTCAGAACAAGTTCTGTGCTGCTGCCCCAGTGCTAACATGCTACAAGAGACTTGTCTTGACTTTGGCTTGGTGAAGTATGTTGTTAGAATGCAGATGAGATGAATAGGAGCAAAAGAAGGAATTTTCTAAAGAGGAAGTTGAAAGTAGGAGAAGGGGGAGGGGAAAGGCCACAAAAAGTTATTAGAGAATGGCGGTGGTGGGGGAGGAACTTCAGTTGCTGGAGAGCTCCTGCATAAAGCTATCCAAAGACCCTTATGCTAATAACAGCCTTCTAATTGTGGGGTGCTGTGTTGTGTTGGAGATCACAGGGTCATGCTTGAGTTGGCAAACCAGTAACAACTTATTTCCCAAATGAGGCTGCCTCAGTTTCAGCTCAGCGCAGACATTCTAAGTCTCCGTCTTTCTGACATCTATTTAAATGACTCATAATATGGACACCTTCTGCCGTTGAATGGCGTTAATACTACCTTGTAGTTGCCACATCCCTGATTTGACAGAAAATGCATCAGGAAAATAAATGGTTGTTAGTTACTGCACACTAAGTACAATTAACAGCATTGGAAGAAATATCCAGGTCCAGGTCCAATCCGGGAGAAAAGCACTAGAGGCAAAATGGAGGCTGGAGACTGATTGGAAAGAAGGTTTATTTATTGATGAACTAAACCACATTCTGGTGCAGCTGACCTCCTTTTTATGGGGTCTGGGTTTTTTTTAACGGTTTGTTTCCTTCTATCAGTATGAGCCAGTCATGGATTTTGTCCCACCAAGTTTCTGTAATTCCAATTATATCATTTCTACCTTCATGTATTAATAGCGAGATCATCCGTCACCATGGACAGAGGTATCACCAATAAGCTGATGATGCTTAGCAGTATGTCTCAGCTGTGGTGAGTTAAGGGATGCCGTGTCCTCCCACTCACAATGCTTAGAGGCTGTTAGGGGCTGGATGGGGAGCAACAGGTTGAAACTAAACCCTGGCAAGACCAAGTATCTCTAGATTTAGGGTTTGTTGGCTCAGAGAGAATTGCCATCTCTGGTCTTAGATGGGGTGGCAGTACCCCAAACAGACCCTGTGCACAATCTGTGGGTTCTCCTAGATCAGTGGTTCTCAACCTTCCCAGTGCCATGACCCTTTAATACAGTTCCTCATGTTGTGGTGACCCCCAACCATAAAATTATTTTCGTTGCTACTTCATAACTGTAATTTTGCTACTGTTATGAATCGTGATATGCAGGATGTATTTTCATTATTACAAATTGAACATAATTAAAGCATAGTGATTAATCACAAAAACAATATGTAATTATATAGTGTGAAATGGTTTGCTAATGAAAATAATATATATAATATAGTATAATCTCTAACCTTATTACAAAAAGTCCATGAAACATTTCAGTTGGTAACAAAATAAAAATAAAACAGAGAAGAAAGACAGTAACAAAAATGGGTCAAAGAGAAATACAGTATATTTCTCTCCTATTTTCATCTTGTCCTACTGGTTCTTTATGATTTATCAATTGTTGTTTGCAACTAATGATTGTATTATTATTATTATGACCTATGACCTATTACTTGCTGTTTAAATGTACAGTGAGTTGGTGCACTGGGGACAAATTCCTTGTGTGTCTTATCACACTTCACCAATAAACATTTCTATTTCTATTTCGTTCTATTCCTATTTCATTCTATTCTATTCCATCCTATTCCTATTTCATTCCCATTCTCATTCCATTCCATTTTCCTGTTCCATTCCATTCTATTCTATGTATGGAAGCTGAAAACTTATAACTAAAAAGATGTAGTGCTTTATTTTTTTCCAAAGCGGCTGCTGAAGATGTTTTGTGATGGCTACCTTTTTCCCCCTCCGCCCCTAAACTCCTGGAATCCTCTCAATCACAAGTTTTCCAACCACTCATTCATTCATAGATATTGTGGGAAGGAAACGAAGGCGGGTCTCCTTGTGAATGGACAGAGGTTTTTACAGAAAAGGGAACACCCGAACATCTGGAGCCAGCTGCTGCAAAATGCCTGTGTGAACTTCCGAGTCTCCGAGGAGGCGGCAGCTGTGTATTGAAGGGACATTGTCACCACCCTTCCGGCCTTGGTTCTCGGCTCCTTTTTCCCAGTGTCCCCTCCCCGCTGGGAGACCAAGCTCAGCCCAGCCACCTCTCAGGGGGCTGCCTCGCTGGCGCTCAGGTGCTCCATTCTCCCCCCTCCTCTCCCTCGTCAAGCACAGCCATTCGATCCAGCTGCCGGTGCCTCTCATCTCACAATTGGCTGGGCGCTGGCTGTCCTCATGTCATTGCTTGTCAGGTAGCCCCTCCCTTTCACAAGGCAGTGCCTGCCGCCACTGCTCCCTTGGCTCGAAACACTGGAACGCAGGTGTCTCGGTTCCTAAGGCCATCAAAAATATGTGTTTTCCAATGGTCTTAGGTGACCCCTGTGAAAGGGTCATTTGACCCCCAAAGGGGTCGCAACCCACAGGTTGAGAACTGCTGTCCTAGATTCATGACTCCTGCTTGAAGAGCAGGTAATGGTCGTGGCCAGGAGGGCTTTTGCACAACTGCGGGTTGTGCACCAGTTATGCCCTTTCCTGGACCCAACAATCCTTACTCACAGTCACTCATGCCCTAGTTACTTCCCGTCTTGACTATTGCAACATGCTTTATATAGGGCTGCCCTTGAAGAGCATCTGAAAACTCCAGTTGGTGAAAAATGCAGTGGCCCGCATGGTTTTGTGCAGACCCCACTGTGCAAATGTACTACCTTTCCTGCGGGAGCTGCATTGACTGCTGATTTGCTTCTGGGTGTAATTCAAGGTGCTGGCTGCCACCTTTAAAGCTCTTCATGGGACGAGGGACCAGGTGATCAGAGAGACAGTCTCTTGCCGGTCACATCTACCCAACCCATCAGAGTGGGGAGGCAGGGAATGCTATGGGTCCCATCCCCAAGAGAGATACACCTGGTGGGACCCAGAAGAAGGGCCTTCTCCATTGTGGCCCCCTCTCTCTGGAACATCATTCCCCCAGAGATTAGAACGGCCACCACTCTAATACTCTTCTGGAAGATGCTGAAGACCTGGTTCTGCCAGTGGACCTGACGAATCCAGAGTGGGATGGAACCCATTAAATGGCTCATGTCACTGGTGGGAGGGAGGAGTGGAGGTGATTTTATTATATTAATTTATCTGATTCTTTTATTAGTTTTACTGTTTTTTAATGCGGTTTTAAATTATGTACACTTCCTTGAGTCGCCCTGGATGAATAAGTGGCAGTATAAATTTAATAAATAAATAAATAGTTCAAGTTCACCCTGTTGGTTCCCCAAACTTTGCGCATTTGTATATAGGCCCTTGAGGACTTTATGTCTGACTCTGTGTATGCTTCCTATGTCTCCTATTTGGCATTTGAATTTGCCATCCCTCCTTTCCTCATTATTTGCCTTGTTTTCTAGGGGTTAAAGGATATACCACTCTGTACTTCACTAGTGAGGCCACACTTGGAATACTGCATACAATTCTGCTCATTGCAATACAAAAATGATGCCCTAGAAAGAGTGCAGAGAATAGGAAAAAGATGATTAGGAGTCTTGAGGCTAACTGTAGGATAAACAGCAGTGGTGGGTTCCAGATCCCGGTGCAACTGGTACGGTGCAGCGGGGCCCAGAATCCACCACATAAACATGTGCAGCACATGCACATGTGTACTTACCATCTGTGACACTCCAGCTGCTCACCAGAGTGCCGGGCAGGTGCCGTACGCTCCTTGCACATGAGCGGAAGCCCTGAAGAGCTCAAATACAGGTAAGGACAACGGGTGGGCGGATGGGCCCTCCAGAGCACCGTACCAGAATGGTATCTGGTGCTCCCGGCAGGCACCAGCACCCTCATAATGGGGCATACCGGTCATAACCCACCACTGATGAATGGTTAAGAGAACTAGGTATATCTATTCTAACAAACAGAAGGACTAAGGGTGACATGATTTAAGAGTCTTCTAGTAGTTGAGGGGCTATCATAGAGAATAGGGGCCTATTTATTCTTCCAAATACTGGATGCCAGGACAAGCATTGTGTAGAACCTCATTAAAAAGAGATCTGACCTGTTACTGTTGTGGCCCAGCAGGATCCGGTTGAGCTGCTGATGGACTCGGATAGCGAGGAACCATATGAATCTGCCATGGAAGATGTGGAGGACCCTGGGCAGGGTTCAGACTCGGAGCAGAAACCAGAGAGGCTGGTTGGCCACCAGGAGGCGCCTGAGGCATGGAGCAGTGGAGAGGATCTGAGGCAGTTTGTCCCTCATGCTAGAGTGCATCGAGCTGAGAAACGGAAGCAGCAACTCCGTAGGCAGTCTCATAGACGATAATTATGCACAGGTGGTTGTGCCTGGACCCCTCCCAAGAAGGTTTATAAGGAAGGGCGTTGGGAGGAGACATTTGCAGGAAATAACTGTTCGAATTCTTTTTTTTAATATACATTTTTATTTTTATTACATAGACAACACATAAATACAACAATAAATAGGAAAAAAAGCAGAACAAAAAAAAGACAAAAAAATCATCATCACATACAGCATGTCGTTTGGTTACAAGTGTTTTAACATCCATATTCTCGAATAACATTTACCATCTCAAATTTTTCATCTAGTATTACTAAATACCTCACTTTTATTGTATAGTATATGTTCAATTACAATTAGTATTATTTTTTTTCCAATAAATCATAATTCCCTTACATTCTTGATTGTCTATCTGATAACAGTATACCTTTATATAATCCCCATGTGATAGAAATTTTTTTTTTTACCAGCCATTTGTATTTGTATATCACTATTTTCAGTTATGCATAATTCCACCAATCAACCATCAGGTATGCTTATGTTCATTATTATCCTTGTACATCATACATTCAAACAGAAATCTTATTCCTTCATTTTTCAACAAAATATTCTAAATAGTCGCTACATATATATACCAATTTTCAATTATTCCCCTATTAAAATTATTTATCAACAACAAGATATCATTGTAATATGTTCTTAACATTATACATTATATCACCAATCCTCTATCAAGTATACATAAATCATTATTATCCTTATCCTTTTTAAAGCAAAAATTTCTAAAGTATTCAATTCATAGATATATCAGTTTTTCATTGTATCATTGTTAATTTATTTCACAGCATGATTGTGTTATCATTTAACTCCTTCAGTTAAAACATGAGTAAAACATTTTTCATTTCCAGGTTTTTTCCCCCAGTCACTGATAAAACAAGTCCCATATCTTATAAAATTGCTCGTCCTCTCTAATTTCAAGTGTCAACTTACTCATTTCAGCACAGTCCATTATTTTTCGAATAACTTCTTCCTGTTTTGGTATTGTTTCATTTTTCCAGTTTTTTGCAAATATGATTCTGGCTGCTGTTAACACATTTACAATCAGATATTTCAAGTCTTTATCATAAATCTCTGGTATGATCCCCAATAAAAAGAACTCTGGTTTAAAGTCTATTTGTTTGTGTGTCATTTTCTCCAACCACATGTGGATTTTAGTCCAGTATCTTTTAGCTTCAATGCAAGTCCACCACATGTGGTAATATGAGCCCGGTATCTGATGACATTTCCAACACTTTTTTGATTTATTCTTGGACATTCTTGCAATTCTGGTTGGGGGTAGATGCCACCTATAAAACATCTTTTACAAATTTTCTCTATAAGCAGTAGACATTGTCATTTTATAATTTTGAGACCACAGTTTCTGCCATTTCTCTAAATCAATCCCATACCTAAAAATTTTTCCCCAAGCTATCATAGTTTCTTTGACTTGTTCTTCTTGTAATTTAACCTCCAATAAATATGCGTATAGTTTTTTAATTACTCTTTCATAAGTACCTGTTAAAATTTTGTCTAACTCAGTCATTTTATTGTAAAAACCTTTGCATTTTCTATCTTCATTATATCTAGATTGTATCTGTACATATGAATACCAGTTCATTTCTATCTCTTCTTGTTTCAATTCTTGGATAGATTTGAGTTCACCCTCTGCATTCAATATTTCAACATATCTAACTTTTTGTTCCTTTTTATATATTATTGGATATAAAAATGCTTCAATTGTTGATATCCAGACTGGAATTTTTAAGTAGTGTAATCTTTTTACCTTTTCCCAGTTTAATAACAACGCCTCCCTTATATAATGTCTTCTAAAGTAATCATGTGCTTTAGTTCCCTTATACCATAAGAAAGCATGCCATCCCAACAGCAAATCATGACCTTCTACATTCAATAATCTAGAATTTTTTAATGATATCCACTCCTTAATCCACATCAAGTTTGTTGCTTGGTAGTATAGCTCCCAATCAGGTAGGCCCAATCCTCCTCTAGTTCTAGCATCTTGTAACAATTTAAGTTTTATTCTAGCTTTTTTCCCTTGCCAAATAAACTTCAAAACTATTTTGTTTAAATCTTGAAAAAAGTTCTTACCCAATCTGATTGGTATTGTCTGGAACAGGTATAAAATTCTAGGTAAAATGTTCATTTTAATTGTAGAAATTCTTCCCATCATTGATAGATGCAAATTTTCCCATTTCATCAGATCAGTTGTTCGAATTCTTATTGAAGAAATCTGTGTCCTAGTCGTGTCTTGTGGAATTATCTGAGTTGCTTTCTTGGAGCTTCTGGGTTGCTGCCAACCGATTATCTTGAACTTGAGTTTGCCTGGGCCTTCAGCCAAAGGACTGGTTATCACATTCTTTAAATAGTGGCAAACAGCCATGCCTGTGGTCTGGTTTATTCACAGGCCAGGGGGGGTCAGAACAGTTTGTTTCCTGCTGAAACTAAAAACAAAAAGTTACATTAAGCCATCATGGACCAGCTCCGTGCGGAAAATGCTCAACTTGCGCAGCAGCTGGCCTTGCTGGCTGGCCAGATAGCTCAGCTTCAAGGGCCTGCTGTTTCCCCCCAGCCTCAGAGGAAATGTCCGGTTGCTATGCCGGATAAGTTTGACGGCAACCAAGCAATGTTTCCAGCTTTCTTGGGACAGTGCCAGCTTTTTATCAGTCTGAGAGCGGAGAACTTTCCCACTGACTGGGCTAAAGTGGGGTTTATCATCAGCTTACTCTCAGGCTCCGCAGCTCGTTGGGCAACTCCGTTGTTGGCTCAGGCTAGTCCTCTGCTGGATGATTTCAGGGGGTTTTGCGATCACCTCAGACTCATGTATAAGGACCCCATTAAGGAGGAAACAGCCATCAGACGTCTCAAGACGCTGAAGCAGGGCCAGGGCTCCTTTTGAATTCTGGCTTCTTAGTCATGATTCGGCCTGGAATGAGGCATCCCTCATGGGCACTTTTCAAGATGGGCTGTCGGACGACCTGCAGGATGAGCTGGTGTGGGTGGACAGGTCATCAATGTTCAATGCGCTGATCAGTTTAGAGTAGTTGTATAATTTGAGGCCCAACTTCTCCACCATAGCAGGATTGATCATAGACCGGGAGCACCCTGAGTCAAGCAAGGCGTGTAGGGACTCTGGTTTCCCATCGGGCAGCACTTTTAACTCTATGGGGATTAGCATGGGGGCCTTGTTTGAACTCACCCAGCGAGACGATGTGTCATCATCTGAGTCATCAGAAGAGGTGGGGGAGGCGTCCGCTTCTCCCTCCAAGGCGTGGCTGAAGCGAGGGGGTCTGGAATCCATAGCGAAGGCAGCCTCCTTCTTCCTCTTGTCCGAGGACTTGCCAGATTTCTCCTCCCGCTTGGATGGGGGTTGGGAGGTTGTTGGTAATTTAGCACAGCAGTCTGGGGCGCGATGGCCTAATTTCCCGCAACGGAAGCACGTTATTGGTCTGGATCTCCCCTCACCCTTCCCTCCAAAAGGGGCTTTCCGGCTGGGGGGGGGGTTGTTTTTGCAGCTTGCTCCTTTCTTTTGCGTCTCTCCTCTTTAGCGCAACGGAGCCTGGCCAAATCCAGCTCAATGTCAGCAGCGTGTTCAAACCAAATAGTTAAGCGTCTGGGGAGATTTCGATTGACACATTGCTGATAGATATCTTCATCTAGGCCCAAAGCAAATTTGTCCAAAAGCGCCTCCTCACTCCACCCTCTCATGTTCTGAGAAAGGCGTTGAAACTCTTGAATATACTGGGCCACCGGTCTGTCGTCTTGTTCGAGGGTTATAAATTTCAACTTGCTTTTTTTTTCAGTAAGGGGGTCATCAAAGCGCCTTTTGAAGGCATCCATAAACCTGTTAAAATTCCTCAGGAGGGGGGAAGCTGACTGATGTAAACCAGCACTCCAGTCAGACGCTTCGCCGTCCAAGGATAGTAAAATCATTCTTATCCTCATAGTATCTGATTCAAAATCTGGTCCGTAGATTTCCATGTAATTAAAGATTTGCATGATAAAAGACCCCAGCTTCGCAGGGCTTCCATCATATCTCACAGGCAAGGGTGGAATCTTAGCCATTCTGCGTCTCCTGGGAGGTGGGCCCCCTACTCCGGCAAAAGCCCCAGCAGCAGGGGGTGAGTCAGCTCGAGGGGGGGGGGTGAATCAGCGCGTGGGTTTTCTCGGCCCCAGCCCCTCCTGATTTCTTCATCTTCCCCACCTATTTGCCCAAAGTACCTTTGTCCCCAGTAATCAGGTAGATCTCTCTCCTGGGGTCTCCTTTCGGCTCCTGCCTCCAGCGGTCTTTGTTGGGGTCTTCTTCTGGTAACCCCCGCATCCCAGCTGGCCCCTTCCTCTCTTTGTCCTACCGAGGTAGACCACCTGGGGGGAGGTGGATCAGCCGGGCTTGATATCTGCAGTTGACACAAATCTTCATGAAGCGAGAGTTCGGGGGGAGGACATTCTTCCTCAGCAGGGAGTTCTGCCTCCTTTTCTTCTCTGGCTGGCGAAGACATTTGCACCCTCCACGGTAGATGTTGATCTCCTGGAAAGGTGGGTTTGAGACTTTGCTACTTGTCAGCACCTCTCCATTTAATAATTAGGAAAGAAGACCATGAGACTCCATTTGTAGAAAATCAAATGTACTTTTACTAATTAAAAATGGTTAAAGAGCGGTTGCATAGCAAAGTCTGGTTAATTAGGCGCGAAAGCAGTTGATATATAGAATAGCCCATTCCACTCCCCCTGGCATCATAGGCCTAGTCCAATCATAAGTCCTTCAAGTGTCAGGTGTGAGATAACTTCAAAAGACATCACGAAGATGGAATGTCGGTGCCGTTAACTCAGGCGGGAAACATCCACGCATGCGTAGTACGTCCATCCAAAGACCTCCAGAATCTTCCTCCAGCACAATAAGTAACCCCACCCAAATACTATGCCCTCCCTCCCCGTTTCAATGGCAGCTGAAGCAACAGCAAAGCAGAAGCTGACACTGTGCCTCTGAATAGACGCCTGGTTGCAGTGGCAGGGGCATTGCTGTGTGTCCCAGGAGACCAGAGAGGTGCCGATTCCATGGGAGACCCTAGCTCCACGGGAAGAGCCCATGGACTTGGGTGTTGCCAAACCCCACTTGTTGTGAATTGAGATGGACAGATGGCATGCAGGGGGGTTGTGTTTTTATTGTGGGGATCTTGGACACTTGGCAGCGGTTTGCCCCAAGAAGAGTAGGGGGGCTGCGAGTTCTGGGTCTACCCCTCAGCTCCAGAACAACTTGTCGGGAAATGGATGGAGCCCGATCTGAGGGAGACTTTAGGTCGGGCACACACTGGGACAGAGATTGATGGCCCTCCTCGGCACTTGATCTTGGCAACATGCATTCTCCTCTCTGGTAGTCTGCCAGGGATTCCGGCCCATGCCCTGGTGGATTGCGGGGCTACCACAAACCTCATGGATGAGGCGTTTGTGACTAAGTATGCCATCCCTCTGTGTCCGGTGGACCCACCAATGCTGGTCAAGACCATTGATGGCCGTCTGTCTGCTTCTGTCTGGGCCTATCAAGGCCGCCACGCAGTCCTTGCACCTGGTCATCGGGGATCATGAGGAGGCCATCCAGTTTTACATTGCCTCAGGCCTGCACTTCCCCATGGTTCTGGCCTTGGCCTGGCTGCAGGTGCATGACCCCCAGATTTATTGGTCCCAGAACCTGGTCACGTTCCCATCCCTACAATGTGTCAACCACACACATCACGTCTGTGCAGGCCAGGTGCTGAGTTCGACCAGGGTGTCCTTGCCACCGGACTTAGCAGAGTTCACGGACGTCTTCAGCAAGCATGAGGCAGACCAATTGCCACCGCACTGGCCCTATGACTGCCCCATTGACTTGGTACCGGACGCGAAGCTCCCTGTGGGTCTCCTGTACTCCATGTCTGAGCCGGAGTTGGCCGCATTGTGGAATTTTCTAGACAAGAACCTTGCCCGAGATTTTATCCAGCCCTCATCTTCGCCACTGTCTGCCCCGGTCTTGTTCGTCAAGAAGACCGGGGATCTGAGACTCTGTTGTGATTACCGTCGCTTGAATGCTATCACGGTGTGCAACCGTTACCCTCTGCCTCTGATTCCTGACTTGCTGAGACTCAGAGCAGGAACCAGAGAGGCTGGTTGGCCACCAGGAGTCACCTGAGGCATGGAGCAGTGGAGAGGATCTGAGGCAGTTTGTTCCTGATGTTAGAGTGCGTCGAGCTGAGAAACAGAAGCAGCAACTCCGTAGGCAGTCTCATAGACGATAATTATGCACAGGTGGTTGTGCCTGGGCCCCTCCAAAGAGGGTTTATAAGGAAGGGCATTGGGAGGGGACATTTGCAGGAAATAACCGTTTGAACTATTATTGAAGAAATCTGTGTCCTAGTCGTGTCTTGTGGAATTATCTGAGTTGCTTTCTTGGAGCTTCTGGGTTGCTGCCAACCGATTATCTTGAATGTGAGTTTGCCCGGGCCTTCAGCCAAAGGACTGGTTATCACATTCATTAAATAGTGGCAAACAGCCAAGCCTGTGGTCTGGTTTATTCACAGGCCAGGGAGGTGGTCAGAATATGATACTAAAGAGAAATTTCCTGACAGAGCAATTCATCATTGGAATGGATTACCTCTGGAAGTTGAGGATGCTTCATTGCTGGAGACTTTCGAGAAGAGATTGAACAGCCATTTGTCCCAGTTGGTATTAAGGTCTCCTGCTCAAGCAGAGGGTTGGACTGGAAGATCTCCAAGTTCTCTTCCAACTCTGTTATTTTGTATTATGTATTCAGTCAGGTTTACAGTGCAATGCAGCCAGTATGGACATTGGGTTCTCCCAGTCTGATTTATTACTCACTTTTGGAAATTGCTTTTTAACTGCTTTTCAGCTAATATTAAACTTTGGATCAACAAGGTTTATGTAGTGATGAATTTCTGTCAATCCTTAGTGAAATATGTTTTAACTACAGTGTTAAGTACATTAAAAATCTTTTTGGGAATAAATAGTAAAAGGGTGATTAGACTATTGATTTTGGAAAGTTAGAAAGGACTAAGGGCCCAGATGGATGTCAGTGAGATTTTAAAATTTATTTTTGGAAAAGGCTATTGTTTTGAATTCTTAAAAGAGCATGATCAGATGAGACTTTGAATGTTGGACATTAGAGGAAACCAGAAGGAAGTATAAGTTACAATTAAAGGAGAACACTTAAATTTAACTTACTAAAACAGAATGGAGCTAAATACTTTAATGTTGGCTACACCGGAAGAGATTACTGAACAATGAACCCAGGAGTTAACTTTAGGAGTATAGGCCATTATACAGAGTTTCTTTGAAATACAAGTTTTACTGGACAATATTGAATTAAGACTGACAGGCTATAAGAATGATATGGAAAAAGAAGATACACTGAATGTACAAATGAAATCAGTTGATGTCTTTATAATTAAAAGGGATATATGAATAACAAATGAAAAAGTGACCTAAATAAGTTTTTTTCTGCTGGATTTACAAAATAAACCTGTTAACGTTTTGAAGGAATTTCTCACAAAGAATAAAGGAAAATAAATCAAATTCTAGGACATTATTTGAAGATCAAGTTTGTTATAAGGGAGGAATAAAAAGTAGGTTTATCTTAACATAAAGGTTCCCCTCGCACATAGATGCTTGTCGTTCCCGACTTTAGGGGGCAGTGCTCATCTCCATTTCAAAGCTGAAGAGCCAGCGCTGTCTGTGGTCATGTGGCTAGCATGACTAAATGCTGAAGGTGCATGGAACACCGCTATTTTATCACCAAGGTGGTCCCTATTTTTCTACTTGCATTTTTACATGCTTTCGAACTGGTAGGTTGGCAGAAACTGGGACAAATAATGGGAGCTCACTGTGTTACATGGCACTAGGGATTCAAACTGCTGAACTGCTAACCTTTTTTATCGACAAGCTCAGCATCTTAGCCACTGAGCCACCATGACCCTTTGGTTTATCTTATCAAGGTTAAAATAAATTGTTACCTCTGGTAACCCTTAATGAACTTTTGCTGACAATAATTGAATAATAAGTCTTTAAGATTTGGTTATAGGTGAGAAATGAGATAAGGGAAGTAGTGATCATTTGATGTATTTTAAAAGAGAGTATAAGTTACTAAATTGTTAATGGTTGTGATGAGGGGGTAAGTTATTGTTTGTATATTTTTTCCTTTTTCTTTGCTATATTTTTCTTTTGCTAGTAGCAAAGATTATGTGAAATACTTACATATATTTGGGTCCTGGACGCTGGAATATGCCTGCCATAGATCTGTGTTATTCCCCTTTTCTGGTATAGTACAGAGACTCACTGGCATTCAGTTTATCCAGCTGCATTTTTAATTATTGTTTGCTTATTTTCCTATCTGTTTACACATGTTTTTAATATCTAGCAGCTCTTCAGGGGCATCTACACTGGGACATCCTACAAAGACCAAAGTGTCAGGTTGTTTGTTTTGCTTAGTCAAGAAACAATTTTCCAGTACTTAGTGTGGGAAAGACCTGGAGGAGAATAATTTGATTTGATGCAGCCAACTTGCCTTGCCTAAATGGGGTCTACCTTAACTAATCTGCTGGATGCCTTCCAGGTTTTCATGGCTGCTGCACTGATTCACAGTAGCTAAGCATGCTCAGTGGAGCTGAACTGGGGTAACAACTCACGTGCCATCAGAGAGGGTGCTCGTGCCACCTCTGGCACATGTGCCATTAAGTTCACCATCACTGACCTATAACATTCTAGTGACATACTCTGTGAGGATGAGCAGTCAGGTTTTCCTGCTGCTGTTACAAAATCGGCTGGCCTCAGAAAAGATGTTTGCTGTCTGGAAAAAGAAAAGGAAAACATTTCTGCTTAAGTCTTGACACCTTTCCAAATTCTAAAGTGAGTTTAATCTTGATTTTTTTTTAAAATCTCCTAAATTCCCCCTGCAGAAAGATAGAAGTAGTGCTCAACTATCCACCCAGGTGAAAGAGGGATTCCTGCTCAAGAATTTCATTCATTCATTCAATTTTTAATGCCACCCAATTCCCCTACAGGGTGTCTTTGGACAACTTACAGGTTATAAAATAAGTAAAAAAATAGGTAAAATGTTAAGATTAAAATATTTTTTATTTTTTTTCCTCACTTTTTATCTTTTACTTTTGATCCCAAAGAAGCCATGTCAAAATCAGCCATGCCCGCAAAGGTGAACTTCTCATACTATGTTTCTCATAGAATCATACGCCTTGAAGGACCTTAGAGATCTTCTAGTCTAACCTCCTTCCCATGGCAGGAGACTTTATATTATCCTGGACAGACAGACAGTTGTCCAATCTTTCCTTGAAAATCTCCAGTGATGTTGCACCCACAGCTTTGGGAGGCAAGCTGTTTAATAGGTTAATCATCTCACCCTCAAGAAATTTCTGCTTAGTTCTAAGCTTTAATGAGCTTCCACCCCTTGTTTCTTGTTTTGCCCTCAAGGACTTTGGGAATAGGTCCACCCAATCTCTCTGTGACAGCCCCTCAAGTTTTGGAAGGCAGCTATCCTGACACCAAGTCCTTCTCTTCACTAGGCTATACATACCTAGGTCCCTTAAACCATTCCTTGTATGATTTATCTCACAGACCAGTGGTGGGTTTCAAAAAATTTTGGAACCTACTCTGTGGGTGTGGCCTCCTTTGTGGGAGTGGCTTGCTGCCCATGTGACTGGGTGGGAGTGGCCAAGACGATGTCACTGAATTCTTTGCCCCAATGGATGAACTACAATAAGATTAAAATAAGTACAAAAACAATAAAAGAGCTACTTACAGATGGAAGATGACTGTTCTTGCCAGTCTTCAGTATCACGGACTCCAATGAATGGGCTGCACAAAGAAGAGACACAGAAATGAACTCTTTCATTGCATGCACTGCATTGGGATGAAACCAGCACATAAAATAATAGAAAAGGAAAATTACTCTTCTTTTTTGCGTCTTCTGCACCACCACCTCACCACCTTGCTCCAACAACCTGCACAAAGGGGAGACACAGAAAGCAAGATTTTAATTGCTTGCACTTCACTATCTCAAGGATGAACACAGCACAGACCACACCACACCCAGCAATAAAGACAGCTACTTACAGAGGAAGCATCGCTGGCTTGCCAGTCTTCTGCACACCACTTTATTTCTTTACTTTGCTGAAACAACCTGCACAAAGGAGAGACACAGAAAGCAAGACTTTAATTGCTTGCACTTCACTATCTCAAGGATGAACACAGCACAGACCACACCACACCCAACAATAAAGACAGCTACTTACAAAGGAAGCATCGCTGGCTTGCCGGTCTTCTGCACACCACCTTATTAGATTTAGGTTTAGGTTTATTGGCTTTACTTTGCTTTACTTTGCTCAAACAACCTGCACAAAGGAGAGACACAGAAAGCAAGACTTTAATTGCTTGGACTTACACCTTACATAATAATAACACAATGAAAGAGATACACTCAAGTACTTACTTGTGTTATTGCTTTTCTGGTTATTGATATCTCCATATTGTTCTTAGGCTTCCAGATTCCTCTGTTGCAGCTTTCCTCGTCTTTACACGTGGATCTTCAGCCATGTGGTGGTGCACTCTGAGCCAAACTTTCACTGTAGGAATTGGGTCCCATCTCTCAACAGGTATGCCAACAACACTTATCACCATCAGATTACTTATGTTTGGAACAATTAGGCATGTTCTTTGCTCTGAACATATGAGGTTCATTTTTGAGAACCCCCTTTCCACCTCTGCTGAACTAACAGCAATTGTCCTGACAATATCTCTAGCTTTTCTGACACTGTCAGGAATTTTGTTGTTTTGTTGTTTTGTTTTTCAGCACATTTCCCAAAAAATCCCTGTAATCGTTCAAATCAATTTCATAATTAAAATAATTATTTAATTAATTCAATTAATTCATAATTAAAAATACGGCCAAATTCAACCAATGCTTCCTCTGCGTCACCCCATGGAACGACTACATCTTTCATGTTCCAGTAACCTGGCTCCAAATATGTGATAAAGTATAACTTTTTTGTTACTGGCAATTGGTTACCTGTTCTTAGATGGTCGCAATCCATCAGCCTTTTCTTTAAATTGGTGATGATGCTTTGCAAAAGGTTTTCACAGGGAAGGGCAACAAATCGTTGATTTGGAGCTAAATTGATGTTTTGGAAGGTTTGTGTTTTTAGCAATTCCACAAGTTCTTTCTCATATTTGCCCTTTTTCTGTAGTAGCACTTCAAAAGCACCAATTGTTCGCAACACTAACTTTTCGGCCACGATGATATTTGTCGCTCCCCCCTGTAGGGCATTTGACAGAACAGAAATCTCACTTAAGATGTCGATCATCAGGGTCAAATCCTGCAAAAAATGTAAATTTTCAAAATGGGAAGCCATGCTTGGGAACCTTTCATTGCCTTGAAAAAACTGATGTAGCGCTGGATAAGCACGCCACATAGCCATGGTTGCCCTTAAACTACAGGCAGCCCATCTTGGTCCCAAAACTCTGCCAATCTTCACAATTTCTATGCCCAATTGCTCGGAGATTTGGGAGAGGTCATTCTGGCTCTTGCAGGATTTGTGGAAGGTGGTGTGCACTTTATCCAGGAAGATCTTGAAGTGGTTGATCTGCTTCACTTCTCTTATTGCATCATCCAGCACAAGTTGTAGGCGGTGGTTCAAGCAGTGCCAGATGATGATGTTTGGGAATTCTTGAGCTATTCTGGCGCTGACTCCAGATTTTCTTCCAAGCATAATGTTGGCACCACTGGAGCAGAAAGTGATTAAATTCTTCTGTAGCTATTCGGTGGAAAAACCAACTTTGTGCAAGCTTTCCATTGATGCAGAATATATGGTCTCCACATCTTGTCTCTGTAATTCGAGAAGCTCAACGAAGATGGTTACTGGGCATTCTTTTTTTTATTGAAAATTTTTAAAAAGCTTTTACAAATATTTACCTCCCCTCCCCTCCCAAACCCACCCACCCCCAACCTCTCCCCCCAGCTTCCCAGAGCAAATACAGGGTATAAATATTTAACAAGCATATTCTACGATAAACTAAAAGAAAGTTACTATCATCTTTCATTTGTGCTTTAACTCTTTTGTTAGGCTAACTATAAACAGATTATCTCATTCCTCGCTTTTTTAGTCATAAACTATCTGGAATTTCTTAGTCCCGTATTTATTTTGAATATAATCAATCTATCTTCTCCAGTCCATTTTATATTTCTCATCTGAGTGATCCTTAAGATATGCTGATATTTTAGCCATCTTTGCTAAGTTTGTTACTTTTAATGTCCATTCTTAAATAGTAGGCAAATCTTCCTTCTTCCAGTATTGCGCCACCAACAGTCTTGCTGCTGTTATTAAGTACAAAATCAAGTTAGTCTCCATAACAGTACAATCAGTAGTTATACCTAACAAGAATAACTGAGGAGTAAACTTTATCCTCTTTTTAAAAATATTTTGCATAATCCACCATATTTTTATCCAGAATGCTTTAACCTTTTTACAAGTCCACCATATATGGTAATATGTAGCATCAACACAATCGCATCTCCAACATTTAGGTTGTAAATTCGGATACATGCAAGCCAGTTTTTTAGGATCTAAATGCCATCTATAAAACATCTTATAAAAATTCTCTCTCAAATTTTGGGCTTGTGTAAATTTTACATTTCTTACCCATATCTTTTCCCATGTATCCAGCATTATTGGTTCTTCAAAATTTTGTGCCCACTTTATCATACAGTCTTTAACTAATTCTGTTTCAGAATCCATTTCTACTAATACTTTATATAACCTTTTTATATGCATTTGGCTTTGATCCCTAATTTGTTTTAGTAGATTGTCTTCATTTTGCATAACACCAATTTTCTGATCTTTTTTCCATCTGGCCTGTAACTGTCCATACTGAAACCATGTTTGGATCCCCTTTTCCTCTTTTAGTACATTCAAGGGTTTTAACTATAATACACCTCTTTCTATAGTAAGAAGCTGTCTATATGTAGTTACATCCTGTTTTTGTGCTATATTTATGTTTTCTATTGCATGTCTGGGAATTGCCCACATAGGTATCTTATCATTTAGTTTATATTGATATTTTTTCCAGACACGCAATAGAGCATTCCTTAAAATATGACTTTTAAAATTCTTTATCGTGTTAACTCCTGGCTTGCCAGACAGAAGCAACTACCAAGAGACATTGTGGTCTACTTTGCTACAAGAGACATCAGGAATATGATATTGCAAGAGTCTTACAAAACTAAGCTTCAAATTGGGGGTCAGGAGGTGACTGTTTTGAAGAAGATACCACCTAAAATGTTGAGATCTTGAAAAGACTATGCTTTTTTAGTTGAAGAGCTTAAAAACCGTCAGTTACAGTTTAGATGGGAAGCGCCAGCTGGACTTGCACTCACCTATCAGGGGCAAAGATACCGTCTTAATTCAGTATGGAAGGCCCGAGATTTCTACAATAATATATTGAAGGCTGGACATTCTGCCCCGCCTGGACCCAGAGAAAGAGAACAAGAAGGACAGGATAGACAGCAAACTACACAAGTATCAACAAGGTTGGATCAACTTTCTCTCTCAGAAGTACAAGGAGCCAAGGAACAAAGACAAACCCGTGGGATTACCAGACGAATGGACCAAGAATTAAAAAAGCAACAATTACAACAAACACCTGCCACTGGCCAAGAAGCTACAGGTATCAGTCTAGAAGCAGTGGGAGGAGCCAGGCCAAAGATTAAATTCCAGGATGTCCAGATGGCTCTTAAAAAGCTTCAGGGAGCTAAAGATGACAACTAAGTTCCTAACGTGGAACGTTAATGGATTAAATTCCCCACAGAAAAGGAAGAAAATAAATCCCCCCCCCTTCGCATTTGTAGGCCACCCTGAGTCTTCCGAGAGTAGGCGGCATACAAATTTAATAATAAATAAATAAATAATAAACAATTCAAGAATGACATAATTTGCTTGCAAGAAACTCACATTAGATCAACTGATCAAAAATATTTGATTAATACAAGACTTGGACAACACTTTATAGCTTCTGCTCCAGAGAAGAAAAATGGTATAGTTATCTACTTAAGGAAGGATATGAGAGCTGAATTGATTGAAGCAGTCTTCCAAGGAAGATACATTGCAATAGATCTGGTATTAGAAGGGAAAAGGATATTGCTACTGGGAATATATGCTCCCAATCAACAACAAGATAGATTTTATAAAAAGCTCCATGCTAAATTAGTACACTGGGATTATAGATCCTGCATATTATTGGGTGACTGGAACAGTGTTATGGATACCAAGAAAGACAAGAAGGCTTTTCGGCAAAATATTCAAATGCGAGCGAAACTACCTAAGTCCTTTTTCGACATGATAGATGATTTTGAACTGAGAGATATTTGGCGAGAAAGAAATGCAGAAGAACACGACTTTACCTTCTTTTCTGATAGACACCAATCCTTTTCTAGGATTGACTTCATACTAACTACCAATGATTTGCTTTCTAGGGGAAAGAAGACAAAGATATGTTCCAGAGTTTTATCAGATCATAATCCGGTTTGGATAGAGTTGGGAGTTGGGACACAAGCAAGAAGGTCTTGGAGATTGAATGAAAATTTATTTAGATATGAGAAATATATTAATGAATGTAAAAAATTGTTAACAGAATGCTTTCTTTTTAATATGAATAAGGGTACATCTATGGAAATAGTATGGGACGCAAGTAAAGTGTATATGAGAGGAGCTTTGCTAAATCTAAATAGATTACATAGACATAAACAGGGGGAAAAGCGAATCGAACTGGAAGATGAAATTAGGAAGAAAGAGCTGGAGTTAATTTTAAAACCAGGAGATAAAAAGATTAAAGAAGCAATTACCTTATTAAAAGATCAATTTAATATGCTGATTTCAGACCAGGTAGCTACCAATCTGCTATATGCAAAACATAACACTTTCTATAATGCAAACAAATCTGGTAGATGGTTAGCATATTTGATTAGGAAAAAACAAAAATCTTGTAATGTAGCAAAATGACATTATAGAGGGAAGGAAGTGTATCAACAGGATGCAATTCAAAAGGTCTTTGGTGAATTTTTTATAGGATTGTACAAGAGTGATAAAATTCAAGGCCTAGATATAAATAGATACCCGGACAAAGAAAAAATACCCATAGTTAAAGATGAGCAGAGGGAAAGATTGAACCAACCAATAATTTCAGGGGAAATTCTACAGGTAATTAAACAGTTAAAGGTAGGGAAAGCACTGGGTACAGATGGCTTGACGGCAGCTTATTATAAAAATCTACAATTAGAAATGGTAGAACCTCTTAAGGAATTATTTAATAAGATTCAAGTGGAAGGCAAGGTACCCTCATTTTGGAAGACAGCCTTCATATCCCTGATACCCAAAGAAGATCAAGATTTTACTCAACCAAAAAATTATAGACCTATATCATTACTTAATGTAAATTATAAAATCTTTACCAAAATACTAGCGAATAGGTTAATGTTGGTTATCCAGCAATTGATTCATAATGATCAAACCGGTTTTATACAAGGGAGACAAATGAGAAGTAATGTAAGACAAATTGTTAATATACTGGAATACTTGGGAAAGAATAACCAAATCCCTGCTGCGCTCATATTTCTAGATGCTGAGAAAGCCTTTGACCGAGTTAATTGGAAATTCCTGCTGAAAATATTGCAAAAAATGCAAATAGGAGAACACTTCTTACAATCAATCAAAGCAATATATCAGCAACAAACAGCTCAAATTATAGTTAATGGAAGTTTAACAGATTCCTTTCAAATTGAAAAAGGTACAAGGCAGGGTTGTCCCTTGTCCCCATTATTGTTTATCATAACTTTGGAATTATTGTTGAATAAAATACGGGGTTCGGAAGACTTACAGGGAATTAAGATTAGGCAGCAAGAATATAGAGTACGTGCTTTTGCGGATGATTTGGTTATAACATTAACCCAACTGCAGGAATCTAGTAAGGTCTTAATGAACATGATTAATCAATATGGTCAAGTGTCAGGATTTAAAATAAATTTAGGGAAAACAAAGATATTAGCTACAAATATGAATACTAAACAAAGGGAAGAACTAGAAGGAATGACAGGATGTGAAATATTTAAAAAGGTCAAATATTTAGGAGTTTATATCTCAACCTCAAGTGGGAAGCTATACAAGTATAATTATGAATCACTTTGGCATAATATACAGACAGAGATGAAACAATGGGAGAAATTACAGTTATCTTTGCTGGGAAGAATAGCAGCAGTGAAAATGAATATTTTACCTAAATTTTTATTTCTTTTCCAAATGTTACCAATACTTAAAAAAGATGTGAACCTGCTAGAATGGCAGAAGGGTATTCATAAATTTGTATGGGCAGGGAAGAAACCGAGAGTAAAACTAAAAATAATGCAAGATGTGCGCGAGAGGGGAGGCTTGAAATTACCCAATTTAAAATTATATTACGATGCAGTAGTTTTAGCTGTAATTAGTGACTGGATTAATTTAACAAATGATAGAATACTTAATATTGAGGGGCATGATTTGGTATATGGTTGGCATGCTTACCTGCTATATAATAAAAAAGTGGACAAGAATTTTAAAAGTCATATTTTAAGGAATGCTCTACTGCGGGTCTGGAAAAAATATCAATACAAATTAAATGATAAGATACCCATGTGAGCAATTCCCAGACACGCAATAGAAAATATGAACATAGTACAAAAACAGGATGTAACTACTTAACAGACAGCTTCTTACCCTAGAAAGAGGTGTACTACAACTAAAACCCTTGGATGAATTAAAAGAGGAAAAGGTAATCCAAACATGGTTTCAGTACGGGCAGTTACAGGCCAGATGGAAAATAGATAAAAAAATTGGCTTTATGCAAGTCGAAGATAATTTATTCAAACAAACAAGAGATCAAAATCCAATGCATATAAAGAGATTATATAATGTATTAATAGAGATGGACTCGGAAACAGAATTAGTTAAAGACTGTATGATAAAGTGGGCTCAAAATATTGAAGAACCAATAATGTTGGATAAATGGGAAAGGATTTGGGTAAGAAATGTAAAATTTACACAAGCCCAAAACTTGAGAGAAAACTTTTACAAGATGTTTTATAGATGGCATTTAGATCCTAAAAAGTTGGCTTCTATGTATCCGAATTTAAAACCTAAATGCTGGAGATGTGATTCTGTGGATGCTACATATTTTCATATATGGTGGACTTGCAAAATGGTTAAGGCATTCTGGATAAAAATATGGTGGATTATGCAAAATGTTCTTTAAAAAAGGATAAAGTTTATCCCTCAGTTATTTTTGTTAGGTATAATTACTGATTGTACAGCTGTAGAGATTAATTTGATTTTGCACTTAATAACTGCAGCTAGATTGTTGGTGGCGCAATACTGGAAGAAGGAAGATTTGCCTACTATCCAAGAATGGACATTGAAAGCCACAAATTTAGCCGAGATGGCTAAAATATCTGCATATCTTAAGGACTACTCAAACGAGAGATATAAACGAGACTGGAAAAAATGGATTGATTATACTCAAAATAAATATGGGACTAAGAAATTCCAGATAGCTTATGATTAAGATCAGGAATGATATAAATTGTTTAGAGTTGCCATCCCTTCTCTTATAGCTATAAGGATAGGGAGAGGAGACTATGGGGTTATGAAATGGGGAAAATGCACCCTGAGATGAGAAAGATGTGCTGTATTTTTTGGAGAATATAAGCACAGAACAAAAACAGTATGTAACCACAAGGATAATCCAAACATAGTTTCAGTATGGACAGTTACAGGCCAGATGGAAAAAAGACCAGAAAATTGGTATTACGCAAAATGAGGATAATCTAGTAAAACAAATTAGAGATCAAAGTGAAATGCATAATAAAAGGTTATACAACATATTGATAGAAATAGATTCTGAATCTGAATTAGTTAAAGGCTGTATGATAAAGTGGGCACAAAATTTTGAAGAACCAATAACGATGGATACATGGGAAAAGATATGGGTAAGAAATGTAAAATTTATGCAAGCCCAAAACCTGAGAGAGAACTTTTACAAGATGTTTTATAGATGGCATCTAGATCCTAAAAAATTGGCTTGTATGTATCCGAATTTACAACCTAAATACTGGAGATGTGATTGTGTTGATGCTACCTATTACCATATATGGTGGACTTGTAAAAAGGTTAAAGCATTTTGGATAAAAATATGGTGGATTATGCAAAATATTCTTAAAAAGAGGATAAAGTTTACTCCTCAGTTATTCTTGTTAGGTATAATAATAGACTGTACAGTTATAGAGACTAATTTGATTTTGAATCTTACAACGGCAACAAGACTGTTGGTGGCGCAGTACTGGAAGAAGGAAGAATTGCCTACTATTCAAGAATGGACATTAAAAGTAACAAACTTAGCAGAGATGGCTAAAATATCAGCATATCCTAAGGACCATTCAGATGAGAAATACAAGCGGGAATGGAGAAGATGGATTGATTATATTCAGAATAAATATGGGATTAAGAAACTCCAGATAGCTTATGAGTGAATGAGCAAGGAATGATACAACTTGTTTAAAGTTAGCTTTATAAAAGGGGAGTTAAAGTACAAGTGAGAGATGATGCTAAAGTCTGTTGGTGTTGTGGTGGTCTCTCATGAGGAATAAGACACGCAGGCAAGATGTCTCGGGATGAGAGCTCAGAACAGACTCTGAAACCCCCTTTTATTCTTATTACACTCATTAGCATACAATGTTATCACTTAGGGCCAGAGCTTGCCTGTGGCCAGTTACTTTTATGAGTCATTTATCCTGTTTTCCACATTCCCATGCGCTTTCATTGTTTCGTGTACATCCTGTGGGAGCATTTCTCTGCAATTATTCCCACAGGTGTATTTTAGAATATGGTTGTTAATGTTTATACCCTATATTTGCTCTGGGAAGTTGGGGGGGGAGGTTGGAGGGGAGATGGGTTCGGGGGGGGGGGAGGTATATATCTGTAAAGATTTTTTAAAACTTTTAATTAAAAAAATATGAGAAAATAAATAAATAAATAAAAAACAAGACGCACCTTTTTCCCCCCAAAAAGAGGGTGAAAATCAGACTGTGTCTTATACACTGAATGTAGCATTTTTGGCTTCCTGAAACCCCACCCCTTCACAAAAATGGACATGCATAGCCTTTAGGAGGCTTCCAGAGTGCTCCTGGGGGCTGTGGAGGGCATAATGAGCAAAAAATGGCCCATTTTTGCTCATTTTTGATCCCCCAGCCCCCGGAGCACTCTATGAGTCTCTTAAACTTCCTGCATGCCCCATTTTTCACAGAAAATGGGGAATACAGAGGATTTGGGAGGCCTGCAGAGTGCAAAAACCTGTTTTAAAATTTACCTCTTCAAAATCTTGGCGTGTCTTATAGTCCGATAAATACAGTATCTGTGTGTGGGGGATGGCAGAAGAGGTGTGCATGGTGTGCAACTCATCCCTGGTAGAAATCTTCTGGGCCCACCAGGAATTGGGCCCCTTTGAATCCAGCATCCTTTTCCAAATGGAGGTGCCCCAGGTGAGGCCTGGCTGGTTCTCCTCAGACTCATCCCTCTTCCTGCAGCTGCTGCCTCCCTTTCTTGTTTACAGTTGGGCTGGTACATCTCTGAAAAGAGGCCAGGAGGCTCTAAAAATATCCCCTGCCCTTGGTGTGCATCAAAGAAAGTCTTTCGGTTTTGCTCCCTTTTATGTTAAAAATATCCCAAGCCTCACATTTCTTATTAAGCAGAGAGGGAGCGTGTGGGGGCATTTCCCAGAGAATGCTGGGGTTGCTATTGTGCTCAGCTTCTTATTTGGGCTTTTCATCTTCTCCCAGCAGCCTTGCTCAGGAGCTGCAGGAAACAAATGGCTCTGTCTTCATCCCACAATACATCCCATTCCCTTTCTTGGGAGACTCTTGGACCACCTAAGTGTTCTCTCCAAACTCCAGAGCAGGGGTCTCCAAACTTGGCAACTTTAAGACTTGTGGACTTCAAACTGCATGGCTGGCTAAGGAATTCTGGGAGTTGAAGTCCACAAGCTTAAAGTGGTCAAGTTTGAAGACCCCTGCTCTACAGCTCAAACTTCTGCTCTTCAGATTACAACCAGGTTCACCTGTTGTGCCATCCAACCTTCCTTGTTCCAGCCTCCCTGGCCTTTTGACACCCAGACCATTCGTCAGAATCTCCTCAATCAACCACTTCTCTAGTTTGTCTCTGCATATTTAGCGAGGAGCTGCAAAGTCTCACCGGCCTCTGGCTGGCATTTCATAGGCCAAGAAGGCAGGACAAGTCACACACCCCCACAACTGCCCCACAGGAATGGCCATCTGGATCACTGGGACTTTGGGTCAGGCTCCCCACTGCTTCTGGGTGGAAGCTTACTGGGCAAATGCACTCATTAAGCCATGGTGGTGCAGAGGTTAAAGTGCCGTACTGCAGGTTACCTCTGCTGACTAGTGGCTGCCGGCAATTTGGCAGATCGAATCCCACCAGGCTCAAGGCTGACTCATCCTTCCATCCTTCTGAGGTGGGTAAAATGAAGACCCAGATTGTTGGGGGCAAGAGGCTGACTCTGTAAATCGCTTAGAGAGGGCTGCAAAGCACTGTCAAGTGGTATATACCATAAGTCTAAGTGCTATTGCTATTCTTGTGTCCTTGAGGGGCTCAGCCCCCTTCCTCAGCAATGCACGACTGCAAGCAAGAGTGAAGAGCAGAGCCAGCACAGGTGAAGAAGGGATCCTGGTGAAAGGCAGGAATAGATCCTCTACTGTTGCCCTGAGAGGCCACCTCAGGACACCTTAGAAATTTTTCTGCACCTCAACTATTCAGCCTGTGCTCTAAGCTGGTAGCAAAGGCCAGGAGGATGGGATGATTTCCAAAGAGGTCTTAGCTCCTAGCCCCTTCCGTTCACCTCCAGAATCTGCACCCGTGCTGCCTTCTTAAGTGCTCGCAGTTGGAAGCAGCCACCGTTTCTCGCAAAAATGACAGCATTCGGCTGCCTGGCCCTCTTTGCTAGCAATTAATGAGGTTTCTTTCGCTCTTTAGCCAAATGGCTCCTTTGCTTTTCTCCAGGGATCCATTAGACTTTTAGAATATCAATCTAATGCAGACCTTTCTGAGAATTTTTAAATTAATCACCCTGATTACTGCTTTATTTACTCACCCAGGCCTACTTAGAACGTCCTTTGTTGCTGTAAAAAGCTTGTTATTCTCTTTAATTGAGCTGGCTTTTGTTAGCGGCATGCATTTTTGCTAATCACTTTCCTTGATGAGAGTAGAATTCCTAATTGCTAATGCTTGGGCTGAAAATTCATCATGTGATAAGGGATTCTATAAGGAAGAGCTGCTTCATGGAGAAAGTGGGTGGGAGTCCAAAGAGGCTCTGCAGGGTCCAAGGGAGGATGCTGAGGGCCACACATCACCTTGAACTGAGCATCCATTTCATTTGGCTTGGCTGCAATCAGGCAGCTTCAGCTGCTGACTTGTTTTCCACAAACATTCTCAGAGGTGCTGAAAATTGGTCCCTCTGCAGGTTCTTGCAGGCACTTGGCTAAAAGCTTCATTCAAGATATGCTCATTGTCCTCATTTGCCTGACTTACTTTATAAATTGAGCAGTGGCAAAAAGGATGAATAAAAATAAACACACCAAAAACCTGCACTATTGTCCTGATGCTCCCTTTAAAGGCAGCAGCTGAGTCTTGCTTGATCCATTATAAGGGAGTGCAAGGCAGGGTCTTCACTAGCTGAAATACAGATGGAAAAGTGGGTGGGGTGGGGAGGGGTCTTGAGACCATAAATTGAGAGGGAAGGAAGAAGACATTTCTCTTGGTTTGGATTCCTATTTCTCACTGCTGGCCAGGAGGACATATTCAATACATGTTCAGTATGGCTGACATTCTATTCTATTCTATTCTATTCTATTCTATTCTATTCTATTCTATTCCATTCCATTCCATTCTGCGTTCTCTATTCTCTATTCTACATTTTCAGTCTATATTCTATTCTATTTCCTATTCTATTCTATTCTATTCCTTTCCATTCCATTCTGCATTCTCTATTCTACATTTTCAGTCTATATTCTATTCTATTTCCTATTCTATTCTATTCTATTCTATTCCTTTCCATTCCATTCTGCATTCTCTATTCTACATTTTCAGTCTATATTCTATTCTATTCTATTTTATCTCCTATTCTATTCTATTTTTAATTTTCAAAACAAACACAACCCATAAAATCTTCCTTCTTTACATACTGTAGAAAGTGTATCAGTTGGTTACAAAAGGCTTTCATGCATCTCTTCCATAGTCATCAAGCATAATTCATATTAACTCAAGTATTTTAACTCAGATATTTATACATGTTACCCTTATACCTCCATTTTTTTTACTATAATTGTTTAAATGTCCTTCATCATAAAATATACCAAGATTTAATACATAACCACATACTGGCATTTCATTTAATATTTCTAAAATCCTCCAATAACACTGAATCCTTATGTCCTATTCTAGCTAAACATTCATAATATTTAATAACAAACTTTTCTAATCCTCCTTTCCAAATCACTGTTTGCAATTTTCATCCAGTTTCCTTATGTTGTACCCATACATATATATAGGTTGTCATCATTATCCCTCCCTTATTTGACTATATTCTGTATCATAACATTTTCCCCCTAATAATCAAAACTTAACTGTATCTAACTTAGTTTTTTTTATTAACCTTTGTATGTAATCCAAAAGGATTTCTAATCTTCCTTTCATGGGTACCATTCAATATTCATATCCAATTATTACTTATCATAACACTACACATTGTATACATTATTACCATTATCAATTATTTATTTAACTATATCTATTATCACGAAATTTCACTTAAGTTTAACTAGTTTTAAGTTATATTCTTCCATCTATCAACCTGTATCTTTCCAATAACAAAACAATCTCATATCTTCTGCCATTTGTGTTACCAATCCTCTAATCATCTTCTTGATCAGCTTTGTATGGACTTCTCTTAGCAACTCCTTGCTTATAAAATCTCTCATATAATCTTGATGCCCTCTTTCTGTTTCCTTATTCAGCTTGTCTTTGTTTGTCAGCAGTGTTATTAATGCTTAATGAATTTCTTTCTTTAAGTCCATAGATTCTTTAATTTTATCTTCTTCTACATCTTGACCTTTGGAATAGATTTCCTCTCCATTTAATTCCTCTTTCAGTATTCCATTCTTTCCATTTTCAGGAACAAACCAATTACCATAGATATCAGCAGGTTAGTCTCCTCATTTTCCACTTCATTTTTTTGAGTTTCAATCACCGCATTTTGCATTTGATGAACATCCTCAATTTTTTCATCATATTTTCTTGTTATGTGCTCTAGGTATTCCAGTTTTTTCTCTACTATATTTGATAATTTCTGTAGTTCTGAAAATATATTTTGCAAAGTTAAGACCTCTATTTTCTCTTGACATTGTTTCATTCTAACAAACACAGCTGCTCTAGCTTGGAAGGTTAATAAAATTAAAGCATAGATTCACAAAGAACATTGTTTTCACTTTTCTCTGATTGAAAATATACTTCAAATGGACATCTGTGTGTTTCCCTTCTTATCACTCTGTAGCCAAACAGTAAAACCTTGTGGTGCCAGGTCAAAGCAATCCGTGAGAAAAAAACATTCCATTTTGAATACACAAAGCTCCGATCAACAAAACCTCCCAGCCTCTGAGCGAAAACACTGTTAAAGAGTTTCTTTTTGTATCTTTTTTGTATTTAAATTAGAAAAAGAGGTCCAATCTTTAAATGAATTAGAAAAATACCCACAGCAATAAAAGAGGAAAACTTTAGTCTATAGATTACAGAGAGTCACAAAGAGAAGGTAGAAGAAGAAAACTTAATCCATCCGTTTCCAAAGGTTTCCATAGATTCGATCCATGAAAATAACATTTAAAAAGCAGTGATGTGCGGTGAGGTTTATGGCTGGTGAGGCAGCTATTTTTTAGACTTGTGGACTTCAACTCCCAGAATTCCACAGCCAGGCATGCTCAGTTCTGATTTAAAGCAACAGCATTTGTTTTTCTCCTTTGCTAAATAAGTTTCCTTTCTTTTTCTTCTCCCTTCCCCTCCTTCCTCCCTCCCTCCCCTCTCTCAAACACACACACACACACACACACACACACACACACACAAAGTTGCACCAGGAGGATGAAGTTTGAATTCCTCCCCCACCCTCCAACCCACACGTACCTTTTCCAGCTGTTTCAGAGAGGATTTCTACTCTGCTCTTGCCTGTCATCATGAAAAGAAAAAAAAAGTAAAATGAAAAAGGCAAGAGCTGAGGTCAGGCTGGGCTAGTTGCTGTCAGAGTCACTGTGGATGACTCTGCTTAACTGTTTAAAAAAGCCTCTAAAAAGCACCCTCTACAGGAGGAGGCAGGAGAACGACGTGCCTCATCTACATCAGGAATTTTTTGGCTTTTAACCCTTGCTTAACTCTGCTCAAGTGATCATAAAAAGTCAGTCTAGATGAGGCATGCCATTCTCTTGCCGCCTCCTGTAGAGGGTGCTTTTTTAGAGACTTTTTTAAACAGTTAAGCACTAAGCAGAGTCATCCATGGTGATTCTGACAGCAACTAGCTCAGCTTGACCTCAGCTCTTGCCTTTTTCCTTTTACATTTTTTTTCTTTTCATGATGACAGTAGTGAGGCTCTGCCTCCACTGCCTCCCCTGACTGCATGTCCCTGTTAAAAAGTAAGATAACCATTGTCCAAAACCATTCCAAATTTAATTCCGCCGCTTGATTCTTCTATTCTTCAATTTAAATTCATTTTTAAGTTTTTATAGGCAGGCTCTTTTTTAAAACAATAAAAATTCATCAGCAGCTGGAAACACTTTCTCTTTCCATATCCTTCCATTTTGGAGCTGCCCCAATTTTGTCAGCCTTAGCTGGATTTTTTGTCGCCGGCTTGAAGAACTTCTCTTGCTTCTTTCAGGGATTTTGCGATATCCCTGAGATCAGCAAGATGTAGTCTTCCTGTTCACCATCTCTTCAGGACGGTTTAGGTCCGTTTGGACCACCCAGCGGCAAAAGCATTGGCTGTGGTCTCAGAGCATTGAGACCACACAACCATATCGTCGTGACATTGGCTCCTCCCTCCCTCCATTTATTCTATTCTATTCTATTCCATTCCATTCCATTCTGCATTCTCTATTCTCTATTCTACATTTTCAGTCTATATGCTATTCTATTCTATTCCATTCCACTCCATTCTGCATTCTCTATTCTACATTTTCAGTCTATATTCTATTCTATTCTATTCTATTCTATTCTATTACATTCCATTCCATTCCATTCTGCATTCTCTATTCTCTATTCTCTGTTCTACATTTTCAGTCTATATTCAATTCTATTCTTATTCTATTCCATTCCATTCCATTCTGCATTCTCTATTCTACATTTTCAGTCTATATTCTATTCTATTCTCTCCTATTCTATTCTATTCTATTCTATTTCATTCCATTCCATTCCGTTCTGTTCTACATTCTCTATTCTCTATTCTACATTTTCAGTCTATATTCTATTCTATTCTATTCCATTCTGCATTCTCTATTCTCTATTCTACATTTTCAATCTGTATTCTATTCTATTCTGCATTCTCTATTCTACATTTTCAATCTATATTCTATTCTATTCTATTCTATCCTATTCTATTCTGCATTCTCTATTCTACATTTTCAGTCTATATTCTATTCTATTCTATTCTGTTCTATTCATTCCATTCCATTCCATTCCATTCTGCATTCTCTATTCTCTATTCTCTATTCTATATTTTCAATCTATATTCTATTCTATTCTATTCTGATACAAAAATAAATAAGCAATTTCTTTATCTGTAACTGTAATTCTTCAAGTGATTATTTGTAAGTCTATCCTTACAGATAAGTAGCTAGTTCTTCATTATGTTGTGATTCACACACACAGAATGTTGCATTTACACACCAGAAGAAAATGTGGCATGAGTCCTCAAGTCATTGGGTTGACTGCTTTGGCCCAGAACAAGAGGGACAATCTTTTCTTACTCAACATTAAACTCTTTTAACCAGAAGCTGCTTATTAATCAGTTAATAACTTGTTTAACTAGTCCAAGACCCATTTGGCTCCAGCTTACATCAATATTTATACTTGGCCTAGAAACATCTGCAGAATATTTGTTCAAATGTTAGCTTATATTTTCTTTCAATCAAATTTTCCAAGCACTCACTCTAATGTATGTTCTTAAGTGTGCATTTTGTATACATTCCCCCATATACAAACTTTGAAAGGGCAAAACTGCTATGTTCTGATGGAATGAATTTCTGGTTTACTTATATGGAAAAATTATACGGTTGCCCAAGTTCAGCAAATAACGTGGGCAGCCAACAATATAAAAAGCATACAGAACAGAAGGATACAACTTAAAAGCAATGGCTATAGGCATCGCACCAACCATTCTTGGCCCCCAAACATGCATATGGTGCTCCACAAGCTGCTGCCTCTAATACCTGAGTGCAAAGTTGGGTTTCCACATCTCCCCAAGAATATGATAGATAGATAGATAGATAGATAGATAGATAGATAGATAGATAGATAGATAGATGATAGATAGATAGATAGATAGATAGATAGATAGATAGATAGATATAGACAGACAGACAGACAGACAGACAGACAGACAATGATAGTGCAAGCATATAGACATATATTGCTCTACAATATTTTACAGTCCTCTCTATGTGGTTTACAGAGTCAGCATCTTGCCCCCAACAATCTGAGTCCTCATTTTACTGATCTTGGAAGGATGGAAGGCTAAAACCACTGCACCATCAGGGCTGATGAGACAGAGAGACAGAGAGATAGAGAGACAGAGAGAACAAGAGAGAGAGAGGGAGGGAGGGAGGGAGGGAGGGAGGGAGGGAGGGAGGGAGGGAGGGAGAGATGGTCAAGAGGATTTGTGCCAAGGCCTGCCTAGCCACAATTGCCACCTGCTTCTTCAGCAGGAGTGGTGTTGGTCCAAGGAAGATAGCAGACTGTGCACTGGAGTGGGACCGTGCCACTCTATCCACAGTTATTGGTGGAAAACTCAATATCCAGGCAATGTGAACACCCAGAGCCCTTCACATTTGCCAGGGCGGAAGCCTTCCTTCGAGATCCTCATTGCCATCAGACACAGGAGAAGAATTTGACAGCATCATTTTTATGACCAGCAGCAGAGATGCATGGATAACAATAGCAATAGCAGTTAGACTTATATACCGCTTCATAGGGCTTTCAGCCCTCTCTAAGCGGTTTACAGAGTCAGCATATTGCCCCCAACAATCCAGGTTCTCATTTTACCCACCTCAGAAGGATGGAAGGCTGAGTCAATCTTGAGCCGGTGAGATTTGAACAGCCGAACTGCAGAACTGCATTTAACCACTGTGACACCTCGGCTCTCACATCACCAATGGTATTTAACCTATGCTGAGGAATGACATCACCCCTCAAAACTGGAGAGAGAGTCCAAATGTGCTTTTTCAAGAGGCAACTGGACTTTCTAGGAGGCAGGGCTGACATCGCGGCAACGCAGTGTGTTTTCACGGGGCTCCGTGAAAACTTGGCAAATTCTACCTGCCAGAAGGTCCTTTGAGATCCAAGTCACCCTGGAGGAATGATGAAGACAATCACAAGCAGACTGCAAACTCCTTGTTCGATCTGGAGGAAGCTCTCAATCCAGTGGAAAGAAAAAGATGGCCATTACATGCCTGACTAAGGCTGTGACAGCCGATCGATGAAGCAAGACTGAGGAACAGTGTAGTTGAACTGGGTGAGACTTTTCCAACTTTTGTTGAGGAACTTGCCCCCTTAATGATTAGCCTGGGTAAAAGTGTGACTTAAAGATGAGGAGGTAGAATTGTTTGCTTTCCACATCCTCCCCCCAAGAATAGTGGCAAACAAGCTTGAGAGCTGTTTACAGATCCAGAAAAGGGAAAGAGAACTGTCTGAGAGAGAGAAATAAGTTTGAAGCTGGGAAAACTGGACTGGTCATTTCAATAACAATATTTGTACTCAATAAGAATTGAGCAGCCAAGGGATTGACATAGCATGGTGGCAACAAGTGCAGATACATCTTGATATGATAAAGATGCTAAAATATATGATTTTTATAAAGAATTAACAGAATTAGATAAGATATTAACAGGGACAGATGAAAAATGAACAAGAAACTATATAGCTATTTATTTATATAATACTTAGCTATAAGTATTAAAATGGAAGGTGAGCAAGTAAAGGAGACAATGATAATATGGGCTAAAATTTTGGTTATACAGTAGAAAATTTTCAGAAATTGTGGGATAGGAACTATAAATTCATGATGTCTACTGCATATAAAGAAAATCTTTATAAAATAGATGGCATTTTTCACTCACAAGGTTGGCAAAGATGTTTAAGGACATGTCCGCTAAATGTTGGAAATGTCACCAGATACCTGGGTCGTATTATCATATGTGGTGGACATGCCCCAAAGCAAAAAAAGTTGGACAAAAATACACACATGGTTACAAAAAATGATAAAGCAACATATAGCTTTAAAACCAGAAATATTTTGGTTGGGCATTTTATTGGATATGTATAACAAGGGGAATACATATATGATTTTACATGTATTAACTGCAGCTAGAATTGTATTTGCACAACAATGGAAGAGCGAAGAGATCCCTACAGATGAAAACGTGATTTAAAAAAATATTAGAATGTGCAGAAACTAACACTTACAATTAAGAAAAGGGAAGAAACTGAATACTTTTTGACATGGGACTTATTTTATCAATGGCTAGCTAATAAAAACAGAAGTCCAGTAACGAATGCCAAGACAAGCTTAGCTAGAATGCCACAACTCTTTATTAGCAGGAAACATAAAAATCTTGGTGGCTGAAAGCCCAAACACAGCCAACAGATAAGAACCTTGGTAGCAACTCAGACTTCGACAGATACAGATAACAGCTTCTCCAGCGTTAAGAATTAAGTTGAATCCTGCAACCAGACTCCTGACAAAGTCCCTCCTAAATACAATCTTGAGAGGAGCCTATTTACAAACACCTGGGTCCAATTATCTTTTGTATCTGTGTAGCTGTTCTCTACATCAATCTGCCTGGTGTTGCTGGGCATCCAGGACCACCTCCCTTGTCTCCTCATCACTACTCCAAGGCCTGACGTCAGGAGCACACTCCCTTTGGCTTTCACTACTGCTCCATGTCTCAGGCGCCTCCTGGTGGCCAATCAGCCTCCCTGCGCCCTGCTCGGAGTCAGAACCCTGTCCAGGGTCCTCCACCTCTTCCAGAGCCGACTCATAAGGCCCCTCGCTGGCGGAGTCTGTTCTGGACTTTCTTGTTTTGAAGCTGTTTCACTTCTCATCCAAGAAGCTTCTTCAGCTCTGACTGGATGGTGGAAAATGGAAGGATTTATATTCCTTGCAGACAGCTGGTCATTTGCATCCTTTTAGAGGGTCGTTAAGGCCACAAAACAACCACTTCAGAAACGCATGGCACAACATAGGAGCACAAACCCATAAGGATAAGATTCAGCAGTCCAGCTGCATTTAAAAGACACAGGTCACTCTTTTGAAGACAACAAAGCCCGCATTTTGGACAGAGAGGCTCCCTCTCTTCAGCAGTTACAAGAAGGCTCCAAACCTATTTGCATATTCAGGTTACCCTGACAACACAGGTAAACATCTAAGTGTCCTCAATGGCTCTCTAAAAGGATGCAAATGACCAGCTGTCTGCATGGAATATAAACCTGTCAGCCTCTGCTTTGCTGCTGCTCTTCGGCTGCCATTGAAACGGGGAGGGAGGGCATGGTATTTGGGGAGGGAATCATTCTGTACTGGAGGGCTGTTTAATGGGAGTTATTCTCACCATCTCTTTGAGCATGTGGAAGGAGGGGAGTTTCCCGCCGAGGCCAACTGTCCAGCATTCCAACCTGATGATGATTTTTGAAGATGTCTCCCACCTGACAGTTGGGTAAATATGATTGGACTATGGACTGGGGTACCAAGGGGAGGGGATTGAATCACATATTGATATCTATTGCTTTTGCGCCTTTTTACGCAGATTGCTTTGCTTCTCATCGTTTATAAAAGTAAAAGTACACTTAATTCTGAAACATGGAGTTGAGTGGTTTCTTTCTTTGTTATTAAATGAAGGGGCAGTGACATTAAGTTGAATCTCACTTCGCACCCATCCTGGAGTGAGAACCTTCTGAGGGGGGTGCACCCAACAAAAAAAAAGTCCCTCCATGGCAGTGATCAAGAAGAAGACATGGGAGTGGCTGCAGCACCCTCATTGACGGAAATGCTGGCTGACCTGCAAGTGGAGGAACCATCTGTTTGACCCAGGTGGACTTGGGGAGTGGGACAGAAAGAGAAATCTGAAGAACCATTGACTGGGATTACGGTGAGGAGACCCAGAAAACCAGCAGCTGACTGGCGTGGCCCTGAAGAGGAAGATCTCATGATGTCCCAAGCCATGAAACTTCTCGAAGGAGCCTGGGAAAAGCGCTGGGCTCGAGAGAGTGGAATGGATAGAGGACCTGAGGAGGAGACAGAAAAGAGGTACATTTTGCCTAGTTTAAGAGAGGCCGGGGGGGCTGAAGGGGGAATTTCACAAGATGACCCAGCACTGACCCCACTCTCTGCGGCTAGAGACATTCAAAGAGCGGGGGGGGCCCTCGCCGACGCCGAATGGCTAAGGTTCCTCCTTTAAGTGTAAAATACGCTGGAGATCCTAAAGAACTCAGGCTATTTTTAATTCAGGTCTGGAATTATATGCAAATGTATGGACCAGACCTGGGATCAGATGAAGCTAAAGTAAGAATTGTGTTAATGGCATTGGAAAAGAAAGCAGCTGACTGGATGGTCGGACTACATAATAATGAGTCCCCTCTCTTAAGAAATTTTAACGGATTTATGGCTGCTTTGAGGAAGCACTTTGATGACCCTCTCACCGAACGCAGGGCAAGAATTAAATTTACAACCCTTAGACAGGGGAAAAGATCAGTGGCTGAGTATGTGCAAGAATTTCAGGAGCTATCTGCTTATACGAGGGGTTGGTCTGAAGAAGCCTTGCTAGACCGTTTCACTGATGGTTTAAACAAAGAGGTTTATCAGCAATGTGTGAACAGGCGGTCCCCCCAGAGATTGCAGCCCTGGTATGAGGCAGCCAGTGATGTGGAGATTGATTTAGCCAGACTTTATTACAAAGGAGAAGGGGAGAGTGAGGAATCCCCCCCTCCCACCAACCCCCCCCCTCCCAAGGTTACCAAAAGGGGGGAAAGGAGGATTTACAGGCAAACCCAAACCTTCCATGTGCTTCTGTTGTGGAAAGGAGGGGCACCGTGCGGTAAACCGCCAAGACAAGAACAGCCAATCCGCCCCACCCACTCGGAAAGAGAAAAAGCTAGAGAAACCTCCCAGCAGAAGGAAGGAACTGGCTTTGATGAGGGGAGGAGCCTTCTCGATGCTTCGACACGGAAGAGGGAGGGAACGAAACCCCCAGCTCGTCTGATGACAGCGATTCTGAGACTGAACACTGGGTAAGTTCCCAGTCGGGCCCCATGACTGTCCCAGTTGAGCTTAGAGTGCCATCTTCTGGCACGGAAGAGAAAATTCTTGCTCTTTTGGATTCCGGTTGCTCACGATGCATTATAAGCCTGGAAATAGTTGAGAACTTGGGATTAAGACTAAAAACTTTGAAAATCCCAATTGCATTTTGCTAATTAGATGGCTCCATTGTGGGGGGAAGCCCTGCTCATTTTGTTACTGAACCAATTGAAATGTGGATGGGAACCCACCAAGAAATAATAAGTTTCATTGTAGCCCCGGGGATGGACCGGCCCCTTATATTGGGACTACCCTGGCTCCGTAAATGGAACCCATGCATAAATTGGAGGAATGGTTGGTTGCGCATTCGGTCTGCCATGCCCCCTGAAGGGGAAGAGGGGATTCCAGAATCAGATAAAGCAGGCCCCAACCTAGCGGCCAGAGGGCAGGAAAAAATTGAAGGGGAGGAGAAAATCCCGAAAGAATACTGGGACCTGAAAGATGTTTTCAGAGAGAAATCTTCTGATAAGTTGCCCTCTCACAGACCCACCGATTGCACCATTGATATTCTGCCTGGGGTAAAACTCCCTAAACCCCAAATTTACTCAATGATCCCTAGAGAAATGGACGAATTAAGGAAATTCATTGACAAGAATTTGGAAAGGGGTTTCATTGAACCAGCTAGGCCCCGGGTGGCAGCTCCAGTCTTATTCAGGGAAAAGAAAGATGGCTCCTTCCGTCTCTGTGTGAATTTTAAAAACCTTAACGGCATTTGTGCCCAAAATGTCTACCCTTTACCAGTGATGAAGGACATGCTTGCACAATTAGGGAAGGGGAAGATCTTCACTAAGTTGGATCTGCAGGAGGCATACTATCGGGTCAGAATTAGGGAAGGGGATGAGTGGAAAACTGCATTCAATTGCCCTTTTGGCTGTTTCCAGTTTTGAGTTGTGCCGTTTGGGCTACAGGGCGCGCCAGCTGTTTTCATGCAATTAATTAATGAGGTTTTACATGACCACCTTTACAAGGGCATGATGGTCTATCTAGATGATATCCTTATTTACACGGAAACACGTGATGAACACGTGAAACTGGTTCACACAGTACTCAAAAAGCTTCGTGCAGCAGAACTATATGCTAAGTTGTCCAAGTGTGAATTTCATCAGGAAAAAGTGGATTACCTGGGTTATCGCATCTCCCACAAGGGGATGGAAATGGACCCAGCAAAGGTCAAAGCAGTCACCGAATGGGAAGCCCCACGCACGTGTAAACAGTTACAAAGCTTCCTAGGTTTTGCCAACTTCTATCATCAATTTATTCCTTCTTTTGCTAAGATCGCTCTACCAATTACAAAATTACGCTCTACCAATTACAAAATCGCTCTACCAATTACAGAAGAGTCGAGGTGGCGCAGTGGTTAAATGCAGCACTGCAGGCTACTTCAGCTGACTGCAGTTCTGCAGTTCGGCTATTCAAATCTCACCGGCTCAAAGGTTGACTCAGCCTTCCATCCTTCCGAGGTGGGTAAAATGAGGACCCGGATTGTTGTTGGGGGCAATATGCTGACTCTGTAAACCGCTTAGAGAGGGCTGAAAGCCCTATGAAGCGGTATATAAGTCTAACTGCTATTGCTATTGCTATTGCTACAAACCTCCTGAAGTCAAAAGGGGGGGGGGGAGCCCAAACCTAGTAAGCCCTTGAACTGGACTATGGAATGTCAGGCTGCGTTCAAGAAATTAAAATGTCTGTTTGCAGCTGAGCCCGTCCTCAAACACCCAAATATGGACACACCTTTTGTGGTCCAAGGTGGTGCTAGTGATGTTGCAGTGGGGGCGGTACTGCTTCAAGCAAATGCACAAGGGAAGCTGCAACCCTGCGCTCACACCTCCTGTAAGCTAACAAAAACTGAGAGACGTTGGGCTATTTGGGAAAAGGAAGCTTTTGTGGTTCGTTGGGCTTTGATGACCTGGCGTCATTTCCTGGAGGGCGCAAAACACCCTTTTGAGGTATGGACTGACCACAAAAACTTGGAGGCGTTTAAAAACCCCAGGAAACTGTCTCCCAAACAAATGCAATGGGCACAACATTTCAATAGATTCAATTTCACTTTGAAGTATATACCGGGAGGAAAGAATTTTATGGCTGATGCTTTGTCCAGACTTCCACAGTATAACAGTTCAAAACTGAGTGTTGTTCAGCCTGTCATACCTACGAGAAGTCTGGCCGTTCCTGTTGTCACCAGAAGTCAGGCTGCCTCCAAGTTGGAGGTTACACAAGACCTCGTCACAAAGCTCAAAGGAGCTCTTGCAGGGTGGTGTACGGACATGATTTTGTGCCTATCCCCGAGATTCTTCGCGAGAAGCCACAAGTATTGTCCCTCTCCGAATGGAGTGACCGCCTCCGGGAGATGTGGCCTCTGGCTTACCGGGCACTGGATGCTGCTCACCGAGCACACAAGAAACAGGCGGATAAAAAGAGAGCGAAGCCGAAGGAATATAAAGTTGGTGATCGTGTATATTTATCCACCAAGTTTCTTCAGATCTCTCAAAAATCTAAGAAGTTGGGTCCCAAATATGTTGGGCCATTTCCGATTATCAAAGTTATCAACCCTGTTTCCATCCACCTCCAATTGCCTAAATATCTCAACCGTGTCTATCCTGTATTTCATGTTAATCTCCTAAAGCCGGAATACACTTCTCCGTTGAGGGCTCCTTTCCCGGCTCCACCTGCCCCGCTTCTGGTTGAGGGTGAGCAACATTTTGAGATTAAAGAAATTTTGGACTCTCGGAAAAAAAGGAACCGTGTTCAGTATCTTGTGGCTTGGAGGCATTTCCCTCCCTCTCATGCTGAATGGGTCGATAAGTCCCATGTACGGGCTCCTCAACTTCTCTGCAAGTTCTACTCTGCCTACCCTGACAAGCCCTGACCTCACTTGACTTTTTTTATTTCCCCTTCCCTTTTCTCTTCTATGTCATGTTGTTCGTTTGTTTGTCTGTGTTCTTTCATTTCTGCAGGCGTAAGCGTCTTTTTCTGGAGGAGGGCTGGATGTCAGCCTCTGCTTTGCTGCTGCTCTCCGGCTGCCATTGACATTTTTATAGACATTTTTTTAGACATTTTATTAGGATTTATAGGCCGCCCTTTTCCCTGAGGGGACTCAGGGCGGCTTACAATCACAGGGAAGGGGGTGCATGGTATTTGGGGAGGGAATCATTCTGTACTGGAGGGCTGTTTAATGGGAGTTATTCTCACCATCTCTTTGAGCATGTGGAAGGAGGGGAGTTTCCCGCCGAGGCCAACTGTCCAGCATTCCAACCTGATGATGATTTTTGAAGATGTCTCCCACCTGACAGTTGGGTGAATTATGATTGGACTATGGACTGGGGTACCAAGGGGAGGGGATTGAATCACATATTGATATCTATTGCTTTAGCGCCTTTTTTCTCAAATTCAGCTTTGCTTTGCTTCTCATCGTTTATAATCAGTAAAAGTACACTTAATTCTGAAACATGGAGTTGGGTGGTTTCTTTCTTGGTTATTAAATGAAGGGGCAGTGACAAAACCCTTCCATTCCCCACCATCCTCTCAGAGCTGAAGAAGCTTCTTGGATGAGAAGTGAAACGTCTTCAAAGAAAAACCAGAAAGTCAAGTTGCCTCTTGAAAAAAACACCTTTGGGACAACCATGACCTGGATGACTGAGAATCTCCATAGACTGGAGAGAGAGTTGAACCAAGAAGCACCCCACATCTTCATCTAGGTCTATACTTTTGCAACCCCCTTCCCAGTGCCTTGGTTTTGCCTGGCTCAGCAAATTTCCATTTTGCTGTTCCTTCTTTCCACATGCAAAATCATTTCAGAGGATCCTGGACTGGACGGTTCTGGAAGATGGCCTATTTGAGAGAGTCTTCACACTTCCATTGTTGCCTCTCTGAGCAATCAATTTAAAGTATAAAGGGAGAGAAAGGTTGAACTCCAATTCTGGCATGGAGCCCAGTGAAGGAGGAAGGGGGCAAACTTTCCATGTAAGCAGACGTGATCTTTTCTGGAACCCATCATGACAGAGGTGTGTTGCAAACCCCGCCACTACCGGTTCACCTGATCTGTGCTAAATGGGGAGCAACCCACCTCTGCATCATGAACTGCCATAGGAAGCTGGCAGCTGTGTGACTTTGGCCCTGACAAGTTCCTTGCCTAACAGACTGGCAAGGACTGGCATTTTAGATGCAGGCAGGCAGAAGACTCTCTTTCTAATTACCTGGCATGGGAAGAGCTGGAAGCTTTTGTTCCCTGAGCAACACTCATCTATGCCCTGCCACAAACAAACAAACGTTCTCTCGCCTTTGATGTTACAGCACACTTTTTAAAATAATCTGAGATAGGACTGGAACAGAACAAAAAACAAACCTGGTGAGGAGTGAAAAACCAGTAGCAAATGCAGTTTTGATTGGAATGGCGGCTTCAAGCACAGATAAAGGCTCCTTTTAAAAGAGAAGGGGGGAAAATTACTGGGTCTCCTAGAATGTTTTTTCTTCCTTTCATCCTTCATGGGTGGCTGTCATTATATCTGACTACTGGAGCTGAAACTTCCTGAATCGGAAAAGTAGCATCTCAGGGAATTACCAGGGCCATCCAACTCACTTCCTGTCATGAATCAGGGGGTCTGGGAGGCCTCTTTCTCAGCAGCCCATTTTATTCAAAGGCTTTTGCGAGCTCCCTTCATTGGATGCCTGGAATGGCCGGTGATTGATGGAAGACTGAACGGGAGGGAGGGAAGAAAACTGGTTGGTTATGAAGATGTAGATTATATGTGAATGCAAGACCTATTGTCATGCGTGCCTCTTTCAATAGCCAAGAAAGGAAACCCCCAACTCCATTTCTTTAGAGTAAAGGTACTTTTACAGGATATGAAGTAAAAACAGCAAAAGTAAAGCAAGATCTGAAGCTAAATGGTGCGAACCTGTACATATCAAAGGTTTACCCAAATCTTTCCCCCCAACAACCCCAAGCTAAATGTCCAATCTCCAGCCCCCAAGGGTGTCATGTGGGGTGCAACTTCAGGTGGCCTCATCCAGCTGGTATGTAGAGATGGTTGGCCTTGACCAAACTCAAACATGAACCTTCAGCATGGACAGAAGATGGTGATGTCTCCTCTAGCACAATTCCTTTCCCAAATAGCATAAACCCCCTTCCTCCCTGTTACTATGGCAGCCGATAGCAAGCAAGTGATATAGAGGCTAACACCTATTACAGGTAGTCCTCAACTTACAACAATTCATTTAATAACCATTTAAAGTTACAATGGTACTGGAATGAGTGACTTAAGACCATTTCTCACACTTACGACCATTGCAGCATCCCCACGGTCACATGATCAAAATTCAAATGCTTGGCGACTGGCTCATATTTATGATGGTTGCAGCATTCCAAGGTCATGTGATTCACCTTTGGCAACCCTCTGATCAGCAAAGTCAATGGGGAAGTCAGATTCACTTAATAATCATGTTACTAACTTAATGTTCACTTAACAACTCTCTTGCTTAGCAATAGAAATTTGGGCTCCATTGAGGTTGTAAGTTGAGGACTAGATGTACAATTACCTGATTAGTTAATAATAATGAGGTCTTTAAAAACTATTCTATTTGGGACACCTTCTTAGACTGCCTTGGTTAAGTCCTTTTACCACGATATCAAGGAAGTGAACAAAATGTGGAGGGTTGTGGTGGCCTAGTGGTTATGACACTGGGCTTGTCAATCAGAAGATTGGCAGTTTGAGATCCAAGTACTGCATGATGGGTTGAGCTCCTGGTCTTGCCCCAGCTCCTGCCAACTGAGGTCAAGACCTGGGGTGGGCAGTTAGTTTTCCTACAGGACCACATGAGAAACTGGGAATGTTGTGGAGGGCTGAACCAAAAGGGTTGTGAAGGTGTGTAGGCATGCACGCACACACACATACATACATGGGGGAGGGGAATCAGTTGTATTCAAAATACTGTATTTTTCGGAGTATAAGACACACTCCTCCCCCAAAAGAGGGTGAAAATTTGGGTGCATCTTATACACCGAATGTAGCCAAAAATGTGAGGCACAGAGAAGGCGATGATCTGTAGCAATCTCTGCTGCCTGGAACAGCTGATTGGGATATTCTGGGAGGCTAATCCAGCCGCCAATCAGCTGCTCATGCTGAATCAGGCTACAATAATGTGCTGAAGCTGACCTGGCTGTATGTTATTTGCTGCAAGGATGTGTCAGAGTTTGCAGCAGCAATCCCATTCAGAAAGCACACGCAAGTAACCAATTCAGCAGGATTCAATAACTTCTCTTTATATATAATGCAACACATTAAATAAATATACAATACCAAAAGCAGGTTTTCCAACATGGTAGTTCAGCAAAGAACTTTCAGTTTTAGTTTCAGATATCAGCATGCAATTTTAGTACAGAACAAGCCACGCCCTGGCTTCTTGCTGTCTTCTTCCTTGTTGCTCATACAGCAAATACTGTTCATTTCCAAACAACCCTCAATCTCTCACACACTGACAGGATGCTAGCCAGATGAATACCATGGATGCTGGTTGGTTATAATATTGGCAGAATATTTTTTTTCTTATTTTCCTCCCCAAAAACTAAGGTGCATCTTATATTCTGGTACGTCTTATAGTCTGAAAAATACAGTAAATACAATCCACATGGGCCAGACAGACACAGCCAAAGGATGTGGCCCAGAGGCCATAAAATGCCCAGATGACTAAGATTGATGGTTGGAAGAAGTTGTTAAAAGTTGAATGGATTTTGATGAGAGATTATATTTTCTATGAGAACAATAAGTATAAGTATAATCTTTATTGTCATTGTACTTAAATACAATGAAATTGGTTGTATTTAATGAGATTTCTATGAGATATAAATGCAGAAAACAAATTGTTCATGACTACATATTGCCCTGCATATCTACAGGCTTCCAACCTCTTGCTAGGACTCCTCACCACATTTATCCTATGTAGCCAGGTTCTATAGTGCAACCACAGTTCTTCTCATCCACTTCACTGGGATGCTGAGGGAGCTAAACTAGGAATTCAGGAGACTAAATTACTAACCCACTGAGATCAATAGAGAAATCAGTAGAGCTGAGTGGATTCTCAGGGAGGAACCATTAAAAGGCGACAAACAGAGTAACAGAACACCATAGGTTGTTACCTACAGTTCAAAGCTCAAGCCACTGAAATATATTATTAGTAGGCTGCAACCTGCATTGGACAACAACACTGCACTTTTTCAGCCATTAGGTAGCACACCCATATTTACATACAGACAATCACACAACCTGAAGTAGATTTCCACAAGGAACATGGTGCCCACATGTTCACTCTGCAATGAACCTCAATGTTTATTTTGCCCCCCACATTTACACCCATAGTAGCATCATTCCAGACTCTCACAAGTTCACACAGGATTGGATTCTCCTTCAAATAGTCTTCTTCCAATATGATCTATGCCATCATCTTCTAGCAATACCCCCAAAACATAAGGGACCAACTTTGTCCAAAAGAATTATTTGACAGCAATTAATTTATCAAAAAAATAATAATATCAGGACTCAAAACAAAAAATAGTCAAAGCATTTTAACTCCCCAGGCCATTTCATTTCAGATCTCAAAATAGTTGTAGAGGGACAAAAAAATGGCAGCACAACTGAGCAAAAGACTGCTGAACTGATGGGCAACAATAAGTTTCTGATCATGTCAGAAAGTCTCAACAAACACAATAGCACAAAGTGGATGGGCAGAGAAAACTATAGAGACCTGGTCCCTCAGGTAGCTAGACCTTTGCAAGAAAGGTCATTAAAGGTTATAACCAGAATTTGCATTCTGTCTAGAAGCCAACTGGTAACCCAGGGCAGCTGATGAAAAAGTGAGCTCTCTCACACACATAACATGCTGCCCCATCTCTGCCTACACTGTTGTATTCTGGATCAGCTGTAGGTTGTAGGTAGGATCCAATCTGGGTTGGTCATTGGGACCAGAGGTTTAGTCTTCTGAACTGTTGGAACCATCCTGAAGGAACTTATCTCTAGCAAAATGTGTCCTCTAGCAGAATGTGTTCTGCTATAGAGAACGTCCCTGAGGACAGGCTCAAGCTTGAGTCCAAAAGCTCAGAAGACTAAACCTCAGGTTCCTGTGACTGACCCAGATTGGATCCATTATCCTGAGCCAGTATATTTGCTTTCATGAGTTTGAAGATAGTTTATTGAGGGCAGCCCGGTGTAGAGCACATTACAATAATCCAATAATGGATGCAATTAGGGCAGGAGTGACTGTCTCTTTCCACCCACTTTTCCATCATAAATCCCACAAGTTCCCTGATAGAGTGAATCATAGTTTCCAAACGTATCTGCCTCTAAATCATATCGGTTCATCTGAAAAGATACTACAAGACTCTTCCTGATGTTGGGCTATCATAGATTAATGTGGCTCTCTTCTTACAATATTTCCTGTCATAGGAACATAATCATTTCATTTTGATGAACATGCCAAGCAGCCTTCAGGCCTCCTAGCCAGAGAGAGGTTTATCCCACTAAGTTAATCCCACACCAAAGAGACTCTTGTATGCATGGATCTGCCCCAGGAACACTTTCTGTCTCAGCTTTCTTTCATTTTCTAGGGCTGAAAAACCACAAATCAGGCCACAGAAATGAGATTTTGAGATCCAAAGGAGGCAGGCGACCTCTTGGTGAAGGGGCAGAGAAACACATTGTGAGCTAATCTTCAGCAGGATGCCACAGAGATGCGTAGTGCTTGAAACACACAGAGATAGCAATAGGCACTGTTAACCAAGCCCTGCAAAACCTTCATAATTTATCTCTCCTAAAGCATCATAACAGAACTGCTATTCACAAGAGCCAATAAATGAGGCAATATCTCAGTATTGATTTTGTGCCTTTCCCCACTGGGAAACTGGCTTTTGATAATTCAAACTCTATAGATTTTCCTATAAACAAAAAATGAATATCTGCAAAAGGAGAGGGAAACAGAAAACTAGTTACAGCAGAGACAATATTGTAGAACTGCAGGAGATGGATTTTCCAAAACAACCTCTTGCATTTCAGAGGCTGATAGCAGGGCCAACAAAATGTCTGAAGAAAGAAATGTCTATCGAAGAAGATTGAAACAGCCCAGATCTGAAACAATGAATGCTTCCCATTTTTTGTTCATTGATCTGATTTGCTTTTTAAGCATTTTTTTTAATCTAAGTTGCACCGACAGAGCTACACATTTGTTGCAAGAGTTGGAGCTGGGTGCAGATGGTGGAAATAACCCCATAATCCATTCATTAATTTAATAAGACTGAAATAAGTGTCACTGTTTTCTTCCAAGGCCAGTAGAAGTCCATTCTTTGAATGCAGAATTCATAAATATCTTGGATTCTATCCAGTGAGTAGAGCATTCCTCTGCTCAGATGTTCTTCCTCTATCAAGAGGAGCAAAAGTCAGCAAAGGGTAATCAGCCCACATTAGATGGAAATTCAAGCAATACACTCACATTTTTGCTTTAGATTTTTCTGCAGATATTTTGATCTGGAGTTTGTAGATTACCTCTTGGTGGAGGGTTTCTGTTTTGCAGAAGATGCATTTAGAGGAAATCTCAAGTCTTCATGAAAACAAATAAATATAAAAAGATTCTCCCCCTCCATCTCTAGCTTTTGGAAAGAGAATAAGGATTTTCTTAGGAGAGGACATTCTTGTTGGGCCTTTGCAATGTAACATCACCCAAAGCTTTGGACAAAAGTAGAAACCCCCTCCCACAAAAAACACATGTCCAAAGGGAAGAAGCAGTTCTCCTAACCACCCCTGCTAAATCTTGTGATTTTTGAAGTTTAGGGCTTCTTCATACACAAATCAGGTGAGAGCTGCAGTTGGAGAATGTCCAAGCTGCAGTTGGAGAATTCTCCAAAGCACCTGGAGGCAGGACAAGAAGCAATGGAGGGAAACTAATCAAGGAGAGAAGTAACCTAGAAATAAGGACACTTCCTGCCAGTTAGAACAATTAATCAGTGGAACAGTTTGCCTTCTGGAACACCCAGAAGTTTCAGTCATTTGTTTGAAATCAGTCTTTTGCTTGGTCAGGGGTTGAACTGGAGTCCCTTCCAACTGTATTATTATGTTCTGTTTTCCTGTTATTCTTTCTATGTCTATCCATCCCAATCCCATCAAGCCCCCCAAAAGTCTGGCAGGGGTTGGACTAGAAGTCCTCCAAGGTCCTTTCCAACCCTATTATTCCATGTTCTATGCTGGAGAATCCCATCTAGATAATGGTCCCTCAGAATCTTCAGCAATGACTGAAAATTCATGCTTGAAACTCTGAAATATCTTCCTATTATTTGTCACAAATGTTGGCTTATCCCACGTTCACTTCCATATTGCTGGCCTGATTGGCGCTGAGTCACTTCCAACAAGAGAAAGGAGACAAACTAAGAGAAAAGACTTGCTGCAGCACAAAATATCTAAGTTTGAACATTTCTGCAAACCCCACATTGTGATTGCCGACTTCCTGGGAAACTGTTCTTCTGTTTAGATATCTGTCAGTCACTCAATTCCTCTCCTCTTTCTAGCCAGCATTCTTTTTATGCGAACAATGAAAGCCACATTAACCTGTATATTAAGAGACCAGGAGAAGAGATGCCTAAGGAACAGTCAGATAAGGGAGGGTATAGCCTGCAGCTGTATAAGGTGCAGAGAAAGAGACTCAGAAGGGCTCCTCCACACAGACACACAAAGGTTCTTCATCTGTAAAGATGAGAGATAAACATTTGTACTGTCAGACTTGCAGGATTCTGCTTATTTAGCTTTACAATACATGTAGTCCTTGATTTACAAATGTTTTGAATAATGGTCCAAAGTTCTGACATCCTCAGGAAAAGTAATTTATGACCAGTCCTTGCACTCACAACTCCCTCTGCCTCTCCCTCCCCTCCCCCCCTCTCTCTCACACACAGAGGTCACGTGGGGGCTATTTGGGCACTTGACTACCAGTTCTCATTTATGACTGGTTGCGATCACATGGATCATGTTTTGTGAACTTTCCAGAAGGTTTCTGGGAAGCAACATCAACTGGGTAAACTCAGTTCACTTAACCACGTGATTTGCTTAATGACCATGGAAAAAGCGGTTGTAAAATGAGTCCCATCACATAATAACTAGCTTTACAAGTGCACTAATGTACAATGAAGTTTCAGATCTCAATCATGGTTGTCAGCTGAGAACTACTTGTAAACTAGACTTAGCCACCCTTCCAATGAAAATGGCTAACTACATGCTCAGGGAGGGATGCCTAAAGAGTTTATCCCTGGGCTGTAGCTCTTCAACTGCTAACTGAAGGGACTGGCATTCCTTCAGTTTTTATGACCCACCTGGATCAGGGAGAGGCTAAGAATTACCTCTCAAGATCCTCTGATACAGCTGAGGTCTGTGAACAACTTCAGGAGCTGAGCTTGACGTTGTTGAGTGCCAAAGCTGTGTGGGAGGGGCTGCAATCTGGTTCTTGTTGAAGAAGTCACCATTTTGAAATTTACCTTTCAAAAGGACAGTATGTTATGCCTTTCATTTCTTAATCTCCTTTATGGACTAGTAATCTTTACTGTGTTAAGTTAAAAGAAGCTCTCTTTAGTCATAGCCTACTGCACCTTTTTGAAGACTTGTGCCATTTTGGGGTTTTCTTTAGTGTTAAACAACAAGGAGGAAGGCTGTTAAGGAAAGCCAAAATAAAGAAGTGTGGAAAGAAAGGAAGGAAGGAGGGAGGGAGGGAGGGAGGAAAGAAATAAAGAAAGAAAGAAGTGAGTGAGTTAGCACCCACCCATCTCCTAGAAAAATGAAATACTCTAGGAAATACTAAAAAAGAAGAATATTATATTTCCCTGGATGAGAAATGGAGAAACATGTTTTTAGGCAGGAAACAGGATCACTCTTAGTAGCTCCTACCATCCTCAATAGCCCACAGCAGATGTCCCACACTTAAAAGATAAAGAGATAGCTAGGTCTACTCATAGGCAAATTATGTATTATGTATTGTTTTATGTTGTTGTCAAATTGTTTGTATCCCCCCTTCCCTTGTTTTGAGCTGTGAGCCGCCCTGAGTCCCCCTCGGGGGGAAAAGGGCAGCATACAAATGAAATAAACAGTTAAACAGTTAAATGCCCTCTACCCATCTCATCACATGGCACCTGGGAAGATTACATCACCCAGCAAGGCTCAACCTAGCCTGGGACTCAGGACAGCTACAGAATTGCCCCTACATGGCCCCATGGGAATCTGACAACCAATCAGAATACAAGCTCGAATTCAAAAGCCCAGAGAGGGTATAAAACCCAGGCACTCTCAGCATCTCTTCCCTTTTTTCTTCACTCAACATCTTCAAAGCATGTGATCTTGTGTCCACCATTAAACCAGTTTTCCAAACAGCCACCATGTTTTTAGTGTCTTTCTCTTTAACATACTCAAAGAGATTTTTCTGCTGCAGGACTAGAGAGAAGCAAAAGAGAAACATGCACTTACTAGCTTCTCACTTCTAGTATGTATCTTGAGGAAGGCTGTTGTAGGGATGATTCTGGGGCCACCAGCATGAAACCTATGGTCCTCCAGATGTTCTGAATTAGAGTTGTATGTTTTGAGGGACACAAACTGAGGAGACCGGTTAACTGTAACAAGAACCTTTTATTCAACACTAGAATAGGCAAGAGCTGTCAGACGGGGAACCAATGAGAAACCCTGGTTTCTCCCGCCAGCTGGCAGGCGCGTCCTGGCCAATCAGAGGCGCCTTGCACAGCACCATCTGCTGGCCAGGACACAACACCCCTTTCCCCTGGACTGAGCACGCATAGTCGTGAAGGTACTTGGGGCATCTGCGCATGCGCTGTGAGCGTCTCAGTATAGGTGTGGCCGCCGCCGAAGAAGGAGGAGTGCTGGTGTCTCTGCTCCACTGCATTAGCCATGAAAACAACGCTGAAGGACCCACCCTGGCCATGGCGCCAGTTCGTAATGGTAAGTGTTCTGACGAGAACGTGGCGGGCTGTGCGGACTCTGAGCTAGTGGTTTTGTGTTGGTCGGGCCGGCAGGCAATGTTGGTAGTTTCCGGAATGGCAGGATGGTCCCTGGGCCCCTCCGCAACTCACCGACGGAGCTGGTCTACATGCCTCCGCCAATGTCTCCCATCGCCGAGGAGGACCCTGTAGGAACAGGGCCCGGTTACATCTTACCGTTGCCTAGGGCATGTAAAACATGCTGGACAACTGGCACTGGATAGGGGTGGGCTTGCAGGGCCTTGTTGATGGTGGACTTAAAATCTCCGCAGATCCTAATGGATCCATCGGATTTCAAGGGGACCACAATGGGGGTATCCCAAGGAGTGAAGTCCACCGGCTCCAGAATGCCCTGCGCCAGAAGCTTATCAAGCTCCGTGTCCACTTTAGCTTTCAACGTGAGGGGCAAGCGCCTTGCCTTCAGGCGAATGGGTGCGACCGCTGGGTCTAGGCTGAGAGAGATAGGGGTAACAGTATAGCAGCCTAAAATGGGAGAGAAAACATCTGCAAATTCAGAAAGGAGGAAGGAGAGGTCATCCCCTAAGGGCGGAGAGGAGCAGGTAGAATGGACCCCAGCAATAGACAGCCACAGAGCCCTGAACCAATCCAACCGCAGAGGGGAAGGCGGGCCTGGAAGCCGCCATAGGAAACCAAGAAATGGCCACAGCCTAATAATGAAATTGGGTCCCCCTGATAGTCACATAAACGGCAGTTAGCGGGAACCAACTGGTGCTTCTTGTAGTGGAGCAAAAGAGTACGCAGAGAGTCCCAAGACATAATGGATCTAGCGGAGCCAGTGTCCAACTCCATAGAGCAGGGCCGGCTGTCCAGCAGGAGGCGGAGATGGAGCTTACCCCGAACCCCCAGGGAGGAGGAAGAGGCTGAATCTACCAGCCATTTGGGGTACGTGTCGGTCACGTCCCTGATGGAGAGACAATTTTGGCGGCGGCCAGTAGGAGAGGGCGGAGGGCAGTAGGCAGCAGAAGGCAGGCTTGACTGGCATTGATCAGGCAGGGGAGACTTGCAGACGGACGCTAAGTGTCACTTCTTGCTGCACTTGCGGCAGACGGCGGCGCAGAACTGGCAAGTAGATCGGGCATGCCGGCCGCTGCAGCTGAGGCAGGAATGGCCATCTTTAGGTGAGAGAGACTACAGCCGGTCAATAGCCAGGTCCAGCTCGGACTGGAACATGTCCAAGGCTTGCTGGCGGTAGATAGAGGAGGCAGGAACCTGAGGAGCAGCAGGTTGAGGGAAATGGCGGAGATCAGGAGTGGACCGGTCAGCCATTTTGTAGGCACAGGCATCATCAACAGCAATTTTAGGTGTCAGCTCTGAGCGGGAGAGAATCCAACAGTGCAAATGGACGTCTCTGAGACCATAAATAAACTGTTCAAGGAGGGCCTCATCCAGGTCAGCGAATTCGCAATTAATGGCCATAGCCCATAGGGTAGCCACGTATTGGCTGATGGACTGTCCTTCTTTCTGCATACAGCGGTGGAAGAACTAGCGCTGTGCAAAATGGGAGGGCGCGGGCTTGTAGTGGGTCTTCAGCCTTGACAGGAGCAGGTCCCATGACACAGAGTAGACTGGGATGGGAGCAGAGAGAGCTCGAGGCGTAGCGAACATCTCCGGCCCACAGTAACGTAAAAAAAGCCGCGCTTCCTGTCAATGGACAGATCAGTGAGGTCATGGGCTAGGAGGAAACATTCAAAGCATTCCATGAACGCATCCCATGCCTCAGACTCCAGCCGGAACGGCGAAAAAACAGTAGCGGCAACCATGGGAGGCATGCAGTAAGGATCCAGTTCTCCAGCCCTTGTCGCCAGTTTTATGTTTTGAGGGACACAAACTGAGGAGACCGGTTAACTATAACAAGAACCTTTTATTCAATGCTAGAATAGGCAAGACAAGAACAACCCCCGTCTGACAGCTATTTATACCAGGAGCTGTCAGACGGGGAACAAATGAGAAACCCCAGTTTCTCCCACCAGCTGGCAGGCGTGTCCTGGCCAATCAGAGGTGCCTTGCACAGCGCCATCTGCTGGCCAGGACACAACATAGAGCTCCCAGCATGGGACAGGATTATTAAACTGTGGGATCTGTAGTTTGGCAAGGGTTGGTTTTCCAGGAAGGACAGACAGAGGAACAAAGACGCCTGCAAACAACCTGCACAGTTGTATTGGGCTACTTTTCAGGCTGCATGGTTGGAAAATCCCCTGCTCTTCCATAATGCTTAAAAGAGGATTATGGAGGACTCCTTTAAACGTGCAGCTTTTTTGTTGTGTTTCCGACCCATAAAGAAAAACAGGGAGGGGAAGGATAGATGTTCCAGGTCTACTTAAAGTAAGTCCCAAGTGTTCTAGGAAGGGATGCCTCAGGCAAATAATATAGGATTACAGGTGAACTGCCTGGAGACAGAGAATCTCTCCTCTTGCCAGATGTGGAGAAGGCAACCTTTTAGCAACTCAGAGTGTACAAAAAGGTCTTATTTTTAATTTTCCGGATTCAGGCTTCTAAATGCAAATTCCCCTGAACCAAAGTCTTATTTTAAGAATAGTAATGTCCACTGTTCATCTTGTAACAGGGTATTGTTTTTCCAGATGTACTGTTTTTCAGAATTTTAATAAGAAAAAGAAATATTAGTGAACTTTATTTGATGCTAGTATTCATTTTACATGTCTTACAGTGAAGTCCAATGATAGCTTCGTTGTTATTTCTTCCTTACTCCATTACAAATGTATACTGTATAGGTTGTCAGCATTCACTTGGACTAACTTCTTTGGTTTGAAATACAGACATTGATTTTTAAAAATTTAATTAAATTTAATATAGTCCTTCACTCCAGAAGACTCTGGGCAGCTTACCAAATCCACAAATAAGAATAAAAAACTTTAAACCCCCATAGACCGGCAATCCAGACTAAAACAACTAGAATAACAAACAGTACAAACCATACAAAATAACAACAGGACAAGTGCCATAATAATAGATCACACCCACAGCCTGTGTGAACAGAGCCAATGTGTTCGTTTTTTATAAAGAATAACTCTCTGAGGCAAGGCAGGGATTTATTAATTACAAGTGTTAGAACATTGAAAATATTTCTGGAAACTGAGCATTATTCCCATTTTTCTGGTCAGAATTTGGCCCTTTCAATCCAGTCCAGAGTGCCTTGGATCGATCAGTACATCACCTGAATATGGGAATACTAATACTTGTGGGGTTTTTTTTTAATTCAAGGTTTTTTATTTTTTTAATACAAATTGTACATATTATAGAAATAGAGCATTGTCCAGATCTTTTCTTTTACATCAGTGGTTCCCAAACATTTTCAGTCCACCGCCCCCTTGGTGCTACAAACTGATCCTCAGTGCCCCTCACCCAGTGGTGGCATTCAATTTTTTTTACTACTGGTTCTGTGGGCATGGCTTTGTGAGGGTGGCTGGGGGGGTCATGTGATTGGGCGGTTTGCACGACAGACAGTAGTAACAGTAAAATTCTAAGCTGTAACAATTAATTGTACATTTATTCAAAATCCAATTTAAAAACCACAAACAATATCTTCAATTGCCCCGTCAAAGTTACACCTAATTTTTATTTCTTATTTTCTCCTTTGGTATATTTTGCTATAAACAACATATATCCTCTAATTTAATTGAAACATAGAGAACATTTATTTCAATTTTTTTTTTACTATTAGCAATATACTATAATTTATTTATTTCTTAATTATGTAATAATAACAATCTTACTACTATTCTCTTTAGTCTACTAATGTTCTTTTTCTCTTTCTTCCTCTTTTAACCATTTTCTCTTGGGCAGAGCCAAATTTTAAGGAGAGAGGACACTATCCATATCTCAAGGGGGAGGGATTGGAGGCTGTGATAGAGAAGGCACATTTCCTTGATACCTCCAAGATGGCAGCATTTAATTAAAGGCATGTGGAGTACACTCACTCAGCCCAAACCTACCAAGTGGGCAGAGGAACTTGAAGATAGGCAGACCCTTGGATATTTAGGCCTTACTCTTGAAGGGCATTTTTGGTGGTAACTATCTTGAATAGCAACAAAAGCTGAACTGCCAACTTGTCTATGGGCATCATGAAAAGTGCCCATTACTGTTCATGCTGCTGTATTTTGAACCAACTGTAGCTGGTCTTCAAGAGAAGCCCCATGTAGAGTGCACTGCAGAAGTCCAGTCGCAAGGTGACCAGGAGGTGAGTGGCCAGGGCCTCTCAGTCAAGAAAAGGGCCCAACTGGGTGCACCAGATGAACCTATGGAAAGGCCCACTGGCCACAGGTGCTACCTGCTCTTCAAGCTGCAGCTATGAACTTAAGGTGGATCTCCAACATTGTGCACCAGTTTTGAACAACCTCATGCAACCTCATGCAAGGCCAACAATGTGCACATTGAAATGTGGAAATGTTGTTCATCTAAAAATGCTTCATTTGCTAAATTCACCTGTTTAGTAGTATAGTAAGGTACCAGAAAGACATAACCAAAAAAGCATATCCTAGAAATTAATAAACACATACGGGCAAGAGCCATAGTCAGGAAAAAACCATACAGGTAGCCAAAAGGGGTTACATTTAATCACAAAAGGAAACATAGTATAAAGGATTAAAAGTAACAAAAGCATGGGAAAGAGTCTGGCGATGACCACTAGAAATAACAAAGATATAGAATCTAATCTAAGGCAAGACAAACATCATAACCATTTATATAAAGCTGACACCTACTCACAAGCACCCGCACAGGAAATACCCTTCCTCCCCTTTGTGACAGGATTAACCCCAAGGACAAAACACCAGATGAAACAGAATCAGAATCAAGATCAGAGCAATCATCCAGAATAAATAAATCTTTGTAAATCAGAAATTTACACAAAAGCCTCAAAGGAAAAAACTGTACAAAGGAGAAAACCAATGCATCAAGGGTGTGCTGCAGACCTGGGAACGTCAGAGCTGTGCCTCGTCCTTCCTGTTTTTTCTTTCTTCAGTAAAACTCATAACTTCAAGTCAGCTGTCTTCATGAAACTTTCTTTTAACGTCAGTGGTTTCTCCCAGCTGGGAACGGACAGGAACATTCCTTCCAACAGTAGGACACTGTTAAAGGCATAAATAACAACAGTGGGAACTGAAAAACCTACATTTAAAAGTAAAAGATTTCATAGAGAAAAGAGCTGACACATGCTGAATCCAAAAGCAGATATAGGCTGAATTGGATGGCTAATCCCATTGTCGAGTTTATATAATTCTGAAACCAGGTTTACTTGAGAGCGAATCCAATGAGAGAAAATTTAGGAAGAAATACACGGCCCACAAATGGCTGGATAAAAAAACAAAAGGAATAAACCTTGAACAGTTGGATGTAATAAGCCCTGCTCTCCATAACTGTAATAATCCATAGTCCACCGTATCATTTCAGACAAATGGGTGTCCAACCTCTTTAAAAAAAACCTCCAGTGATGGGGCACCCACAACTTCTGAAGGCAAGCCTTTCCACTGGTTAATTGTTCTCACTGTCAGGAAGTTCTTCCTTAATTCCATGTCACTTCTCTCCTTGATAAGTTTCCCTCTGCTACTTTTTATCCTGTCTGAAGGTGCTTTGAAGAATAGGTTGACCACCATCTTCTCTGTATCAGCCTTTTAAATATTGGATGACTGATATCATGTCACCCCTGGTCCTTCTGTTCATAGAGTAGATATACCTACTTCCTGAAACTTTTCAGCATATGCTTTAGCCTCCAATATTATTGTGGTGACCAAAACTGGACACAATTTTAGTTTCAAGATCCTTGTACCATCCCTCTGTCCAGGTGTCAGCTGGATCTCCAGAGTACAGTTTGCAGCTTGCTTGCCCTTGGCTGCCATAGAAATGGGAAGGAAGGGCTTTGGCATTTGGGGTGGGGAAGTGAGCTGGTGTGAAGTGTTCCTGTGAGAATCGGAAGGAAGATTTGCACCCATCAACTGAGTGGAGTTGTTTGGACTTTTCCAAGGCCAACCATCCTGGGCCTCCAGAAGGATCTTCTGAAGAGGTTTTCTTCCCATAACACCATATTGGACACTGATTGGTCTTTCTGGAATGGACCCTGGTGGGGAGGGATTTGGGGTGACTTTCAGTGTATAACGTTTGGGTGGATTTTTCCCAGATCTTGCTTGCTTTTGCTGCTCTCAATTCATTCTTAGTAAAAGTATTGTTGTTAGTTGGGAAGTCATATCTCACCCATCGTGACCCCATGGACAACCTTCCTCCAGACCTTCCTGTCATCTCCCATCCTCTGGAGTCCATTTAAGCACATGTCGACTGCTTTGGTGACTCCACCCAGCCACCTCATTCTCTGCCTTCCCCTTCTTCTTTTGCCCTCAATTGTTCCCAGCATGAGGCTCTTCTCTAGTGAGTCCTTCCTTCTCATTAGGTGGCCAAAGTACTTCAGTTTGCTCTTCAGGATCTGGTCTTCTAAAGAGCAGCCAGCCTTGATCTCCTTTAGGACTGACCAGTTGGATGACCTTGCAGTCCAAGGGACTCGCAGGAGTCTTCTCCAGCACCAGAGTTCAAAGGCCTCCATTCTTTGGCGCTCAGCCTTCCTTATGGTCCAACTTTCACAGCCATCCATTGCAACTGGGAAAACCGTAGCCTTGACTATACACGCTTTTCTTCTCTAAATCCATGGAGTCAGAGGTTTTCTTTCTTAGGACTTGAATGGAGGCAGTCCTGATATTAGGACTTTGGTGCAACACACTGCTGGCTCATATTTAATTGGATGATCCATTAGGACACCTGTATCTCTCTCTCAGTTACTACCGTTGAGCCACGTACTACCTATTCTATATCTATGCATTTGTAAGTGCAGGACCTTACTTTTCTTACCACTGAACTGCAGTGAACAAGCCTGTCAAGAAGATCCTTCTCAATCCTATTTTGAATTAACCTGAATCATTGATCATAGTAGAATCCTACTAGACTGCCCGTCAGGGTTAGGAGGCACTGATTCCATGTAGCTGCTTAACAATAAGTCACACCCTGGTTAACCATATTATTCAGTTATTTCCACTCAGCGTTCTACTCCAAATGTCCTCAGTCTCCACATGTTCTCTAGTTGGCATTTTCAACCAACTGTCATGCCCATTCTGTGTTCATGTCAGCTTGTTCCTGACCTCTAGTTAGATGCTACTGAGGAGATTTTAGGTGAAGGGCACAGGTTTCTTCAATCTAAATATACTGGTTTGCAGCTGAAGAATTTATAAGCATGCTGAAAATTGGTATTTGTCATAATTTTGTGATATTATTCACCAATTCAAAAACTGTGCACAAATGCACATATTAAATAGTGTATATAGCAAGCAAAAGTATTCTTTAAAAGAATAGTTCATACTAAGGGAAAAGCAGAAGGAAAAGTGAACACAACAAAGCATACAAGTTTTTATGCAATTCTTGATGTATGCCCTCTGAATTTGCAAACTGAGGTTGAAACACTGCTAAAATGAATTTACAATTGGGAAAATGAGAAACTGAGCCAAACTGAAAGAGACAAGCCTTCCTTCCCAGGGGCATTTACAACCTCATATTAAAGATGAGTTGTCCTAAATTGGATGAATATAAGCTCTGCTAGCTTTCCCCCAGAGGTCAGTTTAAAAGCTACCTTTGATAGTAAGTATCAGCAACCTAGTTCCATTTTGGGCTTCATGCATTTTATGCAAATGGTGTGGCCCAAAATGTTAGAGCTTCCATTGCACTTATCTAGCAAACTCCATGGAACCTAAAGGGCATAGGTCCTTGAGAATGTTTTAAAAATGCCAGAGACTTGGAGTCTTAAGCTGAATGCCATTTTAGTCACTGTCATGCCTACAACTGAAATTCCATGGAGACATCTTCAGGATAAGGAGGTGGGGGGGGGGGGGAAGCAGAGAAGATGGCAATCAGGATTGGGAGCATGGCTGGCATGGTCTTCCTGCTCATACACACTCATGTCATCTATTGCTCAAAATCTTCTTTCTTCTTGATTGGCCTGATGTGTCTTCTTTCTCAAGGGCAATGTCATTATGGCTGGGGCAGTGGGATGGGGGTGCATTCCTGTCCATGAAGGAAGACTCTGAGATGGGACTGTTCCCTGCAAACAGTTCTTGCACAGAACAAAGGCCAATCCTTTGGCTTATGTAGATGGAACACAAGCCAAAACATTTTCCCTCTTGACAAGCATCATTAAAACACCACTAGTTGCCATCTGTTCTCCTAATTGAAAATTTATTACCTATTACTTTTTATTAGCATAAATAATACAACATCTCTATTTCATGATGTTTAGACAGCATATAAATAGGTGTGAACCATCACAAAATGCAGGGATTGAAGAGAATCCAATAGAAATCAATGGATTTCATTAAATCAGCTAGAAATATATAGGGCTATATGAAGCTATAAATGGGTGATAAGACCTGAAGGATATTTGATTGAGGCAAATCTTAAATTGAATCTTTGAATTAAATATTTAAATCTGCCCAAGTCATTTAATCACATGCCTCACAATCATTCACAGAAAGATTTGACACTTAGTTGTAGTCTTTCATTCACACTAGCAAAAGTCAAGCACAAATGATTTGAAAATGATTCAGTTTCTGTTTTGAAGACTCCAAAATACCCACCCATCAGTCATTCAATTCAATTCAGTGGATTTGATGAAAGATCAGAAACAAAAGAAAAGATCAGCGAAAAAGAAGAGAAAGTTAACATGCAAATGTTGCCCAACAAGAGCCGTCTATTACTCAATAGAAGCAAAGGCATTTGTTTCTAAGAATCCTGACAGATGTCCAAAACACTGTGGCAGTTGACCACCTCTTCCAGGTGGGTAAAAAAGAGTCTTTGTGCTAGAATGTCTTCAGGCAGTTCGTTTGGAGAGAGAGAAAACCAAAGGAAATTATTTATTCTGTTGTTCCACTTACTTACTTACTTATTTACTTACTTAGTAAATGTCAGTGTTCCAAATATCATCCCGAATTAAATCAGAGTTCAAGGCATAGCTTCCATCAAAGTTCCAATTTAATAAGAGAAACATGTTGGTACAAACTGTGGAAACCCAAATCTGAAAGCTTCCTGGGTTTCCACCCAGTTGTAAATTCAATATCTTGCCCCCACACCCACAAGTCCATCACATGGTCCAATCTTCGTCTGTCACGCTGGCATTTCCACCCATCTAGTTCCGGTCAGATGCAGAGGTGCAGAGACGAAAGATGACTTTGAGCTTCTAGAAAGGAATGTTTTATTTTGACAACAACACATTCTGCTCCTTACTATTCCCCCCTCCCTATTCCCCACTAATGAAACAGCATAGTAAATAGAAAGTGTGGCAGGCCAAAGATCCTAAAAGGAATATGCCTGCAGGCCTGACTCTTTACCTACTTACTTACTTACTTATGTACTTACTTAGTTGATTTGATTATTTATTTGCCACCCATTTCAACCAAAGACTCTGGGGCAGCATCCATCATTAAACATAAAAACAAATTAAAAATGATTAAAAGAATATAAAATCAATATATATGGTCATCCAGTAGAACTATTGCCATGGATGTTAATACAGCCAAGAAAGAGGCCCTTAACACAGAGAAGGGTGCAGGCCCTATCCAGTCAAGTCATCATGAGCCCAAAAAGGTCCCGAGATTGCACACTGGATCAGTCTGGGGCAGGGCCACCCCATTCAGAATTAACATTGGGAAAACCTTGTAATTGGAAGGCCCAAATACCCCAATCCTCTTGGTTTGCTTAGGCTGAGTTGAATCCAATCCAGACCCTTAGAGCCTCCATAAAATATTCATGGCATCATACAGGCAGCCCAGGATGGAGATCCAGTATACGGTGTCATCTGCATACTCATGATATCTCACCCTGAACCATTGGATAATCTCACCGAGCAGCCTCAGGTAAATATGAATAGGAGAGGAAATACAACTGAGCCCCCCCCCCCCCCCCCCGCACATACACACAATCAATGCCAACTGAAACTGACTCTGGATGGAGGAGAACAAGCACAATACTGTAGAGTATTGTGAAGAGTATTTTATCCAGGATCCTCTGCAGCTGCCATGCAACCTTCCCCACAACCTTCCTCCAAAAGAGGAGGTTGAGACCTGGAGGAAAGCTGGTTGGGTCAAGTGATGGCCCGTTCAGGAGAGGGCGCTTGTGAGCCAATGGAACTGATCCTTCCCTCAAAGAGTTATTAACCACTGCCCAGACCCAATCATATGTCTCTTCTGGGACAGACTTAACCAGACAGAAATACCACAGACCTAACACAGAGTTAACTGAACTAGCAGCTGCAGGTGCCCTGTTCACTTTCTCAGGTGTAATGAAATCAAGGTTCCCCCCCCCCCCAGATAACCCTGTATGACCCCATAGCCTCTACTGGCATAGCCCTAAAACTAGAGTCCAAAGTAGAGTGAATGCAGGTAAGATTATCCACTAAGCATACAGTACAGTATATTCTTCATAGCAACTTTCTAATTGACTGGTGAGGAAAACACTAGAGTCCACACCAGTTAATTAAAACTGAAGAAGCTTCTTGGATGAGAAGCAAAATATTTTCAAAGCAAACACCAAGAAAGTTCACTTGCTTTTTGGGGAAAAACACGTTTGGGACAACCATGATCTGGATGATTGAGAATCTCCATCATCATGGTGACCCTGTAAATAAAACTCAGCATTATTCCCTCCAAGAAGGGACCAGGTCTCACAAAATAGGGTTGTTGGACCTCTATTGGCAGTTGCAGTAAAGAAAGAGAAAGAACCATGTACTTCCATCCTAACCACCACAGAAAAAGCTCTATAGTGGCTGCAGCTGGTGGATCACCTTCACTTCCCATCATTCAGCACAAGTCAGAAGCTTCCCAATTCCACTTGACTCCAAGCAGCTTTCAGATTTAAGAACTTGAAAAGAGAAAAACAAACAGATCATAAGTGTGAAGAAGGCAAACTCTGTATAGGGATAAGGCACACAAAGAGGCCAACTATCATCTATCCATCGAGGTCTGGAAGCAAAGCCAAGATTTTAGTGATCTTCTGCATATCACCAGGAAAACACACAGAGAGACACACCAGATCTAGCTGGCTGAGGAATTCTGGGAGTTGAAGTCCACAAAAAGCTACCAAGTTGGAAGATTGCTGTTCCATGGCCTTTCCTCTCCTGCTCTTTGCATCACAATCTGCCAAACAATGGAGCAGTTTTCCAGAATGGGAGGAGGGAATGGTCACACGTGGGTTTTATCACAGCCTGATTGGTCCAAGGCTGAGAGGAAATCTATAAATACCGGTGCCTGTCCATTGCTGGCCCAGATTCTCTCTCAGCCTGGTCCAAGCTGTAGAGTAGTTTGATAGGTTTCTATTTGTTTTCTCCTTTTGGGTGAGTTCTATTCAATCTGATTCCTATTTGGCTAATTGGGCACTTTAAATCCTTTTAAATTCTAAATTGATCTGCTGCGGCCCCAAGGGACAGATCTCTGCCTCGGGCGGCTGGGGGAGAGCCCAGTGGGGCACTAGTCTCCCCCCCCCGCAGGCCAGGAGCCTTAGCCCGTCCCCGGGGGTGCGGGGGTGCGGTTCCATTCAAACTGCTTCATTCAAACTACTTTGAAGCGGCTGTTTTTGCAGCAGGAAAGTTAAAGAGAAACTTCAAAGCCTCGAGGCTCGAGCGAGCAGATCGCTCCGGAGGGGCCTCGCTGCAGGCTTCTTTTGTTTGTGTTGCCGGGGAGACAGAGCAGGGGGAGGAGAGCTGCTCTCCCTGCTCATTTTAAAGTAACGCCGGCTAGAAAAGCCTGGCTGGGCTGCTGGTGATTATTTCCAGCCCTTTTCTCCCACGCACGGAGTTCCGGCGGCCATTTTGGAGGCTGCCACATGCGTGAGGCCTGGCCCTTATCGACGGGCCTAGTGCGGCCTAGTGAGAGGCCTTGAGCCTAGGTCTCCCCACAGGCTTCAGGCCCTGGTCTCAGGTGGGACTTTGGAGGCCGATTCCTGCTCCTTTCGTCAGACACGTGAGTGGGGCATGGACGAGGGAGCGGAGATTCCCCAGGGGCAGGGGGCAGGCCCTACTGGGAGTGAGGAGGCCTTGGATCAGGAGGTGGGGGGGAGGGCTCCCCCTCAGAGACCCCTTTCTTCAAGGCGCCCCTCCAGTTCTGTCTCTAGGGATGAGGCAGCTCGCTATAGGGCGCTGGAAAGGACCTTTGCCAGGGCAGAAAGGCAGGCCCAGTCCTCCAAGTCTTTATCTAGGGACAGATCCAGGTCCCCTGTTAGGCCCATTTCACCTCTTCCCCCCAAAGGTTGGCCCCTCAGGGCCCTGCTTCTACTTATGGGGATGTGGAGGATCTGGATAATCTCCCTGAAGGGATTAAGAGGCTTATTTCTGCAGCCATCACTCAGGGTATTGCCCAGCGGGACAAAGGCTCTCTTTACTCTAGGCATGGGGGGCTGAACAGGACTCAGTTTCGGGCTTCCTCCCCTTCCATGATCAGTGAGACTTCCTTCCTGGGGGGTGGGGGGAGTTACCCCAGGAGATGGGATTCTCAGATGATGAGAATACCACTGTTTCGGAGGAACCTTCTTCTAAGGTCCTATTTATGCCCGCCTTGTTTAAAGTTCTCTTGGATAAGGCGAGGCACACCACCAAGGTGGGAACTGGGGATCCTTCTGTGCCCCCCCCCAAGGGATCCCGACATGGTCATGTTCTCTGCCACGGCCACCAACAAGGAAGAGATCCCTGCCCCTCCCTTGTTCCTTGAGGTTCTGACCGACCAGTGGGCTAAACCTTCTAATTTCTCTTCTCCAGGCAGTACCGACCGTCGGCATTATAACATGGAGCAAACCTTTGCTCAGGCCATTCAGCTCCCGATGGTTGACATCCCTGTGGCCGCATTGGTGTCCTCCTCCCCGGTGGTGTCGGGCGATGCGGCAGATAAGTTGAAGCCGGAGGATAAGCGCGCAGATCCCTGCCCCTCCCTTGTTCCTAGAGGTTCTTTTATATATATATATATATATTTTATTATGTTTTCATTCTATACAATCACATATTTACTGTGCTTGATCAGGGCATATAACATTGAGTAATAAACACGGCCTTCACTTATATAGAAAATGCCCTCTACAATACAAACCCAATATACCACCTTGGCCCACCATACACCCTCTTTCAACCCCCTCCAACTTTCATTCTTCCTTCTCACACACCCCTCTATGCCTACTTCCCCTCCCCTTCTTTCTAACCCTAACCCTATCACTCCCTCTAATCCATTCCCTCCCTCCCTTCTCCTCCTCCTCTCTCTCACCCTCTCCACCCTCCTTCTTCTTTCACTCGACTCTTTCCTTCGGTATATTTCTATTACCTTCCAGTATATTCGGTTTGTTCTATTTTCGCACTAACATTGAAAAGCCACAGTATACAAATGCAATCATGGAATTTAACACATATTGTATTTCCCCCCTCCCCCCTCCCCCTAAATCCCCACCTCCCTTCCTAGAGGTTCTGACCGACCAGTGGGCTAAACCTTCTAATTTCTCTTCTCCAGGCAGTACCGACCGTCGGCATTATAACATGGAGCAAACCTTTGCTCAGGCCATTCAGCTCCCGACGGTTGACATCCCTGTGGCCGCATTGGTGTCCTCCTCCCCGGTGGTGTCGGGCGATGCGGCAGATAAGTTGAAGCCGGAGGATAAGCGCAGAGCTTACTTTGCGGAAGAACTTCAACGCCACAGCGTGGGCCATTAAGGCGGCGGCTTCAGCTTCGTACTTTAATCGTGCCACGGTCATGTGGCTCAAGAAGCTGCAGGCACGCATTCCCATACAGGAAGACCGGATCCATCAGGATCTGGTCAAGATTCTGGCAGCGTGTCAGTTCTCAGCTGACGCGACCTTGGATACGGTCAAGTTTGCTTCTAGCGCCCTGGCCACCTCGGTCACCTCCCGTAGGCTCCTATGGTTGCGCCATTGGCAAATGGACAACAAAGCGAAATGGGATTTGGCGGCTGCCCCCTTCAAAGGGCCCGATCCCTTCGGGGAGGCCCTTACTCGCATCCTTGTGGAGGATAAGGACAAGAAGAAGGTCCTCCCCTCCACGGCTAAGAAGGCCGAGAACAAGTCACGTCCCTTCCGTAGGCAATGGTATAGGGCCCCTAGCTTCGGCTATAACCAGCGCTTCTCTTCTTTCTCTTCTGACAGGCAGTTCTTGGGGCAGCCCTTCCAGGACAGGAGCCGATTCCAGGGCCAGGCTCGGCGGCCCTTTCGGGGGGGAGGCGGCCGTCCCTTCCTCAGGGGGAAGTGACTCGAACCCGAGTCATCCCATCGGCGGCCGCCTCGCTCTTTATGCAGACCGGTGGGACGACATCACGTCGGATGCCTGGGTCCGAGCCACGGTTCGTTACGGGCTCAGGTTAGAATTTCTCTCCACTCCTCCAAATCTCTTTCGGTTGTTCCCTCCATCCCGGAGTCGAGAGCGCCGCCACCTGATGAGTCAGGCGATCGCCCACCTCCTCGAAATCCAAGCGGTGGAGGCGGTTCCTGCAGGGGAACGGGGCCGGGGCCACTACTCAAATCTCTTCGTGGTCCCGAAGAGCACGGGGGGTTGGAGAGTAATTCTAGACCTCAAGCGCCTGAACAGGTTTCTGGTCTACAGGCGGTTCAAAATGTCATCGCTCAAGTCCATCCTTCAGGGCATCAGGAAAGGCGATTTCCTGGCCTCCGTGGATCTCTCGGAGGCCTATCTTCACATTCCCATCCTGCCTGCTCATCGCCGGTTCTTGAGGTTCTCCCACGGGCCCCACCATTACCAGTACAGGGCTCTTCCCTTCGGCCTGGCCTCGGCCCCGAGGACCTTCACAAAGGTCCTGGCTGCTCTGGCGGCCCATCTGAGATCGGTCCCGGTCCGCCTCCAATGTTATTTAGATGATGTTTTGCTTCAGGCGGGCTCCCTGTCTCAGGCCGTTTCAGATCTTCGGATTACCATTCGAAGCCTCCAGGCCCTGGGGTTCTCGGTAAACTTCGAAAAGAGCCATCTCACTCCCTCCACTCGCATTCTGCATCTGGGGACAGTCATAGATTCCAAGTTGGGGGAGGTGCGTCTGTCTCAGGAGAGGCAGGTCAGCCTTCGTCGGCTGGCGGAGAGCGTTCGCACAAAGCGCTCTGTTTCCATCCTCTCTCTGTCGCAGTTATTGGGCAAGATGGTCTCTTGCATAGGGATTGTCCCGTGGGCCAGACTCCATCTTCGGCCCCTTCAATGGGAGCTTATCCCCTATCAGAGGGGACGAATGAGCAATTCCCTTCGGACTCTCCGCATCTCGGCGGGGGTCCGTGCATCCCTGGTGTGGTGGCTCTCCCCGGCCATCCAGCGGGGGTGTTTGTTCTGGGAGCCGAGCAGGGTGACCGTCACCACGGACGCGAGTCTGTTCGGGTGGGGGGCCCTGGTGGGCTCTCGGATGGCTCAGGGCAGATAGACGGCCTCGGACCTCCGTCACAACATCAATTGGCTGGAACTGAGGGCCGTGCGTTTGGCCCTGAGTCACTTTCGCTCCTCGGTGGAAGGGAGCCACGTTCTCCTCCTGACGGACAATGTGGCCACCAAGGCGCACATCAATCGTCAGGGTGGGACCCACTCGAGAGCCCTCTGGCTGGAGGCTCTGCGATTGGGGTCGTGGGCGGAGAAACACTTACAGTCTCTGGTGGCGGAGCACATCTCAGGACTCTCCAACGTCCAGGTGGACTGGCTCAGTCGAGCAACTCTGGACAACGGTGAGTGGCAACTCCACCCGTCGCTGTTCCGGGAGATCTGTTGTCGGTTCGGGTCCCCCCGGGTGGACCTGTTTGCGTCTCCCGAGAACACACAACTCCCGCGTTTCTTCACCCGTTTCCAATCCAGCTCGGCGGAGGGCACGGATGCCCTCAGGAGCCAGTGGCCCCCGGGCCTTCTCTATGCCTTTCCCCCCATTCCACTCATCCCGGGGACCGTCAGGAAGGTGGTGACGGAAGGGGCCTTGGTCATTCTGGTGGCCCCGTTTTGGCCCAGGAGGCCCTGGTTTGCGGACCTGGTTCAGCTGTCGGTGACTTCCCCGTGGAGGATCCCGCAAGGGGAGGTGGTCTTACGGCAGGGGGCCCTGATTCACCCAGAGCCTCAGTGGCTTCAGCTGACCGTTTGGCTCTTGAACGGCGGCTTCTAGGGGGGGGCTCATCTATCTTCCGGGGTCATTCGCACCATCGAGGCGGCACGTCGCCCCTCGATGACCCGCATTTATAACTCCACCTGGGCGGCGTTCGCCCGCTGGTGCTCCCCCAAGGGCATCTCTCCCGACAGAGCCACCATTCCCAACGTCTTGGATTTCCTTCAGAAGGGCCTGGAGGACGGGCTCTCGCAAAACACCTTGCGACGCCAAGTGGCGGCTCTGTCCTCGGTCTTGGGGGGGGGGGTCTTCTTCCCTTTCCCAGTCTCCTCTGGTCAAGCTGTTCCTCAAGGGGGCGGCTAATCTCAGGCCTCCCCCCGTTCATAGATTCCCCATGTGGGATCTTCTGCTTGTCCTCAAGGCCTTAACGGGAGCTCCGTTTGAACCTCTCCGCTCGGTGCACTTGCGCTTCTTAGCACTGAAGGTCTTCCTGGTGGCCATCACTTCCGCCCGGCGTATATCCGAGCTGGGCGCCCTGTCTTGTAAGGACGACCTCTGTCATTTTCACCAGGACAGAGTGGTCCTTCGCCTTGACCTGGCATTCGTCCCCAAAGTAAATACCCCCTTTCACAGGGCTCAGGAGATCGTCCTGCCCGACTTCTGCCCGAGTCCGTCCACTGACAGGGAGCGTCTTTGGCATCGTCTGGATGTCCGCCGTGCCCTGCGGATCTACCTCCAGCGGACCAAGGATTTCCGCAAGTCTGAGGCCTTGTTCGTCTCCTTCCTACCTGGAGCTCTGGGTTCGAGGGTGTCCTCGGCTACCATCGGCCGTTGGCTGCGTCAGGCCATCTCGGAGGCCTACATGGCCTCAGGGCGGCCGGTTCCATCAGGCGTCACGGCGCACTCTACAAGGAGCGCGGCGACCTCGGCAGCGTGGGCCACGAGGGCCCCGTTTGAAGACATCTACCGGGCGGCTACCTGGGCCACTCCAACCTCGTTCTTCCGGCATTATCGTCTGGATGCTTTCACGTTGGCGGACGCGTCCTTCGGTCGTAGGGTCCTACAGGGGGTGGTGGCTGAGGCTCCCCTTGGGTCCTAGAGTTCCTGTTCTCCCTCCCTGGGACTTTAGCTTGGGTATGTCCCACGTGTGACCATTCCCTCCTCCCATTCTGGAAAAAGGACGTTGGTCTTACCTGAACGTCTATTTTCTGATGGGAGGAGGGAATGGTCACAACCCGCCCTGAGTTCTGTCTGTTGGGGCCAAGGGGAGGGCCCGGGGGGTGTTTCCCGGGGTTTGTTGTGTTGTTTCTTGTTTTTCAGTTGTACCGTTCATGTTCGAGAATCTGGGCCAGCAATGGACAGGCACCGGTATTTATAGATTTCCTCTCAGCCTTGGACCAATCAGGCTGTGATAAAACCCACGTGTGACCATTCCCTCCTCCCATCAGAAAATAGACGTTCAGGTAAGACCAACGTCCTTTTTCTTTCTTTTGATACTCCCTCATTATAACCCCATGGAAGAAGCTTTTATCCAACTGAATTTCAAAATTCGAATGGAGTCAAATACAATCTTTTTGTCTTTGGATTTCAGTTGAAATTGGACCTTGCTGGAGGTATTAAAAGACTGCTGCATGCTCTCTTCTACATGGCATCACATATTTATTCTTTTCATTGGCTGCTTATCGATCCATATTCCAAAACTGAAGACAAGCAAAATTAAAACAAACTGTATAATGAAGAATACATCAAGTGTGGGTGAACACAGAGAGCCATTTGGTCTACTGCAATGATGGAGATGCTGATGGTCTAGACTAGGGGTGTCAAGCTCAAGGCCCATGGGCCGGATCCAGCCCATGAGATGCTTAGAGCTGGCCCATGGGGCTACCCTGGAAACAGCAAAGGACCAGCCTGGCAAAAATGGAGCTCGGGAGGAGACCCCTCCTGAAGAAACCATCTTTGGATCCAGCCGTCTTAAACAACTATCGTCCAGTCTCCAACCTCCCCTTTGTGGGGAAGGTTGTAGAGAAGGTGGTGGCCTTTCAGCTCCAGCGGTCCTTGGAGGAAACCAGTTATCTAGATCCCTTCCAGTCGGGTTTCAGGCCTGGCTACAGCACGGAAACTGCTTTGGTCGCATTGATCGATCATCTCTGGAGAGCCAGGGATGGAGGTCATGCCTCCATCCTAGTACTCCTTGACCTCTCTGCGGCTTTCTATACCATCGACCATGGTATCCTTCTGCGACGACTGCGGGAGGTGGGGGTGGGAGGCACTGTCTTACGGTGGTTCTCCTCTTACCTCTCGGACAGGTCGCAGTTGGTGTTGGTCGGAGGGCAGAGATCGACCCCTAGGCCCCTAACGTGTGGGGTGCCACAGGGTTCGGTCCTGTCCCCCCTCCTCTTTAATATCTACATGAAACCGCTGGGCGAGATCATTCGACGGCACGGGATAAAATACCACCAGTATGCGGACGATACACAGCTGTATCTGTCCGCCCCGTGCCAACTCAATGAAGCGATGGACGTGATGTGCCAGGGCCTCGAGGCTGTTAGGGACTGGATGGGGGTTAACAAGCTTGTACTCAATCCAGATAAGACCGAGTGGCTGCTGTGCTTCCCTCCCACTAATTGGCCAAGTGTTCCACCTCTCAGGCTGGGGGGTCAAACAGTATACCCCTCAGATAGGGTCCGCAACTTGGGAGTCCTCCTGGACCCACAGCTGACTTTTGAACACCATTTGTCATCTGTGACCAGGGGGGCATTTGCCCAGGTCGGCCTGGTGCACCAGTTGCGTCCCTACCTGAACCGGGAGGCTCTCACAACAGTCACTCGTGCCCTTGTGACCTCCAGACTGGAGTACTGCAATGTGCTCTACATGGGGCTGCCCTTGAAGAGTATTCGGCGACTTCAGCTTGTCCAGAATGCAGCCGCGCGAGTGATTGTGGGTGCGCCTCGGTTCACCCACGTAGCACCTATCCTCCGCGAGCTGCACTGGCTGCCTGTTGATCTCCGGGTACGCTTCAAGGTGCTAGTTGTCACCTACAAAGCCCTTCATGGTATTGGATCTGGGTACTTGAGAGACCGCCTACTGCCAATTACCTCCACTAGACCAATTAGATCCCACAGACTAGGCCTCCTCCGAATTCCATCAGCCGGCCAGTGTCGACTGGCGACTACCCGGAGGAGGCCCTTCTCTGTGGCTGCTCCGACCCTCTGGAACGAACTCCCCGTGGAGATTCGTACCCTCACCACCCTCCAGGCCTTCCGCATAGCCCTTAAAACCTGGCTGTTCCGACAGGCCTGGGGCTAAAGACTCGCTGCCCCACTTCGAATGGTATGACTGTTGTGCTTTTTTAATTATGCATGGTTTTTATGTTTTTTGTAACTTTGTTTGTTTTTCCCCTCCTTTTGAGTTGTGAGCCGCCCTGAGTCCCTTTCAGGGAAAAGGGCGGCATACAAATAAATTAAAATGAAATGAAATTTACTGTGGGCTCCCAGCTGCAGCCCTGCCTGGCTGGGTGGCTGGCCAGGAAAGCAGCAAGGGGGGAGTGCCAAGAAAGAAAGAAAAAGCACTTATGATCACAATTGAGCCCAAAGTTTTGGTTGCTAAGCAAGAGTGTTGTTAAGTGAGTTTCACTACATTTTCCAAGTTGGCCACACCCACCTGGTCACATGACTGCTGAGCCACTCCCACAAAACAGGTCACACCTACAAAATAGGTTCTAAAAAAATTTGAAACCCACCACTGTCGTGAGGGCTGAGCACTGCCCACCTGGGCTCTGTTTTCAGCCATGATGGCCTCTACAGCCCTCTGCCAGCGAAAATGGAGCCTGGGGAGGCTGAGTGACCGACCCCCTGAGGTCAAACACAACCCTGGTCCTCAATGAAATCGAATTTGACACCCCTGATCTCGACACCACAAGGTGGTGACTTCTAAGGCCCTTCTTTGCCATCCAAGCTGGCTGATTAACTTGGGCCAATCACTCGCTTTCAGCCTGAGCCACCTCAGGGTTGTTATTGTGGGGAAAATAGGATCAGGAGCAATAGTATTACTAGTATTGGGTGGATTTGCTGCTATGGGAAGATCATACTACATATTTAAAAAAGGAGGGATAAAAATTTAATAAAGAGAAACAAAAGCAACACCATTCTTACTTGCCTAAATTGTTTTATACTGACTTATATCTATTACTTATAGAGTGACTCCTGAATAATGGAAACAGTAGCTATTTAATACAGGTAAACCTCAACTTAAAAACCTTAACTGAGCCCAGAATTATGATTGTGCTGGTCATTAAGCCAATCACAATATGACTGCTCCTGATTTTATTATCTTTTTTGCAGATGTTGTTAAGTGAAAAACAACGGTTATTAAGTAAACAGCAGACATTAAGCAAATCCATTGTCTATAATGGGTGTTTTTTCCCTCAAAAATGGAGTCTCTGTCAAAAAAAACATCATAAATCACAGTCTCATACTCATGGGACACTGCAAATGATCGCAAATGAGGGCCAATTACCAAGCACCCAAAATATGTGACTACAGGCAATAGGAGGCATTTGTCAGAATGTTGAATCTGACCCATAAGTAAGTCCGTTGTAACTTCAAACAGCCATTAAGAGATTGGTTGTGAGTCAAGGCCTACCTGTAAATGAATGATCTATAATAAGGCTTCCTTCCCTTGTGACTTTTCAGGGCTGACCTGGCGTGCCTTACCAAGTCCTGGTTGGGCCTGGAAAAAGGGAGTTCCCCTGTCAGAAATGTGTTTCAGATGCGATATCAGCCAAGATTCTGGGTCAGGAATAGAACTGTGGCAGTCATCATCTGGGAACCTCTTATGGCTTTCAAGGCCTGTTCCATAGGTTACTATATAGGGGACCCTGCTTGTTATGATGGGCTCTAGGGATCAGTTGGGATTGTGCTACTGTGCCAACTTCATTAACCAACCCACTCTATGACTATCATGATGTATGACCATGATGGGAAGCTCTGTTATAACTCAAGGACTCCCTAGGATGGGACTTGCCCTGTACATAATTAGACTGTACTCTTTAACTCTGCTAATTCTTGGCTGGATGTACCATCTCCCTTTACCCATTCATGAAGAGAACATCTGTCCTAGATTTCTTAAAGCTGCTGCGAACTCTGGTGCAAGCTGAGTCAAAGGATTTACCCTCTCTGGGGGGGGGGGCACATTATCACCTCTCCTTTCAGCTTTTCTGAGTTATTCCTCCACACCCCATTATTTGCGATTAGCCCAGGAGTATTATCAACATTTCTCCTGACTGTTCTGTTCTTTGCCACCCTGTCATCATTTTGTCTCATGCAGCTGGGCTGGAACTTGCTCTCCAGGGAGCTGAAGAAGGGAAAGGCAGAGTAGCAATGCCACCCACCCACAGGGCATTGAAGTGCTGGACATCCTTTAGCTTCAGCAGCTGATTCTCCCTTATTCCCCACCCTCCCCAACGTAGCTCCAAATATGCATTTCCTTGAGCCGCACAATGATGTTATTTTGATAACACTATTATTATACCTTAGGCAGATATTCTGGAGACCAGACAAGATCCATGGATGGGGAGGGTCAAGCTCTGACTCTAATTCAGTCTACTTCAGCAAAAGAATCTGTCTTTTGCTGGAGTTGCTGAAGGAAATTGTGAAGAACAGGAATGGCAGGACCAAAGTTTGAGCTCAATAGAAGTTTGAAATGAGTTTGCCTTCAGAAGCAGGTGAATTGCACTGTGAGGTGAGGAAGGAATTCAGTTGATGACCTATCCAAATGCTTGCCTATGATCTCTGAGCAATGCTATCCAATACATTTGATCAAGGCAAAGACAATATCTACATTGGTGACTGGAAATCCTGCATGGACTTTTTATGAAAAAAAATGAACGTGATTTATGGTTTTGATGATTAGACAGGAGAGATTATGAGAAGAAGAGAGTTATGTTATAACCATAGAGTAAGAGATAAATTTATAATTGTACTTATAAGTGCTGTAAAAAAAGATCAGTATACACTTCTTTGTATCATTCTTCTTTCTTTTCTATTTTTACTTTTTTCTTGAACTTTTTAGCTTTCTCTGATTTATTTTTCTTTTATTCTTCTTACTTTATATTAGTTTGTATTAGTTTTCATGTTTTTAAAAAAATCTTTAATAAAAAAGAAATGCTGGGATATATATGAAGCACCAAACAATTAAAAGAAAACAAATATGCCTGTCTTCTTAAATACAAAAATAGGCTTTGGTCCTCTACTTTTAAATATTTTTATTAATATCTGGATGAAGAAGTGCAGGGGGTTATCAAATCGGATGACACAAGAATTTGTGGATGAGCTAATAGCCTGGGAGACACAAATAACATATAAAAGATGCCTGATGAGAAATTGACTGAAAATAACAGTGGAGCTTAAAGCTGAAAGCAGACAACTGCCAAGTTCTTTCACTTAGAAAGCCAAAGCTGAATGTATGAATATTTGTCAACAAGGAGGTGGCTGACTCAAAGCTGAAAGGGAGTGAACAGAATGATGTGGTCTGTAAAAAAAAGTGGTGAGATGATGATGATGTTATTCATTCAGTCATTTCCAACTCTATGGGCCAAGTCTCTCCACATCTTTCGATCTTGCACTACTTCTTCGAGTTTTTCTATGTTCTTTCTGGTGTCCACTTTGATGGTGTCCAACTACTGAGTTCTTTGGTGGCCTGGTTTCCTTTTCCTCTAACTCTTCCAAGCATAATTGCTTTCTCCAGGGAATTCCCCTGCATGACATGGCCAAAATAAGTGAGATGCAGTTTTGTCATTTTGCCTTCCAGTAACATGTCTGGTATTATGTGCTTCAGCATTTGCTTGTTAGTCACTGTCAACTGTCCAGTTGGTGAATCCAGACAAAGAAACTCCTGGGATATTCTTTTACCAAGCGTATAAACTTTACTGAATAGATCCACGCTGGCACAGAGGAAGCAAAACCAGCTCTCAGCTTCCCGCACAAACACATGCATTGTTCATTTCCTCTTTCCCCATAGGCCAACCACAGACCTTATGTCCACCAATCACTTATTTCATTTTGTAATGGGAACTACACGGTGACATCTTCTCTGGGCGTGCTTGGGGGGGGGCAATGTCTCATGGGAACCAAGAATGCGTGGATACCATTCCCCCCACCCTTGCATTCCAATCCACCTCCCACCTCCCATTCTTTGTCAAGCTGCAAGCAAAGTGGAATGTCGGTAAAAGTTTGAGTCAGTCTTGATATTCACCTTTCCTGTCCAAGGAATATGTAGGAGACTTCTGCCAAAGTACAATTTCTACATCACGAGACATAATCCCTCTACGGTACTCTGCTTAGGTCAGAGCCAACTTTGAGCAATAGATCCAGTTTGGAGTAGAACAATTTAAGATTGAGAGGAACTGGAAATGTTTCAGAGAAGGACAGTGAGGATGGGTGAGGGATGAAAAATATCCAGTGCTATAATCATAACTGAGATATGTTTTGCCTAGGGGGAAAAATTGAAAGCGGATTTGATAATACTCTTCAAATACTTGAAAAAATATAAAAATACTTTTTCATCTCAGCAAGACAAAGAATAGTATGGCAGATTCCAGTTGAATGTTAGGAACAAAAGTCCTAATTGTAACAGCAGTTCAAAAGTGGAACCAATTCCCTCATGGAGCCTGGATAGTCATATTTTGGGAAGATTTGATTTGGATTGCAACACTGAAGAGGGGACTCCTTACAATCCTGGATGGTCTAATTCTACGAAGCAAGGCAGGTGACTAAAAAGAAATCACTTTTTGTTTAAATAGCAACTTGCTTAAAGAGACAAGGCTGACCAAAACCTGATGGTGATATAGAATTCATCTGATAAACTACCCGGCCCTTCAGAGACCATGAAGTGAAGGGCAAAGGACCTGTTGGATAGTGAGGACAGATTTCAGTAGCCTTTCCTTTGAGGATCTTGAAGTCAGTGGGGGAATCTAATTTTTTTGCCCACTGGTTCTGTGGGCGTGGCTTGGGGGGGTCATGTGACTGGGTGGGCATGGCCAACTTTTTTTCACTTTTCAAAGCATTGTTTCCCTGCTGATTTGGGATAATAGGCAGGAAAAAATGCTTTAAAATGTGGGTGAGAAAGCTTCCGACAATTGCGCAAATCAGCTGTGAGCTGCGCAATTGTCGGAAGCTTCCCCCCCCCCCCATTTTTAAAGCATTTTTTCCTGCCAAACCAGCAGGAAAAAATGCTTTAAAAAGTTGTGGGGGGAAGCTTCCCACGATTGTGCGGCTCACAGCTGAACTGCGCGATCCTTGTAAGCTTTTTTTTCCACTATGGTTTGCAGAACCAAGGACAATTGTCCCTACCCATTTGGCCAAACTGTCAAAGGCCAAGGAGGAACCTGCAAGTAAACAAGGGACTTTGCATTTGGGGCCTCCAAGGGCCACAGGCTCTGTTGCTCCCAAGAAGGACCCCTTTGCAAAAGCCGGGATTTATAATCCCAATAACTGGGAAGGATGATTTTGGCAGGGCCCTCGTCAAACAGGGAGGTGCTCAAGTAGAGCCAAGCATGGCAAAATATACAGGTAGTCCTCAACTTACAACCAGTCATTTAATGACTGTTCAAAGTTACTGAAAATAGTGGTTTGTGGCCATTTTTCATACTTATGACATGGAGTCACATGGAGTCCAGACAGTGGAAGGTATTGTTCCACTCCTCTGCCTTGGCCAGGCCCATCTAGTGGGCACCATCATTCCACAGGACAGAGACAGCATGGCCAAGGCAGGAAGTCGCCTGGAAAGGGAGTCCTGCTGTAGCACCTGGGCCTGTACTGCCTACTGCAAAGACCACTCAGGAGAATTAGTCAGAGTGGCTTCTGATGGATCTAAAGTATCATTATATCAAAGCTTGCTCTTGGTCACCGGAGGGCTGCACTAGAATCAGTGGGTTAAAATCTCAGGGAAGGAGGCTCAGGCTAGTTATGAATATTTTGTGAAAGTTAGAGCTGTCAACCAGTGGAATAAGTTACTCCATAGAAGACCATTTCCCCCTTTATGGAGGTCTTCAGACAGTGGCTGGATAGCCATTGGCCTAAGATGACTAACAGATCATCCATTGGGTTTGACTACTGGATCTCTGACTTCTCTTCCAAACCTAGGACTTTATTATTGTTTTCCTGAGAGACAGGAAGAAATGCAAGGACTTTGCAGTTGAAGGCACCTTGCAATCCCTTCCTAAGACTGGAGGAAGGCTGGACCTTGGAAAGAGCTGGGGGTAAGAATTGGCTGCTGCCCTTATTTGCAATCTGTCATTCGATTCTGCAGCAGGTGGAAGGAAGCTGAACTGTGAGCTCTGGCACTGACAAGGCAGGAGGACAGACTGGCACAAATGACATCTCTGGGTGGTGAGTTTTAGGTCTTAAAATCTAATTTCATTTGGTCCAGTAGGTTTCTAAATTACCCACCCAGGTATGCTCTTGTGTTTAAATTTCAAACTCAGCTGGTGGCCTGGAAGTCCATTTCAGGGCCATGCTATACCTGCCAATCCCTGGAGCATTCTGTGCACATCCGTTACAATTAGAAAAGGAAATGCTTAATGGCGCAAAGAGGCTGTTAAATCTAATGTACATTTCCCCCCAAAAGTCAAGCCTGTCAGTTGCTGAGCAGCAGAAGGAAAACAGCAGCTTTAATGAAGGTGACGGAGCCTGCTGGATTTGTAAATAAGATTGTGTGCCCTCAGCCAATTGCTCTGCATGGCAGGTGGGAGAGCCCTCCCCCCCCCCCCAGCCGGGCCAGCTGCAGACTGGTTGGCTTCCAAACCCCTGCCTCGGGCAAGCATATTTCCTGGCCATGCCAAGCTGCTCTTTCGGAGGGTGGAGGGAGCAGGAGGAGAGCCCCCCCAGGCTGAAAATGGAGGCGCTTTTTCTAAAATATTGGAAACCTTTTCCTTTAGACTAGGTTTGGTTAGTTTCCTTTTTAAAAAAATCTTGCAGAAACAAAACATTTCATTTAACCACAGCTTATTATGTCCCCTAGTCATTTAACGTCATGCCACCCTGATGATGCAAATGCAGCACAGTGTTAATTTATGGCTCTTATTTAAGCTGATTTAAAAAACCGGAGATTACCTGATGTTTGCTAAACTCAGGTTGAAAAGTGCACAATAAACAAACAATACAAACCAATTTATTCTTTACTTAAATAAAATTTCAATTTTGGGCCAAGAGCAAATTAAAACTATCAAAACTTCTTGAAGTGATGGACTGAGAGAACAGTATTTTCATTTCCACTAATAAAAAATAAGAAAAGTGGATATTTCCCCCCTACTGTACTGATCTAGAGAGATGTTCAAAACCAAGAAAGGAGGTTCAAAGTAGGTATCAGATTTTCTGAATGTAACAGAATATCAAAGTTGGAAGGACCATGGAGATCCTCTAGTCCAACCCCCTGCTCAAGAAGGAGACCCTATACTAGTGTTGGCGAAGCTTTTTGGCACCAAGTGCTGCAATGGTAGCATGCACGCATGTGCTGGGGAGTGCCGGAAACTGGAAGAGCAGCTCCCTGGTGTGCACATGTGGGCGTGCCGGGAAGCTGAGCTTCCAGTTTTCAGTGTGTTCATTTGCACCAGTCACCTTGTCTTCCAATTTCTGGTGTGCATGCACACGTGGAGACAGCTGGCCAGTGGACATGCATGTACTGGAAGCTTGGTTTCCTTGGGCACATGGGGCGCCAGAGAACTGCTCTTCCAGTTTCTGGGACTTACACACACACAAAGACCAGCTGGCTGGCGTGCATGTGTGCAAGAACATGGAAGAGAAATGGGCGATGGCTGGCATGCCTGGAGAGATGACTCTGCATGCCACTTCCAGCACATGTGCCATAGGTTCACCATCAAGGCCCTCTACCATTGCAGACAAGTGACTGTCCATTCTCTTTTTGAAAACCTCCAGTGATGATGCACCCACAACTTCTGAAGGCAAGCTGTTCTACCAGTTAATTGTTCTCACTGTCAGAAAATGTCTCCTTAGTTCAGGGTTGCTTCTCTTCTTCGTCCTTCTCTCCTTAGTTCTAGGTTGCTTTCCATTCATTCCTTTTTGTTCTGCCTTCAGGTGCTTTGGGGAATAGATCCCCCTGCTTCTCTGTGGCAGCCCCTGAAATATTGGAACACTGCTATCCTGTCACTCCTGCTCCTCCTTTTCACTATAGTAGACGTACCCGATTCCTTCAATCCTTTTTTATATGTTTTACCCTTCCAGCCTTCACACCATCTTTGTTGCTCTTCTCTGCACTCTTTCCAGAGTCTCAAGATCTTTTTCATATTGTGGCAACCAAAACTGGATGCAATGCTCCAGCCATGGACTTTCCAAAGCATTATAAAGCGATACTATATGTCATGTGACCTTGATACTATTCCTCTCTTAGAATCTGAGCATCACCCAGTGGGATAGGCTCCAGATGAGGGGGAAGAGGTGCCCGTCCCTCAAATGTTCCTTTGGGTCCTGCACTAGATCAGGAGCCTTATTAGATGACCTCTGTGGTCCTTCCAATTATATGATTTCCTGAAATGTTGAAGAAAGATCCAATATAGTATTTTTTAAGCTTCCATAAAAGTAGTGCGTAGCCTGTATACCCCAGAAATATTTCCTGCAACTGAATGAAACTCATTAAAAGGTTTCCTGCCAAGACCTGGAGAAAAGTCAGGAAGAAGTGACACTCTCATTCAAACCTGATTTTAAAAAACTGAGCAAGATCTGAGTTGGTCAGTACTTCAATTGGAGGCCAATAGGAGATCTCACTGGTGGCCAGGTCAGAAGTGAAACAAGGTAAACTTTGTGATCTCTTTTATGGTGATGATGGTGGTTAGAAGGCATGAAAAGCACATCTGAAAAGCAAATGTTAAACACACCTTTTTTGCTTGCCCCCTCCCCCAATCCCAAGGTCCTGGTCTAGGTGCAGAAAGGGCTTCCAGTCAATGGTCCAGGAGGGGTGTTAAGTACTTTGAATATGTTAAGTACCTTAAATGCATGTAGTTTCCACCAAGGTCCGCTGCTACCAGCAGAAACTCATTTAAATCTGATTTGCCAGAGGCCCTGCCAGAGCCCTATAAAAAGGCTGCTGCCGGACAGAACCTTCACTGGATTGTAGAGAACAGTCACTGAACAAAGAGCTGTTGTTACTGAGCCTGAGTCTGTCTCCTCTGTTCACCCGATCTAACAGGGCAGCTCCTGAATCCTGCTGCAGAGATACTGTTGAGCCTCTTGAAAAGAAAACCATTTGCCACTGGGCAAAACATGAGGCCACAGCAGGCCTGACATCCCCCTAACCCTCCCCCCCTGTATTTTCAGAAAGCCCCCTTTTTAGCCTTGGGGTGGCTAATCACGGTCTCAGGCTGTCTCTCCTGTGGATTGGGGAACAAATGAATAGTTGCATAGATTAAAACAGATGATGCAGATGATGTTTGTTCATGCTGTCTACCCTGAAATGAACCTGGCTGAGGCCATCTTTGAGGCTTCAGAATTGCCACAAGGAAGAAGAGGTGACAGGGAGGGGGAAGTAGATAGCTGGGGTTTTGTAGTCAAAACAAAAAAGTTTTTCCTGTAGGAACCAAGGACATTCCAACAGCTGGGGAGAGGAGGAGTGGAACAGAGGTGGGTTGTACCTGGTTCGGCCCAGATTGGGCAAACCAGTAGTAGCAGTGGTGGTAATAGCGGAAGGCTCCGACCACCTGCCTGGATGCTTCTGCGCATGCACAGAACATTGTGTGTGTGCACACAAACCTGTAGTAAAAAAATTGGCAACCCACCACTGGAGTGGAGTATCCAAGCAACCAGCTAGCACCTCTTTTGGACAATGTGACTGATGACCGGGGAAAAGGGGAAACTTTTACTTTTAATCAGGTGAAAACCGTGGGAACTGTCAGAGTCGGTTTCCACCAGTTATGCCATTATGATGTATCCAATAAATTGTTCTTTGAGGAATCTACCTGCCTCGGAGTTCTGCTTTCTATGGCTGCATTACTTGGAATGCTGACACATGCATCATGGGATGGGTTTTGGTTGTTCATTTAGGATTAAAAATTCATCTGGATATCAGCTGAATTCCATCATTGGGAGGGGAAACCTGATTGTGATATGACTGAGGGTGAACTATTAGCTTCTTAAAGGTAAAGGTTGCCCTCACGTGTACATTCCCGACTCTAGGAGGTGGTGCTCATCTCCATTTCTAAGCCGAAGAGCCAGTGCTGTCCGAAGACATCTCCGTGGTCATGTGGCCAGCATGACTAAATGCCAAAGGTGCACAGAACACTGTTACCTTCCCACTGAAGTGGTCCCTATCTTTCTACTTGCATTGTTACATGCTTTTAAACTATTAGGTTGGCAGAAGCGGGGGCAAATAATGGGATCTCACTCTGTTACACAGTGCTAGGGATTCAAACTGCTAAATTGCTGACCTTTCTGATTGACAAGCTCAACATCTTAGCTACTGAGCTACTGCATCCTCGTATTACCTTCCTAGGCATAAATAATAAATGGCTGTCAGACCAGCTGCATGTCCTGTAAATGATGACTAAGCAAGAAACACATTCACAAAGTGCACAATCTAGGCAATATAGGAGACCTTGGGATTCTTGACAAGAAACAGGAGCCACCATGTACTTCAAAATCACCGCAGGTTTATTCCATGAAACCTATATGGAAGAATCTGATCCAGAAGAATGTGAATTGACACCAGATAAGAGTCAATGGACTTGAAGAGGGGCTAGACATGGGTCTCTTTTGGGGGTGCAGAGATTCCAAATTGATGGTGCATTTGACCCCATCCTTGGGCTCCACCTGATCGTCTCCTACAGCTTCACAAGAGACGTACAAGGAACCAGGTCCTCGCTCCTCAAGGATGGCAAGAAGTCATCCATAAGAAAGGCTCCTCTGTAAGCTTCAGTAAGCCGACTGTAATGTGCATTTCAGACTGGCTGGGAATCTTCTAGTACTCTTGAAGTCTGCTAAGTGCACAGCAGAAAAATGATGGAGCCATTTAGGGCAGTTAACACCTTCTGTCCACTAAGTGTCATGCAGGCTACAGAGTTCCTTTTCCTGCTTTAATTTAATTTCTACCCTCTTAAAAAAGAAGGGAGACCCCATTCTGTCATTACTCAAAAACGTCTCCTTGGCAAACATGAAACAGCTTCTAAGATGACATTTTAATTTCCTTTACCAGACTGCTTTCTACAGATTGTCTTGAAGTAGGAAAATGTCTCATTTAATTTAAATGCTTCCATTTCTTTCTCCAACTAGAGAAGCCTCATTTACAGGCTGAATAGTTTTGAAAACGTATGTATTTTGTTTCCAAAAGGCTTAGTCCTCAGCTTCAGTCTGTGCTTCCCTCCTCGTTTGCCTCTTCCTCTTTCCTTGAAAATTTCTAGACTCCTTGATTTTTAAAAGACTAGGCAACCCGTGTCTGTTGGGTCAACATTTCCGAGACATTTCTTTATGTAAACAGAGAAACAAAATGACCATGAGCAGATGAGAAAGCAATGGGAGCAGAAGTGACTTCCATTTCCTGCTGGCTTCCCCACTGACTTTGCTTTGGGAAGCTGGAAGGGAGCATTGAAAACCACTGCTTCTCCTTGGCTGACCTGCAGAACTGCCTGCCACTTTACTGGGGATGGGGACAAAGGAAGTCATGGACAGCGAGGAAAACATGATTCAGTTCCATTATTTTTCAACATCTTTATAAATAATCTAGATCGGGTATCAGCAACCCGTAAGTCCAGAACTGCATGTGGCTTTTTCATCCCTCGCTGCAGCTCCCTATCACCCTGTCACAGCAGAGGGATGAAAGAGCTGTTACCCTGTTGCAGTGGTAGCAATGGTTGGAGCCTTAATGCGGGAGCGAAGCAACCCTGCACTTGCCTTTGTGTGAAACAGCATTCTGTCTTCGGCATGGTATATTTGCTGTTGCTGCCTCCATGGCCTGCCCATTGTTCTCACAGTGCCTGGCGCAGCACAGTGAAATGTAGTGTGCTTCACAATGGGGGAGATGGGGTCCCCTCCTCTTGGAGCCCATTATGATGCATCACCACAATGCGACCCTGCATCATCATTGACTCACTCTCACTCCCGGATGTCAGTTACTTTTCTTGCAGACTGCCGCTGTTGTGATGCCCTGCCTCCCTGCCAACCAGCTGATCATTGGCACACTGCTACTGGGCTCGTTGGCCTCTGAACATCAGATTCCTGCCACCCAGCACCAGTTCAGGGGTCCTTAGCCTCCACCAGGAGGGGGAGAGAGACAGAGACAGACTGAGGCAGAGAGAGAGGGAAAGAGAGAGAGGGAGAGGGGGGAGAGGGGGAGAGAGGGAAAGAAGGGAAAAGAGAGAGGGAAGGAGAGATGAGACACAGAGATAGATAGAGAGAGGGGGAAGAGAGGGAGGGAGGGAAAGAGAGAGAAAGAGGGGAAGGGGAGGAGAGAGGGAGGGGAGAGAGAGAGAGGTGAATAACATTCTTACAGAACTATAAATACATTGAGGCCTTTGAGGCCAGCGGCCGGGAAGCGAGGCCGGTTCTCTGCCCTAATGACCATCTGCATAGGTGTGGCTGGGGGGGTCGTGTGACTGGGTGGGAGTGAGTGATGTCGAGTTGGCCATGCCCACCCAGGTTTTGTGGCTCACAGTGTTTTCTTTTCTGTGGGAAATGGGTCCAAATGGCTCTTTGAGTGTTTACGGTTGCAGACCCTTGATCTAGATGAAGGGATAGAATTCTTTAGATTTGCAGGTGATACCAAGATGAGAGGAATTGCTAAGATAGACTCAAGTTTCTGAAGGATCTTGAGAGACTTGAGCAATGGGCCCTATCCAAAAAGATGCAGTTCAGTGGTAGGAAAAGTAAGGCCCTGCACCTCGCAGGAAAAGCCAAATGCACAGGTATATAATAAGTGGTACCTGGCTCAACAGTGGTAACCTGTGTGTAAGATCTTGGTGTCCTAGTGGACCAACAAGTATGAGCCAACAGTGTGCTTCAAGTCAATGCAGTCCTGGACTGCATCAAAAGAAGGATAGCATCAAGATCCTGAGACATGGTAACACTGCTTTATAAAAGGCAACTGGTTTCTGGTTTTTCTTTGAAGACATTTTGCTTCTCACCCAAAAAGCTTCTTCAGGTCTTGGATGAGAAGTGAAACATCTTCAAAGAAAAACCAGAAAGTCCGGTTGCCTCTTGAAAAAGCACATTTGGGACAAACATGATATAGATGATTCAGAGTTTCCTTAGGCATACTGCTTTATAATACATTAGTGAGGCCACTTTTGGAATATTGTGTCCAGTTTTGGTCACCCCAATCCAAAAAGATTCTGAGACCCTAGTAAGAGTGCAGGAAGAGTGACAAAGACAATAAAGGGTCAGGAGGATAAATAGTATGATGAAGGGTTGAGGAAGCTAGATATGCCTTGGATAAAAGAATTAGGGGGGGACATAATAACTCTCTTCTTAAAGCAGATGTAAAGTGAGATTTGGACATTAAGTGTGAAACCTACTGGGTCAGGCTGGACAGCCTCTTAGAGCCCCTTTACTTCTATATTAAAGCCACATAGGCAGAATTGCAGCTTGCAAAGAACAGGAAGCCAGTGCCTAACCACAAGATGTCCCTATGTCAAAAGCCTATGTCAAAAGTCCATGTCAAAAGTCCAAGGTTCAATTAAAGTTCGTTAATGACACGTAAGCCACACCTGAAACAAAAGGAGAAGTAAGACCCCATCTCCTTATAAGGTTTTCTCCTCAAGGTAACCACTAAGAAATGTGTTAAGTATTTCTGTGTTGCAATGCTTTTGAGAATGTATAAGAATGTGTGCTTCGATAATGAAGGTTGTTCAGAACTTGCAATGCTAGCCATGGGCTAGCTTTCTGAACCTGGCTGCCAAATAAACTTTTTCTAAAGCCTGTCATTTTCTGCAACATTCTAGTACTTGAGAGGCTGCCATAAGAAGAGGGGATTGGCTTATTCTCCAAAGTACCAGAGGACAGACAATAAATAATGGGTGGAAGTTTGTTAAAGAGAGATCCAACCTAGACCTAAGAAAAAGTTTCTGACAGAAAAATTATTCAATGGAACCACTTGCCTCCTGGATTTGACCAGAATGGTATAAGGTCTCCTGCCATGAGCAGGGGATTGGACTAGAACAGGGGTGTCAAACTCGTGGCATCATAGTGGTGTCACATGATGTATTGGGACTCCTCCCTCCCTTTGCCAAACAGGAGATGAACATGGCCAACACATCCAGCCTGTGGCCCATAAGTTTGACACCCCTGGACTAGACGATTTCCAAGGGTGGACTGTTCCTTCCTTTTGCAGAAAAATAGATGCAAGGAAGGAATTAAGCAATTCTGCTTTCTCCCTGCTGTCACCTTGTTACTATCCACTCCCATTAAGGGACCAATCTATAGAAAGGGGGCTCATTCATTGCCAGCACTCTATCTAGCCCTACCATAGCTAGCATCCAGGTTGCTCCCTTATCCTGCCCTTGGTGACCGCTGCTGTTAAGGTATTTCAAAATTTAGGCTTGGTTCCAAAACATCCAATTGTTGCTCATCTATTGGGTCTTGCTACCAGCCAGTAGGGTGTAAAGGCCAGAGGGAAGAGAGAGGGGATACAGACACCCCAATGTCCCTTGCACCAGGCAACCTCTGAGTTTCTGGGAATTATAGTTGGAAGGGGAAATGGCACTGAAGTATCTTCAGGTTACCCACATTTCATTCCCACAGAAATTCTGGGTCTTGGCATTCTGTAAGTTTGCTTTTCTTTTTTAACAATACCTTGATTCAATAATTGTAACCCCATACTTTTCAATTTTACCCAATTGAAGATTAACCAAAAAAATATACTTAGAAACCGTGACCATTGAGTCATCATTTCAGAGATTTCAGAGATTGGTTGCAGGAATTGGGTATGGCCAGTCTAGAGAAAAGAAGTAGGGGAGACATGATAGCAATATTCCAGGATTTGAAAGGCTGCCATAAAGAAGAGAGGGTCAAGCTATTCTCCAAAGCACCTGAGGGCAGGATAAGAAACAATGGATGGAAACTAATCAAGGAGAGAAGCAACCTGGAATTAAGGAGAAACTTCTTAACAGTGAGGACAATTAACCAGTGGAATAGCTTGCCTCCAGAAGTTGTTCACTGCTCCATCACTACAGGCTTTTAAGAAAAGACTGGACAGCCAGCTATCTGAAATAGTACAGGGTTGCCTGCTTGAGCAGGGGCTTGGACTAGAAGACCTCCAAGGTCCCTTCCAGCTCTATTCTGATTGGGGGGGATGATATATCCCTACCAGATTCCTCAGTCCCTTCAACAATTGCAAAGCTTCTAATGTACTAGAAATTTTTTTTTAAAATTCAGGCAGATATTAAAGATATATTTGTCTTGAAAGCACTCCATGTTAAACTGTATAGTACAATCAAATACCAGGAATTGGCCACAGGAAAAGTTTTGTGACATTTTGTATGATGTCATAAGATGCTTTATGATAATTTTTATTATAAAATATTTTATAAAATTTGTCAAATTTCAATTCCAGGGAAAGGGGCCTGGATTTTGGACATTCTACAATTTAGCTCATTTAAGGTATCTTGGTCCAATTATAAAAATTCTGACCCTGTGACACACTGTTTTGCCTAGTTAAAGGTTAGGGGTTTTAGAGATAGATATATGGATGCTAGATGTGTGTGAGAGAAAGGGGGGAGGGAGGGTGGGAGGGACAGACAGACAGACAGACAGACAGACACAGACTGTGGCTAGGAGATTCTAGATGTGAGGATGTCATGATATGTTCATTTTACAGTCAGCATTAGCTATTCAGTAAATTACACCTCTGTGAGCACCAATGGCTCTCAAGCCTCTCTCCTTTTCCTCTGTTTTAATACACCTCCTCACTCAGGGTGAATACTAACAACCAGATAGGAAGCTGTACTTCACCAGAGAAACCATGGAATAATGTGAATGGTTTGTTCTGAATGAAAATTCATTCATGTTTTCATGCATTTCACCCTAAGTAAGCAACACCCACATACATATCCACAGGAAGAAAACAGTGAGTAATGAAATAGACCAGGGGGTGAGGGGCTCAGGGTTTTCCCCCCACTGAAATTCAGGCTAGTGGAATGCGAAACATCAAAGTTTTACCAAGAAATACAGTGACAGAATTCTTGGTGACTTTTACTCATCTTTTCAAAAGAACCTCTGCCACGCAGCAGCCACACACTAAAAGCATCCACATCCCTCTTCCATTTTTATCTTCTTTGAAAAGGATCTGGTCATAACACCAATTTTACCTGACCATGAGATGTTGCTTCATCACCATGGCAACTGGAATGGTATCCATGGTAATGGTGGTCAGGTGACTGCTGTATCATCATCTAACTAGTTCTAAAGAAGATGATGATTAAGGATGGATGGAAAACTCTAGGTTATATTGGCACTGCATACCGGGGTATTTAAATTAATAGAAGATGGCAGAAATCAGCAAGAAGGTAAGCCAACCTTCATTTTGCCTTCTCCTCAAAATCCCTACCAGAATTTGGGTCCCAAAATGCCCCAAATTGTGATTTGACATCATGCCCTTAAGGTAGATCTGAAGCCAAAAGCTTTTGGCCCAACTGAACTGAAGGCGCCTTCAAGTCAACCTAGACTTCTGTTAATGTCATAGAAATGTGCACTGTGCAAGCAGTTTTCTGACTACAGAAATACTTTTGGATATATAGATTTTTAAATTTTTAATAGTTTGGAAGTTTCCAATCCAAGTACTAACTAAACCTAATCCTGCAGAGCTTCCCTCTCAAAATGCATCAGATGCTTCCTGTCTCAGAAGCCCTTGCATCCTCATCCTATGCATTCTCCCAAGGTAAGGCAGTTTGATGTTCTGTGTTTCTAAAAGCCCACAAGTGTCTGCACTGCTATTTTAACTAGCTGTTTTATGTTGATTGAGCATTTAAGAGAAGGAAGCATCAGACCTTGGTGGTGAGGGTGGTGGTGGTTTTAATTCATAAATCTTTTTCCACTAGTTATTTGAAGCATCACCAATGTGCCAGGCCCTCAATGTTTGCCATCTGTCTCCATCACATTGTCCTTGGTCCACCCAAAGGGCTACTTATGCACAGAAGCGGACGAGAAAAAGCACTTCATTGCTTTTTCCAATGCAGAGTGAGGATGGGATCCCACTAAGGAAGTCCATGAGCCACCGTGGGTCACCGTAACTCTAATGACACCTCTGTGTTCCGAGGTTGTCAGATGGAAAAAGTGCAAAGAAGAGCAACTAAGATGATTCATAGCCTGGAGAAAAAAAACATATGAAGAACGGTTGCAGGAACTGGGTATGGCCAGTCTAGAGAAAGGAAGGACTAGGGGCGACATGATAGCAGTCTTCCAGTAGTTGAGGGACTGCCTGTAAGGCCTGCAGCCATATTCCTTTTGGATCTTTGGCCTGCCACACTTTCTATTATTCTACTATGCCATTTCTATTGTGGGAAAATGGGAGTGGAGATGGTACAGAGTTAAATGCTATGTAGCCAAAATAAAATTCCTTTCTAGAAAGCCAAGGCCATCTTTGCCTCTGCACCTGGCTGCAACTGGATGGGTGGAAACTGCTAGCATGGCAGTGGGAGATTGGACCCTGTGATGGACTTGTTGGTGTGGGGGCAAGATCTTGAACTTTCAACTGGGTGGGGAAAGCCTGGAAGCTTTCAGATTCGGGTTTCCCCAGATGTGCCAACATGGCTCTCTTAATAAATTGGAACTTTGAGCAGTACTTTGCCTTGGATTCTGATTTAATTTTGGGTGCTATTTAGAACCCTGATACTGCCCCAAAGAAGAGGGGATCAACCTATTCCTCAAAGCACCAGAAGGCAAGACAAGAAACAATGGATAGGAACTATGGTAATCAAGGAGAGAAGCAACCTGGAATTAAGGAGAAACTTCCTAACAGTGAGGACAGTTAACCAGTGGAACAGAAATTGCCTTCAGAAGTTGTGGGTGCTTCGTCACTGGAGGTTTTTAAGAAGAGAGCCACTTGTCTGAAATGTTATAGGATCTCCTGCTTGAGCAGAGTGTTGGACTAGAAGAGCGGGAAGTTCCCTTCCAGCTCTATTCTGATTGACAGCCAGATGCTGGGGAACCACACAGTAAGCATCTGGATGGCATTGTAGGAGCACCAAGAATACACAAGAGGGGGATTAGCAAACAAAGAAATGGCTGGTAACAATTGTGGAGACAAATTGCAAATCATTTTAGGCTCTACCTGTAGACTGGACAACCAGGATATGGGCCAGCATTGAGATTATCTGGATGGCCTTAGAAGTATATGGCTGTCAGGAGTCTGAGAGTTCTCACAGTTCTCAGCATAGAGGCAATCAATAGACATCTGTTGTTGCTGTTGTTGAAGGAGCCAAGTGTTCCACCACATTGATGCCATATGAAGGACTTTAAGCTTCTCAACAGGGCCAAGCTGCTAAATTGGCTGGAAGAATCACCTGAGCTGTGTCCTCCCTTTCAGTCCCAGCCAGGATGGGCATCAGCAGTGCTTTTCAATTCAGGTTGGGGAAGGCTGACCTAAAAAAAGCTCTTTGCGGCACAATCACTCTGCAGCAATGTTTTAGCTGCCTCTGCCGTGCTCTGTTAAAGCACAACGAGGCTCAGAGGAAAAATCAGCCGCCTGGCTTTTTCGTAATAGCAACATTCCTGGCAATTAAGCAGCTGGTTTCAGGGTCTCCAGGGGCTTTTTCTGCAGGAATTGTACATCTGTGCTTCATTGTAGCCTCCCCATTTTATCTGCATTTGGAATTGTCCCTGGTGCAAAGCACTTAGATTGCCAAGCCCAGCCTTTAGTGTCACAGGCATCGTTTCTGATCCATACTTAGGTAGTTTCAAGACTGCAATGATTCCATTTCACATACATTTTCACACATGCATACTTGGGGAGGGGGAAAGATCTTTCACTGCAAAGAACCTGAAGATTGGTGCTTTGGAACTAAGCAAGTCCAAGGACCTCTCTCCAGTAAGAGAAACTCTTGAAGGTTAGAAAAAGACTGTTTCCAAGTACATAAGTAATTAGAAGTCAAGAGCAGTTTGCCATTTTTGCAGGAGAAGAAACTTGATAAGGGGTTAAAAGTCTCCCAAAATCAGCATATGTTCTCCAAAGAGATATTCTAGAATTCCTTATTGTGGACTTTCTTCTTCTTTAGCTTAGCTTGGAACTTGCCCCTGAGCAGTTCATGATCTGCTCCACCATCAGCACCTGCCATGACTTTGTTGCTATAATGGAGCTCCACCACCTCCTTTTAGCAATGCTAATGCTAATGCTAATGCTAATACTAATACTGGATGAAACATGTAACAGTGATACCCATTGTCATCATGGCACTTGGTTCCATGTCCAAGAATTTTATAAGGCACATCAACAAATAGCAGCTTCCTGCAATAACACCAGTAGTGCAAAAAAACTGTGATACTCGGAACATCGTAAAAGTGGAAAATACGATTAGAACAAAAAGTCAAAAAATTAAGGGCAGATGCTAGTAACTTAAAGAACATGCATGAGCAATGGCTTAAAAAATCATAGATCAGCTAATCAGAAGATATAGATTGGATACAAGAAACATCAATGAAGCTGTAGAGATTGTAAAACAGCAGATAACAGCAAAAGCTAGAAAAATTGAAAGATATGAGGCACAAATCATCCAATATAAACAAAATCAGCAATTTCGATCAGACCAAAGGGGCCTAATGTGAATGGTGACACCAAAAGTGAAAACCAAGAAAACCAGGCCACAGTTGAATTCTGGAAAGAATTGTGGGAAAATGCAAGTATTAGAAATAACCATTGAGATGGTCAAAAATTGAGTAAAAAAAGTAAAGAATTGGACCTCACCTGGAAAAGACCAATTACATGGTTTCTGGCTCAAATATCTGACCAGTTTAATGCAATATTGGCCAGGCAACTGAATGAAATTTTACAAAAGGGCCAAATTGATGAATGGTTGACAACTGGAAAAACATACTTGATTCAGAAAGATGCAACTAAAGGAACAACACCTGAAAACTACAGACCAATAACATGCTTGCCAACAACCTTCAAATTACTCACAGGCATTATTGCAGATAACATTATGGATTATTTGGAAACAAACAACATCTTGCCAGTAGAGGAGAAAGGCAACAAAAGAAGGAGCAGAGGCACAAAAGATCAGCTCCTAATTGATAAAATGATATTAGAAAATTGTAAGAACAGAAAAACGAACTTGAATATGGTCTGGATTGATTACAAAAAGGCATTCGACTCATTGCCAGATTGTTGGATCATAAAATGCTTAGAAACAACTGGCATTAGCAAAAAATATTACATCTTTTACTGAAAAGGCGATGAAACAGTGGAGAACTGAGTTGGCAGTAGGGAATGAGAACTACGGAATGGTTAATATCAAATGAGGAATTTTCCAGGGTGATTCACTTTCACCTCTTCTCTTCATCATTGCGATGATCCCATTATCAGTAATCTAAAAAAAAAAAATGAAATTAGGCTGCCAAACTGCCAAAGAAGCTGAAAAAAGTTCGCATTTATTATATATGGATGATTTGAAACTCTATGGAAAGTCAGAAATAGAAATCCAATCACTGGCAAACACAGTCCGAGTATTCAGCACCGATATTTCAATGCAGTTTGGCATGGAAAATTGTGCCACTGTATCCATAAAAAGGGGCAAAATCACTATATGTGAGGGAATTGAAATGCCCAATGGCCAACTAATTAAATGCAACAAAAATGAAGCCTACAAATACTTAGGCATTCTGCAGTTGGATAACATCAAGCATGGAGAAGTACAAACTATTGTCAGGCGAGAGTACACCAACAGAGTTAGGAAAATTTTGAACTCTAAATTGAATGGTGGAAATACAATCAAGGCTATAAATACCTGGGCAATACCAGTTATAAGATACACAGCTGGTATAGTTAACTGGACACAAGCTGATTTGGACATTTTGGACCGAAAAACCAGAAAACTAATGACAATGCACTACAGTTTACATCCACGTGGTGATACTGATAGACTATATCTGCCCCGAAAATCAGGTGGCAGAGGATTATTACAAGTGAAGCAAACAGTTGAAGAAGAAAAACATGCACTGGCTGATTATTTAAAAGAAAGTCAAGAACATCTATTAATCGAAGTAAAGAACAAAAATCAACTGAAGGCCCAACAGATGAAACAAGAATACAGAAAAGATGTGATAAAATCAAGAATGGAGAGTTGGCAGAACAAAGCATTGCATGGCCAATTTCTGGAAAAAATAAAAGATAAAGTGGACAGTGAACAAACTTGGTTATGGTTAACAGCAGGTACATTAAAGAAAGAAACAGAGTCACTAATCCTGGCGGCGCAAGAACAAGCTATCCGCACAAATGCCATTAAGGCCAAAATCGAAAAATCCTCTGATAATGCCAAATGCAGACTTTGCAAAGAAGCTGATGAAACTGTTGATCACATACTCAGCTGCTGTAAAAAAAATCACGCAGACTGATTATAAATTGCGGCACAATTCAGTAGCACAAATGATCCATTGGAATTTGTGCAAAAATTATAATATTAAAACAGCAACAAACTGGTGGGAACATCAGCCTGAAAAAGTCACCAAAAATCAGATGGTCAAGATCTTGTGGGATTTCCGTATACAAACGGACAAAATACTGGCGCATAATACACCAGCCATCACACTGGTTGAGAAAAATAAGGTCACAATCATAGACATCGTAATACCAGGTTACGATGGTAACCTGGCAGGGTCGCCGAGAAGGAACATGAAAAAAATCGCAAAATACCAGGACTTAAAAATCGAAATTCAACGACTATGGCACAAACCAGCAGTGGTAATTCCAGTGGTAATTGGCACACTGGGTGCTATTCCAAAAGCACTGGAATTACATTTAAAACAGTTAAAAATTGACAAAATCACCATCAGTCAAATGCAAAAAGCCGCACTGTTTGGATCTGCACGCATATTACGAAAATACATTATGACGTCCAAGGCCCCTGGGTGGGGCCCAACTAGTAACCAATGCCAAATCCGGCAAAACAACTGGCTGCTGTGATACAATTGTATAATAACTGTCAGTGCATAACCTATGTACAATTAGATTAGTTGAGCTTCCTCAGTGTACTTCCCCCCAAAAAATAATACAACTCACAGTGAAGACAAAACGAAAAAGAAAAAATAATATCCCTAACACAATAAATCATATTAACAAACGCCCAGTTTCATTACACCAGTGTGAGCATGTTACACGTTGCAATGGCTCTGCAAGTCCATCGTGCTACTTAGTTATGATGTTACTTCACATTCAGGAGTCTGACAGCCCACGGATAAATACTGTGCGACTGGCTGTGCCTCTCTATGTCCTTCCCAATGTTAGGAAGGTAAAAAAGTGCTGACCAGGGTGTGAGTCATCCCTGATGATTTTCTTCACTCTTCTAAGACAAGGAGCCCTAGTCAGTTTGTATACCTCACCTGGTGCTGTTCATGCACAGAGACATCATTTTTGTTGGGTCAAGTCAGTTTAGGAATGAGCAATCCCAAAAGTTCAATCCATGTCAGAGAGAGTGCCATTTAATCTACTTTAAGAAAGATTGGACAGGCGTCTGTCTGAAATGGTTTAGGCAGTGATAGTGAACCTTTTCGGCACTGAGTGCCTTGGAGCGCACATGCCCTTGCTCATCTGGGTCAAAACCCGGAAGAGGAGCTGTCAAGGGAGCATGCGCGGACCAGAAAACGAACTCCTGGTTTCCAGCGCAGGCATGCATGCTGGCCAGCTAATCTTACGGTTACTGGTGCACATGTGACAATCATCTGGCTGGCACGCAAAATGGAAGACCAACTCTTTCAGTTTCCAGCACTGCTGCACACACAAAAGTCATCTGATCATCGCACACATTTACGTGCCAGAAACCTGGAATAGGAACAGGTGATGCTGCACGTGGCAGGCAACATGGCTTTGTGTGCCGCTTTGGGCACGTGTGCCATAGGTTCGCCATCACGGGTATAGGGTTTCTTGCTTGAGCATGGGGTTGGACTGGAAAACCTCCAAGATCCCTTCCAATGATGGTATTATGCAGGGATGGGTTGCTGCCAGCATTGCTGCCGGTTTGGTGCCTCAAAAGGTTTGCTACACATGTGTGCGTATTTGCAATTAAAAAGTTCTTTGCATGCACAACCTTAAACAATAATAAAAAATAAAATTTCCTCCTGAAAATTGTTTTGTGCATGCGGAGAACCAAAAACCAAGATGGCGGCCCCTTAGGAGAACTGGTTCGGGAGTGTGCCAGGCCTGGGTTGCTGCCAGTTCCAGTGACCCAGGCCACCAAATTACTACTAGTTCGGCCGAACCATTCCAAACCAGTAGGAGCCCACCTCTGGTATTATGTTATTCTATTATAGTTTGCCTTACAAGGATTGAATTGCAGTTCTTTCTACTGGCATTTTCGCACAGACACAGAAACTAAAAGGAATTCATCCCTCCATCAAGTGTTGATCTATAAATAACTTTGGCTGGGGAATTCTGGGAACTGAAGTCCACAAGTCATAAAATTGCCAAGGTTAGCAGTTAAGACATCAGGGTAGAAACCTGGAGACAGTCAGTTCCAATCCTTACTTGGGCCCAAAGCCAGGTGGGTGACCTTGAGCTGTGCATTTTCCCTTCACCCTAAGGAGGAGGCAATGGCAAACCACTTCTGAAAACCTTGACAAGAAACTGCAAAGATTTGTCCATGGTTGAATGGAAGAAATATATAAATAGATCTATACTAGTCTCCCTTTATTTATTTATCAGCACAAATAAAAAACACAAATGTAACAAAGGCAACAGTAAAAATATTGGGTTTCTGTCGTGATGGTCTCTTGTGACGAGCCGATAGACAGAGAATGGAAGCAGTTAGCTTCCTCCCATAATTGGGGCATACCAGGGGTTGTGACACTAAATACATACCTACTTCCCTGGCTCAGCTGATAAAGAGGAGGACCATGTGGCTTAATGATTAAGACATCTGCCTAAGATGTAATACAGCACAGGTTCGAATCCCAATAAGGGTATGGCTAGCTGATGAGAGCTAAACAGCTTGAAATAGATCTATACTAGTCTCCCTTTATTTATTTATCAGCACAAATAAAAAACACAAATATAACAAAGGCAACAGTAAAAATATTGGGTTTCTGTCATGATGGTCTCTTGTGATGAGCCGATAGACAGAGAATGGAAGCAGTTAGCTTCCTCCCATAATTGGGGCATACCTGGGGTTGTGACACTAAATACATACCTACTTCCCTGGCTCAGCTGATAAAGAGAAGGACCTTGTGGCTTAATGATTAAGACATCTGCCTAAGATGTAACACAGCACAGGTTTGAATCCCAGTAAGGGTATGGCTAGCTGATGAGAGTTAAATAGCTTGAAATAGATCTATACTAGTCTCCCTTTATTTATTTATCAGCACAAATACAACACAAATATAACAAAGGCAACAGTAAAAATATTGGGTTTCTGTCGTGATGGTCTCTTGTGATGAGCCGATAGACAGAGAATGGAAGCAGTTAGCTTCCTCCCATAATTGGGGCATACCAGGGGTTGTGACACTAAATACATACCTACTTCCCTGGCTCAGCTGATAAAGAGAAGGACCTTGTGGCTTAATGATTAAGACATCTGCCTTATGGCTAGCTGATGAGAGCTAAATAACTTGAAATAGATCTATACTAGTCTCCCTTTATTTATTTATCAGCACAAATACAACATATATATATATATATATATATATATATATATATATATATATATATATATATATATATATATATATATATATATATATATATATATATATATGTCTCTAGTTGTTCGGGTTTTCTCCCACGTAGAATTGGAGGTGTCTTGGCGACGTTTCGACAAAGTCACATTCGTCATCTTCAGGCTGCTGCTGACTACTTCAGGTTTGGTGTTTCCAGGAGTAGTCCTTCCACTACTCCTGGAAACACCAAACCTGAAGTAGTCAGCAGCAGCCTGAAGATGACGAATGTGACTTCGTCGAAACGTCGCCAAGACACCTCCAATTCTACGTGGGAGAAAACCCGAACAACTAGAGACCTACATACTAACACCCGCGAAAACCTCAGAAAACATATATATATGTATGTGTATGTGTATGTGTATGTGTATGTGTATGTGTATATATGTGTGTGTGTGTGTGTGTGTCTGTGTGTGTGTGTCTGTGTGTGTGTATAAAAACGCAGAGTTGCTGGGAGTCAGGCAGCATTTAAATTTAATAAACTTCTATTATTATAGAGACATAACCCAAACACTGAAAGTGGTTCATCACTACTGTTCTGTTCTAAGGCAGATTTATTTTTCATCCTGGCATGAATGACTTGTACCAACTTTTGTCTTTAGATCATTTCTAAAGAAATCAAAATTACCTTTGATGCAGTCAGTATGTGCAAATATTTTCATACACACAGCACTGAAATATTTTAACATGATATTAATGGCCCACTCAAGTAATAAAAATACTTTTTTTCTCTTGATTTCCGTGGTCCTTTTACTGTTGAAAAACTGAAGGGAAAAATACAGCCATTTGTAACATCAATTTACAAAAATCTATTTAAAAGAATTGCCACCTATTTCTTCTGTAGTATAAACATATTAATATGTAATGAGACAATAAATATTAATAAGAGCTCATATCTGGTGAAATAGGAGTTTACATCTCCTTAGAGTTTAATTAACACAAAGACTATATTAGTTCTGAGTTTTCTCCTGGGCGAAGGCATCATCTCAGGAAATGCTGATGAACGTAATAAAGTCAGGAAAAGATTTGTAACTACAGCTTCTCCTTGCCACTCAGGCCTTCTGTTTATCAGGAAGGAGTTTTTAGTTAAGAAATATCAAAGGATAAAATATGTTTTTGCATTGTTCTGTTGGAAGAAATGTCCATCTGGGTTCAGTTCCAAGTGGAGAGGAAACATGGAGGCTGATTAGAAAGATGGTTTCATGGTAGACAGGACCACATGGCTTGAGGTCCTGGGCAATCAAACACATGGGCGAGAGAGAGAGAGAGAGATTTATACCCTCTCTTGGGCCCTGCCTTGGAACTTCTTGTTCCTGTGTAAGAAATGTATTCTGATTGGTTGTCAGACTCCCGTGGGGTCATGCAGGCGTAACTTTGTAGGCTGTCCTGAGTCGCAGGCTTGGTTGAGCCTTGCTGAGTGATGTAATGAAGAGGCTTTGGGCAATTCCTATTATGGCTTAATGCAGTGGTGGGTTTCCAAATTTTGTACTACCAGTTCGCTCTTGCGCGCTTGACACTTCTGCGCATACGCAGAAGTTTCTGGGCAGGTGAGTGGAGCCTCCTGCCACCACTACTACTGGTTTACCTGATCCGGGCTGAACTGGGAGCAACCCACCTCTGGCTTAATGGCTTTGTCCTGGTTTGGATCTTGCGTGAGGGCTAATCCGATCCCCCTGGACCTCAAGGTCTTTTGTCTTGTAGATAGGATGGCCCAGTCTTTTTGGGGCTATTAACAAAGGTGGGGATTGCTTTCCAAGGACATGTTTCTCCTTGTCTCATCCAGGGAGGTATAATATTCTGCCTTTTTCATATTTCCTAGAATATTTCATTCTTCTAGGAGAGCGCCCCCCCCCCCCCAGGAAATTATCAACTTGAATGCTTTTGTATCAAATTATAGCATTATAATTGACACTTTTGTTTTCCTAGAATGCATATCTCCAGAATGTCGATAACACAGTGATATTTTCAACATTTTTGACAAGCTGGAATCACAGTGAAATCTGCAATGGCAATTCCAAAACTGCTGCTGCTTTGTTTTACTTTTAAGTTTGGAAGGATTGGGTGTGTGGCTCCCTCCCCAGAAAAGAAGAAGATCCGTTGTCCCTGAATTCAAAATAGGATTTGCAGAAGAGCCGAGGATCTGGATGGACCATCAGTCCAAGTCCTCTCCTCAACATGACCACCCATGACCAGGACTCGGTTTGGGCAATATCTCTCCTCCTACCCTGGAATTTTAAGGAAGCAAATTGGTATATTAATTCCTTATTTTTAAAAAAGTGCTTAAGTCTAGGTACATTGAGAAAAATACCCTAGGTTTCCCCAAAAGATCCCTTGGTACCTGAAGTATTGCTGACAGCCAAATACTTCTTCTAGTTAAAGGCAAGAACATCATTCTTCTTGGGGTGTCCCTGAACTCAGTGACATAAACATGTGGACCAGTGGTGAAATTGAATTTTTTTTACTACCAATTCTGTGAGCATGGGTAATCTTCATTCCCTCCCCACTCCAGGGTAAGGATACTGCAAAATCCCCATTTGCTCCCCACTCTGGGGCCAGCCAGAGGTGGCATTTGCCGGTTCTCTGAACTACTCAAAATTTCCGCTACTGGTTCTCCAGAACCTGTAAGGACCTGCTGAATTTCACTCCTGATGTGCACCAGCAGCAATGGAGACAGAAGAGGTGATCCTCGACTGTTGTGTTTTCAGCAGGCCTGATGACTGGGTTGCCCAAGATTGACGAAGATGTCAAGTTTTCCATGCCATGTCAAGGATACCCCCTCTGCAGTGGTGGGTTTCAATATTTTTAAAACCTATTCTGTGGGTATGGCCTATTTTGTGGGTGTGGCTTGGCAGTCATGTGACTGGCAGGTATGGACAACTTGACATCACACATGCACACTCAGTCACATGACCACCACCACCCCCAAGCCATGTGGCAAAAATTTTTGGGACTCCTATGAAGGGGGGGAGAGAGGGAAAAACCTTACAAAAATAGACAACTGGAGGATTAAGGGCCGAAATTAGGGAGATCTGAAAAGGCAGGATAGAGGGGAATCCAGGACAAAGCTATCACACATTGGGGAAAGAACTTTGGGAGATTGGAGGAGGAAGGACAGAGGGGAATCCAGTAGAAAGCTATCACACTCTGGGGAAAGAACTTTGGGAGATTGGAGGTGGCAAGACAGAGGGGAATCCAGGACAAAGCTATCACACTCTGGGGAAAGAACTTTGGGAGATTGGAGGCAGCACGACAGAGGGGAATCCAGTAGAAAGCTATCACACGCTGGGGAAGGAACTTTGAGAGATCTGAGAAGGCAGGACAGAGGGGAATCCAGTAGAAAGCTATCATATGTTGGGGAAAGAACTTTGGGAGATAGGAGGTGGCAAGACAGAGGGGAATCCAGGACAAAGCTATCACACACTGGGGAAAGAACTTTGGGAGATCGGAGGTGGCAAGACAGAGGGGAATCCAGGAGAAAGTTATCACACCCTGGGGAAAGAACTTTGGGAGATTGGAGGCACCAAGACAGAGGGGAATCCAGGAGAAAACTATCTGTCAGCCTCTGCTTTGCTGCTGCTTCGGCTGCCATTGAAACGGGGAGTGGGGGCATGGTATTTGGGATGGGAATCATTATGTGCTGGAGGAAGATTCTAGACGCTGGCCTGATCATCTCATTGCGCATGTGGAGCAAGGGAGTTTCCCGCCAAGGTTAACTGTCCAGCATTCCATCCTAGTGATGTCTTTTGAAGTTATCTCCCACCTGACAGTTGGGTGAATTATCATTGGACGATGGACTGGGGTGCCAAAAGGAGGGGATTGAATTATACATGATATTCTTTGCTTTCACACCTAATTAACCAGATTCAGCTTAGCTTCGCTATTGTTCATTTCTAATTACTAAAAGTACACTTAATTTAAACAAATGGAGTTGAGTGGTTTCTTTCCTAATTATTAAATGAAGTTGCACCTGACACTATCACATGTTGGGGAAAGAACTTTGGGAGATCGGAGGTAGCAAGACAGAGGGGAATCCAGGACAAAGCAATCACACTCTGGGGAAAGAACTTTGGGAGATCTGAAAAGGCAGGACAGATGGGAATCCAATAGAAAGCTATCACATGCTGGGGAAGGAACTTTGGGAGATCTGAAAAGGCAGGACAGAGGGGAATCCAGTAGAAAGCTATCACATGCTGGGGAAAGAACTTTGAGAGATCTGAGAAGGCAGGACAGAGGGGAATCCAGGAGAAAACTCCTGAGCTTGCCGCTGCTGTCTGGTGGATTGTGCTGCTGGACCTCTCAATGCTTCTCCGTTCATCACCTCCACTACCAGGTATTGGACTTGACAGCGAATTGGGCTAGGATAGTGCGGACGGGCATGGGCAACGAGCGATGGAGCTGCTTCCTGACCAGCGGGAGTGAGCGAGTGAGCGACAGGGCCAGAGCAGGCATTCTGGAAGTTACTTCTGGGTCCACCGGTTGAACCTCCTCTCACCGGATAGGTAACTTTCACCATCCGGTTCTCCTGATCCACTGCGAACCAGCAGAAACCCACCACTGCCCCTCTGAAAGTGGGAAGTGGGGGAGTCCAATGGATGCCTTAAGACCCCATAGTGTTGAAGCTCAATTTTTTATCTGATACTCCAGTCTTTCAAAAATAGAATCAATTAATGACATTAACGGAGACCTTGGAGGTATTCTAGACCAACCCCCTGCTCAAGAAGGATACTCTATACCATTCCAGGCAAATGGTTGTCCAATCTCTTCTTAAAAATCTCCAGTGATGGAGCACCCCCAACTTCTGAAGGCAAGTCATTCCACTGATTAATTGTTCTAATTGTCAGGAAATTTCTCCTTAGTTATAAGTTGGCTGTGGTGGCGCAGTGGTATGCAGTCTTGCAGGCTACTTCTGCTGATTGCCGGCTGCCAGCAGATCAGCAGTTTGATTCTCACTGGCTCAAAGCTGACTCAGCTTTCTGTCCTTCCAAAGTCAGTAAAAGAGGAGCCAGATTGCTGGGGGGGGGGGGGAATGCTGATTTTGTAAACCACTTAGAGAGAGCTGTAAAGCACTGTAAAGAGGTACATAAGGGCTATTGAATCTCTTTTTGATTTTGGCCCATGTCAGCAGGTGTCTTTTAAGCTGCCAGAGAGATATCATCTTGTTCTTCTCATGGACTGTACCCTCTGGAGCCCTGCTTGATAACGAAGAGAACAAAATGTGAGAAATGCTGATGCCCCAATATGATGACCATCCCAGGTCTGTTACTGTCCAATAAAAGGTTGGAAACATTGGCTCTTGGATCTGCTGAGCCCCTCGATGTTGATTTGGCAAATTCGAATAATATTCCCAACCTCTCTTGTCATTTGGGCCTGAGAAGATCTGTTTTTTGTTTTCATTTTCAATGCCATTTTCATTTTCATTTCATTTTGAGAGCCAGGGAAGTCTACAGAGCAGTCTGTCTGACAAGAGTTGCAGTTTGTTTAGTTCAGGCTGTCATGCTACCCAGAGTGCATCACAAGGAGGTGAACTAATTTCACACTAGCTTCACACACAAAAACTGGTCCCACCCCCCAAATATAAGTGATGGTGTACTTCAACAATTAGATGGCCTATACATTGGTACTTGAACATTGATCTTTTTAACATTTACTGTATATTTTGTAGTATAAGACGCACATTAGTTTTTGGTGAGGAAAACAAGAAAAAAATTCTGCCTCTGCCTACCAGTATCCATCGGTATTCATCTGGCTAATACCCTTGCAGCAAACAGCAAACAGCCTGGTCAGCTTCAGCATGTTATCACAGCCTGATTCAGCATGAGCAGCTAACTGGCGGGTGGATCGGCCTCCCAGAATACTGCCAATCAACGGTTCCAGGCTGCAGGGTTCACCACAGCCCATCGCCACCTCCATGTGTCACGTTTTTGGCCTCTGCGCATCACATTTTCCGCATACTACATTTTAGACCTCTTCCAGCCTGCAGGGATTGCCACAGCACATCGCTGCCAATCACCGCCTCCAGGCGTTACATTTTTGGCTTCCACACACCCCATTTTTGGCCTCTGTGCATCACATTTGTGGCAAGGAATTCCTGCCACCACCTATCCTCACCACCTGGAACTGGCTAAAAATGTGACATGTAGAGGTCAAAAGTGCAGAGGCTGAAAATGCAATGCATGGAGGTAAAAAAAAAAAGGCACAGAGGCAGCAAAGTACTCTGACGATCCCTGCATCCTGGAACGGGTCTAAAATGGAGCATGTTGAGACCGAAAATACAATGCGTAGAGGCTGAAAACAGCCAAAGGGTGGGGGCCAGCAGATTGACGGAGCTTCGGCAACGTTCTCTTTATAAGACACACAGACATTTCCACCGACATTTGGGGGGAGGAGGGAGTGAATCTTATACTCTGAAAAATATGGTATATTTTATTGTGTTTTACTAATCTAGGTAACTTCTGCCAACCTAGCAGTTTGAAAGCATGTAAAATGCAAGTAGAAAAATAGAACCACCTTTGGTGGGAAGGTAACAGCGTTCTGTGCACCTTTGGAGTTGAGTCATGCCGGCCACATGACCACTGAGATGTCTTTGGACAGCCCTGGCTCTTCGGCTTTGAAATGGAGGTGAGCACCACCCCCTAGAGTCGGAAACGACTAGCACATATGTGCAAAGGGAACCTTTACCTTTAATCTAGATGAAATGTTAATATATAACGCTAGTCCATGTATGATATGCATATGCTAGATAAATAAATAACCAATATGATCAGTAGAAACCTTTTCCAGAGATACTAAAAGGCCAATCTAATGTTTAGGGAACAGTGTAAAATATCTTTTTACATTCTGTATTCTAAATTCTAATTTTCTGTGGGAAATTCTCACTGTCATTTCAGAAGAGAAATGTTTTAATTTTCCATGTCAGCCTGAAAATTCCCTTCTCCTAAACATATTTGTAGGAGGAGAACTTAACTGCCTTGTGTTGTGCATGTCAGGGTTGCAAATAACGTCTTGCAATATTTTTGGGTCAACCAGTCTTCTTGTCCAACAGTCTCATCTTGAGAGGCTGAAGCCCCCTTGGATGGGCAAGCTGTCAGCTGGCAAAGGACAACATTCTTTTTCTGCAAAGGGAAGTGGTGCCAAAGGATCTTCCAGAATCCCAGCACAAATACTATCATGTTGAAATATTCTAAATTTAATTGGCTGAAGACAGGAGTCTTTTTGCTCTCCAAAGGGAAAAAGGTTCCCGTCAGCTCTGCTAAATAGTTTACATTGCTAGTCCCTCTTAGGTAGAAATTGTAATAACTCCCATTAAGAGTCGAAAGTACTCCACAAACTTTACACAAGGGTGGTAAAAAGTAGCAGGAAGGAGGAAGGGGAGTTCTGCACAAGAAGGGGTTGGTTCCCAACGGTTCAGCTCCCAGAATCCCTTAGCCATCCATGCCAAGTTGCCAAGGTTGGAGAGGTCTGAAATAAATAGACTGCTGACTGTTTTTAGCCAGTGTGTGTACCTTGTGTGATGTTTTCAGTTACACTGACCACAAGGTCAAAAACAAAAAGCACGGGTACAGTATAGGTGGTACCTTGCTCAATAATAATGAGGAGGATCTTGGAGTCTTAGTGGACAACCATTTAAAGATGAGCCAACCATGTGCATCAGCTGCCAAAAAAGCCAATACAGTTCTAGGCTGCATAAACAGAGGGATAGAATCAAGATCATGTGAAGTGTTAATACCACTTTATAAGGCCTTGGTAAAGCCACACTTGGAATACTGCATCCAGTTTTGGTCACCACGATGTAGAAAAGATGTTGAGATTCTAGAAAGAGTGCAGAGAAGAGCAACAAAAATGATTAGGAGACTGGAGGCAAAAACATACAAAGAACGGTTGCAGGAACTAGGTATGTCTAGTTTAATGAAAAGAAGGACTAGAGGAGATGTGATAGCAGTGTTCCAATATCTCATGAGCTGCCACAAAGAAGAGGGAGTCAATCTATTCTCCAAAGCACCTGAGGGTAGAACAAGAAGCAATGGGTAGAAACTAATGAAGGAGAGAAGCAAGGCAGAACTGAGGAGAAATTTCCTGACCGTTAGAACAATTAATCAGTGGAACAACTTGCCTGCAGAAGTTGTGAATGCTCCAACACTGGACATTTTTAAGAAGATGTTGGATAAACATATCCAACATCTTCCTCAAATGGTATAGGGTTTCCTGCCTAGGCAGGGGGTTGGACTAGAAGACCTCCAAGGTCCCTTCCAACTCTGTTATTCTATTCAAGAAGAACAACAATCGCCTGCGCAGGGAAGATGACTGCCTGAGCTTGCTGCTCAGGCTGGAAGAGAGACAAAATTCACTTAGACTGAGCCTCTGCCGAATACCTGACCCGTGAAAAAGTGGAACCTGGGTGAGAAGAATCTAAGATGTTCTGGAGGGTTGATTATTTGGAGAGACGCTTCCCAGGTGGCTTTGGACGGTCTTCGGCGGTGTCAGACGGTGTCGGACGGATTTTTGGGCAACGCCCCCCCTCTCCGCGGACGGCGGTCCTCAGCTGGCGGTGATTTCGGCTTAAGTTTGGGTCAGTTTTCTGTTTGTGGAGCGGCGTTTTGCCTGGAAGGGCGGCGTTTTTCACCTGGAGGAGCACTGCTCTGGTGGCTCTGGACAGTTTCTGGCGGTGTCGGGTGGTGGCGAGCAGCCTTCAGGCGGTGCCCCCCCTTCTTTCCCGCAGATGGCAATTTCCCCAGCTGATGGCAATCTCGGCTTGAACTCGGATCGCTACGGCCCTGCTTTCTCGTTGGCGAGACGGCGCTGAGCCATGCTGCCGGTTGATGAGTCTAACATCATGTGCTATGGGTTTGTGCGACTGGCCTTCTTGCCGTCGCTGCTGCTGACCCAAGCGCACCCCCCCCTCCATCATGGCCTTTCTGACTCTGACTCTGACCATCATTACTACGGACCAGCTGTTGGGATTCCGGCTTTTTGGACATCGTGGCCAGCCTTGCTGGCTCCCGCTGTTGCTGCTGCTGCCATCCACAACTATTCCTAGGCATGCCTTTTCCAGACGACGCTGCCCCCCTGGCTGTTTTTCACCTCGGCCGTTTCCACTCTCGCCTTCGTCCCTAAGACCACCATATTGGAGAGAACTGGACCTGTGAGATCAGCCGTTTGCCACCTTACCATCGCCACAAATTGGTTTCTGGCACGACCCATCCCCCCCTCGCCTATTCCCCTCTGCTTTCTAACCCGATCCTTAATTAACAACGGGGACATGAGGGCTCCCCCCACTCGCCGTTTTGGCTGCTGCTGTTCAGCCATGGAGTCTTCAGACCTCCACCTTTGCCGAGAATCCTGCATGCCACTCTGCGTTTACAATCTCTGCAGAAAGGGAAAACAGAGGACAAAGAGGACGTGGGCAGGGAGCTTGTCCCCCTCCCCTCCGACCGGCGTCAACCCCCCATCCACTTCAAACTTTATACCTTTGTACTTTCTACTGGACTCTGTGGAGGAGAAGTCTCGGAGCACAAAGACTTTCCTCTCTTATATTATTACTAACTTTATTTATTTAAAAACTGCGCTTATCCGCTTGGCGGTTCCAGAACGGCGTTTATCTTGTGGCTGAGTGAAGGAGTGACTATAGGTATGTATGGTTGAGAGAATGTTCCCACATGTACTTAAATTTAAATTTTTTAAACTTTTATTCTGTATTATTGTATATTTTAATATTTTATTATTGGTGGGGTATGTGTGCGGAGAATGTCTGGTCGGTATGTATGAGGGGATCGAGAGTGCAGCCTGGAGCACCCTCCATTGAGTGCAGAAGCAGAAGTGGATGGGGGCCCGGTCCCGCCTCTCGTCCCAGAGTGTATGATGCGAATGGCGTGCTGAGAACGGAGGCCGTGGGAGGGGGGGGGTCTACGGCGACGGGGCCGGGCCGGAGCATTTTGGTCATGGTTGGGAGAAGCAGGTACGATGGGAGTTTCAGGGCTAGCCATTACCGGGGAAGGAGGGCTCGCTATGTTACAGCGATCCCTCGTTCCGGCCCTGAAAACTCAACCCTAAGACCAGGTGGCAAGAGATGCCAGGGCCCTGGTCTCAGGTTGCTGATGCTAAATGCCAGGTCTGTGATTCAGAAAGCTCCCCTCGTCCAGGACTTAATATTAGACGAGGGGGCAGATCTGGCATGTATTACTGAGACCTGGCTGGGCCATGAGAAGGAGGCCAGAGAAATAGGGGCCTCTTTTGCATAAGGAATTTTTCACCTTTTAAGAGTTAACCAAGGGTTAAAAAGCAAAGAATTCCTTATGCAAATGAGGCATGTGTTCTCTCGCCTCCTGTAGAGGGCATCTTTAGAGGCTTTTTAGAGTTCTCTAGGAGCAACTAGCTCAGTCTGACTCAGAGCTCTGGCCTTTCATGAGGGCAGAGTTGAAATCCTCTCTGAAAGAGCTGGAAAAGGTCCATGTGTGGGAAGGGGGGAGGAATTCAAAAAGTTTGATTGCATGCAGAACTCACGTTGCCTTTTCAAACACACACACACACACACATACAAACACACACACACACAGCTGGATAAATGTATATAAGACCAGCTTCACTGAAAAGGCAACGTGATTCACCTGCAATCAAATGCTCCGATCGGAAGGCAAGAGGGGAAGGCGGGGGGGAGGGGTATGGCAGAGGAGCTGCTTTCAAGCCTTTGGAAAATATATCCAATCCAACTTCTGTGTTTGTGTTTGTTTGAGAGTGAGTGAGTGAGAGAGGGATCCAAGTTCTCTGTGTGCATGTTTCTGTTTGAGAGATGGGGGAGGGAGGGAGAGAGGGAGGAAGGAGGGGGAGGGAGAAGAAAAAGAATGGGAAAACTTATTTTGCAAGGGGGGAAAATGCTGTCATTTTAAATCGGAACTGAGCATGCCTGGTTGTGGAATTCTGGGAGTTGAAGTCCACAAGCCTAAAAAGCTGCCTCACCAGCCATAAAACTCACTGCACGTCACTGCCAGTCTCCTGCTAGCCCAAAGCATGCTCCACCGTTTCTTATTGGAACCCACAGCAGAATGTTTTCATATTTGGCTGGAATTGTGTAAGTAGTTTGTTCCTTTCCAATGCAAGCGGATAATGGTTGTGGGCCATGACTAATTGCAGCTGCCTATGAATAGCGCATTCGAAATAATTAAGGGGGCAGAGGAGGAATACACACCTAAGGAAAGAATGGTGCTCCCTATGAAAATTCTGGGAAGCTTTCCCCCCTTACAATGGTCAATGTCAGTGTTATGCCATGAAACTACTGATTGATAACAGGAAGGTCATTCTTTTTCCACAGCCCATTCAAATGACGGAGTTCAGCCGCCAGATGTGGTGATGACACACAATTTAGACAGCTTTAAAAGGGAACTGCACAGATACATGGAGCCCCTGTGTCAGCCTCGGTTTTGCTTGCTTGCTTTCGGCTGCCATGGAAACAGGGGGGAGGGCATGGTATTTGGGATGGGAATAATTGCTACAGGAGATTTAGTAAAAAAAAAAAAGGGAGTTTTGTTCTCACCATCTTCTGTGCATGCTGATGGCCGATGTTTGGACCTGGTCAAGGCCAACCGTCCTGCATACCAACTTGATGATGCTTCTTGGAGATGCAACCCACATGACACCTAAGGGAGTTGCAGATTGGGCAATGGGGTGGGGGCTGTTGGAGGGAGGGGGCTGGGCAAATGTTTGATATGTATGATTTTGCACTTTTCTGCCTCAGACCTTGCTTTATTTCACTTGTATCTTTTCATAACTAGTAAAAGTACTTTTAATTCCACAAACAATGGAGTTGAGAGGCTTTTTCTTGGTTGCTGAAGGAGGCGTGCCTGACACCCTGGCTATCAATAGCTCCAAAATATGAATCTATAGTACTTAAAGTAGCAACTACGGGGAAGTAACCATGGATGCAAATGATCACCCGCCTGGTCTGCTTGTGAGCTGCTGGAAGGAATGGGATTGCGTTTGGTTGGATCTAGAAGAAGCAGGGGCTTGATCTGATTCCAACACTGACTTGCATGGTTTGGGTGTGTTGGTGCAAATGTACATGCTTGTATATGAATACATGAATATATATGTATATGAATATGAGAACAGAGTGAAAAGAAGCGTAGGGAGATTTTAAGTCTCTTTGGCTATGGAAACCAAAAAAAAAAAAAAAGGCAAAATGGCTATGGAGACTCTCAATCATCCAAGTGATGTTTGTCCCCAAAGGTGCTTTTTCCAAAAGGCAACTGGACTTTATTTTTCCTTTGAAAGCATTTCATCCAAGAAACTTCTTCATATCTCAAAAGAAATGGCTAAAAATGGCCAATGGAAGGCACAGAGTAAGAACGCTGAAAAGGAAAGGTTGATTCCAGACTTCTTCCTTTGTAGCCCAGATATTGCATACCTAGATCAGGGATGGTGAACCTTCTTGCCACCGAGTGCCGAAAAGGTCGTGCAGAAACATCACACATGTGCACACACGATTGTCAGGGCCGCGCTCTGGAAAAGCTGAACTTCTGGGTTCTAGAACACCTACGCGCCCGACGATCAGCTGGCCAGCTTGTATGAACACCGTTTTTTGGCTCTGCCACACACGCAAAGGGATCACGCTCCAGAAAAGCCTAACTTCCAGGTTCTGGTGCAAATGCGCACCCAAAAATCAGCTGGCCGGCACACACGTGCACACCAGTTTTCAGCACTGCCACGCATGCAAAGGAAAGCTGATCGTCATGCGCGCATGCATGCCAGAAATCTGGTAGACAAACAGGCAAGGCTAGGTGTGCTGGGCGACATGGCTCCGAGTGCCACTTTGGGCACACATGCCACATGTTCGCCATCAAAGACCTAGAGTTATTCCATGGATAATGCATGCTTTGCTTCCTATCCTGCTCAGTTTTCCTTAGGAAATCCCACTGTCCTCTTTGTCGCTAACACTTATAACTACTAGAGTTGGGTTTCAAAGGCCCCTGCAGGAGGGCAGAAGAGGAGGATTTTGCCATTGACACCAAGCTCAAGTCCTTTCTGCTCTTTCAGAAGGAGCTTATCTTGCCCAAAGCCAAACGAAGGGTCGTGGCTAGAAAAGCTACGTATTTGTCCTGTGGCGGCCTGAAAATCAGGAGCTGTTATCGTGAGTAACAGAGTTTTGCTGAGCTTGGACAAGATAGGAATCCCTACCTCTGAATCATTTGCAAACTGTGCACGGGGCCTTCCCTGTGGCCCCTTTTACCCCTCAAAATTGCTCCTGGGACACTTGGCTACCAAGGCCATCAGCAGCATCTTAAAGCTTGAGCTCCTTCTGTTTTTTTTTATTTGCTATGTGTCGCTTTCCACTGACCTTTTGTGCCTCTTTCCATCCCTGGTATTTTGCAAGGAGTCCAGCACCTCTTGGGAAATGCGAAAATTGAATATTTGCAAAGTGGCACTTCAGAAACGTGGCTTCAAAGAGCCATCGCCTTTCCACCTCAGAGTCACCACTGAATGTCGCTGAGGAATTTCTCATCTCTCGAGTCAAATTAAGGAGACATTGGGCTTCATGGCACGTTTGACAGCTGCCATTCAAATTCCTGGGGAATTTTTTTTCACTCTCTCCTTCCAGAAATGTGTGACAAACTGCCTGCACTTTTGAGCCACCTTCAATCTTGCAATACACTATACAGATGTTACAATGAAGCTGTGAGGTTTCTTCTTACAATTAATTGTTTGTGGCAATTCTACAGGGGGGGGGGACAAGGAGCTGGTGTGAACTCAAGCGAGGCCCCTCGTGGAGGCACGGACTCCATGCCACCTGCAGACTAGTTTCATCCCCACAAGAGCAAGCAACGTGGAGGGGATTCAGAATTTCAGTGGCGCTTCTGGCTTGGCCCAGGCTCAATAATAGTGTGGCAATGTTTCTTCCATTTATGAGAGATTGACTGGTGTAAAGAGCTCTCTGAGATGGGCATGCACTGAAGGCCAATTAGTTTTATTACCTCCTGAAATCCTGTCAATCTCAGCACTGGAAATAGTGTTCTTTGCCCAAAAGTCCGCATAAGGCAGGAGAGCCAAACACATTGAGGATGAGTTTGCAAACAACTGAAGATTACTCAAGGATTACCTATAACACCTTCCATAAATTGATAAAACAAGAGGGAAGGCCTCTTCCTTTCCCCTCACTCTACCCCATTGGGATTTCCTGAGTGATTGTGAGCTCTTTTGTCAGGGAGTTGCCCAGGCCTCTTCTCGTGGGTTACGATTTGTGGTTTACAATTCTTGCACCACTCTGCATCCCTCTGACCAAGTGCATTGTCCAGCTAACATTTTGCCCTTCTCTCTCCAGGAATCTCAGGGGAGGTTGGGCTGATTGTTTTGCTGAAGTCAGTGTGGACTGTGATCCTTGCATGAACTGGTTACTGTGTCAAAAAGTATTCCAGCTGCTTTTGGATGATTTATTCTTGATAACCGATATTTGCTTTGGCCAGGAATGACCGATCCATCCTTAGGCAATGTTGGACCTGCATAAAAATTAAGTTTCTATGATGCAGCCATTTCTCTCTCTTTAAAAGCGTAAGCCTTATTAAATATGAAATGCCAATCAATATCAAACATTAATTCTATAAGGAAAACACAGTGAAAATTTTGGAAGGAGTTCTTCTTTCCCAACCATAGATTGAGTCATGTTGCCTTTTCAAAATTATTGTAAATGTGCTATAAATTTTCATCCATTGATGCATTTCAATTTATTGAGGCTGAACTCCCCCTTAGCTCACTGCAAATATTTCTTGGTCTATTAAATGTCAAGAGTTTCAAAGCTGAGATTTGCAGCAATGCAATGGTGATCCATCACTCAAATAAAGATCCACAGCTACAGAAGGGGGGGGGGGGCATTTCATACCTGTCATACTCAATGGTAAATGTCCAATATCATAGGGAGAAAAAGCACCTTCAAGACAGTTGTCTTGGCTCAGGGCCTAATCCAATGAAAAATTGAGGGTTTCTGCTCAATCAATCACTGGAGGGTGCTTCCCAAAGAAAACCCTCACAATTCATAAAGTATTTGTGGTTTCATGAAATGAGCAAACGGCTGCACGGAGCAAGGAACAATCAGGCCTAGTGGTTAAGGCATCAGGCTAGAAAGCAAGAGACCATGAGTTCAAATCCTGCCTTAGTCACGAGGGCCTGTTGGGAGACTTTGGGCCAGTCACTCTCTCTCAGCCAACTCACTTCACAGGGTGGCCGTTGTGGGGAAAATAGGAGGATGGATTTGTATTGGATCTGGTCGCGACCTAGAGTTATTTATAAACACAATAAAGGCAAGAAACAAGCAGACATTGTGCTAATGTGGTTGTGCTGGTTGTGTCTGAGGGCAGCAACTGAGCACTCAGGATTGTTTGGAGTTGACTACAATGGGGAAAATAGGAGAATGAAGTGTTTGATATGTTCACCACCTTGAATTATTTATAAAAATAACTAGGTAGGAAACAAACAAACATTATTCCAGGGTGTCCATTGTCTGGTTGTGCTCTGAGGGCAGTCAGGGGTTGACTACAAAGGGGGCTGAGAGGAGAGTGAGATGGGTGCAGAGCAGAGGTGGGTTGCCAATTTTTTTACAACCGGTTTGGGCGCACTCCCGCGTGCGCTCGATACTTCTGCGTATGCACAGAAACTTCTGCACATGTGCAGAAGTGTCCCGGTGGGTGGGTGGAGCCTTCAGCACTACTACCAGTTCAGTTGATCTAGGCTGAACCGGCAGCAAACCACCTTGGATGCAGAGGATCAGCAAGGCTCCTGCTTGAGCTCCTTCACGAAGTGGAGCATTTGGAAAAGTTACAAAAACCTCATCTAAACATTCAAGAAGAGAACCATCCATGTTTGGTTAATGGCCAAAACCTGATCTAGGTGCACTTTGTCTCCAAGAAGTTGCTGCCTGGAGGGTGGGGTAGGGTGGGGGCTTTTCTTTCTTGGCCGTGCGATGCTTGCTAAAGAAGCAAGAGAAGGCAGCCTCCACTCTCTACACTTAGTCCTTCTTCTTTTTCCACCTGTACAAGTTACCTGTATGGCAGTTAATCCCCAGAGACAGGAGGAAAAGCCAGCCCCCAACTCCATTCTTCGTGTCCCTAGATTTTAGCCCCATTAAATATTTTGGTATCCCTCCCAGGAGCATCTCCAACTGCCATGTTTATGGAGAATACAAGGAGAACGTTATCTAACTCATGGCTGGAGGGGGAAAGGTGCAAGTGAACTCTGCAGGGTTTTTATTTTTATTTTTTTTGCAAACAAGGTTTTCTTCTTCTGCTAGCTTTAGGGGCAAACTGGTCAACTGGTCAAATGAAACAATCCCTGTTGTTAAAAGTTTTTTAAAAATTGCACAAAGAACAATAAAGTTGATAAGGGATCTAAAAGTTAAATTGTATGATGAATGACTGAGGCAGTGGTGGGATTCAAATTTGTTTACTGCTGGGTCTGTGGGCGTGGCTTGGTGGGCGTGGCAGGGGAAGGATGCTGCAAAATCCCCATTTCCTCCCGATCAACTGGGACTCGGGAGGCAGAGAATAGATGGGGCAGGGCCAGCCAGAGGTGGCATTTGCCGGTTCTTGGAACTACTCAAAATTTCCGCTACCGGTTGTCCAGAACTGGTCAGAACCTGCTGAATGCCACCTCTGGAGTGAGGGAACCAGGCAGGTCTACCCTAGCAAAAAGAAGAATTAGGAGGGACATGACAGCAGCCTTCCCATACTTGAAAGACGGTCACAAAGAAGAAGAGGCCAATCTATTCTCCAAAGCACTTAAAGAAATGCGGGGGGGGAGAATCTTGTTAAAGAGAGATCCAAACTTAAGGTGACCAGACGTCCCGATTTCAGCGGGACAATCACGCTTTATAACAATTTGTCCCGTGTCCTGGGCCGTTTTAAAAAAGTCACGATTTTCTGGCTTCATGTTGAAAGCCCAGTGGATTTGCTTAAGAAATCCTAACCGGGGCAAGACAAAAGGCACCCTGTCTAATCCCTCTCAATGTCTCAGTACTTTCATTGAAGATATTAAAACGTTAAAGCAACAAAACGGACCCCCCCGCGCCCCTTTTACCTCATTTTATAAGAAAAAATGACCAAGTACCATAGAGCTCCAGGAAACACTTGGCTAGAGAGGTCGCGAGTGTTACTTCCTGGATATTCCAGAGGGGAGGGGCACAGAGGTTGGAGGTTTGCTCGTGTGCGAAAAATGGTGGCAAAGTTTCTTTGAAAAATATTTCCCTGACTAATTTCACCATTTCAATTTGCTCAGTTCTTTGTATTAACATCTACATCATTCTGGGTTTACTTGGAATGCAAGCCTGCTGGTAAGTGAGCTTTTATTTTTTTAATGTATTTTAAAATAATATTTTATTTATTGTGCATAGGATTTTTAAAAATTCTGTGTGGATTCTTTTTTTAAATTCTCTTAGACTATTTAAAAAAAGATTCTATCCAAAATAAATTGAAGTGAAACCATGTTTAAAAATTCTATGCACAATACTTTGAAATATATTGTGCATAGAAAGAATAGTTTGAAATGTTTTACTTCAATTTATTCTGTGTGGATTCTTTTTTTAAATTGTCTTAGGCTATTTTAAAAAAGATTCTATCCAAAATACAAAATACCAGCTGCAGTTATTCACTTAAGAACTGCGGCAAGAAAGGTGGTATAATGGGCTTAGTGACCAAAGTTACAATGGCATTGAAAAAAGTGACTGATGACCATTTTTCACACTTAGCAACCATTTTCACACTTAGCGACCATTGCAGCATCCTCATGGTCACGCGATCAAAATTTTGATGTTTGGCAACAGATTCGTATTTATGATGGTTTCAGTGTCCTGGGGTCATATAATCACCTTTTGACAAAGTCAAATGGGGAAACTAGATTCACTTATGTTACTGACTTATCAGCTGCAGTTATTCACTTAAGAACTGTGGCAAGAAAGGTGGTATAGTGACCAAAGTTACGATGGCATTGAAAAAAGTGACTGATGACCATTTTTCACACTTAGCGACCATTTTCACACTTAGCGACCGTTGCAGCATCCTCATGGTCACATGATCAAAATTTTGATTTTGTCAACAGATTCGTATTTATGATGGTTTCCAGATTCACTTATGTTACTAACTTATCAGCTGCAGTTATTCACTTAAGAACTGTAGCAAGAAAGGTAGTATAGTGACCTAAGTTACAATGGCATTGAAAAAAGTGACTGATGACCATTTTTCACACTTAGCGACCATTTTCACACTTAGCGACCATTGCAGCATCCTCATGGTCACATGATCAAAATTTTGATGTTTGGCAACAGTTATAATTTATATTTGTAAATTGTAGTTATGTTGAAATAAAAAAAAATTACAATACTATTTTTGCGTTGTATGAAAAATTTTGTTGCTCTGTATAAAATTTTTAATCAACCCCCACCCCCCCACCCCCCGGTCAAAGGTGTCCCTCTTTACCAATCTGAAAATCTGGTCATCTTATCCAAACTAGACCGAAGGAGAAATTTTCTGACAAAACAATTGTTTGCCTCCTGGAATTGTGGGTGGATGCTGGCTCAGGAATTCTGGGAATTGAAGTCCACAGGTTATAAAGTTGCCATAGTTGCCCATCCCTGCCATAGAAACAGGGATCCGCTCAGTGTTTTATTAAAAAGAACACCTCCTAGTCCAGTGATTGTGAACCTTTTTCACCTCGGGTGCCAAAAACGCGCACTGGGCTTGCATGCCCACCCATATAATTTAATGCCCCCACACCATGCGCCCTGCTCATGCGTGCGTGACACCACCACCACTACCCCGCTGCCCCGTGCATGCATGCACGGCTTTCTTGGAGCCTGGGTGAAAACCGCCTCCTCCGCCCTCCAGAGGCCCTCCGGAGGCCGGAAACAGACCATTTTCTGACTTCCGGTGAGCCTGGTAGGTCCATAGAGCCTGGTAGCTCCTAGAGGCTTTCTAGGAGCCTAGGAAGGGGGGAAAATGGCCCAACACGGAAATCGGAAGTTTGGGAATGAACCTCTGGGTTGCCTGTTGGCCTGTGTTTCTCCCTCCAGAGCCTGTAAGAGGCTTCCCTGAAGCATCTGGAAGGCGAAAAACAGCCCAATGCGCAAACTGGAAGTCAGTTCCCGAACTTCCAGTTTGCACGTTGGGCAGTTTGTCACCCTCCAGAGGGCGAAAAACAGCCAAAAATCAGCTGGCCAGCGCACACATGCACACTGGAACTGACAGGGCAACGACTCACATGTCTTCAGAAATGGGTTCATGTGCCATCACAGTCCTAATCAGATCAAGTCACAAGAAATCCATATCAGTATCTTATTTACAACTGCTTCCCCAGCTTCTCAGAGTCATTTAACAGCTAAGTTACTATGATAAACAAGGGAACTGGTAGTTTTCTAAGTATCTCACTATTTCTTCTTTGGACACAAATATTATCCGAGACCAGGTAACTAACCACTTAACCACTTCCAGGTTTAATTACACAAATACAGTAACACCTGATGAAGAATTAGTACCTGTTCATCACTCAATGGCTCTCTTGGTTGCATAAACTTACATTGACTTAGATTGGAGGATAGCCAAAGATTTCTTGATAATTAGATTCAGCCACTCTCTTTATTGCTAGAGAAATGCACATATTTTTTTTCTAAAAAAGAAAATAAACATGCTACAAAAGAGTTATGGATATATCTACACATAAACTTATACACAAGAGCCGATGATCAGATCTCCAGCCCAAAAGACCACAAGTGAAGAAGGACAAGGTTAGCCTGTCATATCCCCACAATACATTTTTCTCATGCATCAGTCAGGCTTTGTCACAAATGCAGAAATTAATTTTTTTTTGGCACCGGCTGTAGCAGACAAAGCAGCAGGGAGCTGTTATATCTCCACTGAAATCTTCACAGCTCATATTGATTGGTGAGCAGTTTTAGCATCCCTTTTGCTGCCATGAACTCTTCCCAGTAATTCCAAAAGAAATAACTCCATAATTCTTCCCAGCTCTTTAAGCTGGTCCTGAAGAATACCACAATTAACAGTATGAGAAGCCATGGAGAGATCAAGGAGCAGAAGAGTAAATGTACCACCACCATCCTAGTCCACCACAGGTCATCTACAAAGGGCTGCCTCCATACTGAACCCTGGCCTGGAATCCAACTTGCATCTAAATAATTGACTCTTTCCAGGGGTTTCTGCAGCCACACTCCAAACCCTGCTCAAAATCGTCCCAAAAATTCCTTTGGAAATGGATGCAAAACCCGAAACCCAGATGGGCTGAGCTCCAAAGAGAAGGTGGCAGCCCAACCTAGAAGTGCCTTCATTCCCCTTTGGCATGTGTGTCCCTTGTGCCAATTCCTTGATTGGGGAGGCTTGCTCACGCTCACTCATGCCCTCGTGACCTCCTGTCTGGAATACTGCAATGTGCAGTAATTGCATGGGTAGTGAACACTGCACAGGGTCACATAGAGTGAGATGGGTGACTGTCATGGCTCCTATCCAAGCTTCATGCGCTGACAGCCTGACATTAGCCCTGTCAGGAGAGGGGAGGGAGAATTGGAATGCAAGGAAGAAGGGGAGGATGGGAGGCCAGCTGAGCCTTGTGAAAAGCTTTAGCCAGCCAAGGTCAACCATTGGTATGCAGAGCTGGGAACTGAGAACTTGTTTCCTAAAAAATATACAAGCATCTAATTGGACTGTTGGAAGAAATATCCATCTGGGTTCAATTCAGGGGTGGGATCCTACCTGTTTAATAACCAGTTCACTGAGCGTGAGCTTCACACACACATGCTTTCTTCTCTTATGCACACACCAGTACGCGTGCTGCGGGTGCATGCAAGGTTAAGAGAAGACGTACCTTCCGGATTACTGCTTGGAAAGGAAAATAGCGGAGATGGTTGCGCATCTCAGCTGAGAAGATAAAGGTAGGTAAAGCGCAGGGGTGGGCAGGTGGGCTGATCTTGCTGACCTTCAGAGCTACCAGTTCACCTGAACCGGTAGAATCTCATGCCTAGTACAATTCCAAGTGGGGAGAAAGACACTGGAAACATGGAGACTGCTTGGAAGGATGGTTTAATGGTGGACAGAACCACATGGCTTTGAAGTCCCGGGTAGCTGACCCCATGGAAGAGAGAGAGAGAGAGAGATTTATAGCCTCTCTTGGGCTTTGAATGTGAGCTTATTCTATTGGTTGCAGCCAAACTCACATGGGGCTATGCAGTCATAGCCGAGGTTGTCTGGCTTGATTGAATAGCTGGCTTGGTTCAATCTTGCTGGGTGATGCAATGAAGGACAATTTCCTATTGTGGCTGAATGGCTTTGCCTTGAAGTATAATCCCATCATCCTGGACCTGAGGTCTTTTGTCTTGTAGATAGACCGGCCAAGTCTTTTCCCTTAACCAAAATATCTGCTGGGGGCAGGGAGCCGGGGTCTTTTGTTTCTGTTTCCTTTAAGATTTTTTATTTCTCTTTTAGGGGAAATATTCTGCCTTTTTAATATTTCCTAGAATATTTCATTCTTCTAGATGAAGGGTGTGTGCTAACCTTCTCAGGACATTTTTAGATAACCTGGGGATGGATGGTAGGTGAAGAGGCAAATTTACTTTGTAAGGTTTGCAAGGGAAAAACTCAGATTCAGCTTACTTCTCTACACCTAAGCTTTAGTATTCTTGGCAAAAATGCATGGTGCTGAGTTTTTGTTTGCTAGATCAGTGGTCCCCAACCCCCGGTCCGCGGACCGGTGCCGGGCCGTGGAGTACCTGGCACCGGGCCGCGCAGCGGCCGGGGGCCATGATAGCTGATCTCCCCCCCGCCCTCTTGCTCTGCTCGCCCCGGGAGGGAGGGGGCGGCGGTGGCGGCCTCGGCCCGAACTTGGGATGCTGCTGGCGGAGGCTGCCTGGGAGGCGAAACTTTGTCCGCGGACTCGCCCGGCCCGCCTGCCCCGTGGAATGACGAGGGGGGGAAGGAGGGGGCGGCGGCGCTGCATTTTCCTCCCAAGGAGAAACTAAGGTTGCGGGGGGGAGGGGCGCAGCGCGGCCGTTTCGGGGGAACTTGGGGAGCTTCGCCGTTCCGAGAGGCCGAGGGAGGCTCCGCTGCGGGAGGGAGGGGAGGGCGCCCGCCCGCCGCCGGCGGCTCCCTTCGCCCAGCCTGGCACCACAGTAGCTCTCCAGGGCTGTCATTTTGTCGCCGAAGCGAAGGCGCGCACTTGGCCTGGCGGCCGCTCGGGCTGAAACAACGTGGAGCCTCGTGCTTCCCATGGAGGGGAGGGGGCAGGCGGCCGACCTCCCGTGTCGCCAGGCGGTTCGCTGACACTTCCGAGAGGCGAAGGCTTCGGTGCGCCAGGCCTCCCGCCCAGCCCCGAATGCCAAGCCGACTGCGGCTCCTTCGACCCGCCTGGTGAAGCGCCCGTTGCCGCCCCCCGACCGAGTCTGCTTCTTCCCGTTTTATAGCTGTGTATTCTACTCCTTGTGAAGAGTCAAATATGGTGTCAAGATGCGTATTCTGTAAACTCTGGGAATGCTCCATACTTCATGGAGGGATATGAGTTCCTTGAATGTGTTGCATGGAGTCTTGCGGATACAGGCTCAAAAGGAAATAGAGAAATTCGGCTATTTAGAACTTACTCAGAATGTTCACCTAAGAATAACGCAGGTTTATGCCAAATTTTCATGTACTACTCTTGAGAATGTTGTCAAATCAGATTTTACTTTTTAAAACATTAAAATAGCTTAAAAGAAGCAACCTAGTTAATATTCAATAAAATTTTACATTTTACAGCGCGCGCGAACAACGCCCCCCCACTCCTGCGCGCCCTCAGCGGGCCACGGTAAAATTATCAAAGGCTGACTGGTCCGCGGCGATAAAAAGGTTGGGGACCACTGTGCTAGATGACTGAGTGAGATGGTTGATATTAAGGTGAATCCTAACATTGATGAATGAATGAATGAATGAATGAATGAATGAATGAATGAATGAATGAGGAGAGGAGGGAAACATTGGAACCTACTCAGTTCAAATTTGCATGTTGTTACAAATACAGTCACAACATGTTGAGGAGGCCTCTGAGCAGAGCAGTTGAAGGATCAACCAGCTGAAATTAAATCAAGAAGTTCAGGCTGGAAATGTGACTTTTCCTGGTGGCAAAAGCTGTTCAAAAATAGAAGTAAAACTTCCCCAGGTTCTCAGCCAAAGCATCTACAAAGTTTCTGTATTTGATTATTCTTTAAAATAGTTCAATCACCATTTCACAGCAAGATAAAAAATATAATGAAGTTAATACCTTGTATCTACAACATCAAAATAAAACAGCGTGAGTGAAGCATATTTAAAATAAATCCCTGAATTACGGACTTTCTACTCCAACTGACAAAATAATGAAGAACAGTAAAAATACCAAGTTAACAATAGTAAAATATATAATATGTGGTTTGTTTTTATTTTTGTAAGCTGCCTGGAAATCACAGAGCGAGTGGGCGGCTGTACAAATTTAAACAAACAAACAAACTCTCCCCAGGCAACGCAGAAGAGCCCCACCCCACCCCACCCCACCCCAATCCATGCGGTAGCCAGGGCAGGCTCTCCTTTGTCGTCCCTTTTCACTGGCTGGAGGCCTCCAGTGCCCTCTCTTGGCCCGAAGGCTGCGTCAGATCCTCTGGGATGCGCGCAAGGCAGGCGGGAAGGCTGCCTCCAAGGCAAAGCGCCCACTGCACGCGCGGGGAGGGAGCGGGAGGCTCCACGGCTCACATTTCCCGCGGCGCGCGCCCCTCGGGGCCCTTTTTGCGGGGAACAGGACAGAGAGGCGAGCAGCTTGGGAGCCCCAGCCCTGCGCTCCGCCGCTTCCCAGTTCCAGGCGGCCGGCAGGAGGTGGAGAAACTCCAGATGGCTCCGCAAGTGACCCGCAAGAACAGGACTCCCTCCAACCCGGCAGCGGAGCTCGCTTGGCCCCCCAAGGGCGGGGAGAGAGCCGTGTCTCCTGCCTGGCAGGCATCTTTTAAGACCATCAAACAGCCGATATTTATTTATTTAAGTGGTTTTGTGCAATTTCCATCGGTAATGAGGCCCCTGAAGAAGCGATTTATAAAAACCAATTAACAACAGCATCTATTAATAAAACCGCAATAAAAGCTTAACATCAAAAAGAGGGCAGTTAAAGCCTTCAGCCAAACATCAGAAACGATGAATATCCAAGTGGAAGAGAATAAATGGGACTCCCTCACCTCCCCCCCCCCAGTGGAAATATCAGGAACAGCAGGTTGGAGGACGGGGAGGGTCCCTGGTGCGCCTTCCTCTCCCCACTCCCCAAAAGCAGCAGCAAAGTGGGTGGGGAGCTGAGTCTCCTGGCCACTGAGTTGACCTTCCGGAGGAGGAACCCGATTGACTGAACAGCCTGCCGCTCTCCTGCTCCATCAAAGGCATCGCTGGCAATTCAGGGGGTAGGCAAGGAAGGAGGTCTAGGACACTCACCAGCCCTCTCCACACTGGGAGAAAGGAAGAGTGTGGGAAGTGAGGGGTGCAGGAGAAGGGAGCAAATGAATGAATGAAGCAGGCCCTGGGTGCAAAGAGGCTGGACTAGTGGAGAAGACTAGTCCAGCTGCCTGGGAGACATTGGTCATTTGGTCTTACTGGGGCCAGCGCCACCCACTGTAGGGTCCCCATAGGTAACAAATCCTTGAGCTGGGAGGAAATAGGACAACTCCATAAAGACCTGGGGATACCCTCCCAGCCCCTGCCTCCGTCTCCCCCTGAAGGAAGAGTCTGGTATCCTAGCCTAATTGGAGGGTCTCCAGATATTTGGGAATGCAAAATTCCAATGGGTGAGAGAGGCAACCTGTTTCAGACTGAAAGATATTGCAGAATTCCTCCAAAAATGAAAACTTTGGAATGATAGTTCCCCTCCAACACACAAAGCAATATCTTTGTATTAGAATAGAATAGAATAGAATAGAATAGAATAGAATAGTTGGAAGGGACCTTGGAGGTCTTCTGGTCCAACCGCCTGCTCAGGCAGGAAACCCTATACCTCTTCAGAAAAATGGTTATCCAATCTGTTCTTAAAGACTTCCAGTGTTGGGGCCTTCACAACTTCTGGAAGGTAAGTTGTTCCACTGATTCATTGTTCTAACTGTCAGGAAATTCCTCCTCAGTTCTAATGTTGCTTCTCTCCTTGATTAGTTTCCACCCATTGCTTCTTGTTCTACCCTCCGTGGCTTTGGAGAATAGTTTGATTATTTGAATAATTATTAAAAGGAGATATTGCTGCTTGGAAAATTTTTTTTAAAGGCACGCATGATTTGTTGCAGCCTCACTCTTTATGCAATAATTGCATGGGTTCAAACAACACTGCTCCTTCCCGTAGCCAAGATTTCAGGGATGTTTGTAAAAGAAAAAAATGTGGAGAGACTCATAACTTGGAAATCCTTGGGAAAACAAGTTGTGGACAAAGACCATCTGGGGGATGAGAAGGAGTTGGAAGACCCTGAAATCCCCTCCCTGGCTGCCCCATGAGCAGGGAAGAATCCTGTGGGGCTGCCCCACAGTCAGGATGCCCCAAAGAGAGGCAGCCCTGATCTTCATCCAGTCACCTTGGCGGGAAAGACCTTCTCTGGCTTGCCAGCGTGAGGTTGGCAGCTTTTTCCCACCTCCAGCTCTACATCTAAATAAGTCACAACCCTCCCCCCCCCAGATATCCCATTAATATTTAACAAGACAGCCCACAGCAAGTTAGATAGTGTAGCAATTAATTTTTAAATGGTGACATTTATTACAGCATGTAACTGCTACCTAGCTTGCTGTGGGCTATCTGCATAAAATGTCAGTAAAATATCTCCTAATTCTCCTCAATTTAATACAAACATAAAAACTGTAATCATCCCATTATTGTAAAATATAATTGAAGTCTTTCATTTTGTTTTATTTTAATATATTTTTGGCACTGCTTATTTCTCCTTTGAGGAGGACTGAGGCTGTGGGGGTGGGGGAGGATAGGGTGGTGAAGAGTAATTAATGCATAGATTAATTTAATTTAATTTCATCTATACTTCAGATCCAAGCTGGCAAAGCTCAAGATAACGACAGAGAAAATGTTGATTAACACTGAAACAGCTTGCAACTGCCATCGACAAATGCTGTAATGAGACGCTCACAGGCAGCAAGAATTCGTGTATGAAAAGTGGGGCTGAGATCAGGATTTCATATTCATGGCAAACCTAAACTGGTGTGGGGGGAGTGGGAGTTCAGATATGTAGTGTTGGAAGAAATGTCCTTCTGGGTTCGGCTCCAAGTGGGGAAAAAGACACTGGAGACATGGAAGCTGCTTGGAAAGATGGTTTTAATGGTGGACAGGACCACATGGCTTGAGTCCTGAACAGAAAAGGTGATCACATGCTTCAGTGTTGGTGGAGAAAAAGAGAAGGGAGGCTGAGATGCTGAGTCCCTGGTTTTATGCCCTCTCTGGCCTTTGATCTTAAGCTTGTATTCTGATTGGTTGTCAGACTCCCATGGGGACATGCAGGGGCAACTCTCTAGGCTGCGCTTTGAATCCAGGTTTGGTTGAGTTCTCAGATGCCATGTGGGGAGTTGGGTAAAGGGCCAATATTATCATGCCTTAATCCCATCACTCTGGAGCTGAAGGGGAGAACTCTTTATTATGTAAAGGGACTGACTTGGCCACCTTAATGGCCCATTGACAAAGTGGGTGGAGGCAGGAAGCTGCAGGGAGCTATTCCCAATTTAAAACATGCTTCTTCCTTTTCACATCCAGGGAAATATAATATTCTGCTTTTTCAATATTTCCTAGGATATTTCATTTTTCTGGGAGAGGGCTGGGTGATAAGTTTCCACAGTAGCTTATTGCTTCCCTTCTCCATTCAAGCCCAGAAATCTCAAAACTCTGCAATAGAGAGAACCTTGTTTAAAGTGCCAGGGAACTTCTGACTCAGGTTTGGAGGAAAAAGAGGCTTTCCCCAAATGGTCCCTACTTGAAAATGCCTGAAATAGCTGGAGAGGCTTGGCCTCCCATTGCAGCTGGGGAGGGGCTGGAGAAAAGAAGGAGCTGAAGAAGTCCTCCCTTCTGATCCAACCCCAATGCAGCAGGACCTGCCCAGCTTCTGATGACTTCTCAAGGACTTAATCATCCTGTAGGAATTCAATCATCCTGAACTTCATTTTTTCTTGGTGGCCCTATAAACTCAGCATATTATGAACCACAAATCTCATTTGTATTTGTATTTGTATTTGTGTTTATTTGTATGCCGCCCTTTTCCCTGGGGGGACTCAGGGCGGCTCACAATCCAAAGGAAGGGGGGAAAACAGACTTTTACATATAAGACAGTACATGATTAAAACGCAACATTCATACCATTCGGGCGGGTTACAATCTTAGCCCCAGGCCTGATGGGATAGCCAGATTCTAAGGGCTGTGCAGAAGATCTGGAGGGTGGTGAGGGTACGAAGCTCCACGGGGAGATCGTTCCATTGGGTCGGGGCTACCACCGAGAAGGCTCTCCTCCGCATGGTGGCCAGTCGGCATTGGCCAGCGGATGGAACTCGGAGGAGGCCTAGACGATGAGATCTAATGGGTCGTGTGGAGGTGATCGGCAGTAGGCGGTCTCTCAAGTACCCAGATCCACTACCATGAAGGGCTTTATAGGTGGCAAGTAGCACCTTGAAGCGTATCCAGATATCGACAGGTAGCCAGCGCAGCTTGCGGAGGATAGGTGTTACGTGGGTGAAGCGAGGTGCACCCACAATCGCTCGCGCGGCTGCATTCTGGACTAGCTGAAGTCGCCGAATACTCCTCAAGGGCAGCCCCATGTAGAGCACATTGCAGTACTCCAGCCTAGAGGTCACAAGGGCACGAGTGACTGTTGTGAGAGCCTCCCGGTTCAGGTAGGGGCGCAACTGGTGCACCAGGCGAACCTGGGCAAATGCCCCCCTGGTCACAGCTGACAAATGGTGTTCGAAAGTCAGCTGTGGGTCCAGGAGGACTCCCAAGTTGCGGACCCTGTCTGAGGGGTATAATGTTTGACCCCCCAGCCTGAGAGATGGAATATTTGCCAAATTGGCGGGAGGGAAACACAACAGCCACTCGGTCTTATCCGGGTTGAGCACGAGTTTGTTAGCCCTCATCCAGTCCCTAACAGCTTCAAGTCCCTGGTTCATCACGTCCACCGCTTCATTGAGTTGGCACGGGGCGGACAGATACAGCTGGGTATCGTCCGCATACTGGTGGTATTTTATCCCGTGCCGCCGAATGATCTCGCCCAGCGGTTTCATGTAGATGTTGAAAAGTAGGGGAGACAGGACCGAACCCTGCGGCACCCCATATGTTAGGGGCCTAGGGTTCGATCTCTGCCCCCCAACTAACACCGACTGCGACCTGTCCGAGAGGTAAGAGGAGAACCACTGTAAAACAGTGCCTCCCACCCCCACCTCTCGCAGTCGTCGCAGAAGGATACCATGGTCAATGGTATTGAAAGCCGCTGAGAGGTCAAGGAGAACCAGGATGGAGGCATGGCCTCGATCCCTGGCTCTCCAGAGGTCATCGGTCAATGCGACCAAAGCAGTTTCTGTGCTGTAGCCAGGTCTGAAGCCAAACTGGAATGGGTCAAGATAGCTGGTTTCCTCCAAGGCCCGCTGGAGCTGAAAGGCCACCACCTTCTCAACAACCTTCCCCACAAAGGGGAGGTTGGAGACTGGTCGGTAATTGTTAAGAACGGCTGGATCCAAAGATGGTTTCTTCAGGAGGGGTCTCACCACCGCCGCTTTAAGTGCGGGGGGAAAGAGCCCCTCCCGAAGGGAGGCGGTAATAACCGCCTGGATCCAGCCCCGTGTCACCTCCCTGCTGTTGACAACCAGCCAGGAGGGGCACGGGTCCAGTACACATGTGGAGGCACTCACAGCTCTCATGGCCTTGTCCACGTCCCCAGGGGCAACATCCTGAAACTCAACCCAGCGATGGTCTGCCAGATTATCCCCTTGTGCCTCGGCTGGATCTGCAGGATCGGAGTCCAACTCCGACCGAAACCGAGCAACTTTGTCCGCCAAGAACTGGACGTACTCTTCAGCCCTACCCTGCAAGGGGTCCCCCGTATCCCTCCTATTTAGGAGGGAACGGGTTATCCTAAACAGGGCGGCTGGGCGCGACTCGGCGGAGGCAATCAAGGTGGCAATATAAGATCTTTTTGCCGTCCTGATTGCCCTGATGTAATCCTTGATGCACGATGTTAAAAGTGCTCGGCTCGATTCGGATTTGTTGGATCTCCACAAGTGCTCCTGCTTGTCCAAGGGTGAGGATGGCCTCCTTTCCAACTCTGGAGGACATAAATGCACAACATGGTCCTGGCCTCATTTTTGCTTGCTCCAAAGTGGTGTTTTCTCTCCTTGTGTGGCACCGGCAGTAGTGTGTGGCCGTCCTGGCCCTCTCCATTAGCTAATGTGCTTGGTGATGGGCATGTCTCTTCCCCTCTAGGCTCTGATCACTCCCTCTAAAGCCATTTTATCCCAACCTGGTAGATTCCTTAAATTCTCTCCTTCTCTCTTTCTCCTCCTCCTCTCTCCCTCCCTTCCCCGCTCTCTCATTGGGGAAATGAACAAAGACTTGCAATAAAAGTTTCTTTCAACATATAAATAACAAGAAAAAAGTCAAAGAAACAGCCGGCCCACTAAAAAGAGAAAATGGCAGTATAGAGAAAGCAGAGCTGCTTAACTCATTCTTTGCCTCAATTTTCACACAAAATGGCCCAGAGGTGTCAAACTCACATCATCATGGTGGTGTCACTTCACTAAACCAGATGTGGCTGTGGCTGGCAAGTGATGCATCCGGCCATGGGCTGGGAGTTTGACAGCCCTGCTAAAGCCCAACCTACCAAAAACATAACTGTAAAAGATTAGAAATAAAAATTAAAATAAGAAGGAAATGATAACACCTGTCTGATCTTGATGGTTATAAATCAGCGGGACTTGATGGATTACATCCCAGAGTTCTGAAAGAGCTGGCAGATGTTTAAGTTTAAGTTTTAAGTTTTATTTTATTTATATGCCGCCCTATTCCCTAAAAGGGACTCAGGGCGGAGAACAACTTAAACAGGAAGGGGAAACATACAAGATGTTATCTCAGAACCATTGTACCATATTTTTCAAAAATCCTGGAAAAATGGGGAACTACGAGAGGATTGCAAAAGAGCTAATGTGATTCCCATTGTCAAAAAAAAGGGGGGGGAACAGACCCAGAATCAGCCTAACATCAATACCTGGGAAGATACTTGGGGAAAAATATCTGTGAATATCTAGAAGCAAATAAAGTTATAACTAGTACCGGTAGCCAGCACAAGTTTGTTAAGAACAGATCATGCCAAACCAATCTTATTTCAGTCTTTGACAAAGTGATTAAATTAATAGACAAGCTAAATGCTGTGGATATAATATATTTAGACTTCAGCAAGGCATTTGACAAAGTAGACCACACCCTACCTCTTGGTAAGCTAGAAAAATGTGGGATAGACAACATCACCACCAGATGAATTTGTAACTGTCTGACAAACAGGACTCAACAAGTAATCCTTAATGATACTATATCCATATGGGGACAAGTAAGCAGTGGGGTACCATAAGGTTCTGTCTTAGGCCCAGTACACTTCAATATCTTCATAAATGACTTAGATGAGGGAATAGAAGGGGAACTCATCAAATTTGCAGATGACACTGAGGTAGCAGGAATACCCAGCACCCCAGAAGACAAGTTCAGGATCCAAAAAGATTGACAGATTTGAAGAATGGGCCCTATCCAACAGAATGAACTTTAATGTGGAGAAAAATCAAGGTTTTACACCTAGGCAGGGAAAATCAAAGCTACAAGTACAGATTAGGCAAAATCTGGCTCAAAAACAGTAATGCTGAGAGGGACCTTGGAGTCATAGTGGATGATCACTTAAACATGAGCCAGGCGTGTGCAGCAGCAGCCAAAAAATCTAATACAATCTTTGGTTGTATAATCTTAGAATCAAAATCACATTAAGTATTAGTATCATTTTATAAAGCCTTAGTAAGGCCACACCTGGAATAATGCATTCAGTTTTGGTCACCACATTACAAAAAAGATGTTGAGACTTTGGAAAAAGTACAAAGAACAGCAACTAAGATTATTAAAGCCTGGAGGCTAAAACATATGAAGAACTGTTGCAGGATTTGGGTTTGCCTAATCTAGAGAAAAGACAACTAGAGGGGGCATAATAACAATATTCCAATATTTGAGAGGTTGCCACAAAGGAAGAGAGTCAATTTATTTTCCAAAGCACCAGAGGTCAAGAACAAGAAACAATGGATGGAAACTAATCAAGGAGAGAAGCAACCTAGAATTGTGGAGAACAGTGAGTGAACTTCCTAACAGTGAGTAACCAGTAGAACAACTTGCCTTCAGACTTTGTGGGAGCTTCCTCACTGGAGGTTTTTAAAAAGCGACAGGACAGCCATTTGTCTGAAATGGTATAGGATTGCTTGCTTGAGCTGGGGGCTGGACTAGAAGACCTCCAAGATCCCTTCCAGCTCTGTCCTGATTCTGAAACAGTTTCTCACCACCATAAAGGACTTAGAAGCAGAGAACACTAGAAGGGTAGGCCTATAGTTGAGGTGGGGAATGTTACAAGGAGAAAGAGTGGAGGATCATGCATGAGAGATCTTGTGTGGATGGGCCCATTCAGATGAGGACATCAAGGAAGCAAGCAACATTGCAATCATAAGGGAAGAAGGAAAAACTATTCTCCCCTTCTCTTGACAGCAGACACCCTCCCAGGTCTTCTGAACATCCAGTAACATTTCTGGCTATTGAAATTCTCCTCTCAACCACTGAAATACTGTCTCCCACCAACACAGATACCAAAAAAAGAAAAAAAAATGAAAGCAAAAGAAGTTATAGAAATGTTCTATAAATATAAAATGAAAATATATGTGAGTTATAAAGGGCCCAGAGTCAAAGAGAAGACGTCAAATAGGATAAAACTCAGAATGAGTTGAGATTCACAAAGGACCTTTTGTAATATGTTCAAAATAAAAACAAGGAAAAGAAGGGAATGTGACAAAATACGAGCAGTAATAAAGAAAGTGTCAAATTATTCGGCTCCTATTTTGACCAAGCTCTCTTCTTTTTATACATCCTTTTCAGCTGCTTGTCTCCCACACTGATGCCAGCCAGAGATGAAGTTCATCAAGCCATTCCTTTTCTGGATTCTTTAACATTGCAAATGTTCTGTCTACCACTACACCAGACTGGACTGGGGTGGGGTGGAGAAAATGCCACGCATTTGTCCCAAAGGTGCTTTTTAAAAAAAATTATTAAATATATTTCAACGTTAAAAAACAACATATAGTTTCAATCGTTACAGCATTTCTGTATTGATGTCACTCACATTAACATAGTTACTAATTATATTGATTACTATATATTCATTTAAATTATAACAATATTTGCAGACACATACAGTTCTCTTTCTTTTTGATATATATCTTACATATTCTTTATATAGTAGCTTTACATCTATCTTCCAACCAAATGTACTATATATTCCAGATTTTATAGAATTCTGATTCTTCCCTCTCCTTAACACCATGGTTAACCTATCTCTGTGCATTCAAGGAACCCAAAGGTGCTTTTTAAAGAGGCAACTGGACTTTCTGGTTTTTCTTTGAAGATGTTTCACTTCTCATCCAAGAAGCTTCTCCAGCTCTATCTCCAGTCTACAACACAATCCTTTCAACAATTCCAAGTAGGTTCCATGCTCATTTGCGGTACTTAGGTGACAGGGACGTGCAGTCACTAGAGGCAGGGGAGGCGTGGCCTCACCAGTCATGAGGAAAAGGAAAGAATTTTAAAGAATTTTTTAAAAATAATTAAAGCCAAGGTAGTTGCTGCCAGATTCCAAGTCACGGTGACTTGGGAGTCTGCTTAGTGTTAACTATAGGAGGAGGCGAGAGAACTAGGGGCCTCCTGTGTATAAGGAATTTTTCGCCTTTTAAGAGTTAAGCAAGGGTTAAAAAGCGAAAAATTTCATATGCAAAGGAGGCACGTGTTCTCACGCCTCCTGTAGAGGGCATTTTTAGAGGCTTTTTAGAGTTCTCTGGGAGCAACTAGCTCAGTCTGATTACAAGTTTGAAAAGGCAACGTGATTCACCTGCAATCAAAAGCTCCAATCGGAAGGCAGCAGGGGAAGGGGGGTATGGCAGAGGAGCTGCTTTCAAGCATTTGGAAAATATATCCAATCCAACTTCTGTGTTTGTGTTTGTTTGAGAGTGAGTGAGTGCGAGAGGGATCCAACTTCTCTGTATGCGTGTGTCTGTTTGAGAGAGGGAGGAGGGAGGGAGAGAGGGAGGAAGGAGCAGGAGGGAGAAGAAAAAGAATGGGAAAACTTATTTTGCAAGGGGGAAAAATGCTGTCATTTTAAATCGGAACTGAGCATCCCTGGCTGTGGAATTCTGGGAGTTGAAGTCCACAAGTCTAAAAAAATTGCTGCCTCACCAGCCATAAAGCTAACCGCACGTCACTGTTAGGTGACCCTGAGGATACAGATAAACCTCCAAGTGGCCTCAATGACTCTCTAACAGGATGCAAATGACCAGCTGTCTGCAAGGAGTATAAATCCTTCCATTCCCCACCATCCAGGCAGAGCTGAAGAAGCTCTTTGGATGAGAAGCGAAACATCTTCATAAGAAAAAGAAAACAGAAAGTCCAGTTGCCTCTTGAAAAAGCACCTTTGGGACAACCATGACCTGGATGACTGAGAATCTGCACAGCCACCATACTTTTCTTTTCATGCCACTTGGACTGGAGTATATGAAAACTGATGTCAATTTTGGAGGGGGGGAGGCAGGGAAGAAAGGAAGGAAGGCAGATTGGACTAGAGGAGTCGGAGGGAGAGTGGGAGGAATGGGGGGAGGGAGAAAAGTTTGTTGTTTCACCCTGGACTTATAAATGCAGCAACAAGACTCATTCCACCTTGAAATGCTAAATCAAAGGATGGAGTTGAGGCCAGAATTATTTCTACTAGGAATCACAAAAGAAAAACATGGCAAAGTGGACTATATTTAATGTTGCATATTTTAATGGCGGCAAGACTGATTTTTGCACAAAAATGGAAAAATAAGGAGACTCCCTCGGAACAAGAAATAATAAATAAAATACTGACGTGTGCAGAAATGGACAGACTGACTCTAGGCAAGGGTGAGACGGAATATCACGAAATCTGGGACAAATGGTACCGATGGTTAGAAATGAGGGGAAAAGGCCAGGACAGAAAAACACAGACAAGAATTGGAAAACATGGTATTGAGAAGGTGTGATAAGTAGGAATTGGATAGGAATTGGATATTTGTATGATTAGTAATTATATAAAAGAGAGGATCAATGGACAGATAATCTGACTGACTATATACACCTATGAAATGGATATAAAACGTAATTGTTGCAAGATCCGATCACTGTATGGAAACATTTATGCCAGAAATGTTGTACTATGCCAATGTTTTTAATGTTTAATAAAACTTTTAAAAATAAAATAATAAAAAAGACTCATTTCACCTTCTTTTTCTTTAGATTTTTATCCTGCATTTTCTAATCTATACAATCCAAGGTGGCAGTAAACATATCAATGCTCCTTCCTCCTCCTCCTTTTCTTTTTGATTGGGTAGCTTTTTAAGCAGGCGGTGGGAATCCTAGGGATGCAGCCATTTTGTTCCATGAGCTTCACTGGCTGCCAGTTTGCTTCCGGGTGCAATCCACGGTGCTGGTTTTGACCTTTAACATCCTAGATGGCCTGGGTCCAACTTGAGGAAAGCCTCTTCCCGATTACACCTGCTAGTCCCACCAGATCTGGCAGGAGGGATGGGCTGCATCTCCTACCTTCAAAGGGGCTCCATCTGCCATGGGTTTTCTGCTACAGCCCCTGGGCTCTGGAACATCATTCCACCCAAGGTGAGCTTCCCTCTTAACCTTCCAGAAGACCCTAAAAGCATCTTTTCTTTTCATCAGCCTTGGGGATCCCAGGAGAGCCTGCAAAAAGATCATGTGAGATCAAGTGATGTTTGTTCTCCTGCTTTCTTAAGTTTCATAAGTTTATTTTATAAGTTCTGTTTAAGTGTTTGCTTGACTGTTTTTTTAACATGGTTATGGAGTTTTGTTATTGTTATGTTGTACACTGCCCAGAGACATGTTTTTGTGACATGGCTGGCTATATAAATATCCTAAATAAATAAAGCTTGATTTGATATGACTTGAGTTGATAAAAATTCCCATAAACTTTTGATTAGTGATCTCTTTTAATGAACGACAGGAGGATAAAATGTATTCAAATGAAATAGAAGGAATAGGAAGGGAAGTAGTTGCACTGTGCATTTAAAAATATCCCTTCCTGCAAAAAAAAACCAAGATGAATGAATTTGACAATGTTGTATAGAACATCTGGGATAAAAGAAGTGGGAGAAGAAATAAATGCAATTATGGAGCCCAGCAAAAAACAAGATTTGGGTGATGCCTTCCAGGCTGCAGATCTTTCACAGCGATGAGGAAGGTGACAGAAAGAACGCTGCTCTCTGTTGGCCTACCGAGAATGGTCAGTCTAGGAAATTCCTGATTTGATTTGCTTTCTCCTCTGTAGGACTGGGGCCGGCAGAAGGAGATCAGTAATCCTTGGCTTGATACTGATTAGTAGGGAAGGCTTTGTGTAGGAGGAGGAGGATTGCTGGAAGCCAGAAGTCTTGATCCTAATTGGAAGAGAAAGAGTCTAGTCGAGCCCTGGTGTTAAGAAAGTCAATTTTAATCAACTTAGGGCATTGCCAAGTTGATAAGAAAGACTCATAGGGAACATTCGTAAAGACAGAGTTGATAAAAGCAGAATTATAAACAGTTCCATTTCTGAATTCTTCCTTGGTGACCACCTGGCAGTGCTGCTCCCAAGAAGCCTCAGCTCCACCACAGGCCTGGCAAGTGGAGATTGACATTCATAGCTGGGAGCAGAGTCGCTGGAGAAGCTGGCAGGCTGAACAACGTGCCAGGCAGGCGGAGACATGGCTGGGCCATGCCAATATCTGAGTTGTGATTCAGGCTCCTGGGGAGGGAATCTGCTGAAGGCCTGATCCTCGGGAATGGGGAAGGCCTGATCCAAGTGCTAAGGCAGGGGTGGAGAGCTATGGCTCCTTTATGACCTGTGGACTTCAACTCCCAGAATTCCTGAGCCAGTCAACCATTACTTGAATGGCCTTTGAACTAGGACTGCAGAAGAGATAGGATCTCTGATAGGTAATGCCTGACTGGTATTTGCCAAGGAGTCTTTGGAAAAATGGCTTGAGCATCCTTCTGGAGGAATACTAGAGCTGTGTTAAAAAAAATTAGCTCCACTGGCTGTTTCAGGGGTGGCCTCTGTGATGATGAAATTCAATTTTTTTTACTACTGATTCTGTGGGCGTGGCTTGGTGGGCATGGTGTGGCTTGATGGGCATAGCTTGGTGGGCATGGCAGGGGAAGGATACTGCAAAATCTCCATTCCATCCCCACTCTGGGGCCAGTCAGAGGTGGCATTTGCCGGTTCTCCGAACTACTCACAATTTCTGCTACCTGTTCTTCAGAACCTGTCAGAACCTGCTGGATTTCACCCCTGGGTTGTTCGCAATGCTCACACCCTCCCAGCCATGCCATTTTCTTGCAGGACCAGTGGAGGACAAAGCCAGCTCATTATCCATTCTCCCCTGTTTTCCTCCGGACCTATTAGCCCAACTGACAGGGGCAGAGGAAGAGTGTGGTGAAGCAGCATACGGTGAAGCTCCTGATCTTCCTTTCAGCCCTTCTGCCTGTGGTAGGTCCATAGGGCTAGCCATGGGTCTCGCAGTCTGTTCTAATTGCTCTGTGCCTATGATTATGATTATTGCTCTGTGCCTGTAATCATGTAACTGGACACTTAGCTAAGCTTCTTCAAAACCCCTCCCCTCTTGCTTAGCTTTGCCCCGTTATGCTAAGGAGAGTGATCAGGGGTTGTTCTTCTCTCCAGCAGCTAATGCTCAGTGCAAAGGGACATAACCAGTGAAGGCCATCCATTCACCAATAGTTTATCTCCCCATAAAATCTTGCTTGCCTTGCTGTTTAGGCAGCTCAGGGCTTAGCGTACAATGGCAATCTTTTTTTGGGGTGGGGAGGGCAGCTTGTTAATGACTTTGGACTGCATTTTAACATGACCACTAAGTGGGCTCAAAACACAGCAATCTCCCACTTCCATTACGGCAGGGGTTGCCAAACTTGGCAACTTTAAGACTTGTGGACTTCAATTCCTTGAATTCTCCAGCCAGCAGAGCTGGGAGTTGAAGTCCACAAGTCTTAAAAGTTGCCAAGTTTGAAGACTTCTGCACTATGGGATCCCTCAGCTTGACTCTTTGCCACACCCTTCCCAAAGAGCAGCACAGGGATCTTCCATAGGAGCATTCATAGCACATACAAGGTTTTGGAGCAAATCAGCCGGAAATGTTTTATCCTCATGGCTGGTGATGATTGTCCTTGGAGTGACTTATCTCCTGCCCTGCTACAGCTCTTCTTGCATAGGCTCTGAACTGATAATAATCCCTTGGCAGAAAGGGAGAACCTGCTAGCACTTCCTTCCTCCTCCCCATAAGTTTGAGCTTTAGAATACAGGAATAGCAAGTGACTGCCTGGGTAGATGGACCCCCAAGGAAGGCAGGAGTATTGCAGTTAGGAACATACTAGAACTGGGGATTATTTAACAGAATCACAGATTTAGTCAGGATTTTGGAGGTCTTCTAGTCAATCCCGTGCTTGAGGAGGAGTATCCACAACTTCAGAAGGCAAGTCATTCTAGTAGTTAATTGTTCTCACTGATTGGAAAATTCTCCTTAATTCTAGATAGGATCTCTAATGATCTTCCATCCATTACTTTGTGTTTAGAACAGAATACAATATAACAGAATTGGAAGGGAAGGGATTATAGTTAGGAACATACTAGAACTGGGGATTATTTAACAGAATCACAGAGTTAGTCGGGATTTTGGAGGTCTTCTAGTCCAACCCTCATCTTAAACAGGAGCCCCTATACCATTTCAGACAAATGGCTGTCCAGTATCTTCTTAAAAACCTCCAGTGATGGAGCACCTACAACTTCTGAAGGCAAGCCATTCCACTGGTTAATTGTTCTCACTGTTGGGAAATTTCTCCTTAACTCTAGGTTGCTTCTTTCCTTGATTACTTTCCATCCATTGCTTCTTGTTTTGTCTGCATTGGAAAGTCTGTTCCACAGTGCTGGTTATGACTTATAAAGTCCTGCATGGCATAAAGTGAGGATATTCAAAGGACACTGTAATAGCAGCAGCAATAACCTTGAGGAATGAAAAATATACTTGGTATTTTGTTTTTGTTTTTTATATTGTGAGTTGCCCTGAATTGGGTGATGATTAGATCCAATAATAAATAAATTTATGCAATTGATAAAACCTCTTTCCTTTCTATTCTCCCTTAGAATTACCCAGGAAACAACCTTTGGGTGGGTGCTTGCAAGATGGAAAAAAAGAAGAGCCACGAGAAACCAGAAGCTTTGGAGAAAGCAACCTCAGGTCTCCAATAAGTTAATGTCTCCATCAAGTAGGCACTGCTGTGTTTTTCCAACTCCATGGAAAAATGGCAGTGTCTTTTAATGGTGCTATGATGAGTGACCAGAAAGAGTTTAATTTTAAAAAGGAAGCCTTTCTTAAAATTAAAAGTAAGAAAGTAATGTTGCAGCTGGCCAACTTGGGAAGTTTATGGCTAATGCATCTATCTAATTTACTTGTTTTCAAACCTCATATTAAGCAAATCCTCTTTTTTTTTTGCATTTTCAGCACCCTGCATTTTGCATTGATAATGAGACCAGTAATGGCCAGAATAGATTACAGGTGGCTTCAGACTCTGAGATAATGTATTTTTCTCTATGCAATATTCAGGTTTAGAAATATATTAATGGAACAGGATGGCTTAACACTGTTGAAGGGTAATTTCTGTGTCTTTTTTTCTCCACTGCAATTTTCAAAATTATATCTATCTCCTTAGAAAGAAAAACAAAGGTAAGCATTTACCGAGAAGGATGTCTACAAAACGCAAAAAATGCAAAATCTCTGTTTGGTTAAGGTTGACTGAATCCCCACCACCACCCCAAGCACAAAACATTCAAAAGAAAAGTTTGTCAAAATATTGAACAGGATCATTTCTTTTGTTGGCATTGCCATCATAAAGTTTTGAAACAATCTGAAAAAAAAAGGCAAAATAAACAATTTGAGGACAGAAGTAGGATCTTTGCCATATGTTTAATGGTAAGGAGAAACTAGGCTACCTTTCTTGAAAATTTTATAAAATTTTACTTTAAAATTTACATTAAATTACGAATTAAAGGAAAAACTTTATAAGGTGATGTATCATTGGTATATAACACCAGATAAATTATCAAGAATGTATAAAGGTATTTAAAATGAATGTTGGAAATTAAAATGTGAAGAAGGGACTTTTTATCATTTATGGTGGACATGTGATAAAGCAAAGAAATAATGGAATAAGATACATATTCTAATGCAAAAATGATTCTTAAAGTGTATATAAAGATAAAACCAGAAACATTCCTTTGGGGTTTAATAGAAGAAGACTTTTTTGGGGGGGGGGAATTGGAACTTAGATGTTATATATATTAATGGCAGTAAGATTACTTTATGCACAAAAATGGAAGGACTCCACAATTGACGAATGGAGTTAGCAGAGACAGCTAAACTGACTGATTTGATAAAGGGAAAAAAACACCATTATTTTTGTTTCTACTCGGAAACCGCTTCTGGACTTTGTGCTTGAGGTGGTGGTGGGGGGGATAAAACTTTGATTTTGTGTTTTACTGATTAGATATATTTGTTGCTATAGAAATGGCTGTTCTGCACCAGAGGGAGTCAGAAATCAATGCCTTTTCTTTCTTTTCCCTACTTCTCTACACTTTTCTCTTTTCCCTCCTCTATATTTCCTTTTAATTGCTTTTGTATTTTTGTATTTTATATTATAAACTAATAAAAAGGATTGACATGGTGTAAGGTCTTGCCTCTCCAGTCTTCCCAAGAAAGCAGGACTCTTGAAACTGCAGTTGTTCCAAAAGCTTTTATTGAAAGATTTGTGATAACAAGGGATCTAGGCAAGAACTAAAGCTTCTCACTTAAGACCAGCTATTTAGAGTAAGGCTAACCAAACCCCTCCCACACTATATCATTGCAGGGAAACAGAACTTCATATAGAGATTAGCACAGCAATGCAGGAAACAGAAACAGAAACTTCATATACAGATCACTCCATTCCTCCCCACTTCCTCCCACCAAAATGCCAGAGTCCCTGTAGAAATATCTGGGAACTGACACATGGAAAATTTTATACTGTGATAACTTGTAAGTTCACTTCCCTTTAATGAGTGCAAGAGTTGGCATATGCCAGCTCCAGTGGCCAAGCCGCTTCTCTTGCCCTCCCTCCCCTCCGTGGGCAGCTCCAAAAGAACTTATTTACGGTTTTGCAGAAAATGACAGGCTTTAGACTTCTCAGGATACAAGAAAAGTTTATTTGGCAGCCAGGTTCAGAAAGCTAGCCCATGGCTTAGCATTGCAGGTTCTGAATAACCTTCATTATTGAAGCACACGTGCTTATACATTCCCAAAAGCATTGCAACACGGAAATACTTAACACATTTCTTAGTGGTTACCTTGAGGAGAAAACCTTATAAGGAGATGAGGGTCTGACTTCTCCTTTTGTTTCAGGTGTGGCTTACGTGTTATTAACGAACTTTAATTGAACCTTGGACTTTTGACATAGGTTTTGACATAGGGACATCTTGTGGTTAGGCACTTGCTTCCTGTTCTTTTGCCAGCTCCAACTCTGTCTATGTGGCTTTTAATATAGAAGTAAAGGGGCTCAAAGAGGCTGTCCAGCCTGACCCAGTAGGTTTCACACTTAATGTTCAAACTCACTTTACGTCCTACTTTAAGGGGGAGTCATCAACTTACAACCATTCCTTTAGTGATGATTCAAAGTTACCACAGCATTGGGGGAAAAGTCAATTATGACAATTTTTCACACTTACGATTTGTGTAGCATTCCTGTGGTCACATGATCAAAATTTGGATACTTGATAACTGGGAGGTATGATGGTTTCTGTGTCCCAGAGTCAGGGGATCCTGACAAACAAAGTCAGTGAGAAGGCCAGACTCACTTAACAACCGTCTTACTAACTTAACAGATGCAGTAATTCACTTAATAACTATGGCAACAAAGGTTGTAAAATGGGGCAAAACTCATTTCACATCTGCCTTGCTTAGCAACAGAAATGTTGGACTCAATTGTCGTTGTAAATTGAGGACCTGGCATTATAAGAAATTGTGTTGGGCTTGTTAGCCAAAGAAGTCCTGCTAAGCCAGAAGCAGGAGCAGAAGCAGCTGCAGGTTCTGGTCATGATCAAACTAACATCTGGCAGAGGTTCCAACCTCCAGGCATCAAACGAGGAAGGTGAGATCAGCATTCAAGACGGGCCTGATCCCCAGGGGACAATCCTTAGTACAAGATAAGGATCCCAGTGAGGAAAAGAGACACTGTTATCTGACTGGATCAACTCCAAACGCAAGCTTGGACCAGAGGCTTCAAATTTCTGCCTTAAATGCACTGGATCACATTGGATCCACTGTGGTCTATAGCAAACCAGCACCTCCCAAGTGGACCTTTTAGCTCTCTTTAGCTCTCTCTTGTGGGCTCTAGAGGGAACTTGGAGGAGACCTACTCAATTTTGAGAGCAACAAGTGACCTTAATTTAGGAGGTAACAATTACACACATACACCCACACACCAGTTACAAGGAGCTTGCCTCTCACAGTCACATGGGAAGACAGCAACATCCAAGTGCCACCAAAGGATAAGAGAAGTCCTGAAGAGCAAGACCCATGGAATCCCCATGTATGCCCTGCCAATCATCTGATACAAATGATTGGGTTTCTACCAATTCAGACCAGTTCGGTCAAACCGGTAGTGATTTGGCAGCCTGGGTTGCTGGAAGTGGCAGTGACCCAGGCATGCCACGCCCCCCGTTACAGTTCTCCTATGGGGCTGCCATCTTGATTTTTGGTTCTGTGCATGCGCAGAACAATTGTAATTGCACAAATTTATTTTTTCTCTTTTTTTAACATTTTGCACATTGCAGACCTATTTTTGTGCAAATGAGCACACACGCGCAAAAATTTACTAGCAGTAATGCCAGGAGCATCCCACCTCTGATCTGATACCTTGCCAGAACATTGAGCTGTGGAAAGGAGGACATGGAAGCTGCTAATGTGAAGACCTGGAAGCTCCTCACAGTGTATGGAGGTTTCTACCCCAGGAGCATATCAGTAAGAAGCACTCAAAGATGAACAGCTGAGAGAATGTCTGAGGCAGGATCAGCCATGGGAGAAAGCTCAAGCAGAGGAAGGAGGACTGTGGCGAGGCAAGAGCCTTCATGGGATGGAGCATCGACAGATAGCGGAGGTGGCAGACACTGGGAAATCCTGCCAGGGGCTGGAAAGGATTGGACTAAAAGCACTGATCACAGCAGTACAAAAACCGGCACTAAACACCAGATCCATACAAGCAGGAGTTTACCACACTAGACAGAGAACCAATTTAGTGTTAAGGCACCAGGCCAGAAAGCAAGAGATCATGAGTTCAGGTTCTGTCTTGGTCATAAAAGCCAGCTGTCAGTCTCTCTCTCAGCCCAAACCAAGTCACGGGTTTGTTGTTGTGAGGAAAACAGGAGGAATAAATACATATATAAATAAATAAAAATAGGATCCAAGCTGCAGAGAGAGACCTCTGAGAGACCATCCAACAAAGCATGGCAGTGTGTAAGATGCACGCAGGTCCATTGCAAGGCATAACCAAGGAATTGGCATCATATTCAGGAGCATTTCCACAGAATATGGTCCAGATAGGAGGTTCCACAGAAGGTCATGGAGAGTAACAGAGGCTAGACTCCTTTGGGACTTCCAGATCCAGGCAGGCAGGCAAGCCAATCAATCAACCAGATATTGTACTGGTAGACAAGGACCAGAAGATAGCAGTAGTGACAGATGTGAAGCTGCTAAGGATAGGAGAAGTGCCAGGACCTAAAGAAGGAACTAGAGAGGATGGAAAAGGAAAGCCAAAGTGGTCCTAATGGTTGTCAGTAGTAGCATTTGGGGCTGTGACTCCTGAGCTGGGAGGGTGGCTCCAACAGATCCCAGGAATGACATCAGAGTGCAGGGCTAGGAACAGCTGAGGTCCTGCACAGAACTCTCAAGCTCCCAGGCCGCAGTTAAGAATCTGAAATTGAGGACGACACAGACCACCCATAGAGATGAGAAGGGAATGTTACATTCATGCATACCATATAAAAGAACCAAATATAGGAGATGAATCTCTCTTGTAGCTGATAAACTTCCCAGGTTTGCCATTTGCCTATAACTTCAGCCTCAAGAGGAACTTGTCCCTGCCTTTTGCTCATGATCTAGAGGAATCAGATCTCTTCTTCAGGGGCAAGAGATAGCACTAGCACTAGCACTCTCTAAGCCAGGGGTCCCCAAACTTGGCAACTTTAAGACTTTTGGACTCTAACTTCCAGAATTCTCCAGCCAGCTCTGGGAGTTGAAGTCTACAAGTCTTAAAGTTGCCAAGTTAGACCTCTGCTCTAAGCGGTTTACAGTCTTATCTGATCACAACCCAATAATCTGGGTCCTCATTTTACCAATCTTGGAAGGATGGAAGGTTGAGTCAACCTTGAGCCGGTCAGGATCAAACTCCTGGCAGTGAACAGAGTTAGCTGCAATACTACATTCTAACCACTGCACCACCACAGCTCTTGATCTCCAAACAGCCAACGTTTTCTGGAGCACTTCACTTGGGGTTTGGAAAATAACCACAAGAAATTCCATCTCTAGAAAAGGGCGTAAGCATATTTTATTTTTATTTAAGAAAAGATTAATAGTGGCTGGTCTTCCTTGTATCTAATGTCAAAAAATATCTATGTCCCTTATTTATTTTCAAATTATTGCTAGAATCAGACAGAATTAATTTAATTTGGAGAACTCCAGACAGCAGCAGCTATTTAGGAGTTTGTTAAAAATTTGTCTTGAAAGGTATTATCTTGGAATTTTAAAAAAGTCTCTCAAAATGGACTGTAATAGGGCTTGAGAATTCAGCAAGGTGCAAAGCAAAGCACCAGAGATACCCCAGTGAATACAAAAAAGAAACCTCTAACCTCAATCTTATTTGCATATTCATTCAAATATTGTGTTGAAGCTACCAGTTAGTACCTTTTGCAGGCAGAGCTCAGAATTTGGGGAATATATACTTGTTATCTGAAAAATGATAAAAACTGTAGATAAAAAAGCATTAAGGAAAACAAGGTTTTTGATAATGAGGCTTATTATTGAAAAAATGAATAAAGTTATTATTAAATAATTCCAAAAACTGCTATGTATCAAATGTAAGCTGTATTTAAAATAAAATTGAGGTTGAGATTCTTGTTTCTGTTTTATTGCCTGCAAGATGCAATGGCTAGAAGTCACTCTTTTCCGGGAACTTTCTGGATTTTGACTAGGGGGGGGACAGAATAGCAGTGTCCCAATATTTGAGGGGATGCCATAAAGAACTCCAGGAGGCAGGACAAGAAGCAATGGATGAAAACTAATCAAGGAGAGAAGCAATCTAGAATTAAGGAGAAATTTCCTGACAGAACAATTAATCAGTGGAACAACTTGCCTCCAGAAGTTGTGAATGCTCCATCATTGGAGGTTTTTAAGAAGAGATTGGGCAGCCATTTGTTTGGTATAGGATCTCCAGTCTGAGCATGGGGTTGGACTAGAAGACCTCCAAGGTCTCTTCCAACTCTGTTATTCTGTAAATGCTGACAATAACAGAACAGAATAACAGAGTTGGAAGAGACCATTGGTCCATTTCAACACCATCGTGGGAGATGCGATAGCCCAGGTAGTCAACCTTCTCCTGATGGAATTCACACTTGGACAATTTTGCGTAAAGTTCAGCTGCCCGAAGTTTCTTCAGCACAGTACGAACCAGCTTCACGTGTTCTTCATGTGTTTCCGTGTAAATAAGGATATCATCTAAATATACGATAACACCCTTGTAAAGATGGTCATGTAAAACCTCATTAATTAGTTGCATGAAGACCGCTGGCGCCCCCTGTAGGCCAAATGGCATCACATGAAATTGGAAACAGCCAAGGGGACAGTTGAAAGCAGTTTTCCATTCGTCCCCCTCTTTAATTCTGACTCTATAATATGCCTCCCTTAAGTCCAACTTTGTGAAAATGCAGCCCTTCCCCAGTTGGGCCAGCATGTCCTTCATCAGTGGCAATGAGTAGAGGTTCTGAGATGATATCGCGTTCAGGTTTTTGAAATTAACACATAATCTCAGGGAGCCATCTTTCTTCTCTCTGAATAGTACAGGAGCTGCTACCTTGGGTCTCACCGGTTCAATGAACCATGGAATGCCGGACAGTTAGACTTGGCGGGAAACTCCCTTCTTCCACATGCGCAGTAAGGTGGTCAGATCAGCGACTAGAAACTTCCTCCAGCACATAATGATTCCCCTCCCAGATACCATGCCCCCCTCCCCGTTTCAATGACAGCCGAAGCAGCAGCAAAGCAGAAGCTGACAGTTATTTTTTTCTTTGAAAACATTTTGCTTCTCATCAAAGTAGCTTCTTCAATTCTAACTGACTGCAGTGGAATGGAAGGATTTTCTTCATATTCAATTATATATTATATATTAATTATTTATATTTATATATAATTTTTTCCATTCCCCTCCAGTCAGTTAGAGCAGAAGAAGCTTCTTGGATGATAAGCAAAATGTTTTCAAAGAAAAAAAATCAAGGAAGTCCAGTTGCTGTTGAAGATAAGCACTTTTGGGACAACTGTGACCTGGATGATTAAGAATCTCCATAGACAAATCACTTTAGTCTTTTTTCCATAAAACTGATTTAAGAAGAGACCAAATAAAGATGTAAAAGAATTCTACAAGAAATTATGTTGAGAGCAAGAGAAAGCACTTTCTTGCCACCAGACTTTTAATGGGATGATTATTAAGACAGAAACAATTCTTCCTGCAATCAAAAAATCAATTTAAAACATGATTCAAGTAAAAAAATAAAGTAATGATAATTTAGTGGGAAAATAATGTAGCCATGTTTATAAAACAGAACTTCAAAAGAGAGCTTACATCGGGAGAATTTGCATTTTAAAAACTAGATTACAGAATTATGCAGATTAAAGAACACAACTAGAGAGGGGAAAGGGGGGGGGGGGTTATATGAAGTTTCCCAGAGGCGATTTTATTCAAAATATATTTGATGATTATCTTGGAGTCCTAGTGGACAATCACCTAAATATGAGCCAACAGTGTGCAGCCGCCGCCAAAAAAGCCAATGCAAATCCTAGACTGCATCAATAGAAGGATAGAATCAAGATCATGTGAAGTTCTAATACCACTTTACAAAGCCTCAGTAAGGCAACACTTGGAATACTGCATCCAGTTTTGGTCACCACAATATACAAATGATGCTGAGACTTTGAAAAGTGTGCAGAGAAGAGCAACAAGGATGATTAATGGGCTGGAGGCTTAAACATATGAAGAGCAGTTGCAGGATTGGGTATGCCTACTTGGGGACTAGGGGAGACATGAGAGCAGTGTTCCAATGTTTTGGGGGCTTCTCCAAAGACAAAGGGGTCAAACTATTTTCCAGAAGGCAAGTAAAGAAACAATGGATTGAAGCTAAATAAGGAGAGAAGCAACCCAAGGAGAAATAGTGTAGGTCTCCTGCTCAAGTAGTGGGTTGGACTAGAAGACCTCTAAGGTCCCTTCCAACTCTATTATGCTACATTCTATTATTTCATCACTTTGGACCGGATTTTAAAACTGAATCTTCAAACTAAGTTCTGCATCAAGCTGAATAAGTGCCTTTGAATTGTTTTGGAGAGATTCAAAGTTGATTCAGAGATTTGATGGACTTTCTGGGTTTGAGGAGGCTTCATGATCTATGCTTCCCTCTCAGGTATGGAAAATTATAGTTTCTCTGATATTGATATGAGCTCTTGGTATCTCACTCTTTTGCTAGAATTAGTCTAGGTGATTTTATCTGGAGAGATTTATTGATCATGTGGCACATTCACATCACATTTCAATAAAAGCACAAGATAAAAGTACAAAATGTAAACTCTAAAATTTTATAAATGTATATATAAATTACAGATATAATTTTTTGCTTCATTTGTCACAGCCAGGAAATCAGCAAAGTCTCCATTACAGACTCTGCTTGGGCAGTCTGTCACTCTAGGTTGCATAGTTTGTTCTTCATCTCCACAGTCACAATTTTGATTATTGTATTTTGCCCCACTTATGGGGGCATCAGCACAACTCCCAGGGCCAATTTGAATTTGGTTCAGTGTTGTCCACATACTGCATGGGGCTAATCAAATCCAGGTGGTTTTTTTCAAAAATGCAAATTTGAACATTGTGGGGGCAATTTTCTATCTAATATTATTTTCACATATTGGGAGAGAGAGCGGGGAGGGAGAGGGAGGGAGACTCAGATCCTCTAATTTATATATTTTGTTTCAATCCCTTTTCCTTTTCCTATTACCTGTCCCTTCCTCCCCCTCCCCTTGTTTTCTTCTAAGCAGTCATCTGTTTTGTTCTGTTCCGTGCAATGATTAGTCCTCACGGTGAGAGGAAGATTGGAAGAATATGCTTCCTGTTAGCTATTATGTATAATCAGGGCTATTTCTTTACGCCAGAGCATGCCGTATGATCAGGGGCAACCTATTTCCCAGGTTCTTTCTCAAGCCATGCACAGCATCTCATTTCCAGGGGATGCTAAGCTTGCCAATGAGCCTGGCCAGCAAGCCTGCTGCTGGTAACACAGATCGTCCCAGGGGAGTTGCTGTTTTAGGAATAACTTATAAATTAAGTAAGTAATACTTAAATTATGCCAGTGTTTATTTTGAAGATGGCGAAGGCTTCCTTCTCTATTTGTCAGGTGCATCTTCATTTAATAATCAGGAAAGAAACCACTCAACTCCATGCCACAGAATTAAGTGTACTTTTACTAATTACAAACGAATAAAAGCAAAGCAAAGCTGAGTCTGAGTAAAAAGGCGCGAAAGCAATAGATATCATGTATGATTCAATCCCCTCCCCTTGGCACCCCATTTCATAGTCCAATAATAATTCACCCAACCGTCAGGTGGGAGATGTCTTCAAAAAGCATCATCAGGTTGGAATTTATATATTGTATTGTATTTATTTATTTATTAGACTTCTATACTGCTTAATAGGGCTTTCAGTCTGGGAATGCTGGACAGTTGGCCTTGGCGGGAAACTCCCTTCTTCCACATGCGCAAATAGATGGTCAGAACAACTCCTAATAACAATCCTCCAGTACATAATGATTCCCCTCCCAAATACCATGCCCCTCTCCCCGTTTCAATGGCAGCCGAAAAGCAGCAGCGAAGCAGAGGCTGACACTATTGATGTAAGAAAACTTCTCTAACAGATGCATTTGGAATTCTACCTTTTCGTTTTATCTCCAGAGGCTTTCCTGGGACTGTAGAGAAGATAACTAAAGCAAAGGAGGAAAATTGGGGGTTGGAGGAATTGGGTGGTTTGGCCCATCCTCAGCAGGGGCTTGCTTTCTTCGGTGAATTTCCCTAAAATTGTGGATCCCCTCCCCTTACCCTTGGCTGCCTCCTCCTCCTCCTCCTCCTCCTCCTCCTCCTCCTCCTCCTCCTCCTCCTCCTCCTCCTCCTCCTCCTCCTCCTCCTCCATCCTCCTCCTCCCAGGTTGCCTTCCTATACTCTTCTTCCTTTTCATTTATGCATCTGGTCCTATTAATGACAGCAAGATGGGGCAGCCCTCTCCTGTAGGGGACCAGCCTGCTGCTTGCCATTTTTATTCCCTGGGTATTTTATTATAGAGGGATATTTACATGAAAATAGCATTTTTCTTTCACAAGAATTCATCTGCTCCCGCTTCTCCCATCCCTCAGGATTTTACTGTGGATAAGCATTGTGTATTCCTGATGCTGTCACATACACAAAAAACACCCAATTATTTAAATTATTGTAACCTGTGTGGGTTTATTTTTTCCTTCTTCTTCTTGAGTTGGCTGTTCAGTCAGCACTGCAGTGAGCTGAAATAGATCACCCTTGGCAAGACAATCCCTCTAAATTGACAGCAAAAATATTTTAAACAACCTGGACAATATGCTATAATTCCTGTTGCATTTAAATCTTGTCTTCTCGTCCCACATCGATGTCTTTGTGTGTTTGGTGCCTCGATTTGAGGCTTGGGGTAAACCGGGCACGGCCACCCCAGAAAAGCCACTCGGCTGCCACCTGCTATCCTCCCAACTGTGAGCAGCCTCCTTCAAAGACTGACAAGGGTCAGTCAGGCCTGCAACCATCTTTTCTTTTGGATCTTTGGCCTGCCACACTTTCTATTATTCTACTATGCAATAGGAAGGGGGATTGTATGGAGTTAGATGTTATGTAGCCATAACAAAATTCTTTCTAGAAAGCCAAGGTCATCCTTTGTCTCTGCACCTCTGCACCTGACTGGAACTGGATGTGTGGAAGCTGGGACCATGGCAGTGGAAGATGGGACCATGTGACGGACTTGTAGGTGTGGGAGCAAGATCTTGAACTTTCAACTGGGTGGGAAAACCGGAAAGCTTTCAGATTCAGGTTTTCCCAGATGTGCCAACATGGCTCTCTTAATAAATGGAACTTTGAGCAATACTTTGCCCTGGACTCTGATTTACTTTTGGCTGCTATTTGGAACTTTGACAGTCCCCATTTGAAAACTGCTTTTGAAACCAGCTTGGATGGTGACATTCCCATAGACAAGGGGAAACGTTCACAGTCTTGGGTTTGCAGCTAAGCTCCTCACACAGCAGCATAGCCTTCATTTCCCTGGGATCCTGACACTGAAAACAATCACGCTTTATAACAATTTTTCCTGTATCCTGGGCCGTTTTAAAAAAGTCCTGATTTTCTGGCTTCATGTTGAAAGCCCAGTGGATTTGCTTAAGAAATCCTAACCGGGGCAAGACAAAAGACACCCTGTCTAATCCCTCTCTCTGTCTCAGTACTTTCATTGAAGATATTAAAACGTTAAAGCAACAAAATGGACCCCCCCAGCACCCCTTTTACCTCATTTTATAAGAAAAAATGACCAAGTACCATAGAGCTCCAGGAAATGGCTAGAGAGGTCGCGAGTGTTACTTCCTGGATTTTCCGGAGGGGAGAGGCGTGGAGTTGGAGAACTGCTCCAAAAAATGGTGGCAAAGTTTCTTTGAAAAATATTTCCCTGACTAATTTCACCATTTCAATTTGCTCAGTTCTTGTATTAACATCTACATCATTCTGGGTTTACTTGGAGTGCAAGCCTGCTGGTAAGTGAGCTGGGTTTTTTCTTTTATTTTTTTAATGTATTTTAAAATAATATTTTATTTATTGTGCATAGGATTTTTTAAAATTCTGTGTGGATTCTTTTTTTAAATTGTCTTAGACTATTTAAAAAAAGATTCTATCCAAAATAAATTGAAGTGAAACCATGTTTAAAAATTCTATGCACAATACTTTGAAATATATTGTGCATAGAAAGAATAGTTTGAAATGTTTTAGTTCAATTTATTCTGTGTGGATTCTTTTTTTAAATTGTCTTAGGCTATTTTAAAAAAGATTCTATCCAAAATACAAAATACCAGCTGCAGTTATTCACTTAAGAACTGTGGCAAGAAAGGTGGTATAATGGGCTTAGTGACCAAAGTTACAATGGCATTGAAAAAAGTGACTGATGACCATTTTTCACACTTAGCAACCATTTTCACACTTAGCGACCATTGCAGCATCCTCATGGTCACGCGATCAAAATTTTGATGTTTGGCAACAGATTCGTATTTATGATGGTTTCAATGTCCTGGGGTCATGTAATCACCTTTTGACAAAGTCAAATGGGGAAACCAGATTCACTTATGTTACTAACTTATCAGCTGCAGTTATTCACTTAAGAAGTGTGGCAAGAAAGGTGGTATAGTGACCAAAGTTACAATGGCATTGAAAAAAGTGACTGATGACCATTTTTCACACTTAGCGACCATTAGTGACCCTCATGGTCACGTGATCAAAATTTTGATGTTTGGCAACAGTTACAATTTATATTTGTAAATTGTAGTTGTGTTGAAATTTTAAAAAATTACAATACTATTTTTGCATTGTATGAAAATTTTTGTTGCTCCATATAAAATTTTTAATCACCCCCCCTCCCCCGGTCAAAGGTGTCCCTCTTTACCAATCTGAAAATCTGGTCACCTTATTCAAAGTTATGTTATTATTTAATTAATTAATTTGTATGCCGCCCACTCTCAAGAGACTCAGGGCAGCTTACAAGTAAAAAAGGGAAGGGGGAGGACATACAAAAAACAAAACAACATTAAAAGATTCACAACATTCACAATTTAGGATGAGGCTGGACAAAATCAACAGCCCCAGGCCTGCCGGAACAGCCAGGTCTTGGTCGCTTTGTAGAAGGCCGGAAGGGTAGTAAGGGTCCAGATCTCAATGGGGAGATCATTCCATAGGGCCGGAGCAGCTACAGAGAAGGCCCTCCCCCAGGGAGTCGCCAGCCGACATTGACCGGCAGATGGAATCCGGAGGAGGCCTAGTCTGTGCGATCTTATAGGCCTCTGGGAGGTAATTGGCAGGAGGCGGTCTCTCAGGTAGCCAGGTCCCATACCATGTAGGGCTTTAAAAGTAACGACTAGCACCTTGAAGCGTGTCCGGAGACCAATGGGAAGCCAGTGCAGCTCATGGAGCTCGCGCGGCTGCGTTCTGGACTAACTGAAGTCTTCGAACACTCTTCAAGGGCAGCCCCATGTAGAGCGTGTTACAGTAACCCAGTCTTGAGGTGACGAGAGCATGAGTGACCATCCGAAGGGCCTCCCGGTCCAGATAGGGTCGCAATTGGTGCACCAGGCAAACCTGGGCGAAGGCCCCCCTGGTCACAGCCGACAAGTGATGTTCTAGCGTCAGCTGCGGATCCAGGAGGACTCCCAAATTGCGAATCCTCTCTGAGGGATGTATAATTTCACCCCCCCAGGCTGAGAGATGGAATAGCTGGACCATCCTTGGGAGGGAGCATCAATAGCCACTCGGTCTTGTCGGGATTGAGTGCAAGCTTGTTTGTTCCCATCCAGACCCTAATAGCCTCCAAGCACTGGCACATCACTTCCACCGCTTCGCTGAGTTGGCACGGGGCGGACAGATACAATTGGGTATCGTCTGCGTATTGGTGGTATTTAATCCCATGCCGGCATATGATCTCACCCAGCGGCTTCATGTAGATGTTAAATAGGAGGGGGGACAGGACCGAACCCTGCGGCACCCCATATTTAAGGGGCCTAGGGGTCGATCTCTGCCCTCCGACCAACACCAACTGTGACCTGTCCAAGAGATAGGAGGAGAACCACCGATGAACAGTGCCTCCCACTCCCACCTCTCGCAACTGTCGCAGAAGGATACCATGGTTGATGGTATTGAAGGCCACTGAGAGGTCAAGAAGCACAAGGATAGTGAAGAAGGCGGGGCTTAGCAGTGAGAAGATGGAGTTTCAGGCTACTCCTGAAATTCCTCTATACCAAAGGATTTTTGGATGGGTTCTTTGAACTCTAGCTGTCCCGGAGACGACAGTGAAGGTGGGGAGAGACCCTGGACTCCAGAGATACCCGCAAATCTCTGGGGGAGGGTATTAACTCCCCGTGCCAATTCCTTTTTGGATTAGCTGCGTGCTAACTGAAACTGCAGGTTGCCCCTAAGAATGGAAGAAGTGATGTCATCTGGTAAGCTGATTTTATTATCCAAGAGAGACTGTTCGCGTTAAAAATTAAGCTAATTGAAACCCAACAACAAGAAGATTTAGCGGCGAATTGGCTTTTCTAATGGATTTATGACTGGTGGTTACTTTACTTCTTAAATGCTTCAAGAAACTCCGCGACATCCTCCCCCTCTGAATCTCCTTAAGTGGATCGTAAAACTTATCTCCTTCTAATTAGCCCGTCACGATTCGACATTTTTACTACTTTACTACCTAGTTCTGTTTACAACTAGATAAGATTGACAGCCTGTAAGAGACAAAAAAAAAAGTGCTTCGAAGCCTGGGGGGGGGGGAAGAGAGAGCTTCTAATTTTTAACTGCGACACATCATGGCTTCTAAGATTTCATTTCAGGCTCTTTTCTCTGCGTGTAAAGGACTCTTTGATTCTTACCAAAAACTGGAAAGAACCCTGGATCAACTGATTCTAAAATCTGAAGTTAAAACTGAGATCGTTGAATGCTTAAATGTTCCTGAAACACAAATGGAAAATGTGAGAAATGGTGTCTGGTCTATCTCAGAGGAAGAAAGGGAGGGGGAAGCTATAAAGAAGATTCATCTAAAGAGACAAAGTGCAGGAGGAATGGAGAATCCACCCTTGAGAATTAAAGTTAATTTGGGAAATTTTATAAGCCTAAGACAACATTATTATTTCATCACCGACATTCAGAATCCAAAGGTGCCGAAATATTTTTGTTTGGATTTGCTTATGGAAACATTTGGTAAATCTATCCAACGAATGGCTACTGGGCTGAGGAAATCTCGTTGTTGGAGGGACACAGGCTGACAGATGGGACATTACAACCAAAAATTAGCTAAATCGGATTACTTCAATTTGTAATAGATATAGCTGAATAATGACTGATATGGATAGCAATATATATAATTTGGAACTGGCTGATAGATTGATGAATATAATTGAAAACTAGTTAAACCTAATTGCTCTTTCTTGTAACAGATATTGCTGAATAATAATGGATACTGATAGTAATGTATATAATGTGGAGTTGATATGATAACTGACAATTGGATATGAAAAAACGCTTTTAGATTATACATAAAGAGTATTAACTATAATAATTAGCACTATTAAAAAAAACTAAATAAAATTCATACAATCAAATGTTAATCAATACTGGGAAAATGTTATGATATATGATATAATTGAATATTATGGATGTTTAGCTAAAATAGGATATGAGGATTTGATGACAATAGAGGATTTTACAAATAAGTAAATGAATTGTCAGCATGTGCTATGGATTAATTCTTTAGCATAGCTAAGGATGAAGGATGTTTAAATAACCATAATAATTGAAACTGGAGGTATAATGATGTTGATATGGTAAATATTCGAGTTAAGATATCTGAATTAATATGAATTAATGGAAGAGAAGCACCAAAACATGTTGTAACCAGTTGATATACTTCTTTTTTCTTTTTCATAACAGACACCTGTGTTTTGTTTTGTTTTCCTGATTATCGTTTTTGTCTTTTTTGTATTATCTACTATTTTTTATCTTAATTTTTATTTTTTATTTGTCCTTTTTTCTTTTCTTTTTTTTTTTTATTCCTCTCCCCTCCCATCGGTGTGGGTAGGTATTGTTCAAGATTATTACTCCTACCAATACTCCTAAATAATAATTACAGTTAAATGAAAATGGATATATAATAATGCTTGAGTTAATATGAGTTATGTTGGTTGACTGTGGAGGAGATGTACCTAAACTTATTTGTAATCGATTGATATATTAAGAAAGATGCTGTACCCGTTTCAAACTAAAATTAAAAAACATTTAATTAAAAAAAAAAAAAGAAGCACAAGGATAGAGGAGTGACCCCTATCCCTGGCTCGCCAGAGATCATCAATCAGCGCAACCAAAGTGGTTTCCATGCTGTAGCCAGACCTGAAACCCGACTGAAAGGAATCCAGATAATCGGTTTCATCCAAGGTCCATCGGAGTTGAAAGGCCACCACTTTCTCAACAACCTTCCCTACAAAGGGGAGGTTGGAGGCTGGACGATAGTTACTCAAAATGGCTGGGTCCAGAGAAGGTTTCTTCAGGAGGGGTATCACCCTCGCATCCTTTAGGAGGTGCAGGAAGGATCCCTCCCGAAGAGAGGTGTTAACTATCATCTGGAGCCAGCCACGTGTCACCTCCCTGCTGGTTGAGACCAGCCAGGAGGGGCACAGGTCCAGTATACAGGTGGAGGCACTCACTGCTCCCATGGCCTTGTCCACTTCCTCAGGAGCGACAAGTTGAAACTCGCTCCATAAAATCCGCTCAAGACCTTCCCCTGGTACCTCGGCTGGTACTGTGCAATTGGAGTCCAGATCTGTCCGAATCTGAGCGACTTTATCCGTTAGAAACTGAACAAATTTCTCAGCTCTACCTTGTAAAGGATCGTCCACATCCCTCCCTTTCAAGAGGGAGCAGGCTATTCTGAACAAGGCGGCTGGGCGCGATTCAGTGGATGCAATAAGAGTGGGAAAATGTGCACATTTCGCCACCCATATTGCCACAAAATAGGTCCTGATATAGGCTCTCATCAGTGCTCGGTCAGATTCAGAGTTACTAGCCCTCCAGCAGTGCTCTAGGTGTCTCTTTTGGCACTTCATCTCCCGGAGTAAACCAAGGGGCCCTTCTGGATCCACTGCCTCGGAGAGGCCGTAAAGGCGCAATCTGGTCTAGAGCCCCCGCCGCCGCTGTGTTCCAAGCAGTGACTAAGGACTCTACCGGACTGTGGACGAGAGTGACAGGTATTTCTCCAAGCGCCATCTGAAATCCCATAGGGTCCATCAGGCATCTGGGGCGGAACCACCTAATCGGTTCCCCCTCCCTACAGCGGGGGATTGGTTTCCGAAAGTCAAGCCTCAGTAGGAAGTGATCAGACCATGACAAGGGCAAGATCTTAATGCCCTTCAAATCTAGATCACGTCTCCACTGCTCCGAGAGAAATACGAGGTCAAGCGTGTGACCCACTGAGTGAGTCGGCCCCCAAATTATTTGGGTCAAGTCCATGGCTGTCATGGAAGCCATGAACTCCTGCGCCCCGTCAGAGTGTTCACCAAGTGAAGGCAGGTTGAAATCCTCCAGCACCATAAGCCTGGGGAACTCTACCGCCAGCTCGGCTACTGACTCGAGGAGCGAGGGGATGGCTGTTGCAATGCTGTTGGGAGGTAGGTACGTTAACAACAAGCCCACTTGACCCTCAAGGTCCAACTTCACCAACAGGGACTCACACCCGACAAGCTCCGGAGCAGGGATCCTACGAGGAACTAATGACCTTCGAATGATGACGGCCACTCCCCCACCCCTTCGCTGGGGTCGTGGCTGATGGAGCACCTGAAACCCTTCTGGGCACATTTCAGTGAGGGGGACTCCACCCTCCGGGCCCAGCCAGGTTTCAGTAATACATGCCAGGTCTGCCCCCTCGTCTAATATTAGGTCCCGGATGAGGCGAGCTTTGTGAACCACAGACCTGGCATTTAGCAACAACAGCCAGAGACCAGGGCCCTGACAACTCTCACCATCTGATCCTGGAGTGGAACTAGCAGGGCCGGAAGGAGGGATCGCTGTGATGTAGCGAACCCTCCTTCCCTGGTAATGGCTAGCCCTGAAGTTCCCGCCGTACCTGCCCCTCCCCGTCATGACCATAATGCTCTGGCCCACCCCCACACCCGTAGATCCCATTTCCCCTCCCGTAGCCTCCGTTCTCTCCGGCAGGCCATCTATATCAGTCATTCTAGGGCAGGAGGTAGGCCTGGGCCCCCTACCACTTCTGCAATAGCACTCAGTGGAGGAGGCACCGGGCTGCACTCCCAGTCCTCTCATGCATACACAGTCACCAATTCAAACAAGCCCCACTATAGGCAGTTAAAAATACAAAGATACAGTAAATAATTAAAAGTTAAGGGGCACAAGCATCCACAGTCACACCATGCACACCACATCCATTAAAATTGCGCAAGGCGGACCCGATCAAGGAATTTGTGAAGGTATGGGGGGTGAGAGTCCAGAGTCGAAGATGGATGGGATAGTTGTAGATGTAGATGTAGATGGAGGGGGGGCATAAATGCCAGGTTAGAACAAGAGGCAGTCCAAAGCCTCACCACCAATACCACCCCCCGTTTCTCGCCACTAGTCCAAAGAGGCACAGTCCCAAGGGGGTGTAGAAGGAACAGGGCAGCATTCAGAACAATGGTGGAAGGGGTAGCGGGGGAGTGGGGGGAAAGGGTCCAAAAGTCCAAAGTTTGAAAGTTCGGGGATAACTGGAGTGGTAGCTGGCCCGGGCAAGGGTGCGGTCCTAAGAGGTCTTCCTGTGGGGCAGCAAATGATGGATAATGGGTAGCAGAAGAGGCCGCAGATGATGGATAATGGGTAGCAAAAAAGAAGGGGGGAGTGGGAAGTCTGGGGGGTGGGTGGGAAGGCTGTTGCAGCAGCAGCAGCACAAATCAACCACCCAACCATGGTGGACATAGTCCAGTTGATAAAACCACACACCACTCCTCCTCAAAGCCCCAGCACAGCACGTTTACCCAAACCAGATCTGTAGCCAGATCTGTAGTCCAGCACGGAGGTTGAAATTTGCACGTCGTCCTGGTCACACACCGCCTTAGCGCCGTCACTGCCACTGCTCCCAATCCCACAGTAAGGGGCTGAATTTAAAAAATGTGGGCGTGGCTTGGTGGGCATGGCATGGCTTGGTGGGTGTGGCTTGGTGGGTGTGGCAGGGGAAGGATACTGCAAACTCTTCATTCCCTCCCCACTCTGGGGCCATCCAGAGGTGGCATTTGCCAGTTCTCTGAACTACTCAAAACTTCCGCTACCTGTTCTCCAGAACCTGTCAGAACCTGCTGATTTTCACTCCTGGTTGGAAGGTACCTTGGAGGTCTTGTAGTCCAATCTCCTGCCCAAGGCAGGAGTCCTTATTCCATCTCAGGGAAAAAATTGGTCCAATCTTTTCTTTCAAAACTCCAGCAATGGAACACCCAGGACTCTAATAGGCAAACTGTTCCGCTGCTTACTGGTTTTCAGTATTAGGAAATTCCTCCTTGTTTCCAGCTGATGAGCTTCCACCCATTATTTCTTGTCCTACCCTGAGGTCTACCCTAAGTTTCTAAATCTAAATAAATAAGCTGTTGAGTGAGTGAGTTTTGAATGTTCTAGTGAGCTTCCAGTCTGAGTAAATCACAGGATAAATCCATTTCTGTGGAAGGCTTTAGTCAACTTCCAACAAAATGTCCAGACAGATAATGAATTGTTCCTGAGTTTCAACCTGAGCCAGATTAGGAAGACTTGTTCTAGCTACCTTTTACCACTATAGCTTATCTGAATAATTCCTTCCCTGCTTCTCTCCTTAGGCTGCCAATAATTTTTTGGGGCACTTAGCTGCTGTTCCAAATCTCTCAAACAATTCAATCTAGCACAAAGCTCTCATCTTCCCTAAGATGTTGCCTGCAATTGAGAGGTCTCTCTTTCTGACAATGGGGCCTAGTTGGAGGCAGAGAGCAGGGCTGAAAAAAGAAGGGTTGGTTTCCTGGACCAGATTCTGTGCTTCCATTTGGGAGGGGAACTTTTTCCTCCCCCCCCCCGCCTCTCCCTCAACCTCAAGATGGGAAGAGACTCACAGAGAAAGGAATTGATTACATGGTTATATGGAAAATATGCTTGATGTTTGGGTGTCAAATGAAATGTAATTTTGAAATATATTTTTGCCCTTTGAATGATACATCATCCTTCAGAAATGCCATGAACTGCCCCATTATTAATGCAGTTTAGAAGGAGTAGAATTGAAATGATAATGAGTTTCTAAATTAATATTGCAACTTCTCATTTCAGTATTTGATGAGCTGTATCAAAACTTCATTAAATCACTCTGTTTTGCCAGCTCTGGTTTATAATCAGGGCTGAGAAACCTATCTTCGGGAAAGCCAGTTGACGCTGGAAGCTGAGCTGAGCTGCTTCGGGTGCATGGAGGGCTGTAGTAGTAATGGCTCAAATAAGGGAGTTAATGGTGTGTTTTTCAAAATGTGATGATAAAACTTTTGATTGTTAAATAAACATTGCATGCAAAATTACCAGGCTAACAAGATGCAACTTTTGCTTTCTGGTTGAACATCGAGTCAATTCTCATCTTTCAGAAGTTGGAAACTATTTCCGGTTCTGCAGTGACACAGCTGTGTTGCTTCAATATGTCGCTTATATTGTCATTCTGCCCAAATTAGCATGCATTGATTGGATCCTGAAAAGAGAAGGAGGAGGAGGAGCAGAGGAGTGGGGGTTGGGGAACCAAGTTAGCCTGTTACTGAGTTAATCCATTTGTAGTTCATAGAATACAGTGAACCATAAATTAACTGAGCAGGCTGGGTTGGTACTGCACACCAAGTCACAAAAATCAAATCAGCCAAGCTTAGCATGAATGCAGTCTTTAGGTCTTTGACAATCTTGCTAAGCAGGTTGTGTAAACAGGGGTGGTATTACGGAGACAGTCTGTCTCCAAGGAAGATCACTGATTGGGAAGAGGGTTGGGAAGAGCAGTGGGGCTATTCCATAGTGCATCTGCCAATATGTCAGAACCTGTAGAGATGTGCTGCACAAAGCATGGAAGGCTAAACACTGTTTAACTGGTTGGTTCCTTGGCTTTCCTCTACTTTGTCTGACAAGCCCTAAGGGAGTAAGCCCCCATAACTCTAGTCTCTGGGCCTTAAATTTGGAATTCCTCTACAGTCTAGAATAAGATTTCTCTCCAAAAAGGGAATGAGAGCTATGTAGGCTGAGAAAGCTTTGGGTGGACTGTGGGATGTCTTCTCTTAAGCTCCAACTAAGGAATAATGCAATAACAGACTTGGAAGGGACCTTGGAGGTTTTCTAGTCCAACTTCATGTCCACACAAGAGACCCTATACCATTCAGGACACATGGCTATCTACTTTCTTCTTGTGAATCTCCAGTCATGGACCACCCAGAGCTTCTGAAGGCAAGCCATTCCACTGGTTGATTGTTCTTGCTGTCCAACCAACTCACTGAAGAGTCTCTAAATAATAAGCAAGCAGGAAAAGACATGCCAGGCAGTGACCTGAATTGGATGAGCATTTTTCAGACTCTTCTTAGTATTCTCAGATTTAGCAGGAGTCCAAACTCAGCTTTGAGCACCTTCAAACATGATAAGAACAGGAAAATATTATTATCAGAACTGTTGCCTATATTGAGTTAATAGCAACAGCAATAGCATGTACGCTTAAATACATCTCTGGGTAGTTTACAATGTAAACCAAGGTTTGTTGTTTCTGTATATTTGCAGGTTTCCACACAGAGGTCTTCACAAAAACTGACATATGATATTACAGTATCTGTGAGTTCATTCAGGTCTGCAGCGGTATCTTCAAAAACATTCCAATCAGTACAGTCAAGGGGTTCCACCACAAATGTGCGCACAACAAAAGCGCGCCTGACTAAACCGCGGTGACTAAAGTGCGGTGACAAAACCGCGCGACGAATGAGCGACGAATTAGCCCTAAAGCGCGCTGACAAAAGCGCGCCGACAGAAGCGCGCTGTAACGTAACCCTAAACCTAACCCTAAACCTAACCCTAAACCTAACTCTAAACCTAACCCTAAACCTAACCCTAAACCTAACCCTAAACCTTACCTTAAATTAAATCGCGCTTCTGTTGGCGCGCTGTTGTCGGCGCACTGTTGTCGGCGCGCTTTTGACATCGCAGTTTTAGCGCCGCGGTGTCAGCGCGCTTATGACGTTAGCGCTTTTGTCGGGTCACACAGTCAAGGCAAGCCTTTAGTTTTGCCTCCTCAGTCCAAGACTTTACTGATTTAATTGTTGGTTTTATGGTTTTAAGTCTTTGTAAGCAGTAACAAGGTGAATCGTGCAACGATCAGAGTGTTCCACAGCTGCTCGTGGTAAAGACTAATAAGCATCTATTAATGTTTGTAGCAATGGTCAAAAATATTATTGCCTCTGCTGAGACAGTTGACATGCTGAAAATATCTTGGTAACTCTTTGCTTAAGTTAGCCCTGTTGAAATCTCCTAACACAATGGGGAGTGAATCTGGATATTTAACTTCAGTCCACATAATCTGGTCAGCTACAGTTCATAATGCACTGTTTACACAATCTTGTGGAGAAACATATACAGCAATTAGGCTAAATAAGGAAAACTCTCATGGGGAATAAAATGGTTTGTAATTGATAATTAATGTATCTTAGTCCACATCACAGAATTTCTTTAGTATGGTTATATTTTGGCACCAGCGGCTGTTGATATCAAAACACAAGAGCCCTCCTGTCTTTTTACCAGAAGGTTCTGCAATTCTGTCTGCTCTTTGTATCTGAAACCCTGGGATATGCAAGCTGTTATCATCAAACTGACTCATTTATTCAAGTTTCAGTGAAGCAGAGAGCTGCTGAGTTGTAAAAATCAGAGTTGCATCTATTTAAAAGAAGTATTACATCCATCTTATTAGTGAGTGAACGTAAATTAGACAGAAAGAGTGAAGGAAGAGGAGTTTTTATTCCACTTTTCATTGTTGTTGTTAGTTGCGAAGTCATGTTCAACCCATCGTGACCCCAATGACAATGTTCCTCCAGGCCTTCCTATCCTCTACCATCCTCAGGAGTCCATTTAAGCTCATGCCGACTGCTTCAGTGACTCCATCCAGCCATGTCATCCCCTTCTTCTTTTGCCCTCAATCTTTCCCAGCATTAGGCTCTTCTCCAGTGAGTCCTTTTCCTTAGACTATTCAAAATCTCGTTTACCCCTTCTGTGCCTCAGGCATCTCCTCCTTTTGTTTTTGTTTATTCATTGTTCAGACTATCAGAGAGCATTTCACCAAGGCTGCCATCAGTGGCACCATCTTAGAAGAAAAGTCATAAAAGAAAAATTTTAAAAAATTTTGTGATAATTGAGCACCTATATTCTATTTCCTAATGCAGAGAATACGGTGAGTGGCATTAGGTGTCCATCTCATATTCCTTTGCTATTTTACTCTCTGGATACCTTTGACCCAGAAAGACATTGAGCCTGTCATTCAGCACCAGGCAAAGCTCTGTGTTCCTTACTCTGCCTGCCATTTGGCCAAGAACTCTTCTGGGCAGGAAGAGTTTTATCTTATGCAGGTGTTTGGTACTTGAAAAATGTTTGGGCACCCACTGGAGTTATGGTGAATCAGAACTGGGTTCCCTTTTCTGGACTGCTTCACAAACCTTGCCTTCTACAAAATATGAGAAACTAAAGGCAGTTATCAGTAGCAGGGAAACTATTGATTGCCAGTCTTCCCAGATACAAATTGGTTTTCATCAGGGCAGCATCTAGAAGTTGCCCCCATTAGACCATCTGGAGCCCAAGCTGGTATCCTCTCCTCTTGCCACATGACCAGAGTGTCCTCCATCTTCCCTGAGTCTTTACGCTGCCCGGGCCTGGGTCAGTGCTGGGGCTCAGGACCCCGGACAGCACCCCAAACTTTGGGGGTAGCTGGTGAAGTATTTTAAGGGAGATTCGGGTTAATATCAGGGTTCCAAATAGCATCCAAAAGTAAATCAGAATCCAAGGCAAAGTATTGCTCAAAGTTCCAATTTATTAAGGCAGCCATGTTGGCACGTATGAGAAAACCCAAATTGGAAAGCTTCCCAGTTTTCCCACCCAGTTGAAAATTCAAGATCTTGCCCCCACATCCACAAGTCCATCAGATGGTCCAATCTTCCACTGCAATGCTGGCAGTTCTACCCATCCAATTTTGGTCAGGTGTAGAAACAAAGGATGACTTTGGCTTTCTAGAAAGAATTTTGTTGCGGCTACATAGTATGTGACTCCATACAATTCCCCCCTCCCATTTTCCCACAATAGAAAATGCATAGCAGAATAATAGTCCTCTTCTCATATGGGAGGAATGGGATAAATAAATGTTCTCTCCCCTCAAGCCTGTTCTGCTAATCTGGGCTACCTTTGACTTAGCACCTAGAAAACATAAATTGGTCTATTCCTTTCTTTTATTTTCCTTTTTTCAATTACTACAAATTAGAATCAGAATAGAGCTGGAAGAGACCTTGGAGGTCTTCTAGTCCATCCCCCTGCTCAAGTATTACCATTTCAAACAAGTAGGTGTCCAGTCTCTTCTTAAAAACCTGCAATGATGAAGCACCCACAACATCTAAAGGCAAGCTATTCCATTGGCTAATTGTCCTAATTCTTAGGATGTTTCTCCTCAATTCCAGGTTGCTTCTCTCCGTGATTAGTTTCCATCCATTGTTTCTTGTCCTGCCCTCAGGCTCAGGTGCTTTGGAAAATAAGTTGACCTCCCTCTTCTTTGTGGCAGCCTCTCAAATATTGGAAGACTGCTATCATGTCCCCCCTAATCATTCTTTTCTCTAGTCTTGCCAAACCCAAATCCTGCAACCATTCTTCATATGTTTTAGTCTCCAGGCCTTTGATCATCTTAATTGCTGTTCTTTGCACTTTTTCCAAAGTCTCAACAACTTTTTTGTATTGTTTAAACTGTTACAGCTTGGCTTGACAAGCATTGGTATTTAGACCAAACAGAAAAAAACGTATAGTTATTCATTGATTTTCAATAACAGTTAATAGGACATTCCATTTTTCAAAATGAGACTTGAGGGCCGTGCTGAAGGTAGAGAAAGATCTCTAAATCAATGCAAACTTAAGGTTCAAAATATATCATAAGATGATCTATTACAATGGAAAATAGTTTATTTAAATTATTTTGATTTGTTTTTAAAAGGGACCATTTTGGTTGCTGTTTGAAATTAAAACAGAACATTCTAATCAACAATTGACTCAGAAGAAATGTTTTGGATGATGATCTGGGAGAAGTGAGTATAGTTAATTGACATCACTTTGGACTTGATGTCCACTTTTCACAGGACAATCTGTTTCCTATAAAAGATCAGATAACACACGTACAAATACGCACTCACTCTGCCACCATGCACTATTTAATCCACATTTATTGATATAAATCTCCAGAGAGACTAATACCAATGTTCCTCTTACTTGCTTGCCTCCTAAAAGTCTGTGCCTTTAGGAGGAAAAACAAAGAGATAAAATGCTGCAAATCTGCTCCATGAAGACTTCTAAGTATGGTGGATGTACACTTCTTCCCCTCCAGTCTTGGACACCACCATATAATAAATTCATGAATGCAAAGTTCTGAAAGAGATCTTAAGTGCCATTTGCATTGGAGTTACACTAATTATATTTGGAAAGAGAGGGACATCTGCAAATCCTCATGTGGATCAGTTCTCCAACTCAATTAAGCAATTCAGAATGACATTAATGTTTCACTTTGTGAAGGACAAGGCAGCTCCCTCCTGCCTGTTTTCTCAGGCAGGAGATCTAATTTCACTCATTTGCACATTTTCTATGCAGATTATTCTACCAACTAAAACAAGTTCTTTCTTCTGAGTGTTTTGAGGTCCTCAGTTCTTGGGAATGCTGGTACAAAGGGAGGCTCTCCCATCAGAAAAGAGGTCTTAACTTGGGGAATAGTAACGTTCTACCTCCAGGCCTTGAACAAGAGTGCCAAAAAGCAGCAACTCCATTCACTTCTTCCACCTCCTTCTACCAAAGTCCTTTCCATGCCAAGACTGAAACTGATGCCTTGAAATAAAGTGGTGCCTATCCATGGGATGCGTTGATTAAAGGTTTGTGGAGTGAATGTTCCACCTAGCTCTAGTCTTTTGTACTTAAAATATCAAATTCATTAAAAAAGGGGCTTTCTCATTTCTATTTTACAGCTGGGAAAATGAGCCAGAGAGCACCTCCCAACTGCTTCCGCTCTGGAGCAAGAATCCCACAACTTCTGAGCAGCCCCTTTGTATCAGCTAATGTTCCATGTCAAAAGAGCTATAAAATATCTATAGAGGATTTTCTTTGCATTAACATTTCCAAATGCAAATAACAGCTCCAGTATATGCGCTGGACAGAATCTGAGGTCTGGATGGGTGAAGGACATGGAGAACAAACATGTCAGGCTCACACTTTACATGGAGTCATCGACTTATGATCATAATACTGTAATACAGTGGTAGGTTTCAAAAACATTTATAAGAATAATCTTTATTGTCATTGTACTTAAATACAACGAAATTGGTTTACTACTGGTTCTGTGGGCATGGGTTGGTAGGCGTGGTGTGGCTTGGTGGGCATGGCTTGGTGGACGGGGCATGGGAAGGATATTGTAAAATCTCCATTCCCTCTCCACTCCAGGGGAAGGTTATTGCAAAATCAATTTTGTTGTATTTAAGTACAATGACAATAAAGATTATACTTATACTTATAAAATCCCCATTTCTTTCCAATCATCTGGGAATGGGGATGCAGAGAATAAATGGTAACAGGGTCAGTCAGAGGGGGGTATTCACTGGTTCTCCAAACTACTCAAAATTTCTGCTACTGGTTCTCCAGAACTGGTCAGAATTGGTCAGAACCTGCTAAATGCCACCTTTGCCGTAATACAATCATAAGCTTGACTTCAGAAGCTGTGGGAGCTTCATCCCTGGAGGCTTTCAAGAAGAGACTGGACTGCCATCTGACAGAAATGGTTTACAAGGTCCCTTCCAACTCTGTTAAACTGCTAATAATGGAGCCCAGAATTTCTGTTGCTAAGTGAGACATTTGTTAAATGAGTTTTACCCCATTTTACAACTTCCTATGCCACAGTTGTTTAGTGATTCATGGCAGTTCTTCAAGTTAGTAACACGGTTGTTAAGTGAATCTGGTTTCCCCAGTGACTTTGCTTGTTGAAAGGTCATAAAAAGTATCACACGACCTGGGACCCAACAATGGTCATAAATATGAACCACTGTCAAGGGTCTGAATTTTGATCATGTGTCCATATGGATGGCACAATAGTTGTAAGTGTGAAAAACAGTCACTTTTTTCATGCTGCTGTAACTTTGAATGGTCAACTAAGCAAATGGTTGTAAGTCGAGGACTAGCTATACATCTTGTGGACCCCTCCTCTTGCTTTCTGTATTTCACCTCTGGCAGAGGAAGTGAAAGATGGGGTTAAACACATTTGAAGGAGAATTTGTACCCACAGGCTCTCCGTTAGGAGAGTACAGTTAGTCATTGACTTACAATCACAATGGAGCCCAAAACATCTGTTGCTAAGTGAGACATTTAAGTGAGTTTTGCCACGGTTGTTAAGTGAATCGCAGTTGTTAAATCAATCTTGCTTCCCAATTGACTTTGCTTGTCAGAAGGTCACAAAAGGTCATCACGTGGCCCCAGGACACTTCAATCGTCATTAATATGAGTTAATTGCCCAGCGTCCGAATGTAAATGTGACCAAATGTGACCATGGAGATGCTGCAATGGTTGTAAATGTGAAAAACGTTCATCAGTCATTTTTTTTCAGTGCCATTGTAACTCCAAATGGCCACTAAAGGAACTGTTGTAAGTGGAGGACTACCTATACTTCTATGAACTCTCTGCCAAGCCAGCCTCCCTCAGCAACCAAGAAAGAAACCACTTAACTCCATTTTGCGGAATTAAGAGTACTTTTACTGGTTATGAGTAGATAGCAGCTAAGCAAAGCAAGATCTGAAGCAAAAGCGCCCGTAATCATAGATATCAATATGTGACCCAACCCCCTCCCCCTGGTGACCCCATCCCATAGTCCAATCCGCACACCCCTCGGGTGTCATGTGGGTTTCATCTTCAAAAAGCATCATCAGGTTGGTATGCCGGACAGTTGGCCTTGGCGGCCCCGTCCACTATCTCCAGCATGCAGTAGATGGTGAGAACAAAACTCCCTTTTTACAATCTCTCCTGTACTTAAGACTTCCCTTCCCAAATACCATGCCTCTCCCTCCCCGTTGCAATGACAGCCGAAAGCAAGTAACAAAGCAGAGGCTGACACTCTCCTTCAACTGTTGCTCCCCATCCTAGAGAGTCAAAGCCACGGGGTGACAGAGGCTCGGCAGGCATGAGAAATTAGGCAGAGACACAGACAGGCAGGAGCCAGTCATCACCCTTTGGGCCAGTGGTAAAATTCAATTTTTTTTTACTATCGGTTCTGTGGGCGTGGTGTGGCTTGGTGGGCGTGACTTGGTGGGCATGGCAGGGAAAGGATACTGCAAAATCCCCATTCCTCCTGATCAGTTGGAACTCAGGGGGCAGAGAATAGATGGGGGTGGGGCCAGCCAGAGGTGGTATTTGCCGGTTCTCCGAATTACTCAAAATTTCCGCTACCAGTTCTCCAGAATCTGCTGGATTTCACTCCTGCTTTGGGCCCCAAAAGCTGAAAACCCCAGCGCCATTGAAAGAGGCAAATCTTGGGGTTTATTTTATGACAGGAAAAACAAGTGCTGTTCTTCTTCAAAGCAGCTTTTAAATAAAAGGTTGGACAGATTAAACAATTAAGGGTTTCTTTGAAAGGATTCTGAAGTTTGTCCCTCGTTTCCAAGGTCGCTATTGCAATCAATTCTGTGCCAAACGTTTTGCTCCCTCTTCAAGGCAAGCAGGCAAGGATAGTTCAGGTTGGCTGTTCCTTGCTCCAGGAGGGCATCCGAAAGCAGGTCGTCAGCAGCAATAAATCCTTGCAGAACCTTACCAGCTAAGCAGTTTCAACTTGAACTTCCATAACTCAGTGGAAAGGATCAAGCCAAGTAACCTCATTTCTACAGACCTACAATTGGGTCAAACACAGAAAATTAATTAGAAAGCAATTCCAATACTTGTGAAATAATTAACAGAGCTCAGAAGTTGAACAGGCCAACCCAGACGGGAATGCCTTTTTGTTGGTTGTCAAGACTGCCTATAATTAAGTTGTACATGCCAAACTCAGATTATACCTGGCTTTTTAAAATTAAGCAGCTCTTTCAAAGCCAGTGAGAGATACAGCTAATTCATTTAAATTCTCATTTCAACAGAGACATTTCATTTCAAATTTGGGGCCTAATTACTTGGACTGAACCCAACATCTCTGCCATTTTCAAATAAAGAGAGGCTTTCAAACTTCAAATGTTCTTTTATTTTTTCCTTTTAAATGTTAATAATGACAAAAGACATCAAGGAAATCCCAGCATTTATTTTAGGGGAGAAATTTACCTTCATATATATGTTCCTGGGCTTTTTCATAGATTGGTGATCATGGATAAGGATTTGTTTCAGCTCTTCACATGTTAATTTTCTCTTTGAAAAGAGAAATAATGCATCATTGAAGGTGGATGAGAAGGTCTCTTGCATTTTGGCAGCCCTCAGCTTCACCATCCATTGGTTTGGACCACCCAGAAGAGAAGCCAGAGGCAATGTATCCTTGGGGCCGCCAAAAGGAACAGCACCGGTTCTCAGATGAAGCCAGGTTAGAACAAGGTGACATCTGCAGCGGGGCTCTGCTCTTGTTTGCTTCCTGCCAACCATTCATTACAAACTCTTAATACCGCCATTGGGTGGTTAATTCACCCACTGACCTGACCACCATTCCAGAATATCCAAGGTCTAAAGAACAAGAATTCATATTATTGAATTTAACATTTTGATCAGTGAAAACTCCCCTGATGATAAGGGCAGCATTCACCCATTTTATGACAAGTTGGAAAACTTTGGGTTTCACACTCCAGCTGACGAACAGTGTGTCTTTTCTGCATGTTGCCACATGAAGCTTATCTTATCGAAAGCAGAGAAGCTGTCTTTGCACAACGTGCAGGACTCAGCTGATGTGGGCTTGGCTAATTTCAGATTTACGTCTTGTAGAAGGCAAGTATGCAATAGATTGAGTCAATCGTGCTTAATCGACCACGGTACATCTTGCCAAAGATTTATTTACGGAGGCCTTCCAAAACGCTTTCCATTAAGGAAAAAGTTAAGCATTTACAGTACCCATCTTCTCAAGCAACAAATCCCAAGAAGATCTGGACCGTAAAGAGGGTCACGTAAAGAGGGAATATATTTCCTGGGTTTACAATCAGCCCACTAATGGGAGAAGACGGCTGTCAATCCTGAAGCTAACCTGACTGAGGCCATCTTGAGGCTTCAGGACTGCCACAACTGGAGCTAAGGCACAGGGAGGGGGGAGTAGAGATTGCTGGGGTTTGTAGCCAAAACAAAATACTTTCTCCTGGGAATCAGGGACATTCCAGCAGGTGCTTGTAAGGCAGGGACTGAGGTCACCTAGCAACTGGATTGCATCCTTTTTGGACCATGTGACTGATTGTTTTGAAAAAGTGAAAAACTTCTACTTTCAATTAAGTGAAAACCATGGGAAAGTTTAGAGTTGTTTTTCACTAGCCCATGCCAATATGGCATATCCAGTAAAGCTATTCTTTGAGGAATCTACCTGCCTTGGAGTTTTGTTTGCTGTGGGTATATTAATTGGGACCCTGACATTGGCAACAAGGTGACAGACAGCATGGGGGAAGTGGAACTGCTACATTCATTATTTGATATGTTTTTACCCAAAAGGTAAAAAATAGTCCAACCTATCAAAAGCCAAAGTGTAAAAAACAGATTAGAAATACAAGTCAAATTAGGCAAGAAAATGGTAAGGGAACACCGGTCCACCCTCAATGAGCTCAAATCACCAGGACAAAATGGATTACATCCCAGGGTACTAAAGATGTGATATCAGAGCTACTGAACCCTATCTATCAACTATTCTGAAGCACCAGGAGCTACAGAGGATGGATTCTGACTATTCTGACTGAACAAGATGTGGCTCCAATTCTGGGAGGAGGAGTGATGGGGGAGGAATCTACAGACCAATCAACCTGAATCAATACTTGGGAAGATCCTGGGAAAACCAATCAAGCAACAGATAATAGAATAACATAATTGGAAGGGACCTTTGAGGTCTTTAGCAGGAGACCTTATCATTCCAGACAAATGGTTGTCCAGTCTCTTCTTAAAACCTCCAGTGAGGGAGCACTTCCATGCCAGAGGGTCCTCTATGCTTGTTAAGATGGATGAACATATAGGATAACGCTAACCCTAATGCTAACCCTATCCTAAAGACAATTTCATTAAAATTGGGCAATGACCTATTATTGGATTTAATCAGTTGAGAAAAATGGCTTTTTTTGTCATATTATTTAGGAGACATTAGTTCAAGCTTGCAGTAAAAGCCATAAACAGGATGGGGAATAAACAACACTTGCTCAAAAACACACATAATGAGGAAAAATGGCTAAAATTAAGATGTTTATTTGCATGCTCACATAAGCAAGAAAAATACAGAGAAACCATGAACTTTTACAAAGGAAAAAATGACTTGTTAACCTGACATGGATTGCACAGTAATTCTAAATATGAAATTTAAAAAACAACAACAGTGAGACTGTGTTCACACAACATTGCCTAAATTAACTCATTTTTCTGACTTTGCAGAATTTGTGGAACACTAGTTAAATGTTTATGCAACACACTAAATCAACAGAAAATGAATATATAACCAAATTTAGCATGCTGCTTTCATGCTGCTGCTAGTTGTGCCACCAGCTTGGGTAAGAAAACTAGGTTGCTGGCGAAAGCTTAGCTCAGGGACAATGGGGAAAGTCTTTGTCAGATGCAGGATTACCTGTTCCTGAGATGGAAATGGATTCATTCTTGCATTGTTGACAGACACACAAATCTCAAATGGAACCACATTGGAGGCAAGGCTAAACCCAGAAACACAGACATGTATTCGGCCAGGGATGGTGTCCCTCTTAGCCATTTACACAGGGATATAGGCTGCTGACTGCACTCCCAATCTTTTGAAAATTCAAACCTGGCCTATAACCCAAGGCATTTTTTGTCTGAAATAGAGCAAATGATAGGCTCAATTTATGGCCCAATTAAATATATGGAGCCATTCTGAAAAAGACTTCATTGATTGCTCTTCTAGAAGATCATTGCCTGGGCTTGGAAGAAGTCAGCTGTTAGACCTCTTAGTGGCCTTTGAACCCTTCAACCACAATATATTTTGGATCACCTTAGAGTGGTAGGGATTGGGGAGTCTGCTTTAAGTCAGTTCCGTTCCTGTTAACTGGGAAATTAGAGTCAGTATTGCCGGAGGACAGATCAATCCTTTGGACCATTCAGCTTGGAGTTCTCCAGGGCACCCAACCTGCTTGGGCCAATGTATTTAGACCTATAAAGGACAATATTCATAGCTCAGAATTGAAATGAGAGGTCCTTGGTGCTCTCTGACCTTGATAGTTTTATTGAAATATTTTTTCTAATACTGATGATGTTACCTGGTTTGGTTAAAGAATTGTTTGCAAGAAAACAACCAAGCTCAGAGAGCACCAAGCTATTCTGGACCATTTGCAGCTTTGAGTTTGTCTTCAGGGACAGCCCCCATACAGCACATTGTAGTAATCCAAGTGGGGGGTGACTAAGGAATGGGTGACTGTGAGCAATAGCAATAGCAGTTAGACTTATATACCGCTTCATAGGGCTTTCAGCGGTTTACAGAGTCAGCATATCGCCCCCAACAATCCAGGTCCTCATTTTACCCACCTCAGAAGGATGGAAGGCTGAGTCAACCCTGAGCCCGTGAGATTTGAACAGCCGAACTGCAGAACTGCAGTCAGCTGAAGTAGCCTGCAGTGCTGCATTTAACCACTGTGCCACCTCGGCAGAAATGGATGCAACGTGTGTACAAGGTAAATTTATGCAAAGGCCTCCCTGGCCATGGCTGCCATCTGCTATTCCAGCAGGAGCTGGTCCAGGAAATGCTGAAGATGGTGATTTATGCCTTGGCCGTTAAGACAGCAGCATTTGCTCTATGGGAGTGTCCTTGAAGGAGACCTGAAAGCTGCAGTGATGACTTGATGGACAGGAACAGCCATGGATGGAATAGCGCAGGCGGATTCAGCAGGATAATAGTGGAAGCTGTTCTGGTTGCTATCTACCATCTATGGTGCTGGTTCTCCCTCTAAAGCAGAGGTCTTCAAACTTGGCAATTTTAAGACTTGTGGACTTCAACTCCCAGAATGGAGAATTCTGGGAGTTGAAGTACACAAGTTTTAAAGTTGCCAAGTTTGAAGACCTCTGATCTAAGTGGAGAGATTGCAGAGGAAGGGATCACAAGAGAGTAAATTATGCTGGCTGGAGAATTCTGGGAGTTTGATTAAGTGACATGCAGATAATTGTAATAAATAAGTCTAAGAAATAAATTATTAGAATTAAATTAATCTAAGGGAGAGTTTAATATAGGAGAGAATCTGAATATCAGCAAGGGAACCAGAACTGACACAGTAGAGTATCATGTGCTAATTATGTATACACAACAGAGGTGGATTGCTGCCGGTTCAGCTCAGTTTGGCCAAACCAGTAGTGGAATTCAGGTCTGGGTCCCAGAACCGGCAGCAACCCAAGCCTGCAGTGGTGGGTTACGACTGGTATGTCCCAGTACAGGCATACCAGTGCCTGCTGGGAGCACCAGGTACCATTCCGCTACGGTGCTCCAGAGGGCCCGCCTGCCCGCCTTACCAGTATTTGAGGTTTTTGGCGCTTCCGCACATGCGCACGGAGCATATGTGTATGTGCATACGGAGTATCCATCCTGCAGGACACTCCACTGAGCAGCTGGAGCATCTAGGGTGAAGTACGCATGTGTGCGCTGCATGAGTTCATGTGGTGGACGCCCAGCCCTGTTGCACCGTACCAGTTGCAATGGGAGCCAAAACCCACCATTTTAGATTTTAGTGACTGCGCATGCGCAGTTCACTGTAAATTGTTCTATTCATGCATGCAGAACAATTTACATTGAATAGTGCATGCGCGTGGGGGTTGCAAACTGGCAGTAATGCCGGCAGCAACCCACCCCTGATACACAAGTATCCATCATAAAAAAAACTTATTTTGAAAGTGCAGCATTGTTTTGCTTAGTCCAAATTCCCTTTAAGAACAAGAGGGTGGGGCTTTTACAGTTTTGTTTTCTAGAGTTAGAAATATGGCTCCAAGTGGCCCATTTGGGGTCTTTCCCACCCTGAGAAAAGATTCCCATTTCTGGCAGGGCATTTCTTTCTCCTTAATTTTCCTAGGAGGACAGGGGCTCCCTGCGCTGCCTGGCACTTCTCGGTGAAATTCCTCACTCTGCTGTTATTGAGACAATCCCATCCAGTGCTGTGGATGGGCCAGTGGGCCCAATCAAGGACCACCGGAAATCGTGCAACAGAATAATAGAGTAACAGAATAATGGAGTTAGATGGGACCTTGGAGGTCTTCTAGTCGAACCCCCTGCTCAAGCAGGAGACCCTATACCATTTCAGACAGATGGCTGATAATCTCTTCTTTAAAACCTCCACTGTTGGACCACTCACAACTTCTGAAAGGAAGCCATTCCATTGGTTAATTGTTCATTTTCATGGTTAGAAAATTTCTCCTTAGTTCTAGGTTGCTTCCCTCCTTGATTAGTTTCCATCTGTTGCTTCCTGTCCTGCCTTCAGGTGCTTTGGAGAATAAATTGACCCCCTCTTCTTTATGGCAGCCCCTCAAATATTGGAAGACTGCTATCATATCACCCCTAATCCTTCTTTTCACTAGACTAGACATACCCGAATCCTCCAACTGCCCTTCGTATGTTTTAGGAATTGAGTATTTTTCCCACTTGGAGAGGGAATGGCTGAAGAACAAGACCATTGTCACCTTCTTCTGTTTTGCTGCACTGCTTTAATTGGGACTGTATCTGAAACTGGACAGAATCCTCCAAGCTTCCTGGTGAGCTGATCTTGCAAGTTGGTCAGGGCAGTTTCTGCTCCTGCTGAGAGCTTGGTCCTCCAGCCAGGAAGGCTGCCAGCCTCTGCCCAGATCCTTTCCCAGCGGTGCTGGAATTTCCCAGCCAGCCAGACTTTGTGACTTTAAATAATCACCGGAACACATTAAAAGACCCTCAAGTAATCTGAGTTTAACACCTGAAGGCTGATGATATGAGCGGCATGCATTTGTTTTTCCCAACATAATAAATCCTGCCCTGTTTAGAAATCAGAGCATTTCAGACATCTCAGAGCTTGTCAGCAGAAGGAAATGATGCCGATCAGACCCCCATTTCTTGCTATTTTAGAAACTAATCCTCTCGGATTAGATGCCCTGATGTGTGGGGCTGCTGGGACTCCTGTTTCTTAGGAGATCTGGAAAGGGATTGAGGCCTGGTCAAGGTGACCATCTGCAGAGGGAGCCTTTTTCACTCTCTGCCAGGAGAAGGAAAGGAAGTCAGTGCACCAAGTTCAGCTACAGTGCAAACAATGGACTGCCAAATGGTGCCAAAATCTACACAGAGCAGCAGTAATATAAATTCTGTACACAAAGGATTTGCAGGGGCACCAAAGCCTAGCAGAGCCATCTTTCAGTTGATGGAATGTCTCTACCAACCAGCGTTATTCAGCTAAGAGAGAGCAAGCAGCACATCACTTGTGTTTAGCAGTCCTTGAAGGCAGAGTTCGCTGGAATGTCTCCCTCCTAAATAATGGCTGCTACAGTAAGGAAGTCAACACTAATTTTTACAATATTTACTGTTACATCATAATATGTATTTAGCACAACCTAAATTCATAATGTATAAGTTATATGAGGCAGATCATAGAATAATAGAGTTGGAAGGGTCCTTCGAGGTCTTCTAGTCCAACCCCTTTCTCAGGCAGGAGACCATTGATTGGTCTTAACATAAAGTGACCAGATTTTCAGATTGGTAAAGAGGGACACCATTGACCGGGGGGGGGAGCTAAGCCGTGGCAGTCACTGCCAGCCCGTGGCCTCGCTAGGGACGTCTGGTCACCTTAATTATACATATCCTCTCTCTCTCTATCCATCCATCCGTCTGACTCTCTATCTGCCTGCCTATCCGTCTATCTAGTTATGGTATCCTTCTCCCTCTCTCCCTCTCTCTCTCTCCATCCGTCTATCTGCCTGCTTACCTATCTCTCGCTCTTTCTCTCTATCCATCCGTCTATCTGCCTGCCTATCTGTCTATCTAGTTATGGTATCTCTCTCCCTCTGTCTGTCTATCTGCCTTCCTATCTGTCTATCTAGTTATGGCATATCTCTCTCTCCCGCTGTCTGTCTATCTGCCTGTCTGTCTATCTAGTTATGGTATCCCTCTCCCTCTCTCCCTCTCTCCGTCTGTCTATCTGCCTGCCTACCTATCTCTCTCTCTTTCTTCTATCCATCCGTCTATCTGCCTGCCTATCTGTCTATCTAGTTATGGTATCCCTCTCCCTCTCTCCCTCCCTCCCTCCCTCCCTCCCCCCCTCTCTCTCTCTCACCCCCTCCCTCCCTCATCTCATTATCATCTATCTCAGTGTTTCTCCACCTTGAAGACTTGAAAGTGTGTGGACTTCAACTCCCAGAATTCTGGGAGTTGAACTCCACACACTTTCAAGTCTTCAAGGTGGAGAAACACTGATCTATCTAATTAATATAATTATTTCTCCCTCTCTTTTTCACTCTCTTTCTCTCTCTGGTGCACACACACAAATTCATAGGGCAGCCCACCTCACACACAGGTAACTCCGGGTGGCTTACAACATTATGATGCACACCCAAAGCGAATAGAGTCAGGTGCCAATGATCCCAACCCTCTTTTCCCAAGGGGGGAGGGCAGTGGAACACTGCAAAACTCTTCTTGCTTGCGTCACTCTCTGGGGCTTTCACTTTCACTTGTCCCCCCCCCCAAACCTTTACAAAGCCAAGCTTCATCCAATTCTAACCAATCCCAGCGCCTCTCATATCTCTCCTTTGCAAGCATCACCCTGGCCTCTGAGCATGTGCAGAGGGCTGGGATGGGAGCTGGAGTCTGATGCCACTGGCGATCTGGGGCTGCTGTAAGCAGGCGCGGGGCTTCGGGGGAGGGGGATGTGCAAAGCCCCCTCCCCTAATGCTTCTGGCTCTTCTAAAGAAGGGGGTCAGGGGGCTTGTTCAGACCCCCTCCCCCCTATTCCCGCATCTCCTTGCAGGAATCCCCAATCGCCAGGAGCATCAAGCTCCAAATCCCATCGCAGCAGCCCCCAATGGCCAGTGTCTTAGGACTCCAAATCCCATCGCAGGAATCCCCACTCACCAAGATTGTAGGACTCCAAGTCCCATCCCCCCCGCCCATCCCCACCAGCGCAGCCCCTGGCGCAATCAATCTGCAATTGACGGCTGTCCCTGCTGCAATCTGCACCGCCCGCCGCATCAGCCGGCCGAAGAGGAGCCGGAGGTGGAGGGAAGGCATCCCTGCCAGCCAGCCAACCCGCCACGGCCAGGGTTACACCATCCCTGTGGCTCGGGCAGTGGCGGCTGTGGGGTCAGACAAAGCCGTTCCGCGGGGTCGGGCGCAATAGTGAGGATGGCCCCAGCTGCTGCTGAAGACCCCCGGCCCCACCTCTTCCAGGAGTCGCTCCTTGGGGTCGCTCCTCCAGGCGAAGGAAGGCAGAGCAGCCACCCACCCACTGCTGCGCCGTGAAGATAGGGGTGGCAGGTGAGGGGAAAGTGGGGTGGGGGTCGTGGACTAGCTGTGGTGCTGATGTCATGGGAGGTCGGGAGGGAAAGCTAGGCCACCGCCGCCCACCCGAAGCCTCCCGAGTCCCGCCACTGGAGTTGCTTACCTGAAGCAGCAAGAAGGCGAAGGCAAAATGGAGGTCAGACTCAAGTAGTGCAAAGCTTTTAAACCTAAACTTTTCCACTCCCAATCCGCTCACTGATTGACTGGACTCCAGCCAATCAGTGAGCGACAGGGTGGGCTGGCTTAGTGCGGATGGGCGGGGGAGTGAGCGAGCGAGCGAGCTGCAACGTGCCAAAAATGAAAAAATCAGGACTTTTTAAGAACGCCGTGGGATGTGGGACAAATTGTGGGAAATAGTGACTGTCCCGCCAAAAGCGGGACATCTTGTCACCTTATCTTAACACAAGGAATTTTCTCCTTAGTTTTAGGCTGCTTTTCTCCTTGTTTCTTGCCTTTTGGTGCTTTGGGAAATGGTTTAGCCCCCTTGTGTTTGTAGGAGCCCCTGAAATATTGGAACACTCTTGTAACACTGTTAGGTAAATCAAAGATAATACTTGGAGGAAAACACAAATTCATGACCAACAATCCTTCCTTCCTTCTTTCCTTCCCCATTCCCATCTCCTGCCAGCCTGCCTGCTTGCCTGCCAGTGAATTACTAGATTTTCTAGAGGTCCTTTAGTCCAACTCCCTGCTCAAGTGGGAGATTCTACACCAGTGATGGTGAACCTTTTCAGCACTGAATGCCCAAACCAGAACACATGTCCATGTTCATGTGCATGCATGGGTGCACATGCATGTGCCAGAGCACCGGAAACCCAGAAACCCAAAGACCAGCTGGCCGGTGCATGCATGCCTGATTTTCGGTCATTTTTGGGCTGTCTTTCAGGCCAAAACCAGCCCAGAAAATGGCTCGAAAAACACCCCCAAAATGGCCCCAAAATAGCCTGGTTATTTAGCCATTTTGGGGGGCATTTCCAGGCCATTTTCCAGTGCTCTAGCACTGTGAAGGGTTAGTCCTTGTGCGTACGACTGACAGCCAGCAACAGCCAGGCCGCACCTGATTGGCTAAGGCGTGGCTGGCTGAGCGCAGGCTGTCAGACGCATGACTATTGGCCTCCCTGCTTGACAGCTCTGTATAAATAGTTGTCAAGCAGGGCGGAGTCCCGATCTACCGCTAGCCTGTCTACTCTTCGGTTCTATTAGAATAAACGTTGTTAGCTTTACCTCAGGAGTCTCCTACCTCGTTCCTCCAAGGGTCAACTTCACTGGCAACGAGGATGGGATCCACAGGCCCTGATTTAACAGCCTAGAACAGAGACAGAATTCATTTTTTCCCTCTCTCTCGTGCTGCCGAGAAGAATTAGCTGCTCGAGCCATGGCTGCTATGCCTCTGTTCGCTCCTTTTGGAACTGCTGGAGAGTCATGGGCCAGGTTCCTGGAGCGCTACGAGTGCTTTCTGATAGCGAACAACAGGCAGGGATACTTGCAGGCACGCAAGTGCAGTTTTTTCCTTAGTGCCTACGGTCCCGAAATGTTTGGCACAGCCCGGGCTTTTGCAGCTCCAATTTACAAGCTTGGCCAGTTTACAAGCTTGGCTGGGATGAGCTAATGGCCAGCCTGAAGAATCACTATGCCCCTACCCCTTCCAAGATCACTCGCCGCTATGCCTTCTGGCAGTGTGTTCAAAAAGAGACTGAGTCTGTTAGCCAGTTCCTCCAGTCCCTCAGAACTGCGGCGATTCAATGTGAATTTCCGGATCTGGATGACAACCTCGTTAAGCAATTCGTGTGTGGAGTGCAGGACATCCAGCTTAAGTGGCGGCTCCTGGAAAAAGCTGATATCACCCTGCCACAAACCGTGCAAGGCAGAGCTGCAAACGTTCCTTGGCCTTCAAAATTTTTATGTGCCTTTCTTGCCGCACAAGGCATCACTAGCTGAGCCGCTGCATCGGTTGCTCGACCGATCCGCGGCCTGGCACTGGGGCAGCCATGAAGCGCAAGTGTTCACGGCTGTCAAAGCCATGCTGATGTCAGAGGCAGTCTTAGTCCAATACAAGATGCCGCTGGCATGTGATGCCTCCCCTGTTGGTCTGGGGGTGGTTCTGAGCCATGTCCTCCCAAATGGCTCAGAAGCCCCGTGGCTTTTTATTCCTGGACACTCTCCTCAGCTGAGAGGAACTACAGCCAGATTGACAAGGAGGCCCTGGCTGCAGTGTCCGGGATTAAAAAATTCCACGACTATCTTTACGGTTGGCTCTTTACCCTCTACACTGACCACAAGCCTCTCCTTGGGCTTCTGGCTGGTGACAGGCCAACCCCTCCCATCCTGTCTCCCAGGATGACCTGCTGGATGGAGTTTCTTGCAGCGTATTCATATACGCTGAGATACCGTCCTAGCAAGTAGCTGGGGCACACCGATGCCCTTAGCCGTTGCCCCCTTCCCTGCGCTGACCTGCAGCCAGTCCCTTGCCTCTCGGTCCTGTCCATTGCGGACTTGGACCTTCCTCTGTCAGCCACTGATGTGGCAGCCCACTCTGAAGCCGACCCTGTCCTCTCGCAAGTCATGGCATGGGTCCTGAGGGGCTGGCCTACAGGGGGTGTCTCTCAGGAGTTCCGTCCCTTTGAGACCCATCAGTTGGAGCTGTCTCTGCACTGTGGGTGCCTGTTGTCGGGTGACAGGGTTATCATTCCTCCCTCCCTCCGCCACCAGGTTCTCTCTCATCTCCATGCAGACCACCCGGGGGTCGCGCATGAAGGCACTTGCCCAGAGTTATGTCTGGTGGCCCCACCTGGATGACGAGATTGAGACCTGGGGGGTGGGGTGTCCTGCCAAGTATCCCATCCTGCTTTCCCCTCTGCTCCCCCCTGGGAGTGGGAGTTACCCAGGGGGCCTTGGTCTCATCTGCACCTCGATTTTGCGTGTCTCTTCCAGGGCCAGATGTTCCTGGTGGTCATGGATGCATACTCTCGATGGGTGGATGGCTCATGTCATCCACCACAGCCGAGAGTACGGTGTGGACCTTGCGGCGCCTCTTTGCCACACACGGCTTGCCGGATGTTGTAGTGTCCGGCAATGGCCCGCAATTCTCATCCACAATATTCCTGGAATTCCTGGCCGTGCAAGGGATCCACCACGCGCCAGTCGCCCCTTACCATCTGGCCAGCAATGGCAGGGCAGAGAGGGCGGTCTGGTTGGCCAAGGAGGCTTTGGGTCACATGGACCATGGTGATTGGCCAGCAAGAGTGGCTGCTCCACTCCTTGCCCCATCACGCAGAAGAGCCCCACGGAGCTACTGATGGGCCGGCGCCTGTGGACTACCCTGGATAGATTGCACCCTCTCTATTCAGGGCATCAGCCTGGCAACCTTTGGGGCCCCTTCCTGCTCCTTCGAGGTGGGGGACCTGGTTTGGGCCAGAAGCTACTCTGGGGATCCTCGGTAGGTGCCTGCCACCGTCACCGAAATAACTGGTCCCTGTTCCTACAGGGTCCACCTACTAGATGGCACCGAGTGGCGGCACCATGTGGACCAACTAAGGTGCCGCCACCCTCCGGAGGCCTCGACTCAATCCAACCCACAGACGCCGGCCACCATCACCCAGCAGCCAGCCTCAGGCCCACCGCCACGTGCAGCCTCTGTTCCACATGAGGCATTCCCCAAGTCAGGCCTCTCCTACCCAGTTACCGCTTCCCGGCAACCTCTTGCACCAGCTCAACCCGACCTCGCATTCCCCAGTTTGCCCCTCCTAGGCCTTCTGCCACCAGGCCTTCCCAACCCATTCACCGCATATCAGCAAGTTTGTATTACCCCGCCTGTTCAGGCCGCGCCCCCGCCTCCCGGCCTACCTTTTCCTGGGATTCTGCCCTGCGGACTAGGCCTTCGTGACATCACCCAGAGCTCCACTCCCTCCAGGGAGGAGCTGCAACAGGGACGTCTTACCTCTCCAGTGCCACCTCCTGAACTGAGGCATTTGGGGTGTGTCCACTGCTGTCCCGCCTATCTTTGCAAGTATTCATGCGCTACATTTCTGCATGCGCCCTCGCTAGGGGGGGGGTGAAGTGGTAGTCCTCGCCCATATGACAGCCAGCAACAGCCAAGCCACGCCTAATTGGCTAAGGCGTGGCTGGCTGAGCATGGGCTGTCAGACGTGCACCTATTGGTCTCCCTGCTTGACAGCTCCATATAAATAGCTGTCAATCAGGGCAGACTTCCGATATTTAATGTTTGATGTTTAATGAATTTATAGGCTGCCCAATCCCGAAGTACTCCGGGCAGCTTACAACAATACTTTTAAAAAATAGAAGTTAAAAACACAGAAACATAGATTAAAAAGACCACAACATACACCCAGTCTAATCAGGGCAGGAACTCAATCATAAGTTCAACAGCCCGGGGCCTGCCGGAATAGCCAGGTATTAAGAGCCTTTCGGAAGGCCATGAGAGGGGGTAGGGTCCGGATCTCTGGGGGCAGTTTATTCCAGAGGGTCGGAGCAGCTATAGAGAAGGCCCTCCCCCGGGTAGTTGCCAGCTGACATTGTCTGGCTGACGGCACCTGGAGAAGGCCCGCCCTGTGTGATCTTATCGGTCATTGGGAAGTATGTGGCAGAAGACGGTCTCACAGATATCCAGGTCCTAGGCCATGTAGGGCTTTAAAGGTGATGACCAGCACCTTGAATTGCACCCGGAGACCAATAGGAAGCCAGTGCAGCTTGCGAAGGATAGGTGTGATGTGGGTGTACCTTGGTACACCCAATATCGCTTGCGCAGCTGCATTCTGGACTAATTGTAGTCTTCAAACACTTTTCAGGGGCAGCCCCATGTAGAGCGCGTTACAGTAGTCAAGCCTCAAGGTAACAGGGGCGTGAGTGACCATGTGAAGTGCCTCCCGATCCAAAAAGTGCCGCAACTGGTGCACCAGGCAAACCTGGGCAAAGGCCCCTCTGGTCACAGCCGACAGGTGATGTTCTAACGTCAGCTGTGGGTCCAGGAGGACTCCCAAGTTTTGGGCCCACTCTGAGGGGAGTAGATTTTCACCCCCCAGGCATAAGGATGGACTAATCAAACTGTCCTTGAGAGGCAACATCCATAGCCACTCGGTCTTGTCAGGATTGAGTGCGAGTTTGTTCACCCCCATCCAGACCCTGACAGCTTCCAGGCACTGGCACATCACTTCCACCGCTACACTGAGTTGGCACGGGGCGGACAGATACAACTGAGTATTGTCCGCATATTGGTGGTATTTGATCCCGTGCCAGCGAATGATCTCACTCAGTGGCTTCAAGTAGATATTAAATAGGAGGGGGGACAAGATCGAACCCTGTGGCACCCCATATTTAAGGGGCCTAGTAATTTACTCCACTCAGAGAGCAAGGACACTTGTGGTTTCTCATGAGGAATCTCCGAGATGGGCACAAAATCTTGCCCGTAAACAACACGGAAAGGAGTAAAGCCCGTGCTATTGTGCATGGAATTGTTGTATGCCACTTCAGCATGAGGCAACAATTCCACCCAATCATCCTGCTGGTAGTTGATGAAACAATGAAGATATTGCTCCAGCACAGAATTAGTCCTCTCGCAGGCCCCATTAGTCTGAGGATGGTGGGAGGAGCTTAAGGCCTGGGCGGAGCCAATCAGTTTCAGGAATTCTTTCCAAAATAGCGAGGTGAACTGGACGCCCCTATCTGAAATGATGCGGTCTGGCACCCCATGCAAATGATAGATATGCAAGATGAACATCTTAGCCAGAGATTTGGCGGATGGGGTCTTGGAGCAAGGAATGAAATGAACTTGCTTGGAGAATAAGTCAGTAACAACCCAGATTACTGTATTTCCTTGACTCTCTGGGAGTTCAACAATGAAATCCATAGAGATCTCTTTCCACGGGGCTTCCGGGTGAGCTACCACCTGGAGCAACCCTTGGGGTTTTCCCGGAGGGTATTTTGCAGCGGCACAAATGGGACAACTAGCCACATAAGACTCAATGTCTTTTTTCAATGAAGGCCACCAAAATTGTCTCTTAATGAGGTGCAAGGTTTTGACAAACCCAAAGTGTCTGGTCATGCGAGAGTCATGAGCCCGTTGGAGGACGGTGGTCCTAATGGATATAGGGACCAATCCAAGCCAATCCATCTTTCATGGTGCATTCATTCATATGTTGCTGGAACCATTCATCCTTTGTAAGGGCCCCCTTTAGTTCAGAGATAAAGTCTTGTGTGACCTCTAACTTAGAGGTTGTCTGACTCCTGGTGACAACAGAAGCAGCCAGACTCCTTGTGGGAATGACAGGTTGGACAACACTGAGCTTTGAACTGTTGTACTGCGGGGGCCTGGACAAAGCATCAGCCATAAAATTCTTCCCTCCCGGAATGTATTTCAAAGTAAAATTGAACCTATTGAAATGTTGTGCCCAGCGCATCTGTTTGGGAGACAGTTTCCTGGGGGTTTTCAACGCCTCCAAGTTTTTGTGGTTAGTCCACACCTCAAAAGGGTGTTTAGAGCCCTCTAGAAAATGATGCCAGGTCGTCAAAGCCCAACGAACAGCAAAAGCTTCCTTTTCCCAAATAGCCCAGCGTCTCTCAGTGTCGGTCAGCTTGTGAGAGGTGTAAGCACAGGATTGTAATTTTCCTTGTGCATTTGCTTGAAGCAGTACTGCCCACACTGCCACATCACTAGCATCAGCCTGGACTACAAAAGGTGTATCCATGTCTGGGTGTTTCAGGACCGGTTCCTCTGCAAACAGGCATTTCAACTTCTCAAAAGTAGCTTGATATTCCATAGTCCAGTTCAAAGGTTTGCTAGGTTTGGGCTTTGCTCCTCCTTTCAACTTAAGGAGGTTAATGATTGGAAGAGTGATCTTAGCGAAGGAGGGAATAAATTGACAATAGAAGTTAGCAAAACCCAAAAAACTCTGTAACTGCTTACGTGTGCGTGGGGCATTCCCATTTGGTGATAGCCTTAACCTTTGCTGGGTCCATCTCTATCCCTTTGTGGGAGATTCGATAGCCCAGGTAATCCACCCTCTCCTGATGAAATTCGCACTTGGATAATTTGGCATATAGTTCTGCTGCACGGAGTTTCTTCAGAACTGTGCAAACAAGCTTCACATGTTCTTCACGTGTTTCTGTGTAAATAAGGATATCATCTAGATAGACCATCACGTCTTTATAAAGATGGTCATGCAAAACTTCATTAATTAGTTGCATGAAGACCGCTGGCGCCCCATGGAGGCCAAACGGCATTATTCGAAATTGGAAACAACCAAGGGGGCAGTTGAATGCAGTCTTCCATTGGTCCCCCTCCTTAATTCTGACCCGATAGTATGTTTCCCGCTTGTCCAATTTAGTGAAAATTCTCCCCTTCCCTAGTTGTGCTAGCATGTCCTTCATCAGTGGCAAAGGGTAGAGGTTTTGGGCAGAAATGCAGTTAAGATTCTTAAAATTCACACATAAATGAAAGGAACCATCTTTCTTTTCTCTGAATAACACTGGGGCAGCTACTTTGGGTCTCACTGGTTCAATGAAGCCCCTTTCCAAGTTTTTATCAATGAATTTTTGCATTTTGTCCATCTCCCTAGGGGTCATTGAATAAATTTGGGGTTTTGGGAGCTTCACCCCAGGTAGAATATCAATGGTGCAATCTGTGGCCCTATGAGGGGGCAACTTATCAGAAGATTTTTCACTGAAAACATCTTTCAGGTCCCAATATTTCTTTGGAATTCTTTCCTCCCCCTCAATTCTTTCCTGCCCTCTGGCTGCTAGTTTGGGGACAGTTTCATCAGGCTCTGGATCCTCCATCCTCCCCTCAGGGGGTGTGGCTGACCGAATTCGTAACCACCCATCTCTCCAGTTAATGCGTGGGTTCCATTTCCGGAGCCAGGGGAGTCCTAAAATGAGGGGCTGGTCCCTCCCTGGGGCTACAATAAAAGTTATCATCTCTTGGTGGGTTCCTAGCCACATTTCGATGGGCTCTGTAGTAAAATGAGCAGGACCGCCCCCTGCAATAGAGCCATCTAATTGGCAAAATGCAATTGGGATTTTTAAAGTTTTCAGTTTCAAGCCCATTTTTTCAACTATATCTGGGCCTATAATGCAACGTGAGCAACCAGAGTCTAAAAGAGCCAGAATTTTCTCTTTTGTGGCAGAAGAGGGCACTCTAAGCTCAACTGGGATAAGCATGGGCCCCGAGCGGGAACTTACCCAGCGGTCTGCGTCCTCATAGTCACTGTCATCAGACGAACTGGGGCTTCTGCTCCCTCCTTCCTCCGCTCGAAGCATTGAGAAATTTCCTCCCCCCTCAAAACAGGTTCTCTTTTCTTGCTAGGAGGCTTCTCATGTTTTTTCTCCCTCCGGGAGGGCGGAGCAATATGGGTCATTTTGACTCGGCAATTCACAGCACAGTGCCCCTCCTTCCCACAGCGGAAGCAGACGGAAGGCTTGGGTTTGCCTGTGAATTCTCCCCTTCCCCCTTTTTGTGCCTTTGGGAGGGGAGATTTGGTGGGGGGAGGGGAATCCTCAGCTTCTCCCTCTTCCTTGTAATGGAGTCTAGCCAAATCAACCTCAACATCTGCAGCATGCTCGTACCAAGGTTCTAAGCGGCGGGGGAGTCTCCTGTTTACACATTTCTGGTAAACGTCTTTGTTCAAGCCATCCGCGAAACGATCTAATAAGGCCTCTTCAGACCATCCTCTCATATAAGCTGACAATTCTTGGAATTCCTGTACATATTCAGGCACAGTCTTTTTCCCCTGTCTGAGGGTCGTAAACTTAATTCTAGCCCGGCGCTTGGTGAGAGGGTCATCAAAGCGTCTTCTCATGGCTGCTATAAAACCATCAAAATTCCTCAGGAGAGGGGAGTCACTATTATGTAATCCAACCATCCATTCAGCTGCTTTCTTCTCTAAAGCCATTAACACTATTCTTACTTTAGCTTCATCAGAATCCAGGTCAGGCCCATATATTTGCATATAATTCCAAACCTGAATTATAAACAACCCCAATCCACTGGGTTCTCCATCATATTTTGCGCTTAAGGGTGGGACCTTAGCCATCCAACATCGCCTGCCCCCCCCCCCGCTCTCAGAATGTCTCTAGCTGCAGGGGGAGAGGTTGGTGCTGGGTCTTCTTGTGCACATTCCCCTTCGCCCCCCCCCCAGTCTCCCTTAAGCTAAGCAACGGGTACCTTCTCTCTAGTTCCTCCGCCGGTCCTCTTTCCACACCACTCTTTCGAGCCCGGCGTTCGCCCCACACCTCTTCAAGGAGTTTCATGGCTTGGGACACCTTGTAGTCTTCCTCCTTAGATCCATGCCAGTCAGCAGCTGGTTTCCTGGGCCTCCTCCTCGTGACTCCAGTTAGTGGTTCATCGGGTTCCTCTTTCTGTCCCACTCCCCAAGTCCACCTGGGTCGAACAGTAGGTTCCTCCACTTTCAGTTCGGCCAGCATTTCCATTAATGATGGAGCTGCCGTTGCTCCCAAATCTTCTTCCTGGTCACTGCCGTGTAAAGACATTTCTTTTTTTCTTCTGTGAGGGCATCCCCCTCGGAAGGTGTTCACTCCGGGTTGGGTGCGAGGTGAGACTCAGCTTCATTCATTTATTTAATTTCTATGCCGCCCAATCCCGGAGGACTCCAGGCGGCTTATAGAAATGAAAAAAAAAGAATTAAAAAAAATTATTAAAAACAATGGGACACAATAAGTTAAAAACAGACACTCAATCGGACGGGGCTGGACCTCCATCAAGGGGTCAACAGCCCCAGGCCTGCCGGAAAAGCCAGGTTTTAATGGCTTTGCGAAAGGCCATGAGAGTGGGTAGGGCCTGGATCTCTGGGGGCAGCTCATTCCACAGGGCCGGAGCGGCAACAGAGAAGGCCCTACTCCTAGGCACCGCCTAAGTCCTGCTGAAGGTACCCGGAGAAGGCCCATCCTGTGCGATCTTATTGGTCTGAGGGAAGTATGTGGCAGAAGACGGTCCCATAGGTACCCAGGTCCTAGGCCATGTAGGGCTTTAAAGGTAATTACCAGCACCTTGAATCGTGCTCAGAGACCAGTGGGCAGCCAGTGCAGCTCACGGAGGATAGTTGTGTGTTGTGACTCAGCAGATGTCTGCTGTGAGTCTTTTCGGGATGCAAGATTCATTATGCAGCTGGGGCTCATTAGGGGCATATTCTGGGGATAAAAGGATGGATGGTGCCACGCCCTAATTGCAGGAGTCAACGTTCCTTGGTTTGTTCAACAGTGATTGATCATCGGTCGTGGGTTATGTAAGATACACTTGAAGAAGCGCTTTATTTCCTGTAACCCTGATTCAAGGCTACACTTGGAGAAGTGCATTGCTTGTAAGAGTTTTTGTTTGGTATTTTGTTATCTAGTCAGAGACTTTATTTATGTTATTTTTGGGCTCGCAGCCAGTCTGAGCCAAGAACTGATAAAGAGAGTTCCTTTTAAGTTTGTCTGCCTGCTGTTTAACGAGCCGAGAAGGGGGGACAGAACAGGTGTGATATGGGTGTACCTTGGCACACCCAGTATCGCTCGTGCGGCTGCATTCTGAACTAATTGCAGTCTCTGAACACTTTTCAGGGGCAGCCCCAAGTAGAGCGCATTACAGTAATCCAGACTTGAGATGACGAGGGCATGAGTGACTGTCTGAAGTGCCTCCCGGTCCAAATAGGGCCGCAATTACTGCACCAGGCGAATCTGGGCAAAGGCCCCCCTGGTCACGGCCGACAAAGGATGTTCCAAGGTCAGCTGCGGGACCCCCAAATTGCGAACCCTCTCTGAGGGGGGCAGTTTTTCTCCCCCCAGGGTTAAGGACGGACTGGATGGACTGTCCTTAGGGGGCAAAATCCACAGCCACTCAGTCTTGTCAGGATTGAGTGCGAGTTTGTTCACCCCCATCCAGACCCTAACAGCTTCCAGGCACTGGCACATCACTTTCATCACTTCACTGAGTTGGCACAGGGCGGACAGATACAACTGAGTATTGTCCGCATATTGGTGGTATTTGATCCCGTGCCGGCAGATGATCTCACCCAGTGGCTTCATGTAGATGTTAAATAGGAGGGGGGACAAGACCAAACCCTGCGGCACCCCATAATTGAGGGGCCTAGGAGTCGACCTCTGTCTTCCGACCAACACCGACTGCGACCTGTCGGAGAGGTAAGAGGAGAACCACCGTAAGATGGTGCCTCCCACTCCCACCTCTTCCAGCCGTCGCATGGTCGATGGTATCGAAGGCCGCTGAGAGGTCAAGGAGCACAAGGACAGAGAGTGCCCTCTGTCCCTGGCCCGCCAGAGATCATCGGTCAGTGCGACCAAAGCGGTTTCGGTGGCGTAACCAGGCCTGAAACCAGACTGAAAAGGGTCTAGATAATCTGCTTCATCCAAGGTCCACCGGAGTTGGAGGGCCACCACCTTCTCAACAACCTTCCCTAAGAAAGGGAGATTGGAGACTGGATGATAGTTTTTAAAAATAGCTGGGTCCAGAGAAGGCTTCTTGAGGAGGGGTCTCACCACCACCTCCTTAAGAGGCCGTGGAAAGGATCCCTCCATCAAGGAGGGGTTCGTAATTCTCTGGAGCCAGCCTCGTGTTACCTTCCTGCTGGTCGAAACCAGCCAGGAGGGGCACGGATCCAGTAAACAGGTGGATGTACTCATCGCTCCCATGGCCTTGTCCACTTCATCAGGGGTGACAAGCTGGAACTCATTCCAGAAAGTCTGAGCAAGACCCTCCCTCGGCATCTCTGCTGGTTCTGTCCAAATAGAGTCCAGGTGTGTCCGAATCTGAGCGGTTTTGTCTGACAGAAACTGAGCAAACTCCTCAGCTCGACCCTGCAAGGCATCCCCAGTTTCCCCCCCATTCAGGAGGGAATGGGTTATCCTAAACAGGGCGGCTGGGCGAGATTCTGCGGATGCAATAAGAGCGGAAAAATGTGCACATTTTGCTGCCCTTATCGCCACGAGATAAGTCCTAATAAAGGATCTTAGCAGTGTTCGGTCGGATTCGGAGTTACTAGCCCTCCAGCGTCGTTCTAGGCATCTCTTTTGGCACTTCATCTCCCGGAGTTCCTCAGTAAATCAAGGAGCCCTCCTGGATCCACTGCCGCGGAGAGGCCGCAAAGGTGCAATCCGATCCAGGGCCCCAGTCGCCACTATGTTCCAAGCGGCAACCAGGGACTCTGCTGGGTTGTGGGCAAGAGAGTCAGGTATCTCCCCAAGCTCCTTCTGAAAACCCAATGGGTCCATCAGGTATCTGGGGCGGAACCACCTAATCGGTTCTACCTCCCTGCAGTAGGGGAGTAGCTTCCAGAAATCAAGCCTCAACAGGAAGTGATCCGACCATGACAAGGGCGAGATGTCTATTTCCCTTAACTCGAGATCACGTCTCCACTGCCCCGAGAGAAACACTAGTTCAAGCGTGTGTCCCACTCTATGAGTCGGACCCTGGATTACCTGGGTCAAGTCCGTGGCTGTCATGGAAGCCATGAACTCCTGGGCCCCATCAGAGCATTCGCCTAAGGACGGCAGATTAAAGTCCCCCAGTACTAACAGTCTGGGAAACTCAATCGCCAGCCCGGCTACCGACTCCAGGAGTGCAGGCAGGACTGTTGTGACGCAGCTAGGAGGTAGGTACATCAACAACAAGTCCACTTGAACCCCTAGGTCCAACCTCACAAGAAGGGACTCACACCCAACAATCTCCGGAGCAGGGCTCCTGCGAGGAGCTAAAGATTCCCAGATAATAATTGCCCTTCCCCCCCTTCTCTGGTGTCGTGGTTGATGGAGCACCTGAAACCCTTCTGGGCACATTTCAGAGAGGGGGACTCCTCCCTCATGGCCCAGCCAGGTCTCAGTAATACATGCCAGGTCTGCCCCCTCGTCAAGTATTAAGTCCCGGATGAGGGGTGCTTTCTGGATCACAGACCTGGCATTTAGCAACAGCAACCTGAGACCAGGGCCCTGAATTCTCCTGCCACCTGGTCCTAGAGTTGAGCTTACAGGGCCGGAACGAGGGATCGCTGTGACGTAGCGAGCCCTCCTTCCCCGGTAATGGCTAGCCCTGTAGCCCCCGTCGCACCTGCCTCTCCCCAACATGACCGGAATGCTCCGGCCTGCCCCCATCCCAGAAGGCCCCTCCCCCCTCCCACAGCCCACACTCTACCCGGCAAGCCACGTCCATCACTCATTCTAGGATGAGAGGGTAGGCCTGGGCCCCCCTACCACTTCTGCCCACTCCATTGGCCCTGACTGAGGTTTTTTTTTCAAAGAATATAATAATTTCACTGCAGTTAACATGTCCCTTTTGGCTGGATTCAATAGTATTTTAGTGTCAGGTGCTCCTTCGTTTAATAATCAAGAAAGAAACCACTCAACTCCATGCTTAGAATTAAGGGTACTTTTTCTAATTACAAACGATGAGTAGCAAAGCAAAGCTGAGTCTGAGTAAAATGGCGTGAAAGCAATAGATATCATGTATAATTCAATCCCCTCCCCTTGGCATCCCGTTTCATAGTCCAATAATAATTCACCCAACCGTCAGGTGGGAGATGTCTTCAAAAAACATCATCAGGGTGGAATGCTGGACAGTGGCTCAGTGGTTAGGGTGCAGTACTGCAGGCCACTTCAGCTGACTGTTATCTGCAGTTCGGCTGTTCAAATCTCACCGGCTCAGGGTTGACTCAGCCTTCCATCCTTCCGAGGTGGGTAAAATAAGGACCCAGACTGTGGGGGCAATATGCTGACTCTGTAAACCGCTTAGAGAGGGATGAAAGCCCTATGAAGCAGTATATAAGTCTAACTACTACTACTATAGTTCGCCTTGGCGGGAAACTCCCTTCTTCCACATGCACAGATAGATGGTCAAGACAGCTCCTAATAACAATCCTCCAGTACATAATGATTCCCCTCCCAAATACCATGCCCCCCTCCCCGTTTCAATGGCAGCCGAAAAGCAGCAGCGAAGCAGAGGCTGACAGTTAGTCTATGAAATCATCTCAGTCACTGCATGTATTTGAATCCAGAATTTTCTGTTGCTGTTTTTTTACATCCACCTAGCATGATAAAATATCCCTTGTTGTTGTTCACATTTTTGGCATTCTAGACAATTTCTTCGGTGACCTAGACCCACGAGACATCATTTTATAAAAATTCTCCTTAAGATTATAATATAATGTACATTTCAATCCTCAGTGTGTATTAGCTCATTTTGTCATACATTCTTTTCCTTATTTTTCTTCCATATCAAATTTTCCTTACAGTTTGTATATTTGGTAGTGGTTTGGCAGCCTAGGTCGCTGGAACTGGCAGCAACCCAGACCTGCCATGCCCCTGAACTGGTTCTCCTATGGGACCGCCATCTTGATTTTCGCTTCTGTGTATGCACAGAATAATTGTAATTGCACAAATTTGATTTTTTTTCTTTTTCATTTTGCGCATGCACAGACCTAGTTTTCTGCAAATGTGCATGCATGCACTGAACAGGCAGTAATGCCAGGATCAACCCACCCCTGGGGTCATGTGATCCCCTTTTGCGAACTTCTGACAAGCAAAATCAATGGGAAAGTCACTTAACAACCATGTTAGTTGAATTGTGAGCCGCCCTGAGTCCCCTTAGGGAAAAGGGCGGCATACAAATAAAGGCAAAAGTAAAAGTAAAAAGTTAGTAACTGCAGTGATTCACTTAACAATTGCAGCAAGAAAAGTCATAAAATGAGACAAAACTCACTTAACAAATGTTTTGCTAACAACAAAAATGTTGGGCTCAATTGTGGTAAGTCAAGGATTACCTGAATTTCAGGAATGAGAAAATGCCCGCTCCCCTCAGTCTTCTCATCTTAAGGTTGAACATTAGTTTCTTTGTAGAGTTTACTTTCTTCTTGACCTTCTTTTAGTCCCTCGTTCTTCTTTCCATCTTCTCTGCCCTTTGTTTTGTTTTACTTTCTGCCACAACCTAGTTCTCCCTTTCAGCAATTGATTGCAAGTATCTTTTTTTATCTTCCATAGCACCTTCTCCCCTCTGCAGCTCTTTTTCCATTAACTTATTCTGCTGTAGGATTCTGCTTATCCTGCTGTAGCCAGACGCATTAGATCACCTGTGGAAGATAAAGAATTTGTTTGTAGAGAACCATTTGTCAGGCTTTATCTGTCAGGAGTTCGTGATTTCCACATCTTTTCCCCTTCAAAAGATCCATGTTGTAATCTAAGAGATGTTCCTTTTAAAAAAACAAACAAACAAAATATAATATAGGTTTGCAGAAGATTGTCAATCTCTGTACTAACACTAGAACATGTTCTTTGAACGGAGAGATGAAAAGATATAGGTGAGTCATGGAACAATTTTGGAAATGTATTACATGATATTTTTTTGAAAATAGATATAAATATTGATACAAGGAGCATGCAGAAGAGGGCCAGAAGGAAGTGGAGAACAACTGAGGATCCCAAATTCTAAACACTGTATAGGACAGTGATGGTGAACCTTTTTTCCCTTGGGTGCCAAAAGTGTGTGGGCGCACCCACATCCATAGTTTAATGCCTGGCCCTGTGCCATGCTCCCTGTGCATTTCCACATGACCCCCCATGCTGCCCCACACATGCGCGCACAGCTTTTTTGGAGCCTGGGGAGGGTGAAAACAGCCTTCCCCGCCCCCGGAGTCCCTCCAGAAGCTGGAAATGGATAGTTTTCAAACTTCTGTTTGGCCCATTGGACCCAGAGGCTTTCCTGAAGCCTGGGGAGGGTGAAAAACAGACCTACCAGAACCACCGGAAGTGGGGGGGTCTCCCCCCAGCCTCCCCCGGCCCTCCAAAAGGCCAAAAATCAGTTGGCCATGTGCACTGGAGCTGATGGCTCGTATGCCGGCAGATATGACTCTGCATGCCACCTGTGTCATGCATGCCATAGGTTTGCCATCATGGGTATAGGAGAAGACATAAGGAAACACATGCCTCTGGAGAATGCAATAAACCTGGTTTGGATCCAAATTAGCAGATCTATTTGCTCTGTGCATCTAAAATACTGTGTAAACAAACTCTTTTATGGTGTTCTATCTGTCTTTCTGCTGTGCAAATTCAGCCATTGTTAACTAGATGTAGGATTTTTGCAAAGCTGACCGAGTAGCAGTCTCTCTCCCTTACAGCAAGAAGGAAAGACAAAGAGGTGGTCTCTAAGTGATCTTAGATCTAATTGAGATCTGATTTCAATGATTGGGTTGGAAAACATCAGTTTGACTTGTGTTGCCCCATTTCTTATCAGAGTTGCACATCCTTATTAACTGATATAATGTACAAAGGGTCCATCTCATAGTGCACCCAAACATAGGCAAGTGATTCCCTGGAATTTCCCTACAACCAGAACAGCAAGAAAGTCCTATAAGGGATACCTTCCTTTTTCCTCCTGAAAACAAACAAACAAATAAGCACATCTAAGCAGAAGCAGACTGACCAGCGTACAATCTCCAAGGCATAAAATGTGCTTATGTCTTGTACTCAATAGCAAGGAAAACATGGAAGAAACTGCTCAGAGCAAAAGGAGTGGAGATGAAGAGTAAATGGAAGCACAGGGACAAAGCTCAAGGGCTTGTCTGAAGTGAACATGGAGCTTCCCCAAAAATAGTTGTGAAAGGAGCAGGGCAAGACTTTGAGCATATCCAAATAAAACAAGACTCCCAACATAGGGTGATTCCGTGCCACTCCTGATATCCTCTGGCAAATGCTTCTTTCCTGAGAAGGTAATACTCCTCTCCAGAGTCCTGGAATGTTCTCCTGGATACGGTTCTGACATGACATCTGCCAGCTTCTTCTGGGATTACTCAGATTACTCAGGTGTCCTCTTAACATGTTCTTGCTTATTGTAACTTTTATTTCTAGTCTGTCTTTTACAGTTATGTTTTTGGTAGGTTGGGCTATAGTTTCTTTTTGCATGAAGACTGATGCAAAGAACAGTTAAGCAACTCTGCTTTCTCCCTACTGCCTGTTACTTCCTTGCCATCTTCTCTCTTTAGTGAGCCAACTGCTTCCTTGACTTTTTCCTTGGTGTGTGTGTGTGTGTGTGTGTGTGTGTGTTGAAAGAAACTTTTTAAAATTATTTTTGACTTTTGTTGCAAGTCTTTGTTCATTCGAAACCTTTGCTTTCCTGACTTCATTTTTGCAGAATCTGGCTAACAGCTGATATTCTGATATTTTTTTGCCTTTCAGTTTATCAGAGAGATCTTTGTGCAGCCATGCTGGTTTCTTCTTGGGATTCTTTTGCCCCCCTCCCCCCAGTGGTATTGTGTTGGACTGGACTTTTATGACCATATTTTTTCAGAGTTTCCCATGCTTCTTGAGTTGTTTTTCCCTTTAGAATAGAACAGAACAGAACAGAATCCTTTATTGGCCAAATGTGATTGGACACAGAAGGAATTTATCTTTGGTGCATAAGCTCTCAGTGTACATAAAAAGACAAGATACATTCATCCAGAATGTTAAGGCACAACACTTAATGATAGTCACAGGGTACAAATAAGCAATCAGGAACTAATCATTATCAATATACTTAGGATTTTCTTCCAAGGAACCTTTCCCAAGCTCTCTCTGAGTTTGTTAAAATCAGTTTTTTAAAAATCTAAGAGTCTGGTATGATTATAATTTGTTGCTTGTGTTTGCATTATGTTGAATTCCAGTATGACATAGTCACTCTCACCCAAGGTTCCTGTAATTTCAACTCCCTCTATCACTCCTTCTCTGTTCGTGAGAATTAGGTCCAGTATGGTCGTCCCTCTAGTTCTCTCCTCTATGTTTTGGACAACAAAATTGTCAGCTAGGTTGATCAGGAACCTGTTTGATCTCAAATTTGATGCAGAATTAGTTTTCCAGTTGATGTCAGGGTAATTAAAATCTCCCATTACTATTGTGGTTTCCTATATATATTTGTTAGTTGGTTAGCAAAAAATACATCTATCTTTTTCTGTTTGGTTGGATGGCCTATAGCAGTGATGGCTAACCTTTTCCAGACCGAGTGCACAAAGTACACCCTGCCCTCCCCGCATGTGCACACAGCCCCCCTGTTTGTGCCCTGCCTCCCACGCATGCACAGCAGCAGAGACCTAACAACCAACTGGCCAGCAGGAGGCACATACACATGCACGGTGGAGCTGAACTAGGGCGACAGCTCTCATGCTCACAGAGAGGGCCAGCGTGCCACCACGGGCCTGTGGCATCACGGGCCTATAGTATACACCTATGGCAATGTCATTCTTTTCTTCTTTTATATTGACCCATATGAATTCTAGCAGGTTTTAGACTTTGGTTTCATGCATTTCTGTAGCAATATAGTGGTCCTTTACATACAGTGCAACTCCACCTCCTCTTTTATGGAGTCTGTTTTTTTAATAGTTTATTTTGTAGAATGTTGGCACCCACCCTTCTCCTAGAAGAACGAAATATTCTAGGAAATATTAAAAATATTAAAAATTTCCCTGGATGAGAAAAGGCTCTTGGAAAGCAGCCCCCACCTTTGTTAATAGCCCCAGAAAGACTGGGCCATCCTCTCTACAAGACAAAAGACCTTCACCCTCAGGACACGATAGGATTAGCCCTCTACCCATATCACTACATGGCACCTGGGAAAGATTACATCACCCAGCAAGATTCAACTAAGCTCAGGACTCAAGACAACCTATAAAGTTACCTGCATGGCCCCATGGGAGTCTGACAACCAATCAGAATACATTTCTTTCACAGGAACAGGAAGCAAGTTCAAAGCCCAAGAGAGAGTATAAATATATCTCACTATGCCACCCAGCACTTCAAACCATGTGGTCCTGTCGACCATTAAACCATCTTTCCAATCAGCCTCCATGTTTCCAGTGTCTTTCTTCCCACTTGGAACTGAACCCAGATGGCCATTTCTTCCAACAGTATCTATCAGTAAGTTCTAGTCATGGGTTTCATCCAATCAAGTTTCAGTATCTTCATGTACTAATAATTCAAGCTCACGCTATTTGTTACCCAAATTTTGAGCACTTGTATACAGGCATTTGAGATCTTGATGTCTGACTTCACTGTAGGTATGCTTCCTATACCTCCTATTTAGTGTTTTAGTTTGTCTTCCTTCTCATCTCTCCTTACCTCATTATTGAGTTTTTGCTTGGGGCTATTGAAACTACAGTCAAGTCCTACTACACTGTGCCTTCCATAAAGACTCACAGACCATTTCATAAAAACATGCCTGATAAAATACCTAGGAAACATCCATTTTCTTCTATGTACAATTGCTGTTGTCAGATCAGTACAATGCAGTTTCTTTGAATATGGCTAAATTTTGTTATACCATCTGCAAAATTAGGCCCACTTTGCCTGCCCACTGACAATCCACCCCTAATTGTAATATATCATTTTGTCTTTTATTATTATGGTTCATTGCACAGTCAACCAGATATTCAGACTGGATTTGGCTTTTTGTCTGCCTATCGAGTCCTTTCCAAGGAACTGCGAGAGGCAGATCTGGTCTGTGACCACAATAAAAATGATCATTAGTTCATTTGTGACTCCTGTTGAATCTGCTATCTGCAGTTAATGAACTCCCACTCCCCAAAAGCCAGTCAGAGCAGGCATCCCTGGAGTCCAGCAAGTGGACTGACTCAGTGCTGTAAAGCAGTCACTGTATATGTTTTGTGTGTTTGTGTGTCCATGTTAATTTTTACAATGACCTGGAAGTAGCCTCTAGACAAGAGGAACATTTGAACATCCGCACACGCAACTCACACAACAGAGATAATTTTGCTCCTTGGAATCATCCCCTGCTCGATTACATTTGCAACTGCTGACTCTACAACCTATTTGCAGCCCAGGACATCTGTCTCCCAAGCCGCAATGAGAAGTGACACCACAAAGCCGTTTTGTGGACGATGGCCATTTTTCATTCCAAGCATTAGCGTTCTTAATGTGACATCTCTTCTGTTGAAAAGCCCCCCTCGAGTACCAATAAACAGCTCCCTGGCTGAGCAATTTTGTCCTCTAATTTAGAGTTTAAGTGTATTTACTAGGAGATCACCCCTTTACTAAGCTGACAACCCCCAAATTGAATGTCAACTTCCACTTCAGTATATCAGTGATAGAAGTCACAATCAACTGGAAGACTGCTGAGGCTGCATTTCATTAACCACCCTCATCCAGCAAGGGGTTCAAGTGCCTTTTCTTTGGGGTTTACAAAATACCCATTTATCATTTAGAAAGAATCCCTTGTAGATTTGTAATTGGCAATAATGGCATACAAATGGATCACACCATTGTGATGTCCTCCAAAGGCCATAGGATGGGTCCCTCGGCCCTCCTTTCCCTGAGTTCCAGATTCTAGAAGCATTTTATGCACTCCCTTACTTCATCTATATGGAGCAACAGGTCTCCTTTGTATGCATAAATTCCAGCCAGTCCACATCTGAAATTAAAAATCCTAAGCTAGAAAAAACATGAGCCAGAACATGCCTAGTCCCCTTAACTGTTCATCACGTAGTTTATCCTCCAGCCCTCAATTTCTCATTGTTGCTCATCCCTGCACACTTTCTAGAGTCTTAACATGTTTTTTACATTGTGATGACCAAAACTGGATGCAGTATTCCAAGTGTGGTCTTATCAAGGCCTTATAAACCAGTACTAACACTTCATGTGATCTTGGTTCTATTCCTCTGTTAATGCAGCCTTGGTTTTTTGGCAGCTGCAACACAGTGCAGGCTCATATTTAAGAGATTGTCCACTAAGACTCCAAGATCTCTCTCACAATTATTGCTGGTACCTATTTTATATCTATAGATTTGATGTTGGTTGCCTAAGAGTAAGACCTTACTTTTCTCACCACTGAATTTCATTTGTTGGATAGGGCTCAGGATTCAAGTCTGACAAGGCCCTTCTGAATCCTGAGTCTATCCTCTAAAGCAGGGGTGTCAAACTCGGGATGACACATCGTCGTGTGATGTATCTCAACTTTCACCCTCTTCGCTAAAACCGAGGGTGGACATGGCCAGCACATGATGCATCCAGCCCATGGGCCACGAGTTTGACACCCCTGCTCTAAAGTGTTAGCTATTTCCCTCAGCTTGATTTCATGCAAGATTCTGATTGACACATGTTAACACATTTTAACTTAGATTTTTCCTTGATTTTATTTTCTTCTTGTTGCAGAAGCCTTATTGTCATTAGTATATTATTCAATATTTTCTACAGGAATGGGAAAGGGATTCAGTAGCAGGATGAAGTGTGCTGTGTAACCCCCTCTCATTTCATCTCTTGCTGTGCAAATTATTTCCAATGTCTCTTACCGCAATAATGTTGCCATGAGCTTTCATTCTTGTACAAAATAGACTTTTCTCTTGAGATGTTTGTATAGCTTAGTTAGAAATGCTGGATTTTGCTGTCCTGTTTACTCAGAGCTACTCCAGGCTGCCCTGCTTGGTTGCCTGTGAGACAGAAACAGTCCCGTAGTCTTGAATTTGGTCAAATAAGAGAAAATGGTTTTATAGTGAAATTAATGTAGTCGACCGAGCTGGTGGTTTTGGCTGATAGGTAAATGATGGCTCCTTAGCTAAAAACAACAAAACAAAAAAGATTACAATAACAGTTAAGATTTAGAAAAAGAATGATTAAGAGGTTGGCGCACTTAGATGAAAAAAAGGACAATAGGAAGACAGATACAGGTTAATGAAGAGGAAATTAATGGACCAGAATGAGCAACATGTAACCAAGGAGTTATAGGAGGAAAGAGGCAGGGTGGTAATTAGAAATTTTGCAGAACAGATGACTGTAGGGGATTGTTTTACACGAAGGAGAGTTGTCTGTCTGAAAGGGGAAGATTTTTACATAAAAAATTAAATTAAGTTAAACTTCTTTACATAAAAAATAATTGCCTGTTTGAAAGCAGAAGCAGTCCACAAGTTGGAGAAAAATAAAAGAGAAAAGCTGAAAGGAATTGAATAAAGGTTACCATACTGAATTTCGAGACAACTGTTTCAGATAATTTTTAAAACAAGATGGATGGCAACATCAGCAAGTATTAAGGGCTCTATTGACAAAAGAAAGTTCAGAACCATATTGGTTGGAAACATGCAGAAGAGGCCTTCATCCTGCAGAAAAATGGCTAGAATGATAATGAGATAGATGATAAAGATAGATAGATAGATAGATAGATAGATAGATAGATAGATAGATAGATAGATAGAGAGATAGAGAGATAGAGAGATAGATAGATAGATAGATAGAAAGAAAGAAAGAAAGAAAGAAAGAAAGAAAGAAAGAAAGAAAGAAAGAAGAGAGAGAGATGGAGGGAGGGAGGGAGGGAGGGAGGAGAGGGGGAGGGAGGGGGAGAGAGAGAAATTGTATAGATATATCAAATTTGGCCATAAAATATTAACTCTAGCTTTTGCATATGCTCCTAATCAGGGTCATATTGGTTACTAACTAAAGATTATGAATTTTACAATAGGAGATGACTTCAAAATTCATTCATTTAAATCTGGACTGCTTAATAACATTGAAAATGGAACACATACAGAGGTGGTATTCAGCAGGTTCTGACCAGTTCTGGAGAACCAGTAGCGGAAATTTTGAGTAATTTGGAGAACCGGTAAATATCACCTCTGACTGGCCCCGCCCACATCTATTCTCTGCCTCCCGAGTCTCAGCTAATCGAGAGAAAATGGGGATTTCGCAGTAACCTTCCCCTGGAGTGGGAATGGAGATTTTATAGTATCCTTCCCCTGCCACATCCACCAAGCCATGCCCACAGAACCAGTAGTAAAAATAATTTGAATCCCAGCTCTGAATGCATAGTCATGGATTTGTTGATTCATGTACAATTATAAATCCTACAATAAAAAAAACTCATTTTATTCAGCTAGATATAAATCCCACTCTAGGATAGAGTATGTATGAAGATTGAAAACTTTCCAAAAAAAATTCACCAGGTTAAAATTGCCCCAATACTTATATCAGATCACGCTCTGCTGATTATTATGTTCCAATTAGAATAGATTATCCCATTTATTTGTAATTGGCATTTTAATACTATGTTATTATACAATGCAGCTGCAACAATTAATTCAAACTTTGAGGATTTTTTGCAAGAAAAGAGTACAAATGGAACATCCATAAAAAATAAGGTGGGATGCTATAAAGACTGTATTAAGAGGAGGAGTACATGTAGACAAGATGAGCACATTTAAGGAAAATAGTCTCACAAAAAACAAGCAACTAGATTGTCAAAACTTGACAATCTATTAACAAAATATAACTGGATCAGCTATAAATATATAAACAAACATAGAATATAGAATAACTGGGTTAGAAGGGACCTTGGAGATTTTCTAGTTCAAACCACTGCTCTTACAGGAGATCTTATACTGATACCATTCTGGACAAATGGCTGTCCAGTTTCTTCTTAAAACCCTCCAGTGATAAAGTAAATAGTAACTTTACTATTAGTAAATAAAAGGAGAGAATAAGATGATTTAGAAACAGGTAAAACGCTCCTTTCAAATAATTCTTTCCAAACAAAAATACAAAATTCCAAACATGATAATGAAAATTAAGTTCCAAATATGATAATAGAAATTGTAGAATATTGGCAAATAAATCGAAAAACCTAAGGAAAAAATGTATTAGTGCAGTTATAAACAGTAATGGCCGAACAGAAACTAAAACCAAAGACATAAATAAAGAATTCAATTTTTTCAACTACTATCACTAATAATATTATATAATCCATCACTAATATAAATTAGAATTTCCAGAATTAGCTCCAGAGGATATGCAGTTTATGGAATCTCTTTTCTCTATTTCAGAAACTCCCGAAGTCCTTAATGCTATTCAAAATGGAAAATCTCCTCACCCTGATAGAGGAGCCAGGGGGATTTTATGAAGAATTTGAAGAAGTCTTAATACCTGAAGTTTTATTTTTATGGAATACTTTGCACCCAAGAGACCCCTTCCAGAGTCTTCATAACATAAGGTGACCAGATTTTCAGATTGGTAAAGAGGGACACCTTTGACCGGGGGGGGGGGGGGGTATTGATTAAAAATTTTATACGGAGCAACAAAAATTTCCATACAATGCAAAAATAGTATTGTAATGTTTTTTTTAATTTCAACATAACTACAATTTACAAATATAAATTGTAACTGTGGCCAAACATCCGAATTTTGATCACGTGACCATGAGGATGCTGCAATGGTCGCTAAGTGTGAAAAAATGGTCATCAGGCACTTTTTTCAATGCCATTGTAACTTTGGTCACTATATCACCTTTCTTGCCACAGTTCTTAAGTGAATAAATGCAGCTGATAAGTTAGTAACATAAGTGAATCTGGTTTCCCCATTTGACTTTGTCAAAAGGTGATTATATGACCCCAGGACACTGAAACCATCATAAATACGAATCTGTTGCCAAACATCAAAATTTTGATCGTGTGACCATGAGGATGCTGCAACGGTCACTAAGTGTGAAAATGGTCGCTAAGTGTGAAAAATGGTCATCAGTCACTTTTTTCAATGCCATTGTAACTTTGGTCACTATACCACCTTTCTTGCCACAGTTCTTAAGTGAATCTTAAGTGAAGATGTTATATCTTAAGTGAATCTTAAGTCTTAAGTGAAGATGTTATACAGTAGAACCTCTGGTCACAAACGCTTCTGACCAAAATAGTCACATTCTCTCCCCCCCCCCCCGCTGCTGATTTCCCCTTCTGCATCATTTTTTTTGTAAGCGCCAAATTTCCAAAATTAGGTTTGATTCATGACCAAATCAGTTTGCGACCAAAGTTATGGAACGAATTATGGTTGTGACCAGAGGTTCTACTGTATTCATGCCTTTACATACTCTATATCACCTCAAAATGTTGCACAGCCTTCATAAGTTTCTAATACAGATAAAATTAAATACAACATCAAAACCATAAAAAAGTAAAATTAACCTGGCTGGAAAATCCTATGCCTGTCTTGCTATTATTACTGACACACTTGCTGCAGTATTTGATGGCTAAAAGAAAAAAAATATTGTTAAAGTGTGTATTATGTTCACTCCCATGTCTTGTCTGCTGCGTTGATTTTGAATTCATTAAAAGAGCTTATTTTACATCAAATCCCTCTCATATTATTCTCCTATGTTCAATAAACCCTAAGAGACAGCATACTATACATGAAATTCCTGTAACTGTATATTTAGTAAATTGTGGAGCTGAGTTTATCCAATTAACTCAGTTTTTGGACTTGACTAATCACATACAATAAAGGAAATAAAACTATTTAGAATGAAGTGTAGTTGGCTATTTGTGATTAAGGGTGTCATGCAGAAACAATTATAGTTTTGATCAGGAAAATACCCTAAAAAAACCCTTTTGTTCTTTCAGGGTTTTTTTAAATGATTTTTCCATGGCACATGACATATTGTTTTGAATAAAAAAACAGCAGCTGCACATTTTTAAAAACCTACATTATTTTAAAATGCATTAAAAAAATAAAAGAAAAAAACCCAGCACACTTACCAGCAGGCAGAAACTCCAAGTTTCAAAGAAACTTTCCCACCATTTTGGAGCAGTCCTCCAACCTCCGTGCCCCTCCCCTCCGGAAAATCCAGGAAGTAACACTGGCGACCTCTCTAGCCATTTCCTGCAGCTCTATGGTACTAGATCATTTTTTTCTTATAAAATGAGGTGAATGCGACCAGCACGCGTGGGGGGGAGAGGTCCGTTTTGTTGCTTTAACGTTTTAATATCTTCAGTGAAAGTACTGAGACAGAGAGAGAGATGGATTAGACGGGGTGTCTTTTGTCTTGCCCCGGTTAGGATTTCTTAAGCAAATCCACTGGGCTTTCAACATGAAGCCAGAAAATCAGGACTTTTTTAAAAGGTGGAGGGACACGGGAAAAATTGTTATAAAGCGTGCTTGTCACGCTGAAATTGGTACGTCTGGTCACCCTATCATAACACCTAAGGTAATCCTGGCCAGCTAAAAGTCCTCAGGAAATGGTATCTTATAGATCTGTCTCAATATATGAGATAAACTATAAATTAAATTGTTAGTTGTCCCTTTAAAATTATTCATATAGATCAATCTAATTTTATTGCAGATCGAAATATATCTATTTCTATCAGGAAATTATTAAATATTACAATTAGTAAAACTAATGCTTTTTCTCTAGCCATTTGTTCTTTAAATATATTTAACAGAATCACAGAGTTGGAAGAGACCTTGGAGGTCCTCTTGCCCAACCCACTGCTCAAGCAGAAGTCCCTATACCAGTGACGGCGAACCTTTTTCTTACAGCGTGCCAAAATTGCACGCATGCATGCTATTGCGCACGCACATGTGCCCACTCAATCTCCCCACCCATCTACACATGCAACCCCTCCCCAGGTGGATTGTGATGAAACGGATCATTTCTGAACTTCCGGTTGGCCCGTTGGGGCTGTTTTTTGCCCGCCCCGGCCTCTGGAGGCTTTCCTGAAGCCTGGGGAGGGCATAAATGGCCTTTCCTGGCCCTGCGGAAGGACAAAAAATTATGTGCACTCCAGAGCCGATGGCTGGTGTGTCACCAAATATGGCTCTGCGTGCCATAAGTTCGCCATCACGGCCCTATACCATTTCAGACAAATGCCTCTCCAGTCTCTTCTTGAACAACCTCTGGTGATGAGGCACCTACAACTTCTACAGCGAAGCCGTTCTACTGGTTAATTGTCCTCACTGTCAGGAAATTTCTCCTGAGTTCAAAGCCTTTGATTCTTTGAAACTACAATTTTCAAAGCAAATATTAAAGGAATTTAAATCTGGGACTAGCTTTTGCAAGATAATTCAATATATTTATGGACCAACTAGAGCCCAGATAAGACTTTGTTTAATAGTTACAAATCTGATTCTCTCATGATTTTAAGAGATACAAAGCAGGGTTGCCCTTTGTCACCTTTATTATTCAACCTAGCTATAAAAATCCTGGAATAAGGTCCAACAATCAGACTTTCAGGATAGAATTGGGTGCTTAAGATGTTTCTGTTAAAGCTAAAAGCAGATGATATGGTTCTGCTCCCAGAGATGCTTTCCATGCAACTGGAGAAGGGGTTTTCAAGAGAAGGGCTTAGAATAATTTGCAGAGGTATCAGGATTATCAGTTAATTTTTATAAATCATATCAGGTTTTCAACAACTTAGGGCAAAATACCGTGGTAAAAATAAAAATTCTTGCACAGCTCAATTTTCTATTTCAATGCCTCCCAGTGGAAATTCCAGAACCAGCTTTAAGATAAATAAGTAAATAATAGAAATCTGCTTTCATGCAAAAGGGCTGAGAATAAATAATAGGATTTTATATAGACTTCAGAAAAAGGGGGCTGGGCACACCATATTGGACAATATGTATCATCAAGCACCATTTGGGCATATGTTCCCATCAGTGGTGGGATTGAAATTTTTTTACTACCGGTTCTGTGATTATAAATGATCAAAGTGTTCTCACCTCAGGAACTGGTCTTCCATTCTATGCCAGTTCCCCCCTCCCCCACAACATCATGATCCCAGTGGTGGGATTCAATTTTTTTTTACTATGGGTTCTGTGGGCATGGCATGGCTTGATGGGCCTGGCAGGGGAAGAATACTGTAAAATCTCTACTCCCTCCCAATCAGCTGGGACTCAGGAGGCAGAGAATAGATGGGGGTGGGGCCAGTCAGAGGTGGTATTTGCCCGTTCTCCAAACTACTCAAACTTTCTGCTGACGGTTCTCCAGAACTGGTCAGAACCTGCTGAATACCACCTCTGGTTCCCATTCATTATGAAAAACAATGGACCTCAACTGAAACTGTATTAGAGCCAAATTATTTTATAAATCAATGGATTTTGTACCCAAAATATTTTCACTAAAATGATGCTTTAAATTGGGAAGAATAAGTACAGAGCTTTGATAAAGGGTGCTTCTCCTTTAATAACATATATACATCAGGATAATCATTGTATGGCTAAAATGGAATTGTTGAGAGAAAACAATCTTTATAAACTAATTTTTTATATAATAATAGGGAATCTCTCAAGTAAGAGCAGACAGAGCAACAAATACGTAATATGTTACTATAGTTTTTTTAGTATCAAGTTAAATTTCTTTTGGGCTATAGAAATATTTGAGCTTCAGCAACACTGAAAATTGGTTTTTCATAATTTAATACTTCACTATTTAGAACAGGGGTAGTCAACCTTTTTATACCTACCACCCACTTTTGTATCTCTGTTAGTAGTAAAATTTTCTAACTGCCAACTGGTTCCATAGTAATGGTGATTAAATTAAATTAAGTCTATTAAATTTGAAAAAGGAAAGTGCTTCAGTATCGGACAAAACCCACCATCGTACCACCCACCATGAAAGCTGGAACGCCCATTAGTGGGCAGTAGGGACCAGGTTGACTACCACTGATTTAGAACAACACCCCAAAAATCTCAAATAATGTATAGATTATTAAAGGTAGAATTGTCTTAGAACAATTCATTAAGTGACCAATCGAAGTTACAGCACCATTGAAAAAAATGAGTTATGACCGTTTTTCATACTTATGACCATTGTAGAATCCTCCTAGTCACATGATCAAAATTCAGACCATTGGCAGCTGGCATGTACTGATGACGGTCGCAGTGACTTCAGTTCATGTGATTCTCTTTTGTGAAGAGAATGTGATCCCCATTTTGTCAATGGGGAAGCCAGTTTCATTTAACAACCGTGCTACTAACTTAACAACTACAGTGATTTACTTAATAACTCTGGCAAAAATGATCATAAAATGGGGCAAAAAATCACTTACCAACAGTCTTGCATAGCCACATAATTTTTGGGGTCAATTGTGATTGTAAGTCAAGGACTATCTGTAAGGTATATACAAACAGGAGATCCATCCCATAGTTTAACCCAGGGGTCTCCAAACTTCACAACTGTAAGACTTGTGGACTTCAACTCCCAAAATTCCCCAGCCAGCCATGCAAGAACTACAGTGGAAGATAATACATAACTGCCACTAAATCCCTGTTCAATTTGCACATATCTATCAAAATTATTCTGCCAAATGTTGGAGAAGCTGTCAAAACGGAGTCATTTTTTTCATCCATAGTGGTTATGGAATAAAGTTATACACTTCAACATGAATTTTGGGAGATATAAGTACCATCCCTAAACAAAAAACTCTCCTCAGAGTTAGGTTTACTGCATTTATTTGCAGGTCCTCAAATCTCAAGCTTAAATATAAAGAACCTATTCTACCGTATATACTCGAGTATAGGCCGACCCGAATATAAGCCGAGGCACCTAATTTTACCACAAAAAACTGGAAAAGTTATTGACTCGAGTATAAGCCTAGGGTGGGAAATGCAGCAGCTACCGGTAAATTTCAAAAATAAAAATAGATACCAATAATGTTTTTGAATATTTATTTCAAAGAAAAACAGTAAACTAGCGGTGTATTCAATGAAATACTTCACTCACCTCATGATGCTGATGTCCCGCTGTGATGATGATGTCCCGTGCAGCCGCGGGAGCGATGTCCCGCCTCCTATGACACACGGCACAGTGATTCCTATCATTGGATCACTGTACCAGAGGAGGTGGGACATCGCTATGTGGCTGCTTGCCATAACAAGGAGGAGGTGGGACATCGTTGCAGAGCGGCAGGAGGGGGAGGAAGGGGAATCGTAAGACAGCCCTGCATTACATTAGAACGTGAGGAGGGGTGATGGTGCGGTGCGCGCTGCGCGGCAAACTGACACAGAGGGAGGGGAAACTCACAGGGGCACTGGGCCATTCACGAGTGTCACCCAGCGGCATGGCCCCGCCCCTTTTTCTCCTCCATTTCGGGCAAATTTTTCACTGACTCGAGTATAAGCCGAGGCGGCTTTTTTCAGCCCAAAAAGTGGGCTGAAAAACTAGGCTTATACTCGAGTATATACAGTATTTAATTTTAGCAACTGAAATAATAATTACCCAATAATAATTACCCAACACTGGAAATCTCTAGATAACATAACACTTGAGATGTGGATTAACAAAGCCTCTTCAATTACCACATTAGAAAAATAAATTACAGTTATAATAATGAGACATCAGAAGCAGGAACCACAATTTTATCAAATTTGGATGGATTTTATGGTAGACCTCAAAGGCAATAGATAATACATTATATATATGGTAAATTTCTTCATGGACAAGAGAACCTGGAATTCAGATATATACATATATGCATGTATGTATAGGAGAAGCTGGAAAGCAAAAAGTTAAATTTCAAAAATTGATGAAAGTATTGAAAAAACGGCAAAACAAAGAGTTGTGTATCTTCCATGTCTCCAGGATTTGATAGGAAAAATAGTGAAACACTCAATTTCTGTTCTTCTTTAATCTTTTTATTAGGAAACATCTAATAGTAGTGAACAAAACCTTTATTTTCTCAGCCTCTCCTCCTTGGCTTTGTCATTGGCCAAAAATAAGTCATCATTGATACAGATAGTCCTTGACTTACAACAGTTCATTTAGTGACTGTTCAAAGTCACAAAAAGTTATTTATGAGCATTTTCATGCTTATAACCATTGCAACATCCCCATGATCATGTGATCAAATGTCAGCGGCTTGGCAAAGTGACATTTATGACAGTTGCAGTGTCCTGGGGTCATGTGATCAACTTTTGCAACTTTCTGACAAGCGAAGTCAATGGGGAAGCCAGATTCAATTAACAACCATGCGAGTAATTTTAACAACTGCAGTGATTCAATTAACAAATGTGGGAAGAAAAGTCGTAAAATGAGGCAAAACAACAGATTTCTCACTTAACAACATACATTTTGGGCTCAACTGTGGTTGTAAGTTGAGGACCACCTGTACATGTTTCTGATAGTAGCCGACATACCAGCAGATGGGCCGAGCAGATCTTTCCACATTCCCACAGTGTGTCATTATCCACTAAGAGCCTCCACTTGAGCATATTAGTTTTACATGTAGGCACTCCAACCCTCCCAATTCTGGCTCCTCCAAGTAGCATAAAGGAGGTCAGATCTGTCAGGGTTCCAAATAGCATCCAAAATTAAATCAGAGTCCAAGGCAAAGCATTCTTCAAAGTTCCAATTTATTAAGAGAGTCAAGTTGGCACATCTGGGAAAACCGGAATCTGAAAGCTTCCTAGTTTTCCCCACCCAGTTGAAAGTTCAAGATATTGCCCCCACACCCACAAGTCCATCCCATGGTCCAATCTTCCACTGCCAAACTGGCAGTTCCACCCATCCAGTTCCGGTCAGGTGCAGAGGTGCAGAGACAAAGGATGACCTTGGCTTTCTAGATAGAATTTTGTTATGGCTATATAGCATCTCATTCTTTACAATCCCCCCTCCTGTTTCCCCACCATAGAAAATGCATAACAGAATAATAGAAAGTGTGGCAGGTCTAAAGTATAAAAAAGAAAAGATGGCTGCAGGCCTGACAGGATCTTACAGCCATATCTTCCTCTATTCCTTGCTCAATGGTCTCCTTGCTCCCTCTTGTTAATATTATTTTCTTCTCGAGCACCCTCAAGAATATATGCTCTTGCCAAAAAGCTGTTCCTAGATCTGAGTTGGTGGGCTTGTGTAAGGTGACCAGATTTTAACATTGGCAAAGAGGGACACCATTGACCAGGGGGTGGGTGTTTTGATTTGGAAAAAAAATCGGGACTTTTTTAAAACGCCGCGGGACGTGAGACAAATTGTTCAAAAGCGGGACATCTGGTCACCTTAATTTAGATGCCCCTCAAAGGCAAAACTCAGGGGGCTGAATTCTACAGGGGGAGGAGTAAAGGGTGGATTTGAGGAGCAGCCCAAAGCACCGTCTGTCTAAATTTGCATCAGGCAGGCAGTAACATTTTCATAGAACATGATCAGAGGAGCAGCTGATCCTATAGAGAGACTCCTCCTGCATTCAGTCCCAAGCCTACAAGTGGAAGTACCTCTTCCTTCCTCCTTTCACCTTCCTTCCTTCCTTCCCTCCCACCCTCTTTCTTCCTTCTAATCTTCCTCCTTTTCCATTCTTTCTCCTTCTTTCCTTCCTCTTGCCTATCTACCTTCTGTCTTTCTGCTCTTTGGATCTCTCTTCCCCTTCCCTTCCTTCCTCCTTCCATACTTTCACCTTCCCTCCTTCCTCCCTTTCTTCTTTATTTTTCTGTTCTTCCCCTTCTCTTCCTTTCTTCTTCCATTATTTTCTTCTTTCCTCCCTCCCTCCCTTCTTTTTCCTTCCTCCTTCCATCCTTCCTTCTTCCTTCCTTCATTCCTCTTGCTTATCTACCTTCACCTTATGTCTTCTGCTCTTTCCCTCTCTTCCTTCCTTTTTCCTTCCATCCTCTCTTCTTTCCTCACTCACTCCCTTCCTCCTTTTCTCTTCCTTCCTCCTTCCATTCTTTCAGCTTTCTTCTTTTTGCCTATCTACCTTCTCTGTCTTTCTGCTCTTTCCATCTCTCTCTTCCCCTTCCCTTCCTTCCTCCTTCCATCCTTTCACATTCCCTCCTTCCTATTTCTTCCTTCTTCCTTCCTTCTGCCTATTTACCTTCACCTTCTCTGTCTTTCTGCTCTTTCCCTGTCTTCCCCTTTCCTCCCTCTCTCCCTTTTTTCTTTCTAGTTCCATCTTTTCTTCTTTCCTCCCTCCCTCCCTCCCTCCCTTTTTTCTTCCTTCCTCCTTCCTCTTGCCTATCAACTTCATCCTCAGTATCAATATAAAGCATTAGGATACAAGCAACAAAGTTGCAGTCCTGCAGTCATAAGTGGGAGAAGATGGGTGATAGGAACAATGAGAGGACTAACAGCCTTAGTGAATAGTTTGATAGTGGGGAGGGAATTATTTGTTTAGCAGAGTGATGGCATTCAGGGAAAAAAAACTGTTCTTATGTCTAGTTTTCTTGGTGTGCAGTGCTCTATAGTGTCATTTTGAGGGCAGGAGTTGAAACAATTTATGTACAGGATGTGAGGGGTCTGCAGATATTTTCACAACCCACTTTTTGACTCGTGTAATATACAGGTCCTCAATGGAAGGCAGGTTGCCAGTAATTATTATAATATTATATTAATATATGCAATATTCTATATGATATATAATATGATAAAAATGTTATATTAATATACACAATATACATATTCATATGAGAGAGAGATTATCTTAATATGTACATAATATTAATGTACACAATGTACATAATACATTCTTAATATGAGCTTAATAGCTTTGTGTACTAATCCCAATCCTACTTAATTTCCCCAACTCTCTCTTAATTTAGAATTGGGAAGGACTTAACAGGGATCAGGGTGGCTTTTCTCTCTTTCAGTCAGGCAGACAACTCACCTTTTCTCCAGATAGTAAACCTGGTTTTCTTTCTGTTCTTTTCTCCTACCTCCTTCAGCTCTGCTGAAAATCTTCTGCAGTGTATAGAGGATTGTTGGGGCACCTCTTCTGCTCTGCCACTTCACTACTTAGTCCAGAGTATTTGGGATACTGTGGATTAGTCTGTCATTTCAGAGGGATGGAAATGTTGCTAAGTGCACAAAAAAGGAAAGAAATAACCCAAATACTGAAAAGTACTGAATAAGGTACTTTTCAACATTTATCTCACAGTTAATTAATTGGTGGAAGGAGCAATCTTCAAACAGGCAGCATTTGGCTTCAAGCCACCCAAATGCTCATCTCACCAATGCCACAATCAAACCTGAAAAATTCAGGTAGATATCAGGGGTGGATTCTGGGTGGATTTACTGCCAGTTCACTTGTGCGTGCATGTTGGATACACGCTGCACACGCAGGCACAGTTCAATTAAAATTATTTTGCGCATGTGCAGAACTCAAAAACAAGATGGCGGCAGCAACAGTGGTGACCGGCGAACCAATTCGGGGGCGTGGCAGGCCTGGGTTGCTGCTGGTTCCAGTGACCCAGGCTGCCCTACCACTACCAGTTGGCCGCTGGTCAATATCCCACAGGTGCTTTTTTCAAGAGGCAACTAGAAGAAGCTTCTTCAACTCAAGGATAGTGGGGAATGGAAGGATTTCTAGCTGGTCATTTGCATCCTTTTACAGGATTGCATTGAAGCACTTTTATATGTATGTCTTATCGGGTTGAGTAGTGTTCCTGGTTACAGCTGTCTGTTGTAACCAGGAACACTTCCATTCCCCACTGTGTTGTCAGATCTGAAGAAACTTCTTGGATGAGAAGTGAAATATCTTCAAAAGAAAAAAAAAGACAGTCCAGTTGCCTCCTGAAAAAAGCACCTTTGGGACAACCGTGACCTGGATGACTCTACAGATAGGCAGCTAAATAACACAGAAAACGTATGTAGAAAAGGCTTGTCTTGGCCTCTTTTGCAACCTCTCAGGATGTTTTTCTCATCCTCCCCCACCTTGAGATTTTACCAATCCACAGCCAAGGAGGGATTAAAGAGGAGAGACAATCTCTCAGATAAGAGCCCTGAAATAACAGCAAGCTCTCTTCTCTTCTGAGAGATCATTGTGTAAAGGCCATGTGTCTGAGATGGGCAGCTATAAGTTTATAAATAAATGAATAAACTACTATAAATAAAAATTCTGAGTTGAATCTGGCAGCATAAGACTTGGCAAGTAAATTATGCTGATTTTTTTAAATAAAAAAGGTATGAATCTCTAGAAGATAATTTGGTCATGAAACCAAAGGAAACAATTAAAGCAGGAGTCTCCAAACCTGGCAAATTTAAGACTTTTGGACTTCAACTCCCAGAATTCCCCAGCCAGCCATGACTAATGCAATTCCCCATGGTTGGGGAATTCTGGGAGTTGAAGTCCACAAGTCTTACATTTGCCAGGTTTGGAGACCCCTGAATTAAAGAAGTATCAATTAAAAGGAAAAGGAGTAAGGAAAAAGGGGAGAAGGGCACGTAGAAAGAAGAGACGCTAGTAGTAGGATGACCAGATTACTGGCACTGGGTGAGAATTAGCAATCTGTAAAGGATTGATAAAAATTTAGTTGAGGGTGGGTGAATTTCTAGGCACCATGGGTTTAGTAGATATATCACAGTTGATTAGGGGATTGGGCTCAAACATACAATAAACAGTTGCAAGTATTCACCATGGCTAGTCTAGTGAAGAGAAGGACCAAGGGAGACATCATAGCAGTCTTCCAATATTTGAGGGGCTGCCACAGAGAGGAGGGGGCCAAGCTATTTCCCAAAGCACCCGAAGGCCAGACAAAGAACAATGGATGGAAACTGAGCAAGGAGAGATTCAACCTAGAAACGAGGAACTTTCTGACAGTGAGGATAATCAACCAATGGAACAAAAGTTGCCTTCGGAAGTTGTGGGAGCTTCATCACTAGAGGCTTTCAAGAAGAGACTGGACTGCCATTTGTCAGAAATGGTGTAGGGCAGTTATGGCAAACCTTTTAGATACTGAGTGCCCAAACTGTGTGCACATACATGCCCAAACTGAAAGGTGTGTGTGCACGAATGCATGCGCTAACATGTATGCAGACATGAACACATGCACAGCAGAGACCCGAGACCAGCTAGCCAGCGGGAGGTGGGATATCCCAACACCAGCAGTGTGGCTTTTTCTTTTGTGAGCTTCTGTTTCATCGTTTGCAGGGAAACAGAAGCTCATGAAAGAAACGTCACAGAAAGCTGAGCTGGGGTGACAGTGCACATGCCAGCAGAGATGGCTCTGTGTGCCATCTCTGGCACACATGCCATAGGTTCGCCATCACAGTATAAGGCCGTGATGGAGAACCTATGGCACGCGTGCCTCCTTGCTATTTATACTGGAGCTGTCAAGCAGGGCAGCCAATAGGAACAACAGAAACCTCCTGTGCTCAGCCAGGTGCACCTTAGCCAATAGATTGGCCACTGAGCACAACTGCGGCATTCTGGACGGGTCTGGTGGCGCCCCACCTACTTAAGTGAGTACGCATGTGTCACCACTGTGCATGCATCTTCGCTGCGGGGGGAGGAGTGTAATGTCCTCAACTTGTGACAAGTCCTCAACTTACGACCAACCGCAAGTCCTTGACATATGAATGACAGCCGGCAACTGCTGAGACGCGCCTATTGGCTAAGGCATGCCTGGCTGAGCGCGGGAGGTTTCTGTTGTTCCTATTGGCTGCCCTGCTTGACAGCTCCGGTACAAATAACTGTCAAGCAGGGCGAGGTGCTGAATCTGTATATAGTTGCCTTTTACCTTGTTGCCATCAATAAATCGTTGTGCTTATTACCTCAGCTGTCCAAGTCTCTTCCTGCCATTTCAGAGTCCAATACCACCCACTGGTCTAGACACGTCTTTGCATGTGCAGAAACATCATGCGCCCAAATCAGGAGTAAAAGAATTGGCAACCCACAACTGGGCAGAAGGTGGGAACACCAGAGCAAGGACTTGGGGTTACCCATTATATGAATGTTGCCTGGTGAGCCAAAAGAGACTGACAAAGCCCTGCCTTTGACCCACCCCTTCTGTTTCCCTCACTGAGCCAGCACATCAAGGGGTCCATATTTTTTTAATTTATTTATTTTCAAGGTGAATTTACCTAATTCTCCTTTCTCCTCCTAATTTCTTTACAACAACAACCCTATGAAGCGGGTTGGTTTGGAGGGACCCACCCCACTGGCTCTCATATCTAAGACAAGACTAGAACTCACCATCTCCTGGTGATTGACCGTTACTCAGCTGACTTTCATGCCTAAAGTGGGACTAGAATTCACTGCTCCCTGGAGATTGGCCCAAACTCACCCAGCTGGCTTTCTTGCCTAAGACATGACTAGAACTTCTACTACTACTGCAATGCGCTCTACATGGGGCAGCCCTTGAAGAGTGTTCAGAGACTCCAGCTGATCCAGAATGCAGCCGCGCGAGCAATTGTGGGTGCACCCCAGTACACCCACGTTACACCTATCCTCCGCGAGCTGCACTGGCTACCTATTGGTCTCCAGATACGCTTCAGGGTGCTAGTTATTACTTGTAAAGCCCTACATGGTATTGGACCTGGGTACTTGAGAGACTGCCTTCTGCTGATTACCTCCCACAGACCAATTCGATCCCACAGATTAGGTCTCCTCCGTATTCCATCTGCCAATGTCGGCTGGCGACTACTCGGAGGAGGGCCTTCTCTGTGGCTGCCCCGGCCCTTTGGAATGAGCTCCCCATGGAGATTCGGACCCTCTCCATTCTTCGGGCCTTCCAGACGGCCGTGAAGACCTGGCTGTCCCAGCAAGCCTGGGGTTGAGTCCCCCCCCCCTACTCGAATTTGCTGTGTCTGTTGTGCTTTTAAATTGTTCATATTGTCCGATTGTTTTTGTCTTACTTTTTGTAATTTCCCCTCCCTTGGCTTTTGTTCAGCCGTCCTGAGTCCCTTCAGGGAATAGGGCGGCCTACAAATTGAATAAACTCCAAACTCCAAACTTCCAGCTTCCGGGTGATTAGCCTAAAGTCACCTAGCCAGCTTTTGGCATACAGTGATACTAGAACTCAACATCTTCTAGTTTTTAAGTGAAGCCTTCACAACCAGACCAAACTGTGTTCCCAGGTAGCACCATAGATTAATGTATGGTGCTAATGTAGTAGAACCAGGAACATTTATGTATTTAACCAATTGCTTTGTTGAAAAGGACTCTGAGCCACCTGTGGTTTGGCATTTCTGAAAGCTTGGAGATTTTACATTCACTTACCTTTTCCATTATGAGAAAATACAAGTATGTTTTCCAGCCCAAGAGCCCTTTGGCATCCTTTGCCTTCCTTGCTGAAAGTTAAAGCTGAACAATTTCTTAATTGCACTTTGGCAAACGGCACTAAACTTTTTTCAATGCAAATTTATACCAAGCGATCTATTTTCTCTGGAGCCACGCGCTCACTTTGCATCAAGCAACAGTGCAAAATGGCTTTTTAAAAATGATCAATTTTTGTTTTTCTAGTCCTTCGCAGTAATTGATTTCTGGTTCTTTATGTTGGGCTGAAGTGGCTGAATAGCTCCTCTCCCTCAGGAGACTTTGAACCACACTTCAGATTCATAAAGGTTTTGACCTCATTCTCCAAGAAATCAATAGTTGCCATTTTTGTTGTTTCAGATCCCAATGTTGCATCAACCATTTGGCCTCTGAGCCTGGAGCCAGAGATGGAGAAGCATCTTTTAGAGGAACAAAAAGTGATTTGTGGGGAAGGGACCCTGGGCTATCAGGCAAGGCAAGAGAGTTTCTTATAAGTGGCCTCTCTCCTTACTGAGCCTGGATGTTTGGGGAAGAATCCAACATTTGGGGGGGTTTATGGAAGTTTAAAGACAAGCTCTTTTGCTGAAGGATTGCATCCAGAAAAGTAGACCAGGACAATCTACCCCTGATTTAATACCATTTCTAATTAATTATAATTCAATTACTAGAAACAAACTGCATTTACTTTCCCTTTATATAATAATTTCCCTTTATTTTAATAATTTAATAATAAAAGAAATTAAAAGAAATTTGCAATTTAGTGATATTTTTATTGTGCTCTGAAGGCATTCCAGGAGGTTGAACATCCTGCTTTGACGTGTGACTGAATGTTTCCAGAGCTCTAAAGCCCCCAAGGCAGTCTTCTCTTCCAGCTGACACCTCTGAGAACATAGGATGGAAGTCACAGAAAATATCTGTACTGTGGAAGTTCTGAAAGGCATACCAGAAGAAACAGGATCAGGCTGAGCTGAGCAAGAGATGAGAGGTTGGTGCCCTGAGCAGCAGGAAACACAACATTGCTCAAAATAAGGTTCAAGGAGGAGCCCTATAATAGTTTGTGGTTTCCTGCTGCAAGGAATGGAAACCAAGGAGTGCCTGATGGACCTGCTGGCTCCCAAGAACAGAGATGTGATTGAGCAACCGGCTGCCAGGACCCATTGAGTCGATGAGCCGAGGTGGCGCAGTGGTTAAATGCAGCACTGCAGGCTACTGCTAGATCAGCAGTTCAGCGGTTCAAATCTCACCGGCTCAGGGTTGACTCAGCCTTCCATCCTTCCGAGGTGGGTAAAATGAGGACCCGGATTGTTGGGGGCAATATGCTGACTCTCTGTAAACCGCTTAGAGAGGGCTGAAAGCCCTATGAAGCGGTATATGAGTCGACTGCTATTGCTATTGAGTCTACTGTCACCTCCCTTTTCCTGATCATTTGCATAAGGATAAATGATACTGGAAAGATCAGTTACAATTGCATCACCATGGAATTAAGGTTTAGAATGTCACCACTAGGGGCCAAGCCAGATGCCAAACTGATTCTGTGTGGGACAAACTGACAGCCACACTGAAAACAGCGCTCTCAGCCGACCAATGATTTATGCACAACAGAGACGTTCTGACTATGAGAGATGGGCTAGCTTGGAAGGGGTCCAAACTATATGTCCCTACCAGCTTGAGGCTGGAAGTCTTACAGCGCAGCCATGATTCATGACTGGCAGGCCATTTCGGCTTCCTGAAAACTCTGCACCTGGCCAGAAGACAGTTTTGGTGGCCAAAGATGAAGGCCAACATAGAGGATTAAATATTTGTGCCATTTGAGCAACCATGAAGATAAGACCAGGGAAAACTCCTGGGCTCCTCCAACAAGTGGTTAACCCCAGCCGGTCCTGGGAGAAGATTGCAATGGACTTTATATTTGAGCTCCCAGAGAGTGGAGGAAATACAGTTAGTAATTAACTTGTTTTCCAAGCAAGCCCACTTTACTGCTTGCTTGGGATTACCCACAGCAAGAAGCTGGCTAAAATGTTTATCAAGCAGATTTACAGGTTGCATAGAGTGCCCCGCCGGGTAACCTCAGACTGAGGCATCCAATTTACTGCTAAGTTCTGGAGGGAGTTCCTGAAATCTGTCGGGTCTATTTAGGGGCTTAGCTCGGTTTTCCATCCGAGCACGAACAGAGCCGTGGAACGAGCGAATGCAATGGTGGAGTAATATATAAGGTGTTATGTCCCTTTTTTACCTGTAAGCCGCCCTGAGTCTCTTTGAGAGTGGGCGGCATACTAAATAAATAAATAAATAATAATAATAATAATAATAATAATAATAAATAAATAAATAAATAAATAAATAAATAAATAAATAAATAAATAAATAAATAAATATGTGGATTACTAGCAAGAGAACCGGGTGGACCTGCTGCTGTTTGCAGAAGTGTCTTACAACAATGCAGTACACAGCACCACCAGATTGGCCCCCTTTCAGGTCACCAGTGGCATGGACTTTGTTCCTATGCCCGAGCTGCCCAGGGAGCCACCCTCCTCCATGTCTCTAACTGAATGGATGGAGTCATTAAATAAGGGATGGGAAGGCACCAATAAAGCGCTGGCAGAAGCTGCTGAGGCGAATAAAAAACAAGTGAACAAACACCGATCTCTCCAGCACCCCTTCTGTGTGGGAGATCTGGTTTATCTATCAACCAAATATATTACACTGAAATTGCCCAGTGAAGAGTTGGGACCTAAGTTCCTAGGACCTTTTCCAATAGTGAAAGTAATTAACCCAGTGACAGTTCAGCTCTCACACATACTAGGGAAAGTACATTCTGTCTTTCACTGCAGTTTGCTAAAGCTGGCAGTTGGTTCAAGATTGAGACTACTGATCTCACCAGCACCCAAACCCATAGTGGTGCATGGGAGACCCATTATGAGGTTAAGAAATTCCTAGACTCTAGATTGTACAGAAGTCAATTACAATATCTAGTTCATTGGAAAGGGTACCCTTTGTCTGAGGCTACCTGGGTTAAGAGCTGGGATGTAAAGGCAGAGAGATTAGTAAAGCAGTTCCATGACAAATTCCCTGATAAGCCAAAGCCCCCCCCCCGAGGGGGGAAGTGGTTAGGGACCACTTGAATTAATCCATGTTCCTCCCATTACAGGACACAATCATTGGTTGAATTGGGGCAGCCTGTCAGCCATGGAGGTCATCTTTTTCTTTGGATCTTCAGGGCTCAACACTTAGTGCTGTGAGAATCTGCAATGAGGGATTGCATGGAGTTGTGCAGATATCTAGCCCTAACAACATTCTTTTCTCTGGGAGTCAAGGACATTCAGCCTGCACCTGGAGTGCCTTGACTAGAAGGCATCCCTAGTTGGGACGGTGGATTGATAGGACCATGTGATGGACATGTGGGTGCAGGGGAAGGGACTCTGACTTTCCTTTGGATGGGGAAAACTCAGAAGCTTTTAGATTCCGGTTTTCCAGATGTGTCAATATGATATCTCTAATAAAGTGGAACTTTGAGGAACTTCTAGCCTCCGATTCTTCTTTCATTGGGGGTGTTACTTGGAACCCTGACACTGTATAGTAGAACTTGCCAGGCAAACCTCCTTAAGTGTGTTCAGGTTCATTCACTCTTCACTTACTGAACAACAGATTTTCAAAAATCGTAATTAGGGTAAGATGAAATGTGTTTCTTGGTCTTGAATTTTAAAACCCCAAGTAAAACAACAGTTCTGTGATCACTCCCTGATTGGAATAGCTTTTGTAACAGAGCCCAATCCTTGCTCAGTACTTGCCCTCTAACACATGATCCTCGCAGGATGGGAGGCCAGTTCTAATTAATCTTTTTTTTACCACTCATATACAATTTAACTGGTTTTGCATAATAGTTTATCCACTTAAAACTGACGACCATTGAAAGTTAAATCTTGACAATAAAAATGAAGTATTATTGCTTGATGAAGCAAAACAGCAGTTTATTTCCTCTAAGGGCCTGACTCAGATTTCTATGTAATTATGGGATGATGGACACCTGAAAAAGAGGATTCTGTCTCAGTTCAAAAGCAGCCCTAGGTTACTGTGAGAACACAATGTTGTATTCAAAAGCAGAAATGATGTATTTCTGGCTCTATTACAGACCTCTAGACATCTCTGAAAAATTAGTCTTCTTTTTTTAAAAAAAAAATAACACTGGTCTCTATCTGGTAGCTTTTATATTTTAGTGCAGCATGTCAAGTGAATACAGCTACTGCCTCATAGTTGCCATGAAGCGAGAGAGTGGAAAGGGAGTGGGGAAGTAGATAGCCTAGCTTCAGTCAAACAAAAAGTTTTCCTCTGGGAACCAAGGTCATTGAAACAGGTGGCTGTTGAAAGAGAGGAACCTGCCATTCATCTTCATTGGACAATATGACCAGTGACACCTGGGAGGGAGGAATTGCATGTGTAATAAAATCACAATGAAATTGCAATAAAAAATCAGGTTATGACTAAAATAAAGCTTTTCTATTGCTCCATTTTAAATATATATTTTATAGTTATATAGTTATATTTTCAAATTTTGCCCTGGACTAGTTTTTTGTTACTTTTGATTCCTCGGGTTTCAAGCTCTTTCACTCCACACAGGCCTTCCCTGTCACTCCAAATTTCTGAGTGCAAATCACTTTGGTGGCTTTGTTAGTGCTGATGCTTGTATAGAAATGATGGCATCAACATTTTCTTTTCTCTGGTACTTTAATATTTTGCACGTGCATTAATTTAAAAAAATCTTAATGAAACCACACATACAATCACCTTGATTGCTTTTTTGTAGTGTTTAATCAGCACACATGCCTACACAATCATCCACTGGTAAGGTAAAAGATGCAAATGAAGGGACTGAAATCCATCAATCTGTATGTGTCACTTCCATAATTAATTCTGGAGCTTCCTCCGGTTCTATTAGAATTGGAAAACGGAGCAAAGTGAGCAATAAAACAATAGAATAGTTGAAATGACTTTGTTCCCATACAATTTACAGCAGTGCTGCGATCATCCCCATACAAAGGATATTTGAACCAGACTCTGTCATTCAACCATGTCAGCTGAATCTGCACACCAAAACCCATTGGTGATCCAAAAGTCCATTTTCAGGAAAGAATGTCAAAAAAAATTGGTGTGGATAAATGTCTTGCGGAAATTAAGAAATTGGCTCTGGAAGGGAATACATTGAGCATGGCAGCTCAATGTATCCCTTCCTATAAGCCCTGCTCATGTTCAGACTTCAGGCAAACTTTTCAAGGCCTGTTAAAGCCGGGCTAATGAATTTGTCATTCCTGCCATGCAATTGAATGACATCCTGGAAGTGTCCATAAAAGTCCCTGTGGAATCCCACTCTGGGTTTCATTTGCAAGGCTCAGCATGTAAGATGCCTATTGTGGTTGTGTGTGAATCCTGCAGAGGTGGTGGTAGACATGCTCTTTCTCTCCATTTTGGGAGGTGGGGTCTTGGTTGAAATAAGGGCCCAGCCAAGCAGCTGCATTAAATGTAACCCACCCATCCATAAAGCAGCAGAAAAGTCTAGATCAGTTTTCTCCTGCCTGGTGGATGAGCCCTTTTCTGGTTCCATAAAGAAGCTGGCTAGGGCTGCTGCCCTTGCAGTCCATGTGGGTCAAGTTCAGGACAAGTATTGGTGATTTCTCTGGCTTCGTCTCCCCATCCACTGAAAATCATTTACTGGTGGGAAAAAGAAAATTTTCCCACCTCTCTAGTTTGGGTGGGTGGGTTAGAGGACTGGCACACTGAGTGGCAGGTTCAGCTAGGTTGCCCAACTAGTCTTGCACCCCTTTCAAAAAAGAGATAAACCAGGGTTTAGACCTACCATTACTACTGGTTTGGTAGTAAAAATGCATGTGTCCACATTTTCATTTAAAGCGATCTGCGCATGCACAGATTTAAAAAATGAATAAAAATTACATTTTTAATGAAGATTGTTCTGCGCATGTGCAGAACAGAAAATTGGTGCCGCCAATCATAGAACCAGTATGGTCATGTGTCCGCTGGAGTTAGTACCTATTCAGCCAAATCAGACTGAACAGGTAGGAACCCACCTCTGGATTAAACACTACCCATCTGAGGGACAACATGCAGGGGTGGGTTCCTACCAGTCCTTGCCAGTCCTTGTGGACCAGTTGGTCGGTGAACCCGAAAGTAATTAACTTCCGGGAACGCCTCCTCTAAGGTGCGGCTAGAATTGGCCACCCGCAAAGGACCTCCCCAGACTTGTTTGTTGAGCACTGGGCAACTGACGGTAGTTTGCATCAGCCACGGCCACTCAAACTAGCGCCAGTTGCCCTGTTTTCAGCAAAGCAAGCCCGGGGAGGTCCTTTGTGGGCGGCCAGTCCTAGCCACTTGTGCCCGGTGCTGCAGCTGAGGTGAAGCCCCAAAGCCCCCGTTGCCACCGGAATATCTGCTGCTGCCTCCTCCTCCTCCAACAGCACTGCTGGATTTGCCGCCTGACACTCCGGCTGAGGTGAAGCTGCCAAAGCTCCCACCGGCACCCCTGCCCATGGCAGCGACACCTCCCCCTCCACTCAGAGCACCTGAGCTGGGCCCCATGTTATCCTTCCACCCTCCTCCTCCGCCGTGCTTTTGAGGAGCCATGAGGCCGCGGGAGCCAGTAGGAAGGTGGCGGAGGGGGCAGGAGCAGGAAAAAAAGGCCTCATGGCTTCTCAAAAGCACGGCGGAGGAGGAGGAGGCGGTGGCAGGGGTAACTCGGGGCCCAGCTCAGGTGCTCCCAGCGAAAGGGAAGGCATCGCTGCCACAGGCGAGGGTGCCGGCAGGAGCTTTGGCGGCTTCACCTCAGCCGCAGCATCGGGCGGCAAATCCAGCAGTGCTGTTGGAGGAGGAGGAGGCGGCAGCAGATATTCTGGTGGTGGCGGGGGCTTTGGGGGTTCACTTCAGCCGCAGCGCCAGGCACAAGCGGCTAGGACTGGCCGCCCACAAAGGGGGCTTACCAAGTTTATCCATCTTCTCCAAAAAGCAACTACATTTCTCTCTTTCTTTATCCCTTACGTTACTTCTCTGTTTGTAGATGTTCCTGGGTGGTGTCTTTTTGCCCATTTCTATTTAAGGATGGAAGTCCTCCCTAGGAAAATGGTTGCACCTGACATACTATCTCTTCTTACTACCAACTAAGAAGAGATAGTATGTTGGGTGCAATCATTTTCTATTTAGAAATTTACTATTTTAGAAAAGCCCTTTCTCTACTTTTCTCTCGTTATTTTCATTCCCCTTGTTAGGCCCCGTTTTTCCACTCTGTTTTTCATTTGACTCATGGCAGCTGTTGGCTTCTTTAAAGACAATGGGGCCTAATAATGAAAAATGCTTCTTTCTTAAAAGAAAAAAGCAAAAAAAACCAGAATTTCATGACTGGGGATAAGAGAAAGTGTCCTTGGATATGATTATTCTACACTATCATGCTCCTATTTATAAAACTCAGTGCCTGTGTGAAAGGTAAGGATGACTACTGCGTTTGTGGTGCAATCAGAACATTGCGTGTGTTGAAGTTGTTTTAACGCAAACCAAAGATGCCTTTTAAAAAACAAGTTTACATCATAGAGCTGAGGTGGCTCAGTGGTTAGAGTGCAGTACTGCAGCCACTTCAGCTGACTGTTAGCAGCAGTTTGGCAGTTCAAATCTCACCGGCTCAGGGTTGACTCAGCCTTCCATCCTTCCGAGGTGGGTAAAATGAGGACCCAGACTGTGGGGGCGATATGCTGACTCTGTAAACCACTTAGAGAGGGCTGAAAGCCCTATGAAGTGGTATATAAGTCTAACTGCTATTGCTATATTCTTATGCATTCCAGTGCTGTGTGTGAGGTAATTTAAGGTGGTTGTGACAAGTGTCGTTGGCATCTTTAGCAGCAGCCCTGCCCCTGTGAAAAAACCATAATTTCATATCCAGTCACATGGGCAGCAAGCCACTCCCACAAAGGAGGCCACATCCACAGAGTAGGTTCCAACAATTTTTGAAACCCACCACTGACAACATGGCATGGCCAGATGTACATTTTTACATCCACAACCTCAATTTTGTCCTGGTTTCCTTGGGAATGGCATTCCACAGCTGGGGCCCCCTCCTTCTGCATCAACACAGAAGGCTCTTCTCCCTCTGGCAAAGTTTAGTCTTTGAGCAGCCAATGGCCACCCCAGTCCAAAGTCTCAGCCTTAAGTGCCTTTACAAAACCCTCCACGTCTGCCTGGGGGGGGGGGATATCAGCCCCTTAGGTCCGCTTTTAAAAGAGGCGCCAAGCAGCAGCTCCACCTGTGCACAACTAGGGCACTCAATCAGAGGTGGGTTCCTACCAGTTCAGACTGGTTCGTGTTATAGCCCAAGCAAGTCCTCGGACTTACGAATGACAACTCGGCAGCAGACGCGCCTGATTGGTTAAGGCAGCTGTCAGACGGAGGAAGGGTGCCAGTCTACCTCTGTTCTTTGTTCTTGCCTGTAATAAAAGCAGTTGACTTACGGTTACCTCAGACGCCTCAGACTGAGGATCTAACAGTTCGGCCAAGTAGGTAGTAACTCGGCCTGCCACACCCATGAACCAGTTCTCTCAGTGGTGCCTACGGCTTGTTTTTTGCTTCTGAACATGGGCAGAAGCATTTCTTTAGTACTGTGTAGCACACATCAAGCAGAACCGTGTGCTTCCCTAAGCAAACTGGCAGTAGCAGCAACTGGAACCCACCCCCACACGCAATGCCTGTTAACCCTTTTGAAAGTTCCTCACTCCAACTGGTTGTCAGAGGGTCAGAATCCCATTGAATTTGGCCTGCCTGATACATGGATTAGGTTTCCCCAAGAATCACCTCAGGGGTAGGGACACTACCTTGACTGCCTCCTCTTTTTATTCACTTGGGGGCAGTCTTCAATCAACTGCCCTGCTAATTAAGGAGGGTTGCGATGTCCCTTCATTTCTTCAGCTTCATCCACATGCATGATGTATTATTGTTTGTGAAAAAGAAGTCTCCCCAGACTTGGATGGGATTGCAGGTTCTCTTGTGCCTTCTGCACTGTGGGCAAAACAATCATGCAGGAAGCTCTTTCCCAACAAATGGGAAAATTCATCTTAAAGATGAAGGACTCGGCTATCCATTGGCAAGTAAAAAAGGCATTTTTTGCTTTTGGCAGCAGGTGAGAGTCACCCATGGAGAAGCAACCCGAGACCAATATCTCCCATTCTCCAGGATCACCTGCTTGTGCTTGGGGGTAGCCCTGAAGTAGTCGAAGAGGGTTTGGGCTGAATGCTTTTATTGCACAGAGCAGTTGGCTTGGTGCTTTGCAAGCAGCCTCAAAAATAAAGGCAGATATAAGCCATTGCTAGCAATCTTGGTCTATAATGACAATGCTTCCTATCCCCACCCCCTGCTTTGCCAATAATGCAATGTACATTTTTTTTACAAGATCATTTTCAAAGGTAACTGCTTATAATAATACAATTTATTCTTTATGGCTGCAGGGCAAGGCGAGTTCTAAATGAGGCATGTCTTCCATTAGAACCCTACAGAAACAAACTAATAGGCTGCAGCGAAAACCATTTGTAAATGTTCCTATAATTCACATGATTCATTAAACAGAGATGGAAAATGATAGCATTTTCCCCAGAAAAAAAATCCTTATGGAATTACATGCTGAGACAACTTAGATCAACTCTTTATTGAGTAAGCATCTTGTCCTGCTGATGTAAAGATTATAAAGGCCTCAAGACATTGATGGTTTCAATTGCTAAATTTAGAAGTTGTTTTATAAGCCATGGTTTCCCCAGAAGACAGGCAAATTTTTGATTAATCATGAGATCCACAATGGATCTCATTGATCTTTTGTTGAGCATTCATGGGACACACTTGGGCATCTAAGAAGCTGGGATGAACAACTGGAACCAAGGTAGTTGAGAAGAGATCCACAAGGCTCTTGACAGACTTGAACATTGGGTCCTATTCAACAAGATGCCATTCAATAGCAAGAAAGGGTTCTGCACTTAAGCAGAAAAAATCAAATACACACATACATGATAGGCAGTTCCTGGTTCAACAGTTGTGCTTGGGGGAGGGAACTAGATGTCCTGGTTTTATGTATAAGTCAAGAGTGTGCTTTTAACATTAAATTAATATTGCATCAACAGAAGGTTAGCATCGAGATCAAGGAAAATGATAATGTTGCTCTACACTAGAAAGGCTACACTTAGAGTACTGTGTCCACTTCTTGTCACCACAATACAAAAAAGATGCTAAGGTCCTAGAAGGACTGCATAGAAGAGCAACAAAGAAGATTGGGTGTCTGGAGCCTAAATCCTATGAAGAATGGCTAGATGGACTAGATCAGGGCTGTCAAACTCCCGGCCCGTGAGTAGGATGCGTCAGGCACTGGCCACGCCCATGCCCAGTTTGACAAAGGGGGGCAAAAGTCCTGATACGTCATGTAATGCTGGTGTGACAATGAAAGTTTTACACTCTTGGATTAGGTGGTTAGTTTAATAAAGAGAAGACTGAAAGGAATTATGATTACATACTCCAAGGATGAGGGTGTAAATTTATTCCCCATAGTATCTGAAGGAAGGACAAGAAGCAACGGATAGAAGCTCATCAGTTGAAAAGAAGGAGGAATTTCCTGACAATTAGAACTGTTCAGTGTCAGGGTTCCAAGTAACACCCCCAACTAAAGAAGACTCCAAGGCCAGCGATTCCTCAAAGTTCCATATTTTATGTCATATTGGCGCATCTGGGAAAACCTGAATCTGAGAGTTCCAGGTTTTTCCCACCCAAAAGAAAGTCAAAGTTCTGTCCTCTGCACCCACATGTCCATCACAAGATCCAATCAATTCACTTTCCCAACTGGGGACAAACCCCCAGGCACTCCCATCCAGGTGCAGGCTGAGTGTCCTTGACTCTTAGAGAAAACAATGTTGTTATGGCTAATCTCCTCCGGCTCCCTGAAATCCCTCCTTCCATTTTCTCAAGCACTAAATGTGACAGCCCTGAAGCTCCAACAGAAAAGATGGCTTCCAGGACTGACATTCAGTGGGCAGAGTTGGGGATGCTCTATCACTAGAGGTTTTCCAGAAGGACAAACAATCATTTGCCCAAGATGGTATGAGGACTCCTGCCTTGAACAGGGGGTTGGTCTAGGCTGCATCCTTCCAGCCCTAGGATTCTATGAGAACATTTCAAACTAAGTATCACAAAAGAATAATATGTCAGAATATCAGATGAAGCATTGATTGACCTTGATTTCCCAGCTTTCCACTAATAAGCTACAATTCTCAGAATGTTCATCTACACACAGGCCCTGTTGGCTGGCATTCCTGTGAGTTGGGGGTCCAAGATAGTGTCAGATTTGGGAAGGAAGGAAGGAAGGAAGGAAGGAAGGAAGGAAGGAAGGAAGGGTCAAATTTGGTGACATTTTTGGGATTTTAAAAAAGGAGTGTTTACAAAAATGGAAGTTCAGGGCATCTATGTAGCTTACAAGTTTAATAAATTGTTGTTAATGTGCATATAAAAAGGGACAGGATTTCAATCTTATAGTTGGGGCTGCCATATTGATTCTCTTAACTTCTTGAAGGTGCCCCTGTGCCAGATATAACACTGAGCACAAGGAGTACTTGAAGCACCTCCACCAAGATTATTCTTTGGACAAGTCTTCCATGGGAAAGAGCAATTTTCAAACCTCAAGGTTCTCAAGGTTTATATTTCTCCTTAGTGGCAACATGAGCCCAGTTTGTTTGTGTTTATATGATGATGCTCAAGTCAAAAACAATAAACCCCAAATGGTAAAAGCTGCATCAACAGACCTCTTCCTTGACTGATGCTCAGTTTAATGACTCTTCAGGAAGAAGACGTGTAAGGACTTGGGCAGACATGGGGTCCTTCTTTCCATTCGACTAAACATGTTTCACATGTTTCTGTTTCACAGAACTGGATCTCTCCATCTAGTCCTATGAAACAGAATTGAATGACTTTTTATAGTCTATCCTAGCCATAAAGAGATTTGTTCTTTTTTTTCAAATCCTTTAAAATAGCAATAGCATTTAGACATATACCATTTCATAGTGCTTTATAACCCTCTCTAAGCAGTTTACAGAGTCAGCATATTGTCCCCAAAAATCTGGGTCCTCATTTTACCGACCTCAGAAGGATGGGAGTCTGAATCAACCTTGAGCCGGTAAGAATTGAACTCCTGGCAGTGAGCAGAATCAGCCTGCAATACTGCATTCTAACTACTGTGCCACCATGGCTCTTTCTGAAAAATTAGCTTCTCAGTCAATAACTGTCCTCAGTCCTTCCTTCCTCTCAAATTTCTGTAGCACCCTTTGTGTTCTACAGAAAGTAAGCCAGTTCTTTTCAAATGGCTGTGGATTTGATTTGATTTGCAGTTTTAGCTTGTATGTTATTGGCAAACTGGTTATGGGTCTATTTTCCATGCTCATTTTGATTCTTCTCCTTCTGAATTAGGAATGTCCTTCCAATAGTTAGCCTGTTAGTTGTAATGCCTTTCTGCTTTCCCTTCTCTGCCAAAAAGTTCATTGAGAATTTGGTTATTTTTATTTACTTATTTATTACATTTTTATGCCATCCGTGTCTCCTACAAGGTGACTCTGAATGATTTTATTGGACATTTCTACAGATAAAGCTTTTTAGCCACATTTTCATTGTGAAAAACAATTTCCTAGTGGGAATACAGCTCATTAAAAACCATTCACATCTTTTAGTTACAGTATCTTTAAAAAGTCATATATTTAAAATGTGGCATGAAGCACATTAAAAACACTGTCTTATGAATGTTTCTTCTCTGAAGAAATAACAGGATACAAATTATTCCTTGAAAAAAATAAAAGAGAGAGAAAAAAGAAAAAATTGGTAAAAAAAGTTCAAAGTTAAAAGTTCAAAGTTTAATGAATTTATATGCCGCCCAATCCCGAAGGACTCCGGGCGGCTTACATAAAAACAATTTAAAAGAATACTAAAAAAGTTTAAAATAGAGAGACAAAGCAAGTTAAAAAGGACTGTTAGGACTGTTTTCCAGGGAAAGCAGGATATGTGTCCAGAAATATAGGGGCTCCCCCTCTGTCAGTGGGTGTTCGTTCCATGTGCCCTTGGATGCTAACATGGCTGCCACTGGCCAGAATTAAGGCTGGAGCTTGTGAGAAGTAACCGCGCTGCCAGCATTTCTTTCGCAACTGACTGAATGCTGGCAAGAATTTTGGTGAGGTTCCTGCCAACAGCAATCTGGAACTGTTGTTGTATCTATTTTGTGGACACCTACTCAAAGTCTTGCGTGTCTGGGCTTTTCCTTTTTTTAAAAAAAAGATATATTTCTTGGAAGAGGTATTTCTATGAAGCTTCATAAAATCATTGCAAGGCTATATAAAAAGCTTGTTTTGTTTTACTTTTGTTTTTAAAAAGCTTCTTTGGGATCCCTTCATTTTGGCTCTCAATCACAACTGAAAATTATCATTCTCACACTAGTTATTTGAAAAGGCTTTTGAATGAGCCCGTTCAGCTACTGAAAGGACTGGTAATTCCCTGGTAGAAAGATCTGGTGTGGTTCCAACCTACAAAAGGGGGGAAAATGGATCAGGACACTATAGACCAGGGGTGCTTAAATCTGGCACACAGGGCCAACCTGGAAATAGCAAACAGTGGGGCCTCTAGCAGCCAAAATGGGGCATGGGTGGGGGGGCTATGAACAGTGCCCATAAGCCCCATTTTCAGCCTGGACTGTGCCCTGAAGCACTCTGATGGCCAAAATGGGGCACAGGGGAATGCATGGCCCCCATGCACTCCATTTTGGCCTGCAGGTTGCTGCAGAAGGTGTCTGTACCATCTCTCCCACCCTGTCGGCCCATGGAGGAGAACTACAATGCTGATCCGCCCTCAAAGAAATCAAGTTTGACACCCCTGCTATAGACCAATCAGCCTAACATCAATATCTGGGGAAATCCTGAAAAAAGATAATGAAGGAATAGATTTTTGAGCATCTAAAAATGAACAAGGGGATTACTAGAAGTCAGCATGGGTTTTTTTAAATCATGAGACAAATCTTACTACTTTCTTTGATAAAGTGACTAAATTAGTGGATCAGAAAAATGTTGTGAACATAGAATACTTGAACTTCAGTAAGGCATTTGATAAAGTAGATCACAGCCTACTTCTTGGTAAGATAGAACAACGTGAGGTAGACAGCATCACCCCAGATGGATTGCCAGTTGGTGGACTAAATAGATTTGCAATTGGCAGACCAGCCACACTCAGTTTGTAGTCCTCAATAGGATACATCTACAAGGAGGGAAACATGCAGACAACATTCTGTCTTAAGCCCAATACTCTTCAACATCTTTATAAATGATTTAGATGAAGAGATAGAAGGTGAACTCATCAAATTTGCAGATGACCCAAGCTGAGGGGAAACTTAATATTTATTTGTTTATTTATTTATTTGTTTGTTTGTTTGTTTGTTTGACTTATATACCGCTCCATATTTATTTATTTATTTATTTATTTATTTATTTATTTATTTATTTATTAGACTTATATACCGCTTCATAGGGCTTTCAGCCCTCTCTAAGCGGTTTACAATTTTTTTAAGCAAATTGAGTCAGCAACTTGCCCCCACAGTCCAGGTCCTCATTTCACTCACCTCGGAAGGATGGAAGGCTGAGTCGACCTTGAGCCGGTGAGATTTGAACTGCTGAACTGCAGATCACAGTCAGCTAAAGTGGCCTGCAGTACTGCACTCTAACCACTGCGCCACCTCGGTTCTTTAGAAGAATACTTTAGAAGACAGACTTAAAATTCAGAAGTATCTTGACAGATGTGAGCATTGAACCCTATGCAACAAGATGCAATTCAGTGGTGAGAAAAGTAAGGTCATGCACATAGACAAGAAAAACCAAATTCACATATATAGAATAGGTGGTACCTGATTCAAGAGTAGTAACTATAAGAAGGATTTTAGTGTTATAGTAGACCGCCACTTACTATGATCCAGTAGTATGCTATGGCTACCAAAAAAGCTAATGTAGTCCTAGTTTCATAATAGATGTGCCTCCTTCAAAATCCAAGAAAGGAAACCCCCCAACTCCATTGTTTTAGAGAAAAGGTACTTTTACTGGATATGAAGTGAAAACAGCAAAAGTAAAGCAAGATGTGAGGCTAAAGGTGTAAAATTGTACATATCAAACGTTTACCCAAATCCTTCCCACCAACAACCCTAAGCTGAATGTCCAATATCCAGCCCCCAAGGGTGTCATGTGGGGTGGATCTTCAGGTGACTTCATCCATCTGGTATGCAGAGACAGTTGACCTTGACGAAGCCTAAACAAGTCCATTCAGCATGTACAGAAGATGGTGAGAACAAAACTCCCTCTTCATCTTGAGACATCTCCTCCAGCACGTTTCCCCTCCCAAATACCGAAACCCCCTCCCCCCTGTTACTATGGCAGCTGATAGCAAGCAAGAGATATAGAGGCTGACATCAAGATCATGTGAAATAATAGTACCATTTTATACTGCACTAGTGAGACAGTTGGAATACTGGTTACCATGATATCAAAAAGATTTTGAGACCCAATGTAGAGAAGAGCAGCAAAGATCATTAGGGGTCTGGAGGCTAAACTATGATGAGCAGTTGAGGGAACTAAGTATATCTTGTCTAACAAAAAGAAGGACTAGGGCTGACATGATAACAATCTTCCAATATCTGAGCAGCTCTCCATTGAGAAGAGGTCACCAACTTATTCTCTCCAGAGGCTGAGACAAGAAATAAAAGGTGGAAAATAATTAAAGAGTGATCCAACCTAACTAAGGATAAATTTTCTGACAATGAGAACAATTCATCAGTGGAATGGCTTGCCTCCAGAACTTGTGGTTGCTCCATTACTGGAGCCTTGTAAGAAGAGATTGGACAGCCATTTGTTCAGAATGATATAGAGTCTCCTGTTTAAATGTGGGGTTGGACTAGACGGCCTCCAAGTCCTTTCCAGCCGTATGATTCTATGTTCTAAATAGTGATCAATTGTAAGCATGCCCCTGGGATGGGAGGGGCTGAGGCAACCCACTGGAGATTATAACTCTAAGCCATATTAAACTAAATCCTGCCATTTGTTTGGCAGGCCAACACTTGAAGTGGGACTGAGGAGGTGGAGGATAAAAGTCATTCAAAAAAGAGAAAGGAGGTCAAGTGCTGGCTGTGTGAATAGCTTGTCTCCTGGGGCTGTGGGTGCTCCATCTCTATAAGCTTTCAATTGTAGACTAGACAAACATTTGTCCAGGATAATATACTGTAAGGAAGCCTGTTCGTACTATAGGACCTCCAAGGTCCCTTCCAGCCCTGCGATTCTATACTCTACAAAATTTCCATCTAATGAAAACATCATGATGGAAGTAAAAGGAGAGGACAATGGCATGTAACAGGCAGAGGAGTAAAAGCAGAGGGAAATGTCTCCTTTGAGACTATATGCTCTAGAAAGAGTATAAGCAGTTACCATTGGAGGAATGGAATTTAATGCAGAGAAGGAGGAACACGCCAAACTTGGATGCCATCAGAAGTAGCCATAGTAGAGACCTGTCCGTATCTCATACTCTCATCTCAAGAGTATGTTGGAGGAGAAAGATCTGGAGGCCACTTTCCTTTGTAAGGCTCCTGAGAGAGAGCAAAAAGCCCAAAGATATTGTCCAAAATTATCAGGGAATACAGAATTCAGGAGGAGAGTCCCAAAGATGAAGAATCTTGAATGGGAATAGGTGACTCTGTGCCATTGGAATTGATCAACTGATTTGAAACTTGGCATTTGAAATGAGTGGCATGATAGTCCAGGGGTGAAGACACTCTCCTGCACTCAGAAGTTTTAGAGTGTAATCCCAGGTAGCAGCAGATGCTTCTCTCCTAGGACACAAAGAAAAAATATCTGCTGTGAGGAAGGACATCCAACCAGTAAATGCTCAGCTCCATCCAGTTGCCCCAACTCTACCCCTAATTAAGACGTTATAGGGTTGTCAAAAGGGAGTATGTAGAACACCCACAGCATCCATCGGATAGTTCTACCATCCCAACCTCTGGAGAATAGAGGTTGCAGGGAAATTCTCTCATAAAAAGAGAAGAGCAAAATGGTCACAGTCGGAAATACCTTTTTACAAAGGACAGTTTGAAACAACTGCATGCAGTTTAAGCAAGCTATTATGAAATATGATAGAAAGTTAATCAGACCAATTGCTATCCATTCCTGCTTATCAATTTGAGAACAAACAGCAGTACTAAAAGAAGACAATCCAGTCTAGAAGATGGCAATCAGTTGTAAGGTAAAGGTAAAGGTTCCCCCTCGTACATGTTTTAGGCGTTCCTGACTCTAGGGGGCAGTGCTCATCTCTATTTCAAAGCTGAAGAGCCAGCGCTATCTGAAGATGTCTCCGTGGTCATGTGGCATGACTAAATGGCAAAGGAGCATGGAACACTGTTTCCTTCCCACCAAAGATGGTTCCTATTTTTCTACTTGCATTTTTACATGCTTTCGAACTGTTAGGTTGGCAGAAGCTGGGACAGGTAATGGGAGCTCACTCCATTATGCGGCACTAGATTCGAACTACCAAACTGCCAACCTTTCTGATTGACAAGCTTAGCCACTAAGCCACCAGGAACCAACTCCCTTAAACAGCTGTAAAGGATAGCAAAATTAAGGAGATGGGATCTCTCATCTGTCCTCTCCATTGATGCTAAACAGACAAGAGCAGGAAGCAAGATCCTGGTACTGAATCACTAGGAAGACAATACAGGTGGACCTCATTTAGTGACAAACTCATTATAATGGTATGTGAGAATGATTTGAGGGACAAGAGGCCAAGATGCTGCCTAGGGAATGATCAGACAAGGTGGGGAGGAACCAGCAGTTGCTTAAATCATGGAAAGAAATTTAGGAAGGAGATGTAGGAGATGACCAGGCTCAGCCCAAGGGGGAGGGGGACAAGCTTGTCATCAGACTTGAGTTCCTTTGCACCCACAAGAGATCTAAGTCCAGCCCACCTTGAATTCAAAGTTTTCACCAGGAAAGCAACCTCTGCAAATGTTCCTGAAGTTGCATCCAATGTATTTCTAGTTCCTTCTTCGTATCACTCCTAGCCGTCCTCCCTTTTCAGTCAAACCCTTATAAACACTGATATTATTTTCACTAAATTTCCTTTTAGGTTTAATGTATGATTCTAATTTTCAGTGGTGAAATTCAATTTTTTTAACTACCAGTTCTGTGGGTGTGGCTTGGTGGGCATGACAGAGGAATGATACTGCAAAGTCCCCATTCCCTCCCCACTCCTGGGGCCAGCCAGAGATGGTATTTGCCGGGTCTCCGAACGACTCAAAATGTCCACTACCAGTTCTCCAGAACGTGTCAGAACCTGCTGGATTTCACCCCTGCTAATTTCCCCCGGTGTGTGTTTTGAACTCATTTCAGTTTTTCTAAAATAACATTGACTGCTTTCAGAATTTTGAGGTCCTTGGAAATACCAGATTTTCCTTGTCCCAATGGAATGCTCGGTTCAGTTACATGTGATACAAACGTCCACATGTCCAAATAAATATGTTGGATTACAGCTGCTGTCCCACCCCTTCTGGTGAATGCTTGGCTGATGGTCCACGAAGGAAGGCAGCTGTTTGAGCCAACGGAGCTCATGCCAAAGAGACCTCAGAGATGTGTCTATGGAGATTCTCTCAGTCATCCAGGTCACGTTTGTCTCAGATAGTGCTTTTCCAAAAGATGACTAAATTATCTTGGTTTTTTTCTTGAAAATCTTTGCTTCTCATCCAAGAAGCTTCTTCAGTTTTGAATTGAAGAAGCTTCTTGAATGAGAAGCAAAATATTTTCAAGGAAAAAAACAAGGAAGTCCAGTTGCTCTTTGGAAAAGCATATTTGAGAGAAACGTGACCTGGATGACTGAGAATCTCCATAGACACATCTCTGAGGTCACTTTGGCATGAGCTCCGTTGGCTCAAACAGCTGCCTTTGAGACTGTGGGGTCTTTGGGGCAAGCAGCAAGCACATGTAATAGTCACCCCAAGAGGCGATTCAAAGCAGATCCTGCAGTGAGGGAGAAATGCCCCTGTTGGCTTTGCTCATCCCCTGGGGGCACAGCTGTCTGTCCAGCACATGGGCTGGCTTGTAAAAAAGGGGGTGACATATTTACTGCATAGGCTATGTCAGTAGGTAATTCATTAAACGAGTTAAGCATACTCTGTAAAGTGACTTATTTATCAAATTTATTTATCAAATTTATTGGCTCCCTATCTTATCACAGGGTAACTCTGGGTGGTTTACAATATTAAAAATAAATGCTACAAAAATATAAATATAAATATACAAAATACAATAGCTAAAAGATGGGGAGGGAGGGAGTAGGATGAGCAGGGGTGGGTGAGAGGCATTTGATATTCATCTATCAACCACTCCCAATTGAAGCCCCTCCTTTGGAGCCCCAAGCCAAAAACTGGCGTGGTCTCAAGACCACGGTGGGTGCGATGCTGCTAAACACCTTTCCAGATTCTGGAATTCACTCCCTTCAGAGGATGCTACTTCCAGGCCTGGCTGGAAGGCAGAAAGCAACTCAAAGGAGCTGTGGTGAAGGGGCTTTTTGGGTGAGCTTCATTGTAGCCTAGAATGGCGGGAGAAACGCAATGCCCAGCTCTGGCTCCCACAGGCCCTGGCTGCCTCCTGGCATCCACCCCATAGCTCTGACTTCTGGAAAAGCAGGCAGGCAGGCAGGCAGGCAAGGGTTACTTTTCTTCTGTTCCTGTCCCCTGGATTAAATGAAGCAGAGAAAGCAGCGCTATCATTAAAGAGCTCCGCTAGTCAGGAAGAAAAGAAAAGGCTGTTTCTAATCAACAATGCTAACCCGATAATGGAAGGAAGCCTTGAGTTTAATGGCTTGAAACTTTCCAGCCAAGCTGACTCTCCGCTGATGTCTTCAGATAAGAGTGCCAGGTCCTCCGTGCCATTAGATGCATCAGCACCAGCCTCTCACTGCTTAATTCACAGCTTCAGGACATTTCATGCCGAGTCTGCCAAGCGTCTGAAGAGTTGCTGGGACAGACGATCCCAGGAGAAGGAAGGAGCGAGTGCCGAGCAAGAAATGGCTTCTGGGAAGGCAGTGTGACCCATTAGACTCACAGCCTTCTTGAGGGGGCAGGCAGAGATGGGGCAGCCTTACAGAACAGGGCTTTCTCTTTTTCAGCCCTCAAACTTCCTTAGCAGCAAAACAGCAAGCAATTCAGCCATCTTGCACATAATCTGTTTGACAGGATTGATTATTTTTTAGCACTGCATGGGGAAATGTTCATCAGTTCATTTGTACAATATTGCAGCTCAATCCTCCACTGTGTCTGGTCCCAACTGACTTGATCCTGACAACTCTTTTGTCTTACGGAGCCCAATCTGCTCAACTATGTAGCACAGGGATAGCACATCGTTTGCTCTTTGATTTCTGATCATTGTACTTGAGAATCATAGATTATTCTCTGCAGATGGCAAAAGAAACACTTACCAGGAGGAAAAAATGGGATATCAAAGCAACAATTGCTAGTTGAGGAAAACATTTTTTAATTTACCGAAGTTATCTTTCAACTTGAAAGTCTTGGGCAATATGTCTAGTAGCTCTAAAGATTCTTCCATCAAAAAATTTCCCAGGCAGAATTAATTCTGCAGACGAGTTACATAATAATACATGCTTACATTTAAAAAAAATATCCCCACTATTTTCCTGATCATTAGCGCTGATGTTTGCCATTGGTCTTTGCCAAGACAACAAAATCCTTTCTCTGAAGCTTCTACAGATATGTCAGAAGCGTCCTTCCCTCTTGCCTCCCTTCAACCTTTGTCCGTTTTGATAACCTGAAAAACTGGATCGGGGGAAAGAGGTGCAATCATAACCCCCCCCCCACCTGTCACTCCTGCTGCATGTAAAACAAACGAAAACAATGGTGGGGGAGGGATTTTGAAAACCCTTTCATACTGAAGACAAAGGTGGAACTGAGAGAAATGTGTGCAAAATACAGATAAGGGAGATGAACTCCACCCTCCTCTCTTATCAACCCTCCCCATTTTCCACAGCAGGAACATATAATTTGGTGCCTTAATCATAGAAATTGGAGTGGCAGCTGCCGCCTTTCGATGAGTTGGTTGCTGGAGCTGCCCTCCCCTCTCGCCTGCATCTAAAATGGAATCTTGCTTCCTGGATGAATTTTCTCATCTGCTCTTTTTCTCCATCTTGATGATGTGTAATGAAGGCAATTGGCAATAATGCATTACTGTAAAGCACTGGTTGGTTTGGGCATGCACATTTCCCCCCGTTTATGCCCATGCTTAAGAAATTGAAATGTAATGCTGTTGTTTTTCTGCATGGTATCACAATGCCAAGGAAGCCAGTTTGGTGTAGCAGTTAAGGAACTAGGCTAGAAACTGATGGAACAGGCACCCTGCCTTTGGCACAAAGCCATTTGGGTGACTTTGAACCAATCTTCCACTCCTGGAAAGAAGAAAATAGCAAGGGCAAACATCTTGACAACTGAAAACTGCAGGGACTGGTCCAAGCAGTCAGACGAGCTGAAGTGAGAAAGGGACATTTAAGCAGGATCCACTTTGTGCCACAGAAATATCTGTCAATAACTTCTCAAAGGGCATTATAATACCTGGCCAAGAACCAAGCTCCTCATTCACCTTCTTCCAAGACATGCTACTTTTCACAATTGGTGGGAAATGGAACTAAACTAAGCAAGCCTTGGAATTATTTAGAAATATGACTGAAGATAAAGTAAGATGTTCTTTCTTTCCTTTATTTTTCTTTCTTTCTCTTTCCTTATTTCTTTTCTTTCTTTCTTTATCTCTCTCTCTCTCTCTTTTCTTTCTTTCTATCTTTCCCTTTTACCCAAGAGATAGCTTTGCCTACAAGGACTTCATTTCTTATGAGTAGTTGTGCCCTAAGGCATTCATGTCTGTTTGGTTTTAGGCAGATATGCATTAAATGAATAAGATCCTTCAAAATAGGAGACAGTACTCACATTATTAAAATAAAAAGGCGAAACTTCAAAGAAACAGTACCTTCCTTCCCATATAGTCTTGATGAAAAGCCCCTGAACAGTTTGGCACCTCCAGTCGATGCAAATTGCCACCCTGAGAATCTGCGCAATTTTAATCAAGATTATGGTTGGGGAGAGAACAATAGCTTCGTGCTGTATTGTGATCCCAGTGAAAATTGAGAGATTTCTCCCGCAAATACTGTTTATTTTTAAAACATCCCAGCATGGTTGCTAACCAGACAGACAAAACCATGTGCACTTCGAAACCAGATAAAAGCATGCATTTTTCTTCAAACGTGTATTTGGAAAGGAAACTGGATACATGCAAAATGCTTTCTATCACTGCCACATCTCAGTTCTGAAAGTGGCGGAGGACAAAGGTCGGATGAAGGCTCAGTTTTTATTGTGGCATATTTATGCTACACCTTCTTATAGAAACACCTGCTTGCAATTTCAGAAATACAAATTGCAGGATGCTTTGCAAACATGATCAAATCACAGAGCCTCCCCTGCTCCTCAGTCCTTATCTTTAAAGGAAACATAATAATATTCTACAAATGTAGAATAGGAGGCTGGGAAAGGTGGGAATTCATACCCACACACACTCCTGCCCCGCCCCTCCTTTCTGTGTTACAAAGAGAGAACCATAAATGGAAAGGATTCCATGAGGGATTTAGGAAATTCTGACTTGGTAGAGACAAAGAACACATTTGTGCACCTCTCTGAATGGAATCTTACAGGAGCTGCCAGTGCCTCCAGAATTGTGGTAAGATTTCCGGGAAGAAGTCTCCTCACAGTTGGGGACAAGTTGGTGGAGATCTTCTCTCTGTTCTCTCCTTCTTGCCCCTTGCCTGGGAGGGAGGCTTTCTTCTCCCCACTTCCAGGTAACAAGGCAGCTGTGCAAGGAGCCCTGGGCTTTTGAAGAGCCTACACTGCGGTGGCCAGGTACAGCAGCCACCCCGATGCCACCACTCACCCCACCCCACCCCCCCGCTTGATAATTCCCAGGAAGAAGAAGCTTCTCTCCACAGAGGTTCTCTCTGGAAATTGGAGAGCGGGAGATGACTTTCCATGCCAGCTCCACCACCCCACTCCGCAATTGCTAAATTCATATGCAGGCTCTTTGTGCCTCATAAATTTTCATCTTGGCATCGTTTCTTGTTCTCCTTTACCGCATTTTCAAAATGTAGGTTACCCCCTTTGCATTTTAAGCAGGTGCAATTGTATCTAATGCCAGGGATTTTATGGCCAGTAAAGCGCTCCTCAGTTTGATGAACTGATCTCATGCGAGCTAAATTATGTCACTCATCGGCTTTGTCAGTAAATCAAGGGGTGACACTTCCCTGATTTGTAAAGACTGAAGGGAAAGATTCACGTGGAAAAATGCAGAAGGCAAGGTTAGATTAATAAGCAGTTTAAAGAAAATGTTCCCCTTTCAACGGATATGGTGCATCCAAAATCGATTCTGGCTCTCTGACATTTTGGAGACTTCTATCTGAGCATCTGTAGGAAGACTGTATTAAACATGTTATGGAAAATTCAATCCCAGATTTTTTTGCTTTACAGTAATTGACAACATTTTCATGCCATTTGATGCTATGAATTTATATCAGCTCCCATCAATTCTGACCCTCACACAGGCAACAAATTATTCTGATTCAGTAGCAGCTGGCAATAGAAAGAAAAGTCCTGCTCCCTCCTTGGTCTCCTGCACAGCTCCTTCCAATACCAGAGCTGGAGACTTGCGGCCATTCCTGGCTGTGGGCAGAGCCAGTGCCAGTTGATTGGGGATGCCACCAAGGTCTAGGATTCTGGGGACTGGACAGGGGGCCTTTAAGTCTGCAGCTGCACTCTTTTTTGGGCGGGGGAACGTTCTAACAGGATAGGCAATTTTGATCTGTTTTGCCTCATCAAACACAAATGGTATCCCTTGACCTGAATCAGAAAATGCCTCAACCTCCTTCCATGCCAGTCCAATATTGCCAGCCTCAATTCTTCTCTTGGGCTGTGCTAAATAACTGAATTCTGGATCTTCAGAAAGACATTTGGGGTGCAATGGTTCTTCTATAGAACAAAAGGCCAGAAAGGAAAATGTAGTGGGTTTGATTTTGCAGAGAGCTGAGCAACTACAATTAGGGTGGTCCTGAGACTCTCACTTAAAAAAAATTCTTATTAGTGGCAGACCTCCAAAGAAAGATCACACAGCCTGAAAAGCTGAGAAATAGAAGGCAGACAACATAGCCACAGAAGGTCTCCAGAAAAGAAGCGCAAGAGAAAGCACCAATAATGGGCCCACTCTTCTGAGTTCCACAAAGCCAGCAGCAGTGCTTGATTGGCAGAAACTGATGCCCAAGACAATGCCTTCCTTGTTGGTTATCAGGATGCTACTATGATAGGAGCCTGGACAGTCAGCTGGAGAATTTTCAGACCCAGATCCTTGAAAGATAGATCTTGAATACATCTCTCTGGGAGAAAGGCTGAGTCTCCATAAAATGGCAACCAGTGACGACCTTACGCTTTGTTGTTACAAAGCAGCTTCCAACATTTTTTGCAGTTGGTCTTTCCTCTGGCATGAAGTTTAGAATAGAATAGAGCTGGAAGGAACCCTGGAGACCTTCTAATCCTGCCCACTGCTCAAGTAGGAGTACCTATACCATCTCAGACAAGTGACTGTCTCGTCTCTTCTTTAAAAGTGATGGAGCACCCACGATTTTTGAAGGTAAACTGTTCAACTGGTTGATTGTCCTCACTGTTAGGAAGTTTCTCCTTAATTCCAGGTTGCTTCTCTCTTCGATTTGTTTCCAACCATTATTTCTTATCCTGCCCCCTGGTGCTTTGGAGAATAATTTGACCCCCTCTTCTTTGTGGCAGCCTCTCAAGTACTGGAATACTGCTATCATGTCACCCCCTAATTCTTCTTTTCTTTAGACTAGCCAGACCCAAAACCTGCACCCTTTCTTTATATGCTTTAGTATCTAGGCCTTTGATCATCTTAGTTGCTCTTCTCTGAACTTTTGCCAAAATCTCAACACCTTTTTTGTAGTATGGTGACCGATATTGATTGCAATATTCCAAGTGTGGTCTTACCAGGGTTTTGTAAAGCAGCACTAATACACAGGGACGTGCAGTCACTAGAGGCAGGGGAGGCGGAGCCTCACCAGTCTCCTAAGGGAAAAGAAAGAATTTTAAATAATTTTTTTTAAATAATTAAAGCCAGGGTAGTTGCTACCAGATTCAAAGTCACAGTGGCTTGGTGTCTGCTCTCAGTATTAACTATGGGAGGAGGCCAGAGAACTCGGGGCCTCTTTTGCCTAAGGAATTGTTCGCCTTTTAAAAGTTAAGGAGGAGTTAGCAAGGGAAAACTTTCATATGCAAAAGAGGCACTGATTCTCCCGCCTCCTGATCGGGGAGCAGCGAATCATGCCTTAAGAGCATGCTTACGTTAGCACACTTACGTTGGGCGGACAAGAGGAGAGTTGAGAGAGTTTCCACAGCTGGAAAAGGTGGATCGGACAGGGGGGGAATTCAAATTTATTGTAATTTAATTTGTAATTTTTTATTGTGAGGTGTGTGTGTGTTTTTTTTTTCTTTCTTCACAGCGGTGGGGTCGGAGGAGGCAGGGGGGGCGAGGCGGCGGAGCGCGGAGGCGGCAGGGATGTTCTCGCCGCTGTGTCCCAACAGGCCAGGTGTCTCGCGTTTATGTCCGCCATAAACGTGAGACACCTGGCCTGTTGGACACAGTGGTGGCGGGGGAGGAATGGACTGGATGGGCTGGCTGGCTGGGGAGGGGGGAGCCCTTTAAAGCCCTGCTGCCGTGCCTTCCCAGCAAGACTTCCTTTCGGCTCGCGGTTTCCCTTGCCTGCCTTAACCAAAGCTTGGCACCCTGCCTCGGCTTTCGCACTCTCCCTCTCTCAGCTGTGCAGCAGCTTCGGCAGCAGCTCTCGGCCTACGGCAGCAATATCGCACAGGCTGTGGAAGGAGGAAGAGGAGGAGGGAACCAAGAGAGGCGTTTAACGGGCGTGCGCCCCACAGCCAGGACCGTCATTGCCCCTCAAGCTGCGTTTCTTCCTGCAAAGCCCTTTGGGCATCAGACGGAGCTCTTGGGTTGCTCTTCGCCAGCCGAAAGGAAGTCTTGCTGGGAAGGCGTGGCAGCAGGGCTTTAAAAGGCTCCCCCCTCCCCACCCAGCCAGCCCATTCCTCCCCCGCCACCACTGTGTCCAACAGGCCAAGTTGCTGGGAGGAGAAAGTTTGGGCTGCAGAGCAGAGTTTGAACTGCCGAGTGATGTACGGTGAGCTTCATGGCCGGTGAGGGTCCTGCTCTATGGCGGACGCAGCGCCGGGGCTTCGGTGGGGCTTTCACGCTTGCCTCACTGGCCATGAAGGTCACCACACGTCACTGCTAATACATCATGTGATCTTGATTCTATGCCTCTGTTTATACAATCCAGGATTGTATTAGCTTTTTTGGCTGCTGCTGAACATTGCTGGCTCATATTCAAATGATCATCCACTAGGACTCCAAGGTCCCTCTCACAGTTACTATTGTTGAGCCAAATTTTACCTAATCTGTACTTGTATCTTTTGTTTTTCCTGCATAAATATAAAGCTTTGGTTTTCTCCTCATTAAAATTCATTTTATTGGATAGGGCCCAAGTTTGTCAGGATCTTTTTGGATTCTAAGTTTATCTTCTGGGGTGTTGGTTACTCCTGCCAGTTTAGTATCATCTGCAAATTTGATGAGTTCCCTTTCTGTTCCCACATCCATGTCACACCTACACCATTTCAGACAAATGGTTATCAACATGCATGTATTGTAACAGCCTCTCTATTGGCATGCTTCTGCAAGAGAAAGAAGTCCTGACATTCATCCAGGAGGACCACTTATGAAGGCTCAAGTGCCCAGATAATGGCACCCATTTCTTTTTGGTACAAAATAAGAGAAATAACAGAGTCAAGGGTCTTAGGTACTTCTTGGTCAGGTTCCAAAGTTCAAAAGTAGTTCCCAAATAAGAATAAGATTGAGAACTTGTCAATAACAGCAGGCCTCATACTATGCATCAGGACCAAGACAACTAAACTCTGTTATCCAAAATCAGCAAGAAGCACTAAAAAGCAGATGTCCGTTGCAATCAGTCTACTTGTGTGAACCTTCATAATCTTCAGCAGCTATAAATAATACTCTACACCAGGATGAATCTTGTGAAGCATCGGATAGAATTGGATAATTAGACTGAATGGCTAATTTTTGCATCATAGAGCGCACCAAAGATTTGAAGACTACAGCTAAGAAGAGTTCTTTTTCTTAGGAAGAGATAGTTGTATACATGGTGGCCAAAATTGTCTCCTGGGGAACGTGAATCCCATGATGTGATGGAGTTGTGGAATGAACCTGCCAATACAGACTTAAAAATACAAAAGGAGAGGTCATCCAAAGTGCAAGATTAATTGGAACTTGGCTTACATGTTGCTGAGCAACTGGACAGAATCAGGTGAGTGTTTTTTTTAATACTGTATGTGTGTTTTGTGTTGCTCTCAAATCTGTATTTGATCAGTCCTGAACATTCGCTGTTTTATCGCTCCTGAATCTATTGAGCCTGTTTTACTTCTGAACAAATGAAGTTTGCTTAGTTCTTAATTCAATAGATTCAGTCTGTTTATTCAAACACTTGGTTATCATGGCTACAAACCAAAATGAGCTCTTTCAAAAATAGAGGAGAGGAACAATCCTCCCGGAGGAGGGAGGGGGTCTCCAGATCAATACAAGGTTTCCTCTTGAAAAGAAATGGATTTTCTCCTCTCATCCCTCACCATAATTGTCACTGAAATCTATGTACAGTATACACTTAGTGTACATACACTTAACTAACTAGCTTGCCAATCAGAATATTATGGGATACTTTTTATTTTGACAAAATCCAGACTTTTTATATCTATAGCATTCCCACAATTCAACTGACCTCCCCCCCCCCCAAATAGGGCAAAGTTGCTTTGTTGTCCATGATGCTTATGGCTCAGTCTCTTTGTGATCTGTTCAAGAACCCCCTCAGACATTAATGTTAACAGACTGGTTTGTACTTCCTTGGATCGTCCTTTGTCCCTTTGACAAACACTGGAGATCTGATGAAGTAGACTAACTCAAGTAGTAGACTAACACATTCCTGAACTGCTCTCGAGTTGCCATAGGCAGGCGGAGGGGGAATCAAACTGCAGCTGCATTAAGGAACTTGCACTTCAGTCAAAACAAAGCACATTCCGGCTGGCCACGTCAAGGTCATATTTACGCAGAACCACAGTGGTCGGAGGGAGGGATCTCTACAACCCACGTAATTGCTTTGTTGGAGAATGTGACTGATGACACACCTTGGGGGGAGGGGGAAACGGGGTCAGAGCCAGAGCATGAATTAAGTTGGCTTCACATGGTCCATGCCGACATGTAGCTCCTAATAAATAACTGGATTCTTTTGAAGCTTGGCTTGAGGCTTGCTCCTGTCTGGTACTTCCTCAGATCTCCAGAATTTGACATAAATAAAGTGTAACCAGCAAGTCCCTTCAATGCTCTAATTCATTTAGCTGGCAAGTTAAAAAGCATTTGATTTACACTGATTTAACTTTAATTAAATTGGTTAATTAAATTAATTATAATTAATTTATAATGATAATTATAACAATAATTAAGTTGATTTAAATTAAATTGAGCATGAGTTCTATCAAACTCAGCTTTCATTTATGAACCTTCTTTCTGTCAAATAATTTTATTACATTTTATAAAGCATACACATAAAAAGCAACATAAACTAACAATCAAGAGAAACATTAAAGAGAATAAGAAGAGAAGTATAAAAAAGTATAAATAAAAAGAAAAAATGCAAATATATACAAAGAATGACTTCTAACTTCCAAGGATATATAGAACACTTATATTTGATTCTTAGTTTAAGAGAATAATAAAATGTCCATTTCCCCAAAAATAAAAGGGAGAAAAAATATTTTTCTCCCTTTTCAAATGTTATCATCAAATCCATATGTCAAAATCTGATTTTTCACCATCTCCTGCAAAAAAACTACAAAGGCCTTCCAATTATAGAGGAATTTCTTCAGACTTTTCTCACATGAGGGCCATTAACTTAGTCATCATTGCCAGTTTTGTCATCTTTTGTTGTGGATATCATAGGCTCCTTCCAAAGATGAGCATATAAAAGTTCTGCTGATGTTATCATATATAACACAGGTGTCAAACACATGACGTTCCATGACATTTGCAGAGCTGGGGTGGGCGTGGCCTGCAGGTAACGCATCCTGCTCGCAGACTGCCAGTTTGGCACCTCTGACATATAACAATAAAACATCATGTGATCTTTCCACTGCTTTATCCACAAATCTTAACAAACAAAATTCTGCTCTGAATTATACACTGATTTTTAAGATTTTTTGAATTACTAATTTCTACCAAATATTACTTAGTTCTTTTGCCAGCCCACCAAAAGTGCTAAAAGGTTTTACTTTTCCAGCAACTATCTGGAGATGCTTTATATACTTTAGCCAATTTATCTGACAATCAATACCACTGTAGATCATTTTGTAAAAGCTCTCTTTGGGGTTATAACATAACATAAATTTTAGTGTCTTTATCCACATGTTTTCCCATTCATCAATTGGTATCTTCCTGATAGTGAGAACAATTAACTAGTGGAACGGGTTGCCTTCAGAGGTTGTGGGTGCTCCATCACTGAAGGCTTTAAGAAGAGACTGGACAGCCACTTTTCTAGGATGGTATCCTTGTCTAGGACGGTATCCTGCTTGGGTTGGGCTAGAAGACCTCCAAGGTCCCTTCCAACTATTATTCTGTTATTTTATTATACTGTTATCTTATAATTGAATTATCTTGTCCAGTTTATTATACAATTTTTAACTACTTTGTCTTCTGTTCCAATTTTAACAAAAATGTATATACGTCTTACTCATAAGGTGTTCATTGTTTGTACACAGTTGTTTCAAAAATAGTTTTATCACATTCGAAATCATAGAGTTTCTTATCAGCTTTAAATCCCTCTGTGAGTTGCAAGTATAAAAACCATTGGCAACTGAAACCTTCTAATGCCAAGTGTCCTCTTGGTTCTAATATCATCTGTGCAGTGTTTCAATAAATCTGAGTTACGTACCTTCTCCAAGTTCTTCACCATTACAAAAATATCCATGGAGAAAATACCCTAAGAAAGGATGGGTGTGCCAAACAAGGGCTCCATGGTGACCTGACTCCTTTCTTGTCCTAGAGAATCTAATTCTGATTTAAGGGCCGTGTGCAGCACTCATTACAGCAATCACTGTAACACACCAGTAAGAAAGGAATGGGTGCCACAAAAGGCTAACCCCTTTTTAAGCACATGAAAGTGGTTCATTATTGAATGCGCTGTCCTATATTTTCCACATTATTAATTTTTCAGTACAGCTCTACCAGGAAGCGTGTAGCAGCAGCAGCATAAAATCTATCTGTGGCTTCCTTTGGTTTTCTTTTTTTTTTCTGTCAAGACTGAAAGAGTCAGAAAAGAAGGGATTGAAGGGGTGGAAGTAGGGAGCAGCAGCAGAACCATCCCCTCTCCTGGAAATTAATCTTCTCTTAACCATGCTTCCATTGGGTTTTTCTTGAAACTGCTATTGTGCTAAGTGGGGATGCGGTAATTTCCAGCCTACACCAGGAAACTCTCCACTTGCTTTTCTGTTTGCAAGATTGGCAGCAGCTGCCAGCCACAAAAGATATATCAGTATGGAATGATTAGAAATATGAAATTACTTGAGGAATTTTTCTTACAAAATAAACTAACCAAAGGCGCACAAGAGATATAGTGAGTGCATATCTGGATATTCTGCTTCTTTTCCCAAAGATCACATTTTCTGAAATGTTGCTCAACAATTGAAAGCCAAGGACATTCATGGGCTTTAAAGTGTCACATCAGCCACTCTTTCATTGAGCTTTGTAAACATTGCATGGTGTCATATTTCTTGTTCAAGTCCAAAGATGTGAAGTTTATTTCAGCTCATGATGGGGTAAGCTTCTATCACCCAGAAGTCCACCAGCATTCCCAACACTTTTTCCCAGAAGTTCCTTGATAGCAATGTAATGAATAGCCAGTAGAGATGGCTCAGACACAGTCCTGAATGATTGGCTGACTCAAAAAATACACTTTCTTAAGTGATTATGAACTTCCCAATTCCCGAAACCTAAATCTGAATCCCACTTGCAAAATCCAATTTCTGTTAACTTCTATGATCAGATAAACAAATAATTGTTTTTGGATACTCAGCAACCAGCCCACACTTATGGCTGTTTGCAACATTCCACAGTCATGTTGCTGAAATTTATGACATTTTTGCCAAAAATCGACATTTACTTCTGGTTTTCAGGCAAAATGCAGTGGGTGACCCACATTAAGGCCATTAAAATTTATTATCATAATGGGCAGGCTGTATTACAGTCATAAGTCAAGGACTACCTGTACAACATTATTTGAAGGGACTAAAGAGCAAGATTATTATATAGGAAAGGAACATAAAGTTGGTTTATTTGATCAAGGCTAAAATAGATACATTTTTATCTCTGATAAACCTTAATGGATTGTTGCTGACACCAGGACAGAAATGACAGGTTGTATGGGTTTGTTTTTAGATAAAAAATGGAATATGGGAAGACTAGATAATTTGTATAGAAACTGATGAAATTGTTTATATTTGTTGTGATGAAAGTGGGAAGTTACTGTTTTATATTCTTTCACCTTTTTTAGTTTAATACTTTTTAAAAATTTAATACTATTAATGAACTGTATGGTAGAATTCAGAGACCCACTGAAATGCCCCTCAGTTGTTTGTTCATATTTCTGAAAACTTGAAATTTTAAATTTAAATGAAAACTAAACCACAGAAGTGCTCAAATATTATCTTAAAGGTTGGTAAGTTACAAAAAATGTTTATAATTGTTGTGATGAAGGTGGCAAGTCACTTCTTTATATTAGCTGAGATCTTCTGCAGAATCCTCAAATTCCCTGGCCTCAAGACATGAACCATCCATAGGGGTGAGAAGGAAATACACACACAAACATACACACACACACATAACAGAGAGGAGGGAGAAGAGCATGGAGGCACCATTTGAAATCAGCTTCTTTTCACTGAGATGGGGAAGGATGATCAGGAACAAAATGACTGCCAACAACTGGAGCCACTGCCTCAGCTGGTGGTTAGTTGTGGGGCGGAAGAGAGGGGCAGTTTTGCATTCACTGTCCCTACAATTATGTATCACTCTCCTATTTATCTTTCCTGCACTTCTGAATGTTGTCCCAAGTTCCTACAGCCCGGAGTCTTTCAGTGTCCTCTTTCTTCTCAAAAGAAGGCCGTGAAGCTATTTGGAGCAAAGAAGCAACCTTGGGGGGTCTTTGGTGCTCTCTGAGCTTGGTTGTTTCTTGCAGACATTTCATTACACAACTATGTAACATCATCAGTGCATGCAACAATGATGCTACTTAGTTTGGGTAATAAAATGCCTGCCAGAAAACAGCCAAGCTCAAAGAGCACCAGGGATCCATCATTTCAACCCTGAGCTACAAATATTCTCCTTTATCAAGAAGGAACCTTCTTTCAGGGAAGGGAGAACTTTGCCCCACTCATCCCATTTCAAGACTTAGTCCCCTTGGATGCAAGCCTTGAGTTCCTCCCAAAACAGAGACGGTTGCCTGGGAGGATGCCTGTAGCAAACCAAGAGCCATAATTGGTCATTTGAACTGGCTTTGAGCTCTGGTGGCTGGTGCTTAATTAGCTTGCCACCAGTAAACACCATTTAGAAGACCCAAACATTTCAAACACCCTGTTAAGCTGCCGAAAAACAGAGATGATTTAATTATAGACCAACGTCAGCTTATACCAACCCAGAGATGAAAAGCAATAGAGCAGCTGTCTATAAATATTTTACAATGAAATTGCTTTTCCTCTTTTGCGTCCACAGACGTGGCATTGCAGGTTGGGCAGACAGAAATCTATCAGTGGAAGAAGGGCTGCTCACCTTTCTGTAGTGCTTAGATCAGCCACTCCAGAGGCAGCTAATTCTGTGATGGCCCTGAATTACAATTCACCCCCCCCCCAATACACACACACACCTCTGGAGCATCTGCATCTGGAGCTGTGGAGTTGTACAAATCTGTGAAGGACAAATTACTTCAGCTTTTGGGAAGCAACCAAAATGAAACCAGCCATATTCCCTTCAACCGACGCCAAAGGCTGTTTTCCAAGGATATGGAAGTCAAGTGGACATTTTGCATGACACTTAAGAAAGCCCAGTATTGTCCCCTTGGCAAGATATGGCATTTTTATGTTTAGCCACAATTATGGTCATAATTGTTTGAACTACATATTACATAATGGAAAATAGAAACCATTAAGTAAAAGTTTGGAGCAAGGTGGGCCAAGCATCCCCTCTCTTATCATGGAGAGGAGGCTTGTGAATGCTGTTTGTTTTGAGGGGACCGGGCAGGGTCCTTGGATTTATTTGACTGTGATATCCTTCCTTCATGGCTCACAGTAAAAAATTCCTCTAGTTCACCCTTCAAAAGGATGATAAACAGAGCAGTCGGTTTGGCCATTGTGACCACTGGACCCAGTCAACTGCACAAATGAGGCCAGCAGGCAACTTGTGGCTGTTTGTTTGTTTGTTTGTTTATTTAGATTGTCAAACATGTACGAGATAACAGGTATAATTATAACCATGGATATTAACACAGGAAATGGGTACAAATAAATAGAAACAGTGGGGGTTTGAGGATGTAACAACAGAGTTAGGTAGAGCATTCCAGGCATTGACCCTGTCACGTTCTGAGCATGCTCAATAAAGTTTTGTTTAAGCGGGAATTACTCGACAGCTGATTGGCTGACCGTCTGACAGCTCCTAGTATAAAAAGGGAGCTGTCAGATGAAAAGCCGCTGTTCTTGTCTGAAGCGGGTTCCACACTGTTAGCTTGTTGCTTTAAGGAATAAACTTGTTAGCCTCTTTATTCCTGTCTCCGCCTCGGTCATTCCGGCATAACCCACGGTCCTAGTACACAATACTGGCGACAAGGATGGGATCGCCGAACTGAGGCATGAGTTAGCTGGTCACTGCCGCTGAAGTCACTAGCTGAGTCACTAAGGAACCAAGTTTCTCTGTCGCGATGAGATGTCGCTGCCAGCCTGACAGGAATGGCCACGTTAACATTCGCGCCATTCAGCCAGGGCTCCGAAACGTGGCAGTCCTATACGGCCTGGTTTGAATGTTTCTTGGTCACACACAACCTCACTGAGTTGACGGATGAACGAAAATGCGCGTTTTTCCTGTCAGTTTGCGGAACGGGTGTGTTCCATATGGCAAGGGTTCTCACAGCCCCTGACCCCATCAAGACAGTCCCGTGGCAAACACTGATGGCCAAGCTGAAGAGCCATTATGCCCCATCGCCATCCAAAATTGCCTGCCGGCACACCTTCCATCAGCAGAATCAAAGTGAAGGGGAATCCGTTAATAACTATGTCGCTGTGCTACGGTCAGCAGCCCTTCATTGCGAGTTTAGGGACCTCAACAAGGCCCTTCTCGACTGTCTGGTTTGTGGCATTCGTGACCTTAGGCTCCAGAGGCGCCTTCTCGCGAAGGCTTACCTGTCATTCCAGTCCGCTTTTGATGAAGCTCGCGCTGCTGAGCTGGCTGCATCCTCTCTAGCCACCATCACCCAAAACCAGCCTGCTGCCAGAGTTCACCCTTCAGGAACTTTCAGCACTGCTGCCACGCCCCAAGGGGATGAGAGCAAAGACTCAGACCCCGATGAGGAGGAGGACATTAACCACCTTCACGAGGCGAATAAAAAGAGCTTCCAAAGACACAAGGGCGACCCTAAATCTGCATGTAGTGAGTGCGGAGGCAACCACGAGAGAGCTGAATGCAGATTCAGGCAAGCCCTCTGCCAATGCTGTGGCAGAAAAGGCCACATTGCCAGGGTGTGCCAGGCTGCCCAGCCCATGTCCTCCTCAGAGCTCCAGGTTGACAAGTCACAGCAGTTCCGGGGCAGACAGGACGGTCCTAAGAAACCTAGAGTTGATTGCCATGCCATTCTCCGGAACGCAACTCACTGTGACCTGATTAACTGGCAGTCATGCTACAGCCTGCAAAAGAAGATCCAGCTGACTGTCAACATTGAAGGAAACCCATGCCAGATGGAGTTAGACACTGGCTCCGCAACCTCTATCATGTCTTGGAGCACCATCAAACAACTCATTCCACATCTTGCTAAGCGCCGATTACAGAGTTGTAATTTGACTCTTAGAGACTATCAGGGCAACCTGATTCCTGTGATTGGCACTAGCAAAGTTAAAGTGCAGTTCAAGGGGTTTGAAGGCTGGCTGCCGCTCATCATTGTAGAGGGAAAGCTTCCCAGCCTTCTCGGCTTGGACTGGTTCGAGTCCCTCGGCTTGCAAATCAACAGCATCCATCACGTTGGGAACTCAGATCTGGACTGCCTTGTCAACAAGTTCCCTGCAGTGTTCGACGGCCAGCTGGGCCAATACACTGGCACCCCGGTGTCCTTCAACCTCGACCCGTCCGTGCCGCCCATCAGAATGAAGCCTCGGCGGGTGCCCATCGCTCTCAAACCAAAGGTAGATGCTGAGCTCGACAAGCTCGTCGTTCATGGGGTCCTGGAGCCGGTGGACTATGCGCGTTGGGAGACCCCCATCGTCTTACCCATCAAGCCAGATGGCAGCGTCACGATCTGCGCTGACTACTGCTGCTCAATCAACCGCGCCCTGCCATCCAATGCATACCCGGTGCCGGTGGTCCAACACCTACTCCACACCTTGGGCGAAGGCTCCATCTTTGCCAAGCTGGACCTCGCCCAAGCCTACCAGCAGCTGGTGGTCGACGATGCCGCGGCAGAGGCTCAAACCATCATCACACACCAGGGCGCCTTCAAGTGCTGCCGGCTGCAGTTTGGGGTCAGCATCGCCTCAGGACTCTTTCAAAGCTTAATGGAGCAGCTGCTCCAAGGACTCCAAGGCATCGTCCCGTACTTTGACAACGTCCTCATCTCTGCGTCCAACCATGGTGAGCTGATGGCGCGGCTAAGGGCTGTCCTGCACAGGTTCCAGCAAGTTGGCTTTAAGGTCAAGAGAGACAAGTGCCAAGTCGCTGTCCACCAGGTGGAGTTCCTGGGATTCTTAGTTGATGCCCAAGGCATCCACCCGACTGCTGCCAAAACCAAAGCCATCGTGGAGGCCCCTCCTCCGAAAAACAGAGCTGAATTACAGGCCTTTTTAGGCTTCCTGAACTTTTATGCAGTTTTCCTGCCCCACAAAGCCTCCGTGGCCGAACTGCTCCACCGTCTCCTGGACTCTAATGCACCCTGGGTGTGGGGCCGCAGGGAACCTGCTGCTTTCCGTGCTGTCAAGCACTTGCTTGTCTCCAACGCAGTGCTTGCCCAATACAGCGAACACGTGCCTCTTGTCCTTGCCTGTGATGCTTCCCCCTACAGGGTTGCCACCAATTTCCCACTGGCGCAGAGGTTCCAGTGGCCTTTTTCTCCTGCACCCTTTCCCCTGCGTAGCGGAACTATGCACAAATAGACAAAGAGGCCCTCGCAATAGTGGCTGGGGTGCGCCGGTTCCATCACTACATCTATGACCGCCGTTTCCTCATCGTCACCGAACACAAGCCGCTCCTCGGGTTGCTGGCCGGTGACCGTCAGGCTCCGCAAGTCATGTCCCCTCGCATGACCCGCTGGTCTGTCTTCCTCGCCGCCTATGACTATTCCCTCACCCACCGCCCCGGCAAGCAGATCGCCCACACCGATGCCCTCAGCCGGTGCCCCCTGCCCAATGCCCTGGAAGACCCTGCTGCTGCCTCCCCGGTGTTCCTCGTGGATGACCTCGGCCTGCCGGTCACTGCCGTTGACATCGCCCGGTTGTCCGCAAAGGATCAGGTAATTTCCCGGGTCTTAGATTGGGTTAAAAGGGGGTGGCCCAAGGACTCTGTAGGCCCTGAGTTTCTCCCTTACAAAACACGGCTCATGGAACTATCTGTTCCATGCGGCTGTCTGTTATGGGGCCACCGCATTGTTGTTCCAGCCTCACTGAGGACTACTGTCTTGGGGCAGCTGCATAGCGCTCATCCCAGCATTGTGCGGATGAAGGCACTGGGGCGTAGTTATGTGTGGTGGCCTCACCTAGATCTCTGCCCACGTTGCAGGGTGTCCCCAGTGCCAAGGTGCCCAGGCATCTCCCCCCAAAGCTGAGCCCCGGGTATGGGAACGGCCCTCTGCGCCATGGTCCCGTTTTCATGTGGACTTCGCAGGCCCCATCCAGAGTCAAATGCTCCTCATTGTAGTTGACGACGTCTCCAAATGGCTGGAGGTCGTCAGAATGCCCTCCACTACATCTGAGGCACTAATAGGGGCTCTCAGGAAGCTGTTCGCCACCCATGGCCTCCCGGACGTGCTGGTGTCTGACAATGGTCCCCAGCTGACATCCGCCTCTTTTGAGGCTTACCTAGCCTCGCTGGGGGTCCGGCATGCCCTCATCTCCCCATTCCACCCGGCTAGCAATGGGCTGGCGGAGCGCATGGTGCGCTCCGTCAAGGAAGCCCTCTCCAAGATGGGGCACCTAAGTTGGCAAGAGTGCATTGATGCTTTCCTGTTGGCACATCATACCACGCCATCCCCTGAAACCAACTCCAGCCCCGTGGAACTCTTAATGGGTCGCCGCCTTAGGACCCCATTAGACCGCCTGCATCCCAACTATGCCACCCCAACACCTCTTGACTCTCATGGGGGTGCCTGATCCTTCGCCCGGGGGGAGGCGGTGTATGCCAGGAACTATGTAGGGCATCTCTTGTGGCTACTGGGCATTGTGACTGACCAGACTGGACCCTGTTCCTACAGGGTGAAGCTGGACAACGGAAGGACTTGGAAGCGCCACTGCAACCAGTTGCAGAGCAGGAGATGCCAACCAACCGGCCCGTCTGTCCTGCACCCAAGGGAGGACAGCTCAGGGCCCCAAAACGCAGCTGCCATGACCGGACGAACAGCAGACGCCGAAGCCCGAAGCAGCGACTTACCTGGTGGGCCAGCCCAGTCCTGGGTGCCTCTGTGACCCGTGCCGTTGCCATCCTGTGAAGCAGAGTCCTCGAAGGATGGTCCATCATCCCAAGGTGGTGATGGAGGGCCTCGTGCATCCAGCCGCCTTGGCGGCGCCCGGCCTATCTACAAGACTAAGCTTGCGCAAGCGTAGGGGGGAGGAGTGTCACGTTCTGAGCATGCTCAATAAAGTTGTGTTTAAGCGGGAATTACTCGACAGCTGATTGGCTGACCATCTGACAGCTCCTAGTATAAAAAGGGAGCTGTCAGATGAAAATCCGATGTTCCTGTCTGAAGCTGGTTCCACACTGTTAGCTTGTTGCTTTAAGGAATAAACTTGTTAGCCTCTTTATTCCTGTCTCCACCTCAGTCATTCCAGCATAACCCACAGTCCTAGTACAAAATAGGCCCCTCTGTTGCTGAAGTCGTATTTTCTGCAATCGAGTTTGGAGCAGTTTACCTTGAGCTTGTATCTATTGTTTTCCCGTGTGTTATTGAGGTTGAAGCTGAAGTAGTCGTTGACAGATAGGACATTGTAGCAGACAATTTTGTGTACTACGCTTAGGTCAGACCATAGGCAGCATAGTTCTAGGTGGTCCAAGCCCAAAATTTCAAGCCTGGTGGCATAAGGTACTCTATTGTAAGCAGAGGAGTGGAGGACTCTTCCTATGAAATACCTTTGGACTAGCTCAATTATATTAATTTCTGATATACATTGTGGATTCCAGGCTGAGGAACTGTATTCAAGGATTGGTCTGGCAAAGGTTTTCTATGCCCTGTACATTGCAGTACAATATCACCAGAGAAGAAGCTTCACAAAATTAGGTTAATAACTCTTAATGTCTTTGTTGTAATGCTGTTACAGTGAGCTTTGGGACTTAGATTGTTTGAGATGAATGCTCCTAGGTACTTGACAGAGTGAGAGTCGTCTACGAGGTCATATCCATCCAGCTTGTATTTGGTGTTCTGATTTTTGTTGCCAATGTGTAAGACAGAGCATTTGTTGGTTGAGATTTGGAATTGCCAATTGTTCAACCATTCTGACACATAGTCAAGGTCACTTTGTAGGGCAGCAGTATTGCTGGTCGTGTTAAATAGTTTTACATCATCAGCAAAGAGGACACAGCTGCTTATAATATGATCGCAAAGGTAATTATGTAAAGCAGAAAGAATGTGGGTCCTAAAGCACTGCCTTGGGGGACACCGCTGTTAACTGGTGCAGGGTTTGATAGGGCACTCCCTATTTTGACTACTTGTTGCCTATTTGACAGGAATGCAGCTATCCATTTCTGCAGAGATCCGGAAATGCCGTAAGAGCTTAGTTTTAACAGTAGTTTGTCATGTACTACTGAGTCAAAGGCTTTGCAGAAGTCTATGTAAATTGTGTCTATTGCTTTAATCTGGTCAAGTTGTGTAGTCCAACTTCTAATACAATGCTTATTTTCACACAATACCCACCACCCTGAAACAAGCCTATTTGGAAATTAGGACAGGATAAACAGGTAAAAAGGGCAACCACAAGACCATGAGGGCTGAGTTGAATGTGAGACTTGTTTGAATGTCAAGCCCCTCCCCCTCACCTCAGTCTTGGTAGCTGCTCAGAAAGGCTGCCTTCAGCTGGTGAGTCACAACCATCCCCACAGCAATCAAAATGGAATCCACAGAACCCAGAGACCCTAATTCTGAAAACCCCCAATTCCTGTCTCTGGACTTGAAACTGGCTGTTCACACTTGATGTTCAGCCAGGTTTTGTTAATAAGTTAAGTTTATTTTATTGTCATTGCATCTCGTACAACAAAAATAAATGTAATCTTCAATGTACATTATAACCATAAAAATAAAACACAAACAAACATGCTTCTCATTCTATACCATTGAATTGAAAACCTGATATTGCATTAGTATTGCACTATACCGGCATCCTCAAACTACAGCCCATGGGCCGGATACAGCCCGCCAATGCAAAGTATCCAGCCCATGGACTGGTGGGATGAAAAGCAGCTGCCAGCTTGTAAAGAAGTGCGTTAAAGGTCTTTAAAAACAGCCTTTCAGATGTTTTTCACAGCCATGTGATCCATTAAAAGTCTTTAAAAGTCATTAAAAGTCTTTAAAAGTCATTAAATGTCTTTAAAAGTCATTAAATGTCTTTAAAAACAGACTTACAGATGTTTTTCACAGCCATGAGATCCATTAAAAGTCTTTAAAAGTCTTTAAAAGTCATTAAAAGTATTTAAAAACAGTCTTCCAGGTGTTTTTCACAGCCATGTGATCCAGGCCCAGTGGGTGAGTAGAAGAGGGGGTGGTGCCAGTTTGAAAAGTAGCTGTCAGCTTGTAAAGTAGTGCTTTAAAAGTATTTAAAAACACTTTAAAAACAGCCTTTCAGGTGGTTTTCACAGCCATGAGATCCAGGGTGGGTGTGTAGGGAAGGGACTGCTTTTAAAGTAGTGCTTTAAAAGTGAGTGGGGGGACATGTCTCTATGCTTTTTCAAAATCAGCTGAAGTTGGCTAACACTAATCCAAATGCAACCACAGTATAAAGCCTGAAGGAGAATTCACCCACTGCTTTGATTCTTCCCATATATAAACTACATCCACCAAATTGGTTGCTGAACAATTTTGGTAGATATTCATGTGTGTATATACACATGCACAAGTGTGGCAAAAAGCAAATCAGTTTGTGAATTCTCCTCCAGGCTTAAAAGACCTTTGGCCCTCTAATCCCAAATAAGCAGGCCCAGACTTCCCATTGAATTAGTAGTATATTTATGCTGGCTAAAATTGTTCTTTATTTTAAATATTGTATTATTTCATGGTTTTTTTGCACTACAAATAAAGATATGTGCAGTGTTCATAGAAATTTGTTCATGTTTTTCAAACTATAGTCTGGCCCCCAACAGTTCTGAGGGACTATTATCCCTCCTAAACTCACCATTGGAGGCTATGGGTGCGTGTGTGTTGATTCTTGCCTTTTTCTGCCTGCTTCCAATGCCTCTCAATGCCCCTCTTTGGGGTTTTAGTTGCAGTCTTAATTGGTGCAGTTCTCAGTCTGGTTCATTGTGGGGTCATCTGAAACATATGATCAGGAGTTATTTTGAAGGAAATCCTGTTCGTTTTATTCTTTTTTTTATGGCCTATTTTAAGGAGCCTGAAGCTGCTGTTGTAAGGAAGTTAGGTAAGTGGCAAGAAGGTTTGTGCTGTTTTTCCCTTTGGAGGGGGCGGGGGTCTTAAGTAAATAGATTCCTTGGGTTGAGCAAGTACAGGAAGAACAAAGGCAAAATGGACTGCTAACTTGGACACACCCACCCAGTCACATGACCACCTACCAGTGGTGGGTTTCAAAAAAATTTAGAACCTATTCTGTAAGTGTGGCCTGTTTTGTGGGAGTGGCTTGGTGGTCATGTGACTGGGTGGGAGTGGCCAAGTCAATGTCACTGAATTCTTTGCCCCAAAGAATGACCTATTAAATTAAAGGAAATTTATTATTTTGTGCACTTACTACTTAAATAAGTATAAAATAAGTACACAAAACAATAAAACAGATACTTACAGAGGAGATATGGCTGTTCTTGCTGGTCTTCAACATTACTGACCACCTTACACACACACTTCCTGGCCCTCTGCCTCTTTCCTCTTCCTGCATTCACTCAGATGCTATTAAAACTCACAGCCTGTGCACACACACACACACACTTCCAGCCCCTCTGCCTCTCCCCTCTTCCTGGATTCACTCAGACATTTTTAAAACAGTGGAAGAGTGTGTGTGTGTGTGTGTGTGTGTGTACAGGCTGTGAGTTTTCACTTGTTCAGGCAGGCAGAGAAAGAAAGGGTGTGTGTGATAAAGCATCCCCTCCACCAAGGGCGAAGGAGAGCTCCTTCACCCTTGGCTATCGCACGCCTCCTTTGTTTCTCTGCCCTTCTGAACAAGTGAAGGTGTCAGCCCTTCTTCATTCAAAAATCAGGAAAGAAAACCACAGGACTCCATTGGTAGAAATCAAGTGTACTTTTACTAATTATAAATGAATAGAAGCAAAGCTAAGCTAAGTCTGGTTATTTAGGCGCGAAAGAGAATGATATATTGTATAATTCATTCCCCTCCCCTTGGCATCCCGTGCACAGTCCAATCATAATTCTCCCAAATGTCAGGTGTGAGATAACTTTGAAAGGCATCACCAGGATGGAATGCTGGTCCGTTGGCCTTGGCGGGAAACACTCCTCCTCCACATGCGCAGTAAGGTGGACAGTTCAAAATCTAGAATCTTCCTCCAGCACAACAATGAGTCCCCTCCCAAATACCATGCCCCCCCCTCCCCGTTTCAATGGCAGCCGAAGCAGCAGCAAAGCGAAGGCTGACATCCAGCCCTCCTCCAGAAAAAGGCGGTCAAACCTGGAAAACGACAAAGCACAAACAAACAGACGAACAACAAGAAACGTAAAATGAAAAAGGGGAGGGAGAGAGAGAAAATGTCAGGACATTTGCCAAACTAGGGCTTGTCAGGATAAGCAGAATAGAACTGGTGGAGCAATTTAGGGGCCCAGACATGGGACTTGTCCACCCATTCGGTATGAGAAGGGGGAAAATGCTTCCAAGCCACCAGGTACTGAATACGATTCCGTCGTCTGCAGGAGTCCAAAATTTCACGAACCTCAAAATGTTGTTCACCATCAATCAACAGCGGGGCGGGCGGTGGAGCAACAGGTGGACGTAAAGAGGAAAAGCGAACAGGCTTTATGAGGTTAACATGAAAAACAGGATAGACTCGGTTGAGGCGTTTAGGCAGCTGCAGCCGAACGGAAACAGGATTGATGACCTTGATAATAGGAAATCGGCCAACATACTTAGGCCCCAACTTCTTGGATTTCTGGGGAGTCTGAAGAAACTTGGTGGACAGATAAACCTGATCACCCACTTTGTAATCAGACGGCTTAGTCTGTTTTTTATCTGCCTGTTTCTTATGCGCGCGATGCGCAGCGTCCAAAATTTGAAGTGCCAAATGCCAAACATGCCGAAGGCAATCACTCCATTCAGAGAGAGACGAAACTTGCGGCTGCTCACAAGGAACCTCAGGAATAGGTACAAAATCCTGTCCGGACACCACCCGGAAAGGGGTGAAACCAGTGCTGCTATGCACAGAATTATTATAAGCCACCTCCGCATGTGGCAACAAGTCCACCCAATCATCTTGCTGGTAGTTGATGAAACAACGTAAATACTGCTCCAGAACAGAATTAGTCCTCTCACAAGCCCCATTAGTCTGAGGGTGGTGGGCGGAGCTTAAGCCCTGGGCGGAGCCAATCCGCTTAAGAAACTCCCTCCAGAACACGGAGGTGAATTGCACACCCCTATCCAAAATGATGCAGTCAGGCACCCCATGTAAGCGGTAAATGTGAGAGATGAACATTTTAGCGAGAGTCTTAGCAGATGGAATCTTGGGACAAGGGATGAAGTGGACTTGCTTGGAGAACAAGTCAGTAACCACCCAGATAACGGTGTGCCCCTGGCTCTCAGGGAGTTCGACAATGAAGTCCATAGAGATCTCCTTCCACGGGGTGACAGGGCGAGCTGCAGTCTGGAGTAAACCCTGCGGTTTCCCTGGCGGGCGTTTAGCAGCAGCACAAATGGGACAACTGGCGACATAAAGTTCAATGTCTTTTTTCAAAGAAGGCCACCAAAACTGCCTTTTCACGAGATGCAGCGTCTGGGGGATATTTTCAGCGGTGCACGCAGCCTCTCTCTTCTTGCTCAGGGCCTTACTTGCCTTCCCCTCTCTTCTGGGAGGGGGTGGAGCGGTCTGAGCCATTTTAACGTGGCAATTCACAGCGCGATGGCCTTCCTTTCCACAGCGGAAGCACATGAAAGGCTTGGCTTTGCCGGTGAAGCTTCCCTTCACTTCTGGCGTGGAGGGGGGCTTTTTGATCCGATGGGGGGGGGCGACTTCTCCACTTCTCCCTCTTTCATGCATTGAAGTCTGGTCAAATGTAACTCAACATCTGCTGCGTGTTCATACCAAGCAGTCACCCGGCAAGGAAGGTGTCTGTTAACACACTGCTGGTAAATTTTTTAATTCAATCCCGCAGCGAACTGATCCAACAAAGCATCTTCTGACCATCCCCTCATATAGACTGACAACCATTGAAACTCTTGAATATAATCTGCCACCGGTCTATTTCCCTGCTTCAGGGCCATAAATTTCACCCTCCCGCGTTTCTCAATCAGTGGGTCATCAAACCTCCTCTTCATTGCAGCAATAAAGTCATTAAAATTCCTCAGGAGAGGGGAATTGCATTGGTGTAAGCCCACCATCCATTCGGCCGCTTTTTTCTCCAATGAGAGTAAGACCATCCTTACTTTCATATTATCGGTTTCTAAATCCGAACCATAAATCTCCATATAGTTCCAGACCTGTATGATAAACAACCCTAAACTCTTGGGATCATCATCATATTTTACTGTTAAGGGAGGGACTTTTGCCATTCGGCATCACCTGCCCCCCCCTACTCTTTGAGCGGCCCTAGCTGGGGGGGGGAGGCTGGTTCTGGGTTTCCTTGCTCCCAACCCCCCTCGGCCTCTTCACCCTCCCTTAACCTGTGCATGGAGTACCTTTGCTCAAACTCTTCAGCTTGCTCCCTTTCCACTGCTCTTCCACGGCTTTTGCGTTCGGACCAAGTTTCCTCGAGGAGTCTCATGGCGTGGGACAATTTGTAATCCTCTTCCCCAGCGTCACCCCATTCCGCTGATTTTTTTTTCTGTCTCCTTCTCATGACTCCCACATCCAACTCCTCCGACTCCTCTTTTTGTCCCACCCCCAAAGTCCATCGGGGAGGAACAGTAGGCTCCAGCCAATCTTTCAGTTAAAGATGGTTCTGCTGCCTCCCCTTCAGTTTCCTCTTGATCACTCACATGAAAAGACATTCTTTTTCTTCTTGTGAGGACACCCCCCTCGGTAGGTTGTAGCTCCGGGTGGGGTGGAGGCAGGGGTGGGTTTCAAAAATTGTTCGAACCTACTCTGTGGGCGTGGCCTCCTTTGTGGGAGTGGCTTGCTGCCCATGTGACCGGATGGGAGTGGCTTGCCACCCATGTGACCGGATGGGAGTGGCCTGCCACCCATGTGACCTGGTGGGAGTGGCCAAGACGATGTTATTACTAGATATTACTAATTACTAGATATTATTAATATTACTAGATCATTATTAATGCATAGATAACTGTGGGACATTACACACCCACCCACACCCACAAACTATGACAGTGCTAGGAAAACACCAAAAAAATAAAAATCCCCCCCCCAAAAAAAGACTGCCAATGAAACCAGTTTTTTTTTCCTAAGCCTAAGAACAGGAAAGACAAAGTCACTGGAATAAAAACCATCAAGGCAATGTGGAAAATTATAAAGGACAGGCACTCACAGAACCATCAACCACCTCAGAATTACCTAAACAAGTAAGGTGACCAGATTTTCAGATTGGTAAAGAGGGACACCATTGACCGGGGGTGGGGAGCTAGGCCGTGGCAGTTACTGCCAGCCCGCGACCTCGCTAGGGACGTCTGGTCACCTTAATTATATACATCCTCTCTCTCTCTATCCATCCATCCATCTGTCTGTCTATCTGCCTGCCTATCTAGTTAGGCTGATCTATCTAATTAATATAATTATTTCTCCCTCTCTTTTTCACTCTCTTTCCAGTGCACACACGCAAATGCATAGGGCAGCCCACCTCACACACAGGTAACTCCGGGCGGCTTACGGGAAGAGGACAGCCGACCACTCACCCACGCGGGGGGGGGCAGGATTTCGCCAAGAAAAGTTAACTTTCCTGCGAAAGGGGCCGGCAGCCTCTCAGCTCTTCCCGGCCGGGGAGACCTCCCACCACTTCCACTCCTGCGTCCCTCCTCCCGCCTCCTCGGAGCTTCAAGCAAGCTAACTGGGAAGGCCGGGGAAGAAGAAGAAGCGGCGGCGCGAGGTCAGCGGTCCTTGGGGGCGCGGCGGAAGCCCTGCCAAAGCGCCCCTTTCCCGGCTCTGCTGAGGGCGGAAGGGGAGGAGGAGGTTCCTGCAGCCGCCAAGGCGGGAAAGGTGCGCTTTGACAGAGCTTCCACAGCCCTGCCAAAGCGCCCCTTTCCCGGCTCAGCTGCCATAGCTGCTACTCAGGGCAGAAGGGGAGGAGGAGGAGAAGGAAGATAAAGCGGCGGGGTGGTTCCTGCAGCCGCCAAGGCGGGAAAGGTGCGCTTTGACAGAGCTTCCACAGCCCTGCCAAAGCGCCCCTTTCCCGGCTCAGCTGCCATAGCTGCTACTCAGGGCAGAAGGGGAGGAGGAGGAGAAGGAAGATAAAGCGGCGGGGTGGTTCCTGCAGCCGCCAAGGCGGGAAAGGTGTGCTTTGACAGAGCTTCCACAGCCCTGCCAAAGCGCCCCTTTCCCGGCTCAGCTGCCGTTGCTGCTACTCAGGGCAGAAGGGGAGGAGGAGGAGAAGGAAGATAAAGCAGTGGGGCGGTTCCTGCAGCCGCCAAGGCGGGAAAGGTGCGCTTTGACAGAGCTTCCACAGCCCTGCCAAAGCGCCCCTTTCCCGGCTCGGCTGCCGCTGCTGCTACTCAGGGCAGAAGGGGAGGAGGAGGAGGAGGAAGATAAAGCGGCGGGGTGGTCCCTGCAGCCGCCAAGGCGGGAAAGGTGCGCTTTGACAGGGCTTCCTCTCCGGAGAGGCGTTTTTTAAAAAGAAAAACCCTGCAGGCACCCAGCGACAGGGGTTAGGAGCTAGGAACCCAGAAGTTAATTACTTCCGGGTTCACTGACGAACCGGATCGCAAGAACCGGTGCGAACCGGGAGGAACCCACCCCTGGGTGGAGGTGAGACTTAGCTTAAATTGTCAGCCCTTCTTCATTCAAAAATCAGGAAAGAAAACCACAGGACTCCATTGGTAGAAATCAAGTGTACTTTTACTAATTATAAATGAATAGAAGCGAAGCGAAGCTAAGTCTGGTTATTTAGGCGCGAAAGAGAATAATATATTGTATAATTCATTCCCCTCCCCTTGGCATCCCATGCACAGTCCAATCATAATTCTCCCAAATGTCAGGTGTGAGATAATTTCGAAAGGCATCACCAGGATGGAATGCTGGTCCATTGGCCTTGGCGGGAAACACTCCTCCTCCACATGCACGGTAAGGTGGACAGTTCAAAATCTAGAATCTTCCTCCAGCACAACATTCAGTCCCCTCCCAAATACCATGCCCCCCCCTCCCCATTTCAATGGCAGCCGAAGCAGCAGCAAAGCGGAGGCTGACAGAAGGAGGCACTGCCGCTCGCTCACCAGCATTCAAAACAGACTGCCTCCTTTCTTTCCCCACATAGTCACTCTGAAGGGGGAGGGAGGGTTTCTCCCAAGACCTGCTTCCCTTACCTCGCAGCGCAGTTCTGGGACTGTTGGATATTCTTTTTTTTCCTGGTACGGGGGCGTAGCCTTGACCCCTGCCTTCCTGCCGCCTCCAGTCCAGCCCCACACAATCTCCCTGCCTCCCCACCAACCTGGGTACACTCCCAGCTGCAGTTGAATTTCTCCTAGTGATCCTTCCTGGCTGTGCCCCCAGAGCAGTCACATGGCGGTGGTACGCGGGCTGCTGACCGACCCAGGGCCTGCCCGGATGCCTGGAGAGGAAGGATCGGCAGGAGAAAGCCAACTGCTGCTGGAAATGGGGCACAAAGGAGCAGCCATTCAGCAGCTGCCGTGTCCCATTGCAGGCACCCAGAGTGGTCTCGATGTCCTGCCTCCCTGCTGCTCCAGCCCTGCGCAACCTCCCTGCCAACCCACTGACCGGGCAGGTGCTGCACCCCCAGAGCAGTCACATGGCAGTGGTGCATGGGCTGCTGACTGTCCCAGGCCCTGCCCGGTTGCTTCAGGAGCAGGCAGAAGCAACCAGGCATTCCCCTCCCCCACCTCCCAGCCCCCTGCAGCCTCAGAGCCTTGGCTGGCAGACAAAGGAAGTGGGTGGGGGGGCAAGCATGGTGTGAATGGGCGGGGAAAGTAAGTGAGTGAGTGGTGACCAGGCGGGCAGGGGGGCAGGCCAGAGGAAGGAGCGTTCCAATACTGGGCCTCCAGAAGATCAGGTATGGGAAGGCACACTAAATTTCACCAACCAGTACTCCCATACCAGTGCATGCCAGCTGAAACCCAGTCCTACATGGCAGACCTGGGTCGCTGCCAGTTCTGGTGACCCAGGCCAGCAAACCACTACCGGTTTATCCGAACCAGTAGGAACCCACCTCTGGTTACTTCCCTGAAATAGAAGCTGTTTCTCAGCTTATTTCTCCTTGTTTTTATTATCCTGTACCGTCTGCCAGATGGTAAAAGTTCAAAAAAAGGGTGCCTAGGATGAGATGGATCTTTAAGACTGTTTTGAACTTTCTTAAGGCAGCAGGAGCTATCAAGCTCTTCCAAAGTGGGGTGAGGGCAGCCAATGACCCTCTGGGCAATCATGTTGACCCTCTGGAGTGCTGTCCTATCTGCCACTGTGCAATTGGCAAACCAGACACAGGTGCAGTAACTTAGAATACTCTCTATGCTGCAGTGGTAGAAGCTCACAAGCAGTTTTTCACTCAGTTGTTGTTTCTTGAGAAGTCTCAGGTAGTATAATCTCTGCTGGGCCCTTTTGACCAGGGCTGCAATGTAAGTGCCTCAGGCCAGGTCCTCTTTTATGACAACACCCAGAAACTTAAACTGGCCACTTGCTCCACTCGGTCTCCATTGATAAGCAAGGGCTGGATGTCTGATCTATTCCTTCTGTAGTCCACTAGAAGCTCCTTGGTCTTATTGGTGTTAAGGACCAAGTTATTGTCTCCATACCATGAAAGCAACCAGTCCACCTCATCTCGATAGGCAGACTCATCCCCCCTGGAGATGAGTTCCATCACTGTTGTATCATTTGCAAATTTAGTAATAGTATTACTAGCATGAGTGGGAATGCACTCATGCACATAAGGAGTATAGAGTAAGGGACTCAACACACAACCCTGTGGTGTACCAGTGTTAAGAAGAAGATAAATTAATAAGTTAAATAATAATAAATAATACAAGTGGTTAATAAAACCAGTGTTAATAAAAAGATAAATTGCAGATGTCTGGGTTTGTACCAGCCATAAAACACAAATCATGGTTTACAAACTGGCTTTATCTAATAAAGCCAAGCACCACACCAGAGGATTCCTCAGAGTGGGTCATTCAGACAGACTGAGATTTGGCAGAGAGAAAGGCTAGAGTCAACATAGTCAAGGGAAATGGAATGCCATTGGTTCCCCAGCAACAGCCATTCACAAAACTATTACTAGTTCTAGGTAGCTTCTCTCCTTGATCTGTTGCTCCTTATAGATATATCAAATGTGAAGCAGGCTGTATGAATCAAATAAATGGCACTACCTTCCTAATTTTGACCAGTCTTGGAAGTTAAACAGGGCTGGATGATTAATACCTTCAGTACATCTATCAGGGAATCCCAGGCCTTTAGATTTGTTTGGGAAATTGAAAAGAGACCCTGGAAATAGTGTAAGTGTCATTTGTGAGACATGAGGAAACACACACTATCACAGTGCAAATAGAGAAGGATGGAGGTAGTGGTACTTCATGACAATATCCCGTTTTACATTTCACGCCATGGGGGTTGAGGAGAAAAAGGCAAGCAAATCCCATATGTCACCATGGGGTATGTTCATGTTGCCCTTGGCTTCACCAGGGGATTTTATCCCATGTCCTTTATGTCCCATGTGTGCTGCAGCTGCCAAAAAAGCCAATGCAGCCCTAGGCTGCATCAACAGAAGGATAGTTTCAAGAACATGAGAAGTGACTTTACACTGCATTGATAAGACCACACTTGCAATACTGCATCCAGTTTTGGTTGCCACAACACAAAAAAGATGCTGAGACCCTAGAAAATGTGTGGAAGAAAGCAACAAATATGATAAAGGGTCTGGAGCAGAGGTGGTATTCAGCAGCTTCTGACCAGTTCTGGAGAACCAGTAGCAGAAATTTTGAGGAGTTCGGAGAACCGGTAAATGCAGTGACTGGCCCTGCCCCATTCTCTGCCTCCCGAGTCCCAGCTGATTGGGAGGAAATGGGGATTTTGAGTATCCTTCCCCTGCCACACCTACCAAGCCACGCCCACAGAACCAGTAGTAAAAAATGTTGAATCCCACCACTGGTCTGGAGGCTAAATCAAATGATGAAGAATTGAGGGAGCTAGGTATGTCTAGCCTATAAAAGAGAAGGATTAGATGTGACATTCTTCCAACATTTGAGGGGCTGCCCCAGGGAAGAAAGGGTTGGCCTATTCTCCAATGTTCCAGAAGGCAGGACAAAAAGCAATGGCTGGAAGCTCATTAAAGAGAGATTCAACCTGGAGAGGAGGAGCCAACGTCGCGACAGAAGGGATGTGGGGTCTTGATGCTCTGAGACTGCCACCCATACTTTTGCTGCTGGGTTGTCCAATCGGACCTAAACTGTCCCGAAGAGATGGTGAACAGGAAGACTACATCTTGCTGATCTCAGGGACCCCGCAAAGTCCCTGATCAATCCAAGAGAAAGTTTTCAAGCTGGCGACAAAAGGCAGCCTAGGCTGATGAAGTTGGGATGGCTCCGGAACAGAAGGAAAGCAGAAAGAGAAAGTGTGTCCATTTGGTGAGGAATCCTTTCTCTTTTGAAAAAGACTGCACCCCAAAATTTCTCTTTTTAAGCTAAATTAAATCCTTAAGCAGAAGTAAGCGGTGAAATTAACCTGCATTGGATTGTTTTGGATAGTATATGTTTTTTTTCTTTTGATAATTATACTTTGCGGATTGAAGTGCTCGCAACTTTTTTTTCTCTCCTCTTTTTAAAGTGAACGGACTGGTTTTTCTTCTTCTATTTTTTGTTGTTTTACTTTTTAAATTGAGGATTAAAATCTCCTTCTCTATTTTAATAAAAGTTTCTACTATTTGCTATTAAATTCCATTTAAGAACTTTGTTTCCCTTAAACCTGAGACAACATTAGAGAGTGAAAGGAAGCAATACTGCTGCTCAGAGGCTAGAGGCTAGAGTTTCTGAAATTACGCATTTTCTCCTGTTTCTCCTTTGATCTTACTGTTTCTGTACTTCAAAGTTCCATAATTAAAAGTGATAAGAGCCAAGGGCATGAAGTGTTTACACAGGTGTCCTTTGAGAGCTTTATCAGCACTGGGAGAGGGGAAAAAGTGGAAACCCTTTCTTGTGAAGATTACAAATGATCTTGCATTTAAGTTAAATATAAAAAAAGTCTGGAAAGCTAGAGTGGCAGCAATTTACAATTTGGAAATATGGATCAATTTTCAGAAGAGGAAACTTTAATTTTGCAAAATTTTTGGGATGGAATTCAAAATTTATTGGAGGTAACTGGGAGAATTGAGAAGAAGATAGAGTTTTTACTAGAAAAAATGATGGAGATGAAGCACCAAAAATTGAAGAGAAAAATGAATACAAAGATAAGAAAACTGATGATTTGATTTGTGGAGTGAAAGTGGTTGAAAGCGAAAAAATGGGACTATGGAAAAGGGAATTTGATGGACTGGAGTTCTACCCCAAATTTCAAGGCACAGAAGAAGAAAAAAAGGGGGAAATGATGATTTTAAGGAGAGAAACCTTACCAGAAGCACGATTGACAACCAAAGATAAATTAATTAAAGTAGCAAATGGAGGACGCTGAGATTACCCGAGAGATGCAACAAGTAACAAGGTGCGATGTCCATAAAAACTTTACTAAGGAAATAAACAGAAGATTAATTCCACAAATGGCAAAAGAAATAAGACTATATGCCTATTGAAAGGACACAGATTTATATATGAAAGTTGATAATAAAAAAGTAGCTAAGTCTGGTGATTAGTAAGTAGTAATTTAGTAATTTTTAGATTGCTATGTTAAATAAATAATTGATAATGGCAACAAGGTACATATTGGTGTTGGCTGGATGTGAGGAAGTTGGATATAAATAGTAAATGATTTTGTTAATAAATATTAATGATAACAATAATAATGAAATGATAAGAGATATAGTTAATGATATCGATATGTACTGGTTTAACATAAGGAATTTGGATATAAATTGCAAACAGTGATTTGGAAAAAAAGCTTAGAAATTTTGTTAATTAATCCTTATTTTGAATGTGTTATAAAGGTGTAATGTTACTGGATATATGAAAGTTGATAACAAAAAATTAACTAAGTTTTATAATTAGTATGTAATAATTTAGTCTCTTTTAGATTGTTATGTTAAATAAATAATTGATAATGGCAATAAGGTACACATATGTGTTGTCTTGATGAGAAGAAATTGGATATAAACAGTAAAGGATTTTCTGTTAACCAACATTAATATAACAATAAATAATGGAATGATAATGATAAGGGATATAGTTAATGATATATATATGTACTACCATAACAAAAGGAACTTGGACACAAATTGTAAACAGTGACTTGAAAAAAAAGGCTTAGAAACTTTGTTAACTAATCTTTATTTAGAATATGTTATAAAGGCTTCAGGTTATTGGATGATTTTTGTAATAACTAATGAAATGCCATCAGGTAATTGTGTTTTTAACTATGGATTATTTTAGGCAAAAGGATGTTAAAACAACTTTAGTCAAATGAGAATTATGCTATGTTGACAGTAAGATTCATAAAGTATTTTTGATATCTGATATGAATGTAACTAATGACTGTGGAAGAGATGCACGAAAGTTATTTGTAACCAATTGACACTTTCTACAAGATGTAATGTAAGATGATTCTTTTTTGTGTGTTGTTTGTTTAATGAAAATTTTAAAAATTGCAAAAAAAGAGAGAGAGAGAGAGAGAGATCCAACTTGGAACTAAGAAGAAACTTCCTGGCAGTAAGAACGATTAATCAGTGGAACTCCTTACTTTCCAGAGTTCTAGGAGTTCTGATGCTCCCAGATTTTGAAGAAAAGATTGGACAACCATTTGACCAGGATGGTATAGGGCAGTGATGGCTAACCTTTTTCTAAAGGTGTGTCAAAACTGTGTGTGTGCATGGTATTGTGTGTGTGTGCAGAGGAAGGAGTGAAAATGGCCTCCCCCTGCCCTCCGAATGGCCAAAAATCAGCCATCCGGCATGTGCATGCACTCCGGAGCTGAGTGCCGCCAAGGGCTGCCATGCCAGCAAATATGGCGCCCCGTGCCACCTGTGGCATGCGTGCCATAGGTTCGCCATCACGGGTATAGGGTCTCCTGCTTCAGCAGGGATTTGGACTTGAAGGCCTCTGAGCTCCCTCCCAGCCATATAATTCTATGTTTTATGTCCCTCTGCCCCCGTGTCCATCCATGCTTCTTTGAGTAGAATATCTGGGCAGCTGATGAAAAATCTTCCTGTATCTTGGAGGCCTAGGAGAAATGCCAAACCTTTTCCTTCGCCTGGTCCTTGCAAGAAGAGGCAGGAGAACTCTCTGCCCTGCAGACTCCCGGGTGAGATCTGGGGACTCCTGGCATGAGGACTGCACCCCCAGGCCATCTCTCAGGAACTATTTTAAGCAGCCCACAGATTCTGCTTCCAAAGGCCAACTGGCTTCAGGGAATTGCCTGGTTTTCCCTTCATCCTTGCTGCTGCACCCACATTCTATCCAGCTCAGGGTTGGCACATTCAGAGGGTTCCCTTCGAAGGCAAAGGAGTCAAGATTGTCCCTGCTGCACCTCCCTAACTCACCCCCTCCCTGTGTACATATTCCTCAACACTTGCAGATTTATTAATTAAAAGCATCTTAACACAAGCCCGCCTTGCTTTCCTTCTGGGAGACTTCGAGGCTTAGTTGTTTTATTAACAACCCCAGATCAAAGTGGTTAATTTATATGCATGTAAATAACAAAATGCACGAAGTCGCTCAATGAGGGACCGATGAGTCCGCGGCTGCTTTTGTATAATGCATCATCTGCGGATGGTGGGGAGTGTTTTCAAAACACAAAGGCATGTTCAGGATCAATTAGTTAAATACATTGCTTTATCCAGGAAAAACACTTAGAGGAACATGAAGGCAATTTTAGAAGAATCAAATTTACATTTTTACTCACTTTCCATGCTGGTGTTGACTCTGAATACCACAGAAAGTCTCGCTTTGCTGCAGCTTCTGCTGCTGCTTCTGGGCAAGCTCAGGCTGTTCAAAGTTTCATTTCAAGCTGGATCTGGGTTTAGATCCAGGGGAGGGGCTGGCAGGTTTGAGAGAAACCAGAGCAGAGGTGGGTTCCTACCGGTTTGCACCAGTTCAGGTGAACCGGTAGTGGAAATTGGTCCTGGGTCGCCAAACCAGTAGGAACGGCAGGCTGGCCAAGCCCCCAAACCAGTCCCCGGTCACTGCTCGCTCGGTCGCCCCAAATACATTCTAAATACATTCCAGCTGCTGGACCTCACAAGGAATTCCCAACAATTAGAAGCAGCATGAATATGAAAATAAAAACACACCTTTAATGAAAGTCTATAAATTATTTAGATGATGAGGTTCACAGAACATCTTAAACAAAATGGAATGAAACCCACACAGCAGTGTTAAAAAGGGCCCAGCTCAGCAGGGGTCAATGGTGCTGGTCAGTCTGATCCAACCGAGCTGAGTCACCCTGGCCTGGCTTCTGGAGTGACTCCTTCACCTTCTTCCTTCCTTTGTCTCCCACTCCCAAGATCAGGCCTTGCCCAGGCGTTCTTGCTCTGCTCAGCTCCCCACACCTGATGTGGGATGTCCTTCCTTCTGGCCTGGTCAAGGTGGGCCTCCCCCTTTAAGGCCAGGGACAGGTAGGGAGAGTTCCTGCCAGAGCTAAACAGCTTAGGGCAAAATTGTTCCAAGGGTTCTGCAGCGTATGACCTGTTCTTTGTGTGGCTGCCATCTTCTTGTTTTTTATGACACCCAACAGATGCTGTCCAGAATTTGGTTTGCTATAGATACAGATTAACAGAGTTGGAATGGACCTTGTAGGTATTCTAGTCCAACCCCCACCCAGCAGACCCTACACCATTTCTGACAAATGGTAGTCCAGTCTGTTCTTGAATGCTTCCAGCAATGAAGCTCCCACAACTTCTGAGGGCAACTTCTATTCAGTGGGTTGATGATTCTCACTGTCAGAAAATTCCTCCTTATTTCCAGATTTTTCTCTCCTTGTTCAGTTTCCATCCATTATTCCTTGTCTGGATCTTGAGCCTATCATCTAGGGTGCTGACTATTCCTGCCAGCTTAGTCTCATCTGCAAATTTGGTAAATTCCCCTTCTAAGTCATTTATGAAGATATTGAAGAGTACTGGGCCTAAGACGAAACCTTGTGGTACCCCACTGCTTACTTCCCTCCATGTAGATTTAGTACCATTAAGGACTACTTGTTGAGTACAGTTTGTCAGCCAGTTACAAATCCACCTGATGGTGATGCTATCTATCCCACTTTTTTCTAGCTTACCAAGAAGTAGGTTCTGGTCTACTTTGTAAAATGCCTTGCTGAAGTCTAAGTATATTATGTCCACAGTATTTCACTGGTCTACTACATTCATACATATTACTGGTCTACATTCACTATGTTCAAAAATGAAATAAGATTGGTTTGGCATGATGTGTTTTTAACAAACCCATACTCACTTCCAATTATTACTTCACTTGTTTCTAGATGTTGGCAGATCTGTTTTTTATTATCTTTTCCAGTATCTTCCTAGGTATTGATGTTAGGCTGATTGGTCTGTAGTTTCCTGGGTCTGTTTTTTTAAAAGATGGGAACCACATCAGCTTTTTTCTAGTCCTCAGGTAGTTCCCTGTATGAATGGTTGAACATTGATAAGTTTTATTAATCCCATCATGAGATCTTTGGAGGTACCACAGGCTAAAAATATTTATATAGACATTGATGGTCCTGCCTGCCTGCCTCCCTGCCTATCTATGGAGTCTTCTTTGCAAGAGAGTGTACAAAACATTCTGGTAAGAATAAGGGCGATGTACAAAATGTTTAGTTACTCCATTTCATTTAAAAAATAATTTGCTTCACTAAGGCTTTCCCTCCCTTTTTGTAACTGATCTGGAAGTAATCCATTTATTTTTGTCATTACTTGTTGTGTTTGCTCCCCACTGATTTAACAGCCCAGCAAAATGCCTTCAAGACCTTCAGACAACCCTTCAAGGCTTCAGAATTGCTGGTTTTCAGAAAATGGTGAAAGGTGCCTCGTTCTAAAGACGCTGGCAAAAGGCCACTCTTCTGAAAGCTTCTTATTGCTGTCAATGGGAGGCCGGGCTGCTCTTTTCTGCTTCCAATTTCTACTCACGAGTGCCTGCTGCCCCAGGCCCTCCGAGGAAAGGCTCTGTTTGAAAAGCCCCTTTCATCTCTGCCCTTTCTCTCTGCTGCCCTTCCTGCAATCTTCCAAGTGGCAGGAGAGGCTGCCTCCATTTTTTCATCCCCGGAGAAGAAAAGGAGAAATGAAGCAAGCAAATGGATTTTTCATCCCAGGCTCATTTATGAACATTTCTTTTTTACAATCCAAATATACCCAATATGTGTAAATTGTGCTCATCAATTCTCTTTTCCTGGGGTCATTGCCTGGAGATGGCCCCCAGCCTTTCTCCAGGGCAACATTTCTGAAACCAAGATTCAGCCAGTCATCTGTGGGATGTATCTTCTCTGCGCTGGGAGAGGGGGCACAATGGGAGTGAGCCCCCACTCAGCCCAGCTCCAGGAAAAAATGCAGGAAGCCTGAAAAAGCAGAGGGGTCCTATCAGGATGTTCCCAAAATGGAGGGTGGAAAGGAGGGAGAGAAAGCCCCATCAAGGAAATAAATGACTGCCAGGCTGAATCAAAACTGCCAGAAGGGAAGGGAAGAACTGATAGCCATCTAGCAGCCCTATAAAAAAGGAGGAAGGAAAGAAGGAAGGAAGGAAAGAAAGAAAGAAAGAAAGAAAGAAAGAAAGAAAGAAAGAAAGAAAGAAAGAAGGATGGATGGATGGATGGGTTATGGAGGAAGAATGAGGCAGGATGGGATGGTGGGAGGAAGAGAGAAAGAAGAAGGGTGGGAGAGGGGGAGAGGGAAAAAGAGGGACGGATGGAGAGAGGGAGGAATAAAAAGGATGGGAGGGGGAAGAAAAGGAGGAAGAGGAAGGGAAAGAAGGAGAAATGGAAAAGAGATAGAGAAGAAGGGAGGGAGGGAGGAAGGATAGAGGAAGGGAGGATGGAAGAGGCATGCAGAGAGGCATGGAGGAAGAAGACAGAAGAAAGGAAAGTTGCTACTTTTTCTCTAACTTTTGTCATCCAAGAGGTAGAACTGGAGACCAGAGAGTCAGCTATACTGGACTTAATCCTTACTAGCAGAGATAAAATGATAGAGGTGCTGAACTTGCAAGTACTTTGAGGGAGAATGACCATGTCATATTGGAATTCACCATAGTGCAGGTGCAAGCAATAGAATAAAGCCAAACAAATTGTCAGACTTTAAGAAAGCTGAATTCAACAAACTTAAAAGGAGAGCTTGGGAAGGATGAAGTGGATGAAAATCTTAAAGAGGAAAGCAACTCAATTTCTTTTTCATTTAGCACAATAACTCTGAAGAACTCTCTGATAAACTGAAAAACAAAAGGGACAAGTATTTAAAAAATGGAAAGATGGACACATACCTGTTCTGACCCCCCACCTTGTTCGTTCAGAAACAAAAGCCAAACAAAGCTTGCAAAGGAATGTCTTTATCAGTCCCGGCTCAAGCTGGCTGCGAGCCCAAAATAAACACAGATAAAAGGCTCTGGCAAAAAGTCTTCACTCAAACTAATACCAAACAGAATTACATAAATCAAGACACATATCTAAATGCTTTTCTCAATGGTTACACACAAACGGAGAATGTTGACTTCTGCAAACAGGGCGTGGCACCATCAGTCTTTTTATCCGCAGGAGAAGACCCTAACGAGCAACAGCTGCTTGTTATCACCTCCTATGAGTCCTCAATTATTCCTTACCTGGTCAGCTCTTCTCCTATGTGCATCCTGAAACAACTCACAGGAGGGTTCTTTGTCAGCCTCTCTTGTCTCCTCCCCACTGATCCAAGGCTCAGTCATTACCTGGGGACCAACTAGTCTCTCTGAGCCCTGCTTGGAGTCAGACCCCTGTCCAGAGCCCTCCGTCTCTTCCAGCAAGGGCCCCTCGCTGTCAGAGTCTGATAGCAGCTCCAAAGGCTCCAGCCGAGCCACAACACATACCTAAGACAGAATACCAACAAATAGCCTGAATCTGCATAGTTGAATTCTGAAGGAGCTGGCAGATGTGAACCAAATCTTTCAAAGATCCCAGAGTACTGGGGAACTACCAGAGACTTAAAAAGAACTGATGCGATTCCAATCTTCATAAAAGAAAAGAAAATGGATCCAGGAAATTACAGACCAATCAAACTGACATCAATATCTGGAAAATCCTGGGGAAAAATAATTAAGCAATGGATCTGTGAACACTTCAAAACAAGCAAAGCTATTACCAGAAGCCAGCATGAGTTTGTCAAAAACAAATCATGCCAAACAAATCTTATTTTATGCTTGGACAAAGTGACTAAATTAGCAGACCAGAGAAACACTCAGACTCCAGTAAGGCATTTGGCAAAGTAGACCACACCCTACTTCTGGGCACGATGGAAGAATGTGGATTAGATAGCATCACCACCAGATGGATTCATAACTGACTGACCAACTGTACTCAACATGTAATCCACAATGGGGGTACACCTACATAGATATCACCATTGTGGGAGAAAAACCTATAAGAGGCACACAGAGCAGCTGAGTTTCCAAACACATCAAGGTGGGTTTGTACAGGTCCTTGAACCCACAGGAAATGTTCAGCAGTATTCCAAAAAAGAGACAATAGGTTGTCTCAATAGAACTCCAAGATTATAAGACATGACTGGTGGCAAACTGGTTATAAAAAGGCAAAAGATCCAAGTAGACTCCCTAATTTTGCTCGCTTTCACACCCATTGAATCTCAGACTGCTTCAGCCGGCTTCAGCTGCCTGACCAACTTCCTCTCAAGATGCTCTGCTAAAAGCTTGTTCGGTTGCTAAAGAAGAGCTGCAATACTTGAACCTCTTGCTATGCTCAGGAGCCCTGAACCAAAACATTTATTAATATTCAAATTGATGAAATTCTTTCCCATCCTCAAAGTTCTGGCTGTTTTTATATGATGTATCATTGTGGCCTCACCATGTGTTTTTTTTCCCAAACTAATATCAAAGAAGAAAGGATCAACCTATTCTCTAAAGCAGATGAAGGCAAGACAAGAATCAATGGATGGACACTAATCAAGAAGAGAAGCAACCTAGAACTAAGGAGGAATTTCCTGACCAACAATGGAATTGCTTGCCTTCAGAGGTTGTGGGTGCTTCATCACTGGAGACTTTTAAGAAAAGATCAGACAAACCATTTGTCGGAAATGGTATAGGGTCTCCTGCTTGAGCAGGTGTTTGGATTAGAAGACCTCCAAGGTCCCTTCCAACTCTGTTATTCTGCTAAAGATTGCACCCAATGGCATTCCATTTCCCCTGACTCTGCTGTAGCCTTTCTCTCTGCCCATTCTCAGTCTGTCTGAATGACCCACTCTGAGGAATCCTCTGGTGTGGTGCTTGGCTTCAGAAGTTGTGGGTGCTTCATCAGTCTGGACAGCCATTGGTCTAAAATGGTATAGGGTCTCCTGCTTCAGCAGGGGGGTGGATTAGAAGACCTCCAACTCTGTTATTCTGAAACCCCAAATCAGAGTCTTCCTTCAGCTGAATCAGGCCATAGAATGGGCAGCCTCGCCCTGTCCTGGGCAGGGGGCCTTGAGGATCCCTCCCTTTGGCAGTGTGGGAAGGGAGCTGATGGCTTCAAAAGCAGGGTCCGTGAGATGAAGCCTGAGAAGGGATAAAATTAGGATGGCGGCATTTAGCATTAGCAATAGATCCTCCAATGCTACACAGCCAGTGGTGGGTTCCTACTGGTTCAGACTGGTTCGGCTGAACCAGTAGTGGTTTGGTGGCCTGGGTGGCTGGAACCGGCAGTCACCCAGGTATGCCATGCCCCCGAACCAGTTCTCCTACAGTGCCACCATCAAAATGTTCATTGCAGAAATTTGTTTCTTTTTTCATTTTTTAACGTTTTGTATGCACCAAATCGGCAGTAATGCCGGCAGCAATGCCAGCAGCAACCCACCCCTGTACATAGCATACTGGGCAGCAAGGGATCTTCAGAATTTTTGGTCTTGGGTGAGAACTTCAGCATCTTCCCATGTGATGTTTAGAGTCTTTACGTCTTCCATGAACATTCTTTGCCATTTATTTCAAGGGTTTCCTCTTGATCATTTGGCATTGTGGGGTCCATCTCATTCCATCATGGGGATTTAATTGTTCTCCATACATAGGACTGGATGGCAGCAGGCTCTGCAAATCCCAAAGCTTTATTTATCTATGTCGGACATAGCTGCGGGGCGCCTCTATTTTGGACATAGCGCTGGGGCGTCCAAAAGCCCTGCCACTATGTCCAACATAAAAAAAGTGCCAGCCCGCACGCCAGCAGAGGTGGGTAAAACACACACACACACACACAAATTACTTACAATAATACAATTACTTACAAATTACATTAATTTTGAATTCCTCCCCCTCCCTACGATCCACATACCTTTTCCAGCTGTTTCACAGAGGATTTCAACTCTGCTCGTCTGCCATGATGAAAATGTGAAAATGTAAAAGGAAAAAGGCAAGAGCTGCTGAGGTCAGGCGAGCTAGCTGCTGCCAGAGTCTCCAATGGATGACTCTGCTTAGCTGTTTAAAAAAGCCTCTAAAAAATTACCCTCTACAGGAGGAAGCGAGAGAACCACGTGCCTCATCTACATAAAGAATTTTTCGCCTTTTAACCCTTGCTTAACTCTGCTCGAATGATCATAAAGTTAGACTAAATTAGGCATGTGGTTCTCCCGCCTCCTCCTGTAGAGGGCACTTTTTAAGAGGCTTTTTTAAACAGTTAAGCACTAAGCAGAGTCATCCACTGTGACTCTGGCAACAACTACCTCAGCCTTTTTCCTTTTACATTTTTTTTCTTTTCATGATGACAGCGGTGAGGCCCTGCCTCCCCTGCCTCCCCTGACTGCACATCACTGACCCTACACCCGTCCTGCCCTGCTAGTGAAGTTCTCCACAGGGTTGAACTTCCCTACTGTTTATTCCTGGTATTATACCTAACAAAAATATTTCTGGCTTTAAATCTATATGCTTGTATTCTCTTGATAAAGTATCTCCCAAAGTGCCAAATGGGTACGTCCAAACACAGCAGACACCATCTTCTGTTTGGGGCTCAGGAAAGAGACCTTTTTGTGACCCCCTCCCCACCTTTTACAGCTTCCAGAGTGTTTTGTGTAAAATAACACTCCTGTGGGGTTTGTGCGTCTGTTCTTTAATCTGACATTTAAATGGATTTATGCATTTGATGGGGTGGTATTAAAAATAAATTAGATTAAAATGGATTCTCCATAAAAGAAAAGGATTATGTCTCAAACTACACAATGTTTGAGCCTGGTTGGATGTGCAGGAGGGCCCCAGCAGGCTGAAGAGTGAGATCCCCAAGCCAAAGATATATTTTAAGCATAAATCCTGCTCTGCAATAATATCTCCTTAATTTAGAGCAGCAGAGTTGTGAGTACATAGAAATGAACAAATTGATCACTAGAAGCCAGCATGGATATATTAAAAACAGATCTTGCCAGAAAACCTCATTGCCTCTTTCGATAAAGAAACTAAATTAGTGGATCAGGGAAATATTGTGGACATAGTTTATTTAGATTTCATAAAGCATTTGACAAAGTAGGTAAAGTTAAAGGTTCCCCTCACACATATGTGCTAGTTGTTCCCGACTCTAGGGGGCAGTGCTCATCTCCGTTTCAAAGCTGAAGTGCCAGCGCTATCCGAAGACGTCTCCATGGTCATGTGGCCGGCATGACTAAACACCAAAGGCACACGGAACGCTGTTCTCTTCCCACCAAAGTGGTCCCTATTTGTCTACTTGCATTTTTACATGCTTTCGAACTGCTAGGTTGGCAGAAGCTGGGACAAGTAATGGGAGCTCATTCTGTTACACGGCACTAGGGATTGGAACCGCTGAACTGCCGACCTTCTGATTTACACACTAGCATCTTAGCCACTGATAACAATAACATGCCTGCAAAGGAATCTGCTTCAAATTTTGTTTTCTTTGTTCCCCTTTTCCCTGAATATGGAAGATGCACAGATGCCCTCTGTAAGTGGGGCAAAATACCATGACCACGTTTGAGGCCAAAAAACAAACTACCCAACACATAATGACAGAGTGCCAAAACAGAGCCTATAACAGAGTTTTTGCTGATTTCCTGGCTGTGACAAAGAAGTAAAAAAAATATTTGCAATTTAGATATACGTTTGTAATCTGCCTGATAAAATTTTGGATTTTGCATTTTATGTTTGTATTTTTCCCCATGTTTCTTTTTACTGAAATATGATGTGAAAGTGAATAGATAAATCAATTCAAGTCTCCTACTCTAGTCTAGCAGACCTCCCGCCTACCATATTTTTGGACTATAAAACGCACCTTTTCCCCCTAAAAGAGGGTGAAAATTTGGGTGCATCTTATATACCGAATGTAGCCCCACCCACCCACCGGCTCCCAGCCTTTGGTCTCTGCCCTCCAGCAATTTACTTCCTTGCAGCTAACGGGGAAAATGGGGTTTGCGAAGGCTGCAATAGGCAATCCCTGCAGCCTGAAACAGCTGATGATCGGGAGGCCCCTGCTGAAATTGAAAGTAAAATTTGCTGTTTGCTGGAGACGGCAAATTGCTGGAAGCAGAGGCAGATTTTTTTTCTTGTGCTAATCAGGCCGTTTGCTGTTTGGTACAAGGAGGTAACTCAATAACTATAAATGCCTATAGAATGTTCAAATTATTACACTTACTTTTTAAAGACTGCTTTATTATTGTTCTAGACAACTTAACAAAATGAAGAAACTTTTTAAAATAAATGCTTGATCTGAAGAGACCCAGTGCTATTGTATCTTCTTTTAAATAGCAGAGAATGCATACTTCCAGAAATCCACATAATTTTAACAGCATGTGTACAAGTATAGTCTGAAATGTAACACCACAAACAGTGTATATCGTCTGTACTGTTTGCTGTTTATTGCAAGGAGGCAAATTGCTGGGAGGCAGAGGCAGATTTTTTTTCCTCTTATTTTTCTCCCCAAAAGCTAGGTGCATCTTATTCTTCGGAGCGTCATTACTTGAATGGATGTTGCTTTGCAGATATACATCCTTAGCCAGACTCTTTGATGGCTTGTTAAAAGGCCCCAAAGCATGCCTTTAACTAGGCTATTAATTGCTAATCTCTGTTGTTAGTGTTAATGGTTTTTAATTGTTGTTTTAAGTGTTTTTAATGTCTCAGGATTTAGATTTTTTTATTATCAATAGCTAACAACCATCAATAGCAGAGTGTGATAGTAGTGAGACAGACCTTGGGAAACTGGCCAAGAGATGCTGCCTAGGGAACAGTCAGATGAGAGACAGCCTAGCCTGCACCTGGACAGCAGGCAGGGAAAGAGGCTCAGAAAAGGCACCCTTCATTTCTCAGACTCTAAAGGAGATAGTGGAAAATGTGTACTTTCAGACTTGCAAGATATACTAAATATAGCTTTACAATTAAAGTAGAATTAGCTAAGTTGGTCGTGTTACCTGCCTGGTCTTCCTGGGACACAGGCTGTATAACATATTTAAGAAATTAATTTAATACATCCTTTGTTAAAGCTATTAGTCCATTCCAAGAACTAAACAGTAAGTATCAGGGAAAATTCAGAATTTAAAAAAAACACCCCGATTTTCATGCAAATTCCAAGAATGTTTGAATGTTTGTTTGAATGTTTATTAACATTTGTAGGCCGCCCTTTTCCCTGAGGGGACTCAGGGCGGCTCACATAAAATCAGGAAGGGGAATACAAACAATGACGTAGACACATATAGTAAAAATAATAAGCAACATTCATTCATCATTCGGGAGGGGCGGCTATCTTTGTCCCCAGGCCTGACGGGCTAGCCAGTTCTTAAGGGCTGTGCGGAAGGCCTGGATGGTGGTGAGGGTACGAATCTCCACGGGGAGCTCGTTCCAAAGGGTCGGGGCTACTACTGAGAAGGCCCTCCTCCTTGTAGTTGCCAGCCGGCACTGGCTGGCCGATGGAATTCGGAGGAGGCCCAATCTATGAGATCTAATTGGTCGCAGGGAGGTAATTGGCAGAAGGCGGTCTCTCAAGTACGCAGATCCACTACCATGCAGGGCTTTATGGGTGACTAGTAGCACCTTGAAGCGCATCCGGAGATCGACAGGTAGCCAGCGCAGCTCGCGGAGGATAGGTGTTATGTGGGTGAACCGAGGTGCACCCACAATCACTCGCGCGGCCGCGTTCTGGACTAGCTGAAGTCGCCGGATGCTCTTCAAGGGCAGCCCCATGTAGAGCACATTGCAGTATTCCAGCCTAGAGGTCACAAGGGCCCGAGTGACTGTTGTGAGAGCCTCCCGATTCAGGTAGGGTCGCAACTGGCGCACCAGGCGAACCTGGGCGAATGCCCCCCTGGTCACAGCCGTCAGGTGGTGGTCAAAAGATATCTGTGGATCCAGGAGGACTCCCAAGTTGCGAACCCTCTCTGAGGGGTGTAAAATTTGACCCCCCAGCCTGAGTGATGGAATATTGGTCGAATCTTTGGGAGGGAAGCACAACAGCCACTCGGTCTTTTCTGGGTTGAGTACAAGCTTGTTAGCCCTCATCCAGTCCATAACGGCCTCAAGGCCTCGGTTCATCACGTCTGCCGCTTCATTGAGTTGGCACGGGGCGGACAGATACAACTGGGTATCGTCCGCATATTGATGGTATCTTATCCCGTGCCTGCGGATGATCTCTCCCAGCGGTTTCATGTAGATGAAACATTTGCAAGAGAAAAACATTTGCTAATATCTCCCATTTGAAAAACCCAATGTTGAAATAATAAAAATTGTTCTCATTTTAGTTTATCATCCTTTTTTCCTCTACACCCAGAAGGAACTCCCACCCTTGATGTGAAAATTCTCCCTAATCTTTTAGCTGTGATAATGTGTTGAGCAAAGGACACAAATCCTCTATTAAGAGACATACGTAAAACACACATACATATACAGACATATCACCCAGTCACAGCAGGGTGCCTCAATTAATGATTCTGTCATTTACATTCCAAAATTGATAAAAGAATTGAAAATGTCTGGAGCAGAGGCTAACTTCTAGTAATTATTACTACTGCTGCTCCAAAAGACTTCCAAGGGAAGTACTTTGCAGGCATAAGGTGTTCTATCAAGTATTGGACATAATCTTGACAAGCAGGGATTTATGCAACTTCTCTGCAGGCATCCTTACCCATCACTCCCAACTCTCAGGTTTAAAAGATTCTGGATTATGTATAATCAGCCGCAGCTATCTGGGGATGAAAGAAATTGTGCCTCCAATTTCAATAGGGGACATCTGATCGTCTTTCAAGGCCCCTGGAACAAGACCGCAGGCTTACTCCACACAGACCAAAACTGCAAACCAACATTTAGGATTAAAGACCAACAAAGCTTTTGACAGGACTAAAAACATTCTACAGGTAGTCCTTGACTTATTACCACAACTGAGCTCAGATTTCCTGTTGCTAAGCAAAACAGATCTTAAGTGAGTTTTGCCCCATTTCCTGACATTTCTTGCCACAGTCGTTAAGCGAATCACTGCAGGTGTTGGTAATGCGGTTGTTAAGTGGATCTGGCTTCCTCATTGACTTTCTTGGTCACAAAAAGGGATCATGTGACACTGCAATGCTGATAAATACATGCCACTTAGCAAGGGTCCAAATTTTGATTATGTGACTCTGGGGAGGAGCAACAGTTGTAAGTGTGAAAATAGCCATAAGCCATTTTTTTTCAGTGCTGTTGTAATGTCAAATGGTCCTAGCTTTACCATATATACACCCCATGGCAGAGGCGGGTTGCTACCGGTTCAGCCCGGTTCGGCCGAGTAGGTAGTAACTGGGCCTGCCATGCCCAAACCGGTTCTATTATCAGCTGCGCCATCTTGTTTTTTTTGTTCTGTGCATACGCAAAACAATCTTCATTGCAAAAATTATTTTCCCCTTTTTTAATGTTCTGTGCATGCACAGACCTTTTTAGCTGCAAATGCGCATTTTTTCATGCCAAGCCGCAGTAATGCCAGTAGCAATTTACCCCTGCCCCATGGGCATATGCATGCTGCCCTGCCCACTGCAAGTTTTCTGCTGCTGATTCTTTTCTGAAGAACCCACAAATTGTCCAAGGTCTACCTAAGGAATGCATATTTGTTAATGTCCCAGTTTAGGAGCTTTATGATTATTTCTAATGGTGGGATGTATTTTCCTGGTTAGTTGGCCGTCTTTGGGCACATTGAGTTAACAGTCTTTAGAAGTACAAATCTGGAATGTATGAGCCAAACTTTTATAGCTACCTGTCCAATTTCTCTGGGTAGTAAGTCAAGGTAACCTACCAGCCATCTGTTCTAATTGGACATGCTGCCAACAGAGGCATTATAAATATGCAAAGCACTGAGAGCGGGAGAAACAACTTCCTGATGGATTATCTGGATAACAATACTTCTAATTTTTCATTTGTTTATGTGATTTGCTGCAGTGAATAAAGTATTGGGGTGGCATCTGGAGGAGCTGAATTGAGACAGATGAAATACTTTAGAAAAAACCAGCCCATTGCAACAAAACAGCTTGGTCTCTCCGGCTCAAACCCTTTCATTCTTTCAGGTTGCTTTTCAAAAGATTTAAGGTAAGCAGAAAAAGAGATGGAGATGTTAGCCTTCCTCAGCTTTTCCAGTCCATTTCAACCGCATATACATGGCACCATATGAGTTGGGGATTGAACATTCAACCTGGGTCCTTGGGGAGAGAGTTTGGGAATACTTTCAATATGTAACTTTCACGCCTTTAGCCTCAGATCTTGCTTTTCTTTTGTTGCTATCATTTCAAACTCAGTAAAAGTACCTCTTCCCTAACATGGAGTTGGGGGTTTCCTTTCTTGGGTTTTGAACAGAGGTACAGTACATCTGACAGTCAGTTGTCAAGCATCCAAATGTAAATCACATGACCATGGGAATGCTGCAAACGATCATAACTCACTTTTTTCAGTCCGTTTTAACTTCAAACAGTCACTAAATGGACTGTTGTAAGTTGAGGACTACCTGTATGCTGGCCTTCTGCTTTACTTATGTATTGCTTTTCCCATTTTTTATACTTGTGCTTTTTGTCTTTCAGTTTATCAGAGAGTTTGTTATACAGTTAAAGGGACTAGATTATTGAAGAGAAGGATTAGGAGTGATATAATAATTGTACTTGTGGATCTGCCATGGAGAAGAGGGGCTTGAATTATTCTCCAAAGCACCTGAGTTCAGGACAAAAAACCAGAGGTGGAACCTCATTAAAGAGAGCCTGGAAACATTCGGATAGGATAGGATAGGATGGGATGGGATGGGATGGGATGGGACAGGGACAGGGACAGAAACAGAATAGGAACAGAATAGGAACAGGACAGAATAGGAACAGATCAGAATGGAACAGAACAGAACAGATTCTTTATTGGCCAAATGTGATTGGACACACAAGGAATTTGTATACAGTGCATACGCTCTCAGTATACATACAGGCAACAAAGTGATAAATCATAAGATACCATTATAAGTCATAAGGTATAAGCAACAAATGACAGCCATTAAAGACCAAATGTCAGGGTTCCAAATAGTATCCAAAATAAAATAAGAATCCAAGGCAAGAGATTCCTCAAAGTTCCACTTTATTAAAAGAGCCAAGTTGGCACATCTGGGAAAATCCAAATCTGAAAGCTTCCGGGTTTTCTCACCCAGTTGAAAGTTCAAGATCTTGCCCCAAACACCCACAAGTTCATCACATGGTCCAATCTTTCACTGCCACAAAGACAGATTCCACCCATCCAGTTCCAGCCAGGTGCAGAGACAAAGATGATCTTGACTTTCTAAGAAGAATGTTATTATGGCTACACATTATCCAACTCCACATAATCCCCCCTCCCATTTTTCCACAGTAGAAAGTAGACAGAAGAAAGTGTGGCAGGCCTGAAACCTAAAAAGAAAAAATGGCTTGCAGGTCTGACACCAATAGGAGTAGGTAACAATGAGAAGGATAATAGTAACACAGGCCTGCTATATAATTAAATATCCTTAGGCATAAGACAAATGAGCGATGGAGAAGTATTAATTGTGAGTTAATTTTTACTCTGTTAATATAAAACAGGAATTCTAATGTTGGAAATGATCCAGTTTCTACATTACTATTCCATGCATTCTGCATATTCAGAGGGATTAATTACATCAATGTAATAAGTAAAACTTGAAAACCTTGTGATGATGGCACTCTGTCTCAAAAAAACCCAACAATCCAGAACAGTGCTCCCCTCTATTTTCTCTTCCACTTCTGATGTTTTTTTTAATTGTGCATATTAGAAATCCATGAAAAAAAATGAATTTTTTTCATTTAAGAGCCATTTTCCTGGCCTCTCATTTTATTTCTTTTGATTAGAGCTCTCCTGATGGACTTCTGTAACAAACCTTGAGCAAATCTGATACAAAGGCTTGCTTCACAATGGATCAGTTGACTTAAGTTCTTTGGGAGGTCGGGAGGACATTCTCTCTCAAAGATTAATCTGTGTTAATCAATTCACCAGTGAGATTCAGTCTCTGGAGGGCCACCAGACAGTTTCCATTTTGCCTTTGGCTGCTCCTTTCCACGCTCCCCTTCCAAGACTGATTCTCTGCCTCGATTTCTTTGTGCCTCTAAAAGAAAGCAGACCAGAAAGGCATGTAGAAAGGCAGGGGAATGGAAAATATGTCGAAATGTTGCTGACATAAAAGCAAATGGAAGCATGGGGAGAGAACAGGAATAAAGTATCATTCTTTTTTCAAGTTAAGAAAGAAGAAAGTCTTTGATGCAGAATAACAGAATACCAGAGCCGGAAGGGACCTTGGAAGTCTTCTAGTTCAACCCTCTGCTCAAGCAGGAAACCTTATACCCGTGATGGCAAACCTACTGCACGCTCGCTATCGCCAGCTACCTTCTGGTTTCCAATGCATGCATGCGCACCGGCCAGCTGGTTTTTGGATTTCCAGGGCTCCAGTGTGTGCATACACGCATGCACGCACACACATTGCAGTTTGGACACTCAGTGCCGAAAAGGTTCGCCATCACTGCTCTATACCAGAGGTGTTTCCTACCGGTTCGGACTGGTTTGGCTGGTTCAGCTAAGGGGAAGTGTCAAAATTAGGAATTCAAAGCACACAGTAACTATGAGAGGGACCTAGGAGTCCTTATGTATGGACAATCGCTTATGTATGAGTCAGCCATGTGCTGTGGCTGACAAAAAAACCCCAATGTAGACCTAGGGCTACATCAACAGCATCAAGATGTGATAATGTGCAATATGTTGCACTGGTGAGACACACTTGGAATACTGTGGTCAGTTCTGGTCACCGCAATAAAAAAAAATGCTGAGGCCCTAGAAATGAGTGCAGAGAAGAGCAAGAAAGATGATTAGATTAAGGGTCTGGAGGCTAAAACATACGATGAATGGGTATAGGAACTAGGAATGGGTACTGGGGAATTCTGGGAGTTGAAGTCCACAGCACTTAAAGTTACCAAGGTTGAGAAACACTGGTCTAGCCTAAGAAAGAAAAGGGTTAGGGGTGATATGTTATGGTCTTCCAATACTTGAGGGGCAGCCACAAAGAAGTGGGCACTGTTCCCTCTAAGGTGCGCGGCTGCGCGGCCGCGCACGTGGAAAGAAACCCCCGCGCAGCAGTTTCTAACTGCCGCGCAGAGATTTCTGTAAAGGAAACGTGGGGAAGTCCTTTACAGGCGGCTACAACTGGCCGCCTGCAAAGGACCTCCCCAGACTTGTTTTGAAGAGCACGGCTCTTCAAAGGGGGATTCCTTCCTGTGAGACCCTGTCCAGAAAATGCGGGGAGCGGCAGCGGAGACCTGGGGCTGCTTCTGCGGCGTCCGCTGGACTGTGGGGCTGGGAAGGGGGCAGGAAGAGCAGCGGGGCTGGCAGTGGCCAGCAGTGGCAGGCTGGTTCGCCTCCTCCTCCTCCAACAGCACTGCCGGATTTCCGCCCAACGCTGCGGGGGCGCCAGCGGGAGCTTTGGCGGCTTCACCTCAGCCGCAGCGCTGGGCAGCAAATGTGTTGGTGCTGTTGGAGGAGGAAGAGGCGGCAGCAATAGCACCTGAGGAGAGGACAAGAAGCAATGGAAACTTGTCAGAAGGAGACTCAAGCTGGAAATAAGGAGAAATCTCACAGTAAGAACAATTAAAATCAATGGAATCTTAATTCATTTGCTACAGGTTTTCAAAAGACTGGACGGCCATTTGTCTCAGATGATATAAAGACCCCTGCCTTGGACAAGGGGCTGGACTAGAAGACCTCCAGTATCCCTTATGATTCTATGATTTTTAAAACCACAAGCTTTTTACAGCTCGCTTGCAACTTTACCAAATTTAATTCAGCCATTTCCTTTTGTTATTAAATGGGTATTGCTAGTTCAATGCACATGCACTCCACTTTTAAGATGCTGAAAAAATCCCCATGACCTGCAACAAAATTCATTCTTCCACTCTTATCTTGCCCTAACTTCTGATAGGTTCCTGAAATATAGATCTATAAAATTTAGTGAAAATATTTCTATCTATTTTAATACAGACTCGTAAAACAGATTGGGACAAATGACATTAGTGCTCTGGGATAATAGCAGGTTTACTCTATTTGGATTTTCAGATAAAAGGTATCTTTTGTGCTAAGTTCTAACAATGTAGTTCTCTAATGTAACTATGAAACAGTCCAAATATATAATTCCCCTCAGGGAGGAATTCTGGGAATTGAAGTCCACAAGTCTTAAAGCTGTCACTGTCAGCACCTCTCCATTAAATAATTAGGAAAGAAAGACCATGAGACTCCATATGTGGAAATCAAGTGTACTTTTACTAATTAAAAATGATTAAAGGCATAGCGAAGCAAAATCTGAATATTTACGCGCGAAAGCGATTGATATATAGAATACCCCATTCCCCACCCCTTGGCATCACAGTTACAGTCCAATCATAATTCTCCCAAGTGTCAGGTGCGAGATAACTTCAAAAGGCATCATGAAGATGGAATGTCGGTGCCGTTAGTCCTGGCGGGAAACTCCCACGCATGCGTAGTCCGATCAACCGGTGAACTCCAGAACCTTCCTCCAGCACAATGAGTAACCCCTCCCAAATACCATTCCCCCCCCCTCCCCGTTTCATGGCAGCTGAAGCAACAGCAAAACAGAGGCTGACATCCTGCCGTCCCTCGGAAAAAGGCAATTAGGCCTGGAAAATGAGAAAACACAAACAAACAGATGAACAACAAAACACAGAAGAGAAAAGAGGGGGGGGAATCAAGGCTTGTCAGGATAAGCAGAATAAAACTGTCGAAGCAGCCGGGGGGCACGAACATGGGACTTGTCAACCCATTCAGTATGAGATGTAGGAAAGTGCTTCCAAGCCACTAAGTACTGGATTCGGTTACGTCGCCGTCGAGAGTCCAGTATCTCACGAACTTCAAAATGACGTTCACCGTCAATCAACAGGGGTGCGGGCGGGGGGTCGACAGTCAGACGTAAAGTAGAAACACGAACAGGTTTAATGAGGTTAATGTGGAAGATGGGATGAACATGGTTGAGATGCTTGGGCAGTTGCAAACAAACCGAAACAGGATTGATGACCTTGATGATGGGAAATGGACCCACGTACTTAGGCCCCAATTTCTTCGACTTCTGCGTAGTTTGAAGGAACTTTGTGGACAAGTAAACCAGGTCACCCTCCCTGTACTGATACAGTTGCGCACGTCTCTTATCAGCTTGCTTCTTATGAGCGCGATGCGCAGCATCCAGAGTAGCAAGAGTCAAAGGCCAAACATGGCTCAGACGTTCGCTCCACTCAGCGACGGAAGAAACCAGAGGTTGTTCACGAGGCAGTTCAGGAATAGGAACAAAATCCTGACCAAAAACAACACGAAAAGGAGTGAAACCAGTGCTGCTATGGACGGAGTTATTGTAGGCCACCTCAGCGTACGGTAGCAAGTCCACCCAATCATCTTGCTGGTAATTGATGAAACAACGTAAATATTGCTCCAACACAGAATTAGTCCTCTCACAAGCCCCATTAGTCTGAGGGTGGTGGGCGGAGCTGAGGCCCTGGGCAGAGCCAATGCGTTTAAGAAATTCCTTCCAGAAAGCAGAAGTAAACTGGACACCCCTATCGGAAATGATGCGATCAGGCACCCCATGTAAACGGTAAATGTGGGAAATGAAAAGTTTGGCCAGTGCCTTAGCAGAAGGAATCTTGCGGCACGGAACAAAATGAACTTGTTTTGAAAATAAGTCCGTAACCACCCAAATGACGGTGTGCCCCTGGCTCTCAGGAAGGTCGACAATGAAGTCCATCGAAATTTCCTTCCAAGGGGCGACAGGGCGGGCCACGGATTGAAGCAGGCCTTGTGGCTTCCCAGGTGGCCGTTTAGTGGCTGCACAGACCGGACAACTTGCAACATAAAGTTCAATGTCCTTCTTCAACGAGGGCCACCAAAACTGTCTCTTCACCAGGTGCAATGTCTTAACGAAGCCAAAGTGACCCGCCAACTTAGAATTGTGAGCTCGTTGGAGGATGATGAGACGAAGAGAGGCTGGGACGTAAAGCTTGGCTCCGATCCACGGTAAATCGTCCCTCATTGTGCACTCATCCTGATGCTGCTGGAACCAGTCATCCTGGGGAAGGGCTCATATGAGATCAGAAAGAAAATCTTGAGGCACCTCCACTTTCGAGCGTGCCTGCTGGCGAGTGACCACTGGAGCCGCAAGGCTGGATGTGGGAACGACAGGCTGAACAATACTCAGTTTAGAACAGTTGTATTGAGGGAGTCTGGACAAAGCATTGGCCATGAAATTCTTCCCCCCAGGGATGTACTTGAGTGTGAAGTTGAAACGGTTGAAATGTTGGGCCCAGCGCATTTGCTTAGGGGATAGGCGACGCGGGGTCCTCAAAGCCTCCAAATTTTTGTGGTCAGTCCACACCTCAAAAGGGTGTTTAGCGCCCTCTAGGAAGTGGCGCCACGTGGCCAGGGCCCAGCGCACCGCAAACGCTTCCTTTTCCCACGGCCCAACGTCTTTCAGTGTCTGTGAGCTTGCGGGAGGTGTAAGCACAAGGTTGCAAATTACCTTGGTCGTTGGTCTGAAGCAAGATGGCCCCAACAGCGACGTCACTGGCATCGGCTTGGACGACGAAAGGCTTGTCCATGTCGGGATGCTTCAGAACCGGTTCCGCAGCAAAAAGGCGCTTCAATTTCTCGAAAGCATCTTGACACTCCATGGTCCAATCTAGTGGTTTGCTAGGCTTAGGTTTGGGCCCACCTTTGGACTTCAACAAATTAGTGATGGGAAGCGCAATCTTTGCAAAAGAAGGAATGAACTGATGGTAGAAATTAGCAAAACCCAAAATTTTTTGCAATTGCCTGCGTGTCCGGGGTGCCTCCCACTCAGTGACCGCCTTCACTTTTCCAGGGTCCATCTCAATGCCAGCGGGGGAGATACGATACCCTAGGTAGTCAATCTTCGCCTGGTGAAACTCACATTTGGACAGCTTGGCATACAGTTCAGCGGCCCTGAGTTTTTTCAAGACCATGCGGACCAAAGCAACGTGTTCGTCGTAAGTCTGAGTATAGATAAGGATATCGTCCAAATATACGATAACGCCTTTGTAAAGGTGGTCATGCAAGATTTCATTAATTAATTGCATGAAAACTGCAGGCGCCCCCTGCAGGCCAAAGGGCATCACTCGGAACTGGAAGCAGCCAAGGGGGCAGTTGAAAGCAGTCTTTCACTCATCCCCCTCCTTTATGCGGACTCTATAGTACGCTTCTCTGAGGTCCAGTTTAGTGAAAATGGGGCCCTTCCCCAATTGGGCTAACATGTCCTTCATTAATGGCAATGGGTAGAGGTTTTGGGCCGAGATCCCATTCAGATTCTTGAAATTAACACACAGCCTCAGGGAGCCATCTTTCTTCTCTCTGAACAATACAGGGGCAGCCACTTTGGGTCGTGCTGGCTCGATGAAACCCCTTTCTAAATTTTTGTCAATGAATTTTCTCATTTCCTCCATCTCCCTAGGGGACATGGAATATATTTGGGGCTTTGGAAGCTTGACACCAGGCAAAATGTCGATGGAGCAATCAGTAGGCCTGTGGGGCGGAAGTTTATCGGAGGATTCCTCACTAAAAACTCCTCTCAGGTCCCAATACACTTTTGGAATCTTTTCCACTCCTTCAATCCTCTCCTGCCCTCTGGCGGCCAAAGCAGGACTACAGCTAACAGGCTCTGGGGAAACGCCCTTCCCCTCAGGAGGCGTGCTTGTGCGAATGCGCAACCATCCCTCCCTCCAATTTATGCGAGGGTTCCATTTTTGAAGCCAAGGGAGGCCTAAAATGAGGGGCCTGTCCATTCCAGGAGCCACAATAAAAGAGATTAGTTCGGTATGGGAGCCCATTTTCATCTCTAAAGGTTCAGTATAGAAATGGGCCGGGCCACCCCCTGCTATGGACCCATCTATCTGGCAAAAGACAATAGGGGTTTTCAAAGTTTTTAACTTGAGGCCCAGTTTCTCTACCATAGCAGGATTGATCATACAGCGGGAACAGCCTGAGTCAAGCAGGGTGGGAAGCTGTTCGGGCACCCCATCGGGTGGAACCCTTAACTCTATTGGGATCAGCATGGGGCCTTTGTTTGAACTCACCCAGCGAGGCGAGGCGTCGTCATCGGAGTCATCAGAGGAGCTGGTAGTGGCTTCAGCTTCTCCCTCCATGTCCTGTCAGAAACGCGGGGGGGTGGCATCCGCAGCGAAAGCAGCTTCCTTTTTCTTTCTGTCCGGGGCCTTGCTTGATCTCCCTTCCCTCTTGGCAGGGGGTGGGGTGGTCGCGGGAAGCTTAGTGCGGCATTCCGGAGCGCGGTGGCCTCCCCTCCCGCAACGAAAGCATGTGAACGGCTTGACTTTGCCTGTGGGGCCTCCTTTCCCCTCGCTCCTGACTTGGAAAGGGGGCTTTTGAGTTGGAGGGGAAGATCTTGCTGCTCTTTCTCTCTCTTTCTCTCTCTCCTCTTTTGCACGTTGGAGTCTAATTAAATCAAGCTCAATATCTGCTGCATTTTCATACCAAGCAGTAAAGCGCTTAGGAAGGTGGCGATTAACACATTGTTGATAAATGTCCTCATTTAAGCCCAAAGCAAACTTATCCAAAAGCGCTTCTTCAGACCATCCTCTCATATAATTACTGAGGTGTTGAAACTCCTGAATGTACTGAGTCACCGGCCTATCTCCCTGTGTGAGGGTCATAAATTTCAGTTTCCCCCGTTTCTCAGTTAGGGGGTCATCAAAGCGTCTCTTGAACGCAGTCATAAAAGCGTCAAAATTCCTCAGGAGGGGGGAATTGCTTTGGTGCAGACCCATCATCCAGTCGGCAGCCTCTTCCTCCAAAGCAAGTAACACCATCCGTACTTTCATGTCATCCGATTCTAAATCGGGCCCATAAATTTCCATAAAGTTATAAACTTGCATAATGAATAGGCCCAGTTTTTTCGGATTTCCATCATATTTTACAGTTAAGGGAGGGACTTTAGCCATCCTGCGTCTTCTCGGAGGCCCCCCTGCTCTGGCAGCCCCCCTGGCTGGGGGGGGGAAGCTGTCTCTGGGTTAGCTTGCTCCCATTCCCCCACGGCCTCTTCACCCTCCCCGAATCTTTGCATAGAGTACCTTTGTCCCAAGTCCTCCGGCTGAACTCTTTCTCGGGGCCTTCGTTCAGCCCCCATTTCAAGCAGCCTCTCCTGATGTTTTCTTCTGGTAACTCCAGCATCCCAGCTTGCGCTGTCCTCTTTTTGTCCCACAGACAAGGACCAACGGGGGGGGGGGGATCGCAGGGCCCGCTATTTCCAACTGAGCCATTTTCTCAGGTAAGGAGGGATCGGTGATTTCCTTTTCAATGTCTTCCTCGCTTGCGTTCAAAGACATTGTCTCCGTTTCTCCTTGCAGGTACACCCCCCACGGAAGGTTGTAATCTCCTGGTGGGGTGTTAGTGAGATTTCGCTTACTGTCAGCACCTCTCCATTAAATAATTAGGAAAGAAAGACCACGAGACTCCATGTGTGGAAATCAAGTGTACTTTTACTAATTAAAAATGATTAAAGGCATAGCGAAGCGAAATCTTATATATAGAATACCTCATTCCCCACCCCTTGGCATCACAGTTACAGTCCAATCATAATTCTCCCAAGTGTCAGGTGCGAGATAACTTCAAAAGGCATCATGAAGATGGAATGTCGGTGCCGTTAGTCCTGGCAGGAAACTCCCACGCATGCGTAGTCCGATCAACCGGTGAACTCCAGAACCTTCCTCCAGCACAATGAGTAACCCCTCCCAAATACCATTCCCCCCCTCCCTGTTTCATGGCAGCTGAAGCAACAGCAAAGCAGAGGCTGACAGTCACATTTGAAGACCCCTGGGTTTTTTTTCCCCTAAAGGGTTAGGGGTGCAAGGGTCTTGTAACAACAGCTTTAAGACTTGCGTGCTTCAAATGCCAGACTTTCTGAGCCAACATTTTGGTTGCTAAGCAGGAGCGTTGTTAAGTGATACTGATATTATATAACACTTTTAATTAAGCGAGTACCTTGAATAAACATAACTTTGAGTTTCAAATAATACTGATTTCATTGTTGTCTTAGGTGACATCTGTGAAAAAAATTCAGGTGCTCAGGCATGAAAATATGCCGCTCAAACACTATACTTTTCTGCTCACACTGAAAAAAAATTAGAGGGAACATTGGAAGTGGGGGGTCAATTTAGTCTCCAAAGCTCCTGAGAGCAGGACAAGAAGCAATAGGTGGAAGCCCATTAAAAGAGATTCAAGTTAGAAATAAGCAGGAATTCCCTGACAGTGAGAATATTTAATCAGTGGAATAGCTTGCCTCTTGGAATTGTGGCTGCTCCATTAAAATGGGATGGCATAAAGTCTGCTGTCTTGAAGAGGGACGCGGAATTGTGTAATTGAAACTGTTCTCTGCGCTGCAACACTCATTTGACTGTGTCCATCATAGCCATCATCTTTTATTTTTTCATATGCTGCAGACTCTTCTGTATCCCAAGAATATTTCCCAGTTTGGAAAGGATGGAAGTCCCCAGTTTGACTGAAAAGGCTTTGGAATGTGTCATATCATTTGTAGTTTTTAGGCTTCTCTGTGAATATTAAGGATAGTGTCATATTTATTCCATTGTTCTTGTCCATTGTGATTGAAATTATTAATTCAGGGAATAGCACACCTCTTAGAGAAGTTTTGATTAGCAGTCCTTTAAATAATAACTAATAATTCGGTGTGGGAACCATGGTTGTCTGAAAATGCTGTGTTGTGTAATTCAGCTGTACCTACAAAACCTCCAGAAGAAGAGAGTCAGCATCAGAGCTAGCAAGAATTCCGAGCTCCCAGGCATTTGGGTTGCGAAAGCTGAAATACCCCAAGACCTTGAATAGTATTTGATCATCTTTGGGAAACTGGGTGGGGTGGGGGGTGCAACAGCAGAAGGCTCAGGTTCCTGACTGTTCTGCTTGCATCTGCTGAGCAATTTCAAGCAAGCATCTTCTGCATGTTTCCTATGTAGCCAGTTCCGGGTCTTTGCAAAATGCTATCCTAATTGATCTAGGCTCACTTATTTTCATACAGTGCTGCACTCCAAAGGAGCTTTGCTCAGCAGGAAAATCTCAGTTTTAGAGAAAACACTTACCATAATCCATTTGCTTAGAAGCTGCAGGAAGAGAGAGTTTTGTTTAGATCAGATTAACTTAAAAATAAAATAGCAGTGAAAAGATGCATCAAAATTAAACATTGCAACTGAAACAACGTACAAAACATATGCCAATATTTTGTAGAACATTCTATTGGAGCACTTGTTTAAGTTTCATCATAGCCCATGCCAAATGTGGCTGCACCACATGAAATCTCCCAATCATCTAATAGGAGACTATCACGTGCCAAAAGCGGGGGGAGCGTCTTCCCCACCCCCCACCCCAAGGCCCTCTGGAGGCTGAAAACGGCCTGTTTGCCATTTCCAGACGGTCCGTTTTTCGCTCTCCCCAGGCTCCAGAGCCTTTCTAAGAGCCTGGGGAAGGTGAAAACGGCCTCCCCCAAGGTCCACTGGAGGCCAAAAAAAGGCCTGTTTTCCAACTTCTGGTGGGCCCTGAAGGCTGGCCGCTGCACGCATGCATGCCAGAGCTGAGCTTGCATACCCACCTATATGGCTCCACGTACCACTTGTGGCACATGTGCCATAAGTTCGCCATCACGGGCCTAGATATTATATGGAATTGAGAAAAGCATGCAGATTCTCTCTTTCTATAAAAGGACCAGCACCAATAATGTTACCTAGTTTGGGTAACAAAACGTCTGCAACAAAAACAACCAAGCTCAGAGAGCACCAAGGATCCCTGAATCACCACAATGTAGGAAAGGGAGACTTCTTCTGGACAGAGGATGCTAAAATGCCCAGCTGGTCTCAAGAGCAGCACCAGGCTTTAGAAATGAAGCAGAAACCCTTTTGGATTCTATTATTTGAAGGATAAATAAGCAAGCGATATACAGTGCTGTGGGAAGCCAATCCCACTCCTAGAAGAATGAAATATTTCAAGGAATATTTAAAAAGGCAGAATATAATATTACCCTAAATGAGAAATGAGAAATGGAGAAACATGTTTTTTTTAGAGGCGGGAAGCAAACTCAGTCTTTCGTAATAGCCCCCAGTAGATATTCTGCGCCCAGTAAGAAAGATTGGGCCAGCCTATTCAGAAACCAGCCCCCAAGCAGCAACAACATCAACAACAACAATTTATTATTACATTCTTAGACCAGCAACTAGCCCCTAAGCAGAAACTGAGGAGGACACCTTTTAAAAATGCAGATTTGGTAATCCATTCAAAACCGCATATTTGGAAACAAAAGCAGAATGGGAGGATTAGAAGCAGCCGTGAGCAATCCAAAGCCCCTTCATTATACCACCCACAGAGCAGTCCAAACTTCATCTGGGAGCTCAAGGGGATTTGCATTTCTTCCTTTGCCCATAGAGCCAGCTAGGGCCCCTGCATAACCCCTACATGACCCCATAGGAAACTGCCAATAGAATATTAAAGGACATGTTCTTGCACAGGAACAGGAAGCTCAAATACAAAGTCCAAATGCAAAGTTATTTTTTAAAAAAACCACTCACAACTCCATTTTGTCAGCTGCAGCAGAACCACAAACCCTGGTGTTCTGTTCATCATTAAACCATTTTTCCAATCAGCCTCCATGTTTCCATGTCTTTTTCCCAGCCTGGAACTGAATCAGATGGATTTTTCTTTCAACAGTGCCAATAAACAGGCATGGAATTCAACTGAGGATGATCCTGCATTCATTCTGTGCTGATGCCTAAACTCTCTGCTTATTCAGGCAGACCAAAGTCAAGTTGGCACTAACCCTAATTGCGTGGATATTTTTATTTGCAAGTCATCTGCAGCTTAAGGCATGACTTGCAAACTGGATGATTTTGCCTTATTTTGCTTCTATGTAATTCCCTTGGTACATCCTGCATTAACTCAGGAAGTTCAGACTGCCCCAGGAGTTACTGATTCTGTTTTACAGAGGAATTATAGAGTCTGTTATTTGCACTTCTAAAACTATTTTAGAAGCTGTGGTGGAGCAGTAGTTAGAATGCAGTACTGCAGGTACTTCTGCGACTGCCGGCTGGTTGCCAGCAGTTTGGCAGTTCAAATTCCACCGGCTCAAGGTTGACTCAGCCTTCCAGGCAAAATGGGGACCCAGATTGTTGGGGACAATAGGCTGACATTGTAAACTGCTTAGAGAGGGCTATAAAGCACTGTGAAGAGCTATATAGGTCTAAGTGCTATTGCTAATCTGGAATGGTGTGGGGTTTCCTACCTTGGCAGGGGTTGGACTAGATGACCTCCAAGGTCTCTTCCAACTCTGTTATTTTGCTATTTATTCGCTAATGCCAGTGCTAGTGCTATTTGGTTTGGTTCAGCAGCCAAACAAGACAAGTATAAACGTCAATGAATAGACTTGCAGAAAGGACAACTGCAACAGCCTGCCTTCCACTGAGGACCTGTATATTGTGTGGGTCAGAAGGAGGGATCTCCCATCATAAACTCATTCATCTTCTTCCCTTGGGACGGTGCTAAGCCTAAGCCTAACCCAAAGCAGCTAGACACAGGGGAAGTTTTTTCCCTCGTGCCATCACTCCGCTGAACGGTTCTGTCTAATGTCTATATGTATTTACCCATGTAGTATGGCTGTAGTATTATTATTTATTCCTTTTATTATTTTCTTTTTATTGGGATTATTATTATTATTCGCAACAACAGAATTGTATCACAGCGGCCAGTTGTTTCGCCGGATATGGCATTGATTAGTAGTCGGGCCCCACACAGGGGCCTAGGACGTTGTAACGTATTTTCGTAATATGCGTGCAGATCCAAGCTTTTTGCATTTGACTGATGGTGATTTTGTCAATTTTTAACTGCTTTAAATGTAATTCCAGTGCTTTTGGAATAGCACCCAGTGTGCCAATTACCTCTGAATTACCACTGCTGGTTTGTGCCATAATAGTTGAATTTCGATTTTTAAGTCCTGGTATTTTGTGATTTTTTTCATATTCCTTCTCGTCGACCCTGCTATCACCTAGTATTGCGATGTTTATGATTGTAACCTTATTTTTCTCAACCAGTGTGATGTCTGGTGTATTATGCGCCAGTATTTTGTCCGTTTGTATGCGAAAATCCCACAAGATCTTGACCATTTGATTTTCGGTGACTTTTTCAGGCTTATGTTCCCACCAGTTTGTTGCTGTTTTAATATTATAATTTTTGCACAAATTCCAATGGATCATTTGTGCTACTGAATTGTGCCACAATTTATAATCAGTCTGTGCAATTTTTTTACAGCAGCTGAGTATGTGATCAACAGTTTCATCAGCTTCTTTGCAAAGTCTGCATTTGGCATCATCAGAGGATTTTTCGATTTTGGCCTTAATGGCAAAATGGATTATTATTATTATTATACAATTGTATCACAGCGGCCAGTTGTTTCGCCGGATTTGGCATTGGTTACTAGTCAGGCCCCACCCAAAGGCCTAGGACGTCGCAACGTATTTTCGTAATATGCGTGCAGATCCAAGCAGTGCCGCTTTTTGCATTTGACTGATGGTGATTTTGTCAATTTTTAACTGTTTTAAATGTAATTCCAGTGCTTTTGGAATAGCACCCAGTGTGCCAATTACCACTGGAATTACCACTGCTGGTTTGTGCCATAATCGTTGAATTTTGATTTTGAAGTCCTGGTATTTCGCAATTTTTTCATGTTCCTTCTTGTCGACCGTGCTATCACCTGGTATTGTGATGTCTATGATTGTAACCTTATTTTTCTCAACCAGTGTGATGTCTGGTGTATTATGCACCAGTATATTGTCCATTTGTATGCAAAAATCCCACTAATAATAATTATTATTATTAGCATTAGCATTAGCATTTATACTTCCATATCAGAGACAAATTCCTCGTGTGTCTAATCACACTTGGCCAAATAAAGTATTCGATTCAATTCTGTGTAAAGGAAAGGCATTTTAGTCCAGTGGCACTAATGCTCGCTTGCTATTTTTGCAGCAATGCTGAAGTAGGTTTAAGGTAACCCACCTCCAATCACTGATGCTTTTTGAGATCAGTATTTTGCACTAGGCAGGCACTAAAGTTGCAAAGACAGTTGGAGTTCATTTTTCTCTCTCCATCTTCCAATTGCGGCAATTGAGGCAGATGCTTAAGGCAGAGAAAATTGATAATCAAGGTTTAGGCTCTTGGGTGTTCTGTTTAGCAAATTTTCTCAACCAGAGAAAACGTATTAAGCCATCTTCTCTGGAGGACTTTGAGCTCTTTCACATCTTCCTTATTAATGAGCTCTCGCAGGTGATTGATGGGACAGTCCCCTTCACAAGAACATATTCATCATTGCCCTTTAGGTAGCTCAGCGGCTCTCTGATGAATGAAATGGAAACTCTCCTGTATCATAGCAAGCAACAAAGCATTGTTTACCCACAGCAATGAGAAATAAAATGCTTCCTTAAGGAGGCTCCTTTTCAGGGTATATTAACTAGCTTGCAGAAGAAATCATCAGAGTGGGCTACATATTTCGTCTAGTGATTTTAAGAACTGGCCCATGTACAACTGCTCAGCAGTTAAGACGTTGGGATTGTCGGCTGGCTTCGAGACCCAAGCGCCATGCAACAGGGTGAGTTCCCGTCTTCATCCTAGCTCCTGCCAACGTAACAGTTCAAAAGCATGCAAACTTGAGTAGATAAATGGGTAGCACTTTGGAAGGAAGGTAACAGCGCTCCATGATGTCATGCTGGCTACATGACTGCAGACATATCTTTGGCCAGTGCTTTGGCATTGAAACGGAGATGAACACCCCTTATAGTCGGCAATGACTAGTGGAGCAAAATCCACACGGATTCCTTTATATCATGCCCAAGACTTTCCGACACGCACTCCAGGATGTACAGTGGGTTTCACAATGTAATCCAGGAAAGATATTGTGAGCCATATGCCAGTTGAATCGTCTGCCTACTGAACTTATGAAAGATTCAAATTGCACTTTGCCCTGCTTATCATCCTTCTGTTCAAAGAATGCTCTTTTCTCCCTGTAAGTACTCAGAATACTTGGATGTTACTTCAGGTATCCTTGTCTAGGATCAAACAAGGATAAAAAAAAAAAACCTGCAGTGCGGAGCAGAGCGTCAGACTCATTAGTGCTCATTAATGTTGGACTTCAAAGCACTGGATTTTGAGACAAGGAGAGAGGGGAAAGGGAATGTGGAAACCAGTCAAATAGGGAAAAAATGTATAACTCCTGAAATTCATCTCTTTTCTGAGCCAATTTTTAAGCAAACCTGTTCAAACAGGCTACACATAATCCTTAACATACAACTGGTCTTTTTACAAACATTTGGAAATTATGAGAGGCCTGGAATGAGTATTTTCCGGTCCATAAAGCTCTGCAGGCCATTATAAAACATTGTCACACACACACACACACACACACACACACACACACACACGTAATTGGGGTGCTTGGCAACCAGCTCCCCTCTACAACCAGTAAGAATGGGTTTGCACTTACAAATGTGTAAGCTTAACAACCATGGTGATTTGCTTAAAAACCGCCACAAAAAATAATGACCAGATCCAGTCACATGGGTGCCTTGACTTATGTCTATTTCCAATTGCAATTGTAAGTTGAGGATCACCTACCAGTATATAGATGAGAGCCAAAGATTTCCATGAGTTCTGCAGAATTCCTTTCCCTCCTCTCCAAAGCCCAGCCACCCCATTCATCTGCAGCTTGCTAAAGGAGACATCCAGCTGCATTTGGCTGTTTCTAAGATACCCGAGGCTTCTTGACCTGCTTTTAGGCAAACTGGTTATTATCAGAATTGCAAAAAGCATAAAGGAACCAGGAGTCTTTCTTCTCTCCCCTCCCCACATTTTTTTTGTATAATAGGCCTTCTAGTTTCTAATTCTGAGCTGAGAAAGGGTACTGATCTTGTAAACAGATTTGGGAACATTTGGGCTAAAACATACAGGAGTAGTTGAGGTTGGACCTGACCCACTTTTAGAGTGAGAAAAATAATACGGCTTACTTGGATTGGGGGCGTGTGTGTGTGTGTGTGTGTGTATGTGTGTGTGTGCTTTTATTTGTTTGCTAGCTTCATATCCTGCCATCATATCCCAGCTTTTCTCCAGAAGCACAAGGTGGCTAAGATTTTGACCTCCCTAACCTCGTGTCTTCCCAACATCAGCCCACTAAGAAGGAGGCTGGGCTGAGCAAGCCACCCAGCGGGTTTGGTCAGGTCCTTCTCCGGGATCTTCACTGTGGCATTGCAGATGGGCACCTCCCAGTTTGCTGCCAGTTCTGATTCAACATCATTAATTAGACTTGTATCTCAAGTAGCAGAGTATCGCCAGGTCCAAGGTGGTATGAAGTGTTACCTGAGACCACCTCTGCAGCACGCCCAAAGCTCCTAATTTTCAAATGCAGCTTTACTGAGGACTGATCAAGATCATGTGAAGGGTTAATACCACTTTATAAGGCCTTGGTGAGGCCACATTTGGAATACTGCACTCAATTTTGGTCGCCATGATGTAAAAAAAAATGTGGAGACTCTAAAAAGAATGCAGAGAAGAGCAACAAAGAGGATTAGGGGACTGGATGCTAAAACATATGAAGAACGGTTGCTGGAACTGGATATGTCTAGTTTAATGAAAAGAAGGATTAGGGGAGACATGATAACAGTGTTCCAATATCTCAGGGGTTGCCACAAAGAAGAGGGAATTCTCCAAAGCACCTGAGGGTAGAAAAAAAAGCAATGGGTGGAAACTAATCAAGGAGAGAAGCAACTTAGGAGAAATTTCCTGATAAAAAATTGATCAGTGGAACAACTTGCCTCCAGAAGTTGTGAATACTCCAACACTGGAAGTTTTTAAGAAGATGTTGGATAATCATTTGTCTGAAATGGTATAGGATTTCCTGCCTAGGCAGGGGGTTAGACTAGAAGACCTCCAAGGTCCCTTCCAACTCTGTTATTCTATTCTGTTTTCCCAACATCTCATTGACCTTCAGAGCATATTACATTGCCACTCAATAACTCCTCTCTTGCAGGACAAATCATCTGAATGGGGTTTTGTTTTTTAATTTGGGATTCTGCATGATTCTGGGGTGTCTTGCCAGAGACTCAGGTAGGTGATGGGAATTAATAGTGCCATTTTACCTGTTCCACCAGGTAATATACCAGTGCATTCAGCAGGGAAGTCTTCAGTCACTCATCTTCCTAATGCTAACTATGCACAAGCCCAGTGGCATCCATGGGGTGAGCCAAAAGCAAAAAGGCAAGATGCCGGTTGCAGCAGGGGGATCAAAGTCCCACCCTTTTAGCATTTATTTGATTTTTAATCCAACTGACTCTTTCATGATGCTGGATAATTTACACATATAAAAGAAAACAATACATTGAAAAAAGATTATGGCACACTGGAAGGACAAATCACTCAGACCAAGACCAAACCTAAGTTGCAAACAGAGTACAGAATAATAGAGTTGGAAGGGATCGTTGAGGCTTTCTAGTCCAACCCTCTACTCAAGCAGGAGATCCTATACCATGCTAGACAGGTGGCTGCCCAGTTTATACTTAAAAGCCTCCAGTGATGAAACACCCACAACTTCTGAATACAAGCCATTCCACTGGTTAATTAAGTCTTGCTTGTCCTCAGACCCAAGTGGAGATGCTTGTACCTAATCAACAAAATCTGGCTAGACCCCTGGAGGAGGCCCTTTGGCTGTTTAAGTGCTCTCTGCAAAAGCCAAAGGGAAGGATCTGTAATCCAGCCTCGGCTTTATTGCATCCAATAAGCCCCTCACCTCCCTGGGTTACCAGTCCCACTGTACATCTGCATCATATGGACATTTAATGTGACAGGCTATTATCATCCCCTTTGCTCTCTGGCACTATGAACAGGTTGGCTTGTCCTTTTCTTTCCTGCCAGTCAATATTTTGCTGCAGGAAGCATTCAATGGAATCCAAGAGGGGCCATTGGAGGGGTTAGGAATCTAAGCTGGAGAAAAAGTCTAAGTGTTTTTTTTTTCCTCCAAAGAGCAACATTTGGGACATGTCAACAGAAGTTTTGACCAAAAGTAGCAGCAGGGCAAGGGAAATATATTTCTTGCATGCCCAGGCCATGCTTTGCCACTTCTCAGTTATAAACCCCATAGATCAGCGACAGTTAACGTTTTTCTGCTTAGGTGCCCAAAGAGCACGAGGGCGGGCGATTACGCGTGTGTGCATGCCCACACCCATAATGCAATGCCCTCCAACCCACACAACTGCACGCAACCCCCTGTGATTCCCCCCACGCATGCATGTAGGCCTCACTGAAGCCTGCAGACTTCTCTTGAGCTGTTTTCCCCCCACCCACCTCCCAGGCTTCAGGAAAGCCTCCGGAGCCTGTGGATGGCAAAAACGGGCACAACAGGCCTACCGGAAGTTTGGAAATGAATTTCCCCATTGGCCCATTTTTCACCATCCATAGGCTCCGGAGGCTTTCCTGAAGTCTGGGGAGGGAGAAAAATGGCCTCCTCTGCCCTCCCGAAAGCCGAAAATCAGCTCGCCAGTGCATGCATGTGGGCTGGACCTGACATAGGGCAACACCTCGCATGCCCTCAGATATGACTCCATGTGCCACCTGTGGCACACATGCCATAGGTTCACAATCACGGCCATAGATGCTTGGTTATTTTCCAATTTGAGGTGCAGCTGGACAGAGGGGGAAGGGAAGCAAACTTCCCCGGACTCTCTTGTCTTTCTTAACCCAACCCTATGTCCATTTTGACTTTGACTGTCCTAAGTGGAAGACTGCAATGGGGATGTGAAATCTTTTCCTGGCCTATGGCCTCTCACTTATGACCTGTTTGCACATATAAAAATATTTGTGTATACTTGAAATGTTTAAATTCCATTGATGCCATAGATGCCTAGATTGATCCAAACCACTGAAACACAAAAATGCAAACAAATGTATGGAATGGGAGGGCAGGGAGAGCCACCCCTTTCAAGCAACCTGATTTGGAAACAATCAGTTACATCTAGTTTAAAAAAACAAACTCAAACTTGGCTTTAGCCAGGATGCAGGTTTGATGTGTTTGAAAGGAAAAAAATGAAAGGCAAAAGGGAGGAAGAAGGGGAGGGAAGCGCACCAACCCTAATCCCATTTGCCGTGAAAAGGTCACACGTTCCGATATGAGTAATTAATTTCCTTCGCACAATGTTGAAAAGGTTAACCTGATTTGAGAGGAGCACTTGCATTGGAAATGCCTCGTGTACCTTGTTAAAAGAGCCCAATTACTGCCCTGTGGACCAGAGGAAGCTTGGCAATATGCTAATAGGACCGCAAGAGGGAGAAGACAAATGACGGGAGAGGGCCAGAAAGCAAACAAGCTGCTTCGCTTTGAGACAGAAGTTCTCTTCAGAAGTTCACAAACACACACGCAGGTCAACACTGTCACAACGAAGACTGGATGCCTGTGGAGGGGGGGATTCCACTTTACTTTCTGTTCCCCCTGAAAGGGTCCTGATCAGTGATGGGTTCCTACCGATTCAGACCGGTTTAGCCGAACCAGTAGTGGTTTGGCGACCTGGGTAGCTGAAACCAGCAGCAACCCAGGTCTGCCATGCCCCTGAACCAGTGACGTGCAGTGAGGTTTATGGCTGGTGGGGCACTGACGTCATCACAATCTTTTTATTAAAATGCCTTTGTAATACAGGGGGTTTTAATAAAAGGATCTGCGCCATTTTGTCCTGTCCTTGCACGTTTCAAGGGGTGGCGGGCAAGAGAGTATTGCCGAGGACCATATACGGTGACCACCAGTGGCCAACAAAAAAAAAAGGAGATTGGGGGGGGGGAGGGAGCAAGGAGCCGAGGGGTTCCTTGTTGTGCTTTCCACAAGGGACAACAGTCCCTCTGGGGTGGGGGGGGAGAGAGAGAGAGAGATAATGGTGATGATGATGATGACAATTAAGTATCAAAAACCTTTTGAGTTTGACAATATAATACATTATCCAAAATTATAAATAATCTTATTTTAACATGCATTTTTTTCCATCTCTGTTATTTTCTTTTTAAAAAATCACACTTGCTTCCAATTTGTGCCTTCTGGCAAACTACAGTTTTCTTGGTAAGAGATCTAGCTTGCTGACTCGCTCTCTCTCTTTCTCCCCTTTTTTTTTCATCTCTTCCTTGCACGTGCAAGCAAAATACTTTTCTGGGCCGGGATCACGGCGGCAGGGACAGCAACTCTTCCGCTGCTGCCACTGAGAAGTGAATACCTGGCTGTGCTGTGGAGAAGAGCCACGCCGTGCAGGAGACTCCTTCGCGCTAGACTCAGGTCAGCGCGAACCGCAGTCCCATTCCCCTCCTTCCTGAGCCAACATGAAGGGACCACGACTCATGCTGACCTGAGTCTAGCACAGCATGGCTCTTCTCTGCAGTGCAGCCAGGTATTCACTTCTCAGTGGCAGCAGTGGAAGAGTCGCTGTCCCTGCCGTTGTGATCCTGAGATATTTTGCTTGCACGCACAAGAAAGAGATGAAAGAGAAAAGGCGAGAAAGAGAGAGAGAGAGAAATGAAAGAGAGCTGGAAGGAGAGAATGGGAGAGAGGGAAAAGAGAGGGAAACAAATTAGAGAGAGAAGGGGGAGAGGGAGAGAGAAATGAAAGAGAGCTGAAGGGAGAGAATGAGAGAGAGAGAAAAGAGAGGGAAACAAATCAGCGCTAAAAGCCACCCCGTCCTCCCTCCCTTCCTCTCCACAACCTTCCCCCGAAAGCTTTTTCCCAAATAATACCAGCAGCCGTTTCATCTCCACCAAAGTAGATACATACACACACACGTGTGCGCCACCCACGCACACATACACGCACGCACACCAAAAAAAAAAAAAAATGGCAGAAATGGAGAAAGAAGTGAGACCTCCAGAAAATAAAAGAAGCAGGAAGCTGGCTCATCCTGTAAAAAGGGAAATCAATGAAGAGATAAAGGTACATCTCTGCGCTCCCCCTTTATTGTCACTGTATTGCAAGTGAGAAGGGGAGAAAAAAGAAAGAGGGGTAGCGGCAGTGCCGTTGAGTCACAGGAAGAACAAGCGCCCTCTACTATGAGGCAGGAGAATTGCCTGCCTCACCTACCTTGGGACTTTTTAGGCTTTTAAGCCTCACCTAACTCTGCTTAAGCGATCATAAAACGCCTAAAAAGTCAGACTAGATGTGGCATGCAGTTCTCCTGCCTCATAGTAGAGGGCGCTTTTTTAGAGGCTTTTTTAAACAGTTAGGCAGTCATTCACGGTGAGGCAGCAGCTAGCTCAGTCTGAACTCAGCTCTCGCCTTTTTCCTTTTACATTTTTTTTCTTTTCATGATTAGAGCAGTGAGGCTGTGCCTCACCTGCCTCACCTCACCGCACGTCACTGCCCTGAACAGATTCCCCAGGCATGGTGCCGCCATCTTGTTTTTCAGTTCTGCGCATGTGCAGAACAATTTTAATTGCATGTACGCGCAAGTGTAGCATGCACATGAGCAAGCCAGCAGTAGTGCCTGCTGGAACCCACCCCTGGTCCTGATGGAAGGTAGAAACCTGGAATATTAAAACTCTTCAGGAGTTTCATGAACAACCCCCTTTCCCAATTATATGGAGGACTAGTGTGAGTGGATCAGACACAATAGAAGGGCCAAGAGGCTCGTCCCTTTTAAGTATTGACGGAGGGACGACGCGAAGCCAGGGTTTCAACTTAACAGAACTCTTTATTCAGTGCAGGCGATTCAAAGAACGAAAACTCGCGCCAAGGTATTTATACTATTTTTAAACCAATCACCGGCCAGGGACGAGACAGCAACAGCTGACGTCAGTCCCTCGGCCAATCAACAATAACATTACGTCGGCAACACCCTCTGGAGCTCTCAGCCAATCAGAGAGCTAGAGGGTGTTACTGACAGCAAGAATAATTAACCAATACTTAACACCCCTTCCCCCCAGTTCTGCGCATGCCCGAAACGGAGCATGCGTAGTCCTTAAGGTACGCTGGGCGGCGCCGGACCCGCCCAGATCTTCTCATTGCAGGGGAAGTCGTCGGCGGAGGAGGACCTCCTCGTGGTAGCTCCTCCCCGAAGGGAGTGTAGCTCCGAGGCACGCCCTTTCGGAAAGGCCCAGAAGGCGGGCTCAACTGCAACGGTAGGTGTAGCCGTGGGGGCGCGTCACTTGTCGTGGGGGGAATCCTCTGGGCAACTTCCTCGGATTGAGCTGTTGGGCTGGCGTCCCTTTGGGTGGCGCTTGGGTAAGCAGGGCCTGGTGTGGCGAAGGCCCTCGTTTGCGGACCGCCGGTTTGAGAACGCTGTTGTTGTTGAAGCAGGAGGGGGCCTGGCGTGGCAAAGGCCCATGGCTGTGGTCTCTCGGATTGAGGGCTTTGTGCTTGGTGCAGATTGAGGCCTGGAGTGGCGAAGGCTTCACATTGCAACCCCGGTGCTGCGGTGTTGTCGCTCAGGGGTTCGCGGCCACTAGCCTGCGACGGGAGACGCCTCCTCAATTGATCCAGGTGGCGTCTCCATTGGGATCCATCAGCCAATTGGACCCTGAAAGAACAGGGGCCGGTCAGGGCAACGATAGCGCCAGGCACCCATTTTGGTTCCCCCGTAAAAGACCGAGCCCACACTAGATCCCCTAGCTTAAAGGACCGGGGAGGGAGGACCCCCAGATTGCTCGGCTGATCCCCTGAATAGAGCGGATGAAGCCTATCCAGGGGAGTCCGCAGACGCCTGCCCATCAAGAGCTCCGCGGGGCTTTTGTTGGTAGTTGGGCAGGGGGTGGAATGTTGGCTTAGCAGGTAAGCCGCCACCCTTGCCTGCCAGTCGCCCCGGTCCATGCGGCTCAGTGCCTCCTTAGCTGAGCGGACCGCCCGTTCTGCCCGGCCATTGCTGGCCGGGTGATACGGGGCTATGGGCGCATGCCGGATCCCTTGCTCGGCCAAGAACTCCTGGAAAGTGGTGGATGTGAACTGGGGCCCATTGTCCGAGACCACCACGTCCGGCAACCCATGGGTTGCGAACATTTTCCGCAGGGCCCTGACCGTACTCTCGGCTGTGGTAGAGCCCATGAGGACTAGCTCCACCCACCGAGAGTAGGCATCCACCACTACCAGGAAATTCTGGCCGTGGAAAGGACCGGCGAAATCGATGTGGAGGCGAGACCATGGGCCTCTCGGAGCCTCCCACTCACGAGCAGGCCCGGCTGGGGGGTTGGGCCTGGATAATTGACAGGTCGTGCAGCGGCCTACATGGGCCGCTATCTCTGTGTCCAGCAAGGGCCACCAGACATAGCTACGGGCCAATGCCTTCATCCGTGCTATGCCCGGGTGGTCCTTGTGGAGCAGATCCAGAACTAGTGGCCGGAGTGCGGTGGGGATCAGCACCCGATCCCCCCAGATGAGACATCCCCCGTGGAGGGAGATCTCCGCCTGGCGATGTTTAAAGGGCTGGAAGCCCTCTGCCACTTTGTCCGTTGGCCATCCTCTTAGAACCCAGGAAGAGACCTGGGACAAGATTGGATCGGCCTTTGTGTGGGCCGCTACGTCAGCGGCAGAGAGTGGGAACCCGGAGTCGGCAATGGATAGGACAGAGAGAGAGGGAACGGGGGCGGTGTCCGTCTCCGGGAGTGGGCAACGGCTGAGGGCATCTGCATGCCCTAACTGTTTGCCCGGACGGTACAGCAGCGTATAAGAATACGCTGCGAGGAACTCCGTCCAGCGAGTCATGCGGGGAGATAGGATGGAGGGGGTCGGCTTGTCCCCCGCCAAAAGCCCAAGGAGTGGCTTATGGTCGGTGACAAGGGTAAAGTGCCGACCGTAGAGGTAGTCGTGGAACCTCTTAATCCCGGACACTGCAGCCAGAGCCTCCTTGTCGATCTGACTGTAGTTGCGCTCCGCCGAGGAGAGTGTCCGGGAATAAAAGGCCACAGGGGCTTCTGAGCCATTAGGGAGGATATGGCTCAGGACAGCCCCTACTCCGAATGGGGAGGCGTCACACGCCAACGTCAGAGGCATCCCATCATGATATTGAATGAGGACTGCCGATGACGTCAGTGTCTCTTTGACAGCCGCGAACGCATGCGCTTCGCGGCTTCCCCAGCGCCAGGCCGCGGATCGGTCGAGCAACCGATGCAGCGGCTCGGCTAGTGACGCCTTGTGAGGAATGAAGGGGGCGTAAAAATTGAGCAGCCCTAGGAACGCCTGTAGCTCCGCCCTGGAGGTGGGAGCAGGGGCGTTCTTAATGGCGGCAATTTTAGAGGGTGTAGGGTGAATGCCTTGGGCATCTATTAAGAAGCCCAAGAATTCTACCCTAGGGACAGCAAATGAGCATTTGCTGCTTTTTAATTTTAATCCCGCGCCCCTGAAACGACAGAGGACCTTCCTTAATACTTCGATGAGTTCTGAGCGGCTCGTAGCAGCGATCAGAACGTCATCGAAATATGGAACTACCCCCGGAAGTCCATGGAGCAGGCGCTCCATGAGACTTTGGAAGATCCCCGGGGCCACGGATACGCCGAATTGTAGGCGGCGACAACGAAAAGCCCCACGATGGGTGACGATGGTCTGGGCAGCCGCCGCATCGTCATCCACCGGGAGCTGTTGATAGGCTTGCGCCATATCCAGTTTGGCAAATATGCAACCCTGCCCCAGGGAATGGAGCAGGTGTTGCACTACAGGGACTGGATAGGGGTTTGCCTGAAGGGCCAAGTTGATCGTCGACTTGTAGTCGGCGCAGATTCTCACCGAGCCATCCGGCTTGACCGGAAGAACTATGGGTGTCTCCCATGGAGCATGATCGACTGGCTCGATGACACCCTGCGCCAATAATTTGTCAAGTTCGGCGTCAACCTTGGCCCTTAAGGCAAAAGGCACCCTGCGGGCTTTCAGCCTAATAGGAGCAATCTGAGGATCTAAGCTAAGGGAGATGGGGGTTCCCTTATAACACCCAAGCTGTCCATCAAACACATCAGAGAACTCCTGTAGGACGTCCTCAATTGTTGAAGTTTTTACTTGGTGTACCCCCCCAATGGACAGTCCCAGTGCCTCAAACCAGTCAAGGCCAAGAAGAGCCGGCAAATCATTTTTAACAATGATGATTGGCAGCTCTCCCTCAAACTTGCCATACCTAACGGGAATAGGAAAGGATCCCAGAACAGGGATCAACTTTCCTTGGTAATCCCTTAAGAGTACCCGGGAGGGGGCTAACTTATTTTGGGAAACTGTAGGGCAGAGATAGGAGAACATGTCCCATGACAATAACGATCGGGAGGAGCCAGAGTCCACCTCCATCTGGCAAGGCTGACCTGCCAGGTGGACATTGGCTGTAATTTTGCGGTTGCCTGAAGAGGCCTGATTGATGGAAGTCTCCACTTCCGGCGGTTCGGAAACAGTGTGGCAGTCATCTCCTCTGCGAGCTGGTTTCGTGGGCTGCTGGCGGCGCTGCTGCTGCTTGGTTCTCTCAGTAGTTTGGAAGAAGGCAGGGGCCGGCAAAGAGGCTCGGCACACTTGGGCGAGGTGCCCCTGCCTCTGACAACGGCGGCAGATTGCGTTTTTGAATTGGCAAGTTTGGCGGTCGTGGCGGCCTCCGCAGCTAAGGCAAGGCACCCTGGCGTTTTGCGGTGCGGCTGTAGATAGAGCAGGTGGCTTCCGCCGTGGTTGGGCACGGACTTGGTCGATGTTGTCTTGCTCCCGGACCTCACAAGGTGTAAAATCATCATAGTCAATGTCATGCACTTGTGAGGCCGGTGCCGGGTTAGTTGACAGCTGTAGCCTCTCCAAATCTGCTGTTGATTGCTCAGAGAGCTCAGCGGCTCTGGCGATCTCGACTGCCTGGAGAAGTGTAATGTCGTGATGGCGGAACATGCGGCTTCTTAAGTGTACATCCCGCACTCCGCACACAAACTGTTCGACTAGATTTTCTTCTAGGTTCGAAAAATCGCACTGGGCCGCCACAGTGCGCAGGGCTTCCAAAAATTGACTGATAGTCTCCCCCGGCTTCTGTACTCGTCTCCTGAACGCGAAGCTGCGGGCAATTTTGGACGGTGTTGGGGCATAGTGCCCCTTCAATTTCGCCATCAAGTTGTCCCAGCCCAATTTGTATGCGGGTCTGGGAGCAGCCATGGCTCGGGCTGAGGCAAACATTGAGGGTTCACAGCATGATAAAAAGAAGCTGCACTTTTCCTCATCCGTTTGAGCCTGATTTTTGGTAGCGATTAAATAAGTTTCAAAGCGCTCCATGAATCCTTCCCAGGATTCACCGGCGGAGCCGAAAGGAGCGAAAGGCGGTAATGGATTCATATTGATTAAGCTCACTTGTGAGGAGCGGAGTGACTGAGATCGTGACAGGAAATTTTTTCCTCAGCGTTCGGTGCTGGCGCGGACAGCGACTTACAGCAGCTAGCTGAAATAATTTCTCTGTTCTTAACCTAGGCTTGCGTGGAATCGCCGGATCCCATCCTCGTCGCCAGTTTTAAGTATTGACGGAGGGACGACGCGAAGCCAGGGTTTCAACTTAACAGAACTCTTTATTCAGTGCAGGCGATTCAAAGAACGAAAACTCGCGCCAAGGTATTTATACTATTTTTAAACCAATCACCGGCCAGGGACGAGACAGCAACAGCTGACGTCAGTCCCTCGGCCAATCAACAATAACATTACGTCGGCAACACCCTCTGGAGCTCTCAGCCAATCAGAGAGCTAGAGGGTGTTACTGACAGCAAGAATAATTAACCAATACTTAACAGTCCCTCTACCTTTACTGATTCTAATCACATGGAATGTGAGATCCAGAAGAGGCAAGCAAGCTGATTGCCCCAAACTTCTGTTCTGTGAAGGTTTCACAGTGGGGTTATTGGTTTGCTTGTTTGTTTATTACATTTATATGCTGCCCATCTATCTTTGGGAGGCATATAAATTTAATAAATACATAAATAAATCCATAAATGTGGGACCTGAACAGACTAATAGGTGGTTGTGATCAGCTTGCCTTCCTCTTCTGGATCCCAGTTCAGTTGTTCATTTGTCTCTCCCTCTGTTCTCACCCTGGAGTCTCAGTATTTAGCATAAGGACTGAGAGGAAGAGCACTTCCTGCCAGGTGGGAAGAACTTCCCCACCCACCCACCCATCCTCCCGAAAGCTGGGCAGGCGGGAGATAGGTCATGCTTAAGTCCTGGGTATCTTCCTTTGTTTCTCTTATTAAGAGGCTTGCAGGGAGGGGCAAGAAAAATACCCCCCATTCCCTCTCTACACCACTAAGCCATGTTTATCTTCAGACTAAACAGAGTGTCTTATGTTCTTTTTCTTAAAACACACACAGACACAAATATAAATCAATGAATGTATTAAATCCTTTAAACAGTGTTCAGAATTGCCAATTTGAGTTTTCCAAGACCCTGAATCAGCTGTGAAAATCAGCTTTCCAGAAGCCTGGAACTTTCCCCAAGCAGGGGGAGGTGAGGGTTGCAGATTGGGCTCCTTCATCTGGGGGATCAAGATGGGATCAGCTAAGGGATGGGGCTGGAAAGAGGCAGTTTCAGTAAGCACTACAAAGGAGACCTGGGCAATCTGACTACTGCTGGCATGTGGGAGAAAGCCCAGCCTAGTGATGTGATTTAGCCGGTTCACACCGGTTTGAGAGAGCCATTAGCTAACTTTCTGATCAGTTGGGCAAACCAGCTATTGGAAGAAACAGCTTTTTGTTTTTCCCACCTTACAGAGTTAATCCTGTCAGGAAGGCAAAAAGGAGACATTCTGGTGTGCCTCTGTGTGTTGTTTCTAGCCTAATCCTTATCTTTATTGCTCTGCTTAAGTGTTTTCAGAAACTGCCTCTGCAGTTAAATCTTGTTACATTGTAATAGCTAACGGTTTTTGGCAGTATGCTCAAACTTTCTATAATCTGGGCTTCTTCAGAGGGTTTTTTTTTCTTTGCTGGTATTTTTACTAGGGGCTTTTCTTAAAGGGAAAGGGTTTTTTTAAAGCTTTTTACACTACTTTACTGGTTCCTGACATGGTCCTTTTGGGGTCAGGATGCTGCCTTTCTGGGGGGATGTGATCTTTCCTTAAATCTGGATGATTTCCTTAGGCTAACTTGTGAGATGTGTGAGACCAACTAGTATCTTTAAGTGGTGCAAATTGAACTAAGGATTGTTTCTCCTGTGTGGGAACAGGTGGTTTGTCAGTTCACTGAGCACAGGAGTCTCTTGTCTATGGGGATTCTTCAGTCATCCAAGTAATGGTTGTCCCAAAGGTGCTTTTTCTTGGTTTCCAGAAAGTCCAGTTGCCTCTTGAAAAGAACCTTTGGGACAGGAGGTGCATTGCTTCAGAGTGACCAAGGCAGATGATTGGTCACTAATAGTAAGATTTTAAAAAATAGGAGGTAGGGGTGTGAATCCTCCCTCCAATTCATTTTAGTTTTCTCTCATGATAATAAGACTTAGCAACATGGCACCAGGCTTGAAGTTTATTTAGATATCTGTGACATATACTAATTTTATTGTGATCCTGACAAGCTTGGGAGGGCAGAGACTTGAACATGGGTCCCTAATATACTTTGTTAATTTGTCTCTTTAGCTCAGCATTTTGTAGCCCAAATATGCCCACCCAAGACTTTATGGAGAGCTTAAATGAACTCTCTGCTAAAGCGTTTCACTTTATGAGCAAGAGTTGGTGGCTGATAGTTATCATTGCATTTTATCTATTTTAATTCCCCCAGATGCTCTGGCACCCTGCCTGATTTGTAACTCCGAGTTGCAGGTATTGCTGATGAAAAGGAAGATATTCAAACAAAATGTTTTAGGTTTCTATGATGGCTGTGTGGCTGTCATTGACCTTCAGTGTGTATTCCCCCATTTCTAATCTAATGATTAGTATTTAGGGCAGCTTTTTGCAAGCAAAGAAGCTTTTTGTATTTTTGTACAGGTAATCCTTGATTTACAACAGTTCATTTAGTGACCATTCAAAGTTACAATGCCACTGACAAAAGTGACTTATGATTGTTTTTCACACTTACGACTGTTGCAGCATCCCCATGGTCACATGATGAAAATTCAGATGGTTGACAACTGTCTCACATTTATGACCGTTGTAGTCTCCCAGGATCATGGGATCCCCTTTTGCAACCTTCTGACAAGCAAAGTCAATATCGAGGCCAGATTCACTTAACAGCCGTGTTATTAACTTAACAACTGCAGTGATTCACTTAACAAACGTGGAAAGAAAAGTTGTGAAATGGGGCAAAATTCACTTAATACATTTCTCACCTGGCAACATAAATTTTGGGCTCAATTGTGGTCATAAGTGAAGGAGAGGCTGGGCAAGGCAAGGTCGGGGGTGACAAGGAGTGGCTGGGAGGAGAGGAAAGGGGTACAGGTGAGGGGCAGCAGAGCAGGATGAGGTGAGGTGCCCTTTGACATGAGTGACTTAGATGACCACGCCCATCCAGTCACATGACCACCCAGCTACGCCTACCCAGCCGGTCACTAGAGCAGAGAACCAGTTGTTAAATTATTTGAATCTCACCATTGGCCCAGTGCAAGAGAAAGACACAGCTGGGGTGGCTCCCTTGGGCCCCTGGTCAATCAGCCACTAGTCATCTCCCAACAATGATTTTTCTCCAGGGCAGGAACAAGAGGCTACTGCAGTTTTAGGTTTTTGTCTGGATGACCTCACCAGGGTATTTCACACTAGGGTAAGAAGATTAACCGCCTAGAGGGGGGGAAATAAGGGAAAAGTGGGGATGGAGTGCATGAAGTTTCCTTCCCAGGACATTTTTTACATAGAAATTGAGGGTTGTTATTGGGTGAGAGCAGAAATTCAGTCAACAACTCTGCCAGAGACAGCGACTAAACTGCCCTTCCAGGTTTGGGGGGTGGCATTGTGCAGAAGTGTCAGACTCAGCCCCATTCCTAGCTCAGGTCTGAGGCCCCCACAACGCCAGAGCATGGCCAAGAAGCTGTGAACCAAGGGGAGGAGAGAGAGAGAGTCCTCCACCCACATCCTTTCCCCCAGCTGCTGTATCCAAGGTCTCCGGAGCAAGAGGGGCATTAGCAGCAGCAGCTGCAGGCCTAAAGGCCCAGGAAGCCATTAACAGAACATTAAAAGGGCAATTGCCCCTTTGGAACCAGGAAAAGCCTATTAGGAGATGGAGAGGGACGCACCGAGGAAGCATTCCGGTGGGAAGCAAGACATCTGTCTGTCACTACAGTTTTAATATTTACTTCTGTTGATGAGAATCCGTCATGCTCTATTACAATTCATAGAGTTGTATTTCCAAATTTTATGCATCAAAATGCATTGATTTATCGCATTGAAGAGGACTCTTCTTGATCCTCCCTCTCCTTCTCATACTGTCATAAATGTGGCCAGTGAGGCTCATCTCGTGCTATTAATGTTCCTCATTTAATTATATTGTCTTGCAGGAGAGCTTTGGAGGGAAGTTTTCTTTTTAAGAAAACAGAGGATTTAAAATGGATAAATGCACCCTTGTGGGCCTCCTCTTGTGCTGCAAGTGAAGAGCTTTTGATGAGCAAAAAAATGTGTAACAGGCATACATCGTCTCAAAGAAAATAACAATTATACAAACTCTTCAAATGAAGGATGATGACCAGGAGCATCCTGAAGGTCAGAGTTTGGAAAAGATGGTATAAACCAGTGATGGCAAATCTTTTTAGCACTAAGTGCCCAAACCAGAACGCACGTCCATGTGTATGCATGGGCGTGCCCCGGAGCACCAGAAATCCAAGAACCAGCTGGCTGGTGCACATGCATGCACCAGCCAGCTGGTCTTTGAGTTTCTGGCATGCACATGTGCTCTGGCCAGCTGATCTTTGCATGCACCAGAGGACTGGAAATCTGAAAGCCAGCTGGCCGGTGCACAGCATGCCTGTTTTTTGGCCATTTTCAGGCTGGTTTTGCCCATTTTTCATGTCAAAAACAGCCCGAAAACATTCTGAAAAAACAGCCCAGAAAATGGCACCCGTGAAGACCAGCTGGCACGCTGGAAACCAGAAGAGCAGCTGGTGACAGCACATAGGTTCGCCATCATGGGTATAAACCACCAGCCAGCCACAACTGCAGAAGGAATTAGGAAGTTTCATATGAAATATGAAACAAATAAAAGGAGGTTCTCAAAATCAGTTACTAGAAGTACAATTGCACACATACCAATAAGAAAAAAAATGGGGGATCACTTTAGACAATCACCATGGATTTTCAAAGAAATTTCTCATGAGCTGAGTTAAAAGATGTCCATAGGAAAAGGAAGATCTGTGTAATTATCTAGAAGGGTAGCTGGTATCTGAAGAAAGGCGATAAGAAAAGCTAAAGACCAACATTAACAGAGATGTGCAAGGAAAACTAGTAGCAACCAAAGGGGAAGTGGGTGGAGCTATAACAATCATGGAAAAAAAGAAAGGATAAGGAATGAGTTCCCTGCTTGGAGGAGTGAGTAGGCCAGTGACAGGTGTTGCTCACTTACAGAATAACAGAGTTGGAAGGGACCTTGGAGGTCTCCTAGTTCAACCCCCTGTTCAAGCAGGAGATCCTTTACCATTCCAGACAAGTGGCTGTCCAGCCTTTTCTTAAAAGCCTCCAGTCATGGAGCACCCACAACTTCTGAAAGCAAGCCGTTCAATTGGTAAATAGTTCTCAGGAAACCTCTCCTAAAGGGGAATTGTGACACAAGCAGAATGGCGGAACAATTAAAACAAGGAGAATGCAACTCAAGCTAAAGAAAGATGATTAGGAAGCTCCTGTCTACCATAAATGAATTTGGTTCCCTAGGTCCATTTCATCAAACCACTTCAAGATGTGTTTCTATGACATTTGACAGATCATCAAGACTCAGTTTACTACAAGAGGATTAAAGAAAATCAAACATTGTTCCTGTCTTGGGGGTGGGGCATTTTCTATACATTTGAAACCTTGCAGCAATGTTGTTGTGATTCCAGCAGCAAGCAGATGCACAAATAACCAATTTACAAAATGCCAGGATACAGCTAAGACAACAGCAGTAGCAAAATTTGCCTCAAGCTGTGGCCGCACATCAACCAGCAACACAGGTGGTGGACTGTGTTCTCACTGGCACTTACCAGAAAAATTTGGAGGAAAACAGGACTTATTCTGACCTTTACAACTCAAAGTGAGCTCTTTATGATGGGCAAACTAGCTGAGTTTTCCAGAGATCAAAGCAAGGTGGGTTTTGTACTAAGGCTGCAAAAGAAAAGAGCATCTAAGGGGCCATGCCTACCATTGAGGGCAAAGACCTGGGGCTGGACAATTGCCAAGATGTTGTGCAAACGTTCATAGTTGGATGATTCAATACAAAGGCTCACCACAACAGGTCGATAGCTCCGTACGCTCAAACAGGGATAGAGGAGAGTATGTTATGTATTTTGGATTCTAAGTTACCTGCCGTAGATGTGGGATGAAATGACCTGGCCCTGGTTGACCAGCACAGAGAAAGACTTACTGAAGATCTGAGAGATGAACTGGTGAAGCAAGGCACCCCAAATAATTTGGAACAGATGGCCAGCCAGAACAGTTGAGGCAGGGAAGAAATGGTAAGGAGAAAAGGCTTCTAGCCTACTTTATCCTTGGCCTCCCTTCCGATGGCTCGGAATCCAGCCCATGTAAATCAGAGGAATCAGAGACGTCTTCTTACCAGGAGAGAAGCAAAGAAGGAGGGATTTGGGGGGGGGGGACTCTTTACTGTGGAGCTCTCAGGCGCATAGCCAGATCATGCACAATGAAATCTCAAGCCTTGGGTAAAATAGCAAGATGCAGGAGCATGTAATCAGAGAGCTAGTTTGGTCTAGTGGTTAAGGCATCAGGCTAGAAAGCAGAAGACAGTTCAAGTTCCGTCTTAGAAAGCCAACTGGGTGACTTTGGGCCAGTCTCTCTCTTTCAGTCCTAACCCACCTCACAGGGTTGTTATTGTGTGGAAAGTAGGTGTGGAGGAAGGAAGAAGAAGGTGTGTTGGATATGTTCACCATTGAGTAAAAATAATAAAGGCAGGATACAAATAAATAAGTAAATGTAGCTAGTAAATGCCCAACTCACTTCAAAGCAACAGCAGTAGGAAACTTTGCAGATGCCTCTCCCAGGAGCTCAAACAGGGACCTTCTGACAACTCAAGACAGCTCAGATGGCCAACAGCAGGCAAGCATATTTATTATCCCTGTGACAGTTTGTTTAGATTCAGGCCAGAAGGACTCTGCCATTGTGGATTCTGGAGCAGCTACTAATTTCATACATATAAACACATCTTGAAGGACTAGTGATGGTCAAGAGAATAGACGAACAGCTCCTGCCAGGGACTTAGCTCCACCTACCATCCAAGTAGCAGTGGGGCTGCTGAACATGCCAACTCATTAGTAGAGCAATACTTGTGCTCTTATGTAAATTATCATGCAGATTAATTGGGCCAAGCTCCTGCTTTTCACAGAAATGGCATATACCAGTGCACAGCAGCACAGGTTTTATGCCTTTCCAAGTGGCCACAGGGACTGAGTTCGTGCCCATGTCGGAGCTCCCACAGTCGGGTCATTAGTCGACTGCATAGATACTCTAAAAGCCACTTGGCCCACCAGGCATTAAGCACTAAATAAAGCTAAGGAAAGGCAAAAAAGGCAAGCAGATCAGAAAAGGGGATTCCCACAAAGGGGATTTAGAGTAGGGAATAAAGTGCAAACCCGAGACAGCCTTGTAAAAAGCTAGGTCCCAAAAAAGAGGGCCTTTCCAAATCATCCAGATCATGAATCCAGTGGTGATGGAGGTGAAATTGCATCAGGTATTTCATTGCAATCTTTTAAAACCCTTTTTGGATCTGTCTTGATGCCAGTTAAAGAACCACCTCCTCCTGCCATCCTGGTTAAGGGAGAGGAGCACTATGAGATCAAAAGGATTTTCGACTCCAGATATCACAAATTACAGTACCTAGTACTAAGGGCTACCCATTAGCAGATGCTAGTTAAGACGTTCCACACTAGGTACCCTCAACAGACCCAATAAGAAATCCAGAAGTAGTTGGGTTGTAATGTGTATATGTGTTTATTGTTGTTTCAGGTCTACCTTTCTTCTAGGGGGTCAGCATGTCAAGACAGACTCAAACTTTCACCTATATTCCACTTCACTCACAGCTTGACAAAGAATGGGGGTGGTGGATTGGAATGCAAGGGTGGGGGGAATGGCATCAAAGCATTGTCGGTTCATGTGAAAAATTGCTCCCCCCCTCAAGGACACCCCGAGCAGATGTCCCAGCAAGGCTGGCCGTTTCCCATAACAAAATGAACAGGAGTTATTGGTGGACGTAATAGACCAGTGATGGCTAACCTTTTCGGCACCAGTGCCCAAAACAGAATGCACATGTATGTGCATGCGCCAGAGAGCTTGAAACCTGAAAACCAGTTGTCCGGCATGTATGTGCGCACTGGAAACCAAAAAAGCAGCTGGCGACAGTGTGCATGCCGACAGAGAGGGCTCTGCATGCCACCTCTGGCACATGTGCCATAGGTTCGCGCTCAAGTAATAGACTGTAGGTGGCCCATGGGGAAAGAGGGGGATGAATATTGCATACTTTTGTGTGGGAAGCCCAGAGCTGGTTTTGCTTCTTCAGTACCAATGTGGATTTATTCCATAAAGTTTATATTTGGTAAAATAATGTCCCAGGAGTTTCTTTTTTGGATTCGCCAACTGGACAGTTGACAGTGGGCTGGTTTTGCAACCCACAGACCCTCTGTAGCTGACAATCCAAGAGACACAGAATTTATACCTCTCCACATAGCTGCTTCCTTGCAAGTGCCTGTTGTCTCTGGAATGGAGTGGCTGCCGTCATGCAGTCCAGATGTAGGATGGGCACATCCCTATCCCCCAAATGCCAGCAACTCCAGTGACAAGCGCTGCAAGTTACACTCAGAAGCTGAGTTACACTCAGAAGCTGGTGTAAGTTGCGATAAGAGCAACTCAGCAGATAAAGAGCCTGGAAGAAAAAACTTAAGATGAATGATTGGTGGTGTCAGATGTGTTTCGCCTGGAGAAGTGTACATGATAGCTCTTTTCAGACACTGAAAGAGCTGTAATGTAGAAGACAGAACAAAATTGCTCAGACTTGTCCCAAAACACAAGGCAAGAAACAAGGGGCTTAAATTATAGGAAAGTGGATTTGGATTGGATATTAGGAAAGATATAAGGAACAGATCCACAACAGAGCTCTCCTTCATTGGAGGCACAATAGTCCTTAACTCACAAGCATTTTTTTACTGATTGTTTGAAGTTACAATGGCATTGAAAAAAATGATTTATGCGTTTCACACTTACGACCATTGCAGCATCCCCATGGTCATGTGATCAAAATTTGGATACATGATTGATATTTATGACAGTTGCAGTGTCCCAGAGTCATGTGATCACCTTTTGACCCTCTGACAAGCAAAGAGAGCCAGATTTAACAACCGTGTTATTAAATTAACAACTCTCTAATGATTTTAAAACTGTGGCAACAATGTAGAATGGAGAACTACAAAGGCTAAACAAGTATGCCGATACAGAAGGCTGTATAACCATTTTATATCGTTATGTTTGTTTTCTTTTTTCTTTTTTGTTGCATTTTTTTCTGTTTTTAAAGGTAAAGATATTTAATAAAAACTATTTTAAAAAAATAAAAAATAAAAACTGTGGCAAGAAAAGTCATAACATGGGGCAGGACTCGCTTAACAACTGTCTTGATTAACAACATAAATGTTGGACTCAGTTATAGTCATAAGCCGAGGACTACCTGTATTCAAACAGGAGCTGAATGGCCATCAGTTGAGTTCCCATAGTAGTTTATCCCTGCTCTAAACTGGAATGAATAATCTTGCAATCTAGGGTTGGAGTTGAATTTCAAAAAATTTCCTTCCATTTATTATTCTGGACCAATATGAAATATACTTTGAAGAGTAGATTATTGTCATTCAGGTTCACCTCTTGTTGACCTCCTGCTGAGCTCTAGGTGTCTCTTGACCCATTTCTTCTCCCTCAGATTTCTCAAAAGAACCACAGGGCATGCTTGGATCCATGGGAAGAGAGAGATTGCATGGGCACAATCTTATCTAAGGCCCCTGCCATCCTCTTTTTCCAGATGACAACCAAGGCCTCAGCTGAATCATCCCTCGGTCTTTCAGAAATAACTCCCAATTCTCTCTAAAAGACATCTGGTTGCATCAGTCCCGCCTCTCTGTAATGGGGGACAGTGTCAGAGAATCCCATGGTTACCAGTTTTCCAATATCTCAGGGGCTGCCACAAAGAAGAGGGAGTCAAGCTATTCTCCAAAGCACCAGAAGGCAAGACAAGAAGCAATGGATGGAAATTAATCAAGGAGAGAAGCAACCTAGAACTAAGGAGAAATTTCCTGACTGTGAGAAAAAATGTAGCAGTAGAAAGGCTTGCCTTCAGAAGTTGTGGGCGCTCCATCACTGGAGGCTTTTAAGACAAGACCGGAGAGCCATTTGTCTGGAATGATATAGGGTCCCCTGCTTGAGCAGGGGGTTGGACTAGATCACCTCTAAGGTCCCTTCCAATGTTGTTATTCTGTAAATAAATTAATACATTGATGGGGAGAGGTGGTATTCAGCAGGTTCTGACGATTCCAGAGAACAAGTAGTGGAAATTTTGAGTAGTTCGGAGAACTGGTAAATACCACCTCTGGCTGGCCCTGCCCCCATCTCTGCCTCCCGAGTCCCAGCTGATTGGGAGGAAATAGGGATTTTGCAGTATCTTCCCCCTGGAGTGGGGAGGGAATGGAGATTTTACAATATCCTTCCCCTGCCACACCCACCAAGCCACACCTACCAAGCCATGCCCACAGAACCAGTAGTAAAAAAAATTGAATCCCACCACTGTGTTTGGGATATGATGTTGCTAATTTTCAATGCCAAACTGTGTTGCTGCTGTGGATGTTTGAAAACAAGAGGTTAGAAATCATTTGCAAACTACACACGGCCATTCCTAAATTGGGCAAGACTGAGTTTTAGCCAGTCCTAACAAATCTCCCAAGATTCAGGAGAGGTTCCAGCAGTTGCATTATTTTGTTTCTGGCAGAGATTTGCTTGTTGTTTGTGTGTATATGTGCCTCTCTCCCTCCCTCCCTCCCTCCCTCTCTCTCTCTCAGACACAGACAGACAGACATGAGGGCCGCGCGAAAGAGACTCCCTTTAGAACACAATACATGAAGAATCAACAGTGCAGGCTGAGCCTTCCCAGACAGCTGCTTGTTGCCTTGAATGCCAATTCCCAGGAATAAGCAAAAACATCCCCAAAGGCTTTATAAGGATTCTTCACTGCAGGTTTGCAAAGCCCTTCCCCAGGTGTGCTCTTTTTTATCTTCTTTTTCTCTTTGCATTTATAGGGCCTCTGCTTTATCACTGCTTATTGATTACCTGATCTATGTAATTACAATCAGAACAGCTGGGATTTCAAGCCTGATTGGTTTCAAATTAGAAATCCATGGCTTTTGTTGGGCTCTCACACCAAACTATTATTGCTGAACGTCATTGTGTCTGGCTTTCTTGTTTACTTTTCTTTTTGTGCACATATTTTTCTGAACCCAAGTACTTGACCAGAGCGATTCCCATACACCATGCTTTATGCATAGTCTGGGCCTAAACAAATGTTGTGCATATGTGATACACCCTGGGGGTCATCTGAGTCAGGCCCCCTCATTCATCTGTTGTGATAACACAACACTGAGCTTACAAAGGGTTTGTGTTTTATTTTCTTTTGCAACGTGCTAATTTTGGAAGGCACAGCACAAGAGGTTGGATGGCTCACTGGACAGGCTGGGCTTTGCACTGGTGGACACTGGTGAACAATCCAGCAAGGTCAGAGCAGACACTGAATGTCTGTGCAGAAGCTGATCAAGGGCAACATTGCTGGATCTTGGGCATGTTTATGAGTTATTCATAGGCACATTAAAAAGTAATGTTTTTGGTATCATTTTGTAAGATTCCTAACCCCCAATTGGGTCTGGGATGGTCATCAAAATTCAATGCAATCATAAAACAAGGCATTGTGTGATCACAGCAACTTATGACAGCAATCCCAGCACTCCTCATTGTGATCAATAACTGAAAATTGCAGGTCATTAAGCAATTATCCATTACAATCCAAGCCAGCTCCAAGCCTCAGTAAAGTAGAACATAGAACATAGACTCATAGGGCTGGAAGGGATCTTGGAGGTCTTCTAGTCTACCTCTCTACTCAAGGTAGGAGCTTATACCATCCCAAATGGTTGTCCAGTCTATTTTTGAAACCCTCCAGTGATGAAGCACGCACAACTCCAGGTGGCAAGCCAAGAGACTGCCTCAATTCCCCCCCCCTCTACCCCAACATCTCTGCCCTTTGGCCACAGGGCCCTTTGCCTTGCAGGGTGGCAGCCAACCGCAAAACAGCCTGGCTCTAGGGCCATGCCACAGGAAGCCACAGCCACTCCTGCCCAACCACAGCCACCCATACCATCTTGCACTCTGCCACCCTAGCTGACCAACACTGTTTCCTTGCTGTTGCTGCTGTTGAAGCAAGCCCGGCCTGGCCCTTTGCAACAAGAAACAAGAGTGTGTTCCTCAGGGAAGCAGAGAGCAGAGGAGCCAGTTGTCTTTGTATATGGACCCCCAAGTCCCTCTCCAGGGGTGGGATTCAGCTGGTTCGGACCGGTTCAGGCGAACCAAATACTAATTTTACAAGTTGCAAGGACTGGCTCTCCCTGCCCTCCCCAACTCACTCCTCCCAGGAGTCTCCACGCAGCCCCATTTGGATGCCAGGTAAGTGCAGGGCCTGCACAGGGGCTCTAGGAAGGCGAAAAATGGGCCTACCGGAAGTTCCGGAAATCTGAAAATGCCTCTGGAGGGCCTCTGGAGCCCAGGAGAGGATGTTTTCACCCTCCAGGATGTTCAAGGAAAGCCTCCGGAGCCTGGGGAGGGCGGAAATGTCCCCCACCACCATGGTGCAGGAGGCCGAGTAGGCCATGCCCACCATGACCATGCTCACCCAGCAACCAGGCAGAGAACCAGTTGCTAAAATTTTTGAATCCCACCCCTGCCCCTCTCCCTGCCTCTACCAGAGTGGGAAGGTGGGCTTCTCTACCTGATGAGTCTTGAAGGTTAAAAGTCGCCGGAGACAGGGCTGCACCCATGTGACACTTCAGCCCAAGAATCCTACTTTCATCCATGAGGATGTCAACTTTTCCCTTTGTCAACTATTTTCAACTGGCAAATTGAATGGAAATCGTTTTCTCTAGAAAGGAAGAACTTCTCAGAGTGGACAATAATTCTCCTTCGGCATCATAATTACATGGCAAAGGAAATCTGTAGGGATACCTAAAGGAAATCCACATAAGAAGCAAGATAGAAGAAATTATGGCTACTAGGACTATGGTTGCTTCGAATACCCAGATCGGAAGGAAAATTCCGGTCATATCATTAGACTGTGTTGGAAGAAATGTCCATCTGGGTTCAGTTCCAAGTGGGGAGAAAGACACTGGAAACATGGAGGCTGCTTGTAAAGATGATTTAATGGTGAAGCAGAACCACTAAGCCCCTGTGATTCTGGGTAGAAGAACACATGGCTGAGATAGACAGACAGACAGACAGATGATAGATAGATGATAGATAGATGGGTGGGTGGGTGGGTGGGTAGGTAGGTAGGTAGGTAGATAGGTAGATAGGTAGATACCCTCCCTTGGGCACCACCTTAGAGCTTCCTGTTCCTCTGTAAGGGCAGGTATCCCATTGGTTGCTGTAGGGGTCATGTGCAAATCCTAGGAGTTTGTCTGTGAGAAGTCTGGTTGGGCTGATGTAATATCCCCAGGTGATTTCGCAATGCAGTGAGCCCTGCTGTTAGATGGATAGAGGGCTACTCCTATCATGTCCTGAGGGCCATGTCTTAATCCCATCACCTGGAGCTGAAGGGTGGGGTAGGGAGCTGCAGGCAGCTGCTTTGTCTTTAAAAATCTGTTTCTCCTTTTCTCATCCAGGGAAATATAATATTCTGCCTTTTTAATATTTCTTAGAATATTCCATTCTTCTAAGAGGGGTGGGTGTTAACTTTCTTCAATTGGAAGAGATTTTTTTCCCCACAGAAAATCAAACCCATTCAATTTTCCCAACAACAGATGAAATCAACAATCATCTCTCACCCAGATTCACCCGCCACAAATGCCCAACTTTACTTGACAATTTCCTTCAAGGCTCCTGGAGAAAGATCTCCCCCCACCAATAACCCCCCCACCCCATCACCAATACTCCCTATCCTGTATTTTTCTTGCAGAAGCAAATCCAAAGATATCAGCTAATTGATCGCAGAAGGCTGAGAGGGCAAATCTAAGCAATTTTGTTTTTGTCTGGGTGGCTTCCAGCCTTTGCCTTAACATCTGAAAGAAACCCTGCGGTTGGCGGGGAAGGGAGCAACCATCCCACTTTTCTTTCTGTAAAGGTAGCAAAAGAAAGTAGATTGGCTGCGGGTGAGGCAGGAGGAGGGGAAGTAATGCTTTCCCGTCTCTCTTTTAAATAGGTTTCTCAGTTAAAAACCGCTCCCGACTGCAGATTAGCGCCTGGCTCTATAGGTTTTCCAGAGATAAGACCTGAGGATTGATTTCAATTACCAAAGTGGATAAATGGAGGCACTCGCCTCACCTCCTCCTCTTCGTCCTCATCCTCCTTGAGGAGAGGATTAACCCTCCGGAGGCCAGCTCTTCCTTGAAAGGCCCTGCCTTGCTCTCTCTCCCCTTGCCTCCTTTTCCCAGATGGCGGCGGCGGGAGGAGCAATGTTAGCACAATCTTCAGAGGGTTTAAATCCCCGCCGAGAGAATCAGGCAGCTGCCAGAGGCTTACAAGGAGCTCCAGGAATCTCCTGCGGGATGAAAGGGCTGAGCTGAAACGCTGGCAAAGCTTGGGCCAAGCTGAGGCAGTTGAAAGGAGTGGGCCAAAGGGGCCTTGCAAGACCCCCCCCACACACACACATACACACACACACACACCAGTGGGTTCCAGATCCCGTCGCAACCGGTACGCTGCAACAGGGCCTGGCGTCCACCTCTGCTGCTGCTTCCTGCTGCCACCAGTACACCCGTACCAGGCCGTACTGACTGGAACCCACCACTGACACACACACACACACACATAGACTCAGCTTCATGGATTCCTTCTCTTCCATTACAAAGGAACGAGGGTGAGGGTCTGGGGGCTAAAACATATGAAGAAAGGTTTCAGGAAAAGAAGGACTGGGGTGACATGATAGCAGTCTTCCAATATTTGAGGGGTTGCCCCAAAGAAGAGGGGGTCAACTTATTCTCCAAAGCACCAGAGGGCAGGACAAGAAACACCAGATGGAAACTAATCAAGGAGAGATCCAACTAAGAACTAAGAAATTTCCTGAAAGTGACAGTGAGGTGTTGGGCTCAATTGTGGTTGTATGTTGAGGACTACCTGTAAGCCTAGGAACTGCAGTTCCTTCAACTGCCCTTTTGTCACCCAGACTGCTAAGTTAGGGAAGTGGTGAAGATGGGCTGACTTCTTTGCCTTAACTGTGGGAGCTCTGCAGGGTCAATTCTACGGATAAAGTAAAATAAGATTTGCTCTCCTAAATTGCCTACCAAATTGCCACCAGAAAGATTGGGTGAGCCTTTCTCCAAACCTCTGGAGAGAAGTTCTGCAGCACTTTCTTAAGGGTAGGTCCCCTCTTAAGGACCCCATCCATCACTGAAAAAAACCCATAGGAGAAGTTTTCCCTGAGGTCTTCTTGGGGAGAAGTCAGGGAGGTTGCAGACCCCTGGAAGGAGAGCTGTTGTCAAGCACAGGAAATCAAGAAGCAAGGTGGTTTAAACCAGGGGTCCCTAAACTTGGCAACTTTAAGACTTGTGGACTTCAACTCCCAGAATTCTCCAGCCAACATAACTCTGAAGATCTCTGAAGACCTCTGGTTTAAACAAATGCAGATTTATTGTGCAATAAAGCTCTCTACAAGAATCTGAACTACTAACAGTCAAAGCAAATTGGTGGTAGATAAAAATCAATGGAATTCAAGGAGGGCTGGACTCTTGTGATGCAAAGGGACTCAAGACTGATGTCAGCCTGGCCATCTCCTACAGCTGTACCCCCAAAGGCACACCCAGTCATCCAGTCTCATGGCCACTCTGTCATTTGACATGGCAGAGCCATTCCAGATTTGTCAATTATTGCTTCATCTCTGAACCCAATAATTGAGAACTGAACAAACTATACTTTTGACAAAACATACTTCTTGCCATGCCTTTTTCAGGCCCAAATAGACAGCCTCTGAATCCGCTTCTGAATCAGACAGTGTTACACATTTCAGCAATGGTTTCTGTGTCGGGCTTCATCCTGTTTCAAACTGTTTTTTTTTTCATTTTTAAATAGATGTCTACAATGTCATCAAACTGGGTTAAATTTTCAGTCTGCTAAACTTAAAGGCTGTTGCGTCTTGCAGGAGTTTTTAGAGAAAGGAATTTCCCAGCTCATTTTAAAAAGCCCCAGTTTTAATTGTTTCTGTCTCTGGGAAAGTGGCCTGCAGCACTTCAGAACAATAACAATAGAACTTAGACATATATCACCCCATAGCAGAGGTGGTATTCAGCAGGTTCTGACCAATTCTGGAGAACTGGTAGCGGAAATTTTGAGTAGTTTGGAGAACCAATAAATATCATCTCTGACTGGTCCCACCCACATCTCTTCTCTGTCTCCCGAGTTCCAGCTGATCAAGAGGGAATGGAGCAGGGATGGGTTCTGGCTTCTGTTACTGCCGGTTCACTCAGGGATGCACTTCACATGTGTGCGCTTGATGCGCGCTACACGTGCATGTGAAGTAGTAAAAAAGAACAAGATGGCTAGAACCAGTTCACGGGGGTGGCCAGCCAAGTTACTACCTACTCAGCCGAACTGGTCCAAACCAGTAGGAACCCACCTTTGCAATGGGGATTTTACAGTATCCTTCACCTGCCATGCCCACCAAGCCACATCCATCAAGCCACTCCCGCAGAGCTGGTAGTAAAAACTTTGGAATCCCACCACTGCCCCATAGTACATTACAACCCTCTGTAAGTAGGTTTAGAGTCAACCTGTTATCCCCAACAATCTGGGCCCTCATTTCTCCAACCTCGGAAAGATGGAAGGCTGAGTCAATTTGGAGTCCCGTCAGGATCGAACTCCTGGCAGTGATCAGAGTCAGCCTACAACGCTGCATTCTAACCCCTGTGCCACAAGGGCTCCTGGTGTAAGAAGCAGCTACAAGGAATGAAAACCAACTTGACAATTTTCACCCTCATTTGCTCAGAAAGCATCAACTCTGGAAGAAGAAAAGAGTAGCTGAATTTGGCTGGGAAGCTTGGCTGTGTCAGCACAAGATTGCTTTTTCCTCCTTTCTCCTCCCTGCCCTCTGCTCCCCTTCGATGGAGGAGGAGGACCATCATTTTGACTGGCGGCAGGAGAACCTTAGGTAGAGCAGCTCCCCCACATTGAGCCAAAGCAGCTGAGAGACCCGGAATAATGTAGCACAGAGCAAATACTTGAAAATCTATGAAAAGTTGAATACAGGTAGTAGTCCTCAATTTACAACCACAATGGAGCCCAAAGTTTCTGTTGCTAGGTGAGACAGTGGTTAAGTGAGTTTTTACCTATCTTACAAGTTTTCTTGCCACAGTTACTTAGCGAATCACAGCAGTTAAGTGAATAACATGGTTGTTAAGTGAATCTGTCTTTTCCATTGACTTTGCTTGTCAGAAGGTTGCAAAAAAGGGATTGTGTGACCCTGGGACATGGCCACCGTCACAAATATGAATCAGTTACCAAGTGTCCAAATTTTGATCAGGTGACCATGAGGAGGTTGTAATGGTCTTAAGTGTGAAAAATGGTCATAAATCACATCTTTCAGGGCCACTCTAACTTCAAATGGTCAAACTTTCAATGAACGATCATTAAACAAACTGTTGTAAGTTGTGGTCTACTACTTACATATGAAAATTAAATTGAGGAAAGTATGAAAATGCAAGTATACAAGATAAAAAATGATACAAGTCGAATTATTATTAGAAATAAAATGTAACAGGGAAAATTAGGAGTGGGGGAAAGAGAGGGGAAGAAGAAAGGGGAAAGGAGAGGAGGAAAGAAGGAGGCAGAAAAGGGAGGTTGAGAAGATAGAAGAAGCAAGGTTGTTGCAAAATAAGATGGAGGCATGGGGTGGCAAGAAAGTGACTCAAACTGTATTCTATATATTTGTAAGAAAATAATGATAAACATTAATGATGAATAGATAAATATTAATAGCAATTATCAGAATGTATATTTGTGAATGAATTTGAAAGAGAAAAATAACACACTTTTATAAAAAAAAGAAAGAAAATTAAATCATAGTTTCCAATTCCTGGCTGGAGAGGAACGCTTCCTCCTCACTACCCATGTTCTCCCTGCATCTTGAAGTTCTGCTGGACCTCCAGCAGTCACTCTTAGCTGACCTAAGTGGGATTGGGACACTCAGTTCCATTGTCCTCACCTGACCCACAGGAGGAGCGGGGTTTGCTTTCCCTCTTTTGTCAGGTGTCCCCCTTGCCAGCCACCCTCCCTTCGGTCCACCCTGTTGCTTGGCAGTCTCCTCATTTGATCACGAGGTGTCTCCCCCTTGGCAGCATGTGGATTTCGTTACCCCCAAGGAGGGCTGTGGCCTTCCCCCTGTCCTGCGAGGCCTCTTCCCACCTCAGCTTTCCCTGTGGGGAAGCCCCAGGGATTGTTATTGCTCCTGCAATAACAGGATCTCCAATATACTCAAGGCTGTGTTTTCTGACAATGGCCTGACTGCAAAACCCTTGGCAGGGCTCTCTGCTGGTTAATAAACCACCTGAAATACACATTTTGCTGCAAGAGAATGGAGTGGGCAGCATGTAAGAGGCACAATTGTAAAGAGAAATCATAGCTTGCTCAGAAGATTGGCTAGGAAATTAATTTCCCAGTGGCAGGAATAACACGGTTTGGTGGTGACGGGCATGTCAAACGCCAAGGACAATTTGCTGATCAAATCACATTCAAGATCCAGAGAAAATGAATTCTATGAAAACATGAAGAGCCTTTTGTTGAGGAAGCAGCCAGGCATCTCTGCTGCTTGACAAAGATGTTCAGATGTTAAGATTTGCACTTTGCTTCTGCAAACTATAAGTAATTAAACTATATAAAGAGGTTGCAATATCAGAATGCCTCCCAAGTATTGTCACTTTTTTTTTAAAAAAAAGGGAGATTATTAGCCAATTACTTTCTTATTTTAGTATCTAACCTGGGATGTATACATTACAATCTAAGTCCCCACCCCCACCCCACGTGTCAAGCCCTGCCAATTCTTATAGATTAAAGTTAAAAGTTAATCTTAGTAGCTTAAGACGGAAATGGGTGGAGTTTAAGAAAAACAATATTCTTTGAACTTCATTCCCTTCCTGCTTTGCCCTCCTATTCTGTTCATGCTCCACAAGGTTCACCCCTGACCCTTGACCTAAAAAGTTTATGTTCAGATTTTAACCAGGCCAAAATCTGGAGCTAGAAATGATAGGATGGGATGAGCGTTAACAAGGAGAGGTGAAGTTCTAACTCTTCTGGCACAAGAGCAAACGGCAGTTCCAGATTCATAACAGATGACAGGTTGTCCTCGACTTACGGCCATAAGTGAGCCAAACATTTCTGTTGCAAAGCAAGGAATTTGATAAATGTGTTGTGCCTCATTTTATGACCTTTTTTGCCACAGTTGTTAAACAAATAACTGCTGTTGTTAAGTGACTCATGTGATTGTTAAGTCACTCTGGCTTCTTCCATTAGGTTTGCTGGGTGGAAGCCAGCTGGGAAGGTTACACTTGGTGTTCACATGACCCTGGGATACAACAGCCGTCATAAATATATGCCAGTTGCCCAGTGCCCAAATTTTGATCATGTGACCATGGGGATGAGGAAAAGGTTATAAGTGAGGTCATCAATCCCTTATTTTAGAGCTGTTGTATCTTCAAATGGTTGTAAAACCATTTGAAGTTACAACAAATGGTTGTTAGTCGAGGACTACCTGTAATCCGAGCCCCATTTTAAAGGTCTTCCAGAGGCCAGGCCATTGCTTGAGAAGACCCAGGAAGCTAAAAGCCTGAAGAGGGAAGGATTCCAACCAGGTGCCTCCCTGGGAGCAAGGCTCACGTAGTTCCAAATGAAATTGTATGTAATAATGAAAGCAGTTTTTCAAAATTGACTGTTCTATGAGGTAAAATTAATTGTAAAAATTAAGTTCATTAGGCAATGTAACAGATAACACTGCTGAATTTAAAGAAAAATATTGCACATATCCATTTCAGTGCTAGCTTTAAAAAAATAAAAAACAAAGAAAGTATGTTTGATGAGCTTATATTGAGAAACTCAGAGAAAAGGAACCGAGGAAAAATCCCAGCTCAACAAATGAGCATAAAGGAACAACTGGAAAGAACCCAAAGCAGAGACCCATGCCTGTTTGTTTGTGTGTGTGTGTGTGTGTGTGTGTGTGTGTGTGTGTGTGTGTGTGTTGGGGCATTTGCCTATTCTCCAAAGCACCAGAAGGCATGACAAGAAGCAACAGATGGAAACTAATCAAGGAGAGAAGCAACCTGGAACTAAGGAGGAATTTCCTGACGTGAGAACTATTAACCAGTGGAACGGCTTGACACCAGAAGTTGTGGGTGCTCCACAGGGGTGGGTTGCTGCCAGCATTGTGGCCAGTTCACTTTGTGTGCACCTGCGCAATTGACTGCAAATTGTTCTGCGCATGCGCAGTACATGAAAAAATGACTAAAAAACAAGCCAGCAACAGCAGCAGGGGCTGGGGAACTGGTTTGGGGACGTGGCCAGTCTGCCATCCCTCCAGTTTGGAGACCCTGTCCCAATTTCCACTACTGGTTCATTGAACCGGTGCAAACAGGTAACAACCCATCTCTGATGCTCCGCTACAGAAAAGACTGAACAGCCATTTGTCTGGAATTGTGTAGGGCAGACCCTCACTTGTCTGAAATGATATAGGGCAGTGATGGCTAACCTTTTCCAGACCGAGTGCCCAAAGCAGGGCCCCCACATGTTCCCCCTCCACGTGCCCCCATGAAGACTAGCTGGTTGGTTGGAGGGACGTGCATTTGCAGTGGAGCTGAACTGGAGCAACGGCTCACGTGCCCACAGAGAGGGCGTTGCATGCCATCTGTGGCACACATGCCATAGGTTCACCATCACGGATATAGGGTCTCCTGCTTTGGCAGGGGGTTGGATTGGAAGACCTCGAAGATCCCTTCCAACTCTGTTATTCTGCTCAAACAAAAAGAGGAGAATTTGAACAATAGAGAGCAGGATTCCATCTTTGAACCACCCATCCACCTACCTCCATCCACCCACCCATACTTCAAACATTGTTGGCATGGAAAGGAACCTTCTCCAATCTTCATTCTCCAAAATGCCTTGTTCACAGGAGGGAAAGATACACAGGAGGTGGGCCCAGAGGAGGCTTTGCCACCACATTAGATTAAAACTGCAGAGGGATGTGAGCAGTGATTCTCACTGCAGAAGAGGCCAGAAATTCGCAAGCACCTTTGTTCTGTATCAGAGGTGGATATGACCCTTTTATGAGTTGTGGACTTCAACTCCCAGAAATCCTCAGTGCTGAATTCCATGTTGGCTCAGGAATTCTGGGAGTTGAAGTCCACAACTCATAAAAGGGCCATAGTTCCCCATTCCTGCTATGGCGGCAGTAGCATTCAGAAGCAGAGCCCAGACTCCAGGGAGGGTCTCAAATTAGACCCCCTCCCACTTGGTGGCTCCCAAATTCAGAGAAGGGGCATCCTAGAAAAATCCTGTCTGAGAATTCCATCTCCCAGATTTAGCTCCAGATTTGGACCCATCTCACATTGCGTGGGACCAATAATTCTGTTCCTACTCCAAAGTAAGCACTCTTTAAATGAAAATAGCAGTGACAAACATTTTAATCTGAGTTTTTATGGGATTTACAATGACAATTCCTGGCCTTTTCTCGGTGCAATTTTTGTTCCACCTTCAGTGGAGGATGAAAACTCCAGCCGTAGCTGGTCTCATGGAGCACTGATACATGGGAGTTCATAAATTATGCCAGCAGCAAAGCTCTTTAGGTTGCCTGACAATTAAGTAATGTTCTGATAACACTCCTCTTTGTTTCCATTAAATGAAAATGCCTTTATTTTCTCTGAAAAGGCATATTTCTTAACAATAAGATTCACCGGTTCCCAAAGCTCAGTTAATTAAATCTTCCCCCAGCAAACTGTTATAGGCAAGCAAGGGAGACGGCTTCCCTTTCGTTGCACAGACAACAGAGCTGGGCTGTAGCCAATGCTAAGCTGCTTTGATCCTTTCTCACAGCAACGGTCCCATCGCTCTGCAAAACTCCGAACATAAATTCCCAAATTAACATCACTCAGCAGCATTAGCCTCCAGCCAAAGATGCTGCTTATCAGTTACAAATGTCCACTATTTAATTTAAAAAATGTATTTTTGCGAGCAACAATGCTCTGAATCTCTCTGCTGCTTCGTCCCTCCCCCCCCCCCCCAGCTTTGCCAAGTTACTCCCTGGTTAAATTGTGGCAATCTATTGCAACGTGTATTTCTTCTCTTTTTGCCACTGTTTAGAGGACAGAACAAAACAACAGAGTTGGAAGGGACCTTGGCGGTCCTCTAGCCCAACCCCCTCCTCAAACAGGGCACCCTGGACCAGTGATGGTTAACCTTTTTGGTGCGGAGTGCCGTAAGTGTGCACACACGAATGCCCCAATCCCCAAAATGCAATGCGAGTGCCACCGTGCATGCGCCCCCTTGCGCCCCATTTTGGTTTCCAGGTTGGTGCAGAAGCTTTCCAGGCCCAAAATGGGGCACAGTGGGGAGGCGTTATGCAGCACCCCCATGCCCATTTTGGCTTCCAGATTGGTGCGGACGGAAGAAATGGAGGAGAAAGGTAGGGCGCGCTGTGGGGGGAGGAACCTGTGGAGATCGGGGAAAGCACAAGCGGCAGAAATGGAGGAGAAAGGTAGGGCATGCCTGGGGGGGGGGACCTGCAGAGATCAGGAAAGGCCCCACCCCCTGCACATACATGGCAGAGACCTGAAGACCCCTGGCCAGCAGAAGGTGTGCATGCATGCACAGTGGAGGCTGACAGCTGGCATGCCCCTGGAAAGAGCTGAGCTTGCCACTTGTGGCATGCGTGTCATAGATTCGCCACCACGGCCCTAGACCATTCCTGAGAAGTGGCTATCCAGTCTCTTCTTAAAAGACTCCATTTTTCGGACACCCACAACTTCTGGAGGGAAGCTGTTCCACTGATTAATTGTTCTAACAATCAGTATATTTCTCCTTAATTCCAGGTTTCTTCTCTCCTTGATCAATTTCCATCTGTTGCTTTTTGTCTGGCCTTCTGATGCTTCCGAGTGTAGGTCAACCCCCTCTTCTCTTTTGCAGCTCCTCAGATATTGGAACACTGCTATCCTGTCACCACTGGTCCTTCTTTTCATTAGACTAGCCATTCCAATTCCAGGCAACCATTCTTTGTATGTTTTAGCCTCCAGTCCCCTAATCATCTTTGATGCTCTTCTCTGCATTCTTTCCAGAGTCTCAACATCTTTTTTATAATACATGACATGATGGAGTTTATAAAGTGTGCAAGAAGCAAAGTCTCCAAAAGCCTTGTTTTGTGCTTGGGAGGCCCCAACCCAGCATTCCAATGCTGAATCCACTTTCAGCATTCCTCCTTTCTAAGTTAAGAAGATCCATCCAAGGTCCTTTTTCCCAGTCCTGCCATTCATCTTTTCTTTGCAGGGCTTCAGGTATGCTCACACAGTTTCTGAGGATTGGGGGCAGAAAGGAGAGAGGACCTAATAAGAAAAGAAGACACGATGCTCTGGTTTCTGGCTGTTCCACTCTAATGATTTATACTCGTGATGGTAAACCTATGGCACATGTGCCACAGGTGGCACATAGAGCCATATTTGTCGGCATGGCAGCCCTCAGCTCTGGCACGCATATGCACCCTGGCCAACTGGTTTTTGGCCTTCTGGAGGGCTGGGGAGGCTGTTTTCACCTTCCCAGGCTTCAGGAAAGCCTCCAGAGCCAGGGAAGGGCAAAAACAGGCCCAACAAGTCAATCGGAAGTTTGTTCTGAACTTCTCAAACTTCTGGTTGAGGCGTTTTCCGCCTTCACCAGGCTCCTGGGGCTTTCCTGAAGGCCCTGCCTTGGCAAACTGGAAGGCCTCTGGAGCCTGGAGAAGACGACATTCCCCCCCCCCCCCGCATGCACAGGGGGTCATGTCTACATGTGCAGTGGGTGGGCACGCGTGTACGTGCAATAGCGCACGCACACAATTTTGGCACATATTTAGAAAAAAGGTTAGTCATCACTGATATACAGGGTCGGTCCTGCAGCCATCGCCGTAGCAATATTTCACTAATGAAGGAGCCTGGCTTTACATGGAGCACGGATATACTAATACTCTATAAATCCTAGGTTAGAAATGTTCCCAGGCAATCATCAGCCAAAAGGCTTTGGGCTTCCCCATTCCGCATTCACACAAGCTTCTGCAGAACTCCCCAAATATTTGTTGACTCACTAAACAGAAAGTCTGATTTGCTTTTTCTCAGAGACCAATCACAAGTGAGGTTAATCCTACCCTTTCGACAAAGGCTCATTGGTGGTGTATCTGTGTTTTCCCACAAAAGGTGCAGAGATGAGATAAGGCTTGGAATTGGACAGCTCACAGCCAATAGCTCCAAGTTGCCAGGACCCAGGCACTGCCTGCACTTCTCAAATAGCTGCTCCTGCAAGATAACCTAACACTCCAATATCCGTATTTTGGGGGAGAAAACAAGGAGGAAGTAGGTAAAGGACAAAAGAGGTATACAAATCTTCTTGGAGAATGTTTGAGGCTGAAGATTTCTCAGTCAACAGCCATGAATGAGAAGCGAGCAGAGTAGGGAGACAATCCCACTTGATCCCCTCGCTTAGGATGAAATGGATCCGAAGCTCATCCAGCAGCCTCTCCGTAAAATTGGTGGGATGTCTTTCAAATTTCAGTCTTTTCCTAAGGGATGGAACTGGTGTTCCTTGGGTCTCCTGCTCGAGCAATGGATTGGACCTCCAAGGCCCTTTCCAGCCCTGTTCTATGTCTTATCACAAGCCATATATTTTAATATTGTAATCCATGCAATAATGGCTTCCAACGTCCATGTTTCTTCTTTATATCAGCCATATTTACAGCAATTGTCATTCACAGCAGCAATGAGACTAACTGTGAGCAAAGAACATGACCTCTGGAACAGGCACTAGACAGGAGGCAGACAAAATTTGCATGCATGTGAGGAAAAATAAACTATAACTGTCAGGCATGCCTCATTCAGCATCCAAGAAAGGAAACCCCCAACTCCAATTAGTTAAAGAAAAGGTACTTTTACTGGATATGAAATGAAAACAGCAAAAGTGAAGCAAGATCTGAGGCAAAAAGGCACAAACTTGTACATATCAAAAATTCACCCAAATCCCTCCCCCAGTTACCCTGGCCCAATGTCCAATCTCCAACCAAGGGTGTCATGTGGGGTGCATCTTCAAGCGGCCTCATTCACCTGGTATGCAGAGATGGTTGACCTTGACCAAACCCAAACATAAACCTTCAGCATGGGCAGAAGATGGTGAGAACAAAACTCCCTTTTTCGAGATGTCTTCCCCAGCACGCTTCCCCTCCCAAATACCATGAGCCCCCTCCCTCCCTGTTACTATGGCAGCCAATAGCAAGCAAGCGAGATAGAGGCTGACAATAACTTTTCACCTGACATTTCGATGGCTGGCATATAAAATTAAGAAATAATAATTTTGGGTGAAGAGACATATAAATTATATGTCTCTTCACCTAAAAATATTATTTGTTAAATATTCAGTTTATACAGTTCTAAAATATAGAACTGTATAAAACCTAATAATATAAATTCAGTACTGTGACCTACAACCAGCTCACATCAGAGGCTAAAATCCAGGAAAAGCTTCTTTAGGTCGCCGGAAGCCGAGTGGAAAGCAGCAAAGACCCAACACTGCATGGAACCGACGGAGGGGCTGGCAGCCGGTCTGACCAAAGCTGGGAAGTATGGAAATCATTGCACAGGCTGTGCACGGGTACAAGAAGCTCCAGAGATGCTCTGAAGAAATGGGGCTATCCGGTGGCTTGTGGCCTTTGCGATTATGGTGACACGCAGATGACAACACATATGTATACCTGCCCTTTGTGTCCCAATCAGGGTCTGCTGGAGGAGCTCCTGCCAGCATGACAGAACGCAATTAATGTCACTAGTTTCTGACCAAGATTTGTTTAACTTGTACATATTTTAATCTTGCATTTTATATTTCGAATTTTATGTCTTATAGCATACCTTATGTTAATTGTGATGCTTCTGATAGAAACAAACAAACAATACTGTAAAAAAAATCAACCTAGCTAAAAAGATGCGAAGGGAGGGAGTATGATGAGAAGGTGGGTGGGGGATCATTCACACTCACCCCAGTTAAATAGCAATGTGTCAAAAAAGTGGGGGAACAAATGTGCCTTGAACTTTCAAACTTCTAGCATGTTGTGTCAGAATCTGGGTCTCAAGGGGCAACTCTTCATACAGGGAGAGGAGGATCTTCAGCACCTTCATCTGGCTGACAGAGCCCATCCCCATCAACAGACATTCCCAGCACTATCCTGTCCCTGCTTACTTCAAGGGAGATTCACTCTGATGAGGATCAGGGCAACACAATGATTAGCAGGAGGGAGAGATGGCTGCCTCAGTTGACTGTGGAGATGGTTTACATTTCCTCTCTGCAGAAAGTACCCCGGAATGAAGGGAAAATATTGATTGCCTATTTTGGGACAGTGACACTTGCTTAATTAGTACATTATTTCTTTTTGCACAACATGAAGCAATGATTTATTAGGCTGTGACTAGTTACAGAGTTTAGTACTTCGGAGGTTAAAAACTGTAAACAGTTTCTTTGTGTTCACATAACTTTTCACTGTGAAAGATTGGTGATGTGATCTCTTAATCTAATTTAAACTCACTCATAAGAGCTCTTTGGGACATAGAGGTCCTGAGGCTGGCATTCAACATCCAGGCTTTGGGTGAGGCAGAATAGAATCATGGAGTCATAGGGCTGGAGGATACCTTGGTCTTCTAGGTGTCAGGCCTGCAGCCATGTTTTCTTTTGGATCTTTGGCCTGCCACACTTTCTATTATTCTACTACGCATTTTCTATTGTGGGATAATGGGAGGGGGGAATTGTACAGAGTCACATACTATGAAGCCATAACAAAATTCTTTCTAGAAAGTCAAGGTCATCCTTTGTCTCTGCACCTCTGCACCTGACTGGAACTGGAAGGGTGGAACTGCCAGCATGGCAGTGGGAGATTGGACCATGTGATGGACTTGTTGGTGTGGGGGCAAGATCTTGAACTTTCAACTGGGTGGGGAAAACCGGGAAGCTTTCAGATTTGGGTTTTCCCAGATATGCCAACATGGCTCTCTTCATAAATTGGAATTTAGCAATATTTTGCCTTGGACTCTGATTTATTTTTGGACACTGTTTGGAACCTTGACACTTTCTTTCTTTCTTTCTTTCTTTCTTTCTTTCCATATGGTTGATTGCTTTCAGGTTTGTGCTTGTGCTCCAGCAAGTCTCATTTAAAAATGTTTCATGTTTACTCTTGGAAGGGAATTCTTTAAAATAAATAATGTCCCACTTCAGTTTTTTCTTTCTAAGTAGTTGCCAAATCTCAGATGCATTTGCAACTAATTCAGCGTCTTCATTTGCAGCAGGTACATTTCAATTGCCTCGATGAGATCAAACTTTCTCCTTGCTAGACCTTGACTGAGTCAGGCAGTTCTGCCTGTCTTCTCTCATTTCCGCTGCTTTTATGGAGAGGAATTTGTGAGGTGCTGAAAAGCAGATCGAAGCCTCCTCTAAGCTGCTGGAAGCTCAGTGCTGCTTTGAGAATGGACTCATTATTCGGAATCAGTGAGCAGCTGATGCAGCCTAAGAAACATAGACAACTGATGGCAGAAAAAGAGTGGTCCATCAAGTCTACCCTTCGAGGTTTTTGATTAATTTATATATTTATTTGTTTATTATTTCGTTTCCTTTTCCACAAAGAACTTCCAGCCTCTCCCCATAAATTGGTCAGACTTCTAAAGCAGTTCCCAGGCTTCTCTTGCTTGCCTTAACAGAGCCTGGAAAGACCCTGAAACAAGGTCAACAGCTACCCAATTTCAGACTGATCAAGATCTTGGCAATCTAAGAGCCCCATGTAGCTCACCCTCCAAGCAGCCCCCTGGCTACTGAGTGCCAGAGAATCCAAGCTGTGAGGATGCTGCATGCCTCCACTCAATGACAGTGATATTGGAAACATTCATTTGGTTTATGCTTTCATACAAATTTCCCCTGTTTTGCGGATTCAAATCATGAATTGAAACTTAAGATTGTTGGATGAGCAGGTGCAAAAACAGCCAGGAAAGTGATTGAAGCCTGGGAAATGGGCCCCTTGTCAGTCAACAGGAGTACTGACTTACCACCAGTTTATCAAGTACCTAGAAGGCAAGGACTTGGCAGCACAAGGAAATAACAGCCAATGACTTAACAGCTATCCATCAACATCCCAATCAACAACTAAAAATCCATACACAACCAGGCACATATAAATATCACACACAGAATAGCCCAAAGCACACATTCTGATAGGGAGACGTTCCCTGAGGATTGGCTCCAGCAGGAGTCCAAAAGCTTGGAAGATTAAACCTCTTTTCCCCTGATTGGATCCTAAAGCTTAGTTTTTATTTATTTATTTACTTACACCTCTTCAAATTTTGCAAAAAATTCTACCAACTAATTGAAAAGCAAACAAAAACCAACAACAAATCACAATAGAAAGAATGCTGCATAAGACAGCATTTCCCTTTTCATTCTATTCCTGCTATGGAGCTAGTGGAATTTATGTTAAAAAATGCATGGTGTTAGAGAAATTGCTTGAAAATATGTACGGAGAAGAGAAACAAAAATGCATGGCAGCGAAGAAGTGTACACAAATATAATAACAATTTGTTTCAAAGTTTGTATTAACCTCACCAGCCTGACACTACAGAAATAGGTTGCACTGGGAAAAAAAGAAAAGGAGAGCTATTGAAACAAAGCTGGTCATCCTCTTTAATCTCCTTTTTCTGAACTGTCCAGATTTTCTTCTCAGCAACATGTAGCCCCCCTGAGTCCCTGATTTGCCTCAAATGTCAGACATTGTAGTATCCAATCTGGGTTTTGGTCACCAGGACCAAAGGTTTTGTCTTCTGAGCTTTCAGACATTATGATTTCTTTTGTGGGGATTCAAAATGCATTGGATTTGGCAAGCAAATGCTCTTAACCTCACTCACCCCCAAAAGATTTTTGTATTAAAGGAATTTGTAGCTTTGTGTCTACATTGTTCTTCCCTCCAGCCTTTAAGCTGGCTTTTCAGTGTGAAAAATGAGGAACAGGGAAAAACCAAGATAGCAGTCTATTTACATTTAATTTGAGCCCGAAGCTCTTAGCTTGAGAAGGTTGGAAGCTGGCATCTATCTCTCAGGAGTGAAACGCAAAGTACATAAACGGTGGTAATTATAAACCAAGGGTTTGGTGTAAGATCAGACTTTTATGTTCCCTTCCTTAGTCATTAAGTACGCAAACATTTCTGAGGGCTTGGCTGATTTCAATAAAATTATGGATTGAAAGTTTATTGAAGGAGGATGCTCGACAAACCATCCACCAACTGTACCTTTATATGAGAAGAATTATTTGGGGCTCTTCAGTGTGAATACAGATTATGTAGCCTCCCCCCCCCCCCCCCCGGAGCACCTCTGTCCCCTCCCCAATATTCTCTGGTTACTCTAGTGTGGTTATGGAGCAGGGACTTCAACACAATTGAGCTGCCTGATTTGGCATAGAATACCCTGAGCCAAACGTAAAAGGAAGATGCTTGTTCATAGGAGACATTGTACATCTAAAGGTCACGGACTGGAATACTTCATAGTGCCAAAGAAGAATAATTCCTCTTCAGACACAGGTGTTCAGAAGCCCAAGCACCACTGTGGCAGATGGAGAATTGTGTGCTGGATCACTGCTGACACCTTGTCCCTGTGGACTTTTTTCATTGATGGGGGTTTGTCAGAGGTCGTGTTGGAAGGATGGTTGAAGGCCCTCAGTTGGCTGCCAGGCTGGCTGGGTTGGTGGAGGACTGGGCGTTTTTTGCAGTTGGTCAGGGATGTATGCTAATGATAGAGGTCATCTGTCCATTGCAGCTCTCTATGACCCTGATCACTGTTCCTAGGAATTGTGCCCTGGCTGCTCTCCATCTGCGAGGCCAACCAGGACGTTAGGAGTCTAGGGTTACTGGCAGAGGCCTGGCAAGGGGGCACCACAGTAGAGTGGCAAGGCACTGAGAAATGTCCCTCTACATGGAGGCTGGTTTGCCTTCCCTCCTGCAAGTCCTGGACATGGAAATTATTGACCCCTTTGATGTGGATGCCATCTCCCATCTAGGTTGCCTAAGACTGAGGGTTGACTAAAGTGTTGGATATTCCTCCCAGCTTGGTGTCATCTGCAAATTTGATGAGCTCCCCTTCTATTCCCTCACCACATCATTTTATGAAGATGTGGAAGAGTTCTGGACCTAAGACGGAACCTTGGGGTGCCCAACTGTTTCCTTCCTTCCATGCAGATGTAGTTTCATTGAGGACTACACATTGAATGCAGTTGGCCAGCCAGTTATGAATCCATCTAGTGGCAGTGTTATCTAACTCACATTTTTCTATCCTATCAAGAAGTAGGTTGAGGTCTGCTTTGTCAAATAACTTAATGATATCTAAGTAAATAAAGTCCCTAATCCAGTCACTTTTTCATGAGATGGCCATATAAATTTGATGACAAAAATATACTCTCGCTAAAATGTCTAATTCTATTAGACGGGTTTTTTTTAAGTGATAGCCCTGGGTAGATTTTCTCTGACAAATTCTTTGTACATCTGAGTCTGAGCATTGAAAGGTGAATTTTCTAAATCACCAAATCATGCTGAAGGAACCTTCAACTTTCTTTCTTTGCAGAAGATCAAAAGGAGCCACTGCCATTTTAAAAGAAGTGGGGAGAGAAATGCAAGGCATCTCTTTTGAAAAGGGTGGCAGGTCAGAGGCAACCCCAGGACAGCCAAATGACCACCTTCCCTTACAGACCAGAAAAGACAGTAGACCATCCAACCTCCCTTCCTTCTGGGTGGCATGGATCTCCAGGTGGCTTCCTGCCCCAGAGATGACCTACTGCACGCCTTGGGTAACAAGTGCTGGGGGAGGAGTGGAAGTTGGGTGCAATCATGGGGCCTAGGATGGGGTAACTGCAATCTGCCATTTTTCAGGCCCTTGGACTTTAAAAGCCTATTTAAAAGAACTGTTGCCTGTTTAATGGTAGTTTAATGGTAGACAGGAAGCTTGCCACTTGAGACTTTTTCCAGCCTTGCCCAACCAATAATCTCTAACCAGTAAGCCTTTCTCCCTCTCCAGTGGGCACTTTTCTTTGTCTCTCAGCCAGAACCATGGGGTGAGAGAGCCATGGAGAAAAGGAGGGAGGAGGCAGAAGGGCTGCTGCTGATTTACAGACTTCTCTCTACTCAATCCACAAGCGTTTGCTGGAGGAAAGTAATCGGATGAAGTGCCCCAGCAGGACCCATAAACTTTATGCGCAGAGCTTTAACTCAGAGGAAAAGAGACTCAAAGGATGGAGCAACAACCAGGGTGGAAACTGCAAAGCCAAAGCCATGGGTCCCAGGGCCCCCTTGGCTTCATGGTGTCGTCTGCCCTCGGGATGTTTGGTAAACCAAACAGGGCCTTTTCCCCGTGATGCTCCTGATGCTCAACAGACAGCTCAACTTTTATATGTAGTATCCTTTTCCCTGCTACCAACAGAACAGAGAAGGGCCAAAAAGTCAAATATAGGTATGCTGTGGAAGAACTTCAACAGTGTTGATGTTTTGGCCCGGGGTTCCTGAGCATAGCAAGAGATCCAAGCAGTGCAGCTCTTGTTTAGCAATCGAGGAAGCTTTCAGCGTCTTGAGAGGAAGCTGGTCAGGCAGCTGAAGCCGGCTGAAACAGTCTGAGATTCAATGGGTGAAACCCAGCAGACTTAGGGAATCTATTGGATCTTTTGCCTTTTTATAACCAGTTTGCCACCAGTTGTGTGTCTGGGAGCTGGGAGGCCTATTTCTCTTATTCCATTGTAGAACTATCTGTTGTTGTTACCTGAGATCAGAAGGGCCAATGTTAGAAAGAATTAAAAGATAAAGATTTATTATCCAGTTGTGTCTGACTTTCAGGAGCGGGACTTATCTCTGTTTCTTAACTGTGGGAGTCTGCATTGTTTGAAGACACTTCCAGGGTCATGTGGCCAGCATGACTATATGCCAAGCACACAGAATCCTGTTACCTTCTCCACAAATGGCACCTATTAATCTATTCACATTTGCATGCTTTCAGACTGCTGAGTGGGCAGGAGCTGGGACAAGGAACAGGAGCTCACCCCATTGCCCGGCGCTCAAGTCTTGAACCTGGACTGTTAGCTTTTCAGCTGACAAGCTCAGTGTCTTTAACGGCTGAGCCATCACAGTTAAATATCAATAATAGAATTACTGTGCACCAGGCTTAAGTCTAGGAAACAAGTTTGGGATAACCCAACACAATTTTATGATCTAGATGAAGAATGACAATCACTATAACCAAACAGATTATGCAGATCCAACAAAACCACTTCCAAGAATGAAAAATATGGCGCCACCTGAATGGAATTGGGACAGGCCGTGCCAGAACTAAGGCAAAGCTCTTGAAGTGGGGAACGGGTGAGGGCCCACAATGCGACTATGGGGCATTGGAACAAACTGTAACACCCATAGTTCAAGACCGTCTCCTCAGGAAATTTCAAAGCACCTGGGATGATCCCACCACAGCCACACCACAGGCAGTTAGATGGTACTTTCCTTAGATGTAGGAAAGGTGTAACATCTATCCTATTGTGATTCCATTGTGCCATACTGTACAGCATGCATGCTGTATGTGTGTGTGTGTGTGTGTGTGTGTGTATGTATATGTATATGTATGTGTATATGTATGTGTGTGTGTGTATATATATATATACATACATACACATACATACATACATACATACATACATACATACATATTCTACTTAAACTTATATAGCAATAGCAGTTAGACTTATATACCGCTTCATAGGGCTTTCAGCCCTCTCTAAGCGGTTTACAGAGTCAGCATATCACCCCCACAGTCTGGGTCCTCATTTCACCCACCTCGGAAGGATGGAAGGCTGAGTCAACCTTGAGCCGGTGAGATTAGAACCGCTGAACTGCAGATAACAGTCAGCTGAAGTGGCCTGCAGTACTGCACCCTAACCACTGCGCCACCTCGGCTCTTGTATTTGTATGTATAATGTGTTTTATTAGCATGGTATATCAATGACTGCATGACCTCAATAGATGCCATGTACTAAATAAATAAATAAATAAAATTAATAAATCAAAGCCAGTTGTGCCTTATGGTCTTGGAGTTCTATTGAGACAGCCAGTTGTCTCTTGGAGCACTGCCAAATCCAGGGGCTTCACCTGGCCCTGAAACCCACCTACCCACCCTGATTCACAGGATCCCTCTTACAGATTTTCCTCCCACAATAGCAATAGCAGTAGACTTATATACCGCTTCATAGGCCTTTCAGGCCTCTCTAAGCGGTTTACAGAGAGTCAGCATATTGCCCCCAACAATCTGGGTCCTCATTTTACCCACCTCGGAAGGATGGAAGGCTGAGTCAACCCTGAGCCGGTGAGATTTGAACCGCTGACCTGCTGATCTAGCAGTAGCCTGCAGTGCTGCATTTAACCACTGCGCCACCTTGGCTCTTAGCAACAACAGTCATGTCCTCAAAGCCTTGTCCTGTGTGTTATGATGACTCCCTTGTTGCAGACACTGCTGGAGGTAAAGCCAATAAACACAGTGTGTCTTCAACAATGGAATCAGAGTTGCACTTTGTTGGTTTTATTTTTTCCCATTAGCCTGGGAAAAAGAGCTTCCCAGAGTCAAACAGTGAACATGAAAACGTGTAAATTAATCAAGTGAGTTAATGCAATACATCCATTTAACATTTCATTTTTCAGGTTAACAAAATTCCACTGCTTTGTTCCCACAAAGAATATGCCCAAGCAAAAAAAAAAAAATTATTGTTTAATATGATGATGTGGTACACCTAAAAGTGCTAAAATGAAGGATGAATTTCCACAACATAAGCTGAGCCATATGCTTCACCACCCTGTTTTAACCTGATCTGGCAGGTTGTGTAAACCTGGCCATATTGTTGATGTACACGAGGCCTGAGCCTCTACATTTATGGAGATCTCAGCAGCCCAATAGGAGGAGCTAAAATGGAGCACAACATGAACCCAATATGGAGAGTGAAGGACTTTTCTCACTGTACACAAACAAATGTCTAATTTCTAGCTTTGCAATAGCCTGGCCCGCTTATGGCAGCAAAGGAAGAAACAGCAAGAATAATTCCTGGCCTTCAGCTATAAATACAACTATGTGTTTGTGGTGGTCCGGGATTCACGGATATCTGCTTATTACTTCATTGAAAGTATAATGTTGAAAAGTGAGGGAAACAAGAAATGTCAGGAGAGAAGAAGGAATAAAGGTCACAAGAACAAAAGAATAATGGCAGCAAGGAGAACAAAGAAATAAAATAACACTTTAATTTTGAACCATCAAATGGTAGTTTAAAAAAGTCAGAAATCTGAAATTACATTTTTTTTTAAAAAAATGTTCCTGGTGATTCCATTTATGCATGAACGCTAAGTCTTTTCCCATCATGTTTAAAGCCAACTTGAAAGAGCCTCTCCTCCTCCCTGGGGGTTCTGGATTTTACGCTTTCTGTTCCTGAAGTGTTTCCTTTTTCTTCTCCTGCAAAAAAGGACGATAAGCTATTGATTGGACTTGCTGAGAGACGATGAAGCCTCTTTAATTACTTCATTAGTTCTCGGCATGTTGAGGGGTGGATTAATGAACAATTAAGTCCAGGCTAATCACAAGAGTTTATTCCTTGCCAAAGGTTTGCCAACCAGAGTAAACCATAATCAAGCCAGTTTTCAGAGTTGGGGATGAGAAGCGGGACAGATGTTTAGAAGGAAAGGGCCCTTCAGACTCGTATTCTGCTAAACAACTGTAGTTGCAGTCAACCTATGACCCCAAATGAGCCCAATTGAGCTCAAAATTTCTCTTGCTAAGCGAGACAGTTGTTAAGTGAGTTTTGCCCCATTTTGCGACCTTTCTTGCCACAGTGAGTGAATCACTGCAATTGCTAAGTAAGTAGCACCATTGTTAAGTGAATCTGACATCCCTAATACTTGTCAGAAGGGTGCATGACCCGGGACACAGCAACCATCATAAATGTGAGTCAGTTGTCAGGCATCTAAATTTTGGTCACCTGACCATGGGGATGCCACAAAGGTTGTACGAGTGAAAAAATGGTCATAAGTAACTTTTTTTCTGTTCCATTGTAACTTTGAATGGAAGAAACTGTCATTAAACAAACTGTGCTAAGTTGAGGACTACCTGTAACACAACATGGGAAGGACCTCAAGCTATAACTGTCTGTGATCTTCTGATGAGAACTTCCTGGCCTTCTTCCTACAAGCCAAGGCATTTCCTGCCTTGCACCCAGGACTTTTGCAACTGGCCCAGCATCAAAAGCCCAGCAGCAGGATCCTTCCTTTCTGGTCATCAAAGTGGAGGCTTGGAATCACACTGGGCTTGGTTGGAGCTGGAGGTAGGGCTCTGCCTGGCAATGTCTCAGAAACCCTGAAAAAAAGTGGTCTCTATACATCAGGGGTCACCAACCTTTTGGACCTCAGAGAGCACTAAATTCATAATTTTAAATCCCTTGGTCCACTAATGGAGTGGTCCATTAGTTGGTCCACCTGGAGGCTCAGCGAGCTAAGATTGTCAGCCAATTCCAAGCCATGATGCAGCCCCATTGGAATGAGGCCCTCTGGCTCATTCAGCAACACTTCCCTCCAGCGTTCGCCCAAAGCCCTGTACCAGGAGGCTGAAGCAGACCCCAAGCCAGAATTTCTGCCCCCCCCCCTCTGATCCACACAAAAAGACCCTGAGTGGGTATACTCTCTGCAGCAACACAAGCGTTCATTGCATGTATCCAGTCCAGTTTGAGGACCTCTGATTTAATGTAATATAAAAATGCAAATATTTTTTCTGTGGACCACCAAAATTTTCTCACGGACTACCAGTGGTCCAACACCACTAATTGGTCAGATCATCTTGTTGCCAGCCGCATTTGAGTGGGGCAAACAGAGAGGAGAACTGTAGGGAGGCACAGAGGGCAGTGGATAGCCTGGGGGTGACTGGGAACACAGCAGCATGCCAGGTTTGAGATAAGGGCAGCAGAAGAGAAGCATTTTGGATACATGGGATTGTGCGTGTGGCAGGTGGAAAGGCTGGGCTCACCTAAATACCGAGTGCTAAACACAGGTTCACACATCATGCACTACCCAAGAAATCATAGTAAACTTTCACAGGAGGGCTTGGTTCACCCAAGATGCCAACATCAAGGCTGGATTCCCAGCTGCCCTGCATCACAGCCTTCTCAGACCAATGTCAGCAAACTCAAGGTTTGGGGGGGACGGGTGCAACAGAAAGAGGATCCAGTTGGAGGGTTCCCCCTATACAAAGAAATGAAGAGGGAGGATCCTGGGGTGGGGTGGGGGAGAAAAGCCAGAAAAACAACATTTGGGAGGGGTTTGGTTGGCTATCTAAGCAGAAGAACAGAGTGGGGAAATCAAATATTCTCAAACAAAGGGAGAGAGAAATAATGAAGTTTGGTTGGATTGGCAAGAGAAGATACTAAATTAATTGAGTTTTCAAGCAAAACCGTTTCCTAATAATTGAATAGCTATGCAAAATTTGCAGGAATATATTTACTGATGATGTGAAAAAAATTAATGATTTGCTTTTTATGAAATTAGCATACTGTTGGAGCAGAAAGCTAGGTATTCAAAAGAGTGGCACTGTGTTGTGAGGCTGAGATCACATCTTCCTACTCTTCTCTGGTTTCTTAGCAAGCCAGCAATCTTGCCCTATGACCAAGACCCTTCTGTAAAAATGTCATTTCTGCAGAATGTGGGTTGAAAATATTTGGTCTTTGGGGCTCAGACCACCCTCTGACATTCAGTTGTCACTCAATCCTTGATCTGACATAGGAGTCATTTTAGCTTATCAGTGTCCAGGTGATGCCAATCCCCCTAAGACGATGCCTACATACCTCCTCAAGTTTCTATGGTTCCTATCAGCGGGAAGGAATCCCCACACTGATGGCCTGGCAGAGTGGAACCATCTTGGGGCATCTAATGTCTTCTGTATGAAGAACAAGTTACTCTGCCACAAACTGAAGAAGCTTCTTGAACGAGAAACAAAACGTTTTCAAGGAAACATACAAGAAAGTCCAGTTGCCTTTTTGAAAAAGCATCTTTGGGACAACCACGACCCGGATGATTTGAGAATTTCCATAGACTCTGAGTCACACATGCATTCAGTCAGATCTGGAGAAAGGTGGTTCTTCCCATAGAGCTATAAAAGACTGAGTTAATTCGTTGCCAGCCATTTATACTGTACTTGGTTACATAAGTAGGAAATACACCTGTGTGTATGGAAATAGATAAAGCAAAGAGGTTAGTAAAATATCTGTGCCTGCATCCTATAGCAATGAGCATTTTGAGCAAGATTTATTTTAAGGACCTTTGTGGTTTTCCATAATCCTTCCCCACTCTAAGAGCATGTGTCTATTATCGCATCTACTCTCTGCGACAAGCAGGAAAACTAATTAAGGCACCCACCCATGAGGAGCAGCTCCCCACCTTAGCAGTCTATGGATGAAGGCCAAGATCACACATTATTACAATGTCTTTGCTTTCACCTGCTCCACTTCTGACTCTGTGTGGAGAAATGCATTGTTTCAGTCAGTAATGGCTCTCACTTTCCTTTGTTTTTCTGCCTCCCCCCACCCACCCCCATGCGGGTGCTTTTGGAAAATTAATTTGGCATCCTGCGACGTCTGCTTCTTTCTCGCCTTTCTGAAGAAGTAATCCAGCCAAGAGCGGGACTGGTAAATCTCAAGTGTCATTAGGTGGGTAAAAGTTTAATAATGTCTCTTAGCGTTTTTCTGCCTCCAGTCATCGTGTAAATTATGGAGTAATAAACCAGCAGGAAGGCTCTAATCAAAGGCCCAGCAAAGGGAGCCCAGATTAAAACTCCCACCCCCACCTGGGAGGCCCAGATCCATCCTTTCTGTCCTGTCAAGCTCATCTCATCTCCAAGCGCCTGGTAGGGCCCTTTTCATCTGATCGTTTGAGATTCATCTGCTCCTTCACCCTGCCTTTCTTTTCCAAACCCGGCAGAAGGAGTCTGCAGCAGTTCGTCTCAGCTTTGGGGGGAGCCCATCTTCAAAGACCTGTCAGTCACAGAGCTTCCTGCTGCCCTCGGTTGAGTCAGCCTCACCTTTTGCGAGGATAAATGAGGAGGGTGGGGGCAGAACTTCAAACTGAATTGAATGAAGCTCCCCTTCCCTGACAAAGGGCAGGATCCCCAGACCTGCACGTAAAGGCCACGTGCCAAAGGAAGCATTCTGAGTTTTCACCTCAACAGAAAAGTAAAATAGTTGGGTGGCTGATCAGCATGTCCCCTCCATGCATAATGTTTGCCTGCATTATCCAGCCATTCAGCAAAGGAGGCAACCCCGAATGTCAGAAGAAACACAACAGGAGGGGTCTCACTTTCACACCCCTCAGCCCTGGCATTTTTGGAGATTTTTCTCCCCTTCTTCTCAGCCCACAGTGGAGGCAGCTTAGTGTTGTCTTTCATGCCTGTCTTGTCACGGACACAACCCATCATGCTTGATCAATGATGCGACTGATGACTGGTAAGGGGCTGGGATCAGCTGCCCAGCTTTTATTTATTTATGTTTATTAAATTTATTTGCCACCCATCTCTTACCAAAACGACAATAAAACCAAACTTTTATTGGTTGCTGGAGGCTGCTGCTGTCACTCACATTCCCTTCCCAGGTCCAGTTGTCTACAGAGTATCTGTGAGCTTTCAAAGTGCATTGGCTTATTTTTTAAATATGGGTTTGGCACTCCTTTGAACAAGCACCAGATCTGCGTGTGTGTATGTGTGTGTGTGTGTGTGTGTGTGTGTGTGTGTGTGTGTGTGTGTGTGTAAAATCCTGTGCCTCACAGAAGCTTAATTTTCTACACTGAGAAAGTGGGCTTGGTTCTGAGGCTGGCTGCCGAGTCAATCATCAAGGTGTGTATGGCAGATTTTTGGCTTGTTTTGCCACAAAGTGTTTCCCTTTTTTTAAAAAAAAAGTTTTTTATTTTTTATTCTCTGACATACAGTTATAGGTATACATTCACACAGTCATTCTTCTTCTTTCCATTTGTCACGTTTGTGCTTTTGTTGTTCCATTTAAAAGATTATAATGTTCAATTTGGGTTGCTTTGTTTACCATCCCATCCACCTGTTTTGACACCACCTTCTTTTCCTTTTCTTTTCTCCTTCCCTCCTCCTCTACTTCCTTCCTTCCTTCCCTAATTTCCCTTCCTTCTTCCCTTACCTCTCCCCTGCTCCTACTCTTCCTCTTCCTCCCCTCTCTCCTTCTCTTTCTCTCCCTTCCACCCTCCTCTCCTTACCTCTTTCTTCCTTCCCTCCTCTTCCTCTCATCTTCTCTCCTCCGCTCTTCCTTTCTTTTTCTGTTGTTGTGGGTGCCTCTTTCAGCTCTCAATTTATGTTTTCTTGGGATGTGTGTCTGCCACAAAGTGTTTCCTGTGGCAGACATTTTGGCATGGAAGAGAGAGAGGGACATGTATTTTGAAACAAGTGATGAAAGAAATGTCCTTCTGGGTTCAGCTCCAAGTAGGGAAAAAGACACTGGAGACATGGAGCCTGCTTGGAAAGATGGTTTATTGTTGGACAGGGCCACATGGCTTGAGTCCTGAACAGAAAAGGTGATCACATGCTTCAATGTTGGTGGAGAAGAAGAGAAGGGGTGAAGGAGGGGCTTGCTAGGCTTTTTATACCCTGTTTAGTCCCACCTCTCTGTTTCCTGTTCCTGTGTAAGAAATGTATTCTGATTGGTTTCAGACTCACATGGCGCCATGCAGGGGCAACTCTCTAGGCTGCGTTTTGAATCCAGGTTTGGTTGAGTTCTCAGATGCCATGGGGTCAGTTGAGTAAAGAGTCAATATTATCATGCTTTAATCCCATCTCCCCTGGGGCTGCAGTCTTTATTATGTAAAGGGACTAGCTTGGCCTTCTTAATGGCCCATTGACAAAGGGGGTGGCCAGGAAGCTACAGGCAGCTATTCTGTCTTTTAAAACATGTTTTTCTTTTCACATCCAGAGAAATATTCTGCCTTTTCAATATTTCCTAGGATATTTCATTTTTCTGGGGGAGGGCTGGATGATAACTTCCCACACAGGAGCAGCATCCCCAGGACAGCTTTACAAAAGAAGAGCTTATGCACCAATAAGTTGCTGGAAGAATAGAATCAGGCCTCAAAAACAAGAGAGGAGATTAAGAGAACAACAGAAGCTGAAATGACTCGGAGAGTCAAACCCACCCGCTAGTCCACCTATATATAAATGTCTACTTAGATGTGACATAAATAAGGTGACCAGACATCACGCTTTCAGCGGGATAGGCACGCTTTTCTACAATTTATCCCGTGCCCTGCTGTGTTCTTAAAAAGTCCCGATTTTTTTAAAGAACGGGCGCAGGGGTGGGGGTGGTAACTTACGCGGCGTGGCCAGCGTCTTTGACATGTTCGGGGACCTCGCAAATAATATTAAGAATGTATAAAACACGGCGTAAATAATATTAGAATGTATAAAACACTATGAGACTATAAGGTTGTGTTAACTTATTCAGGTAGCCCTATTGACCACAGTTGGGACTGAAACTTCAGTTGCTGAGCAAAGTAATTGTTAAGTGTGAGACAGGCACAATTTTACGACCTTTTTTGCTTCAGTCACTAAGTAATAACTAACAATCACCGTGATTGTTAAGTGGACCAAATGGTTGTTAAGCAAATCCAGCTTCTCCCACTGACTTCGCTTGTTGTAGGAAAGTCACAAATGGCGATCACATGCAACCATTGTTGCCATGTGCCCAATTTTGATCATGTAACTGCGGTGATGCTGTGGCAGTTGTAAGTCACTTTTTTTAGTACCGTTGAGACTTCAAATGGTCACTAAATGAATGGTTTTAAGTCAAGGACAATCTGTGTTAAGTCTAAGGCCTGTTGGAATTAAGAGCATTATGTTCCAACCAATTATAACAAACAAAAAGCAAAATGAAACATAGAGTGAGATTTGCATGTTTAAAAGGAGAAATAGGAGGAAGTGGGGGGGGGGAGAGAAAATATATTTAGTTATAGAAGCCTAGTTAAGGTTCAGCATCACCTTACTTGGAGGAGTTCTTCATGTTTAATCATAGCTCTGTCATAAAACTGGATGCATTGTCAAAAATCGTTGTCAACCGATCCGCTATTAAGAGACCAAGGCAGCCTCTAGTCTTTCTGGATATTGTGTTATACATGGGGAACTATACATTTCATGCAGATTTCTATTTTTAAAAAAGGCAATGCAGTGAGGCACATGGCCCACCATTTCCATCTGAGCTGCAGCTCTCTTCATATTTTTAGCAGAGAAGAGGGGAGGACATTCTCACAAGCAAGAGCAAAAGCTCTATGCATGGACATCGCCAGGTGGGATATAAAGATATAAAGAAATCAAACTGGCTGTTTTATTGCTAAGAGGAGTTGGAGGAGCTCAGCTCAAAGACATAGCCAAGTGCTGACTGTTGAGCAGGTCATGAACTGAGCAGCTGCAGGTTGCAAGTTAAGGCAAATGTCCATGGAGATTCTCATTCATCCAGGTCATGGTTGTCTTGAAGGAGCTTTTTTCAAAGGCAACTGGACTTTGCTTTTCTTTTTCTTATGTTTTTTCCTTGAGGAAGAAGAAGACGTTTCGCTTCTTGGATGAGAAGCAAAATGTCTTCAAAGAAAAAGTTTTACAGTAAGCAAAGGCACATCACCTTCTGTTCTTCAATTTAATATTTCTGATTGCTCTGGAGGTCTTGGACAACAAGATCCAAAACAATTATCAAATGCAGAGGGTCTTCACTTAATGACCACTTTTCAGTGACTGTTCAGACTTAGGATCGTCCCCATTTGCAACCTTCCGTGCCAGCCTCTGGCAAGTAAAGTCAAAGCCATTGGGAGGATGCAAATGGTGGCCACATGCACTTGTGCTTAACAAACGGGTGAGATTTGCTTAATGACGGTAAAAGCTATTGCTAAGTGGTGTGGTCATGTGTTGCTTAGCAATGGAAATGCTGGAGCCGATTTCCATTGTTAACTGAGGAGTGTCTCTAATCAAGATCAAAATTCAGGAATATAAAATGAAGCACTAGTAGCTGATACTGCCTTTCCAAAAATAAATGATGTCAGGCTGATTAGTCTGTAATTTCCTTGATCCTTTTTTCCTCCCTTTTTTTTTTTTTTTGAAGGTTGTGCTTTTGATAGGTTGGGTTATTTTTTCCCCTTTTGTGTAAAGATCAGATGCAAAGAATGAATTAAGCAGTTCCGCTTTCTCCCTACTGCTATCAGTTCCTTACCATCTTATCCCATTAGCAGACTGATCTTTTCACTGACTATTTTTGTTTTTGTTTTTTCATGTTGAAAGAAATTTTTTTTAATTAATATTATTGACATTTGGTGCAAGTTCTGAGCCTTAGTTTTCCTGACTTCATCTTTGCAGTCTCAGGCTATTTGCTGATATTCTGCTTTAGATTTGTGTTGCTCTTTCCTACTTTTTCCTTCCTTTGAATCAGTTACTATATTTCCATTGGCATCCTTTAGCAACAGTACCAGTCTGAGGTTGGAACCTCCTTCTGAATTCAAAGATATTTTGAAAGACTTTCCTTTTTGTTTCCTTCTTCAATGTTATTGTAATACTGTTTCTTGCCTTTTGTCATTTCTGCAGACTGAAAAATAGACTGATCCCCCTACCTTCATAGGCTGTCTCAGGCAATTTGACATGTAATTAAACCTTTCTTTAAGCATGCACCCACCCCCAGACACACATTTTGCCCAGTGGTGGGTTTCTATTATTTTTACTACTGGTACTGGTTCTGAGCATGCACAGAAGCATCCAGGCATGTTACCACTGCTACTATCGGTTCGCCCAATCTGGACCGAACTGACAGCAACCCACCTCTGACTTTGCCCCTCCTTCCCCCAAAGCATGGTTGCTTTTCTTACGGGCAGAGGACGTTTCTTGAGTCCGTCTCTGCTCTTTGCTTGTCCTGCCTAGAACTGGTCAGGACAGCCCACCTGGGTCTTGGGGCAGAGAAGGTTCAGCCATCTCTGCCAATGATCCTTCTACACAGTCTGGTAGCTCAAATAGCCCATTAAAGGTTTTATGCTCTTCTCCACCAAACATTGAGATGCAGAGGAAACATATTATCTTCCCAGGCCCGGCTTAAAACCAAGATTCAGCTCTTTGGTGACAGTTTGAGATAAGTGTTTCAAAGGAGCTGGAGGTAGGAAATAGTTTAAAACAACTTTAGAATCAATAGCTGTTTTAATTTGCACTATACAGCTCGTATGCTGACAAATATCCTAGCATGGTGACTGAATAATATGGCTTCAATTATGTTTCTGTATAATAACTATCTTATTTTGTGTCATGGTGCTGCCAAGCTAATTCAGTTTTCTGCTGCCAAAGCCAGTGCTTGGTCCTTTTCACTGGCAATCTATAACATTATGAAAAAGCCTAAAACTTACTGTGTGCGAATGACATCTCTTCCTACACAATGAAGGAGGATGAGTGTTACCTTCCCTAGCCAAAACCCTGCAAAAATAGTCATGAAATCAATATGGGAGACTCCAGGGAGAAAGGAAGAAGGAAGGGTCTTGCAAGCAAACCTGCTTTCTCCTTCACTCTCCCCCTTCCCCACTATGGTACTGTAGGAAGTTAAAACCCACCCTTCTAGAAAAATGAAATATCCTGGGAAATATTGAAAAGGCAGAATATTATATTTCTCTGGATAAGAAATGGAGAAACATGTTTTCAGGCAGGAAGCAGACTCACTCTTAATAGCCAATGGGCCATTAAAAAGCCTGGACCAGTCTATTCTACATAACAAAGATCTCTCCCCCGTTCAGCTCCAGGGTGAGTGGGTTAAGACATGATAGTATTAGCCTTTAACCCATCTCACTACAGGGCATCTGAGAAGAAGCAATTCTCAATCAAACGTGGTCTCACAGCCTACAGAGTTGCCCCTGCATAGCCCCATGGGAGTCTGACAGCCAATCAGAATATAAGCTCAAGTTCTAAGGCCAGAGAGGGGATAAAACCAGGGACTTTCAGCATCTCTGCCCCTTTTTCTTCTCCACTCAACATCTGGAAGCATGTGATCCCCCTTTTCTGTTCAGGAGCTCAAGCCGTGTGATCCTGTCCACCATTAAACCATCTTTCTAAGCAGCCTCCCTGTTTCCAGTGTCTTTTTCCCCACTTGGAACTGAACCCAGAAGGACAGGTCTTCCAACAGTACAAAGTGTTGAGAAGGGGCAGGGAGAAGCAGTGAAATGGTCTCATTCACAGATTATCTCCTTTCTTGATTTGGTAGCTGGCCAATACATGTGACCCGAATCTTCATGCTTCATTTCCCCCACCCCCACCCCTTTATTTAAATCTCATAAGCATCTTCAACTTGACATCATCCTCTCTTTGTCAATCTTGGTTTCATCAAGGAAATCACATATTCAACCAAGTAACCAAGAGGAAGTAAGTAACAAGCAGCAGTGGCCCATAAAATATACAGTATCTATGCAGACACATGCCTGTGCACACAAGACATATATAAAAATAAGAAAAATAAGAAAGCCAAGCTTTCATATATCAATTGTGGCATTATTTTAGGATGTAGAAGCTCCACAATTGGAGGACAAATTGTTGGAAGCTTGCAATATTTGCCTGATTCAATTTTAATATGCCGCGGAGAGTACATGCATTTTATCTATATGTAAAGTTTTATTAAATGTAACAGGAAAAGGGGTTGTAAATATATGGAAAACTAACATCCAGTCATAGTCTCTGGCTCCTTATGTTGGTTTAGCAATAGCAATAGCAATAGCAGTAGACTTATATACCGCTTCATAGGCCTTTCAGGCCTCTCTAAGCGGTTTACAGAGAGTCAGCATATTGCCCCCAACAATCTGGGTCCTCATTTTACCCACCTCGGAATGATGGAAGGCTGAGTCAACCCTGAGCCGGTGAGATTTGAACCGCTGAACTGCTGATCTAGCAGTAGCCTGCAGTGCTGCATTTAACCACTGCGCCACCTTGGCTCTTTATCAACCCTTTTCCTCCCTACACACACACACACACACACACACACACACACACACACACACCCTAGATAGGAAGCAGGAAAAGAGTCAAGGTATGGGTCTTTCACTTGGCTGACACCCCCACTCCGAGGGTAAAGATGCTCTTCCTCTGGGCATTGGCAGCCTCTCCTTTCTGGGCAAGCAGAGAGCATGGTCTGAAAGTAGAGAGGCAAAGCATTCATGACACTGACCAGACACTAGGAAGTGCTTCTGTGTTTCTTACAGAAGCAGAATAAGAGTGGGGAGGGACCTTGGAGGTCTCCTAGTCCAGCCCCTTGCTCAAGCAGGAAACCCTATTGCAGACAAATGGCTGTCCAGTCTCTTTTTTAAAAAAACCTCCGGTGATGTGGCACCTACAACTTCTGAAGACAACCCATTGCACTGATTGTTCTGTCATGAAATTTCTCCTTAGTTCTAGGTTGGATCTCTCCTTGATGAATTTCTATCCATTGCTTCTTGTAGTGGCAACCAAGCAAGACTTTCCAGCATCAGCATCTCTGAAGTTCTCCGTTTGAAGACCTCCTCTTGATGCCTTCCATGCTGCAAAGAAGTAAATTCCCCTGCGAGTGAGAGGGCAATGCCATGCAGGAGAGCAGGCAGGAGAAGGAGTGCCTGGAGCCCCACTTGCCTAAGGCAAGGAAAAGGTGACCTCAGCCTCTGGGAGCCTCTGGGAAACCTGAATGATTGGCTAGTATAATTTCACAAATGCAGCTCCTCACACGTTCAGCTAGTAGAATACTGACATTCAGGGGGGAAAAATGTTTATAAGCACAGAGGTTTCTTCAGGAGATTCCCTTCTGTGTATATTAACCATTTAGGTCGGGAAATATTATAGAAATATCTAGAAAGAGTGCAAAGAAGAGCAACAAAGATGATTAGGAGACTGGAGGCTAAAACGTATGAAGAAGGGTTACACAAATGGGGGATGTCTAGTCTAATGTCAATTTCTGACATTTTTCTTTGCCTCCCTCATTCTTAAAACCAGATTTCATCCTTCTAGCAGTTTTTAAATACATCAGACATGGTGTATTCCAGTCTTCACTGAGCAATTCTTGCTGTGTCTTTAATCTGTTCATGGAGTCTGAATTAATCATAACTCCATGCAATGTGGAATTACAGTTTACTTACAATAGTTATCTCCAACATGGGAAGCCTTTGAAGGCAAGGCTAACAGTGGAATTGTAGAGCTTATTATTTCCCTTATGGCATCCTATGCTTCTATGAAACCTGTGTAATAATATGTTCTTTCAGATTTTTCTCCTTTTTTGTATTCCTGAAACATAAATAAGTCCATTGGTTACGCAAGTATTAATGTTTTACTATTTGGGAATTTTATGTATGCTATTAACTATGACAGGCAACTTTCTTTATGATGCAATTATAAAATTGGAAAGGCCAAGATCACATCTGTTTTAACAGAATAGCAGAATTAACAGAATAACAGTATTGGAAAGTTTTCTAGTCTAGCCTCCTGCTCAAGCTGGAGACTCCATAACATTTCAGACAAATTGGCTGTCCAGTGTCTTTTTAAAAGGGTCCATCGATGGAGCAGTTTTCTGCATCTTGTAAATTTTTTAACTTAGTTCTAGCTCTTTTAATGCTCCAAATTTACTGACAACTTGCAAAGTTGTCTCTGAAAATACATTTGGCACCATTTGAAATAAATAATTTATCTTGGGTAAAACATTCATTTTAATAATTGCAATTGGTCCTAACCAAGATGGCTTTAGATTTTTCCACCTTTCAAAATCTCTTCTGATTTCTTGCCAAACGTTAGGGAAAATATTTGGGCTTATTTTCTGATTATTACCTGTTAAATCTTTCCTAATTTTTTGGAATACTGGGCCAGTAGCCCATCTGAACTACAAACAATTTTAATTTTCTTTATTGCTTTTTAATCTCTTGATGACATAGATAAATATTTATTTGATAAATATATTCTTCAGTAAATTCTTTAGGCTCTAGTGTTCAATATCTAGTTTCATTTTTTAAAATTAATTTTGCACCTGGAATAGAATCTCTTTTTTAAAAAAATTGCAAGTTCTTCTGTTATTTCCAATACAGGTAATCCTCAACTTACGACCACAATTTTTGTTGCTAAGTGAGAAATTTGTTAAGTGTGTTTTGCCCCATTTTATGACTTTTCTTACTACATTTGTTAAGTGAATCACTGCAGTTGTTAAATTAGTAGCATAGTTGTTAAGTGAATCTGGCTTCCCCATTGTTATTCCTTGTCAAAAAGTCGCAAAAGATGATCACATGCCCAGACACTGCAACCGTCATAAATATGAGTCAGTTCTCAAGCATCCGAATGTAAATCACGATCGTGGGATGCTGCAACCATCATAAGTGTAAAAAATGGTCATGTCCATTTTTTTCAGTGCTGTTGTAACTTCGAATGGTCACTAAGTGAACTGTTGTAAGTTGAGGATTACTTGTATATAATAGTCAGTTGTCTTTTTCTACTGCGTTTCCATACTTTCCTTTTTTCTTTTCTAATCTGATATACCAGGAGTTTCCTTGCTTGTTTGCATTTTCACTTATTTTATCTGCTATCATAATTCTGCCATTTCCACTAACTCTAATTGTCATTTAATTCTATTAAACTGTTTCAGTGCTTGTTTAACAGGGTTGGCTTTATGAATCTATTTTAATTCCTTTATTTTCTCTTCTAATTGTGATTTATACTCAGTTTTTCCCGTTTGTAATAGTTGAGTCATCTAGTCAACAATCTTCTAAAGCCAATCAGAGCAAGAAATAAGATTTCCCTAACTCAGTTAAAGGATCAGGCTTAGGTTCACCATCACAGACCTAGAATTATAGACTGTGGGTGGATCTCACAGATCTTCTATTCTAGAAGACTTCATACAAGACTTCAAATGGCTGTCCAATCTTTTCTTAAAAGCCTCCTCTGATGGAGCACTGGCAACTCCAGGAAGCAAGCTGTTCCACTGATTAATTGTTCCCACTGGTCAAGAAATTTCTCATTTCTAGGCTAGGTTAGGTTCTCTTAAACCACCTTCCACCCATTACTTCTTGTCTTGCCCTCAGATGCTTTGGAGAATAAGTCAATGCCCTCTTGTTTGTAATAGCCCCACAAATACTACAAGACAGTTTTCATGCCTTCTCCTCAAGCCTTCTCCTTGACAGGCTAGACATTCCTAGCTCCCTCAACAGTACATCATATAATTTAGCCTCCAGAACCTTTATCATCTTTGTTCCTTCTCTCTAAACACTTTCCAGGGTCTCAGCATCTTTTTTTGTGTTGTGTTGCGGTGACCAGAACTGGACACAGTAATGCAAGTGTGGTCTTACCTTTGTCTTGGATTCTGATTTACTTTTGGATGCTATTTGGAACCCTGACAGCACTATTATCACTTCTCAATGATCTTGATGCCATCTCTCTGTTGATGCAGACCAGGACTGCACTGGCTTTTTTGGCAGCTGCAGCAGACTGCTGGCTCATATTTAGGTTTGAGGGTACCTAGCTCCCTCTCACAGTTCCTCCAGTTTGGTATTCTACCTGTGCATGTGGTTCTTCGTGCCCAAATGAACTGCATCTTGTTGGATATGGCCAAGTCTGTCAAGGCCCCTTTGGATTTTGAGTCTATCTTCCAAAGTGTTAGCAATTCTTCCCCAAACCCCCAAAACTTTAACCTTAGACTCTCTATTGCCGACCTCACCCCATTCCTAAGAGGTCTGTAGGGGCATGCATAAGTGCACCAACGTGCCTACTGTCCCTGTCCTAATGTTCCTTTTTATTTGTGTCCATTTCATGCATTCAAAATCATATTTATACTTATATACGTTATGCAATACATGCTTGATGAAATAAAAAAATAAAAATCCTCCCCCCCAGTTTTGTAACATCTCCAAACTTGATGAGCTCCCTTTCAATCCCCTTGTCTAGATCAATTATGAACATGTTGAAGGGCACTGGGCCTGTGACACAATCTTGTGGTACCCCATTGCATGTTTCCTTCCATTCAGATGTAGCTCTATTGAGGACTACATGCTGATGCAGATGCTCAGCCAATTATAGATACAGTAATGAAAGCCACAAGATCCCATGAAGGCCACGTCTGCACAGGCTGGTTTGTTGAGCTTGAAACAAATGGTGTTTTTGGGGGGGAGGGGACAGGACACTTTGTTGCACAGAAGAGCCGAGGTGGCGCAGTGGTTAGGGTGCAGTACTGCAGGCCACTTCAGCTGACTGTTATCTGCAGTTCAGCGGTTCTAATCTCACCGCCTCAAGGTTGACTCAGCCTTCCATCCTTCCGAGGTGGGTGAAATGAGGACCCAGACTGTGGGGGCGATATGCTGACTCTGTAAACTGCTTAGAGAGGGCTGAAAGCCCTATGAAGCGGTATATAAGTCTAACTGCTATTGCTATTGCTATTGCTATCTCCCTCCTTTGATCAGAGGTGACTGGATTCAATACCTAACAGTCCTTCCAATGTTGGCAAGAAGAAAACCCCACCCATTCCACATCCTCAGAGAGGAGGAATAATAGAATAACAGGGTTGGAAATGACCTTGGAGGTCATCTAGTCCAACCCCTTGCTCAAGCAGGAGACCCTATGCCATTTCAGACAAATCACTGCTCAGTCTCTTTTACGTTCTGTCATGGTGTCAGAGCCTCAGGGCCCCCATCTTCTCCATCCTGACACTCAGACCATCTGAGATTTGAGGAGTTATTCCAATACATCCAGATGACCACAGAACTGGGAAGTCAATTTGCACTGACTAGCAGTAACTCTCCAAAGTCACAAACAGATCTAATGTTTAAAAAATAGATTCAATTCTGGGAATACTGCACAGCACAAGCACTGGCTTTTCCAGAAGAGAGCAATTTCCCCATAGTAATAAAATTTATTAAAGAAAACAGTCACAAATTTAATGCCATGCTATAAATCAATGAGGCAGATTCTGCAGCCAGAATGGAATGTCTGTTATACCTTGTTTTTAAATCTCTCTCCCTCCCTCTCTCTCTCGCTCTCATCTGTCCTCTACTGTAGCAAACTAAAAGCTGAACAAATGTAGAAAAGATCTGGTGCAGTTCCTCTGTGTGGGATTTTTGTATGCACAGATATGGAAAGATCTTCAGATTCCCAAAAAGGATGAATGGATGGTGAAGTTAGCAGGGTTGGCTGAGATGATGAAACCAACTGCTTTGATTAAAGAAAAGACTTTAAGTAGACTTTTTTTCCTATGTGGAAACTACTTTTGGATTTTTTGCTTGAAAATGGAAGAAATGAAATTTTAATGTTGGGATTTGACAATTACAATTATTTATGAATTTAGTAATACAGTATACTATTAATTTTAGAGCAAAAGGTTAACTTTTTTATATTTGTAACTGTATTGAAGAAAGTGGAAAATTATTTTTTCCATTAGGTGTACTTTTTATTCCTTGCACTTTCTCACCACCACTTCTTTCCTTTTAATTTTTTTTCTGTTTTATATTTCCTCTTCTGTAAAAATTCAATAAAATATATAATAAAAAGAAAAAAAGAACTCCAGAAAAGAGCATCAAGTGATGCAGGCAGGGTCATTTTAAAGGCCACATGGTAGGAGAGCGAAGGAAAGGGTTTTAAAAAATAGATATTTGCATATTGCGGTATGTAGTAAGCACCAGTCGTTTAGGCAGTTTTAAAGTAAGATTAGTGAAATAAAAAGTAAATAGCTATGAAATGAAAACTATCTCAGTAGGAGATGGAGCAGTCTTTATAGCCATCCCTCGCTGGAAACTGCTTGGCTTTATGTACATTTACTGCGAACATTTTAAACTGCTATAGAAGTTTTTGTTGATTGTTTTGTAAAACTGCCACCAGTCTGTATTGATTTGGCAGTATACAAGTAGAATTAATAAATAAACAAACCAAGATAATAACTGGTGGAAATAGAAGTATTGTGTGTGAAAAACAAGGATTGATTTCCTAGATTTAATACATTAAGGGGTTAAGGCAAAGCCAAACTCTCTGGGGGACAGCAGCCATGGGAAGTGCCTGGTCAAAGTAGTAACTATGCTTGGGAAAAAGCCTTGCACACTATATACTGCCTTGGTAAGACTGCACCTGGAGTATTGGATCCAATTCTGACCACCACAATATGGAAAAGATGTTGAGAGTCTGAAAAGAGAATAGCAACAAAGATTAGGAAGCTGAAACATATGAAGAACGGTTGCAGAAATTGGGTACGGATAGTCTAACAAAGAGAAAACCTAACAAATATATTTGAGAGGCTGTCACAAAGAAAAGGGGTTCAACCTAGTCTACAAAGTCCCTGGAGGCAAGACAAGAAGTAACAGATGGAAACTGGTCAAAGGGAGTTCCAACCTAGAACTAAGAAATTTCCTGTCAGGGGAATGGCTTCCCTCCATCACTGGAAGCTTTCAAGAGATTGGATAGCTGCTTGTGAGAAATGGTACAGGACAGGGGTCTCCAACCCCCAGGCCGTGGCCAATACTGGACCATGAGCCATTCAGAACCAGATAGGCAAGTGTGCACGTATCCCCACTTGTGCAAGTAATGGGCAAGCCCATGCACACACTCCAATTGTGTGAGTGGCGAGCATGCATGCCTGCTCTTTGCATAAATGAAGTTGTTTGAGCGTGCTTGCCAGCCACTTCAACAGAACCATCTCTCTTCCCCTCCCCTCCCCTCCCCCCCCAGCTGGTCCACAAAGCCAGAAAGGTTGGGGAACTCTGGTATGGGGTCCCATGCTCGAACAGGGGGCTAGATTAGAAGACCTCCAAGCTTAGCAGTCATAAAACAGATATTGATAGCCAAAGAGGGGACAGAGTAAACTCCCCATCTATGCCACTGGTGAAATTGGGCATGGCTTGGTGGGTGTGGCAGGGGAAGGATACTGCAAAATCTCCATTCCCACCCCACTCTGTGGCTAGCCAGAGGTGGTATTTGCCGGTTCTCCGAACTACTCAAAATTTCCGCTACCGGTTCTCCAGAACCTGTCAGAACCTGCTGGATTTCACCCCTGATCTATGCCCCCTGTGAACATGAAGTATGGGGAGAGCCAAGGCGGTAGTCAGGAAAATGCTACACTAGGAGTTGGGAGATGCATCCTCATCCTTTGGCAACTTCCTGGAGGATCTCTCTCCCCATTTCTGCCATTCAGGCTTTGTTGCTGGAGGAAAACCTGGCAGCTGGCAGGATGTCCTGGACAGTTTTAAGCACCTGGACAAAAAGAGGCCAATCAATCCATGAAGTGCTGAAGATTCAAAGCCATTGGATTCAGACCCCTTGAATAAGAAAACTCAGGAGGGGTTTTTGCCTTCCTATCATTTGGACTGGAGGAGAAGAGGAGGCTGCAATTAGATCTTGCCAGGGTCATCTTTCTTTCCTTGGCCCATTTTTTGAAAAAGTGGTCAAGGTGATGGGAGGAGCAAGCTGGGGAAGCTTCAGCCTGCAGCTCAGTGACTTCAATATGGTCAAAGAATTTAGAGAAATGCTCTAAGGAATGGTGCCACCACAGCCAGCACCAAGCATGACCTTAAGATACAGTCAATCCCCGATTTAATGACCACAATTCAGCCCAATTCTGTTACACAGGAAAACGGATGTTAAGTAAGTTTTACCCCAAACAGTCACTAAATGAATGGGTGTAAGTCGAGGAGAACCTAAAGGCCAGGATCAAATAGGAATAAGAATTGTTGGCCTAGAAATGAGATGTATCAATCACTCCAAAGTTTGGCTGGAAAAGAAAACAGGAGATGAGGTCATTTAAGTTACTGCTCAGTTCATAGAGAAATTATTACATTATTAAAAATAGAAACACTGGTTAGTGTTTTCAGACTCTATCTGGAAAGTGACTGATTTTTATTTAAAATAGCTGCCTGAAAAGGGGGGGCAGGCAAAGGAGGAAAGTAACCCTATGGATTGACCTCTCAGGTGTAGCTGTGAGGACAGTCTACCTAGGAGAGAAGTGATTTGAGGAAGACCTTGAAGAAGAGATCGGAGTGCGTACATACACACATGTGTACCTGTATTCTCTGGAGGTAGACAGGTGATGTCCAGCTCAAAGGGACAGATGGAGAGAAGGCTCTGGGCCATTTAGAAACCCAGCTGGCATTGGCTGGCATCCCTGCTCAACCAGAGTGTGGGCAGATGACCCTCTCAGAAATGTCCTTAAACAGGGTTGCTTATCCTTGGCAACTATAAGATGTGTGGACTTCAACCCTCAGAGTTCCCAGGCAGTCCACACATCTTAAAGCTGCCACGGTTGAGAAGTACCGTCCTTGAAAATTCTTTCCAAGATCACCAATCACTGCAAGGGTTAAGGGGAACACAGCTCTGGGAGTACTCATTTAGAAATTCCCAATGTCCAAAATGAAGACAAGAAGCTGTGCTGTCAGATGGATGAAGGCAGTGGCAGCCTCTTTGATGGATGACATGCTACAAGGGCTTCCATATCTGAAGTTATTGCAAAAAAGAAAAACACAGGCTTTGGAGTATTATCCCATTTTACTCATCTCACAAAGCTGTTTCAAGTCTGTTGCATCGTCTTTATCACTGCATAGAACTTGTCAGCCATGGGGCCCTCCCCTTAGGAGGGAATTGAAGGTCAAATGCAGGGAGACAATACGGAGGAGGAGCAGAGTGAAGGGATGGGGCAAGAGGCTGCACTGAACCAGCAGCATGTGCCTTGCAACCTGCTCTTTGGGATGTGGGTATCAATCAATCAGTCAGACAGTCAGTCAGTCAGTCAATCAAAATACAGCTGGAAGGGGCCTTGGAGGTCTTCTAGTCCAACCTCTGCTCAAGCAGAAGATCCTATGTCATTTCAGACAAAAGACTACCCAGTCTCTTCTTAAAAGCCTCCAATGATGAAGCACCCACAATTCCTGAAGACAACTTCTGTTCCACTGATTAATTGATTTCACTGCTAGGAAGTTTCTCATTAATTCCAGGTTGCTTCTCTCTTTGACTAGCTTCCATCCATTGTTTCTTGTCCTGCCTTCAGGTTCTTTGGAAAATAAGTTGACCCCCTCTTCTTTGTGGCAACCCCTCAAATACTGGAATACTGCTATCATGGCATTCTTCTTTTCTCTAGACTAAGGCCAGTGGTCCCCAACCTTTTTATCGCCGCGGACCAGTCAGCCTTTGATAATTTTACCGTGGCCCGCTGAGCACGCGCAGGGGTGGGGGGGCGTTGTTCGCAACGACACATTGATTGCGTACCTGCGCGGGGCTCTCTTCCCTGGAGCCTTTGCGCACGGCCCAGGAGCTTTTGCGCACGGCCCAGGAGCCTTTGCGCTGCAGCGATCATGTCCCCCGGCCGCTGCAGCGATCATGGCCCCCGGCCGCTGCAGCGATCATGGCCCCCGGCCGCTGCAGCGATCATGGCCCCCGGCCGCTGCGCGGCCCGGTGCCAGGTACTCCACGGCCCGGCACCGGTCCGCGGACCGGGGGTTGGGGACCACTGGACTAAGGTAAAGGTAAAGGTTCCCCTTGCACACATGTGCTAGTCATTCACGACTCTAGGGGGCAGTGCTCATCTCCGTTTCAAAGCCGAAGAGCCAGCGCTGTCTGAAGACGTCTCCGTGGTCATGTGGCCGGCATGACTAAATGCCAAAGGTGCACGGAACACTGTTACCTTTCCACCAAAGGTGGTTCCTATTTTTCCACTTGCATTTTATGTGCTTTCCAATTGCTAAGTTGGCAGAAGCTGGTTTTAGACTCCAGGTCTTTAATTAGGGGTGAAATTCAGCAGGTTCTGACAGGTTCTGGAATACCAGTAGCAAAAGTTTTGAGTAGTTCGGAGAACCGGCAAATACTACCTCTGGCTGGTCCCAGAGTGGGGTGGGAATGGAGATTTTGCACTATCCTTCCCCCAGGAGTGGGGAGGGAATGGGGATTTTGCAGTATCCTTCCCCTGCCATGCCCAACAAGCCTCGCCCACAGAACCAGTAGTAAAAAAAATTGAATTTCACCACTGCCTTTAATCATCTTAGTTGCTCTTGCACTTTTTCCAAAGTCTCAACATCTTTTTTGTAATGTGACCAAAACTGGATGCAGGATTCCAGGTGTGATCTTACTAAGGCTTTATAAAGTGGTACTAATAAGTCATGTGATTTTGATTCTATGCCTTAACCACACACTGCTGGTTGATATTTAAGTGATCGTCCACTAAGACTCTAAGGTCCCTCTCACAGTTACTGTTTTGGAGCCAGATTTCATCTAATCTCTACTTATACCTTTTGTTTTTCTTGCCTAAATATAAAACCTTGCTTTTCTCCACATTAAATTTCATTTTGTTAGATAGGACCCATTGTTCAAGATCTTTCTGGATCCTGAGCTCTTCTTCTTGTCTTCTGGGGCTATTCCTGCCAACAGCCTAAAAACAGGGGTGGGGAACAGCCTGAAAATGACCCAAAAACAGCTTGAAAATGGCCTGAAGGTGGCCTGAAAGACAGCCTGAAAACAGTCCAGCTAGGGATTCGAACTGCCAAACTGCCAACCTTTCCAATTGACAAGCTCAGCGTCTTAGCCGCTGAGCCACCATGTCCCTATAGCATGTTAGCATGCAATAAACCTGTATTCATTTGGGTGATATGTAGCCTTGTTTCCTGATTTCCTGTGCTTGACAAATACTTTCAGACTTGCAAGATTCTATTAAGGTAACCTCACAGTAAAGGCAGAGTTTGAACTCACGGCTGTGCTTCCCTCACAGGGCTGCCACTTGCTTCTTCAGGCTGCCAATATTTAGGGGTCAGGGATTGGCTCAATGGGGTCTACAATAACTCACCATGGCCAACTGGCTATGAGATGACTCACCATGCCCAACTCACCACAGAACAACTTGCTGAGGGACAAGAGTTACACTATTATACAATATTGAAGTAATAGGGGAATAGGATCATTAAAGAAAGGATGCTGAAGGAACAACAAAATGAAATGTGAATCACAAAAATTAAAATATTTTAAATAATTTTAAATAATTAAATTGAATTGTCCCACAGCGAGCTGTCCCAAGGCAAATTGGCCATGACAAGTTGTCCCGTGGCGAGTTGGCTGTGGCCAATTGGCTGCAGAGAGTTGCCCCATTCCAGACTCATTATAACCTTGGTGCTGTCAGGCCTTCACGCCATCTTTTGGACTTCAGGCCTGCCACACTTTCTATTATTCTACTATTCGTTTTCTATTGTGAGAAAATGGGAGGGGAGGATTATACAGAGTTGGGTAATATGTAGCCATTATAACATTCTTTCTAGGAAGCCAAGGTCATCCTTTGTCCTTGCACCTCTGCACCTGACTGGAACTGGATGGGCGGAAGCTGCTAGCCTGGCAGTGGAAGATTGGACAATTTAATGGACTTGTGAGTATGGGGGCAAGATCTTGAACTTTCAACTGGGTGGGGAAAACTGGGAAGCTTTCAGATTTGGGTTTTTCCAGATGTGCCAACATGGCTCTCTTCATAAATTGGAACTTTGAACAATACTTTGCCTTGGACTCTGATTTACTTTTGGATGCTATTTGGAACCCTGACAGGTGTCTTCTCCCAGCTAAGCTGCTGATTTACCATTCATTCAAGATCTCTGTAGAATTCCATTTTACAGCTAGTCCTTGACTTACAACGGCAACTGAAGCCAAAATTTATGTTGCTAAGTGAGATAGTTTTAAGTGAGTTTCACTGATTTCTTGCCACAGTGAATCATTGCAATTTATAACAGGTTAAGCAAATCCGGCTTCCCCATTGACCTTGTCAGAAGGTCGCAAAGCCCCCTAGGAGGCTGCAACTGTCATAAATATAAGCCGGTTACTGAGAGTCTACATTTTGATTACATGACCATGGGGATGATGCAACAGTCGTGTGACAAACAATCAAAAGTCACTTTTTTAAACAACTTTGCAACTTCAGCCACTAACCGAATGGTTGTAAGTCGAGGACTACTTGGATTCTGCTGTCTCACATAAACAGCAAGGAGGTTCAAGGTTTTTTTGCCTCCTGAGAGCAGGAATCTGACCGAAGCAAGGATTAGTGAACCAGATTTTATAACCTTAACAGAAAGGAGATTTGTTTACAGGAAACTGAGGACATATGTGGAGAAAACCTGGCTCCGTTTCCATTCCCCCAGGAGGAAAGCCCCAAAACAGGTGCTCTGCTGCGAAGACAGACGGAAGGAATTAGCAGCCTCTAGGAAAAAGAGCAGGCAGAGGAATTGGCCAAGGGGCACAGGAAGTAACCCTTAAAATACACTCTGCTGCTTGCGTGGGATGAGTAGGGCATGAGCAGCCCCTCTTTTTCCTCACAAAAATCCCAAGATAGAAGTAAGCTCAGGTAATGTGGTTCTCTGAGCCTGTTTGGTGTTGGGGTAAAGGGGCTGATCTAAAAACCATGAGACTGAGAGTTCCAGTTCTGCCTTGGGGATGAAAGCCAGCTGGGTGATTTGGGGTCAATCCCTTTCTCTAGGCCCAACCCACTTTGCAGGGTTGTTGCTGTTGTGGGGAAAATTGGGGGAGGGAGAAGTACCATATGCTTTTATTCATAAAAATAATAAAGGTGGGATAAAAAATCAGATAGATAGATAGATAGATAGATAGATAGATAGATAGATAGATAGATAGATAGATAGATAGATAGATAGATAGATAGATAGATAGATAGATAGATAGGCAGGCAGGCAGGCAGGCAGGCAGGCAGGCAGGCAGGCAGGCAGGCAGGCAGGCAGGCAGGCAGGCAGGCAGGCAGGCAGGCAGGCAGGCAGGCAGAGACAGAGAGAGAGAGGGAGGGATTGATATAGATAGATGGATGGATGGATGGATGGATGGATGGATGGATGGATGGAGAGAGAGAGAAAGAGAGAGAGAGAGAGAGATGGATGGATGGATGGATGGATGGATGGATGGATGGATGGATAGATAGATAGATAGATAGATAGATAGATAGATAGATAGATAGAGCAAGCTAGTCCAACAGCTATAGCCACAAATAGATTCCTATAATCTGTCGTTCATATTGGTGTCTGTGTGTGATGTGGCTCTCATTTTCTCTCTCTCTCTTTGCTCAGTGCTGACATCCAAGTTCCCGTTTCCTAGACGGGTCTCCAGCCTTTGCTTGGACGTGCCCAGAGTCCAAGACCTGCCTGTCCTCATGAGAAGCAGATGCCCAGGACAAGAGGCCACGTGTCAGATGAACATGGCAAAACAAACCGACCCCATGTCAGTGCAGGAGTGAAACAATGTATTTTCTCTCCTTTATTTAAACAAATGCTGAAAATATATTAATGGAGGCTGGATTAGAAAAGGAACATGCTTTTAAAACTGGAAGAAGATACACCTGCATTATGATGGATCTAGTTAGGTGGCTGAAAATGCAAATAAACTGACAGCTCTACTGAGGTGGCAGCTGCTGTTTAGAATCAACTGTCAAGAGCAGAGGAAACTGTAGGCAAGGAACATGCTGCAAACTACCACTAGTTGAAGAGAAATGAAGATCTTGACGGTGGGGGAGGGGGTGCTAGATGATTGTCCAGTACCCATCCTTCCATTCTCCCACACACACACACACCTCTATCAGAACTGATGAAGCTTCTTGGATGAGAAGCGAAACGTTGTCTTCTTCCTCCTCAAGGAAAAAACAGTCCAGTTGCCTTTGGAAGAGAGAAAAAAGCACATTTGGGACAATCTCAAATTCCCTGGGAAATTTGCAGCTTGCCTCCTCCATGCCCAAATGCATGGCTTGGGCCCTGGAGGTTCCTGCCCCAGCAGGCAGATGACCGAGCCCTTTCTTTCACTGCTACTTCCAACGAGCCATCTGTAGACCAGACCAGGAGTTTGAGGTTCCTTCCCAGATCTTGGAATGTGGCTTTCCATTCAGGCAGGGAAGGATGTCAGCTCCATTACTGCCAGTTCATCTGTAATTCTAATATAAATTCAAGAGGATTCCAGTCAGGCCCTGCAAGTGACTGACAGGCAAGCTTTAGCTGAAATGCACTTTGTTTCAATAACCTGTCTTGAAAGGAAAACAATTGTACCTGTCATATCACCTGTGATAACCTTCACTGGCAGGAGTATTCCTTTTTTGTCAGAGCGATAAAGCTGGTGTTGATACGTAATATACTGAGCCCATCAAAAGCCGTGCAGATTGTCTTGCCATTTGTTAATTAATTTTATCAGCCTCGTCATCTTTTCGCTCAAGCCCAGGCAATCCAAAGCTGCACAGAATTGATTCTTTCTTTCTTGGCAGAGAAGGGGTGCAAAGGTGGATTTGTGCTCAGCTAGCAGCACATTTGGCTCTGCTCTGCATGGACTATTGAGCGAGGTGAAAGGAGACATTTCGGTCACTGGGCTCCTTCTTGCCCCTACCCTCGGTCTCCTTCCACCACAACCACCCTTGGGGGGGGGGAAGCAACAGATTCCTAGAGATTTCTGGGATCACAGAATTCTGGTAGAAGCAAGGTAGAAAATATGGAAAGGCATGATGAATGGAAGATGTTGGGGAAGACTAATTTTAGTTTTTCTTTTATATGCTGACTTCAATTTGCTTGGCCCACTACATTTCCTGTTTTTCCTTAGTTAGTGTCAAGACTGATTCGTACTTTCACCTACATTTCTTCTTCGCTCACAGCTTGACAAATACAGGGAGCGGGTGGTTGGAATTCAAGGGAGGGAGAATCGTATTCAAGCATTTTTCCACACCATGGGACCTTGCTGGCATCCCAAGGACACACCGAGCAGATGCCCCAAGGTGGCTGGTTGCTTCCCATAAAAAAAATGAAGAGCTGCCATAGGTGGACATTTGGGACTGTGGGTAGGGAAAAGGGGGAATTAACTAATTAGCTTGTTTTTGTGTGGGAAAACCAGAGCTGGTTTCGCATCTTCTGTGTTAATGTGGTTCATTCAGTGAAGTTTATGCTCTTGGTAAATAATAATGTCCCAGGAATTTCTTTTTTTGGATTTGCCAGTGGCAGCTGAGGTTCCTTGATCAGGCATCTCCCCGGTAGCAGTGGGGTTGCCACCTGGCTATGTCCTGGTGTAAGAGGATTGACCGCTGCTTCCCCTAGCAGTCCAGTTCGAGGGTCCACCCAACAGCCTGGTGTACTCCAGGTTTAGAATTGTATGGAGAGCCATAGAGCGATGTACCCAGAGGGCGCCCGGCTCAGCCCAGTCTGGAGGGGGCTGCCGGGGGAGCAGCTGGTGCCTCTCCATGCTGAAGGGGCTCCAGAGCCGCAAAACCTGGATGCTTTCGTGCAGGCGCTGAGAGAAGGTTCCAGGACCCCATGGCAGCCCAGTGGGCAAGGAACTGCATCCGCTCCCTGCAGCAGGGAGACCATTGGCAGAGTACATCCAGGATTTTCAGAGCATGGTGGGGCATCTGAGAGATTGGCCCAAGCTGATCTACCAATTCTGAGAGGGGTTGGACAAGGAGCTGTAGCACAACTGCCTACCCCGAGGAGAGCCCTGAGACCTTCGAGCCTGGTACCAGCAGCCCACTGTCACGAGTGACTCTTTCACCTAGTTGCTACTTTGCTCTCAGCTTGAAACAATTAGGAGGGGTGTGGTTGGAATGTCTGGGGAGGGGGGTGGAATGCCAAGACTCTGTCTGCAGATCAGGGGACCCTGCTGCCAGCCCCAAGGCACCAAGGTCATACAATGCAGATGCTTGGAGGATCCGGACTGTTCCCATAACAAAAGAAGCGAATTTAACTGGACAATGCAATGAACTGAGGGGATGGCCAAAGGGTCAGCTAAAATCACTGTGCCCTCAATGAAGGTAACAGTTATATGATGAGTGAAACTATCATTGTTTAGTAGAGTATCAGTGATAAAAATGAATGTGCTACCCAGAATGATGTTTTTTGCTTGAGACCATACCGTTATTGAAAAATACCTTTAAACAATGGCTAAAAGACTTAGCAAGGTTTGCATAGCAAGGGGGAAACACAAAAGTAAAATAAAAGATTTACCCAGGATGTAAAAGAGGAAGAATGGGGTATACACATACATACAACCTTAAATACTACTTTGCTGCTTGTTTAATTTGGTGGAATGAATGGATATTGCTAAGAAATAAAAGAATGGTGCAGATGGAAGATGATAATTTGAGGTTTGGGGGACATGTTTCTTATCCAATGACAAACTGAAAGTAAATGTAGATTTTCAGAATCATTACCTGATAACAGACTATTAGAATATGAAATAAATACAAACCCAGACTGTGTCCAAAGTTACAATTATTGATATGCACAGAAGTAATTTTTATAGAATAAAAACAGCAGATAAAGAACAATAGTAACAATGAAGATTTATTAATAAATGATAAGAAATTAAGAAAAGACAAGAGAACAATTAGCAACAGGATGACATTCTTTTCAATATAAAGAGATGACAGAGAAGTTCAATATCACCAAAAAGACAATCAGAATCGAGAAGAGGAAAACTGAATTTACAACACAGTAGAATTATGTACAAGTGATAATCATACATATAAAAACTAAAATGTATAAGATAGTGTGGTGAAATGGTTTGCAAATTTTAGCATATAATGGTAGTTGTACTTCACATGAACTTGATACTATTCTTCTGTTGATGCAACCCAGGACTGCAATGGCTTTTTTGGTAGCTGCAGCACCCTCCTGGCTCATACTTAAGTGGATAATCCACTGGGACAGAGGTCTTCAAATTTGGCAACTTTAAGACTTGTGGACTTCAACTCCCAGAATTCTCTGGGAGTTCTCTGCTGGCTAGAGAATTCTGGGAGATGAAGTCTACAAGTCTTAAAGTGGCCATGTTTGGGGACCCCTGCACTAGGACATCAGATTGAAGAATGTTACCACAGACTTCAGCTGAGAGTGTAGCCTCTGAATGTAGATGTAAGGCGTCTCCTCCCCTCCCCCTCCCTTAAGACCAAGTTAGGGTCGGAGATGATTCTGGTGATTATATCTACCACGTCCGCAAAATTTCCTTACTGAAAGCTGAGTTGAGACTGAAATCTGGACTGCAAGTCACAAGCATCAGATAATCTTTGGAAAATACTTTTCAATGCTATTTATTCTCCTAGAATGAAAATAATGCTGCTTTTTACTGATACGATTTGGGTAGTCGTTAAGCCTTCTGTGCTATATTCAATTTGTATGGATGGGAAAAACAGAAGACGGGTTCTCTTCTCATAAAAAAGTGTCCCTCTGAATAGTAATATTTGTGATTTTCTGTCACTTGGAGAAGTGAGAAGCATAACATTGCAATGATAGTGCTTGGGGGTGAGCAGGAATCTTTACATTTGAGCCGGTACAGAATAATTACAGCTTTTATCACAGCTCCCTAAATAACCTTTGTTTAAAGCTCCACAAGTGGACATATTTATTTAATTTGAACATTCAGTCCGTGTATTTCCCCCAGCCTTTGCTTTGGGGATCACTGCAATTTGCATCTACCAATACTGGCACTCAACTTAAACAAATTACTTTCTTTCCAAACTGCCTGGGAAGTATCTTGAACTTAATGGACTATAACATTTATGAACATCTGAGTTCTTTTCTCAGCAGCTGTACAGGGTTATTGATGATCTAATTGAAATGCTGGCAAATATATTCCAACAGTAGATGGGAAGCAACAGACTACCCAGGGAGGCCCTGGAGCCTAGCAAACCGTATGGTGTGCGTGCAGATTATAAGATGCACGCAAGAGAACCTTGCCTGTGTCAAAACCATGACAAGCTAGTTTTAATAAGAAACTGCAAGGCCCAGTCTCTGTCAGATGTCCACACCGGTGTGAATCAGGCTGCTTCCTTCTGTGCTCTTGCCTGCTCATTGAGAATTTTTCCATAGCTTTTTTGTTGCTGCTGCAGCTGCTGTTGCTGCTTGCTAACCCATTAGTGAGCTCGCCCAAATATTGAGGTGGAGCCAAAAGACAGGTAATAAAGATCGCACAAAGATAAGCTGATCACAAAGTTCCTGCTACTACTATGACAGCCACAGTGCCAACAGCTGATACACAAGGGGTAGTTTTCAAGAAGCTTCTGGCTTCTGCTGTATTGCCAGGCCTTGAGTTCTTGTGGTCTTTCTTTACCCACAACCATCAACAGCAAAGTTGGCTCCCAAATTGTCAAAGGGTGCCTGGTTACCATTGTATAAGGTTCCAGCCATTTCCCCGAACCATTGAAATGCCAAAGAGAGTGAGACTCGAGACTCAGCTTGCAAAAAATATCAGCTTTTATTTATGACCGTAGCAAACAAAACTATATCCAAAGCAAATGCATGTAAGGAATATCCACTCCCTTCAAGAGGGGCTCAGAGTGTTATATACATTTTAGGCATATAAATCCAATAAACCTAACCTAACCTAGGCAGATAGAAACAAAGTTTATCCAATCAGAGACAAAGGTTCGTTACCAACATGATCTTTAAAGCGTTCTTTTGTTCACGCTCCTGTCTCTGTCTACCTTTTCTATGGAGTATTCCTATAGCCTTGTGTAGGGAGGAGGTGGCTGCTCCCCTTTGCCAAGTTGTTTTTCCGGCAGAATGCTTTAAGGATTTATGAGCCAAGAAAACTCCCTAGTTTGGTTTCTTTATCTATGGGGCCTGATATTCCCATGTAACAATTTTTTCTATGTTTTCAAGAATGTGCCTAGCTTTGAAGCCAAGAATAGAAGCGAGAGGCAACAGTAAGATAATATTTGCAGTAATGCCATCCAGTATTAAGGTTACAATTTGCTAGGCTAGAAAACTGATTTCTGACAGTATACAATAATATAAGCAGAAGCCAATCACAAAGCTTAATTCTTAATAAATGCTTTCTAGCAGTATACATGTCAGAAGAAAACAGCTACTATTGGTTTAATCAGTAAAAATTATATAGTAACATAAGCAATTCATAATAAAAGAAAGCTCCTGAGGGCTCCTGAACGCTCTGGAGGGCTAAAATCGGCCCTACAAACAACCTGGAAGTGACTTCCAGATTGCTCGTAGGGTCGTTTTTTGCCCTCTGAAGGCTTCAGGGAAGCTCCTGAAGCCTCCCGAGGGCCTCCTTGGGAGGGCCAAAAAAGCATGCAAAAAATGGGGGGGACGCCTGTCATGCATGCATGTGTACTGTGGGGATCGCGCATAGCATTATGGGTTCAGCACGCCCATGCACGACCCCCCTGCGCTCCCCCCGCTTATGGCACGCAAGCCAAAAAAGGTTCACCATTGCTGCCTTAGGGGATATTTTGCATAACTCCCAAGGGAGACAAAGCTGAAAAGAACAGCTTTGTCAGTTTAGCTCCCGCATTCAGTCCACATTGCTGAATCCTTTCCCCTCTCCCAGCCTGGTGGAGTGAAACAGACACAAAAAATGTCGATTGAGTTTTGACACCTTATTGGACATTTTTAAATCAAGAGTGTCATTCAAGAGACAATCTCTGTGACACTTTTAGAAGCACATCACATATCAAGTATCTTGCACATGCCAGAGTATCCCAAAATAATTCCAAAGCTTGGTTGCCTGGTATACAACTCAGAGAACTCTACTCTAATTGGGTCAGGGCCCTTCCAGCTCTGACCCTTCTTTTCAGGGTCACACCCTGAGCCTCGGTGGTCCTTGCCTATAGGTTTATCTGGACCAGCACTCAAGCAAGAGTGGTCTTATGGCACCATAGTGAAGCTGGGATCGCAGAGAACTGGAATGAAGCAACAGAGCTGCTTGGGCTCATGCCTGCTATGTGGACATTGATTCCATTCTTGTTCCTCCATGGTCAAGTGGAAGCTAACAGGAGCCAACAATCCTGAGGTGGTGTGTCTTCAACCACCCTCTATCCCACCCTGTCTTCTAGGACAGCTGCTTAAGCAGCCTCTCTTTCCCACCTTCCGATGGTGTGACTCTGCTACAATAGCTTTCCATCTGTCAAACCCTCTGAAAGGCTCCCTCCCACAGCTGAGGGCCTCTTCAATCAATGCAAATTGCCCTCATCAGCCGAGGGGTCTGAGGTGAAGGCGACTCCCCTCCACTTGGGCCTGATAGATTGCTGAGCTCTTGCTCACATTAATCAAGGAGAAGGAAAAGGCTTTGGCCCAGAAGAAAACAGATGCCTCAGAAGAATTCTCCTATGCAAAACAGAGGCATTAAGATGGAGCCAGCAAGTCCAAACAGGGGACCTGGGGAAAGAGAATGCTTCCCATGAGAAGTTCCAGCTTCCAGCATTTTACAGAAAACTGAGGAACAGCAGAAACATTGACCTCTTTGCTTTTGTGGGGCAGGTGGAATGGCCCAACTGTTTTGACTGTCTTATTCACAGTGTGAGATCCAGCTTGATGTGGCGGAGACACCAGGCTAGAAACCAGGAGACCCCGAGTTCTAGTCCCACCTTAGGCCAGCCTTGGGCCAGTCACTTTCCATCAGCCCTAGGAAAGAGGCAAAGGCAAACCGCTTCTGAAAAACCTTGCCAAAAAAACCCTGCAGGACTCTTCTGGGCATTCTTCAAGAATTGGACATGATTGAAGGGAGGGAGAAACAATTCGCAGAGTAAGGAAATTCTTAGAATGAAAGGCGAAGGGTTTCATCCAATACACTTCACCTAATGACTGCATTAAGCCAGACTGAATCATGAGCAAACCGGAGAGGCTCAATTCGTCTGACACTCTGGCTACAACAGTCCAGGTACTCTTGAAGTGAAAATACATTGCCTTGATCTTTGAAAGGTTTTTGTCTGAATACAAATATTTTGGATACCCTATGAAACCTGGAGAAGAGACAGGAGCCAACAGCTCTCATCACATTTCTAGCTCAGCAGATTGCAAGAACCTCAAGCACATCATTGGGGAGGGGGATTAAAGGCATAGGTCCGTGATAGTGAACCTATGGCACACGTGCCAGAGGTGGCACACAGAGCCCTCTCTATGGGTATGTGCATCATTGCCAGCTGCTCTTCTAGTTTCCGGCATGCCAGCCAGCTGGTCTTCAGGAGTGCTGGAGTGCTGGAAAACAGTCTGCAAATGGCCCGAAAAACAGCCTGAAAACGGCCCAGAAAATAGCCTGAAAATGGGCATGCACATGCTGGCCAGTTAGTCTTCGGGTGACCGGTGCTCAGGCACATGCAAAGACCAGCTGGCCAGCACACGTGTGTGCTGGAAACCTAAATACCAGTTGGCTGGCATGTGCATGCGCAGGGTCCAGCTGGTCTTTGGTTTTCTGGCGCTCTGGCATGCGCACATACACATGTGTTCCAGTTTGGGCACTCGGTGTCGAAAAGGTTTGCCATCAATGTGGGAGGGACAATATTTGACCCTTCTTGTCCTTAGAAGTTAGGGGAGGTTCTCAGGCGGGGCTTGGGGGAGCATCGTGCCCCAGGATGGCTCAATGATACTAGCCCATGCCCTGATCCCCACTGCAATAGATTTAGAGAAATGAAATTGCTGTGTTAATTGCCCGCCAGCTTCCAGACCCAGATCAAAGTGCTGACCCCACCCCCACCCCTGTACTTCCTGCTCCCTAATATTTTTAATTCACATTGTTGTATTTTTATTTTTTTATTTTTATTGTTTCGTTGTATACACTTTCCTGCTTGAGCAGGGGTAGGGCTAGACGACCTCCAAGGTGCCTTCCACTCCATTATTCTTTGCTATTGTTATGTTTACATTTGTTGCATCTTTTTTTTTTTTGTTTTACCATTGAAAGCCGCCCAGAGTGGCCCCACAGCAAGATGGACGACAAATAAATTGAAGAAATAAATAAGTATGAAATAAAAAACAGCTTGGTAGAAACCAGTTTCTTTAAAATGTTACATCAGGATTGTGACAAGTTCAAATAGGTGGATGTATACTAACTTTGTTGTAGCTTTAACCTCCTGCGAGAAAATAGTAGTCCTCAGATTACAACAGAAATTGGGACTGGACTTTCCGTTACTAAGCAATGCAGTCATAAAGAGTGGCATCTAGTGAACACATTGCTTAGCGATAGCAGTCTTGCTATTCCCCATTCCAATCATTAAGTGGAGCCCAGCTTGAACACGTTTGGTTGTTCATCTTTTTTTTTCAAAAGTCCTCAACTAGCTGGACTAAGATCAACAGAGAAGATGCTGCTGAATTAGCAACCTTAAAATATTGGTTGAATTGGAAAAACTAGAAAAAGTCAAAATACTCCAGGAATCATCCTGGGGAACAGCACATCTCACCCAAGGAGAGTGCTTGATTTTTGGAGAAAGATACAGAGCCACTACCCCACAATTCTTTGCTTAACACTCATCCAGCCTTGCCGGGGGGGGGGGGGGCGTTTCACGGCCAACCTTAGGTATTGGGACACTATTTTTACAAACCATTAGCTCCTGCCAGGACTCTGGTTTGCTCTTGCCTCCCGAATTGGCCCTTGGCTACCTACCCAGCTGCCAATTGGCCCTTCTGCAAACCCAACAAGTGTCACCCATGGAGCCTATCCTTTCCTGAGCTGCTTTCCTTTGAGGAGGGCTGGGTGTCCAGAACCCTATCTGCCTATGTGTCAAGAAGCAGGCAGGTCCTCTGCAGAAATGCTGGCAGCCAGATATGGTGAAGCCGGCTTGTCTTTCTTTTCCAGTGGGAAGAGATGTGACTGCTGTGCCCCTCCCACTGGCCCAAGTCTCCTTTCTACCAAATTTCAGAAAATAGAAATAATTTGTGCAAGTCAGCAGCAGCCAGTAAGAGAAAAACATCAAGAGCTTTGGAAATCAGTTAGACTTGGCATGCCTCTGCAGTGGTCTACATCAGTTCTCCTGTTTTAATTGCTCTCCTTTGTTTCCCAAATAATTTAGTAAAATTCCTCCTTTGGTCATTCTGCAGATGGAGGGATGCACCAGGGAAGAAATTCTCCAACTTGAAAAGAAGCACATCTCGTATTCTTGGGTTTGTGTTCCCAAAATGCTTAGAGACACCGGCCAGCTAGGGGTCTGGCAGCTGCATCTTCTTAGCTACATTTAAACATGAGTAACTTATGTGAATATGTCTGTTTGTTGAGGTTTTGAACCTGGACCCTAATCTTGGATACAGAAAATGTGTAGTTTTGTCACTGCACATGAAGGAAGAGATTGTAGGCCTGGGAAAGAGACAGAACAAGCCGAGTATCTGGATTGGAGCAGCTCCATAGAGGAAAGAACATCCCCTCAGCCAATTCAGGGCAAAGAGCATCCCTTTCTCAGTCTGCAAAGGGTAAGAACACGTAGTCCTCAACTTATGACCATTCAAAGTTACAACAGCGTTGAAAAAATGAACCAATGAACATGTGTCATATAAGCGTTTCAGGATCAGGTGATCAAATTCTGCCACTCAGCCACTGGCATGCATTTATCACAGGCGCAACGTCCCCCTTTGCAAGCAAAGCCTATGAGGAAGCCAGAGTCACTTAACAACCACATCACTAACTTAACAACCACAGTGATTCACTTAACAACTACGATAAGAAAGATTGTTAAATGGACAACTCACTTAACTGTCTCAGTAACAAATATTTGAATCGTGGTCGTACGTTGAGGGCTACCTGTACACAAAAGGTCAGATTTCACTGGACAACAATGAGAAGTGAACAGTCTGTTCAGGAAGCAAGATTTAAAACAAATCAGAAGGTGCCAAGGCCTCTGTGGTAAGCCAAGTCTACTCAGGAGTAAGATCCTCAAACTGGTATCCTAAAGCAGAATCCAGGATGACTTTCTTGGTCTTTTTTCAGTTACTGCAACTTTTACTAAGACTAAACCTGAATCTGAGCTCCCTTCAGTTTTATGTTCCTGACATCCAATAATTATTTTTTCATTTAAGAGATGTTAGTTTTTAAGTGAACATCGCATAGTTTATGATCTGTATTTCTCCGCTTTGATCATGCCTTCAGCAGATCAGCTCACATGTCCCGAGGTGAAGAGAAATTAAGAATAAATGCAAATGCTCTGCATTGCGAGAGACGGTGGAGACGTCTGGAGCCCCTCCTGATGAATCACTCTGGTAGCCCTCCCCACCCTTGGTACAATGTTCTCGCCTTTAATACACTTCGGGGAGTTTGGTTTTACAAATAAGGCACAGATCTCATCTGGAAAGCAGCACATTGTCATTCTAAATGGATTGAAGTGTCCCTATACAGGTAGTCCTCAACTTACAACAGTTCGTTTAGTGACTGTTCAAAATCAAACAGCCCGGAAAAAGTGACAATGACTGATTTTCACACTTTTCAACATTGAAGCATCCTCCTGGTCTCGTGATCAAAATTTTGCTACTTGGCAACTAGCATGGATTTATGATGGTTGCAATCAGGTTCTCCATTGGCGGCCTGGCACCTTGCTGGGTTCCTGCCATCAAAGGGGAAATGAGTGGGGAGGCATTTGGGAAAATGTACACCTGTGCACCAAATGGTGGGAAATGGGGAGATGGTGGTGGGAAATGGGGGAGGGGGGAGTGACAACAGAAGAAGACCAGATTACCAAGCCGGCTTGTACCAGGATCTTCAAGGCCGTTTGCCCTGTGAATGGAATGTTACCAGTTTCAGACCTCAGAGTTTCTCAAAACATCACACCGGCATCTGATTGGCTGGCCGGGGGTCTGGTCATGGGAGGAGTGATTGAGAGTTGGAAAGCATAGCTCTGTATTTTGTTTGGGAACACCAGATTCTGCCTGGCTTTGCTGCAACCAGTTTCTTACCGTAAAAGTTCCTCTGTTTCAATCAAACGGGGTCACGAGTCCTACTTTCCGGAGAGAGCAGACTGGGGCAGGCCTGACAGGCTTGGGGTCATGCGATCCTCTTTTGCGACCATCTGACAAGGAAAGTCAGATTTGCTTAACACTAACTTAACAACTGCAGTGAGCCACTTGGCAAGAAAGACTTTTTTTTTTTAGGAAAAAAAAACCCTTTATTGAAAATTTAAAACAATAAAATACAAATACCTTTAACAATAATTTTGTATAAGCTACAATCTTTTTTGACAGTACTAACATAACTATTTGTTATTCAAATACATTTTTATACATTCCTATATCTATACATCTATGTTTCTAAGATGTACAATTCATGTTCCTATTATTTATCCAATGATACCAGTTTTCCATCGACCATGGTATCCTTCTGCGATGGTTACGGGAGGTGGGAGTGGGAGGCACCGTTCTAAGGTGGTTCTCCTCCTACCTCTCGGGCAGGTCGCAGTCGGTGTTGGTTGGGGGACAGAGATCGACCCCTAGGCCCCTCAAATATGGGGTGCCGCAGGGTTCGGTCCTATCCCCCCTCCTGTTCAATATCTACATGAAGCCGCTGGGTGAGATCATATGCCGGCATGGGATTAAATATCATCACTATGCGGACGATACTCAATTGTATCTGTCCACCCCATGCCAACTTAGTGAAGCAGTTGAAGTGATGTGCCAGTGCCTGGAGGCTGTCAGGGTCTGGATGGGAGCGAACAAGCTTGCACTCAATCCTGACAAGACCGACTGGCTATTGATGTTGCCTCCCAAGGATGGTCCTGACATACCACCTCTTAGCCTGGGGGGCAAAGTTATTCACCCCTCGGAGAGGGCTCGCAATTTGGGTGTCCTCCTGGATCCACAGCTGACGTTAGATGTTAGAACACCATTTGTCGGCTGTGACCAGGGGGGCCTTTGCCCAGGTTTGCCTGGTGCACCAGTTGCGGCCCTATCTGGACCGGGAGGCACTTCGAATGGTCACTCACGCCCTCGTCACCTCAAGACTTGATTACTGTAACGCACTCTACATGGGGCTGCCCTGAAGAGTGTCCAAAGACTACAGCTGGTCCAGAATGCAGCCGCACGAGCGATAATGGGTGTACCTAGATACACCCATGTTACACCTATCCTCCGTGAGCTGCACTGGCTTCCCATTGGTCTCTGGACCCACTTCAAGGTGCTAGTCGTTACTTTTAAAGCCCTACATGGTATTGGACCTGGCTACCTGAGAGACCACCTCCTGCCATTCACCTCCCAATGACCAATAAGATCATACAGGTTGGGCCTCCTCCGGGTGCTGTCGACCGGACAATGCCGGCTGGCGGCTCCCCAAAGGAGGGCCTTCTCTGTAGCTGTACCGGCCTTGTGGAACGAGCTACCCGCAGAGATCCGGACCCTCACCACTCTCCCGGCCTTCCGTAAAGTGACCAAGACCTGGCTGTTCCGGCAGGCCTGGGGTTGTTGATTAATTTCCAGCCCCACCTGATGGAATGGATGTTGTATTAATTTTTAACATTGTATTTTTTAAATATTTTAAATGTTTTTACTTTGTTGTGAGCCGCCCAGAGTCCCAAGGGAGTGGGCGGCATACAAATCTTATTAAAGTTCAAAGTTCAAAGTTTGGAAAACTGTATAATATTCTGAGTCTTCCTTGTCCCTTAACTCAACAGTGAGGTCAACAGCCCCAGGCCTGCCAGAACAGCCTCGTTTTTACAGCTTTCCTGAAGGCCATGAGAGTGGGTATGGTCTGGATCTCTGGGGGTAGCTGATTCCAAAGAGTCGGAGCAGCCACAGGGAAGGCTCTCCTCCGGGGGCCCGCCAGCTGACACTGTCTGGCTGATGGCATTTGAAGGAGGCCCAATCTGTGGGATCTTACTGGGCGCTGGGAGATATGTGGCAGTAGGCGGTCTCGAAGGTATGCTGGCCCTAAGCCATGTAGGGCTTTAAAGGTAATAGCCAACACCTTGAATTGCGTCCGGAGACCAATTGGTAGCCAGTGCAGCTCGCAGACGACAGGTGTAACGTGGGTGTACCTCGGTGCACCCAATATCACTCGCGCGGCCGCATTCTGGACTAATTGCAGTCTCCGAACGCTTTTCAAGGGTAGCCCCATGTAGAGCGCATTGCAATAATCCAGCCTTGAGGTGACAAGGGCGTGAGTAACCGTTTGAAGTGTCTCCCGATCCAAATAGGGCCGCAATTGGTGCACCAGATGAACCTGGGCAAAGGCACAGGTCACAGGTCACAGCCGATAGATGATGTTCCAGTTTCAGCTGCGAATCCAGGAGGACCCCCAAATTGCAGACCCTTTCTGAGGGGCATAAATTTTCACCCCCCAGGGTTAAGGATGGACTGGCTAAGCTGTCCTTCGGGGGCAGCATCCAAAGCCACTCAGTCTTATCGAGATTGAGCCCAAGTTTGTTCACCTCCATCCAGATCCTAACAGCCTCCAGGCATCGGCACATCACGTCCGCCGCTACACTGAGCTGGCACGGGGCAGAAAGATACAGTTGAGTATCATCTACGTATTGATGGTACTTTACCCCGTGCTATCGCATGATCTCACCCAGCGGCTTCATGTAGATGTTAAATAGGAGGGAGGACAAGATCGAACCCTGTGGCACACCACATTTGAGGGGCCTAGGGGTCGACCTTTGCCCCCCGACCAACACCGACTGCGACCTGTCAGAGAGGTAAGAGGAGAGCCAACGTAAAACTGTGCCTCTCACTCCCACCTCCCCTAGGCGTCGCAGAAGGATACAAGGATACCATGAGCCCAAAGTTTGGGCTCAGTTGTGGTCATAAATCGAGGACTATCTATATTTACAGAGAAAGCTATCCGGTATGATATACTGTATTAATTGAGCCTCTAGGGTCATTTAAAATAATTTAATAACTTAAGATAATTTAAACTGCACTAATTATACTGCAGTTTTCTTAAGTAAAAAAAAATACCGTATTTCTCAGATTATAAAATGAACCTTTTTCCCTCAAAAGAGAGGCTGAAAATCTGGGTGCGTCTTATACACTGAATACAGCATTTTTTGCCTCCTGAAACCCTGCCCCTTCACCAAAATGGCCGTGCAGAGCCTTTAGGAGGCTTTCAGAGAGCTTCTGGAGGCTGGGGGAAGGCAGAAACGAGTTAAAAATGGGCCGTTTTTTGCTCAATTTTGCCCCCCCCAAACTCCCAAGAGTACTCTATAAGCCTCCTAAAGGCTATGCATGCAATTTTCTTTCACAAAAAAGGGCCCGTTTTCATGAAAAACGGGCTATTTTTTGCTCATTGGGGGGACACCCCCCAGGAGCACTCTGCAAGCCCCCTAAAAGCTATTCATGCCTTTTGGGGGGGGGGCCTGTTTGTGAAAAACGGGCTATTTGGGGGAGGTTTGCACAGTGCAAAAACTTTTTTTTATTTGCCTCTACAAAACCTTGGTGTGTCTTATACTCCAAAAAATACAGTAGTCACACTACTCAAGGATGCCCCTCCAATCTTCTAAGGAGGAATGGGAAGCAAACCTGGCTCTGAAGCCGCATCCTGGAAAGAGACCAGATGCCATCTTCCAAGGGTGGGTGCACAAAAGGTCTTTACTTGCCAGCTCCTCTGCCCAGGCCTTCCATGTGGAGTCTGTGCTAAGAGGACGGATGCTGCTTGAATTCTTCCCCTCATTCATCATCACTGCAGAAAATACACAGCCTCGCCTGGAGGGACGTTTTCAAGAATGGAGCTGAAGAAAATGATGACTAAAATAAAGTGACTGACAGAAAAGTCCTAAACTTGGCAACAGTCTTTGACTTTGCTTCAAAATTCTTTTTGAAAAGAACCCACATGCGAAATTGCTGACTTTGCAGAAAATTTGCAAGATATTGCAAAGAATCAAAGACCTGGGAAAGGAAACGAAGGAAACATCACCTTTGGCGGAAAGACCCTGGGAAATTAAAAACTGTGTGGCCCAATATCTAGACTAGACTAATCAGTGACAACTAAAAGAGCTGCCTTTTCAAAAGCAGCAGAGTTTTATCCAGCTGGGAGAATATTACTAGGCATGAAAAGACTTCAGTCCATTCAAGACACCTGCAGACAAACATGATTTTACCAGTGAAGGAGAATATTTGTAACTCAGAGCTGAAATGAGGGGTCCTTGGTGCTTTCTGAGCTTTGGTGATTTTCTTGCAGAGATTTCATTACCAGATTAGGTAACATAATCAGTTCTAATAAAGGTTGGGCTTGCTCTCAATTTATATTCTAGTGACTTGCCCTGTCATTGTGGTCTTGGAAATCCGTTGATTGATTCTGTTTACTGTTAGCTTGTTTGTCAGTTTCTTGATTGGAGTATAGTTTACTTCTTGAAGGACTGATTGATTGTTAGTCTGATGTTAAGCTTAATATTAATCTATGCTCACCTGAATGTTGATTGCTGGGGGGGGGGGGGTCTTTTTAACAGAATAATAGGGCTGTAAGGGACCTTAAAGGTCTTCTAGTCCAAAGCAGGAGACCCTAATACCATTGCAAACAAATTACTGTCCTATCTTTTCTTTAAAACGTCCACTGATGGCGCACCCACAGGTTCCAAAGGAAGCTTTTCCACTGGTTAATTGTTCTCACAGTTAGGAAATTTTTCCTTAATTCTAGGATGCTTCTCTCCTTGATTAGTTTCCATCTGTTGCTTCTTGTCCTGCCTTCTTTGAAAGGAAGGTGCTTTGGAAAATAAATTGACCCCGTCTTCTTTATGGCAGCCCCACAAATATTGGAAGATGGCTATCATATGTCCCCTTCTTTTCACTAGATTAGGCATACAGAATGCAGGCAAGCAGAAAAAACAATTACTGCCAACCTGCCTTCCATTGAGGGCCTGTACACTGCACGAATCAAAAAGGGGGCCATGAAAATATTTACAGACCCCTCGCATCCTGGACATAAATTGTTTTAACTTCTACCCTCAAAACGACGCTGTAGAGCACTGCACACCAAGACAACTAGACACAAGAACAGTTTTTTTCTGAATGCCATCACTCTGCTAAATAAATAATTCCCCCACCACTGTTAAACTATTCACTAAGGCTGCAATTCCATTACTATTAGTCCTCTCATCCTTCCTATTACCCATCTCCTCCCACTTATGACTGCATGACTGTAACTTTGTTGCTTGTATGCTCACAATATTGATATTTATTGTTTTCTTTTTAAAAAAAAGTTTTTTATTGAACACAAATTAAAACGTTGGACACATTGTAACTGTCCTGGCAAAAGTCTTTGCCATACATACTAAAAAATAAAGTTAAACATTATAACTACCATGCTTATTTACAATTGGTCTATTCAGTATTTACAAATATAAAAATCTTGTATTTCCAACCATGTTGCTTTGTATTGATTGTTTCCTGATTGCTTATTTGTACCCTATGACTATCATTAAGTGCTGTATCTTATAATTCTTGATGAATGTATTTTTTATGTACACTGAGAGCATCTGCACCAAAGACAAATTCCTTGTGTGTCCAATCACACTTGGCCAATAATGAATTCTATTCTATACCCAGTTCCTGCAACCATTCTTCATGTTTTAGCCTCCAGCCCCCTAATAATCTTTGTTGTCCTTCTCTGTACTCTTTCTAGAGTTTCATCTTTTTTATATTGTTGCTACCAGAACTGGATGCAATATTCTAAGTATGATCTTACCAAGGCATTATAAATCAGCACTAACACTTAACACAACCTTGATTCTATCCCTCTGCTGATGCAGCCTATGATTGTATTGGCTTTTTTGGCAGTGGCTGCACACTGCTGGCTCATATTTAAGTGATTGTCCACTAAGACTCCAAGATTCCTCTCACAGTTACTACTCTTAAGCCAGGTACGACTACGTTTTCCCTTTTTGTTCCCTTTTTGGCTTGTTGAATATCTATTGAGAGACCAACCCCGCTCCTTACTACTACTTATGTTATCTAGTTGGGTAATGAAGTATCTGTAAACAAAAAAACACTCCAGCTCAGAGAGCACCAAGAACCCTTCTAACGTGATTATTTATTTATTTAAGATAAAATTCAGCGCATTACTGAGAACTGAGTCTGGGCATCCCTAGTTAGACCAATCTAGCAAAAGAAAAGTTAGTTGCTCCACTGGCAACTAAACCATATAATCCAGCCTCCCCTCTCCAAAGCATGGACACCAAATACCTTCTATCAAAATAGTTGAAAAGTGAAGTTATTCATTCCTCAACAAAAATGATATTTTTCTGCAGAAAATAAAATACCATTCCCAAACTGCAGATTTAAGTGCCATAAATCTGTTCTTCTCTGCCTATTTCATGGCTCTCAAGCTGTGGTGTCCTATAACATGACTAACTTGTGATTAAATTCAGAATCATGGGTAGCACTGCAAAACAAAAATAGGCAGCTAAATTTAATAAAGAAATAAAAATGCCATCCTTTTAAGGGTGATCTTTTGGTTTATGAGGGAAAATCATAAAAGCATCTCACTCCCTTTGAGTTTCCCTCGATTCTCTTCCTTCCTTCAGCCTTCTTGCTGGGCTGCTCTAGGCCTCCCCCCAGATCTCCTTCCCACTCAAGAAATGATGGGCAGACCCTTAGAAATAACTCCCTCCACTCAGCTACCCCGCCCGATGTCAGAGCTTCCTGCTGAAGTTCAGATAACAAGCAGGCAGCCTTTCAATAATGCATTTTCCTCTTAGCTGCTTTTGCTATCGAACCGAGTTCCTCTGAAAAGGAAGCTCAAACAACAAAGTTTCTCAAACATGAAACTCCTGAACTGAGAACAAAAATAATGCTGGAGAGCGCCAAGAAATCAATGCAGGCATTTCGCAGGCCTTTGTTGCCCCTCTGCTATGGGTTGGCTTGAGCCCCTTGGGGATGTGTTGGAGACCTGAACGGAATCCTCCCTCCCTCTATCAGCGAGAGAAGCTGCTGGCCTACAAGCCCCATTATTATAAAACAAAGACTGCAGTTATCTAACATGTGATTGAATGGAAACAACTTGTGTGCATCTGCTTCTGAGAGGGTCTGGAAGTTAAAGCAAGCCTGAGTAGAGTCTGGGGGTCTTCCCACAGCCTTGTTGCAATCTAAATCCTCTATAGGCCCGTGGTGGCAAACCTATGGCACCAGCTCAGCTCCACCGCGCATGTGTGTGCCTCCCTCCGGCCAGCTGATTTTCAGGTCTCTGCCACGTATTCACGGGGGGGAGGAGGTTCATGCAGGAGACACGCATGCATGCAGGGAGAGTGGGAGGGTTGTGCATGCATGTGCATGGGTGGGGGGAGTGGGAGGGATGTGGTGCCCCCAACAGCCCTATTAGGCACAAAACAGGGTGCCCGGGGGGCATGCATGCAGGGGGGGTGCCATGCGCACATTGCATTATGGGTGTAGGCACACATGCACACACTTTTGGCACACAATGACAAAAAGATTATAGGCTCTTGGGCATGCACAATAACCTCAGATAGAAAGCGTCCAGAGTATAAAATAAAATATTCACCTTTAGCAACAATCAGTAATTAGTAAAAAATAAAACAAACAACCATTTTTTTTTTTAAATAAACCTCAGCAGCATTCAATCTATTCTTGGCTACTGTTGAGAGTTATCATCACGTGTAATGCAAAAAAAAAAAAAGGCTCACAGGAGACCTTGACCAGGTTTTCAAAGGCAACCAACTCGTGAGTGTGCCTGGTTTCTAAGAAAAGGTTGTTTCACAGTGTGGGCACAGTGGCAAAAAGCACCAACTCTGGACTCCATCCCCCAATGTCATGGGAGGAGGAAAACCAGTGGTTTTCCACAGACACACAGGTATGAAAGATTGGCATATCCCTCAACACCAACCCATATCAGACTTTAGGGGTTACAATCCACATTTTAAATCTGCAGCCAACACAAGGCCCACAAAATGGCTATCCAGCCATCCTGCATAGACTGGCATTGCAATAGGGATATTGCCAATCCTTACTCTCCCATAGCAATAATGTCATCAAATGATTGTGTCCTTATTTGCTTGGGCTAGGGCAAGTTAAGATGGATTTCTGGACTGCAGGAAAGGACCAGGCTGAGCAGGAGGGAAGGAGGGGTCAAATGTGTCATCAGACTCCAGTCCTTTCATGCCCACAAGATAGCTAAATCCAGCTCACCTTGAATTCCTTTGACACTTATCTACCACCAATTTGCCTTTACCATTAGTAGGTCAGATTCTTGTTGCAAGGGTGGGGAACTATGGCCCTTTTATGACTTGTGGACTTCAATACCCAGAATTCCTGAGCCAGCCAGAGGAAGCATGAAATGAACTTGTACTGATTTTGAATCTAACCCTGAGTCCAGATTTATTGTGCCTGACTTTGGCTTTGCTTCCCATATGCCTGCTAATACATCAATGGGTAGGAAAATAATCCATCAATCTCTCTTCAAATAAGCTGTGGATGAGGCAGTTTGGACAGATGTCTGGAACCAAACTTTTAGCTATCTGTCAAAATGCTGTGGAGAGATGGCTGCCTGAAAAACAGCTGGCAGGTCCTGGAGGGTGGTGGAGTTAGCATGAGAGATGGCATATGATCACTTGGCCCACTCTGACCTATCAATTGTCTTTCAGGTTTGTGCCATCACTCTGCTGAACCCTTAATTCCCAAAGTTCTATCTTATGTCTAAGTATGTTATGCCTACAGTATGGCTATACTGTACTGTTTTATCTGTCTCATCTGTTCCAATACTTCCTCTATTGGTATCATTATGATTATCCTTGTTATTATTATCACTTTGCTGTTTTGCATGTACATGCACCAGAGACAAATTCTTCATGTGTCCAATTCTATTCTATTCTATTCCATTCTATTCTTACTCTATATACACTACACTACTCTATTCTATTCTTATTCTGTATGTACATGAATATAAGTCTCCAATTAATATTTTTTTATCCGCTAAACAGACGATGTTTATAAAACATTTAACCCCATGCCTTATTTACTAAAATCATAAGCTGCTGTTTTTTTCCCTTTCTTTTATTGTGACCTTCAAGATCCAACATTTGCTTGCAAGCTAGCAAAGGAAGATAAGAAAAGAAATGTGCTCACATCTGCTGGTGATGTTTCTGACAAAAAAGGAAGAAACTGAGGACAACCTGCCCATGTTCTGAAACATCCTCCAGACAAGTCCTGCTTTGTGCTGGGCTGGACAGCAGCTGCAATCCTGCACATTTGAAGGGTGCGTAGTTGAAGGAGATGGCTTTAAAAGCGCCAAGAAAAAAGGAAGGAAGGGCTGAGTGGCTTAAAATAAAACAGAACTGCTGAGGATGACATTTCTTATGGCTGGGAAGTTCAACATGTAGAGAAGTACCAAAAGAGCATTTTTTTAAAAAAAAATGGAAAAGGGGTTTCAAAATCCACTTGAGCCTTTTAGAATTTGTCCTGGAAGCCTCAGTTTGCTGGCCATTTACTGAATGATGATAAATTGCAAATACTAATTTTACCACCATAATGGTGCTCATTCTTACTGCTGCAAATGGGCCCATAAGAGAGTTGAAATCTGAATTCTGAACATTGAAATGGCTCTCTAGCATGGATAGAGCAGGGAGGAAAGACACCTCCCTTTGTGAAAATAAATTGTTGGCAGATGACACGTTGCAAAAATTATTCATCCTGTTGAGCACAATCCTATTGTGTTAATTAGTGGCCTTGTGACAAAGTAACTTTCAAATGGAGCGTGATGTATTATGATTGGGTGCACTCACAACATGATACAGTGGATGGGATATTCTCCTTTAAAATCATTTAACTCGGTGAAAGTACATGGTGCCCATACCTGTAGCAATCTCAAGAGATGGAGTTTTCAAGAGACAAAACCGGAAGACTTGCAGAAGGACTGGACTGATATTTGAAGCCTCTGATTTATCTACAAAGGAAAAAATATTGTTTGTCATTGGGCATCTGCTGTGTATCTGAGTCTGTCACTTGGATAGAAGAATGCTTTTAAAAAGAAAATGTGATCAGATCAGCAGGAAAGGCACACCAGGGTTATGTGAGGTGATTGAAACATGGGTGACCATGAATAGGGACTCCCAATTTAGGAAAAGGCATCCATTTGAGACAGTAGGTGAGATGTTCTCCACTTAAATCATTTAACTCTCTGAAAAGTATACTCTGAGAGTATCCAATCTCTGGGATAATGCGCATGCGTGAGAACGGGAATGGCCGCTGAGCCTCATCGCTCCGACTGCTACAAGACAGTGAGTGACCAGTTTTGGCGGCCAGGACCCCTGATATGGTAATTGAGGGGTTCCTGTGGGACGCCAATGTTCGGGCTGTCCAGGGAGGTGGCTGTTTGAGGATGGGACTGCCTCTGAGTGGCCTCGAAACGGCGTTACCTCCTCCGGCGTGGTTTCCCTCGTCGGCCCTTTGGAACAGCTGGGAAGCGGCGGTGGCGGCTCTGTGCAAGAGGCGACGGCTTCGGCCCCGCTGCTTTGAGAGGTGCCGAACTTTTTCGCTGATTAGGCAGCACCGAGGGGTTGGTTTGCACCCCGAAGAGGGGGTGGGGAGCCCAGGAGAGATGCTTAGACTGGACTGGGAGACAGAGGAACTGGTTTCCTGTCCCCACCGCAGCTTTGCTGACTCCCCCCCCCCCCTGCATCCTGGCGCGGCGTTTTTCTTCCACCTCGCCGCTGTTCCTACAGGGCTTCACACTGCCCGACTATTTGCCTGCCTGGACTGGGACTGGAACTTTAGAAACCCAACGACAGGTCCTTTGTGGCAGCCAGTACCATCAATTGCTCCCGCTGCCTCAGGAGTGCTGTGCTGACCAGTATTATTGCTTTTTACTGAGTCACCTTACATCAGGCACCATTACTCCGGAGAGGCAGCGTGCTAGGAGCTCGGACTCCTCCCAGTGGCCACTACTGGTACCTTTTCTACTTCTTTGTCGTTGCTTTGCCATCTTTACCATCTCCTTAATTGGCACTTATCCACCCCACCTACAACTGCAGCCCTCAGAGTTTTACACCTACGAACAAACTATACCGGCTCAATCAGCATTACCTCTTGCTGCCCTAGTGACATCACTCCGGCCATCCAGACCCTACGTTCTGCTATACGTTTGGCAACCCGGATCCAACATCCTCGGCGGTCCGTTTAACCATCTGGACTTTTTTGGGATTTTGCGACCTTTCAGAGGGGGGAAACACCACCCTCCCCCCCCCCTGTATACCTTCAATGGATTGGAGCTGGGCTCTTAACTATTTTAACAGCTAACTGCCATAGGAAGGGAGAGGAGCAGAGTACCTCTCCCCTTCCCCCTTCTCAGTTTGTCCCATCCTAGATTGCGCAACTTAGTCTCCGCATTTTATGAATGAGATGTGAATGATGTGACTGTTGGTGTATGTGCCCACTTTTAACCCCTATCATTGTTGTATTTCTCTCTGTATTTTTAAATTGTTAGTGGGGACTGAATGGTGTTGTGATTGTGTATGTCTGAATAGGCTGGGGCCTCACCCAGGCACCCTCTATACTGAGTGCTCTACAGAAGTATTAGAGGGGCCTGGGTCAATCCCAGCCGCAGAATGCTTGTTTCGAAGGGCCTGCTGGAGCACGCAGGGGTTATGGGGGTGGATAGGGGGACCACGGACATGGGAGTGGGCCGGAGCATTACGGTCTTAACAGGGAGGGGCAGATATGGCGGGGACTTTAGGGCAGGCCATTACCGGGGAAGGAGGGCTCGCTACGTCACAGAGATCCCTCCTTCCGGCCCTATGAGTCCCACTCCAAGGCCAGGTGGTGTGAGTAATCAGGACCCTGGCCTCAGGCTGCTGTCGCTAAATGCCAGGTCTGTAGTTCATAAAGCTCCTCTCGTTCGGGACTTAATTTTAGACGAGAGGGCAGACCTGGCATGTATTACTGAGACCTGGCTGGGCCCGGAGGGAGGAGTCCCCCTCGTAGAGATGTGCCCAGAGGGTTTTCAGGTGCTCCATCAGCCGAGAGCTCAGAGAAGGGGTGGGGGTGTGGCCATTGTCTCTAGCACCTCGTAGGATCCCTACTCTGGAGCTTGTCGGGTGTGAGTCCCTGCTGGTGAAGTTGGACCTCAAGGGTCAAGTGGGTCTGCTGCTAACGTACCTGCCTCCTAACTGCGTTGCAGCAGCCCTCCCCTCGCTCCTCGAGTCGATAGCCGAGCTGGCAGTTGAGTTCCCCAGACTTATGGTTCTGGGGGATTTCAATTTGCCTTCGCTCGGTGAACACTCTGATGGAGCGCAGGAGTTCATGGCTTCCATGACAACCATGGGCTTGATCCAAGTAATCCGAGGACCAACCCACTCAGCGGGTCACACGCTTGACCTCGTATTCCTCTCGGAGCAGTGGAATTGTGATCTTGGTCTGAGGGGTAGCGAGATCTTGCCCCTGTCATGGTCAGACCACTACCTATTGAGGCTTGACTTTCGGAGACCAAACCCCCACTGTAGGGAGGAGGAACCGACCAGGTGGTTCCGCCCCAGGCGACTTATGGACCCTTTGGGGTTCCAGACGGAGCTTGGGGTTATCCCTGATACTCTCGCCCACAGTCCGGCGGAGACACTGGTTGCGGCCTGGAACTTGGCAGCGATGAAGTCTCTTAACCGGATTGCGCCTCTACGGCCGCTCTGAGGCAGTGGATCCCGGAGGGCTCCTTGGTTTACTGAGGATCTCCAGGAGAGGAAGCGCCAAAGGAGACGCCTAGAGCACTTATGGAGGTCCAGTAAATCCGAATCGAGCCGAGCACTTTTAACAACCTGCACCAGAGAATACATTCGAGCAATTAGGACGGCTAAGAGAACACACATTGCCTCTCTGGTTGCGTCTGCCGAGTCGCGCCCAGCCGCCCTGTTTAGGATAACCCGTTCCCTCCTAAATAGGAGGGATACGGGCGATCCGCTGCAGGGCAGGGCTGAGGATTACTTCCAATTCCTCGCAGACAAGGTTACTCGGTTCCGGGCGGACCTGGACTCCAATTCTGCAGAACCAGCCGAGGCACTAAGGGATGATCTGGTAAGCCATCACTGGATTGAGTTTCAAGCTGTTACCCCTGAGGATGTGGACAAGGCGATGAGAGCTGTAGGTGCCTCCACATGTGTGCTGGACCCGTGCCCCTCCTGGCTGGTTGTAAACAGCAGAGAGGTGACACGAGGCTGGATCCAGGCGGTTGTTACCGCCTCTCTATGGGAGGGGGTCTTTCCCCCCGCTTTAAAGGCGGCAGTGGTGAGACCCCTCCTGAAGAAACCATCTTTGGATCCAGCTGTTTTAAATAACTACCGTCCAGTTTCCAACCTCCCCTTTGTGGGGAAGGTTGTTGAGAAGGTGGTGGCCTTTCAGCTCCAGCGGTCCTTGGAGGAAGCCAACTATCTCGATCCATTCCAGTCAGGCTTCAGACCCAGCTGCAGCACAGAAACTGCTTTGGTCGCGTTGACCGATGATCTCTGGAGAGCCAGGGATGGAGGCCATGCCTCCATCCTGGTGCTCCTTGACCTCTCGGCGGCTTTCGATACCATCGACCATGGTATCCTTCTGCGACGACTGCGGGAGGTGGGGGTGGGAGGCACTGTTTTACAGTGGTTCTCCTCTTACCTCTCGGACAGGTCGCAGTCGGTGTTAGTCGGGGGGCAGAGATCGACCCCTAGGCCCCTAACGTATGGGGTGCCGCAGGGTTCGGTCCTGTCCCCCCTTCTTTTCAACATCTACATGAAACCGCTGGGTGAGATCATTCGACGGCACGGGATAAAATACCACCAGTATGCGGACGATACACAGTTGTATCTGTCCGCCCCGTGCCAACTCAACGAAGCGATGGATGTGATGAGCCAGGGTCTTGAGGCTGTTAAAGACTGGATGGGGGTCAACAAACTTGTGCTCAATCCAGAAAAGACCGAGTGGCTGCTGTGTTTCCCTCCCGCGAATTGGCCAAGTGTTCCATCTCTCAGGCTGGGGGGTCAAATTGTACGCCCCTCAGACAGGGTTCGCAACTTGGGAGTCCTCCTGGACCCACAGCTGACTTTCGAACATCATTTGTCAGCTGTGACCAGGGGGGCATTTGCCCAGGTTCACCTGGTGCACCAGTTGCGTCCCTACCTGAACCGGGAGGCCCTCACAACAGTCACTCGTGCCCTTGTGACCTCTAGGCTGGAATACTGCAATGTGCTCTACATGGGGCTGCCCTTGAAGAGCATTCGGCGACTTCAGCTGGTCCAGAATGCAGCCGCACGAGCGATCGTGGGTGCACCTCGGTTCACCCACGTAACACCTATCCTCCGCGAGCTGCACTGGCTACCTGTTGATCTCCGGGTGCGATTCAAGGTGCTACTTATCACCTACAAAGCCCTTCATGGTATTGGACCTGGGTACTTGAGAGACCGCCTACTGCCAATTACCTCCACTAGACCGATACGATCGCATAGATTAGGCCTCCTCCGAATTCCATCATCTAGCCAGTGTAGACTGGCAACTACCCGGAGGAGAGCCTTCTCGGTGGCTGCTCCGACCCTCTGGAACGAACTCCCCGTGGAGATTCGGACCCTCACCACCCTCCAGTTCTTCCGCGCCGCCCTAAAGATCTGGCTGTCCCGGCTGGCCTGGGGTTAAGACTCTAACCCCACTCGAATTTGTGTGGCTGTTGTGTTTTTTAATATGTTGTATTGTCTGTATGTTGGAAATTGTTTGTCTCCCCCCCCCCTTTCTTGAATTGTGAGCCGCCCTGAGTCCCCCCAGGGAAAAGGGCGGCATACAAATAAAGGGAAAATGAAAAAAATGAAATGAAAAAAAGGGCTGGTTCACACCAGCAATGGCAAGAGACAAGACTTTTCAGTGGGCCAAATTGGAAGGCTTTGCAGAAGGACTGGACTGCAGACTGCTGTCAGAAGCGTCTTATTTATCTACAGAGAAAAAAAATGTCCTTTGTCATTGGGCATCTGCCTGTATCCGAGGCTGCCACTTTGATAGAAAAAGCAGAAAAATCTGAACAAAGGCATCTCTGGTCACAGCTGCCACAGGCTCCTTGAAGAGAAGTTATGAGTCTCTCTCTCTCTCTCATATTCATATATATATATATATATATATATATATATATATATATATATATATATATATGTGTGTGTGTGTGTGTGTGTGTGTGTGTGTGTGTGTGTGTGTGTGTGTTTTTTCTGAGGTTTTCGCGGGTGTTAGTATGTAGGTGAAACACAACCCCCCAAACAATCAGAACAGAACACACCGCCACCAAATAAAGACACACCTCCACCTAATCAAGACACAGCCAAGCCCCCACCCAATCAGTTTAATCCCCTACTGGCAGTTAAAATTTAATCCGCTACTGGCAGTTAAAATTTAATCCCCTACTGGCAGTTATAAGGAACAAACAGCCGAGATCTCACACTACTCCTGGAAACACCAAACCTGAAGTAGTCTGAAGCAGCCTGAAGATGACGAATGAGACTTCGTCGAAACGTCGCCAAGACATCTCCAATTCTACGCGGGAGAAAACCCGAACAACTAGAGACCTACATACTAACACCCGCGAAATATATATATATATATATATATATATATATATATATATATATATATATATATATATATATATATATATATATATATATATATATATACACACATACATACACATTTAATCCATGCATACACACACACACACACACACATGATCTTTTGTCCTTGTTCCACCCAAGAAATTGCAACACTGTCAAGAACTAAATCAGAGCCCATTTGGGGTTGGGAAATAACCACAAATCAAATCAAACAATAACCAATCTATAATCTATAAATCAAATCCCCAGAATTAGATGCTCCGTCAATTTCACATCCACTCAGGCTTGCTAGAGTTGAGCTCCAGCCTCTTCTCCCCAGATCAAACCCCAGCAAGGAGGGCATGTGGCCAACACCTGCAAGTCCCAAAGAACTTCCAGCTCTATTCTGGTTGATTGATTGATTGATTGAACCTTGATCTAAGTTGGGCACATTTCTGATCCAGGGCTTCTTACAAAAAAAACAAGGAGCCTCCAAAACCAATGAAAAGTTGCCATTTCCCCACAAACTGCAGTCTTGTTTCAAGCAACACCCCCGCCCCCATTCCCCTTAAAGTCCACTGATTTCCTCTTGACAGTTGAATCAGAGGTTGTCTACTTTATTGAACAGGCTTCAGAGAAATAATTCAAAATATTGCATTCAACTTTCCTGGCAAAGGTTGACACCTTGCAAGAAAACTCTTGAGAGCATTCTGCTGTTCTGCTGTTCTGCAAGCTAAAGCTTTTGCTTTGCAGGGAGGGAGGGAAATCCTTTGCTCTACCATGAATTCCGCAGTGTATCTTCTCATGAATCTGTGTGTGCACTGCAGCAATGAGATAATACAGGAATAGGAAAAATGCTGCCATGAAGAAATGGGAGGCTTCAAACTATCACATATTCTTGCAGAAATACCTTCCTCTCAATTTACTGAACATCACTTTCAGAAAACGCTCTACCATTTTTATCACGTCTACAAAGATAATGCCCTAGAAGTACAGAGGTCTGTTTTTTATTTGTAAGTCATGTGATTGGTGCAAGTCAATAATAAATGCTCACCGATTATTCTTAGGAATATAATTTTGACTCAAATTCAGGTTCAGAACCCCAGCTTGCCTTCTTAACACCTCCAGGAAGTCAAATGCAAACTGTTTTTTTCTCCATTTAATCCATGCATAAAACACAAAGATCACCCTTTTCTGTTAAATGAGATTAACTTGATCAGATGGGGAAACTATCTGTTCATGTTGAGAACAAGGACTTTCCTTGGATTTATATTTTTAAAGACAGCCCTGACATTTGGACGTAAGCCAGAACAATGACCTGATGGTACAAATCTAATCGACACTGTGAAAATGCCATGTAAGAAAGAAAGAAACAATAAGTTAGTGGATCATCAGAGTGTTATCAAAACTGGACAAGGGGGTAACCCAGAAAATGCTTCCATACTGTTGTAGTTTTGAGATTAGTGTCACACTGAACTGATGTAACTCTAAACAAACCCACAGTACTATTGCTAATAATTATTATAATGAAGAAGGCACTGCAACGAAAGGCAGCAAGTACTGTAGCTGGATAGTCTTGCGTATATAAATGACCTTGACAGAATCTCAAAACACAAGATACTGACCATTGCAAGCAGTCCCCAAAACCACCATGACTCCCAAGCCCCCTTAAACAAGCGCCCGATTCTTTCTCCTTCTCGGAATAGAATTGGGGATCCTGCTTCAGCTAAACTAAATCCACTGTACTGAATAGGCAGGGACGCCGAGAAGGGAGAAAGTGCATCGGTACACAATACTTCTTTGTGTTCTTCTAAACCAGACTTAATATGAGCAGACTACACATTTGGAGATATACAACTCTTTAAGCAAATAGACTGTAAGGGACACAGTGGCTCAGTAGCTAAGACAGTGAACTTGTCGATCAGGAAGGTTGGCAGTTCAGCAGTTCGAATCCCTAGGAGTGAGCTTGTGTTACTTGTCCCAGCTTCTGCCAACCTAGCAGTTCAAAAGCATGTAAAAATGCAAGTAGAAAAATAGGAACCACTTTGGTGCGAAGAGAACAGCGTTCCATGCACCTTCAGCATTTAGTCATGCCGGCCACATGACTACGAGACGTCTTCGGACAGTGCTGCCTCTTCAGCTTTGAAAGAGATGAGCACCACCCCCTAGAGTCGGGAACAACTAGGACATGTGTGCAAGGGAACCTTTACCTTAGCAAATAGATCTTTGAATAAAGGTGGCCTGGTTTTCACCAATTACTTGTTTTTGGGATGCAACCACCACTTCTATTTCCTTTTCCAATATTCTAGACATTCAACTATTATTGGTCCCAATGATAGGTTTCCAACGTCAGAATTTCTTTAGCCTCTACATGTAATTATGCAAAGAAAAGCAGAAAAGTTAAAAAGGCAAAGGGAAAACTTCTCCACAAAGGACTGTTGGCAGCATTAAAGAGTCCACTGAGTTGGCCCTGGGAAGATGGAAGAAGCAATCTGTTTGCTGTGCTGAGGGCAGAAGGCTGAAGTATTTTGCTTGGCAGGACCTGTGATGGAAAGCTTTGGCTTTGTCAAATTGCAACACAAACCTCTGCCACTTACTTGCAGCCGAACATCTGGAAGGAGCTCTGCTTTACTGGACCAGCTGTCCAGGGAAAGCTTTTAGGCAAGCGATGGGAAAACCAGTCCCGCCAGAGAGAGACTGTGTGGCTAACTCTGCAAGCTTCCTTTCTGGCTAAACTGAAGGTGGGAAGGGAGTCACCGACAAATCTCCCCTCTCCCTCCCTCCCTCCCTCCCTCCCTCCCTCCCTCTGCAATAGAAAGGATGGGGGAACAATGGACAAGATCATCCTTTTCTAAGTGAGGTCTGCTGCTTTTATTTTAGTTATTGTATGGCACATTCACATCACATTTTGATTAAAAAACTCAAGAAATAAAATTGAAAATATTATAAACGTATGTCGATTATAGATTCGATTTTTTATTTCATTTCTCAGTTAGGAAATCAGCAGTCTTCCTTATTATAGGATTCATTTTGGCACTCAGTCACTATATGTTGGATGCTTTTTTCCCCAGACCCAATTCAAGGATGGCATTTCCCACTTATAGAGGGCATCTGTGCATCTACTGGGCCAGTGTGAATTCAGTTGTGTTATCGATATCACACAGGCCTGGACAAATTCAGATGGTTTCCCCAAGTTGCAAGGCAAACTTTTGACATTCTGGGGGCCAATTTTCTTTCCTACATTGTTTCCACATATTGTGCATGTTGCGTAGTGGTCGTTCTGATTCCTAAAATTCAGATGGTGGAAATGGCACCCAGACATTTCAGTGCGAGATGAATCCATAGGGGCTTCCTATGGGAAGAAGTCCCCAGGACTGCTGCCATGAGAAGCAGTCTGAGTCCGCTTCTGATACTCGCCCCCTTCTCCTCACCCTCTGCTCTTCAGTAGGGATGATTTATTCTGGGCCCAGAGCAGCAAAGGAGCATCCCCAACGCACCTGCGCTCCATGGGTTTGTGGAGAATTGCAACAAGTGCGCAGAAAGAGGCAGGTGACAGCAGTTCCAAGGTAAGAAGCTTTGAATCTGTAGATCTGTTAGTAGATTGGTAGACTCAAGTTGGTCAATTCGATTTGGTCAGAAGTAAAGCCTAACAGAAGGCAGTTTTCCACAAAAGAAGAGGCAGTCCTTGATGCACAATAAGATAACTGCAAGGAAAACAAATCCTTCCATTCCCCACCATTCAAGTAGAACTGAAGAATCTTCTTGGACAAGAAGCGAGACATCTTCAAGGAAAAACAACGAAAGTCCACTGCTTCTTGGAAAAGCAGCTTTGGGACAACCATGACCTGGGTGGCTGAGAATCTCCATGGACATTGATTTACAAGTTCATTTAGTGACCGGTCTAAGTTACAACGGCACTAAAAAAAGTAAGTTTTTCACACTTACAACCGTTTCGGCATCCCTGTGGTCACATGACCAAAATTTAGATACTTGGCAACCGATTCATACTCATCATGGTTACAGTGTCCCATAATCATGTGATCGCCTTTGGCAATCTTCTGACAAGCAAAGTCAAAGTCAAAAAGCAAAACTCAGTGAAGAAACGTGTTACTAACTTAACAAGTGCAGCGAGTCACTTAATTGTCTCACTTAGCAACTGAAATGTTGGGCTCAATTATGGTCATTAGTCAAGGAATGTCTGTGCTATAACAAGAGCTCATCCTCACATCCTTCTATTAGTATTCTACCATTTTTAAATATCATTTGTTCACAATATCCCCATTTCTCAATGACAGCAGCTTAATGTTGGATTTAGCCATTTCAGGAGTGTTTTCCCTCTTGTCTGGATGCAACTTTTGCTGTGGATATGATGGACACCACTTATTGATGGCACAGATCTACCCAGATTCTATGATGCCCAAAGACCTCTGGAGAGGGTTTTCCCTTGGATTCATGGGCACAGTTGCCACCTCCTTCCTTTGCCAGGCTTTAGGCCCTGGTTGCCTGGGAACCTGGTTGAAAATGTGCCCGGAATAGCTTGAACTGAGATAACTGAAAGGGCCTGGAGACGATGGGCTTAGGGAACCTGGTGGCCTCCCTCCTAAGCTTTGCTGCTTCTGTGTTGAAGGTCTCTTTTCTCCCCCGGCTCCACTCTTCTGCCTTGCTGGGCTGCTCATTTATGCCCAATACGTTTCAACAAGAAACAAAACTAAACAACACATGATTTAAAAAAAAAAAAAAAAAAGCTATCCCGAACATGCACAGCTTTGCATTTTAAATTCATTTAAATCAGAGCACCACCATAGCAGGGAGAATAAAATGGAACAGCTGAACATAATGACTTGGGAATAAGTACCATTTTGTTATGGAAAAGAAAGAAATGTTGAGGGGGAGAGAGAGCATTTAAAATGACATATATGCTTAACATGCCACCCTGCTTGTAATTTTTTTTATAAAAAATATCTAAAGTAAGAAAGGATGTAGCAACAAAAAACATCCCCTTGGTAGATCAGCTGAGATGCCGACTGTGAACCATTTGGTTGCTGCTGTAGCTCCATCATTTTCAAGGCTGCAAATCCCCCCCCACACACACACACACTTGCACACGTACAGACCCTTCTCAGCAAGGCCTGCTTCTTCCCATCTCTTCACAACACTCTGTCTCGTTCTCCATTGTTGTCACATTGTGGGTGTACAGACTGATTTACAGGTAATTCTCGACTCACTACCACAATATTGAACTCAAACTTTTCTGTTGCTAAGTGAGGCAGTTGTTAAGTGAGTTTTGCCCCGGTTTTGCAACCTTTCTTGCCAGTTGTTAAATGAATAGCTACAGTTTTTAAGTTAGTAACACGATTGTGAAGTGAATCTGGCTTCTCCATGGACTTCAATTTTCAAAAGGTTGCAAAAGGTGATCACATGATCCCGGGACATGGCAACTGTCATAAATATGAGTTGCCAAGCATCTGAATTTTGATCATGTGACTACAGGGATGCAATGCTTGTGTGAAAAATGGTCATAAATCACTTTTTGCATTGCTGCTGTAACTTTGGTCATTAAACGAACCATTGTAAACCAAGGATCTGGATTCTTTGAGCCAGCCCTTCTGGCTCCTGAAATATCATGATCAGATGGTCCATGGGAATCTGATGGTCACGCTGGGTGAACGAGAAAAGAGGGGCAACCCAAGAAAGGTTGCAAAATGCCAGCAGAAGGAAGAGTCACTGGTAGAGCCAATACCCCTTTGGAAGGCGGCCTGGAGGTGAAGCTGTCAGGATGTCAGGTGGATGCTCTCTGAGCTTGGTTGTTTTCTTGCAGAGGTTTCATTGGCCAAACTAGGTAACCCCATCAGTGCTAGAATTTAGAAACTCCCTCCCTTCTGTCACTGAGGATGTACCTTAGCTGAGTCTCTGAGAAAACAACCAAGCTCAGTCCCCCTCCTCTCCCTTCTAGCACCCATGATCTTTCCTAGGTTGGGTAATGAAACTTCTCCCAAGAAAAGCAGCCTGCTCAGACAACACCCAGGACCCCCATTTCATAGACCTCAGCCAGGAATGAAATTCAGCAGGTTCTGGAGAACCAATAGCAGAAATTTTGAGTAGTTTGGAGAACCGGCAAATACCACCTCTGGATGGCCCCCCGAGTGGGGAGGGAATGGGAATTTGCAGTTTCCTTCCCCTGCCACGCCCGCCAAGCCACGCCCACAGAACCGGTAGTTTAAAAATGGAATTTCACCATTGCCCCGTTGCCAAGTCTTCTTTATGAAGCTGTCGGTCAAACAATTGGAGGCCAGCCAAGGGAACCTCCTGCGTTCATTTCATCTCAGTAAAGGCCCTGGATCTTAAAAGAAAGAAGCCCACCCCGATACTTGCTTTAGAACCTATGAACCCGTCCAAAGTCCCGGGAACCACAGCATAAGAGCGATATTTGCCCCGCTCTTGCAGAGTTCCAGGGGAGCCGGACGCAAACGGCTTTCATGAGCGGGAAAACTTTCCGAGGCGAGCAACGCACAGAAGCCGGGGGAGGGGACCTCCGGATTAAAACGCGGGGACCCGAGTTTGAAGGCGCGGGGGAGATAAGCGCCGCGAACAAGGTGGACGCGGGAGATAAAGCGGACGGACTCGGCTGAAAGAGGCTCGGCGCGTCTGGGGAGCCCAAACGGAATAGAGCCGATAACGGGAACATTTTCTGCATGGAGCCAACCAGGATTCGGTTTCCCGTTTTTGCTCCGAAGAAGAAGAAAGAAAAAAGCGGGGTGAAGAAGCTTCTTTCATTGAAATCGGCCCGGGAGCCCCGCGGAAGGGGAGGTGGCGGGTGGGGGCAGAAGCTCCGGCAAAGCGCAGCCCCTCCTCCTCCTCCTGGCGCTCCTGTCACCGAGGCGGCCTCCGGCGTTTGGAGACCCTGCCCAGTTGCTAAGAAACGGAGGGAGGGGGGGCAAAGAGAAACACCCGATCGCGCCTCCGCCGCCTCCCCCCCCCCCGCCTCGTCGGCCTCTAGACGCGCGTTCAAGCCAGGAGCCGAGCTGGAGGCGGCGGCTGGGCTAGACAATGCTGCCCTCTATGGGCCGTCTGTGGGTACTGCAGGTTGTTCCTCGAAGTGGCGGAGGGGTCTCGGAAGGTTTGCCGGTCCCGTAGCCGCCAAGCGCCCCCGCTCCTGCAACCCGCCTCTGGCTTTGGCTCCCTCCGTAAGAAGGGAACGACGGGGACCCTAAGCAGAGAAGGGGGACGGACAGACGAAATGACAACGACGAAGGGGAATAGCTGTGGCTCAAGCCGGAAAGGAGGCGCCCTTGGTGCTCTCTGCAGACCTTTCCTTACCCAAACTTGGTAACCTCCCCGCCTTCTCCCTCCGCTTCCTCTTTGCGGAGCCCCCTCCCTTCTAGCCCCGAAGAGGCTGCCTAGTTTGGGAACCGCTCCGAATCGTCTCCCTCCCTGGGGGTAGGGAAGGCAGCTGCAACAGGGCGCAACCGTTTCTTCCACTAAATTTCGGGTCAAATGAAAGAGGGGGAGAGGAGTCACCGGTGAAGTTCATCCAGCTCTGGAGTCCGACTGAAATGCCCGTGGGTCTTGGGTGGGGCAGCATACGGTAGCAACCAGGCTGAGATGCAAAGCACACCCGAAATAGGGCTGAATCGTTTGGCCACCGGCTAGGATGGCAGTTTTCTTCTCGTGGAATCAGAACTTACGTGGGCTGAAACCGGAAACCCACGGAGAGTGTGCAACCTTGGGTTCAAAGTGGTGTGTGGAACAGCGTGAGAGATCTTGCTGGGCCAGGCATTTTCCACAAATATTCGATTGCAAATTCAGTTGGAAAGCAATTTGACTGAATCTTGAAACCGAACTGACTTTTTGAATTGACTTTATGAATTGCATCGCTAAATTGAATCAGGTACCAAATTGGATTGGCAGTCCAAACAGAATTGATGTCATTTGATGATCTAAATCAAATCAGCACAGCTGTGCAAAACAATTTAATCATTCAAATTGAATCAACTCAATGCTCTGAATCATCTCCAAAAATTTGAATACAATCTGACATTATTTGCACAGGTCTAGATTTTAGTTACGTCTCGCTAGATTGATGAGAACAGAGGATGGAGACGGACAACAAAGAGAAAATTGCAGTCCAGAATCTCTTTCTTGCACTTGAAATGAGAACGAGGGAGAGAAAAAATGGAATTTAGAAAAGCATTTTGCATAATACCATGTTATCTTTTTATATACAGGAAAAAAGCAAACAAATAATTGGGAACGTGCCCAGATTACTGTCCAGGAAAGTACAGATTATGTTGAGACCCACATTTCGGATTCTTGAATGTGGCCGAAAGAGCATGAATGTTCACCGTTTTTTAACCGGTATTTTAGCCATTCCCTCTTCTAACCCTGAGTTGGGCTGCTCAGCATTTTCGAAGAAGCTCAATGGACTGACCTTCCTCCGATTTATTTATGCCACAAAACACCCACAGAAATCTAAGCAGAAACTGTGGCTTTTTCCTGTGTCCCCCCCCCCATCCCTAAGTCTCCAGCAAAGTGAACCGCCTCATCTTGGGAACATCTGCTCCGAACAGGCAGGAATCCTGGAAACGCTACCAGCGCACTTGCCGGAGTCTCCTCTTCAGGGGGTCTCGGGGAGGGGGGGATTTCACAGACACGGCGAACTTCCCACGGGTTCCGGCAGATGATCATAATACAAATGATATTTGCATGCTATGATGCTCCTTTAGCACAGCCCCGGGAGAGACAACAAAAAGCCAACACAATCACATCTATTAATCTCCTGCAGCTTTAAGTTCCCCTTCACTTGGAAAATTCATTTCTCCACCCATCAAATAGCCAGTGTGAGGTGGTTACACATTTGGGGTGTGGGGGGCGAAACTCTGGTGACTGGAACACCCCCCCTCCTCGCAGTGCATTTCTTCAAGAAATCTCTGAATTGGCTGGCACGTTGGAGCATTTGAGAGCAATTCCCTCGGAGAGTCTCGATGGTGCGATAGTAAGAAAGGGGGGGGGGGATGCCCAGCCATTCGAGTCAAGACAGTAAACAATCTGGTTCTTTTAGAATTCCTCTTCCCTGTTGTTTTTCACTGTTTCTGCTGCAATTTTTGTACCTATAATCAAGAGGTATACATAATCACAGGGAGGGCTATGCAAGCTACCCCCCCAGCTATTATCCCATGCAATCCTTGGCTTGCCGAGCTCGTAAACTGCAGTCTGCAACACCCCCCCTCCCCCGGGGCACCGAAGCCTCCCCGCCCTCGTTCTGAATGGAGATTTGGCGAGGCAATTTGCAAGAAAGTTGAGCGGGAGAAGCACGCCGCGCATCGTAGAAAGTATGCAGGGGACCTCTGAGCTCAATGGCTTTAAAATAATGGTTATATTTTTTTTTAAAGGGGAAAAAATAAAAACCATGGACAATAAAATAAAAGAAAGCAATACGATAAACAAAGAGCCATTATGTGCGGAAGGGTTTCCAGAGGCGTAGGGCTTTTTTGCAGTAGTTCCAAAACAAGGGAAACCACATTTCATCCTCTCTCCTTTTATTTGTTTTAAAGCGTCCGGAATGTTATTGTTGCTTTGAAACCACCGCAAATCCAGATGGGCTGCAAAAGGAGAAAACGCCGAAGTCAATGGGAACCGGCGCGAGGCAGCGCCTTCCACGCTCCTTGGAATCGCAGCGTCCCAAGGAAGGTATCCAGGGGCTCCATTGCAGACGGAGGGGACGAAGTCAGGAAGCCCCGAAGGCGTGCAGAAGAAGCGGCCACCATCGACGGAAGGATGCCAGGAAGGAGCAGTGGCGTGGAGGCCCCGCAGGGGAAGGAGCCCACGCACCGCTCGGGGAAGCCCAGGAGCCGCCCAAAGCGAGCCAGGCGCAGCAGCCAAGGCGACCCGCAAACGCTCAGTTCCAACCTGCGCGCGGACAAAGCGGCGGCGGCCGCGGGAGCAGCTGAGCCGCCGCCTGCCAGTCCTCGACCGCCCTCGGTCGCAGCCTTCCCGGAGGAAGAGGAGCCGGAGTGGAGGGTGCTCCGCCGGTAGAGCTCTGCGCAGGGCCGGCCGGAGAGGCGCCCCGGGAGCCCTGCCCAAAGGAGCGAAGCGCCGGTTGGGCCCAGAGTCCAGTGGAGCCCGAATTGAGGTCTTTCCCAGCCGCTTCCTCACATTGCCGCCTTCCCCGTTACTCGACCCTGCGGTCTCTTCGCCGCTAGACTTGCATTCATTCCCATTGTGAGAGTTCGAAGTTACAACAACAATGAAAAAGTGGCTCTTGGCCATTTTGCACACTTGTGACAGTCCCCCCACCCCTTCATCCCATGGCAGCATTCAGACGCTTCGGGGGGGGGGGGTATTTGTGATGGCTGCGATCTCCTGGAGATCACACGATCCCTTTGGCCACCTGATGAGCAAAGTTAGTGCGGAAGTCAGGCTCACTTAACAACTATCTCACAAACTTAACAGTTAAGTAACAATTATTTACTTAACAACTGTGGCAAGAAAGGTTGTAAATTGGGGCACCTCTCACTTAACTGCCTTTCTTAGCAACCAAATTTTTTAGGTTCAGTTGTCTTAAGTAGAACACTACCTGTGAAACAAACCAGTGGTGTGAAATTATACTTTCAGATTGTAAAATCAAGTCTTAAAATACTGCAAGGATGACAATGCAGAGGATATGGCAGCCTTAAAGAGACAGCAGAATTGGCTGAAGATTTCTTGTGTGGTAAAGATTGCAGGCGGATTTGGTCAGGCTCTTTTTCTTCACGCCTGCCCACCCCCGTGCATGTGTGTGTGTGTGTGTGTGTGTGTGTGCGCACAGCAGATGAGCTGTGAAGCTTGCAGCAGCTCCTTCTACAAGAGAACCTTCCCTCCCTCCCTTGCACATGCCTCTTTTTAATGCACCAGCATGAGAGCTTTGGAAAAGGGCCTCCCCACCACCTACCAGCCCTGCAAAGGTATCATTTTGCAGCTCCATTAGTAGAGAGGAGAATGGCAAGGTTACCTCTAGGTGAGCCCAGCAGGAGGTGGGGACCCACAGGCAAGAAAACGCTTTCCTGGTGGTGTGGACTGAGGAAGTGGCGAGAGATGGGCTGCACCTTGGCTGAAGCCACGGCCAGGCCCCGTCCCCAAGGTAAGAGCAGGGAAGGTCGTAGGCAGATTGCCACAAGAAGACCTCAGAGAAATAATTCTTTAGTCAACACAGAAATTAATACGTTTATTATATTATAATATTAAAGAAGATTATTTTTAGGTCAGCCAGGTATTTAGACTGGATTTGGCATTGTTATCCGCCTACTGAGTCCTTCCCAAGGACCTGGGATAGGCAGATATGGTTTGAGGGTGTTAAAAGGTTGGGTGGCAGGATGTTAGCTCTTCTGTGTGAAGCTGCCTTTCACAATTGACCAATGGGGATTATTTTTATTTAGGCACTGCCAGACTCTACAATGACTCTGGAAAGCTCACGGTATAACAGGAAGACTAAAGTACAAAGTATATAAGGCTTTCAAGATTGAGGTCAGCTCTTCCCAAAGATCAAATCCCACAGATTTGAGACTTCCTGGGGTTAAACCATGCTTGTGTGCATGCTGTTCAAAATGTTTCCGCCTACTTTCTCCAAGGTCATCTCCCTCCCTCCCTCCTTTCTCTCCACCCCCACCCCCCAAGTGACATTCCTTAGCTGTAAAAGAGGAAGGCATTTCAGAGATAGTTGCTCGCACAAGAGCGTTGCTTAGGATTTCAAGCAGGCATGAAGATATTGCTGAGAATGTGGAGAGGCTGGAGGCTTTTGTTTTGGGTGTGTTTTGGGGTTTGCTTTCTCCCTTGCCCTCTTCAAGTTGTGCGGTGGCTTGAACCATCTGGCAAAGCAAAACGCGCCATATTAAAAAACTCGGCAAAAGAACTGAACGACTCTTTCATGCTCTTCCTCAGGCTGCACAGTAGTGTTCCATAGATTTTTAGGAAGAGGCTGACGCTGCTGTTCCCCATTATTGCTTCCCCTCCACTCATTTCAAGCAAAAGAGGAGGTAGCTGCAGTCATATTATTGATAATACAAAACTGAAGCCAAAGGCTTAAACTGGGAAGGTAAAGCAAGCTGCAGCTCTTCACGTAAATTAACCCTAATGTGACTGCTTCAAAGGGAAAATCTTGGGGTTCATTAACAGGAGCACAGTCCAGATTGTTGGGTGCAAGTGGAACTCTACTTTGCCAAGGGCTGAGCCAAGCATTTGGAGCCCAGCCCCCCAGTTCTGATCACCCTTCCCAAGCTCATTTGGTTGGGCTATGAAAGCTGCTGGCCCTTTCACTCCCCGGTTGCCTCTGGTCACTTGCAGGCCTTAAGAATGGTCTGCTGCCTCTGGATGGAGAAGATCGGCGCTACCAAGGGACTGTACAGCTCCATCAGAGCGGACAGTCACATCTGCCATCTATGTCTTTGCCCAGATCCTGGGGTATCAGATTGAGGGTTTTGTCACACGATTTGGGGGTTCCCCAAAGAAACCCATTTCCTCCTCCTGCCTGGCCTGTCTTGGGTGAAAGGAGAAAGGCAGAGTTTTCAGATGAAAACGTTGCAATGGCACATTCTCCCCTCCCACTGAATTATATTTTGCCACACAGGGCAACATGTCCGATCATTTTCCCCAATTGCTTTTCTTACTGTGTGTCATCAATTTCGTTGTCTTCTACAAATACTGCAAAAACAACAGAAGTGGGAACGGGGGCAGCTTCCTGCAATGGCCACCATCACCCTCTTCCCCGAGAGAGAAGCAATGTGGAGCTTTTATCCTAGGATGGGAAGGGATGGGCAGCCCTCAGACCATGGCATCCGCCCCAAGGCTGATGGAGAGGAATGGCCCAAAGCCTGTGGGCTCAAAGTAGGGAGCCTTTGCGCACTGGAGCAATGTACCCTGGGCTCTGCTGCATTGGAGCAGTCGGCTGCATTCCTTGTCTTCAAAAACCTTGGCCTGTGGCCAGTAAAGCTCCAGTGGCAAAGGAAGCTTGAGTATCTAATGAATTCCTGTGGTGCCTGTGAAAAGGCTGGGTTCGTGTTGAACATACCAGCGTATGTATAATGTATTGGGTAGGGGGGGGAGGTTGTAATTGCTTGCCATATAAATTTGGCCAGTCTTGGTATCTCAGGTTCTCAGGCATCCCCCTCATCAGTCACGTCCTTAATCCATGCAGAGGCGCAGGCAGGACTTGTCTGCTGTTTGAGGCTGACATATGCAGAGGTTCTTTAAAATGGAATTGGACTTTCAAGAGCTGTTTCCCAGCTCCTAGACTTCATTCTGTTGCACCATTACTCTTCCAGAATGCTCTCAGATGAGAGTTTTATAGGGCAACCTCCTTTGCTGGCTTCACATAATTTTGTGAGGATTCGGATAACAATATCATCAAGCCCTAACTCCTGGGAGTTTTTTGCAAGGATTGGTCATTTGAGTGCTTTTGAATTAGATGAAAAACAGGATCAAAATATTTAAATATATTTAAATAAATATTTAATTGTATGGTTTTCCTTTGTATAGAGAAAAGCATTTAAGAAAGCAGGAGCAAAACGGATTGGAAGATTTTTCTTATATCACTTGAATGTCTCCTGTTCCTCTTACAGAACCCTTCGGGGCAAGGTTTTGCTGCTTCTTGTCCTCTGTTTTGCTTCCCATCTAGCCTCCTATTTGCCTTGGTAAGAGATACTTTGAATCCTGCATCCAGTTTTGGTTTCCACAATATAAAAAAGATGCTGAGACTCTGGAAAAAGTGCAGAGGAGCAACAAAGATCATGAGAACAATTAACCAGTGGAACACGTTGTTTTTTGAAGTTGTGGGTTCTCCATCACTGGAGATTTGCAGGAAGAGGCGTTGAGACTGGAAAGAGTGCAGAGAAGAGTAATAAAAATGATTAGAAGGCTGGAGGCTGAAACATGAAGAACGGTTGCAGGAACTGGGTATGTTTAGTCTAATGAAGAGAAGGATTAGGGATGACATGGTAGCAGTCTTCCAGCAATGGCAAATAGCAGTCTTCTAATATTTGACGAGCCTGTCCAAAGCTCCTGAAGGTAAGACAAGTAATGGATGGAAACTTAACAGAGAGATCCAACCTAGAATTAAGGGTAAATTTCCTGACAGAACAATTAACCAGTGGACAGTGGAACCTTCAGAGGTTGTAGATGTTCCATCATTGGAGGCTTTTAAGAAGAGATTGGACAACCATTTTTCTGGAGTACTATAGGGTCTCCTGCTTGTGCAACGGCCTCCAAGGTTCTTTCCAACTCTGTTACCCTCTCTCTTGATTTAAATATTTGTTCATGAAAATTACAGCATCCTGTGTTGTCCTGATTTCTCTGCACTGAAAGGCTGATGGGATTGGGCTTTTCTGCTAGAGTCTGAACAGCCTCTGCCCCCGTCCACTGACTTCAGTACATAGCAGTGGATTCTCAGGGCCTTTTTCTGTCCTCCTTTGGAATCTTTACACAATCCCCATTTTATGAAATCAAAGCACAGAGAGAAATTTAAGGGGGGGTTGGATTCTGGGGAGCATACGCTTTTTTAAATTCATACCTCAATGTGAAACATAACTAATAGCAATAGCACTTAAGACTTATGTACCACTTCACAGGGCTTTACAGCCCCCTCTAAATAGTTTACAGTCAGCCTATTTCCCCCAACAATCTGGGTCCTCATTTTACTGACCTGGGAAGGATGGAAGGCTGAGTCAACCTTGAGCCTGGGGAGAATCAAACTCTTGGAGTGAGCAGTGAGTTAGCCCTGCAGTACTACATTCTAACCACTGTGCCAATGCGCCACCATAAGTATGGAAGATACGGGTGCATATGTCAGCCTCGCCCTCCAGGGCATTCCTACCCCTGCCCATCTTCTCAGGGCCAGACTGGTTGGAAATGGAATTGCCTTGACTTCAATGACATGCTGGAAGTCAGCACCAGCCCTTTGAGGTAGGCCAAGTCAAGGGGAAGCTAGTGCAAGAAATGCTAGACCTCTACACACATGGGCCATGACAGCAAAGCCTTGAGAGGCTGACAGCGTTTTCTCACACCTCCTGTGGGGCAGGTCCTGAGTTTCTTTCTGCCACCTTCCTGTTTTCCCAGGCCCAGCTCATGTTTCACTGAGGGTGCCACATACAGGTAATCCGCATTTAGTGACCATTCAAAATTACAATTATGCTGAAAAAAGGGACAACTGTTGCAGCATCCGCATGGTCAAAGTTCAGCCGCTTGGCAACTGACTCACATTTATGATGGTTGTAGTGTCCTGGGGCCATGGGATCCCCTTTTGCGACCCTCTGACAAGCAAAGTCAATGGGGAAGATTTCATTTAACAACATGTTACTATCTTAACAACTGCAGGGATTCATTTAACAACTGGCAAGAAAAGTCATAAAGTGGGGCAAAACTCACTTAACCATCTTGCTAAGCGGTGGAAATTTGGGGCTCAATTGTGACAAGTCAAGGACCCTCCTGTATTTTTCCCAAGGTCATCTCTGGGCTCCTTTGCTCTGAGGCTCAACTGAGAGGAAGGTGACTCCTCTGATCTCCACTAGAGCTACACATCTGGAGCCTTAATATGCAGAGAAATACTGCATATTTGCTTTGCTTGTGGGTCATAAGCGAGACTATGGGACCTCTGGCAAAATGCCATAAAGAAAGCTCTTTCTCCAAGGAGATGAGTGGACTTTATATCCATGTTGACTCAGAAGAAAGCTTAGCTGGAATCTTGCAGCCTTGTGCCCTGACATTAGCACTATTCTTTAAGCCTGGGAAATACTGTAGCTACTCTTTAATGCTCAATGAATTAACAATTGAAGGAAATGTGTAAGCATTTGTAGGCTGCTATGCAAACAATGACAAAGGGAAAAAATCTTCCTCTGTCTGCTGCATCATTTTATCACCAAGTCAGATTGCCTCGGGGTAATTTGCTAGAATCAAAAACCTCTGATAAAACAATCACAAAAATAAAACCCCATTTCTCATTACTCCATAAGGCCAACACAGCAGTGTAGAAAATCCTCATATTTTAAAAGCCAGGCAAAAAGGTAAAGGGGAGTGAACAAACTTGCACTCAATCCTAACAAGACCGAGTGGCTGTGGATGTTGCCCCCCCAAGGACAGCCCGGATAGTCCATCCTTAAGCCTGGGGGGGTGAAAATTTACACCCCTCAGAGAGGGTCCGCAACTTGGGGGTCCTCCTGGATCTGCAGCTGACATTAGAACATCACCTGTCGGCTCTGACCAGGGGGGGCTTTGCCCAGGTTCGCCTGGTGCACCAGTTGCGGCCCTATTTGGATCGGGAGGCACTTCAAATGGTCACTCACGCCCTCGACACCTCAAGCCGTGACTACTGTAATGCGCTCTACATGGGGCTGCTCCTGAAAAGTGTTCGGAGACTACAACTAGTCCAGAATGCAGCCACGCGAGCGATACTGGGTGTACTAAGATACACCCACGTTACACCTATCCTCCGCGGGCTGCACTGGCTTCCTATCGGTCTCCGAACGCGATTCAAGGTGCTGGTTATTACCTTTAAAGCCCTACATGGCCTAGGACCCGGATATCTGTGAGACCGTCTTCTGCCATATACCTCCCAATGGCCGATAAGATCGCACAGGGTGGGCCTTCTCCAGGTGCCGTCAGCCAGACAATGTCGGCTGGTGGCTCCCCAGGGGAGGGTCTTCTCTGTAGCCACCCCGACTCTATGGAATGAACTACCCCCTGAGATCCAGACCCTACCCACTCTCATGGCCTTCCAAAAGGCTATCCAAACCTGGCTATTCCGGCAGGCCTGGGGCTGTTGACCTCATGATTGAGGTCCAGCCCTGACTACATTGGGTGCTTGATGTGGCTTTTAATCTGTTTTCCTCTGTTTTTTAATTCTTTATTTTTTTAAAATTTATTTTCTGTAATCCGCCCGGAGTCCTTTGGGATTGGGCAGCCTATAAATTTATTAAATACTAAATACTAAAGGTTCCCATCAAACATACTGTGTGCTAGTCGTTCCCAACTCTAGGGGGCGGTGCTCATCTCCATTTCAAAGCTGAACAGCCAGCACTGTCTCTGTGGTCATGTGGCTGGCATGACTAAATGCTGAAGGTACACAGAATGCTGTTACCTTCCCACCAAAGGTGGTTCCTATTTTTCTACTTGTACTTTTTACATGCTTTCGAACTGCTAGGTTGACAGAAGCTGGACAAGTAACGGGAACGTGGCACTAGGGATTCGAACCACTGAACTGCCAACCAGCTCAGCATCTTAGCCACTGAACCATTGTGTCCCTTAACAAAAATTACCTTCTCCCAAAGGCAATGCATCCTTTAGTTTCTGGGGAAAAACCAATTCTGAGGCCTTTCAAAAGAAACCAAGCAGGGCACAAAAAATCCTTAGAGAAATGCAGTTTTGGGATTTCCAGGCAGTCCCACATCCTGTTGGCCTCCTCTCAGAATGATGTCACAGGAAAGGCTGAGACCCTTTTGGAGGAAAGTCAAACAACAAGAGCCATCTGCAAGCAGTATCGGCCCTTTGAACTGAACCTGGAAGCCTTGTGGGCACCCAAAAACTGCCATGATGCTTCCGGATCTCCTCATTGGGGCCACTGGACCAATCACAGCTTCCAAGTAATCTGCAGTGGCAACCATAGGTGGCGATAGCAGAATTGCCTGGTGATGAAGACAAAAATCATTTCCATCAGACTTTCCTGAACTAGAAACAATTGCAACTAACAGAGCTGGACAGAAATTTTGGTCATGAGTCCAAATTATGGATCTATTCCTCTTTCAGAGCTCAACTTTAAGGCTGTCACAAAGGCCGGTGGGCAGAACCTGACAGGGGGTTGTTATTTTTAACAGCTCTGGAATCTTGGCCTCGTTAAACTGTCTAGATAGCAATTCATCAAGCTGTCTAGCAGTTTATTTTCCCTCTCTTCGGGCCTAGAAGAGAGAGGTGAGAAGTTATGCATCGGAAGCCCTCTATCTGACCCTCTCAATCTAAACGCTGGGAGGAAGGGAGAGGGCACCGGCTGTAGCATAGCTACTCTGAGCCGAGGCTCATTCTGTCTTTTGTTGCAGAACGAAGGTTTTTGCTCATCCTCAGCACAATGATTTACTATGGACTTCAAACTGAGCTGAACCAATATCTGGGAACATCTTAATTGTACATGTATACAATGTATAAATCCTTAGCTCCATTTGCAAAGAATTCCTTTGCTGATTACTTGTTGAAAGTTCTATAAAAATGGCGCTGAGCTGTGTAGGAGGGGCATGACTCGGATAGAACTTTTGCGAAGCCTAAAAGTGATTTATTACCAAGAAGTGATTTATTATCAAGACAAATAGCAATTGCTGAATAATTGGACTGCCTAGACTTTTTAACTGACTAAAGAAGAATAACCTTGAGGTGGCTTTTAAGCAAAAATTTCCCCCTCCTCCTCCCCCCGCATCGAAAAGTGCTGAAAATTCACCAGCGCCTTCTGCTAAATTACAATCATTACTCCCTTCCACTTCTGCAGGGGACCCCCTGACAAGGGAAATTCTGCAGAAGGAATTAATCAATGCGTTAAAAAATCATGCTGATACGATGGAAGCAAAACTTAAGGAAGAGATAGTTGCTTCTAACAAACAGATGTCTGAAGAATTTAGGACATGTAACCAAACGATTAGAGGGGATTTTCTGATGGCTCTGAATTCTCTATCAGGTTATGTGTATGGCCTTGAAGAAAAGTTAGAAGATCTTAGTGACTCTAATACGAACTTGGTAATGAAGATGAAGGCGGTCCAGCAAAAGGTCAGTGATGCAGAAAATGAAATCATAATGTTACAGTATAGACAAATGGAACTTGCTTTAAGGATAAGGGGCCTCCCTGAAAAAACACAAGAGAACTTGAAACAGATTCTCTCTGAAGCCTTCGACCTGATGGTGGGAAGATCAGGAGGGAATCTTGATTGGCAAATCGAAAAGATTTACCATGTTAATTCTTGGCAGGCAAGAGAAAAGCATTTACCAAGAGATATAGTGGTTTATTTTGCCACTAGAGATGTGAGAAACACGATATTACAGGAATCCTACAAAAATAAGCTTCAAATCGAGGGTCAGAAGGTGACTGTCTTGAAGGAGATACCACCTAAAATGCTGAGATCTAGGAAAGACTATGCCTTTTTAGTTGAAGAGCTTAAAAATCGCCAGATACAGTTTAGATGGGATGCACCAGCCGGCATCGCATTTAGCTACCTTGGAAAAAGACATCGCCTCAATACAGTATGGAAGGCACAAGATTTCTACACCAACATACTGAAGGGTGGACAACCCCCTTCCTCTAGATCTAGACAAAGAGAACAAGAAGGATATGATGGAAAGCAAACCACTCAAGTATTAACAAGGGGGGATCAACTTGTTCTCTCAGAGGTACACGAAGCTAAAGAACAAAGACAAGACGTGTGGTTACTAGACAAATGGAACAGGAATTTAAAAAGCAACGTACGCAAGCCACCACTCAGGAGCATACAGAAGCAGTGGGAGGAGCTAGGCCAAAGGCTAAATTCCAAGATGTTCAAATGGCTCTTAAAAAGTTTCAGGGGGCTAATGATGGTAACTAAGCCTCCAATTTGGAATGTTAAGTGATTGGATCAATTTAACAGAGGATAAAATACTCGATATTGAAGGGTATGATTTGGTATATGGTTGCTTATTTGTTATATAATAAAAAGGTGGATAAGAATTTTAAAAGTCATATTCTAAAGAATGCCTTACTGCGGGTTGGGAAAAAACATCAATATAAATTAAATGACATGGTAGACTTACAAAAAGGTTAGGGTATTCGGGACAAAAATATGATGGATTATGCAAAATGTTCTAAAAAAAAAAGGATAAAGTTTACCCCCACCTATTTTTTGTTAAGTATAATTACTGACTGTACAGCAGTAGAGATTAACTTGATTTAAAATGATGGAGGGAAGACAGGATGTAGAAAGGGGGAGGAGAGAGCGGGAAGAAATTGTTGGATAAGGTATAAATATGGTGTATGGAGAGCAGAAGAGCCAATAACTGGGTTTTTCTTCTTTTTTTTCTTTGGTAATTGATGATAAGATGAATTGATGTAATTATTTAATAATACAACAGGATATTGACTATGTAATAGTATACATGTGATTATATGCTATGAAAATGGAAAATAAAAAACTTTCTATGGGAAAGGCTGTCACAAAGAAGTGATGCTCCGGGACCCCAATTCCCTTGATCTTTGATAAGTGCGGATTGTCAATATCCCTTCTTATGATGCATATGCAGGACAGGCTAAGTATAAATGATAGAGACATCAACTGCATCCTAGTGACCATGCTCCTTTGCGCTATATAGGTCAGTACCAGCCCTTTAAATTAGATCTGGAAACTTATTGGCAGCTTTGCAGTGGCCAAAGCACTGGTATTATGCTGCTAAACCACTGCACGCTCAGCAGCACCCAAGACACTGTATTCTGAACCAACCGTTGTTTCTGAAAGCTTCAAAGGCAGCTCTAGGTAGACCATGCCCTAGCCACAAAAGGATAAAGGCATGAGACAAAGGCATGAGACAAAAGGTCCCCAGCTAAAGTTAGACAAATCTATCATTTGCTCAAGCAGGAAATATGAGTCCAGGACAGAGGTGGTATTCAGCAGGTCCTGACCAGTTCTTGAGAACTGGTAGTGGAAATTTTGAGTAGTTCGGAGAACCGGCAAATGCCACCTCTGGTTGGCCCCACCCCCATCTATTCTCTGCCTCCTGAGTCTCAGCCGTTTGGGAGGGAATGGGGATTTTGCAGTAACCTTTGCCTGCCACACCACCAAGCCATGTCACTCCCACAGAACCAATAGTAAAAAAAAATTGAATCCCACCACTGGTCCAGGAGAACTCTCAAGTCACAGATCTGCTCCTCAGAGGGAGCGAGATGGCATGCAAAGCTAATGCTGGATCTATCAACATCTATTGATAAATAGATGGATCAGCCATGAAGAGTATCTCTGTCTTCCTGGGGTGTCAAGCTCCTGTAAATGTTTTGGTCTTCTGGATGCACTTAATCTGTGCTATTATTATTAGAGTTTTTCTGCTTTGAAAAGTGTCAGCCACCCAAGGTCTTGTGGAGTCAGGTAGCTTTCAAATGCATACATTGAATGCTTCTAAGAGGATCAAGAGAAGCACTTTCTTTCCCTCCAGGTTCAGGTGGCCATCCAACAGGGCAGCCAATGCAGTCCTGATCTCATTCCTGAAACTGGATCCTGACTGAATCTCAATATCTCTCTTTCCCTTTCCTCCTCCCTCCCTTACTCTGTCCCCCTCCCTCCCTCCCTCTCCCCCTCCATTTCTCCCTCCCCCTCCCTCTCTCCTGCAGCAGGACATATCCCAAATCCACAATAGACTCTGCCAGCTTCTCAAAGGAGCCACATCAGGAATGGATCCAGTCCAGAGATGGCAGAATCCATGCTGCCCAGAATCCCCTCTATTTCTTTGCCTTACAGAAGCTCAAAAGAGACCTATATGATCTCACAAGACATCACCCCAGTCATCTCATTAGACTCTGTTCAAGTGGCAGCCAACAAATGTGAACAATTTTATCCACAAAGAATCTTACTAAAGGTGTCACAGCAGCCTGCAGGAGATCTCTCCACCTCATTATTCAGGCTACTGGATGAGAATCTGCAGAAGGAAAAAGGCAGACAAATATAAATGCTCCACTGTTCATATCATCATGGTATTTCCTGAACCTTATTAGATGACTTTCACTCTTCATTTTCTACTAGAGTCATCCAGGGAACTAGAGGCATATACCAGGGAAGCTTCAGCCAACCCCACCAAGCTCTCTTGTCATCTGCATTCCAGAATGGAGATTTGTCCATAAATGGGTATGGGGACTCCTGCTCAAGCAGGGGGTTGGATTAGAAGACCTCCAAGCTCTCTTCCAACTCTGTTCTTCTGTGTTCTATGTCCTCCATTGCGGCTTCCACTGCCCTCTATAACTTGCTGCCCAGTTCCACTTTGCATGCAGACAAGCATCCAAACTGGAACAGATTCTCACATGCTCATATGGGGGCTAGTTCTACTAGAGAGCCAGATGTGTCCTTTGCATTTTGGTGTCGCTTGTTAATTGCCCCTGATTCCAACTTCTCCCTCCAAAGGAATATGCTCTTTACTCATTTCCTTTCTTTATACTTTAAGTTATAAAACAGAGCTGTTGTACTGGGGTGGGGTGGGGGAGTTAAAAATAATGGCAGGAAATTAAAAATGAATAAGCTTCTTAGAGCAGGAATCGGCAAAAAGGAGCAGTAGACCATTAACAGGAGCGTGATCGTAAGGCCCTGGATGAACTCAGCAGGAATTAAGAGAGAGAAGAAACAATTACAAAGAAAAGGGAAAGTTTAGGAACACCTTTGCTCATCTATGCCAAGCCAGCTGTGTCCCAACTGCATTTTTGTTTTTAAAGATGCCAGCAGCCATTCCTAGAAAACTAGGAGAGGATGGCCACCATGACTGCAAAGCAGGACTGCAAAAGAGCAGCCATGTTGGTAGCAACAATTTAATCGGAAAACTGAAGAAGGCAAGTGCTGCATCAAGGCTAGTTTGCTGTGTTCGGTGAGTATTTAAAGTATTTCCTTGGTATTCGGCAGAGACGTGCAGTCACTAGAGGCAAGGGAGGCGGAGCCTCACCAGTCTCCTCAGGAAAAAGAAAGAAATTTAAATATTTTTTTTAAATAATTAAAGCCAAGATAGTTGCTACCAGATTCCAGCTCACAGTGGCTTGGTGTCTGCTTAGTGTTAACCAAAGCAGGAGGCGAGAGAACTCGGGGCCTCTTTTCCATAAGGAATTTTTCGCCTTCTAAAAGTTAATGAAGAGTTAAAAGGCAAAGAAGTTCAGACGGCGGGGCGGTGGTGGTGGCGGCAGCAGCGGCTACTTTAAGTGCTCCCTTGTCTCACAACCGGGGCCGCTCCAGGCCGCCGGCCACTGACACGTGCTCCTGCAAGAGCCTCTGGGCAGCGCCGGGAGGCCACAGAGAAGCTTCGCTCCGTTTTTCACTCAGCCTTCCCCCAGAGGCGATCCGGGACTTCCAGCGGCGGAGCTTGGAGAAGCAGCGGACGCAGGCCAGGACAGCGGGGGGGCAGTGGGGCACTTTGCATTGCGGGAGCCACCAAGTGCCTTTGCTGCCCACCCGGGCACTTGGTTGCTCCTGTGATGCAAATCCCCCCCCCCCCCGCCGAGGCCAACCGCTGCCCTGCTGAGCCTCACCAGGTATCAACCTCACCGCACGTCACTGGTATTCGGAGAGGCTGCATGCTGGAGACACAAAGAATTGCTGCGTCTGGTTGATAGCAGAGAGGAGCCAATGCTTTGCCCACCAATGTTATAGAAAGCCTTGGCATTTCCTTGCAGTCCTCTGATACTTGCTAGGGTATAGGACTTTTTTTTCCTTTCTGCTCTCTTCTTCCTGGAATTTTCCCAATGCATCAAGGATCACATCACAAATGAGAGGTTCTATTCCTGAGCACAAATGAAACCATTCCCTGGAGTGATTTCATCAACCACCACCCCTTCTCATCTGACAGGGGAATTCCTTCCTAGGTGGAAAAAGAAGGAGAAAGCTGACAGGGAAGCCTTGATGATTCTTGAGGGCACAGCAAAATCTTATGAATGTTCAAACCAGAGAGAGAGGAGAGAGGGGAGGAGGAGGGGGGGCTGATTGGTGTACAGCTCTCCTTTAAGAGTCTCTGATCTGCCTTTTCTGAAAATCAAAGGCATGCCGGCTTCCAATGCATGATTCATAACTTCCTCCTCACAGTCAGCTGTCATGTAGAACAATAAACGAAACCAATTTGACATTTAGGAACTTTACTGAGATTTAAAATTATACCATTCACAAATCAAGTTAAATTATATTTTTTGCAGAAACAATATTCCAACCTGATAGCATTCATCAATAATAAAATAAAATTTAAGAGTACTAAATGAAGCATGAAATAAGGAGGAAGTAGATATGATGGGATTAAGAAACAACCTAATTCAATTTAGGTTAATTCAAAGTTCACCAGGCCAGCTCTAGGCTATGTCAGGATAATACTTAGAATTTCCATGAAACGTTTTTAACACAGGTTAATATTAGGAATCCACAAATGTTTCTTAACAGAATTTGGTGAAGTGCCATGAAGGTTGAAAAGAGTGTTTGCTAAAATGAAGACAAACTAGTAGTAGCTTTTTATACTCATGTAAATGTTGAATAATTAAACAGGCAGCCTGCATATTTCACATAAACAGGTGGAAGAGGCTTGTGTTGCTTCCCATAATTTGATGAGCCATTTCTGTATAAATAGCAGAGATGCTTTAGTAAGACACCTGTCTAATCACAGAAGGATGGCAGACCTGCTTTTTTCCCAAGGTCCGTTAAAGTTGGTAATTAAAAGGAGGAAAGCAGGAAGCGTATTGGATGCACTGTGATTGGAGTTAGAGTAGCAGTTAAAGAAACATTGCCTAAAAGTTGCTTAGTGACAAAACGGAGTAGCAAAAAAAGATGTTTAGGAAAGAACAAATCAAAATTTGAAAAGGAAGGATATTTTAAAGGAAGAGTTTCTGTCTGCTTCAGCCTGGGAGTGGAGAAAGGCAACTTTCTGAAAAATCATTCCTTTTCTTTTTGAAAGAAAGGGATGCCACAAGAAGAAGGGGTCCACCTATTCTCCAAAGCCCCTAAAAGCAGAACACGAAGCAATGGATGGAAACTAACCAAGCAGAGAAGCAACCTGGGACTTAAGAGAAATTTCCTAATGGTAAGAACAATTAACCAGTGGAATAACTTGTCTTTAGAAGCTGTGGGTTCTCCATCACTGGAAGTTTGCTGAAAGAGATGTTGAGACTCTGGAAAGAGTGCAGAGAAGAGTAATAAAAATGATTAGAGGGCTGGAGACTAAAATATATGAAGAACAGTTGCAGGAATTGGTTATGTCTAGTTTAATGAGAAGAAGGACTAGGAATGACATGATAGCTGTCTTCCAATATTTGAGGAGGGAGATCAGCCTATTTTCCAAAGCATCAAAAGGCAAGGCAAGAAACAATGGATGGAAACTAATCAAGGAGAGAAGCAACGAGGAATTGAGGTAAAGTTTTCTGACAGTGAGAACAATTTAACCAGCAGAACAGCTTGCCTTCAGAAGTTGTGGGTGCCCCATCACTGGAAGCTTTTAAAAAGAGACATACTTGCATAGCATACCTGGCTGGAGAATTCTGGGAGTTGAAGTCCACAGGACTTAAAGTCGCCAAGGTTGAAAAACACTGGCATAGGGTCTCCTGCTTGAACAAGGAGTTGAACTAGAAGACCTCAAAGGACTTCCTCCTCCCCTAGGATTTTGTTCTCTTCTGTTCTTTGCCCAACTGAATCTGGGCTGTTATCTGATGAGTAGAAAGTAGTTTCTGTGGCCAAATGTTGTCATACTATATACAAAATTAAGCAGACTATAACTGCTCACTGATCATCCACCACTAATCCTAATACATTATGCTTATTTTTTATATTTTTCTATTATTGTTTTAATGCTTTTATTTGTAATGATGGTTGTGACTGTTCTAAAATTGATTGATTGAACCTGGGCTTGACATTGGGAACTTTCATCGACAGAGTGACAGACTCATTTTGTCTATCAAAACAGCTTGCTATCCAAATGTCTAAGGGGAAATATTATGAAAGACAACTTAAGCATTTAAAAGTCATTTGATTTGAAACTTTCAATTGTTTTTTTTTTTACTGAAAATGGCATACCCGATCCCCAACCTTTGCTACTTGGCCTGATAGTGGGCTGCAGCTCTGAGGTTAGGGAGCCTGAGGTGGGGAAAATGTGGAGGAAAAAAGGCAAACAACAAAAATTATTGAGGATGATTTTGGTACTCTGAATACTCTGGATAAATTTTTTAGACTTTTTCCTTCTCAGTAAATAAAGGAAACATTCCTGATAAAATTACATTGACAGGATGACTATTTTTTTTAAACTCTGAATATTAAAGAGCTGAAGCACACCGTTTGTTCAACTTAGGGAGAAGGCCAGAAAAGATAGGCATGAAGTAATATACATTTTTCTTAAAGATGTCAGCTGCGACTTCATTTAATAATCAGGAAAGAAACCACTCAACTCCATTTGTTTGAAATCAAGTGTACTTTTACTAATTATAAACGAACAGTAGCAAAGCTAAGCTGAATCTGGTTAATTAGGCGCGAAAGCAAAGAATATCATGTATAATTCAATCCCCTCCCCTTGGCACCCCAGTCCATAGTCCAATTATAATGCACCCAACTGTCAGGTGGGAGATAACTTCAAAAGACATCACCAGGATGGAATGCTGGACAGTTAACCTTGGCGGGAAACCCCCTTCCTCCACATGCGCAGTAAGATGGTCAGGCCAGCATCTAGAATCTTCCTCCAGCACATCATGAGTCCCCTCCCAAATACCATGCCCCCCCTCCCCATTACAATGGCAGCCAAAGCAGCAGCAAAGCAGAGGCTGACAGATGGACTCATTTATCATTGCCAAGGCCTACTGTTTCAAGCAAGGCACATTTGGTGCAAGAGAGCCCCATTAAAACCATGTTAAGGATTAAGGAACAATCTAAACAGAAAATAGAATTTCTTAAAGCAACTTCTCCACTCTACCCCTTACATTGTTTTATTCTATTGGAGAAAAATAGACTATTTTTAATCTAAACGGTGAAAAAAATTCCATCAAGATAACAGAGTCATATTGTTTTATGGTTGTCCACTATATGGTGCAAACAACAGACTGATCACTAGATGGTATCAAATAGACCCCAAAGGCTCTAGCTCTTTGCTGCCATCTAGTGATCTTGTGGAACTTTGCAGACCAGATATGATAGCCCTATAAACGTAAAACAAGTTAGCAAAAAGAACCTTGTGAATTTCATTAGGAAATCACAGACCTGACCCTTAAATAAGAAGGAGCAACAGTGCCAGAGCTGTCCCAGTCCGATCTCTGAGGAAAGTAAAACTTTCAACTCCATTTGGTTGCAATGAAAAGACACTTTTACTAAGAAATGCTGATTGCAATAGAGTCAGGGAGAATCTGAAGTTCCCTTGCATCAATACAGATCTAACCTAAGGTGACCAGATTTTCAGATTGGTAAAGAGGGACACCTTTGACGGGGGGAGGGGGGGCTTGATTAAAAATTTTATAAGGAGCAACAAAAATTTTCATACAACAGAAAAATAGTATTGTAATATTTTTTTTATTTCAACATAACTACAATTTACAAATATAAATTGTAACTGTTGCCAAACATCCAAATTTTGATCACGTCACCATGAGGATGCTGCAACGGTCGCTAAGTGTGAAAATGGTCACTAAGTGTGAAAAATGGTCATCAGTCACTTTTTTTAATGCCATTGTAACTTTGGTCACTAAGCCCATTATACCACCTTTCTTGCCACAGTTCTTAAGTGAATAAATGCAGCTGATAAGTTAGTAACATAAGTGAATCTGGTTTCCCCATTTGACTTTGTCAAAAGGTGATTATATGACCCCAGGACACTGAAACCATCATAAATACGAATCTGTTGCCAAACATCCAAATTTTGATCGTGTGACCATGAGGATGCTGCAACGGTCACTAAGTGTGAAAATGGTCGCTAAGTGTGAAAAATGGTCATCAGTCACTTTTTTCAATGCCATTGTAACTTTGGTCACTATACCACCTTTCTTGCCACAGTTCTTAAGTGAATCTTAAGTGAAGATATTATATCTTAAGTGAATCTTAAGTCTTAAGTGAAGATGTTATACAGTAGAACCTCTGGTCACGAACGCTTCTGACCAAAATATTCACATTCTCCCCGCTGCTGATTTCCCCTTCTGCACCATTTTTTTTGTAAGCGCCAAATTTCCAAAATTAGGTTTGATTCATGACCAAATCAGTTTGTGACCAAAGTTATGGAACGAATTATGGTTGTGACCAGAGGTTCTACTGTATTCATGCCTTTACATACTCTATATCACCTCAAAATGTTGCACAGCCTTCATAAGTTTCTAATACAGATAAAATTAAATACAACATCAAAACCATAAAAAAAGTAAAATTAACCTGGCTGGAAAATCCTATGCCTGTCTTGCTATTATTACTGACACACTTGCTGCAGTATTTGATGGCTAAAAGAAAAAAAAATACTGTTAAAGTGTGTATTATGTTCACTCCCATGTCTTGTCTGCTGCGTTGATTTTGAATTTGTTAAAAGAGCTTATTTTACATCAAATCCCTCTCATATTATTCTCCTATGTTCAATCAACCCTAAGAGACAGCATACTATACATGAAATTCCTGTAACTGTATATTTAGTAAATTGTGGAGCTGAGTTTATCCAATTAATTCAGTTTTTGGACTTGAGTAATCACATACAATAAAGGAAATAAAACTATTTAGAATGAAGTGTAGTTGGCTATTTGTGATTAAGGGTGTCATGCAGAAACAATTATAGTTTTGATCAGGAAAAATACCCTAAAAAAAACCTTTTGTTCTTTCAGGTTTTTTTTTAATGATTTTTCCATGGCACATCATAGTGTTACACATATTGTTTTGAATAAAAAAACAGCAGCTGCACATTTTTAAAAACCTACATTATTTTAAAATGCATTAAAAAATAAAAGAAAAAACCCCAGCACACTTACCAGCAGGTAGAAACTCCAAGTCAATCCAAAATGATATAGATGTTAATACAAAGAACTGAGCAAATTGAAACTTTCCCACCATTTTGGAGCAGTCCTCCAACCTCCATGGCCCTCCCCTCTGGAAAATCCAGGAAGTAACACTGGCGACCTCTCTAGCCATTTCCTGCAGCTCTATGGTACTAGATCATTTTTTTCTTATAAAATGAGGTAAACGCGGCGCGGGGGGGATCCGTTTTGTTGCTTTAATGTTTTAATATCTTCAATGAAAGTACTGAGACAAAGAGAGAGGGGGGGATTAGACAGGGTGTCTTTTGTCTTGCCCCGGTTAGGATTTCTTAAGCAAATCCACTGGGCTTTCAACATGAAGCCAGAAAATCGGGACTTTTTTAAAACACGGAGGGACACAGGAAAAATTGTTATAAAGCGTGCTTGTCACACTGAAATCGGTACGTCTGGTCACCTTAATCTAACCCCTTGGTTACTCCAGCCTTCCGCCCAAGGTCCGTCCATATGCAGCCAATCTGGCACCGCCAAGGTGTTTGGGGAAGCACTGAGGTGTTTGGGTTGGTAAAATTCTGATCTCAGGGTACGCAGCCTTGAAAATGCTGGCACAGACCAGATTCCAAAGTGATTTGCTCTACCTCAACTGTCAATCCCCCCTCCCAATTTACCATCACCATACAGCTTTATTGCCCATTTGCTCCCACTCCCTTCTGCAGTTGATAGCAGAATGCTAGAGAGGCGCTAAGCCAAAGGTAATGGATCTGACAAACAAACTTCAACCAAGAACATTCAAACCGATAACCTCAAAACGACCTGGCCGAAGCATCTTTCTCAAGTGCAGGAGAACGCCGCCCCCCCTGCTTATTGATTGTGGCCAAGAGCAGTGTTTTCCCAATATTGGTGGCAAGGGGGAAAGTCCCAAAGTGTGGCAGACTGGAAGGCATCTGGGAGTTGCTGCCTACAGTATGTGGGGCCTGTTATCTCTTCTGTGGCCTGAATGTGAGTTTCCATTTCTTTTTCCTTAAAGCGCTGGCTCTCTTATTAGTCCAGGTTGCTTGTGGCCAGTATGACAAATGCCTTTGGGGCACCTCCAATCACATAGGAGCAGCATCTGCCTCGGTTGGAGAGGTGGCCTCCCAGGTACACCACGGCGTCCCCTGCTGTTCTGTTGTGACCCAGTGGCAGAATCTGATCCCCGCTCTAGTTTCAGGAAAAGAATACCTTTATTTTCTCCACTGACTTCCCTGTGTTGATTTGATGCCTCCTACTCTTCATTTATAACTTGCTTCAAGTGTCTATCAATATTTTTTAAAAAAACAAAGCAATAAAAAGAAACTAACAGAACAAAATCAATTGATTCTGTATTAAATGAATATATAACAGTTATGGTCATTTCTTGGGGCCTCAATAAATTCTGTTTAAGCAAAACATTCCAGCTGAACCTCTTCTCAATCTCTACCTCTCTCCATTTATTTGTTAAATTATTTAATTGTTAAATTTATTTGCTGTCTATCTTGCCATGGGGCTGCTCTAGGTAGCTTACAATAATAAAAAGCAATAAAAAGTTAAACAATTATATATTGTTTAATAAATAAACTTTATTTATTTATCAGCATAAATATAACATATATATATATATATATATATATATATATATATATATATATATATATATATATATATATATATATATATATATATATAAAAACTACAGGACTAATTTATATATATATAAAACTACAGGACTAATTTATATATATATAAAACTACAGGACTAATATCCCAGGTCCTTGGGAAAGATTCGATAGATAGACAAAAATGCCAAATGCAGTTCAGCCACTCCAAGATTGTCCACATCTACACAAAATAAGGATGCGTCTCACCTTGTTCTCCGTTCTCTGTGATGAAGGATTCAGAAATAGGCTGGAGCCTTCTTGCTGCCGTTTCTGTGCTATGGATTTCTTGTGCTTGAATGTTATAGTGTGAATTTGGAAATGGAGTGACATTGTAAGCTAAATAAATAAATCACACAATGCAACCAACTATGGGTTTAAAAAAAATATGATTCATTATAATATAATTGAATCTTAGTAAAGCTCTCTTCCACACCCAGCCACAGCAATTCAAAAATAGTTCATATTTATATTCTATATTAGAATACTTTATGCTACCCAGGCCATATTCCTCAATAGTTTTGAGCAGGGGTGGGAAAACTGTGGCCCCTTTACAATCTTTGGACTACAAATCCCAGAATTCCTGAGTCAGCCATGCCAGGAATTCTGGTAGTTGAGGTCCATAGGTTGTGAAGGGGCTGTTGGAAGAAATGTCCATCTGGGTTCAGTTCCAAGTGGGGAGAAAGACACTGAAAACATGGTGACTGTTTGGAAAGATTAATGGTGGACAGGACCACATAGTTTGAAGTCCTGTGTAGCTGACCACATGGGGTGGAGAGTGAGATATATTTATACCCTCTCTTGGGCTTTGAACTTTTCCTGTTCCTGCAAAATAAATGTATTCTGATTGGTTGTTAGACTCCCACAGGGCCATGCAGGTACCATGTTTTTCGGAGTATAAGACTCACCAGAGTATAAGACGCACCAAGGTTTTGAAGAGGCAAATTTTTAAAAAGTAGGTAGGTAAATAAAGGGAGAGAGGGAGAGTGAGAAATACAGTGGGTAGGTAGGGAGAGAGAATGTGTAAATAGGTAGGTAGAGTGATAGAGAGAGAAATAGAAAGAGAGAGAGAGAGAAATACAGTAGATAGGTAGGGAGAGAGAGAGAGAGAGTAAATAGGTGTCAGCCTCTGCTTTGCTACTGCTTCGGCTGCCATTGAAACGGGGAGGGGGGGCATGGTATTTGGGAGGGGAATCATTGCTGTGCTGGAGGAAGTTTCTAGATGCTGAATTGACCACCTTACTGCGCATGTGGAGGAGGGGTGTTTCCCGCCAAGGCCAACAGTCCAGCATTCCATCCTGGTGATGCCTTTCGAAGTTATCTCACACCTGACATTTGGGGAAAATATGATTGGACTGTGCACAGGGATGCCAAGGGGAGGGGAATGAATTATACATTACATTATTAGCTTTTGCACCTAATTAATCAGACTCAGCTTAGCGTTGCAACTGTTCATTTATAATTAGTAAAAGTACACTTGATTTCAATACAAATGGAGTCCAGTGGTTTTCTTTCCTGATTACTGAATGAAGTGATGCTGACAGTAGGTAGGTATATAGAGGGATAGAGAGAGAGAGAAATACAGTAGATAGGTAGGGAGAGAGTGTGTGTGGGTAAGTAGGGTAGGGTAGGGTAGGTAGGTAGGTAGGTAGGTAGAGGGGAGAGAGAAATACAGTAGATAGGGAGAGAATGTGTGTCTGCGTAGGTAAGTAGGTAGGTAGAGGGATAGAGAGAGAAATAGAAAGAGAGAGAGAGGGGAATTCAATAGATAGGTAAGGAGAAAGTAGGTAGGTAGGTATATAGAGGGATAGAGAGAGAGAAATACAGTAGGTAGGTAGGGAGAGAGAGAGAGAAAGTAGGTAGGTAGGTAGATGTTTCAGGTGTATTTATCCATGTGCTGGAGAAGGAAACTTTGTTTCTGCTGGCACAGCACTTCATCAATGTAATTCTCATCAGTTAAAGAGCTTTCCAAAAGTGGGGGAGTTTTTCACTCTGCAAACCTCCCCAAAATGGCCCGTTTTTCGGGAAAAGGGTCCTGTTTTTTTTCCAAATAAAAGGCATGAATAGCCTTGGGGGGCTTGCAGAGTGCTCCTGGAAGGTGGGGGCCCAAAAAAGAACAAAAAATGGCCTGTTTTTTGAAAAAACGGGCCTGTTTTTTGTCAAAAAATTGCATGCCTAGCCTTATGGAGGCTTACAGAGTGCTGCTGGGGGATGGGGGGCAAAAAATGGCCCATTGTTTGCTCATTTCTGCCCTCCCCAGCCCCCAGGAGTTCTCTGAAAGCCTTCATAAGGCTATGCACGGCCATTTTGGTGAAGGGGCGGAGCTTCAGGAGGCAAAAAAAGTGCTGTATTTGGTGTATAAGACGCACCCAGGTTTTCAGCTTGGCCCAGCCTTTTGTCTTGAGGAGAAGATGGTCCAGTCTTTCTGGGGCTATTAACAAAAGTGGGGGCTGTCAGCCTCTGTTTCGCTATTCGCTTTCAGCTGCTTTTGAAATGGAGGGGGGACATGATATTTGGGAGGGGAATATTTCGTACAGGAGAGTTTGTTAAGAGGGAGTTTTGTTCTCACCATCTACTGCGCATGCTGGTGTTTAGAGTTGATCAAGGTCAACCGTCCTGAATACCAACCTGATGATTAAGGTGACAAGATTTTCAGATTGGTAAACCTTTGACTGGGGGGGGGGGCTTGATTAAAAATTTTATACGGAGAAACAAAAATTTTCATACGAGGCAAAAATAGTATTGTAATATTTTTTTATTTAAACATAACTACAATTTACAAATTTAAATTGTAACTGTTGCCAAACATCAAAATTTTGATCACATGACCATGAGGATGCTGCAACGGTCGCTAAATGTGAAAATGGTCGCTAAGTGTGAAAAATGATCATCAGTCACTTTTTTCAATGCCATTGTAACTTTGATCACTATGCCACCTTTCCTGCCACAGTTCTTAAGTGAATAACTGCAGCTGGTATTTTGTATTTTGGGTAGAATCTTTTTTTAAATAGTCTAAGACAATTTTAAAAAGAATCCACACAGAATAAAACTATTTTAAAAAATCCTATGCACAATAAATAAAATATTATTTTAAAATACATTAAAAAAATAAAAGAAAAAACCCAGCTCACTTACCAGCAGGCTTGCACTCCAAGTCAATCCAGAATGATGTAGATGTTAATACAAAGAACTGAGCAAATTAAAATGGTGAAATTAGTCAGGAAAATATTTTTCAAAGAAACTTTGCCATCATTTTTCCCACACGAGCCGACCTCCAACCTCCATGCCCCTCCCCTCCAGAAGATCCAGAAAGGAACAGTCGCGACTTCTCTAGCCAAATATTTCCTGGAGCTCTATGGTACTGGGTCATCTTTTCTTATAAAGTGAGGTAAAAGGGCGGGGGGTTCCATTTTGTTGCTTTAACGTTTTAATATCTTCAATTAAAGTACTGAGAGAGAGGTTAGACAGAGTGTCTTTTGTCTTGCCCCGGTTAGGATTTCTTAAGCAAATCCACTGGGCTTTCAACATGAAGCCAGAAAATCGGGACTTTTTAAAAATGCCCCGGGACATGGGACAAATTGTTAGAAATCGTGACTGTCCTGCCGAAATTGGGATGTCTGGTCACCTTACTGATGATGCTTCTTGGAGATGCAACCCACATTAAAGTAAGACGTAAAGTGAGATTTGGACATTAAGTGTGAAACCTACTAGATCAGGCTGGACAGCCTCTCAGGGCCCCTTTACTTCTATATTAAAAGCTACATAGGCAGAGTTGCAGCTTGTACATATTTGTTGTATTGCATATTCATCCCTCAGGAATTGCCCCCTCCAGAGGAAGACAGTTGCTGAGGCTAAAATCATTGACTGTGACAAAGAGGAGTGTGAATCTTCTGATGACACTTATGTTTGAGGAACCATGGGAATGGGTTCTTTGCAGTATAATAGGATTTTTGGGATTGTGGGTGATATGTTTAGCAAATAAGATTTGGTTTTATAGATTGCCCAAAGATGATATTGCCCTTCCTCAAACTATATATAACCCCTGCCTTCTCCCTGACGTGGTGATTCAGTAGGCTAAAAGAATTGTGTTAGGAGAAGTTTTGTGTGAGGGACAATTATGAACCTTTTGTGGCTCTGGCTGTTATTGGCAAAGAGCTTGCTAAGTGATTATGTCTTGAACAGTAGTTCCCAATGTTGTGAAAATACCCGAGCAACCCCCCCTTGCTCTTGAAGAAAGATCCGAGGATGTCAAAAATCCCGGAGAACGGGGTGGAATCAAGTTACAGGATGTGGAACTGACTAACCCTGTAAGAAAAAGGGCAAAGCATAGGGAAAACAGGTCCCTGCAACAATTGAGAAAAGGGAACTATATGTTAAGAGTGATGGAGTTAGGTCAAAGCCTAATTAATCAATCGGTCTAACCCTGACCTAGGCCAAAAATGCTGGTTGTGCTTGTCTGTAAACTCTTAATCTTACAATGCTGTTCCAGTTGAGCCAGATTTGGGGGAAATGACCAGCGCTACGATTGTCTTTGACAAGGGAGGTAGATGAGGAACTAAAATGGCAGAAGCCCAGCTACATGGCGAAAAGACTCGGAAGAGTCGAGGTGGCACAGTGGTTAGGGTGCAGTACTGCAGGCCACTTCAGCTGACTGTTATCTGCAGTTCAGCGGTTCTAATCTCACTGGCTCAAGGTTGACTCAGCCTTCCATCCTTCCGAGGTGGGTGAAATGAGGACCCAGACTGTGGGGGCGTTATGCTGACTCTGTAAACTGCTTAGAGAGGGCTGAAAGCCCTATGAAGTGGTATATAAGTCTAACTGCTATTGCTATTGCTATAAGACTGGGGATGAGCCGTCTCCCCATCATTGGCCCCATAGCAGTTGATGTAGAAATTATAGGGTCACCCTCCTTGTGCATCAAACGATATCAGGAGCCTCGCATTCCTGTGGGGAATCAGAGGAACAATGCCCATCTGAAATTTACCTTGCCCCCAGGAAAATCCTTGTAGGCATAAAATTGACTCGCAGCATGTCTCCCTTTGCTGACAAGATCTTTCAACAGAAAGTCACTTTCTCGCTCCTACCTCCACTTGTTTTTAACTGATGGGAGGGGAATCTGACCACTGGAAGCTGCCCAAGGCCATTCCACCCACCCTGACTACCCGTTTGACTTTCAAAACAATCCACTACGGGAGTTTGTGTTTACTTTTGCAATATCTGTTTGAAGGACCAGACCTCAGGAATATGTTAATGGATCCTAATCAAGAAGTTCCATTACAGCCCCTGACTAGTATGTTCCTAGCAGGAACCTTACAAGTCTGGACTAATGGAAGTAACCTCCGAGCCCATGCCTTCTCCGTGAACATCGGCATATGTGTAGGAGAAAATGGAGTTTTCTTTCTATGTGGGAGAAATGCATATCTATGTTTACCCACCAATCGGACTGGCACATGCACTCTAATACACCTCTTCCCTAAAATGGGTGGTAAGTGGAGAACAGACCCTCCCTGTACCCCTCATGGGACATGTCCAGAAAAGAGTGCTGCTCCTAATTCCGCTATTAGCGATCTTGAGAATAGGGACTGCAGTTGGAATGGGTGAACCAAATTGCTGAACTGGCGTGCCATAGATCTTTTAACTGCTGAAAAAGGTGGGCTATGTGTATTCTTGGGAGAAGATTGCTGTTTCTATGAATAAATCAGGAGCAGTCTGGGGGGGGGGGTAGTTAAAGAACTACGAAACCCAGCTTCCTCAATTGTTTAAAGACCACAAGGTTCTGAAAGGTTCTGAATGGTTTTCTTGGCTACTGGGAACAGGTTGGATTAAACAAATGTTATTGTTTTTATTATGTGGAATCGCAAGTTTAGCCTTCCTTCCTTGTATAATATCCTTGCTTAAACAGCTCGTTATGAGGTCTGTAAAAGAAAATATGGGCTGAAAAGGAGTTAATGTTAATGGAAAGCCTAATCCCACATATCTCAAGGAAGATGAAGCTTCAGATACTAGCTCCTATATTCAAATTGCACTCTTAGAAGTAGAGAAAGTAATTCCGGAAGATAAACCCTAAGATGTGTATTGCTTGTATGCTTGCCTTTTTGCTACTCTGTATTCTGCATGCTTATATTTTTAATCTAACAGGCTGGACTCAATTGTGGGTATTAATAGAGTCTAGAATGGGGGAATAAAGTAGGATGTAAAGTGAGATTTGGACATTAAGTGTGAAACCTACTAGGTCAGGCTGGACAGCCTCTCGGGGCCCCTTTACTTCTATATTAAAAAGCCACATAGGCAGAGTTGCAGTTTGCAAAAGAATAGGAAGCAAGTGCCTAACCACAAGATGTTCCAGCCAACGTCCCTATGTCAAAAGTCCAAACCACAAGGTTCAGATAAAGTTCATTAATGACACGTAATCCATACCTGTAACAAAAGGAGAGGTAAGACCCATCTCCTTATAAGGCTTTCTCCTCAAGGTAACCACTAAGAAATGAGTTAAGTGTTTCCGTGTTACGCTGCCTTTGAGAATGTATAAGAGTGCGTGCTTCGATAATGAAGGTTGTTCAGAACTTGCAATGCTAGCCATGGGCTAGCTTTCTGAACCTGGCTGCCAAATAAACTTTTCCTGTATCCTGAGAAGTCTAAAGCCTGTCATTTTCTGCAACAACATGACATCTGAGGGATTTGCAGATTGGACAATGGGATGGGGGTTGCCAGGGGGAGGGGGTTGGACAAATATTGATATGTATGATTTTGCACACTTTTGCCTCAGACCTTGCTTTACTTAGCTGCTATCTTTTCATAACCAGTAAAAGTACTCTTAATTCTGCAAAATGGAATTAAGTGGTTTCTTTCTTGGTTGCTGAAGGAGGCCGGCTTGACAGAGGCTGCTTTCCAAGAGCCTTTTCTCATCCAAGGAAATATAATATTCTGCCTTTTTAATATTTCCTAGAATATTTCATTCTTCTAGGAGAGGGGTGGATGCTAACTTCCTAAGGGGCCATAGTTGCCCACCTCTGCTCAAAACTATTGTATATTATAATCTTCCCTTTTGAAGAATTCTCCAGTAAGAATTCTTAGAAAAATGCTATTAGGCTGAGAAAGTGTCAGATTTGGTTGCAACAATGAAAGTTCTTCCCCCAAGGGAATAATTGTGCCTGTGGGTCTTCTCAACAGGCTTAGATCATAGTAAAAATGCAACATGATTGCATTGTGCAGATTTTTTTTTTAAATGCAGATTCTAAGGCTTAAGACAAATCTGACTCCACTTCTCTGAGAAACTGATTTCATAGTCAAATCCTTAGGAAATGTAATAATGGTAACATTCAGTCAGAATCTGCATTTCTGTAACTTGAATCCATTAGTTCAAGTCAGGGATTTTAAAACTAGAGAAAGCCAGTTTTGATCTTCTTCTGGTTGGCATCCTTTGGCATATTTCAAGAAAACCCTGTCTAATCTCTTCAGGATTATATAAATCCCCATTTTTAACAGTTTGTTCCCAGTTTCTAGCATACTGATCATCCTCTCAGTTCCAGTTTTTCTGAATCCCTTTTCTTTGGGTCCCAGAACTGGATCTAATATTTGAATAAAATTAAAATTCTTATTATAAAATGAAACAAACCATTCCTTCACATGATTTGGAAATTCTTCAGATTGTTCCTGTTTAAAATTGTTTTTGTTTTGTTTTGTTCTGTTCTGTAACCATTTCACATTACTGGCTACCTCATATCCAGTTTGTGATAACTATTATTCCAATAAAATAAATATTTTATATTTATATTATTTATATTTATATTATTTATATTTATATTTATATTATTTATATTTATATTTATATTTATATTTATATTTATATTCATATTCATATTCATATTCATATTCATATTTATATTTATATTTATATTTATATTTATATTTATATTTATATTTATATTTATATTTATATTTATATTTATATTTATATTTATATTTATATTTATATTTATATTTATATTTATATTTATTTATATTATTTATATTTATATTATTTATATTTATATTTATATTATTTGTTGTTGCTGTTGCTGTTGTTATGTGGTTAACCTTTGGTGAGATTCACAGCCTTTGGGGCTGGTTGGTAGCTCAACAGCTCGAGTCCTAAGCAAGGACCTAGGAACTGTTAAGGTAACGTGGGAGGATAATAGCTATTCCAAGTAGGGCAGTTTTTTGTAGAATCAGAATGTTCAAGTCTGAAAGGAGGAGCCAATGTCACAACAACACAACATGCGGTCTCGACAGTCTGAGACCACCATTGACAGTTTTGCCACAAGATGGTCCATTTGGACCTAAACCATCCCGTAGATTACTAGGTATTGCGATGTCAATGAATCATCCTTTTTTTCTTTTCAACTATTGTTATGTCAGGTGTATTGTGGGCCAAGTGCCTGTCAGTCTGGATTCTGAAGTCCCACAAGATCTTGACTTTCTCATTCTCTAAAACCTTCTCAACCTGATGGTCCCAGTGGTTTTTGCTGTACTCAAATCCAAACTTTTGGCACAATTTCCAGTGAATAATCTTAGCAACGCGGTCATGGTGTTGTAGGTAGTCAGTTTGTGAAATTTTGCTGCACCCACTGATCAAGTGGTCGACTGTCTCATCTTTCTCATTACAGAAGAGACATTTGCTGTTGGTGGTTACATGTTGAATTTTTGCCTTCATGCAGTTTGTAGCTAAGGCTGCCAAAATAAAGCCTTCTGTTTCTTTTTTCAGTATTCCTGATCTTAACCAGTTCCAAGTTAGTTTTTGGTCAGCTTTGCCTTCAATACTTTTCAAGTATTGGCCATGCATAGCTTTGCTTTTCCAATTTTCAGCTCGCTTCTCAATTACTTCTTTCTTATGTTCAGCTTTTAACTTAGTTGTCTTCAAAAGGCCTCCTTTATTTACTTCCTTAATCATTGGTTCTTCACTTTTCTGGATGTAATCATTCAAGCTGTGTCTTTCTTCTACCACAGTCTGCTTTACTTGTAGTAGTCCTCGGTCACCCTCTGCTCTTGGTAGATATAATCGGTCAACATCACTTTTAGGGTGTAAAGCATGATTCATTGTCATAAGCTTCCTTGTTTTTCTATCCAAATTGTCCAACTCCATCTGGGTCCAGTCAATTATTCCTGCAGAGTATTGGATCACAGGTATAGCCCAGATATTTATGGCTTTTATGATGTTTCTTCCACTCAATTTGGACTTTCATATCTTGCGAATTCGTCGGATGTACTTGGCTGAAGTTAATTCCTTGACTTTATTATGCATGAAGTCAGATGCCTCTAAAATCCCCAAGTACTTGTAGCCTTTTCTGGTTTTACTGCCTTTATCATTTCTTCATTATCAAGTTGTATTCCATCATCTTCTAGGACCTTGCCTGCCTTGGTTGCCATTGTTGCACATTTGTCAATTCCAAACTGCAAACCAATGTCTTGGCTAAATTCTTTTGTGCTTTCAATTAATAAATTTGAATTCTTTAGGATTAGCTTGTCCATCAACAGTTGGTCCTTTGTTCCTCTTGAATTTTTGCAGCATCCTTTCTATTCTACAGGAAGCAAGTCATTTCTTTCCAAGTATTCGTAAATTTGGTTTGCAATGATACCAGTAAGGAGCTTGTATGTTGTTGGCAAACAGGTGGCTGGCCTATAGTTTCCAAGGTCCTTTTCTTTTTCTTTATCTTTTTGGATCAAAAATATCCTTCCAGTTGTCAACCATTCATCATTTTCAGGTGTTTTTAAGATCTGGTTCATTTGGGCTGCCAATCTTTCATCCATACTTGTAAGTGCTTTTAGCCAGAAACCATGTAGCTCATCGGGTCCAGGTGCACTCCAATTCTTCACTTCTCTTGACTGCCCTTGCACCAGTGACATGCGGTGAGGTTTATGGCTGGTGAGGCAGTCTTCGCCCCCGACATCCCACTGTCTAAAGCACTTTCTTTTGCCCACCTGAGTACTGACAGGCGGGTGAAAGAAAGCGCCAGCCCGCTGCTGGCTTTCTTTTGTCCGCAGCGGTGGGCTGCCTCTTTCTTTCTTTTGCCCAGAGGCGGGCAGCTCAGGTGGGCTGCCACCTCTGGGCAAAAAAAAAATGTCAGCCCGCCAGCTCGCCTGAACTGCCCGCCTCTGGGCAAAAAAAAGCGGCAGCCCGCCAGCAGAGGTGGGCAAAAGACCCACCTCTGCTGGTGGGCTGCCGTGGACACAAAGAAAGAAAGCTGGTGGGCTGCCCTCCCTGCCTCTCCCCCCTTCCCTCTCTTCACTCTCAAACAAACTCTCTTTCAAATTGAGAGAGAGTTTGTTTGAGTGAAGAAACAAACACACGCACACACACAAATTACTTATAATTACTTACAAATTACATTAATTTTGAATTCCTCCCCCTCCCTCCGACCCACATATCTTTTCCAGCTGTTTCACAGAGGATTTCAACTCTGCTCTTGCCTGCCATCATGAAAATGTAAAAATGTAAAAGGAAAAAGGCAAGAGCTGCTGAGGTCAGGCTGGGCTAGCTGCTGACAGAGTCACCAATGGATGACTCTGCTTAGCTGTTTAAAAAAGCCTCTAAAAAAACGCCCTCTACAGGAGGAGGCAAGAGAACCATGTGCCTCATCTACATAAGGAATTTTTCGGCTTTTAATCCTTGCTTAACTCTCTTGAGTGATCATAAAGATAGACTAAATGAGGCACGTGGTTCTCCCACCTCCTATAGAGGGCACTTTTTTAGAGGCTTTTTTAAACAGTTAAGCACTAAGCAGAGTCATCCACTGTGACTCTGGCAGCAACTACCTCAGTCTTTTTCCTTTTACATTTTTTTTCTTTTCATGATGCCAGTGGTGAGGCTCTGCCTCCCCTGCCTCCCCTGACTGCACGTCACTGCTTTGCACCATTTATTTTGTTATTTTCACATCTTCCATTTTAGACACTTTAATAGAATCCTCAACCTGCTTGATCCATTTTGCATTTCTGTTATGTTTCTTGTTGTTTTCCCACAAAGCCTTATCAGGCTTTTCATTTGTTGTTACTCCATCTCTACTTTCTAAGCTCTTATAAAACTGGTGCTGATTTATTCTGAACTGTGAGTTTTCAGCTTTTGACTTAGTTGTCTTTAAAAGGCCTCCTTTATTTACTTCCTTAATCATTGGTTCTTCACTTTTCTGGATGTAATCATTCAAGCTGTGTTTTTCTTCTTCCACAGTCTGTTGTTGTTGTTGTTGTTGTTGTTGTTAAATTTATTTATTTAATAATGTGTATTTAAATGCACAGATGTAAAAAAGCTCTTTGGGACAAATGAATTTTCCAATTCTGTACAACTGGTGCAAGTATGGGAATCTCATTTTCTGCTGCATGTGGCCATCCTGTTACTGGCAAATTTTAAAGATAATATCATGAAATGAATCCCCCGCCACCCCGGGCTGAGTCTGGGTTCTCTGTATAGAAATGGGGACTATAGCTCTTCCCAAAATGACAAAACAGCTGCGTAGCCTGATTGCTGTTTCTTATGACCTGGTTTTCACTGAGTGATTCCTTTATTTTAAGTATTTGTATTTTAGGAGAAAAGATAGCCGCAGAATATCTTGTCCAGAAAAAAAAAATCTAGCATTAAAACAGGACAGTGGATATTTCCTTTCATATTGTAGTATTTGTTCAGCCTTGGTAGGTTCAGAATGATGTCAAAATAGGTGACAATCAACCTCCCCACCACCACCAGCCCTGAGTATTGAGACTCCATCACTTTGAAAAATTCTCTCTCCACCACACACTTACATGGAATTGATAAATGGAAAGCCAAAAGGCCATCAAGCCAAAAGGATATACAAGTTATGAATAATAGTAGTTTTTTTTTATCTTAAATTGTAGTCCTGTAGCAAAAGCACAGGTATCAATATAAAAAGCATCAGAAAAATAAAGCTAACCCCCACCCACCCACCGCCTCAGAAAATGTAGGATTAGAGCCTCAGACTATCTTCTCTGGCGGGGCAAGAAGGGCAGTCAGCAAAGGGCACTAGGTCAGCCTGAGCACTCTTGGAAGTGGACATCAACCTGTCAATGTCCAGGCTCACTCCAAAGGATTTTCTAACAGCTCCAAGTCCCTTCTAGGATGGTGGGGCCAGGAATGAGGTGCATCGGTTCTTTCCTTTTCATCTTCCTTTGGCTTTGACATCCTATATGGGAATGTCTACTACATTGACTCTCCCAGACATTAATGAGTAAATCAGCTTTTCCTCTGATGATGTACAAAGAATATCTGAGAAGAAGGAATGATGTGTATATGGATATTCTCAATCCTCCATGTTTGTCCCAAAGGTACATTTTTCAAAGGGCAACTTGACTTTCTTGGTTTTTCGTTTGAAAATAGTTTGCTTGTCATCCAAGAAGTTTAGAATAACGGAATAAAAGAGTTGGAAGGGACCTTGGAGGTCTTCTAATCCAACCCTCTGCACAAGCAGAAGACCCTCTACCATTTCAGACAAGTGGCTGTCCAGTCTCTTCCTAAAAACCTCCAGTGATGGAGCACCCACAACTTCTGAAGGCAAGCCACTCCACTGATTAATTGCTGTCACTATGAGAAATTTCTCCTTGGTTCTAAGTTGCTTCTCTCCTTGATTAGGTTCCATCCACTGTTTCTTATCATCCCTATTTTCTTGTTATCCCTGCTGATCTCGGCCGATGGCAGCAGCTCTGACCCAATGCTGCAGGCAAGAACTAGTAATGGTGATCTCACTTCATGGATCATGCAGACAGAAGCCGCACCAGCTGCTGCTCAGAACTCAGGTGCCATAAGTGGATTCCTACTGGTTTGGACAAGTTCGGCCAAGTAGGTAGTAACTCGGCCTGCCATGCCCCCGAACTTGTTCTACACATGCACAGAAGCATTTTTTTTACTACTGCGCATGTGCCCAAAGCACATCCCTGGGTAAACCGGCAGTAGAAGAAGCCGGAACCCACCCCTGTCTGGTGCTGATCCCCCTCTCCCAAGTACCTGGTCGACAGGTTGCTCGACCTGGGACTCATGGCCCAGTGCCGATCCCTGCATCTCCTGCCCTGCATTTGCTCAGTAGAGATTAGGGGATTAGACGGGCCGGCTGAGTCTGCACAAAATGCCGAACTGGAGACCGGGACTTGGGGGGGGGGATCAAGCCCAAGAGGCATTATGCGGGAGCCCATTTCTTGTGTTGGCCGGATGGGGGTTGCCCACGCAGATGCTGGGCATTGGGGTGCCACACTAAGCAGGTGCCAAGCTGGAGGCAGGGGAGGGTCAGTCCCCTTACTTGGTTGCCCTCCACTGTTTTTCATCTGTGTGTGTGAGAGAGAGGGAGGGAGGGAAGGAGAGGGAGAGATAGATGGCAGAGAGGAAACCCTTTCAAACAACACTGCCTGCAATTCTTCTTACTCCCCTGCCCTGCAGAAGGAAAAGAAGATAACCCATGAGTGCTTTCAGAGCATGGGTAGGAAGAGTAACGAAGCAGGGAACCCAGGAACTGGGTGGGGGGGTTGTTTCCTGCAGTCCAGCCCACAATTCATAAATATTACTGTGGCAGAAGTTGAGAACAGGATGAAATCTGGAATGGAATTTCCTAAACCAGCTTCATTCCCAGAAAGTTCACCCACAGGAGTCAAACAATCCACTGAATCAACTGCAGGAGCTGGACCAAGGGAGCGGCTGAGGCCTCTGACCTCCTCTCACTTCAGCCCCTCACTGGATGCTGCAGGAAGCACCTGCCAATTTCAACACTGCAAATCAAACAGTAGAATTCTGCCCATCACCTCCAGGCTCTTTTCAGCCCCCTGTTTCCCTTTTGGCTTATTTGGGTTTTTAAGACTTAAATAGCTGTAAGGAATAACATTGTGTTATTTCAATTTTATACTAATCCAGCATGGGCCAGAGAAGTAGACAAAGACTTCAGTAAGGAAATAGACCACAACCTATTTCTTGGTAATAGACAAATGTGAGTTACTATCACCACCAGGTGGATTCTCAAGTGGCTGACCAACCACACTCAACATGTAGTCATTAATGGAACTACATCTACCTGGAGAGAAGCATGCAGTGTGGCTCCCTAAGGGCAGTGGTGAAATCTAAAAAAAATTCCTACCTGTTCTATGGACATGGCTTGGTGGGGGCCATGTGACTGGGTGGGCATGACTATGTAGTCATGTGACCGGGGGGGGTCAGAAGACAGAAACTCACTTTAACGATGTCCTGTTGGAGCAGGGGGTTGGACTAGATGACCTCCAGGTCCCTTCCAGCCTTGGATTGCTGTATTCTTTCAAGGTACCCTCTGAAGCTGCGTCTAGTGCCAGGTTTGTGGTCCTTTCTCCCTCTTCTTTTTCCCTCCCTCTCCCCCTCCCTCTCCCTTTCTTCCTTCCTTCTTTCTTTCTCCCTTCTCTCCCTTTTTTCCCTATCCCTCTTTCTTTCTTTCTTTCTTTCTTTCTTCCTTCCTTCCTTTCTTTCTTTCACAGCAAGGAAAAGCCTCCAGGGGGGAAGCCTCCTGGGAGCAAAAACGGACCCCAAATGCTTTAAAAAATTTTTAAAAAAAGTTCCTACCATCACACAGCACAAGTGATCATCAGAACTTTTTTTTATTTTGTTAAGCATTTTTTACTACTGGTTTGAGTGAACCGGCCCGAAACAGTAGCATTTCACTCCTGCCTAAGGATCTATCTTAGGTATCCTAATATTATTCAACATCTCCAGAAATAATTTAGATGGGGGGATAGAAGGGGAACTCATTAAATTTGCAGATGACAACAAGCTGGCAGGATAGCCAACACTTTAGAAGATAGGCTCTAGATCCAGAAGGATCTTGGCAGAGTTGAACAATGGGCCCTATTCAACAAAATGCAATTCAGTATTAAGAAAAGTAAGGTTTTACATTTAGGTGGGAAAAACCAAAAGCACAGGTATAGAATAGGTGGTACCTGGCTTAACTACAGTACCTGTGAAAGGGAGTCCTAGTGGACAGCCACTTAAGCATGAGCCAGCAATGGTGCTTCAACTGCAAAAAGGCCAATGCAGTCCTATGCTGCATCTATAGAGGGATAGCATCACGATTACATGAAGTGCTAATACCACTTTACACCATACTAGTCAGACACACTTGGAATATTTGTATCCAGTTTTGGTCACCGTGATACAAAAAATGTTGAGACTCTAGAAAGAGTGCAGAGAAGAGCAACAAAGATGATTAGGGGGCTGGAAGATGAACAAGATGAACAGTTTCACGAACTGGGTATGCCTAGTGCAATGAAGAAGAAATAGGGGTGACATGATAGCAGTCTTCCAATCATGAAGAAGCTATCACTAAGAAGAGTGGTGAGGGTGAATCTCTTCTCCAAAGCACCGAGGGCCAGTAACAGTTGGAAACTTATCAGAGTCCCAAAGGTGCTTTTTCACAATTGGACTTTCTGGTTTTTCTTTGAAGATGTTTCGCTTCTCATCTAAGAAGCTTTTTTAGCTCTGGATGAGAAGCAAAACATCTTTAAAGAAAAAACCAGAAAGTCCAGCTGCCTCTTGAAAAAGCATCTTTGGGACAACCAAGATCTGGATGACTGAGAATGTCCATAGACATTTATCAAGCAGAGATCCAACCTAGAAGTAAGGAAAAATTTCCTGACAGTAAGAACAATTAATCATTGGAAGGACTTGTCTCCAGAAGTTGTAGGTGCGCCATCATTGGAGGTCTTTAAGAAGAGATTGGACAACCATTTGTCTGAAATGGCATAGGTTGGACTAAGAAGACCTCCAAGGTCCCTTCCAACTCTGTTACTGGTTATGTCTGCCAGCTCCTTCAGAACCCTGGAATGTCTTCTATCGTGTCCTGGCAATTTGAAGTCATTGAGAGTGGACAGGTGTTTTCTTACCATTGCCTTGCCTATTTTGATTTGTATTCCTAATCTGTCTTTTACGGTTCTGCTTTGGATAGGTTGGACCAGTGGTGGGTTCCTAACTGGTTTCTTACTGGTTTGCTGAGAGAGAGAGTTTTGCACGTGCGCAAAAATGTTGCACCCACGCTGCTCACTTCACTCACGCGCACACACCCCACGCATTGCTGCACATGCACAGTTTACTGAAAACTGTTCTGTGCATGCGCAGAAACATGCCGGGGGTGGGAGAAGAGACCAGAGACCTGGTTCAGGGGCATGGCAGGCCTGGGTCGCTGCCAGTTCCAGTGATCCAGGCCAAAAAACCACTACCGGTTCGCCCGAACCGGTCCGAACCTCTAGGAACCCATCTCTGGGTTGGACCATTTTTTTTCTTTTGTGCAGAGACTGATGCAAAGAAATGAATTGTGCAGTTCTACTTCCTCTCTCCAACCCATCACCTCCCTGCCATCTTCTCCACATTACAGGACTTCACCTCCAGGTTTTTATGGTGACATTTAATATATTGCAATGGCTCCTCCCATTGCTACAGATTACACAGCTTGCAATAAACAACTCTGTTATCTGTCTGGCTTGCCTAAACTTCAGTTTGTGGGAGATTAAGTTGATAAAGCAAGAGGCCAGCGAAATTATCTCCAAACAAACCTTAAATCACAGCCTGTAGAAAATCACAGGCCAAATTACAGCACTGAGTTTTACAAGCTACGCATAAATCACCTTTAAGATGTTGGCAGTTTCTTCCCATCGTTTGCTACAGGTAAGTCAACAGACATAAGCATCCATGCACGCAGTGCACAAACACACACACAAACACACACATGGGGAAAAAAACCTGGATACCAAAGGTAACATTTGTGATGCAAGTTGCGTCACTGTTTTCTACCTGCCTGAATGACATTTGCACATGTTCATCCAGGGGTGAAATTCAGCAGGTTCTGACAGGTTCTGGAGAACCGGTAGCAGAAATTTTGAGTAGTTCAAATGCCACCTCTGGCTGGCCCCAGCGTGCGGAGGGAATGAAAATTTTGTAGTATCATTGCCCTGCCATGCCCAAGAAACCACACCATGCCCACCAAGCCACGGCCACAAAACCAATAGTAAAAAAAAGTGTGTTCACCCCTTTCTTCCCCCATTTCAGTTCATGTGGAGAGGGCATTCCCTCAAGCAGAGGGCCTCTATTAGGGCTGGCAGAGGAGATCCAGCTGCTTCTAAGGGCAGTGAGTGAATCTATAGCCTCTTCCATTATTCCTCTCATGCCACTCTGCTGGCAGGGGGTTGGACTAGAAGACCTCCAAGGTCCCTTCCAACTCTGTTATTCAAATAGCCCAGAATTATTTCCAGGATTTGCCCCACATATAGGTAGTCCTCCACTTACAACCATAAATGAGCAGAACGTTTCTGTTGCTAAGTGAGTCATTTGTTAAATAAGTTTTGCCCCACTTTACGACCTTTCTTGCCACAGTTATTAAGTGAATCACTGCAGTTGTTAAGTTAGAAATGGAGTTGTTAAATGAATCTGGCTTCGCCATTGATTTTGCTTGTCAGAAGGTCGCAAAAGGAGATTCCGTGGCCTGAGACTGCAACTGTCATAAATATGAAACATTTTTCAATGACTTGTCATAAATTTTGAACATGGGACCACGGGAATGTTGCAATGGTCATAAATGTGACAAGTTGTCATAGGTCACTTTTTTCAGTGCTGTTGTAACATTGAATGGTCAGTAAACAAAGACCACCTGGGCCAAACTGTCTGAGGTCAGCTCAAAACCTGACTAGGTATTAGATGCAAGGCATGTGTGGAACAGATAAAAATGTTCCTAGTCAGCAGTGAGCTTCCTTTCACACATCCATACTCAGCACCTTGCCTTGAGGAACAGAAATGCAGTCTAAAAATATCAGGCAAATGATCTGCACATTATTCCAACTTTTTTGCATATTTTTTCATGTTGTCAGTACAGCATATGTTCAGCTCATTCTCCTCCCTGAATAGTTTCCCCATTTTTAACTACAATATGCTAACGTGTAAGAATAAATGCTCAGAGAAACCTGTGCACTGAAATTTCAGATCTCCTGGCACCCGAACACAACGCTCCCACTGAGCAACTCTTCCTATTTCCAAAACAAAGAAAGAGAAGACTTGAAAATGTCGACGTAAACTTCATTTGGCTTGATCCAAATTTAATTAGTGCTGGTTGCAAGCATGTTTTATTGATTGCTTGTTTGAAACCTAAAACCGTGTCCACCCACTACAACTGGGGGAAAAAACCATTTGAAGAGAATTGTGCAGACATACATATTGGGAACCAAGTATCACATCCCCTTGCTCTTTTTGGAAAAAGCTTCCCCAGAAGATCATGGGGAGCAGCCAGATTCAGGTCATTGATGAGACTTCACCCTTTGTGGCAGATGTCCTCACCCAAAGGCTTCATGGGGATGTTGATCAGGAGGAGAGAGTATACTGAACCTTGTGGGATCTCTTGCTCCCAATAGCAATAGCACTTAGACTTATATACCACCTCACAGTGCTTTACAACTATGCAGTTTACAGAGTCAACATATTGCCCCCAATGATCTGGGTCCTCATTTTACCAACCTTGCAAGGATGGAAGGCTGAGTCAACCTTGAGCCCCATCAGGATCGAACTCCAGCCTGTGGGCAGAGTTAGCCTGCAATGCTGCATTTTGACCACTGTGTCACTTAATCCACACACTGGAACCAACCCCAGAGAAAAGAGGAGAACCATCATAGGATAATGCTGTGCACCCTCAACTCCCATGGCTGCTTCAGAAAGACATAATGATTGATGGTACTGAAGGCTGCCATCTGGGTCCATCAGTCCACCATCACCATATTACTCAAAACTGACTTGGAGGGGGAGGGAGAATGGAAAATGAATGAGAAACAGGAGGAGAACCAGCCATAAAAGTTAACATAATTACTGACAGTATTGTTATCGTAGTTGCTAACTCCAGCTTCATTTTCAAAGATCTTCCATCACATTTCTCATATTGAGATGTGCAGAATGGAGGACTACAAATGACAGGCCAAGAGGATGATTTGGAAATGGATATTTTACTGGATAAACAAAAGAAACAGACTGAACTTTTAAAAAATAAAAGGGAAAAAAATAATTAAAAAAGCATGACCTGGAAAATGTTTTCTTATTGGACTTACAAAAGAGGCTTTGTAATAAAGCTCGGAAGATATTTGTGTAATGGGATCAAAAAAAGAATTCAAGAGAAATCAAACCCTACAATAGTATTTTATTTAATTAAAGATTAAGACTGTTAGAAGTAAATGTTGGTTGATTTCACCAAGGTTAAAATCAGGTATGGACAATTCTGGGAGGCAAGCTGTTCCATTGCTTCACCAGATCACCAGATACCTTAAGACTAGAAGCTTAGTTAGGAAGCTAAACAAAGTTACAACATGACTTACCCCAGAAGGCTTTGATGGTGTTTCCAAGAAAACCACTTAGATGTGTTCCTGGAATCACCAGAAGCTCATTGATGTTCTGAGGAATTTTTCTGTCCTTCTTTCCTGGTTTTCCATATCCCTGGCCTGAATCAAACATAATGTGCTCCAATAAACTGGTGCAATAGCTTTCTTTCTTCCCACTTTCCTTTGACAGAAGACTTTGCAAAGAGAGCAGGTCTTATGTAGTGATAAAAAGCAACAGGCAAGAAACCTGGAGACTTGACAACTAGTCCTGCCTGAGACACAAAACCAGCTAGGTGACCTGTTGGGCTAGTCCTTCTCTCTCAGCCTTAGAAAGAAGAAGGCAAGGGCCAAATCATTTCCAAAAAGCTTACCCAGAAAATTGGCTTGTTCAACTACCAAAAGCCAACACTGATTTGAGGGCACACACAAGCACACAGTCACAATTACAAGCAGCTCCTAGCCCCATACCATCTTCAAAGTGTCCCTCCTTGAAACATTTTCTGCTCCCCTTGAACTTCTAAAATACAGAAAAACAAAATTGAAAGCACTTTGAAAGATATGAGTCAGTGGTTCCAAGATCATGTCTGCCAACCTTTGGGTGTAATCCTGGTGATTCAAACTTGTCTAGGGTGAACAAATGTTGTCTTACCATTTTCTTGCTTGTTCTGACTTACCATACTTTTGGTCTATAAGACACACTCCCCACACACAAAGTGGGTGGAAATGTCTGTGTGTCTTACGGAGTGAATATTGTGGCGAGGGAAGGGGGTTGGTGTGTTGGCATTCACCACTGCCTGTCACCACTGCTGCTGCCATTCACCACCACTGGGGAACACTGGAGACTTCGCTGCTGAGCAGCTGATTGGCGATTGGATCAGCCTCCTAGAATACCATTGATCAGCTGTTCTAGGCAGCGGGGATCACCGCCCCCACCAATTGCCACCGCCACTGATCACCACCTATCATTACCATTGCCTATTGCTACCGCCACCAAATGGCAGCAGTGATTGGCAGCAGCCATTGGTGGCAGTGATCCCTGCTGCCTGGAACAGCTGATCAGCAGAATTCCTGGAGGCTGATCCAACTGTCAATCAGCTGCTCGGCAGCAAAGTCTTCAGCATTCCCGGGGAGACAGCAGACACGGAGGAGGCAGCAATGGCAACATTTCCAGTTGGCCAGCCCACTGATTGGTGGGGCTACAGGAAGCCAGGGTCCAGCTGTCGCTCAGCTGACTGGTGGTGGGCGCAATGAACGGAGCCCTGATGAGCCACGTGCTGGGGCGGCGATAACGTGCTGAAGCTGACCAGGCTGTTTGCTGTTTGCTGCAATGATGCTAGTCAGATGAATCCTGGATGGGTGCTGGGAAGCAGAGGCAGATTTTGTTTTGTTTTGTTTTCCTCCTCTAAAGCTAATGTGCATCTTACGGTCCGGAGCATCTTATAGACCTAAAAATACGGTACATTCTTAGTCTGTTTTTTATGGTGCTGCTTTTGATAGATTGGACTATGTTTTCCTTTTGCATGAAGACAGATGCAAAGAATGAGTTAAGCAGTTCCATTTTCTCCCTCTTAACAGAACAGAGTGGGAAGAGACCTTGGAGGTCTTCTGGTCCAATCCGCTGCTTAAGCAAGAGACCCCATGCTATTTCAAACAAATTGTCCAACTTTAAAAACCTTCAGTGATGGAGCACCCACAACTTCTGTAGGCAAGCGCTTCCACTGATTAATTGTTCTCCTTGTCAGGAAATTTCTCCTTAGTTCTAAGTTCTCCCTTACTTTCCATCCATTGTTTCTTGTTTTGCCTTCTAGTACTTTAGAGAAGAGGTTGACCTCTCCCTCTTCTTTGGGATGGCCCCTTAGACATTGGAAGACTGCAATCATGTCACCCCAAGACTCTCTTTTCATTAAACTAGACCTACCCGATTTCTGCAACCATTCTTCATATGTTTTAGCCTCCAGTTCCCTAATAATCTTTTTTGCTTTTCTCTCTACTCTTTCTAGAGTAGGGGTGTCAAACTGACGGCCCATGGGCCAGATGCATCAGGTGCAAGCCATGCCCAATCCGCTCCTCAAGGGTAGAAAAACTTTGTGATACGTTGTGATATGTCACGGGATGTGGTCGAGTTTGACACTCATGTTCTAGAGTCCCAGCATCACATCCTGGCCATCTTCTCCCATTAGTGAACCAATTGTTTCCTTGACCTTTTCTTGTTAAGGTGCCTGACTTTTCTTTGCTTATCCGAGCACTGCTTTCATCGGTCTTTTTTGGGGGGTGGGAGTACCACTGTTCAGGACTACCTCATGAATGTTATCATCTATTTTATGGAATGATTCCCCCAATGCCACGATGCACACAAAGACAACTTGCAGAGAAGATGAGAACTTGCTTCCATCCTCACCGGTCACCTTCTGGGTCATCTGCTTCTGCTTTGCTTCCTTTTTCCCCTGTTCCCCGCATCCCTCAGAACACTCCACATTACAGTGGCCCAAGAAACAGCTCCAGTTGTGCCTTTTCCTTGTTGGGGTATGTGAATGCCTTTATCAGGGGCCTTTCCTTGCTCTTTGCTTGTTCTCCTAGCCAGCACTTTGTCTTTAAAATGGCCCGGCTGGCCTCCTCTGCCTCCTAGAAAGAGGGCCTCCTGAATGATTGACAGTAGACAACCGTGCCCAGAGCACAGGAGTTTGTATAAAAGCAAGCGGCTTTGTTTCAGCCTGCCAAATGCCATTAATCCAAGAATAAGAAAAGGGGGAATTGACAAGGATATTTAGTACTGAAACAATGTTTCATTGTGTTTGTATGGTGTTCAACACAACCCAGCAAGCTGTAATCTCTCCTGGTTCCTATTCAACAGCTCCCCAGCCATCGGGTTGCTGTACTCTTTAAGTTGTCTCATTAATAATCTTGCCTCAAGCAGAATAGGGGCTTCTCAGCTGCTCTGTTCTCTACCTGGAGGACTTTTGCTCAGGCAAATACAAGCCAAACTCAAGGCCAAAATGATGCAGTAGAAAAGGATTCTAGGATGAAGCCAGCCCAGTAATAATGGTGTCCCTGTTCCTCATCCCGAATTCATCCTCTTCCGCTCCGCTCTTCTTCAGCATTAAGGCGCCTTTAGGCCCTACAAAGGCCTTATCCTTTGGGCATATTTGCCCTTCAAATATTGGAACACTGCTATCATGTCTCCCCTGGTCCTTCTCTTCACTAGAGTAGCCAAACCCAAATCATGTAACCATTCTTCATTTTTTTTTGTCTCCAGGCCTTTAATCATCTTAGTTGCCCTTCTTTGCACTTTCTACAGTCTCAACATCTTTTTTGTAATGTGGTGTCCAAAACTGGATGCAGTATTCCAGGTGTGACCTTATTAAAGTTTTTTAAAGCGGTACTAATACTTCATGTGATTTTGATTCTATGACTCTGTTTATACAACCAAAGATTGTATTAGTTTTGTTGGCTGCTGCCGCACACAACTGACTCATGTTTAAGTAATCATCCACTAGTATAGTGATGGCTAACCTTTTTGTTGTTGGGTGCCAAAAATGCGAGGATGTGTGTGTTTGTGTGTGTGTTGGCACCCACAATGCAAAGCTCCCCCCCCCACCGTTTTCGTCCTCCCGAAGCTCCAGGAAAGCCTCCGGAGCCTGGGGAGGGCAAAAACCAGGGCCAACGGGCCAACTGGGATTTTGGAAATGATCCATTTCCGGCTTCCAGAGGGCCTCCGGGGGTCTGCGGGAGGCCATTTTCCCCTTCCCCGGGCTCCAGAAGCTTTCCTGAAGCCTGGGGAGGGTGAAAACGGCCTCCCCCAGCCATCTGGAAGGCTGAAAATCAGCTGGCCAGTGCACACATGCACGCTGGAGCTGATGGCTTGTGTGCCGGCAGATATGGCTCCATGTGCCACCTGTGGCAGGCATGCCATAGATTCACCATCACGGCACTAGTACTTTAAGGTCCCTCTCACAGTTACTATTTTTGAGCCAGGTTTCACCTCATCTGTATTTGTAACTTTGGTTTTTCCTGCCTAGGTGTAAAACCTTGCTTTTCTCCACATTAAATTTCATTTTGTTGGATAGAGCACAGTGTTCAAAACTGTCAAGATCTTTTTGGATCCTGAGCTTATCTTTTGGGGTGTTGGCTATTCCTGCCGGCTTAGTGTCATCTGCAAATTTAATGAGTTTATCTTCTACAGGGCGGGGCATAACCTTTTCCTAGGGGGTCACAGCAACACTTGTAATAACAACACAAATAATTCATACACCATTCGAAAGCCCATCAAAAACTGAGTTTATTGACACGATTTAATAGTCAGTATGACCACCATTAGCCCTTCGAACAGCATTCAAACGAGGTGGATAAGAACACAACAAATCTTCAAACAGTTCCGTTCGATTTTCCAGATTTTTCAACACAGTTTCCAAATTCATTCTCAAAGTTTCAACCGAATATCGATTTTGACCTTGCTCCTGAATCATCAGAGCTTCCACTTCATCCTTAATTATGGCCCCAATGTTCTCTGCCGGATTGAGATCTGGCGAATTTCCCGGCCAGACGTCATTGCCCCAAAATTCGACATTGTTTTCCTTTAACAATTGCTGAGTCGCATTTGCACGCATGCAAGGAGCTTTGTCATGAAGAAAGACAGCCTCACCAACCACCAAGACATTGTCTGGATCACTGAGAAATGGAATGACATTCTCCAATAAAATTTTCTCACGGAAATAACTGCCATCCCAGGATTCCCCTTTATCCTTCAAAACCCAATGCAGTTTCTTGGCTGTGAAAATGACGAAAATCCCGATGCAAGTCGGATTGCGAACGATTTGTCGATATCGTTCATGTTTGGCGATGTCGTCGACGTCTTTAGCCCAAATTCGATCGTTCTGGAAATTCGGTTTTCGAATGGCATAAACGAAGAATTCGTCAGATGGCGCCAAATGAAGAAAATCTTCCTTGGTCCATTCAGACAACCAATCGCACAACCAAAGCCGATCTTGAACGTGTGTTTGAGTTTTCAATGGTTTGCAAATGACGTGGAATGGCTTCAAACCTTCTCGTTCTCTATATCGGCCGATTGTCCTTTGATCAACTCGTTTTCCACGAATTTGAAGGATTTCTTGGGCCACTTTTCGGTTTCCTTTTCGTTGTTTGCGACTGCCAGTTGCAATGATGGCTTTGCTTTCTTGGGACAGTTGCAGAGGATGCCCTTCTCCAAATTTTGTGAAACATTCTTGGGCTGTTTTGTTCCAATTATCAGTAACCCAATCCGGATGACGTTTCAATTTGTTTGCAATCCATTTTCGATTGATAAACGTCGCTCCAGCATCGCGAGCCTCTCGAAAGGCAATGCATTTTATTCTGTCAATGATCCTTTGTTCTTCCGAATCGAATTTTCCAGCCATTCTTAAAGCAAATTTAGATGTGTTCCTGGAATCACCAGAAGCTCATTGATGTTCTGAGGATTCTAGGATGAAGCCAGCCCAGTAATAATGGTGTCCCTGTTCCTCATCCCGAATTCATCCTCTTCCGCTCCGCTCTTCTTCAGCATTAAGGCGCCTTTAGGCCCTACAAAGGCCTTATCCTTTGGGCATGTGATGTGGGAGGGCGTCCTGGGGCCTGAAACACAAGGAGTATCTTTCCTCAGGACCTCCTCAACTGGCACATATCAGACCCTCTTTTGCAGCAGGCAGTTTTCATGAGAAGAGCACCCATTTGGTACCACAATTCGAATGCCCAAGGAGAGAAGTCAAAGTCAGCTTGTATGCAAGAGCAAGAGCTACAAAACCCAAAACAATGTCCCATAAGTATCTTTCCTCAGTGATAGTGCAATTGTTAGTTGCCATATTGCCAGTTGACTCTACTCACTGCCATGAGTTCGATCTTCACCGCCTCAAGATTAACTCAGCTTTCTATCCTTCCAAATGTCAGGATTCCAAAAGCATCCAAAATTCCTCAAAGTTCCAATTTATGAAGAGAGCCATGTTTTTACATCTGGGAAAACCCAAATCTGAAAGCTTCCCCGTTTTCCTACCCAGTTGAAAGTTCAAGATCTTGCCCCCACACCCACACGTCCATCACATGGACCAATCTCCCACTGTCATGTTGGCAGTTCCACCATTCCAGTTCCAGTCAGGTGCAGAGGCCCAGAGACAAAGGATGACCTTGGCTTTCTAGAAATAATGTTGTTATGGCTACATACCATCCAACTCCATAATATCTTCCCTCCCGTTTTCTCACAATAGAAAAGTAGAATAATAGAAAGTGTGGCAGGCCTGAGATCCACAAGAAACTATGGCTGCAGGCCTGACACCAAGATTGGTAAAATGAGGACCCAAATTGTTGGAGACGATATGCTGACTCTGTAAACTGCTTAGAGAGGGCTGTAAAGCACTGTGAAGCAATAAATAACAGCTAGTGCTGTTGGTGTGCTTATCTCTCAGGTTGCATTTCATTTTTGAGCCCTCAGGAAAGACAGGGTGGGTAGGTGGCGGGACAGGAACAAGGGAATGCAGGCATCAGTAGCTTGCAACAACAAGAATTAGAATTCTTTCCCAATAACATCTAACTATACTTTCCTGCTTTTAATATTGGGACTGCAACTAAATTCCAACTATAGTGACAAATGTTTGCTGGATTTTTGAAGGCTGCAAATAATAACTCTTTTTATGTCCAGAGGGGTATCTATTCAACCTCCTTTTCCTTCAAGCATAAAGCAAACCAGCCAACAAAAAGAAATGAATCTGTATGCCCAATGGTTGAAACTGGGAAGGTTAAATTCTGTTTCCCAGGGAGCCATAATTCAGAAAGAGAATTAGAGAGTTTGATCATTTGTTTTAAAAAAATAGTGATTTGACTAAAATAGTTAAGTTGAATTAAAATGAGGCTATCTGTTAAAGCCAAACATGAAATTAAATTATTTTCACCATGTTTATTCATTTATACTTCCTTGGGAGGATATTAAGTTCACTACTTGATTTTACATTTATGACACCCAAATCTATTCACCAAGGTATTTTTCATTGATTAATTATTTTCGGACCCTTAAGAACATTCAGAGCAGACACCTCCTGCTCCCATCACCCTTTCAGATGCTTCCACATAAACATGAGGTTTTCTTCCTAATGCTGCTGATCCGAGCACTGCTGCTTGTAGTCTGGAGAAATTCCCTCTTGCCTGTCCTGCTCCTGCATCCAGACCTTTAGCACCAAAGGTGCTCACTGACTCTAGAGCAGGGGTGTCCAAACTTGGGAACTTTAAGACCTGTGGACTTCAACTCCCAGAATTCCCCAGCCAGCTCCCACTTCTGGGAGTTGAAGTCCACAAGTCTTAAAGTTCCCAAGTTTGGACACCCCTGTTCTAGACGGATCAGCTGATGGCACTGAGGAAGAGAGGCTGACTGCTCTGCCCATTCCACCCTCTAGCGCTCTGCTCTGGTGGAATCAGCCAAGCTTGGCCTCAAAGCTTAGCCCTGGAAGAGGATCTTGCAGGGAGTCTCTGGATCATTTGTCCTATTCTGCTTAGAAAGGCTAAGATTTCTCTTCCGCTTTGTTCATTGCAAGGTGTCTCTATGTTATCCCTAAAATAGTTTGTCCTCAATCTTCAGGTGTGGGGACCTGGGGCCACAAACCTTGCCCATCAAATAAATGCATGAGCTCCCTGAGGTGACATTTCTGATAAGAATATTTTGTGTGCTGCTCACATCCCTTGAGGGCTTCTGGGTAATTCACACAATAAGGGTTTCATCCACAAGGTCCCCTAATCCAAGTCCATGGCTAGAAATAGCAAAACTGTCTGGAAAGCTCCAGATTTCTTCCTCTTCTCAAAATGGAGTCTTGGGGTTAGTCCTGCTTTGATAGCCAGGGAGGCTGCCTTAGTCCCCTACAACACCCCTCCTCTTGCAAGTCAGCCCTTCCGCGCCACACTATTTTGCAACAACTATGCACATCAATGGCCAGCAACAAAATCTACTATGTCAGAATGGAACAAAGAGTTGGGGGCACAGCACCAAAAGAAGGTGTGTAGCCACCATGAAGCTCACCTTCAATTACTACTACTACTACTACTACTACTACTACTACTACTACTACTACTTCTTCTTCTTCTTCTTCTTCTTCTTCTTCTTCTTCTTCTCCTCCTCATCATATTGCACAATTTTGCATTTCAACAACATTTAATCCAGTCTGCAGAGCCAGCAGGTCATACACCTACAACTCACATGTCTTCATGCAGGTAGTCCATCCATCACTTTTTTGGTCATCCTTTTTGTTGTTAAAGTTCTTTATTGAATAATTCACTTTAGCTACAGACAAAGAAACAGAGAAAATAGAACATTGTACCTCAATAAATATAGTAAAGTAGTTAATGGTTTGACTTTTTTTTTTTTTCCAGAACTTTTTTATTTTTCTTTAAAAAAAAAACACAAATATGTCATCATTTGTCAATCATTAAAACATTGAAGTACAATTTTTTTGTGTGTGTGTACCCCTCCCTCCCTCCACCCCCCCCTCCTCCTTCCCCCCCCCCCGACTTCCCAGAACCCGTACACGGTATAGAATTTTAACTAACACAGTCTAAAATCTATTGAGAAAAAAGAAATAAAGAAATTAATGACATTCTAGATTGACCTTAGCTTCTTCTTACTGAACTAACTTTAAACAATTTAAATCATTTCTGATCTTAAGCATAGGCTAACTGGAATTTCTTAGTCCCGTATTTATTTTGTATATAGTCAATCCATTTTTTCCAGTCTCGTTTATATCTCTCATTTGAATGATCTTTGAGATATGCCGATATTTTAGCCATTTCAGCTAAGTTTGTTACTTTCAATGTCCATTCTTGAATTGTAGGCAGGTCTTCCTTCTTCCAATATTGCGCCACCAACAGTCTTGCTGCAGTTATCAGGTGCAGAGTCAAATTGGTCTCTACCACTGTAAAGTCAGTACATATACCTAGTAAAAATAACTGAGGACTAAACTTTATCCTTCTTTTAAAAACATTTTGCATGACCCACCATATTTTTATCCAAAATGCTTTAACCTTTTGGCAGGTCCACCATATATGATAATATGTAGCATCGAGAGAACCACATCTCCAACATTTAGGCTGTACATTCGGATACATAGAAGCCAACTTTTTAGGATCTAAATGCCATCTATAGAACATCTTGTAAAAATTTTCTCTCAGATTTTGAGCTTGTGTAAATTTCACATTTCTTACCCAGATTCTTTCCCATGTATCCAACATTATTGGTTCCTCAATATTTTGAGCCCATTTTATCATACAATCTTTAACTAATTCTGTTTCCGAATCCATCTGTATTAATACATTATATATCCTCTTTATATGCATTAAGCTTTGATCTCTTATTTGTTTAAACAAATTATCCTCAACTTGAATAAAACCAATTTTTTGATCTATTTTCCACCTAGCCTGTAATTGCCCATACTGGAACCATGTTTGAACTACCTTCTCCTCTTTTAATACCTCTAAAGATTTTAATTGTAATACCCCCCTTTCCGAGGTAAGAAGCTGTCTGTAGGTAATTCTGTCCTGTTTTTGTGCTGTATTCATATTTTCAATTGCGTGTCTAGGAATTGCCCACATGGGTATCTTGTCATTTAATTTATATTGATATTTCTTCCAGACCCGCAATAAAGCATTTCTTAAAATATGACTTTTAAAGTTCTTATCCAATTTTTTGTTGAATAACAGGTAAGCATGCCAACCAAATACCAGATCGTGTCCCTCAATGTTCAATATTCTATCATTGGTTAAGTGAATCCAGTCACTAATTACAGATAATACCACTGCATCATAATATATTTTTAAATTAGGTAGTTTCAATCCTCCTCTCTCACGTACATCTTGCATTATTTTCATCTTTACCCTCGGCTTCTTTCCTGCCCACACAAATTTGTTGATACCCTTCTGCCATTCTAAAAGGTTCGCATCTTTTTTAAGTATAGGTAACATTTGGAAGAGAAATAAAAATTTTGGTAAAATGTTCATTTTCACTGCCGCTATCCTACCCAGCAAAGATAAGTGCAATTTCTCCCATTTTTTCATCTCTGTCTGTGTGCTATGCCAAAGTGGTTCATAATTATGCTTATATAATTTCCCATTTGAAGTTAAAATGTTAACTCCAAGATATTTAACTTTTTTAACTACCTCACATCCTAGCATCACTCCTAATTCTTCCTTTTGTTTAATATTCATATTTATAGCTAATATTTTGGTTTTTCCTAAGTTTATTTTAAAGCCCGACACTTGACCATATTGATTAATCATATCCATTAAAACCATACTAGATTCCTGCGGTTGTTCCAATATTATGACCAAATCATCCGCAAAAGCGCGGACTCTATATTCTTGCTGCCTAATCTTGATCCCTTTTAAACCATCCAAGCCCCGTATTTTATTCAACAATACTTCCAAAGTTATAATAAACAATAATGGGGACAAAGGACAGCCCTGTCTTGTACCTTTTCCAATTTGAAAAGAGTCTGTTAGACTTCCATTGACTATAATTTGTGCTGTTTGCTGTTGGTATATTGCTTTAATTGACTGTAGAAAATTATCTCCTATCTGCATTTTTTGCAGTATCTTCAACAGAAATTGCCAGTTAACTCGATCAAAGGCCTTCTCAGCATCCAAAAATATAAATGCAGCAGGGATCTGGTTGTTCTTTCCCAAATATTCTAATGCATTAATAATTAATCTAACATTACTTTTCATCTGTCTCCCTTGTATAAAACCTGTTTGGTCCGTATGTATCAATTGTTGAATGACCAACATTAACCTATTTGCTAATATTTTAGTAAAAATTTTATAATCTACATTCAGTAATGAAATAGGTCTATAATTTTTGGGTTGAGTAGTATCTTGTTCTTCTTTGGGTATCAAAGATATAAACGCTGTCTTCCAAGATGGAGGGACTTTACCTTCCGTTTGAATCATATTAAATAATTCTCTAAGAGGTTCTACCATTTCTAACTGTAAGTTTTTATAGTAAACCGCTGTCAAACCATCTGTACCTGGTGCTTTCCCTAACTTTAATTGCTTAATTACCTGCAGGATTTCCCCCGAGGTTATTGGTTGATTCAATTTTTGCCTGTGTTCTTCTCTAACTGAAGGTATTTTCTCTTTGTCTAAATATTTGTCTATGTCTAAACCATTAATTTTATCCCCTTTATACAGTTCTGTAAAAAATTCCCAGAAAGCCTTTTGAATCTCTTCCTGTTGAAACACCTCCTTCCCTCTGTAAAACAGTTTAGATATATTTCGAGTTTTCCTTTTTTTCCTAATCTGATAAGCTAACCATCTGCCAGGTTTGTTTGCATTACAAAAAGTATTGTGTTTTGCATATAATAGATTAGTAGCCACCTGGTCAGAGATCAACATGTCAAATTGAGATTTTAATATGTTAATAGCTTCCTTAACCTTTGTATCGTCTGGGTTCATTGTTAACTCCAGCTCTTTTCTCTTAATTTCCTCTTCCAGTTCTGTTCGTTTTAACCCTTGCTTATTTCTATGTGTTTTATTTATATTCATCAAAACTCCTCTCATATACGCTTTGCTTGCGTCCCATACAAATTCCATAGATGTACCCTTATTCATATTCAAAACAAAATATTCAGATAGTAATTTTTTACAATCATTAATATACTTTTCATATCTAAATAAGTTTTCATTCAATCTCCAAGACCTTCTTGCCTGCACTACCCTTCCCAACTCCATCCAAACTGGGTTATGGTCCGAAAGGATCCTAGCTGCAATCTTTGTTTTCTTGACCCTAGAAAGCAAATCATTAGTGGTTAGAATAAAATCAATCCTTGAGAGGGATTGATGCCTGTCCGAGAAGAAAGTGAAGTCACATTCCTCTGCATTTCTTTCTCGCCAAATATCTCTCAATTCAAAATCATCCATAATGTCAAAGAAAGATTTGGGTAACTTTGCTCGCATCTTGGTATTTAGGCGGGAAATCTTCTTATCTCTCTTAGTGTCTATCACTCCATTCCAGTCACCCAATAGTATACAGGAACTATAGTCCCACTGTACTAATTTAGCATGAAGATTTCTATAGAATCTATCTTGCTGTTGATTGGGAGCATAAATTCCCAAAAGTAATGTCTTTTTCCCTTCTAAGATTAAGTCTAAAGCAATATATCTTCCGAAGGGATCTGCTTCTATTAATTCAGCTTTCATATCTTTTCTTAAGTATACAACTATACCATTCTTCTTTTCCATAGCAGAAGCTGCAAAATGTTGACCAAGTTTTGAGTTGATCAAATATTTTTGATCAGTTGACTTGATATGAGTTTCTTGCAAACAAATTACATCGTTCTTAAACTGTTTGAGATAATGAAATATTTTCTTCCTCTTCTGTGGAGAGTTCAGTCCATTGACATTCCATGTTAAAATCTTAGTTGTCATTTTTGGTTGGTTGAAGCATTTTTAGAGCTTCCTGCACGGCCTGTTTAACCTTAGGTCTAGCTCCTCCCATTGCTTCCAGATTTGTTGTTGTAGATCCTTGATCGATGGCCGATGATTGTTGATGCTGTTGCTTTTTAGCTTGTTTCTCCATACGTCTAGTAGTCATGCGGCTAGGTCTTGGTTCCATAGCACCTTGCACTTCTAGAGAAGAAAGATGCTCCATCTTGTCTGATGGTTGTGTAGTTTGCTGTCTATCCTGTCTTTCTTGTGGTCTTTCTCTGGATCCAGATGGTGCAGGGTGTCCGGCCTTCAATATATTATAATAAAAATCTCGGGCTTTCCATACAGAGTTGAGGCGGTACCTTTGCTTATCAAATGTAAATATGATGCCAAATGGTGCATCCCATCTATACTGTATCTGACGATTTCTGAGTTCTTCGACCAAAAAAGCGTAGTCTCTCCTGGCTCTTAACATTGGAGGTGGTATCTCTTTCAAAACAACCAGGTCTTGACCGCCAATTTGAAGCTTAGTGTTATAAGATGCTTGCAGTACCATATTTCTAAACTCTCTTGTAGTAAAATATATAACGATGTCTCGAGGAAGCTGCTTCTGCTTTGCCAGCCAGGAGTTGACGCGGTAAGCTTTGTCAATTTGCCAGCCTTGGTTGGTCCCTGGTCTTCCCATCAGGCGGTCAAAAGCTTCCGATAGGATCTGTTTCAGGTTCTCCTGTTTCTCCTCACGCAGCCCCCTTACTCTTAATGCGAACTCCATTTGTCGGTACTGTATCATAATAATTTCTTTTTCAGCATTTTCCACTTTTTGTTCCACCACCTCTGTTTTCAATGTCAAGTTAGCATTGGCATCATTAAGAACCTCTAGAGTATCTTCCACTCCAGAAATATGTTCTGTTAATACAGTTACAAGACTCAGCATGTCGTCTCTAATTTTATCAACCTTAGCCTCGAATTTCTCATACAACTCCTGTTTAAGTCCTTTTATTTCACTTTTAATTTCACTTTTAATTTCTTCTTTCATTTCTTTTATTTCCTCTTTTCTCTCCTCTCTATTATCTCTAAATTTATCTTCCATTTTAATTGTCTGTGCATTAAGAGCCTCGCTTAGATTACTCAGAAAAAATTCTTTCGTTAACACATCCCCAGCAGGGGGCGTAGGAAGCGGAGGCTGCAGCTTTGTGCCAGGCACTGAGGATGTGCCCCTGGAAGTAGAGGGTGACGACTTCAAGTTAATATTTGGTTTTGAGGCCATTTCAAAATTTATCTGCCTGCAGTTAATAAAACTCTATTGCCTAAATATGCAGCTTTAAGAAAAGAGGCTTTTATTTTGAAGTTTAAGGCTTGGCAAAACTTTCAGTGAGTAAACATTGTAACAAGACCATTCAGCTGATTCATCACCATTTAACTTCCAAATAAGCAAGGTTAATAAAGGAGTAAAATTCTTCTATTGTGAAACCAAAACAAATGATAAGCAATCTCTTTTGTTTTGAATTCTTTTGAGGATTTGCATTGTCTAGCAAAAAGTGTTCGTTATTACCGGAGAAACCAGGCTGCTCGGCTCCATTTTAGAAGCCTCTGAGTAAATAATTTTTCGGAGGAGAAAAAGAAAAGAAGCTAAAATGTTGATAAGCAATTAATGTCCACAGTGAACGGATCCAGCTCGTGATAAGAATAAATCAAACAAAACTTTGATCAGAGTGGGAGAGACCTACTTTGTCCTGCACAAGGCAGTTTGAAGTTCCCAGCACGGACAGCCGTTCTGCCTTGGGCTAGCCCCCCTTTCCTTGCAAGCACAAAAGCTGCAAAAATCGAAGAGCATTTGCCAGCAAAACAGTTTCTTCTTTCCTTCTTGCCTGAAGGATAAGAAAACCTGATAAGACGTCAGATGGAAGATCCTCTAAACAGGTACGTAGCCAGGAATTCGGAGGCAGCTGATTTTTTGCTGCTTCCACCAGTAGGCTCCTCCCAGGAAGTCCACTTTTTTGGTCATCCTTGAGGCCGCTGTCCATCTGGGATGAGTGCAAATGCCTGCCTCACCAAAGCTACCCTGAGGTTAATTAGAAATAAAAAGCCACAATGCAGCCCTTCTGTTGATAGTGAGTAGGTGGAAAGAAGTATCATGCAAGACTCCTCAGCAATTACATCCAGTGGTGTGTTTCTATTTTTTTTTTCCTACCAGCAGAAGGTCTGGGTGGGTGGGCAGAGCCTCCTGCCGCCGCTACTACTGGTTTGATCGATCCGGGCCAAACTGGCAGCAGCCTACCTCTGGTTTCAAGCTTCATCCAACTAAGAATCAGGGAAGAAGTGGACAGGGGGTGAAATTGAGCAGCTACTATTGAGGCCTCATTGTCCCCAACTACTCATTCTTTCTGTTTTGTTTCTAGTTACAAGACGCCTGGAGCAACAAGGTTTCTTGACTTCACACCAATCTCTTCTTCAAAAGTCTGATCACATTTCATGCCAGCAAGACAGGAAGTTATTAAAATGAATGTGGGGAAACTTTATCTCACTTCTACAGGCCTCCTTAATCAATGCAGTGCAACAGAGAAGAAAGACAGAATATTTACAGGGAGCTGTTGATGTAATTTAGTGAAGCCCAGAAATCCCTTGAAGTGCAGCTGAGAGTTGGGGCTGCCATCTCACTGGGGACAAGAGAACGAAGGGTTGAGGCTGCAGTTTTGAGAGCCTCTGCTTGGTGCTTCCAGCATTGTCTTGATGTTTTGCTTTGGCAGCGGGATAGGATGCTGGTTCTGCCCACTCCTCCTCCCCAGCCTTACTGTTTCATAATATCTATGCATGGCAGTAGCCACAAAAGTAGTCCACTACAGGAGAAACAGTAGGGGCACAACCCAGGAGAAGTAGTAGATCTCTATCTTTGAGCTCAGCTTCTGCTACCCCTCAACTTTGCTCTGAATCTTTGACAGCTAAGGCATCTCCTTCCTGTTTTAAAACTGGAGGCATGTTTGGCTCTCCAAACTTGACAATTTTAAGACTTATGGACTTCAGCATCCTAAATTCTCCAACCAACATGAGAAAGTCAATCAATAAATCAATCGATCAATCAATCAATCAGAATAGATCTGGAAGGGACCTTGGAGGTCCAGTCCAGAACCCTGCTCAAGCAGGAGATCCTATACCATTTCAGACAGGTGGCTGTCCACTCTTTTCTTAAAAACCTCCAGTGTTGGAGTACCCACAACTTCTGAAGGCAAGTTGTTCCATTGGTTAAGTGTTTTTATCAGGGCGAGCTACTCTACCCAAACATGGGACGGAGCATACTGCTTCCGCTTTTCCACTGGTTAGTAGACCTCACTGTTATGAAGTTTTTTCTTAATTCCAGGAAATTAAGCTATCTCCTTGATTATTTTTCATGTATAGTTTCTTGTATTGTCTTCTCCTGCTTTGGAAAATAAGTTGACCCCAGTAATGGTATTCTATTTTCTTCACTACCAGTTTGGTAGCAGGAGCACATCTGGGCATGCACAGAATTTGATGATGTCTGGGTAGGTGGGCAGAGCCTCGTGCTTCCACCACTACTGGTTCGCCCCAAACTGGTGCGAACTGGCAGCATACCACCTTTGTTTAACCCCCCTCCTCTCTGTGACAGCCCTTCAAATATTGGAACACTGCTATCATGTCTCCCCTGGTCCTTCTCTTCACTAGAGTAGCCAAACCCAAATCATGTAACCATTCTTCATTTTTTTTTGTCTCCAGGCCTTTAATCATCTTAGTTGCCCTTCTTTGCACTTTCTACAGTCTCAACATCTTTTTTGTAATGTGGTGTCCAAAACTGGATGCAGTATTCCAGGTGTGACCTTATTAAAGTTTTTTAAAGCGGTACTAATACTTCATGTGATTTTGATTCTATGACTCTGTTTATACAACCAAAGATTGTATTAGTTTTGTTGGCTGCTGCCGCACACAACTGACTCATGTTTAAGTAATCATCCACTAGTATAGTGATGGCTAACCTTTTTGTTGTTGGGTGCCAAAAATGCGAGGATGTGTGTGTTTGTGTGTGTGTTGGCACCCACAATGCAAAGCTCCCCCCCCCACCGTTTTCGTCCTCCCGAAGCTCCAGGAAAGCCTCCGGAGCCTGGGGAGGGCAAAAACCAGGGCCAACGGGCCAACTGGGATTTTGGAAATGATCCATTTCCGGCTTCCAGAGGGCCTCCGGGGGTCTGCGGGAGGCCATTTTCCCCTTCCCCGGGCTCCAGAAGCTTTCCTGAAGCCTGGGGAGGGTGAAAACGGCCTCCCCCAGCCATCTGGAAGGCTGAAAATCAGCTGGCCAGTGCACACATGCACGCTGGAGCTGATGGCTTGTGTGCCGGCAGATATGGCTCCATGTGCCACCTGTGGCAGGCATGCCATAGATTCACCATCACGGCACTAGTACTTTAAGGTCCCTCTCACAGTTACTATTTTTGAGCCAGGTTTCACCTCATCTGTATTTGTAACTTTGGTTTTTCCTGCCTAGGTGTAAAACCTTGCTTTTCTCCACATTAAATTTCATTTTGTTGGATAGAGCACAGTGTTCAAAACTGTCAAGATCTTTTTGGATCCTGAGCTTATCTTTTGGGGTGTTGGCTATTCCTGCCGGCTTAGTGTCATCTGCAAATTTAATGAGTTTATCTTCTACAGGGCGGGGCATAACCTTTTCCTAGGGGGTCACAGCAACACTTGTAATAACAACACAAATAATTCATACACCATTCGAAAGCCCATCAAAAACTGAGTTTATTGACACGATTTAATAGTCAGTATGACCACCATTAGCCCTTCGAACAGCATTCAAACGAGGTGGATAAGAACACAACAAATCTTCAAACAGTTCCGTTCGATTTTCCAGATTTTTCAACACAGTTTCCAAATTCATTCTCAAAGTTTCAACCGAATATCGATTTTGACCTTGCTCCTGAATCATCAGAGCTTCCACTTCATCCTTAATTATGGCCCCAATGTTCTCTGCCGGATTGAGATCTGGCGAATTTCCCGGCCAGACGTCATTGCCCCAAAATTCGACATTGTTTTCCTTTAACAATTGCTGAGTCGCATTTGCACGCATGCAAGGAGCTTTGTCATGAAGAAAGACAGCCTCACCAACCACCAAGACATTGTCTGGATCACTGAGAAATGGAATGACATTCTCCAATAAAATTTTCTCACGGAAATAACTGCCATCCCAGGATTCCCCTTTATCCTTCAAAACCCAATGCAGTTTCTTGGCTGTGAAAATGACGAAAATCCCGATGCAAGTCGGATTGCGAACGATTTGTCGATATCGTTCATGTTTGGCGATGTCGTCGACGTCTTTAGCCCAAATTCGATCGTTCTGGAAATTCGGTTTTCGAATGGCATAAACGAAGAATTCGTCAGATGGCGCCAAATGAAGAAAATCTTCCTCGGTCCATTCAGACAACCAATCGCACAACCAAAGCCGATCTTGAACGTGTGTTTGAGTTTTCAATGGTTTGCAAATGACGTGGAATGGCTTCAAACCTTCTCGTTCTCGATATCGGCCAATTGTCCTTTGATCAACTCGTTTTCCACGAATTTGAAGGATTTCTTGGGCCACTTTTCGGTTTCCTTTTCGTTGTTTGCGACTGCCAGTTGCAATGATGGCTTTGCTTTCTTGGGACAGTTGCAGAGGACGCCCTTCTCCAAATTTTGTGAAACATTCTTGGGCTGTTTTGTTCCAATTATCAGTAACCCAATCCGGATGACGTTTCAATTTGTTTGCAATCCATTTTCGATTGATAAACGTCGCTCCAGCATCGCGAGCCTCTCGAAAGGCAATGCATTTTATTCTGTCAATGATCCTTTGTTCTTCCGAATCGAATTTTCCAGCCATTCTTAAAGCAAATTTAACATTTAATAGCTCATTCAATTCAGTTTTTTATGGGCTTTAAAATGAGGTGTCGCGGAAGTTGTAAACTGCTGTCGATCTTGCTGTGACCCCCTAGGAAAAGGTTATGCCCCGCCCTGTATTCCCTCATCTAAGTCATTTATGAAGATATTGAACAATACTGGGCCTAAGCCAGAACCTTGTGATACCCCATAGTAACAAATAGTAAGGACTATTTGTTGAGTACGGTTTGTTAGCCAGTTAAAAATCCATCTGGTGGCAATGTTAGCTATTTTTCTAGCTTACCAAAAAGTAGGTTGCGGTCTACTCTGTTGAATGTGTTGTTGGAGTTTAAGTATACTATATCCATAGCATTTTGCTAGTCTACTAATTTAGTCACTTTGTCAAAGAATGAAATAAGATTTGGTTGGCATGATCTATTTTTAACAAACCCATGCTGACTGCTAGTTATAACTTTATTTGCATCTAGATGTTCACAGATCAGTTTTTTTTAATATCTTTTCCAGTATCTTCCCAGGTATTAATGTTAGGCTAATTGATCTGTAGTTTCCTGGGTCTGTTTTTTCCCTTTTTTGAAGATGGGAACCACATCAGCTCTTTTCAAATCCTCAGGTAATCCCCCGGTGTTTTTAAAGTTGCCAAGTTTGGAGAGTCCTGAATTAGAAAATTAAAAACTGTTATTCTATGCTTGCATAAAAAATTAGGCAAGGATTAGCAAGGAAGATTCTCCAATCCAGGGAACCTCTCTGCTCCTGCCACATTAAACCAATCCGTTGTGGTCTGTAGGTATAATTCTTCTGGACCTTGAAGTGAGGTAGTTGAGGCAAGGACAGAGCCCTGAATCATCCTGAGCTAGAGCCACAGCCTCCTATGGATGAGTTTGTATTTCCAGGACAACATGAGGAGTTCTAAGCTTTATTGTTCTTTTATGACCCATTTGGGGGGAATGACTGAGCCTTTAGAAAAGGAGCTTTTAGAAAAATTGCTCCTTCTTTGCTGACAGGAGGTAAGGAAAGGAGATCCTGAAAGCATATTGTAAGCAAGTCCAGGGAGGAAAAAGAAAGAAAACAATGTGGTTGCACACAAGACAGGTTTTTTATGCGTGGTGACTGCACCTATCATCTATTTGCAACACATTTCTTTTACTCTTATCTCAGCCAAAAACTCCTTGTCCACAATGGTTTCCTCCTTATTCATTCTCTTGGAGAGATGTGCCATCTTATCTTATTTTTGAGATGTTTCTTATCCTCCTTTTTCTTCCTTCAGCCAGAGGATTTCTCTTCATAAGATCTTGCTTTGCTGCGTTTATGTCAGCAGAAATCTTTTGTGTACGTATAATTACATTCTGGCTTTTTTCCCCCTGTGGTATTTTAAAGTCTCAAAGGCCTCGTGGTCACTTGTTATTGCTTTCCCCCTTTCTTCCTGGTTGGTTGGGAGCAAATCTAGGAGAGTTGATCTTCTCATCTTCAAATTTCCAAAAAATTATCTATCAACAAGCCTCCTGAGAAATTTGGGGGACTTTGCTGCTTTGGCTGAGTTAGTTTTCCAACAGATATTTGGGTAGTTGCAGTCTGCCATTATTACCATTACTACACTCTTGAGATTTCTGTAGTCTGCCGACGTGTCTTCTGCCCTCCACTATTACATACCCAGGAGACAAGTGAAGGCCCTTAAAGCTGCAGCTTTGCTACATCTTAGCCATGCTAATCCTCCCTGCCTCACTTCATGGAATAGCCTTGAAGGAAGCTTTTCCACTGAGGCTTTGATCCCAGCAAAGCACTCATTCTGACCTCGGAGAGCCATAAAGATAGGAGTTTCTCCTTGGGTACTTAGAGAGAAGCACTTGGGGTAGGTTAGAAAGCAGACAAAATGGCTAATAATTTCCCTCATCTGCTCTTTGACTAACCAAGAGCCACTTTCACTTGATCCTCCTCATTTATGCTTGTCATTGTTCAGTCACTTAGCCGGGTCCAACTCTTCATGACTCTGTGGACCATAGCAATCCCCACCCCCATCTTCCACTGTCTCGCAGAGTCTGCCAAAATTCATGTTCATTGTGTCAATGATACTATCCAACCATATCCTCCTCTGCCATCCCCTTCTCCTTTTGCCTTCCATTTTCCCCAATATCAGGGTCTTTTCCAAAGAGTCCTCTCTTCTCATTAGGTGGCCAAGGTATTTGAGCTTCTGTCCTTCCAAAGAACAGTCAGGGTTGCTTTCCTTTGATATTGACTGATCTCTCTGCAATCCAAGGTCTTCTCCAACACATCTATGTGTAAACCCAGATTAGTATCAACTTCTAACACTGCTTTCTCAGATATAAGTTCCTTAGGACTTAAACCGGTAGCAAAGACTTGTCCTCTGAAAAGTAAACGCTATATCTTAGAGGACCATTTTCAAAGGTTGGGCTACTTCTGTTCAGACTACTCAGTAAGGCTAAGATACTGTGCTCCAGACCAGGTTAAGTCTCTCTACTTCTTCCCAACCTGTCCTGCTTCTTTCAATAGGATGTTCACTAACATTTCCAAGATAATTGAAAACTCTATAGTTTGATGCTTGCTCTGCATGGAAAAAGCCCATGTTTAATTCCTGGTTTCTCTTGCGTAAAGCCCCTGCACAAAACCTTTCCAAGCCAGTAGGAACAATAATGAGGAAGATGAACCAAGGTGAGGCAGCTTCCAGAGTCCCTGTTCTAGAAAATGGGGATCCGGTTCCAATATACAAAGTTTTTTTCTCCAGAAACATCTAGTACAGTAGTGGGTTCCTACTGGTTCAGCCCATTTTAGCCGAACTAGTAGTGGTTTGGCGGCCTGGGTCACTGGAACCGGCAGCGATCCAGGCCTTCAACACTCCTGAACTGGTTCTCCTGGAGGCGCCTATGGCAGCACCATCTTATTGTTTGCTTGTGCGCATGCACAAAGCACTTCTTATTGCACTGCACAGGCCTGTGCATAGCGCAGCCATGAACGAACTTGCAGAAGTAACTGCTGGAACCCACCCCTGGTCTAGTCCTTAGGGATGTTGCAGTACTGTGTTTCTGCCATGCAAAAAATGTCCAAGGAAAATGGGCAGACAAGATGCATGCAAATTATAATACCAAGAGTTGTGGTGGCGCAGTGGTTAGAATGCAATATTGCAAGCTAATTCAGCTCACTGCCAGAAGTTCAATTCTGAACCGCTCAAGGTTGCCTCAGCCTTCCATCATTTTGAAGTCGGTAAAATGAGGACCCAGATTGTTGGGGTCAATATGCTTAGAGAGGGCTGTAAAAGCACTGTGAAGCGGTATATAAGTCTAAGTGCTATTGCTATAATCACTTGTCTCACCCCTCCAGAAAATTCCTGCAGAAACCCAAGAGTATCTGCTATTCTAGCTTACACTATCTGAATCTGAAATTCAGAATCACCACCTAAAAATAATACAACATTACTTACCGCATTCCACTCAAGGTGCCTGGGGCATTCTTTGCTTTGCACCAGAAAAAAGAGGAAGCAACCTTTTGACATCACTGACTGCTAATCAGGGCAAGACCCGCCATGTAGCAGATAAGTGAGCTGAGCCCAAGGGCAGGGTGAAGCATGTCATCAGTTTGGAGTCACTGTACAAGAGACTCACGTCCAGCCCGTGAATTCTGTTGAGCCTTATCTAGTGCCAATTTGGCTTGAGCATTAGTAGATCAGATTCTTGTGTATAAGTAGCATATAATAAACGTTTAGTGCTTTGAACTCAATTCCTAATCCTGATTACTTCCACCTGACATGCCACCTACCATCTCTCACTCCAGAAAAAGAGCCATTTCTCAACTCAGACAGGACTGGCTTCTGGAACATGGCAGAAAGTACCAAAAATTCTTCTTCCTCCTTCAATGCCATCAGCCATCTAGTTCCCTTTAGTTAAGTTGCCAGTCCCCTGAGAATGCTGGAAGGAAATGGAAGCCTGAAAAAAGAATGTAAATCACATCTTAATAGACTCATGAACAATACCAGGGTTTTAGCTTTCTAATACCACAGTCTGGTTTTGCTAATGACATGATCTGGGATGTTTCTAGGAATGATCACAGCTTCCTTGCTCAATTTACTGGACAGGCTGGAATGGGGGAGGTGGAACTCCATCAGAGAACTCATGTCAAGCTCTATTGAGCTGGCAACCTTCTAGAGTTGATGCTTTTCATGTGGTTCTAAGGAGCGGAGGTCAAGGGGACAGGGAGGCTTTAGTGAGATGCTGCAATATGCCAGAAAACCACTGCTCTCTTTGGATCGTGCATATTTATATCCTCCCCAATCTTCCAGGTGGTTCAAGTGGCCAGTAGGGCTCTCCCTTTAATTTCCCTCTTTCCACCTCTAATCTTTCCATCTACTATTACTTTATATAAGAGTGTGTATTCTTATTTCTACTTCTATTCTAGTTTTTAATCAAGCCATCATTACACTAAAAAAAAGGAAAGAATGAAAAAAAATATTTCCTTTCTATCCATCATCTCTTGGCTATTTTAATAGTTCAAGTCTTATTCACTTTTTGGCTTTCCTCCCTTACTCCTCTCTTGATCCTTATCTCTATCTACATCTGTGTCTTCACTATTCAGTCTAAACATTTCTCTCATCTCTATCCTCCTCTGCTGCCCAGGCCCCTATCTCCCTCTCAAAAGTATCTTCCTGTTTATTCAATTCTATTTTTAAATGTCTCAAAGTACTTTCCCCTTGGTTTATTTCATCAGTCATTATTATATCTTTATTATCTTCTCCTTGTCTTCTTACTTTATTTGCTGATTTTTCTGTGCTATCTTTCCTCCATTTTTTTCTGTTGACTCCTCCCTTTCCTGGAATTTTTGGTCTTCATTCATTATTAGTTGCAGGCTATTTTCTATTTCCCCATTTATGCTATGCAATAGGTTCTTTATCTCCCTGTAATTCTTTGTCATAGTGTTCTTCATGCTTTGAAACATCAACCCCATTTCTTTTGAAATTTCACTTATTTCCTCCCGATGGAGTGTCTTGTCTTATTTTAGTAAGTCCTGCTTTTACTCAATAGTCCAAATACAATATATTCAAGAGCCGAGGTGGCACAGTGGTTAGAGTGCAGTATTGCAGGCCACTTCAGCTGACTGCTATCTGCAGTTCAGTGGTTCAAATCTCACCGGCTCAAGGTTGACTCAGCCTTCCATCCTTCCGAGGTGCGTGAAATGAGGACCCAGACTGTGGGGGCGATATGCTGACTCTGTAAACCGCTTAGAGAGGGCTGAAAGCCCTATGAAGCGGTATATAAGTCTAACTGCTATTGCTAGTGTTGCTCCTCAGGAAATACAATACTCATAATTCTTTATATTCCAAACTTATTCAGTCAGTTCCATTTGAATAGTCCAGGAAGCTTTCCAAACATCAAAAGTGACTTTACTTAAGAGTCTTCCTTATTCCCATAGTTGCGTCTCCAGTAATCATAAAGTAGATAATTATAAAACAGCAAATATCACCACAGCCCTTCATATGGGTCTTGTTTATTTCTCTTATCACAAACTTTCCCTGGCTTGTAGGGGTATGGTGTATTTTCCATTCATCAGCGCCCTCAGCATAAGTTTCAGTGCTGTTTCAAATGTAACAAGTTATTTAATCCAATTTTAATTCAATTTATAGAAGCAAAGTCAGTTATTCAAGTAGATAGTTCCAGCATTTTAAAATGCCTTTCCAAAACAACCCCTACCCAATTTAAAAGTCCAATTTTCTATGTTTTCAAAACTCTTTAGTTTTTCTCCCCTTAGTTCCTTTCTTTCATCTGTATAATTGTTCACCACTTTAACAAATAGTTCAAAGAATCTCTTTTCCTGGATTTTCTTTTTTTCTTTTTAAAGTTAGGATCTAAATAAAAAAGGAATCTTCTCATGCAGCTCCAGTCACTGTGCACCTACACTGCTCCTGCACTTTCTTTGTTGCCTCTGTTTTCCCAGCTTCACATCGTCGTGGATAAGAGGGAAGAAGCCCTGAGTTGAGCAAAATAGTTGCATCATGTCATCCCCTAGTTCTTGTTTTCATTAGACTAGGCAAGCCCAGTTCCTGCAACTGTTCTTCATATGTTTAGTTTCCAGCCCCCTAATGTTGCTCACGATTCTCAGTCTACTTCCTTTCAGGGCAAATCTGCAGTTCTTGGTGGGTTCCAATAGCTTACAATTGTGCTCCTGGCTTGGCCAAGGTGAGGTGAGTGCTGCCACCTGCTGTGACTAATGCTGGACACATGAAAAAAAACCTTTGTTTGGCAAAATGCTGCAATCTTTTTATATTTGGCTTGTCAAAGACTGCATAGCCATCTGCGGTTGCAAACACAGACGTCATGTTTTTATTTTTAAATTCAGATGCCAATGATTTTTCAGATTTTTAATTTTCATAACTGTTTGCTCCACTTGTAATTCTGAGGCCAGGCAAAGACTAGAAAGAAAATTGGCCTGTGGTGAATGCATAGATCCTCTCTCCCCCTAAAAATATGCCTATTAAAAAGAAAGATGGAACAGTACAAAGGAACAGAATGTTGGCACCTCTTTGGCATGAACACAATGGGCCTTGAGTTACAGAAGAATTTTGTTTCTCCTACAACTTAAGGGAAACTTGCAGGTTAAAAGACAAGGGCAGGGCACCTGGGGCTTCAATACTGACAACACCCTGATGTGGCAACTCTTCTGTTGTCTAACCTGGCTTTCTAACTTAACTTCTTAACCATAAAGCCTAGAAATCTGCTTTTTGTTTTATGAAAAACAATGGTTTTGCTAAAGAAATCAAATTTTGTAGCAGGTTTTGTTTCTAAGAGCTTTTACAGCATGCTGAAATAATGTAGCAAAGATCCAGCAGCCCAGATTTATCCTCCCCTCCAAAATGAGGATGGGGAACATCCTGCAATAATAATTTTGACAAAGGGAAATGAGCCCCACCCATTTCAGTTGAAAACCCGTGAAAATGAGGCAGTAGCTTGAAAAGCGACTGGCACATGCTAAAGCGCTTCTGCTCACGGCTGTATTGTTGTGAATGACAGGTTGCTAGAGATGCTAACTGACAGGTGAATAAACAGGCGTCAGGCAGGGTTGACTCTGCCAGCTTGTTCATTTGCATGCATACGTGAGACAAACGAAGCAGCAGGTAGGGATGGTCAAAAGGAGGCCTGCAAGATCAGGATTCAGTCCTCCCGCTGTCCTTAGATCAGTCATACACAGGTAGCCTTCAACCAACAGGCACAATTGAGCCCAAAATTTCTGTTGCTAAGCGAAAATGGAGGGAAACCCATTTAGGTTCTTAAGTGAATTTTGCCCCATTTTACTATCTTTCTTGCCACAGTTGTTAAGTGAACACTGCAGTTGTTAAGTTAGTGACACAGTTGTTAAGTGAATCTGGCTTCCACGTTGACTTTCCTTGTCAGAAGGTCGCAAAAGATGATCACATGACCCCGGGACATTGTGACGGTCATAAATACGAGTCGGTTGCCAAGTGTCTGAATTTGGATCACATGACCTTGGGGATGTTTCAGCAGTTGTAAGTGTGTGAAAAACAGTCATAAGTCACTTTTTCAGTACCATTTTAACTTTGATTGTTCTCTAAACAAACTGTTGTAAGTTGAGGTCTCCCTGTACTCTTAAGCTAGCCCACCTCATAGGGTGATTGCTGTGAGGATCAAGAGACAGAGGGAGGCATTCCAGAGTGTCTGCTTCAAAGGGAGGAGATGATAAGGTTTCAGTAGGGGAATCCTGTTCACAAAAGACCTGTGCTTTGGCATCTTCCCAGTTTGTCGCTACCTGATTCCCTGCCATCCATCATGGATGCTTTTTATTGCCTCACAAATGCTTCCTGTTCTCTGTGCAAAGGGGAGGGAAGGCAAGCAGTCTCTACCACCCTAGACAGAGAATTTGGTGCTGTAGGTGGATTTAAGATTAACAAACAAAAGATAAAACTGGTAACCAAAAGTATGGAGCAAAACAACCAACCAATTAGAATTGATGAATAAAACAGACTTTAAGGTTGAGAAAAAGGTAAAATACTTACTCTGAGAAACATGAACTGTATGCTTTACCAAAAGAATCAGGTCAAAATGTGAAATGAAATTTAAAAAAACATTTCAAGATGGGATAAACTACAACTGTATTTGATGGGGAGAATGTGTGTAATACAAATGAAAGAATGCATTACCAAAAATGCTATTTCTACTTCAAATAATACCAATTTTGACTTTGGATCTACCCTTTAAACAGTGGCAAAAAAAGATATTTAGATTTATCTGACATGGGGAAACATACAAATGTTAAACATAAGATTTTGTGTGAAACTAAAGAAAAAGAAGGTTTAGGCCTGCCAGATTTGCAGCATCTTCCATGTTTGGTTAAAACAACAGGTAATGTTAAGAGATACAAGATTATTAGATCTAGAAGGCCATTATTTGAGATTTGGGTGGCATGCGTACCTATGAAACAATAAAGTTGAAATCCATTTTGATTTTAGAAACCACTTATTGGGCAAGCCGTTTTTCAGAAATTGGAACAAATATAAAAGGAGATTATGCCCAAATATATTTGTATGGCTTTCTCCTATTACAGAAAGGAAATGATGGTCACAAAGGTGCAGATTTATTAGAATACTCTATAGATGATATCAAATTAAAATCTAGAAAACACCGGGCCCTAGAAAGGTTTTGATTGCCAATGGTTTTCATATTGACCATTCATTCAAAGATATAAAGCCAATAAGAAACTTTTCAACATGATAAAACCATTTTTGAAATGGAACTGTGTTCAAATGATAAATACCTCACCATTAAAAAGCATATTTTTAATTAATATCAGAAATGGAAAACCAATTAGTTAAAATTGTACAATAAGATGGGCAAAAAAATTCAATATGGCATACCAATAGATCGATGGGAAAACAGAAGAGAAGAGAAGGAATATGTCAGCCCTTCTTCATTCAAAAATCAGGAAAGAAAACCACAGGACTCCATTGGTAGAAATCAAGTGTACTTTTACTAATTATAAATGAATAGAAGCGAAGCTAAGCGAAGTCTGATTATTTAGGCGCGAAAGCGAATAATATATTGTATAATTCATTCCCCTCCCCTTGGCATCCCGTGCACAGTCCAATCATAATTCTCCCAATTGTCAGGTGTGAGATAACTTCAAAAGGCATCACCAGGATGGAATGCTGGTTCCGTTAGCCTTGGCGGGAAACACTCCTCCTCCACATGCGCAGTAAGGTGGACAGTTCAAACTCTAGAATCTTCCTCCAGCACAACATTCAGCCCCCTCCCAAATACCATGCCCCCCTCCCCGTTTCAATGGCAGCCAAAGCAGCAGCAAAGCGGAGGCTGACAGAATAAGAAAGAGAAGAGAGGAGAAGAGAAGAATAGGAAGGAATCTTGGAAGTCTTCCAGTCCAGAATTCCCCAACCTTTCTGGCTTTGCAGACCAACAAGGGGGGGGGGGGTTCTGTGTGAGCAGCCAGCAAGCATACACATGCAGCTCCATTTGCAAGAATAGCATGCATGCATGCCCACCAATCATGCAAATGGCAATGGCCCAGAAGTTGGGGGCTCCTGTTCTAGTTCAACCCCCTGCTCAAGCATTTCAAGCAAATGGTTGTCCAATCTGTTTTTGAAAGCTTCCTGTGATGTAGCATGCACAAGGCAAGCTATTCCATTGGTTGATTGCTTTCACCATTAGGAAATTTCTCCTTAGTTTTAGGTTGCTTCTCTCTTGTTAGTTTCCATCCATTGCATCTTGTCTTGCTTTCTGGTGCTTCGGAAAATAGTTGTATGTGGATAAAGAGACTAAAATTTATGTTATGTTATAACCCCAAAGAGAGCGCTTTAAAGGTCATAATTAGTACCTTGAATCGCACTCAGAAGACAACCGGCAATGTGCAGGCCGCCTAAAAGGGGTGTAAATGGGAGCACCTAGGTACCCCTGTGATAATTTGTGCAGCCGCATTCTGGACCAGTTGAAGTCTCTGGGTGCTCTTCAAGGACAGCCCCATGTAGAGAGCGTTACAGTAGTCCAGGCGAGAAAGGACGAGGGCATGAGTAACTGTGCACAGAGCATCCCGATCCAGAAAGGGGCACAACTGACGTATTGGCGAACCTGGTAAAAGCCCCCCCCCCGGTCACGGCCATCAGGTGTTCTTCTAAACTAAGCCACGTATCCAGGAGGACTCCCAGATTGCGGTTCCTCTCTGAGGGGAGTAAAGTTTCTCCCCCTATCATCAAAGATGGAACAAGATGCACAAATCAGGATGATGGAAACCACAGCCACTCAGTCTTGGAAGGATTGAGCTTGAGCCTGTTCCTCCCCATCCAGATCCGCACAGCCTCCAGGCATCAGGACATCACATCGAGGGCATCGTTTGGGTGATATATTGATGATAACGTACCCCAAAACCACGGATGATCTTGCCCAGCGGTTTCATATATATGTTGAACAGGAGGGGTGGAGAACTGACCCCTGAGGCACCCCACAAGTGACGTGCCTCGGGGTCGATCCCTGCCCTCCAGTCAACACAAACTGTGACCGATCCGACAGGTAGGAGGAGAACCACCACAAAACGGTGCCCCCCACTCCCAACCCCCCGAGTCATTGCAGTAGGATACCATGGTGAATGGTATTGAAAGCTGCCAAGAGATCTAATAGGACCAGAACAGAGGAGCAGCCCCTGTCCCGGGCCTGCCAGAGATCATCAACCAACGCAACCAGTGCTGTCTCCATGCTGTACCCAGGCCTGAAACCCAACTGAAATGGATCCAGATAGGCAGTTTCATCCAGGTACTGGGGAAGCTGACGTGCTATCACACTCTCAACAACCTTCGCTACAAAGCGAAGGTTGGAGACCGGACGATAGTTGGCTAAAGAGGCTGGGTCCAGGGAAGGCTTCTTAAGGAGAAGCCTCACCACTGCCTCCTTCAAGGCAGTGGGAAAAAACCCCTTTCTCAATGAAGCTTTGGTAATCGCCTGGAGCCAGCCTCGTGTCACCTCCCGGGAAGCTGAAACTAACCAAGAGGGACACGGGTCCAGCACACAAGTGACAGCATTGAATCTCCCCATAATCCTGTCCATGCCCTCGGGGGTCACAGGGTCAAACTCATCCCAGATAGTCTCCACAAGATTCATCCCCGGCGACTTGCCCAAATCTACCCAGTCAGAGTCCAAGCCTGAGCGATTTTATCCTGCAGATACTGAACAAATTCTTATAAAGCATCCCCAGACAGTTGCTGGAAATGTAAAACTCAAATAGGAACCTTTTATCATCTTTGATAGACTTGCCAAAGAGCTAAGCAATATTGGGTGAAAATTAATAATGCAATTCAAAAAATCTTGAAAATTAACATACAATTCAAAGTAGAAACTTTTTTGTTGTGGTTTAAAACATTTGAAGAATCACATGCGGTGGTGGGTTCTGGATCCCGTTGCAACCAGTACACTGCAATGGGGCCGGGCATCCACCACGTGCATGCCTGCTACATGCACATGCGCATCCACCACCCGCAATGCTCCAGCTGCTCAGTGGAGTGTTGTGCAGGTGCCGTAAGCTCCATGCGCATGTGCAAATGGCCCGGTTGGATCAAATACAGGTAAGGAGGGTGGGCGGGCGGGTGGGCCCTCTGGAGCACCGTACCAGAACAGTATCTAGTGATCCCAGCAGGCACCAGTATGCCCGTACTGGGGCGTATTGGCCCGTGACCCGACAAAAGGGCGAACGAAAAAACCACGCCCAACTAAACCCCGTCGTTAAAACCGCGACATCATCAGCGCGGTGACAACAGCGCAGAGACAACAGCGCGTCGGCAGAAAGCCAATTTAACTTAAGGTAAGGGTTAGGTTTAGGATTAGGGTTAGGGTTAGGGTTAGGGTTAGGGTTAGGGTTAGGTTTAGTGTTAGGTTTAGGGTTTGGTTTAGGGTTAGGGTTAGGGTTAGGTTTAGCGTTACGGTTAGGGTTAGGTTTAGGGTTAGGTTTAGGGTTAGGTTTAGCGTTACGTTGTTTACAAGAAAATTGACAAAGTTATAGCTGCTATCACCACCTTTGCACATGACTTGGGCAGCTCAACCCTCATCTTAATGAAATTTGCATATGTAGGAGTTTATCCTTTTTAAAGCTTGCAATCTTTTAAATAATACAGTTGCATTCATGCTTTCACAATATCCTTATCCAAATTTTGAGATCAGTTAGTATTGGTGTGTGTGTGTGTGTGTGTGTGTGTGTGTGTGTGTGTGTGTGTGTCGCAAGAGGGAAGGGTTCTTTCCCAGGAATCAAAAAGTGTGGCTTGGAATATTTGGGAGAGGATGAAGGGGGTCCCTCCATAACATCTCCCAGGGTAGGTTACCTAGTTGCTATAGGCTGGCAAAATTTCTGCCTATTTTCATAAGGTCACAAAAGGGGATCATATAACCTTGGGACATTGCAACCGTCATAAATATGAGTCACTTGCCAAGTGTCTGAATTTTGACCGTGGAGATGCTGCAATGGTCATAAGTGTGAAAAACAGTCTTAAATCACTTTTTTTCACAGCAGTTGTAACCAGTGGTGGGGTTCAACTAACTTAACAACCGGTTCGCCAGAAATGTGAGTCCATGCACATGCACGGCTTCTGCCATGCAGCGAGGGTCGACCGAGCAACTGTCAGCATCCCTCCATTATATAATTAGGAAAGAAAGACCAAGAGATTCCATGTGTTGGAAATCAAAAGTACTTTTACTAATTACAAATGGTTAGCGAGCAGTTGCGAAGCGAAGTCTGTTTAATTAGGCGCGAAAGCAATTGATATATAGAATAGTCCATTCCCCACCCCTTGGGATCATAAGTCCTTCAAGTGTCAGGTGTGAGATAACTTCAAAAGGCATCACGAAGATGGAATGTCGGGGCCGTTGGTCCAGGCGGGAAGCACCCACGCATGCGTAGTCCAACCATCCAGTAAATACTAGAACATTCCTCCAGCACATCGAATAACCCCTCCCAAATACCAAACCCTCCCTCCCCGTTTCATGGCAGCTGAAGCAGTAGCAAAGCAGAAGCTGACATCCGGCCGTCCCCCGGAAAAAGGCTGTCAGGCGTATAAAAAAAAACAACGAACAGACAAACAACAAAACAGAAAAAGAAGAAGGGAGGGGGTGAGAGAAAGTTAAGGCTTGTCAGGGTAGGCAGCATAAAACTTCCGAAGCAGTCTGGGAGCACGAACATGGGATTTATCAACCCATTCCGTGTGGGAGGGAGGAAAATGCTTCCAAGCCACCAGGTATTGGATGCGATTACGGCACGTGCGGGAGTCAAGAATTTCATGAACTTCAAAGTGACGTTCCCCATCGACGAGCAAAGGAGCAGGCGGAGGGTCATCAGGGGGACGCAAGTGGGAAACACGAACAGGTTTTATGAGGTTAATGTGGAACACCGGGTGGACCCGGTTGAGGTGTTTGGGCAATTGTAAATGAACAGAGACAGGATTGATGACCTTTACTATGGGGAACGGCCCCACATATTTGGGTCCCAACTTCTTTGACCTCTGCGTTGTGTGCAGGAACTTTGTTGACAAATAAACCAAATCACCAGTCCGGTATTCATAGGGCTGAGAGCGTTTCTTATCCGCCTGTTTCTTATGGGCCCGATGCGCAGCGTCCAAAGTGGAGAGGGTCAATGGCCAAACACGACTGAGACGCTCACTCCAGTCCACGACTGACGGAACTTGCGGCTGGTCCTGAGGCAATTCAGGAATAGGAACAAAATCTTGACCGTAAACGACCCGGAAAGGGGTGAAACCCATGCTGGAATGGACAGAGTTGTTGTAGGCTACCTCAGCGTGTGGTAACAAGTCTACCCAATCATCCTGTTGATAATTGATGAAACAACGTAAATATGGTTAGGTTTAGCGTTACGTTGTTTACAAGAAAATTGACAAAGTTATAGCTGCTATCACCACCTTTGCACATGACTTGGGCAGCTCAACCCTCATCTTAATGAAATTTGCATATGTAGGAGTTTATCCTTTTTAAAGCTTGCAATCTTTTAAATAATACAGTTGCATTCATGCTTTCACAATATCCTTATCCAAATTTTGAGATCAATTAGTATTGGTGTGTGTGCGTGCGTGTGTGTGTGTGTGTGTGTGTGTGTGTGTCGCAAGAGGGAAGGGTTCTTTCCCAGGGATCAAAAAGTGTGGCTTGGAATATTTGGGAGAGGATGAAGGGGGTCCCTCCATAACATCTCCCAGGGTAGGTTACCTGGTTGCTATAGGCTGGCAAAATTTCTGCCTATTTTCATAAGGTCATAAGAGTTGTTGTAGGCTACCTCAGCGTGTGGTAACAAGTCTACCCAATCATCCTGTTGATAATTGATGAAACAACGTAAATATTGTTCAAGAACAGAATTAGTCCGTTCACAACCGCCATTAGTCTGAGGATGGTAGGCGGAGCTAAGGCCCTGGGCGGAGCCAATGCGTTTGAGAAATTCTTTCCAGAAAACTGATGTGAATTGGACACCTCGATCGGAGATGATACGATCGGGCACTCCATGCAAGCGGTAAATGTGGGAAATGAAGAGTTTAGCCAGCGCCTTAGCGGAAGGAATTTTGTGGCAAGGCACGAAATGAACTTGCTTGGAAAACAAGTCTGTGACAACCCAGATAACAGTGTGCCCCTGACTTTCGGGGAGCTCAACAATAAAGTCCATAGAAATCTCCTTCCAAGGGGCAACCGGCCGAGCGACAGACTGGAGCAGCCCTTGCGGTTTCCCCGGCGGCCGTTTAGCGGTCGCACAAACCGGGCAACTGGCCACATAAAGTTCAATGTCCTTCTTTAAAGAGGGCCACCAGAACTGCCTCTTCACTAGATGCAAAGTTTTCACGAATCCAAAATGACCCGCCAATCTGGAGTCATGTGCGCAACGAAGGACCACCAGGCGTAGGGAGGCGGGGATGTACAATTTGGCGCCGATCCACGGCAGATCATCCCTCATAGTGCACTCGTCCCGATGGTTCAGGAACCAGTCGTCTTGAGGAAGTGCCAGCTTGAGGTCAGAAAGATCTTGAGGCACATCATTCTTCCCGCGGGCCTGTTGGCGCGTGACCACTGGAGCCGCTAGGAGCGGTTGGACGATGCTCAGTTTAGAGCAATTATATTGAGGCAGTCTGGACAAGGCATCTGCCATGAAATTCTTTCCACCCGGGATATATTTAAGTGTGAAATTAAAACGGTTGAAATATTGGGCCCACCGCATTTGTTTGGGGAAGAGACGGCGTGGCGTTCTCAAAGCTTCCAAATTCTTGTGGTCAGTCCACACCTCAAACGGGTGCTTAGCGCCCTCCAGGAAATGGTGCCACGTGGTCAGGGCCCAACGGACCGCGAAAGCCTCTTTCTCCCAAACCGCCCAACGTCTCTCTGTGTCTGTGAGCTTCCTAGAGGTGTACGCGCAAGGTTGTAGGTTACCTTGGTCGTTGGCTTGCAACAAGACGGCCCCAATGGCGACGTCGCTGGCGTCAGCCTGGACGCCGAAAGGCCTGTCCAGGTCAGGATGCTTTAGCACCGGTTCAGCGGCAAACAGACGTTTAAGTTTTTTGAAAGCTGCCTGGCATTCCATGGTCCAGTCCAGAGGCTTGTTAGGCTTAGGTTTTGGTTCCCCCTTGGATTTGAGCAAATTAGTTATAGGAAGCGCAATTTTAGCAAAAGAAGGAATGAATTGACGGTAGAAATGAGCAAAACCCAAAATTTTTTGTAACTGCTTACGAGTTTTGGGCGCGTCCCATTCAGTGACCGCCCTCACCTTCTCAGGGTCCATCTCAATGCCGGCAGGAGAGATGCGATATCCAAGGTAGTCAATTTTAGTTTAGTGAAATTCACACTTAGACAATTTGGCATAAAGATCAGCGGCTCGGAGTTTTTTCAAAACAGTGCGCACAAGAGCGACGTGTTGGTCATAAGTGCGAGTGTAGATAAGGATATCGTCCAAATATACGATAACTCCTTTGTAGAGGTGGTCATGCAAGATCTCATTGATTAATTGCATAAAGACTGCAGGGGCCCCCTGCAGGCCAAAAGGCATGACCCGGAACTGGAAGCAACCAAGAGGGCAGTTGAAAGCAGTCTTCCATTCGTCTCCCTCCTTTATGCGGACCCTATAATAAGCTTCCCTGAGGTCCAATTTAGTAAAAATGCGGCCCTTCCCCAACTGGGCCAACATGTCCTTCATCAATGGAAGTGGGTAGACATTCTGAGCCGATATCCCGTTCAAGTTTTTAAAATTAACACATAATCTAAGAGAGCCATCTTTCTTTTCACGGAAAAGCACAGGGGCAGCCACTTTGGGGCGAGCAGGTTCAATGAATCCACGTTCCAAATTTTTATCAATGAAAGTCCGCATTTCCTCCATCTCCCTGGGTGACATGGAATATATTTGGGGTTTTGGTAGCTTAACCCCGGGTAAGATGTCAATGGAGCAGTCAGTAGGCCTGTGGGGTGGCAGTTTGTCGGAAGATTTTTCGCTGAAAACCTCCTTAAGGTCCCAATACTCTTTAGGAATTTTTTCCTCTCCATCAATCCTCTCCTGCCCTCTAGCGGCCACTTCAGGAGTGTCAGTCATAGTTTGCCCAGGAGTGCCCTCCCCCTCCAGAGGCTCTTTGTGCGAATGCGCAAGCGGCCTGTTTGCCAACTTATGTGAGGGTTCCATTTCCGGAGCCAAGGGAGGCCTAAAATCAGTGGCCTGTCCATGCCAGGCGCAACTACAAAAGAAATTAGTTCAGTGTGGGAACCCATCTTCATCTCCAAGGGCTCCGTAAAAAAATGGGCGCCCCCCCCCCCCACAATGGATCCATCAATCTGGCAAAACACAATGGGGGTTTTCAAAGTATGCAATTTGAGACCCAATTTTTCCACCATAGCCGGGTTGATCATGGACCGGGAGCAACCCGAATCGAGCAAGGCGTGAAAGGGCGCTGCTTGCCCCTCAGGGGGAACTTTTAACTCTATGGGGATTAGCAGGGGGCCTTTGTTTGAACTCACCCAGTGAGGCGATGTTTCGTCATCGGAGTCCTCAGAAGAGGAGGAGTGGGCGGCTGCGGCTGCGTCTCCCTCCAAGGCCTGGCCGAAAAGGGGGGGCCTGGAGTCCACAGCGAAGGCAGCTTCTTTCTTCCTCTGCCAGACTTCTCCTCTCACTTGGGTGGGGGTTGGGCGGTGGTGGGCAATTTAGCACGGCAGTCAGGGGCGCGATGCCCCAATTTTCCACAACGGAAGCATGTTACGGGTCTGGAATTCACTGAGGGGGCCCCTCTCCCCTCGCCCCTCCCTCTGAACTGGGCTTTGCGGCCTGGAGGGGGGGTGCTTTTTGCAGCTTTCTCCTTCTTCTTTTGTCTTTCCTCCTTGGCACAACGAAGCCTGTTTAAGTCGAGTTCAACGTCAGCTGCGTGTTCAAACCAAGTGGTCAAACGTCTGGGCAGATTGCGATTGACACACTGCTGATAAATGTCTTCATCTAAGCCCAAAGCAAATTTGTCCAAGAGGGCTTCCTCGCCCCACCCTCTCATGAATTGGGAAAGGCGCTGAAAGTCCTGGATATATTGGGCTACAGGCCTATCGTCCTGCTCGAGGGTTATAAATTTCAATTTGCTTCCCTTCTCAGTCAAGGGGTCATCAAAGCGCCGTTTGAAAGCCTCCATAAACCGATTGAAATTCCTCAGGAGGGGGGAAGCAGACATATGCAATGCAGTGGACCAGGCAGCCGCTTCGCCGTCCAAGGATAGGAGAATCATCCTCACCCTCATAGTGTCTGTCTCAAAATCACGGCCATAAATCTCCATGTAATTGAAGACTTGCATAATAAAAGAGGCCAGGTTGGCAGAATCTCCATTGTATCTCACAGGCAGGGGAGGGATTTTGGCCATTCTGTGCCTTCGGGGAGGTGGGGCCCCAGGTCCGGCAAAACTCCCAGCTGCAGGGGGTGAAGCAGCCCGAGGGGGGGTGAAGCAGCGCGTGGGTACTCTCGCTCCCAGCCCCTCCAGTCTTCCTCATCTTCCCCACCTCTTTCCCCAAAGTACCTTTGTCCCCCGTAATCAGGCAAATCTCTCCTCTGGGGTTTTCTTACAGCTCCCGTCTCCAGCGGTCGTTGTCGGGGTGGTCTTCGGGTAACCCCTGCATCCCAGCTTGCCCCTTCCTCTCTTTGCCCTACCGAAGTGGACCATCGTGGGGGTGGGTGGGTCAGGCTGGCTTGATATCTGCAGTTGAAACAAATCTTCATGAAGCGAGAGGTCGGGAGGTCCGGCCTCGTGAAGTGAAAGTTCGGGGGGGGCGGCCTCGCTGGGATCCACATCACAAGCGGCCTCCTTGTCTTCTCTGATCGGCGAAGACATTTACTCCCTTCACGGTAGACGTAGGTCTCCTGGAAAGGGTTTTAGAGAGACTTCACTTCTTGTCAGCATCCCTCCATTATATAATTAGGAAAGAAAGACCAAGAGATTCCATGTGTTGGAAATCAAAAGTACTTTTACTAATTACAAATGGTTAGCGAGCAGTTGCGAACCAAAGTCTGTTTAATTAGGGGCGAAAGCAATTGATATATAGAATAGTCCATTCCCCACCCCTTGGGATCATAGCCTCAGACCAATCATAAGTCCTTCAAGTGTCAGGTGTGAGATAACTTCAAAAGGCATCACGAAGATGGAATGTCGGGGCCGTTGGTCCAGGCGGGAAGCACCCACGCATGCGTAGTCCAACCATCCAGTAAATACTAGAACATTCCTCCAGCACATCGAATAACCCCTCCCAAATACCAAACCCTCCCTCCCCGTTTCATGGCAGCTGAAGCAGTAGCAAAGCAGAAGCTGACAGCAACCTTTTGGGGCCTGCTCCACTCCATCTCTGCTCTCTGGGGCAGCGGCTGCTGCTCTTGCTGAGAGAGAGAGCATCTCTTGTGCAATTTAGCAGCCGTGGGCCACCACTTTCCTTGAAGTCCCATCCGGAAAGCATGCAGCACAGAGATCAGCAGCCATGTTGAATGCTGGTTCTCTGCCACAACACTTTCCAGATGGGACTTAGAGGAAAGTGACAGCTCATGGCCACTAAATTGCACAAGAGATCATTCATTCTCTCTCTCTCTCTCTCTCTCTCTCTCTCTCTCTCTCTCTCTCTCTCTCTCTCTCTCTCTCTCTCTCTCTCAGCAAAAGAAGCAGCTGCCGACCTGGAGAGCACATGGAGCGTCTCCACAAGCAACCAAGACTCAGCAAGAGACAGAAGAAGTGGCTGCAAGATCTCCGCTGCAGCGCTTTCTGGATGGGGACTTTATACAGATAAGAAGAACCATCCAGTCCATTCCTAAACTGCTTTGGTCCTCCTGTGCCTATGCCGCCACCCCCCAGCAGCCCTTCGGCTTAGCGCAGCAGGCTGAATAAATTGCTTCAGCCCGGAGGGTGGTAGTTTGAGGGGGGAGCGGCATGTGGGTGGAGGGCTGGGGCAAGACTGGAGCAAGGGAATGGTGCATTCCCTGACCCAGCTGAGGTGGGTGGCAAGCGGGTAGCAGCTCCAAGGCAAGGCCATAGCCAGGGAATTGTGTGAACCTGGGCCCCGACCTGAGCGAAGGCCGAGCAGGCGGCATGCTTACCTTTGGTGAACAGAACAGGCAAGGCACAGAGATTAGCTGGATGGTCTGGACCACATGGCGAAGGGAAGATAATATATAGGGCAGGGAAGAGTGGGCGGGTTAGCTGCTGGTTGACTTTGCTGGTTCTCCAAACTGCACAAAATCAGAACAACCAGTTCACCCGAACTGGTCCGAACCGGCTGAATCCCGTCCTTGGTTGTAAATTTGGCCACTAAATGAATTGTTGTAAGTCAAAAGACTACCTGTATAGGCTTGTGTAGACGGCAGACTGCTTTAGTTTGGCAAGGTTCCGTCTATAGATGAAGAACAATAAATTTTTGCTTGGAAGAATCATTATGTGTCCTTCTTGGTTTTTGGAGCCTGAGAGACAGTCAGAGAAAGTCTTGGCTTCTTCCAAGCACTAAGGCCCCTCTCTAGAAGAGTGGTCTCCAAACCAGGCAACTTTAAGACTTGTAGACTTCAACTCCCAGAATTCCCCAGCCAATGAAGTCCTAAAGTTGCCAAGTTTTGGAGACCCCTGCCCTAGAACAAACTGTGTAGAGGACCAACAGAGCTACTGGAAGGGTACCAGAACCCCACTGGTCTCCTCAGGCTCCAAGAAACTACAAAGAAGCAGTGTTCCAATATTTGGGAGGGGCTGTCACAAAGAAGAGGGGGTCAGCCTATTATTCAAAGCACCTGAAGGCAGGACAAAGAGCAACGGATGGAAACTAATCAAGGAGAGAAGCAATCTAGAACTAAGGAGAAACTTCCTGACAATGAAGACAATTAAGCAGTGGAATGGCTTTGCCTTCCGAAGTTGTGGCTAATCCATCACTGGAGGCTTTTAAAAAGAGGCTGGACAGCCACTTGTCTGGAATAGCAGAGGGTGTCCTGCTTGAGCAGGAGGTTAGACTTGAAGACATCCAAAGTCCCTTCCAACTCTGTCATTCTGTTATTCTGCCTGGACTAGAGGCACACCTTGCTCTTTGGCTCTGGGGAAGGCAAGGACTGGAGCCCATTTGCAGCCAGCTCACAGCCTGCCTTGCTCTCCTTGCCGCCACCACCCATCCACCACCACCCCGCTTCAGCCTGCCATTTGCTTCTCTGTCTGAATGGCAGGATAGTTAATAAGGAGCGTTTTTCTTTTATTCTACTCAGGGGCTGTGATGGAAAATACATTGGCTGGAAGTGAGACAAAAATCAATAGCCTATTCCATTTAACAGGGAGACAGCCAGAGTAACTAGCGAGAAGTGGATTAGGCTCCTCTGTTTGGCTGACCCAAGCAGCCCCCACCTTTCCAGCTGCGCTGCTAGACTTGTCTAAAACAAAAGGGACATTTGCCTGCTTTCATCTCAGGCCAAAGACTTTCCCCTTCTTTCTCCATTTCTGTTTCCATTCTCAGGCTGGGGAATTAATAATCCAGGATCCTAGGCGGCCAGGCAAGGGCAAACATAGGCAGTCCTCAATTTATGACCACAACTCAGCCCAAAATTTCTGCTGCTAAGCGAGAGAGTTGTGAAGTGAGTTTTGTCTCATTTTACAACCTTTCTTGCCGCTGTTGTTAAGCAAATCAGGGCAGTTGTCAAGTTAATAACAAGGTTGTTAAATGAATCTTGCTTGTCAGAAAGCTGCAAAAGAAGAACACTTGACCCTCTGGCACGTCTCTTTGTATATAGGAGCCAGTTGCCAACACTGTTCCTTCTAAGCTGGAACGTGGCAACAAAAGCTGGAACGTGGCAACAAAACACCGCGCAGCAGTTTCCAACTGCCGTGCAGTGGTTTTTGTGAGACGTCTTCCACCATAATAGGAGAGGAGAGCCAGCCTGGAGACAGCAATCAGTTCTAGATCCACAAGGCAAAAAGTAAGTAGCTCAGAGAAGGGGTGTGGGGGTTGGGAGAAGGCATGGGATGGGCTCCCAGCAGCGGCTGCTCAGATTTGCCAGAGAGGAGGGGAGGGAGAGAAAGAGAGAGAGAGTATCCCTCCTTCCTTCAGCCCAACACTCTCGCTGGCATCCCGGCCAGACGAGAGGGACTGCAGAGGGTCTCCTTGAGTCTAGGGCAGCGAGTCAATCCATGGGAAAGTTGCCTCTTGGAAGGAATGACCCGGATTGGCTCCCGCTTCATCTCTCCTGCTTCATCTCTCCTGCCTCTTTGCTTCTCCGTTCGGTCTTTGGGCGGCAGATCGAAAGCGGAAGCCAAGCCGGGTCATTCCTTCCAAGAGGCAACTTTCCCATCGAATGACTCGCTGCCCTAGACTCTAGGAGACCCTCTGCAGTCCCTCTCGTCTGGCCAGGATTCCAGCGAGAGTGTTGGGCTGAAGGAAGGAGGGATACTCGAGAGAGAGGGGGGGTTAGTTAGTTGGTGGGCAGGCTTAGCACTTTGTTAAGTTTGTTTCTCTGTGTGTTGTGCATAATATATACAAGTCTCCATGGATGCAATTGTGCAAGCATTTTTTTTCCTCTTTAAAAGAATTTTTGGATTTCTCCTCACCAAACCTTTAAGACTGAAAGAGTTAGAGTTGAAATATAAAGAGATTGTCAATCGCCATACTGTTAGATTGATAGGCAATTATGGACTATCTTGATTATATCCTCCTTAGAAAGAATATGCTACTGTATGGTTGAGAAAAAGACCAAACTTCATTCCATGGAAACCAAACAAAGTTCATATGGAGGGTTTCTTTCTACGATGGGCTTCTTGGGTCAACAGTGAATATCAGTTATCAAAAATGTAGGTAAAAAGTTAAGCAGGCAATAGGCAATTACAAAAAGGGAAGCCAACTTTCTGAATTCTGTTTCTTTGACTTAGTGACTAAATAGTAGACTAATGTTCTGCAAACGTGACCTAAATTTCTATATATTTTAAATAGCTGTAAAGCTGTGCTGAAAAAGTTGTTCTCAAGGTATTGTGATAAATTCAATAAAAAGAAGGAAATTCTTGATGAACTTAAGGAGGAATGAGAGTATTGGATAGTAAATGGACAAATAAAATTACCAATCAGAGAATATTTGCACCTCGGGGTTGAAATGAGATGTTCTCTCTTCCTCTTTCCTCTTCCTCTCTTCTCTCTCTGTCTCTCTCATCCTCTTTCTCTTTGTCTCTCTTCTCTTTCTCTCTTTCTTTTTCATTCTTCTGTCACTTTTTCTCTCCTTCTCCCTTCTCTTTCCTCTTTGTCTCTTTCTGTCTCATCCTTTCTCTTTGTCTCTCTTTCTCTCTCCTTCTTTCCCACTCTTCTGTCACTTTCTCTCTTCTTCACTGTCTTTTTCTGTCTCTCTTCCCTCTTTTTTCTTCCTCTCTTCCTCTCTCCTACTCTTTTATCACTTTCTCTCTACCACCCAACCTGTCCCCATACTTATCTTTGACTGATCATGTTTGCAATAATTTACCTTCTTTTCTAAATAGGCACAGTTCCCTTACCGGATCCCTCACTCACTCAAATACACACACACACACACACACACACACACTCATGCATAAAACCATTTTTCTTCATTCCAATTCAGATCCTATAAATGAATTGCTCTGTGAAACATCTGAAAAAAAATCAGGTGTTCAGACATGAAAATGTGCGGCTCAAACACTATACTTTTCCGCACACACTGAAAAAAAATTAGAGGGAACATTGGTTGCCGAGTGTCCAAATTTTGATCACAGGAGTGTTGCTACAATTGTAAGGGTGAAAATAAACTGTCCTAAATTGAAGACTACTTGTAGACAGGCTGTAGTCTGTCCTACCCCACAAACTCCCATCCCTTGGCAGTTTGTTTGCAAGCAGGGGTCTTAGTTGGGAAGGGAGATAGGCTGGAGTCTACAGCACTGGAGGCCACAGGGAGGTGGGGAGGGAACGGATGAGCAATGACGTTGAAGTAAAAGAGAACGGGCTTTGCTACTCCAGCCCTTTCAGATCACTTGACCAAGCAAAGGTCCTTCTGTAATCTCCCTGCTCTTTCTCCAAGCGGTGTAACCTTTGATGTGAAATGATGCATCCTTTGGAGGGAGAGGAGGGGAAGGGGGCAAAGGGCTACACTAGTCCCAGAAAACCATCAAAAGGAAGATTAATTTCTGCGTCAGCTGCAAAAGCCTTGTGAAGCTGGCCAGCTCCGATCCGATTTGCAGACAGAGATATCTCCTGGACTGCCTTAGTAAAGGGAGAAGTAGGCTAAAGGTGGAGGAAGATCCCCGTTCCTCTCCTGGAATCCCAAGGGAGGAAATGGCTGTCACAGGATATGAACATGGTGCATTTTAATAATCCTTCCAATTTTGCCAAAGACTTAATGCCCCGCCTGTCACTAATACTGACAGAAGCTATTAAGCAAGCCAGATAGGAATATTTCAGTCGTGTTGGCAGCAGCATCGAGTCTGCAGCTGGGCCAGTACCTCATTCAGGATTCAGGACGCCGGCAGAGTGCTGGGAACAAGCTGGAGAATTGTAGATGAGATTAATTCACTCTGTACAGATTGTTCCCTTAGTACATGTTAATTAACTTTCCAATCTGCAAGCCTTTTGCCCAAAACATTGTTACATCTTTCTTAATAATATTATTATGGCCCTTTTTGATGTTGCATAGCTTCATTCTCAGTTCACATTTTGCTTCTCCCGGTTCTTGGGCCAAATCTCCAGATCAGATTTTTCTCTGCCTCACCGTTAAAAGGAAAACAGGAGGGGCCTGTCCCATAGCTGATTACTTGAAAACTTCATATATAAGAAGGGAGAGAACTAAGTCTCGCCCACACCCAATCCAGCTTCTCCATGAGTAGCAGGGCACTGTCCCAGGCCTGAGAGAAGTTGTGGCTGGGTTGTCATTGTGGCCCTAAGAGAAAGAAAAAAGGGAACGAAACAAGTTAATGTCAGCTTGATACCCCTGGTCCCCACAATATTTTGCCCCTTGGGCTAGTGCTGACTAACACTGTTGGGAGTGTTTCATTAGGATGTAGCACTAATGACCTGTAAAATTACAGGAAGGACTGGCTCTGGGCAAGAAGGATTGTAATGCTCCCTTTGCATTTGTGGTGGGGAGGAGGAGGAAGAGGAAGAGAAAGATTCAGTGCTCTCATAATTTCTTGTTTAAATGAAATATAATGAGCCCATTAGTGTGATGCTGTCCAGCATTCACAACAATGACAGCTGATTCCCAGGCCAGAAACACCTTCATCTCCCAGGTTCAGGCAGGATCTTCCTGAGGAGAGATCTCCACAGCCCCACCCTCTTAAAATCTTTGCTGATATTTTAGAAAAGACAGTCAGAGAAACTGAGCAGTGGGGCTAAAGAACAGCAGTCCAGAACTGCTGGATATTTGCCATATACTCGTCGGGGAAAGTCTGTAGAAGCCAGAAGGAGACTTGAGTTTCAGGAATGAGGTTATCATAGGAAATAGGTAACACGTTTCACTTGAAATAGTGCATAACTTTACTTTTAGTTTGAAGGCATCAAAAAGTGACCCTTCTCTTCATTAGATAAGACACACCCAGTTCCCACAACTGTTCATTGGATGCTTTAGCTGGGGGGCTAAATCATCTTTGTGGCTCTTCTCTGTACTCTTTTTGAGCCTCAGCATCTTCACCTAACAAATCCAAACTCTGATCATTAGAGCCTGGGGATTTGTAGCACGTGGGAATTCTGGAGTTGTTCAATGACCAATTGGTTTGAGGGTCTTTTGGCTTCCTAGGTTTCTTCTTCTGACTGTAAGCCACTTCTCTGACTCTCTTATCTGATTGTTTCCTAGGCAGCATCTCTTCCCTTTGTCCCCCAAGATCATTCTCACATACTATTACAATTCCATGCCTTGGGGGACCCTGCAATATTATCAGAGGTGGTTTGATTTTTTTTTTTGATTTTATTGGAAATTTATATGCCGCCCTTTTCCCTGAGGGGACTCAGGGCGGCTTACAACAGTGAAGGGAAGGGAGTGCAAGACAAGACTTAAAAAAAAAAGGAACCGTGATTAAAAGAAAATTGGTCATAAAAACACAACATTCACTCAACATTCGGGCGGGGTGAGAGTAATCCTATCCCCAGGCCTGACGGGATAGCCAGTTCTTAAGGGCTGTGCGGAAGGCCTGGACTGTGGTGAGGGTACGGATCTCCACGGGGAGGTTGTTCCATAATGTCGGAGCAGCAACTGAGAAGGCTCTCCTCCGCGTAGTCGCCAGTCGGCACTGACTGGCGGATGGGATTCGGAGGAGGCCTACTCTGTGCGATCTGATGGGACGCAGGGAGGTGATTGGCAGGAGGCGGTCTCTCAAATAGTCAGATCCGCTACCATGGAGCGCTTTATAGGTGGTAAGTAAGACCTTGAAGTGCACCCGACGATCAACAGGTAGCCAGCGCAGCTCACGGAGGATTGGTGTTATATGGGCGAACCGTGGTGCGCCCATGATCACTCGCGCGGCCGCGTTCTGGACTAGCTGAAGTCGCCGGATGCTCTTCAAGGGCAGCCCCATGTAGAGCACATTGCAGTATTCCAGCCTAGAGATCACAAGGGCTCGAGTGACTGTTGTGAGAGCCTCCCGGTTCAGGTAGGGCCGCAACTGGCGCACCAGGCGAACCTGGGCAAATGCCCCCCTGGTCACAGCCGACAAGTGGTGGTCAAAACTCAGCTGTGGATCCAGGAGGACTCCCAAGTTGCGGACCCTATCTGAGGGGAATAAATTTTGCCCCCCCAGCCTGATTGGTGGAACGTTAGCCAAATTTTTGGGAGGAAAACACAACAGCCACTCGGTCTTTTCCGGGTTGAGTACCAGTTTGTTAGCTCTCATCCAGTCTTTAACAGCCTCAAGGCCCCGGTTCATCACGTCCACCGCTTCATTGAGTTGGCACGGGGCGGACAGATACAACTGAGTATCGTCCGCATACTGGTGGTATTTTATCCCGTGCCTTCGAATGATCTCGCCCAGCGGTTTCATGTATATGTTAAATAGCAGGGGGGACAGAACCGAACCCTGCGGCACCCCATAGGTTAGGGGCCTCGGGGACGATCTCTCCCTCCCCACCAACACCGACTGCGACCTGTCCGAGAGGTAGGAGGAGAACCACTGTAAAACAGTGCCGCCCACCCCCACCTCCCGCAGTCGTCGCAGAAGGATACCATGGTCGATGGTATCGAAAGCCGCTGAGAGGTCGAGGAGAACCAGGATGGACGCATAGCCTCCATCTCTGGCTCTCCAGAGATCATCGGTCAATGCGACCAAAGCGGTTTCAGTGCTGTAACCGGGCCTGAAGCCAGACTGGAAGGGGTCAAGGTAGTTAGCTTCCTCCAAGGTACGCTGAAGCTGTAAGGCCACCACCTTCTCAACAACCTTCCCCAGGAAGGGGAGGTTGGAGACTGGACGATAGTTGTTAAGAACTGCTGGATCCAAAGACGGTTTCTTCAGGAGGGGCCTCACCACCGCCGCCTTAAGCGCGGTGGGGAGGTATCCCTCCCGAAGAGAGGCGGTAACAACCGCCTGGATCCAGCCTCGTGTCACCTCTCTGCTGTTGGCAGTCAGCCAAGAGGGACACGGGTCCAGTATGCAGGTGGAGGAACTCACAGCTCGCATAGCCTTGTCCACATCCCCGGAGGCAACATCCTGAAACTCAACCCAGAGATGGTCTACCAAGTTATTCCCCTGTGTCCCGGCTGGATCTGCAGGGGTGGAGTCCAGTTCCGATCGAAACCGAGCAATTTTGTCCGCCAAGAACTGACTATATTCCTCAGCCTTACCCTGCAGGGGGTTCCCCGTCTCCCTCCTATTTAGGAGGGAGCGGGTTATCCTGAACAGGGCGGCTGGGCGAGACTCGGCGGACGCTACCGGTGGGTTGCTCCCGGTTCGGTCCAGATCAGGTGACTCATTAGTGACGGTAGCAGGAGGCTCTGCCCACCTGCCCAGATGCTTCTGTGCATGCGCAGAAGCATCACCCATGCGAGTGCGCACAAGCAAACCGGTAGTTAAGAAAAATGGAAACCCACCACTTAATATTATATTACATTATTACATACATATGTACATTCCTGTACATACATACATATATACATACTTACATACATGCCTGAAATTCTACATTCATTTCTCCTAGGATCTCACACACACAAACATACACACCACAATGAGGCAGCACAACAGGACTGAAGGAGGGGAATATGATAAACAATACGTGCAGATAACAGTCAGCTGAAGTGGCCTGCAGTACTGCATCCTAACCACTGCGCCACCTCGGCTCTATATCAATCCAAGATATAAATTCTACATTTTAGATATGGCATAATTCCATATATAGTAGAATTTCCAAATAGAATTGAATTCAGTACCAGTTTTCAGATGCAAAATTATTTGAGACATCAAAGTACATTCCTGCAGTTTAGTTTTTCATTCTTCCCTTGTGGGAATCAAATATCTTTTCCAATGAAAGGCATATAAAATTCTTGCAGCCATTACCATATATACAATGTCAACTTGATATACAGGGAGTTCCCACTTCAGTTCCGATAGGGCTGAACAAGTGGTACTTATGATCAGTCCACGAACTTCCAGCCATCACAGAGACCCCGTGGTCACATGATCACAATTTGGACACTTCACAATCAGCTCAAACCTACAAGGAAAGCTGACCAGAAAGGTCCCGTGTCACTCTGGGAAATCTTCCCTGTTGCACCATCTATCCCCGGCCTTTCTGTGCCCGCACACCAGAGGTGGATTCTTACCGGTTCGGCTGAATAGGTAGTAACTTGGCAGCCTGGGTTGCTGGATCCAGTAGCAACCCAGGCCTGTCATGCCTCCGAACTGGTTCTCCTATGGTGGTGCCATCTTGTTTTTCACTTCTGCGCATGCGCAGAACAATTTTCATTGCAAAAAATTATTTTGTACCCATTTTTTAAGGTTTTGCGCATGTGCAGACCTTTTTATTTGCAAATGTGCATGCATGCAGAGCAACATTTTTGCGCACAGCAAACCAGCAGTAATGCTGGCAGCAACCCACCCCTGCCATACACGATCTGCACAAAGTATCCCAAGCCCTCCCTGACCTCCCCCAATTCATCTGTGGCCTGTGTCCAGCCCTCCATGTCCCTGGGGCACCTGCACTCCTTACCTGAGACTCCTGATGCTTTCTGCATAACAACCCACCTGTCAGCCTCTGCTTTGCTGCTGCTTCGGCTGCCATTGAAACGGGGAGGGGGGGCATGGTATTTGGGAAGGGACTAACTGTTGTGCTGGAGGAAGATTCTGGAGTTTGAACTGTCCACCTTACTGCGCATGTGGAGGAGGGTTCCTGCCAAGGCCAACGGCACCGGCATTCCATCCTGGTGATGCCTTTCGAAGTTATCTCACACCTGACTCTTGGGAGAATTATGATTGGACTGTAATTGGGATGCCAAGGGGAGGGGAATGAATTATACAATATATTATTCGCTTTCGCGCCTAAATAATCAGACTTCGCTTTGCTTCGCTTCTGATCATTTATAATTAGTAAAAGTACACTTGATTTCTATCAATGGAGTCTTGTGGTTTTCTTTCCTGATTATCCAATGAAGAAGTGCTGACATCACCTGCCTTGCTGTTGCAATAGCAACTGGACTGCTGGGATTGTCATTGCTAAGTCAGATGACGGTCCCTGCCCATTGGAACATCCTTTCCTCTAGGGTAAAATCTGCCCCCTTTCCTTTCCTTCTGCTGGTTGGCCTGGGGACCCAGTAAGGAGGGAGACCACGCTGGGGGGGGGGGGCTGCCTGACTAATTCCCTGACCCACCTCCACCCTTTTTCTCTGCTCTCCATCCAGCCATCTTTTTGGTTATCATATTGATGCATTCTCCTTGTGTTCTTTTTCATTGTTTTATTATTTTACTTCTGTTTACCCTCTTTTTATTTCTTCCTTCTTATTGTTGAAAGCCACCTAGAATAGCTTCATGGGGAGAGAGGTGGCAAATAAATTTAACAAACAAATAAATTACCTCCCATAGACCCGTTAGATCGCACAGGGTCGGCCTCCTCCGGGTTCCGTTTACCAGCCAATGCCATCTGGCTACCACCCGGGGGAGGGCCTTTTCTGTAGCAGCTCTGGCCCTTTGGAATGAACTCCCCACGGAGATTCGGACCCTCACCTCTCTCCAGGCCTTCCGGATAGCCGTCAAAACCTGGCTGTGCCAGCAGGCCTGGGGTTGATGAGTTCCCCTCCCCTCTCGACTTGTATGGCTGTATGACTCTTGTGTATTTTAATTATGTGTATTGTGTTTGTATCCCCTTTTCCCCTTTTGAGTTGTTCGCCGCCCTGAGTCCCTCCCGGAGAAGGGCGGCATACAAATAAACTAAATCTTAAATCTTAAATCTTAAATAAATGACTGTTCTGCCATGGGCAATGAGGTTCTGCTCGGGCAGCCAGTTAACTCCACGCTTAGGAATATCTTTCAGACCACGTTTATTATCAGGCATCCTTAATAGCAAAACTTATAGTTCAGTGTTAAGATTCTTCTGACTTTCCATGATCTGTCCCATCACGTAGTGTAAAAAGATGATGATTTTATTCCCATGCTGAGTGGAGATGTAGAAAGGTACTATTCCGGTTCACAAAAGCAATTGAACTGCCCGGCTATAAACTTTGCATGTGGGCAAGATGCCCCAGTGGCCAATCATAAACAGAGATGTGATCACAGGTCATGGAACTACATTTCCCATAATGCAGTCTCTGCCTGCATTGCCTACAAGGTAGTTTCTTAAAGGAGACAGTTCTTAATTCCTACACTAGCTATATAGTGCTGGGGCAGCACAATGACATTGTGCCTTACAACCAAATCATTTAGTGACAGCAATCCTGGTTCCAATTGCTATCAGAATCCAAAGCAGGGGTGAAATGCTACTGTTCAGACCAGTTCCCCTGAACCAATAGTAAGAATGCTACTGGTTCGTGCGTACTGGTATTTCTGACAATCAGCTGTGATGTGTGATTTATATTAGCTAGAATTTCCTACTTTCTAGCTAATCTAAATTGCATGGCACAGTGGATCCCCCTCCCCTCGCTGTTCTACTTACCTTTGCAGACTCGGAAGGCTTCAAAATGTTCCTTTTTAGCATTGCGAGGGTGTACCTCAGGCGTGCATGTGCAGAAATTGTGCATGTCTGAGCAAAGCACGTGCTCAGTAGTAGTCTCACCGAACCGGTAGCAGAGTTCAGAGGATTTCACCACTAATCCAAGGGGTTAGGTATGTATTTTGAAACATGAATTAATAAAATGTAATAAAAAAGATGTCCAGGTGGAATGGAATTCCAATTTTAAGAATGTGTTCCATTCTATAATGTATTGTTTTCCAGTATTCCTGACAGTCAGGGGAGACAGGGGAGGCAGAGCTTCACCACTGCGATCATGAAAAGAAAAAAAAATGTAAAAGGAAAAAGGCTGAGCTAGTTGCTGCCAGAATCACCATGGATGACTCTGCTTAGTGCTTAACTATTTAAAAAAGCCTCTAAAAAAGTGCCCTCTACAGGAGGCGGTCGGAGAACGAGGTGCCTCATCTAGTCTGACTTTATGATCACTCGAGCAGAGCTAAGCAAGGGTTAAAAGCCGAAAAATTCCTGACGTAGATGAGACACATCGTTCTCCTGCCTCCTGTAGAGGGCAATTTTTTAGAGGCTTTTTAGAGGCTCTGGTAGCAACTAGCTCAGCCTGGCCTCAGCTCATGCATTTTTCCTTTTACATTTTTTTTTCTTTTTATGATGGCAGGCAAGAGCAGAGTTGAAATCCTCTCTGAAACAGCTAGAAAAGGTACATGTGTGGGTCGGAGGGAGAGGGAGGAATTCAAAAAGTTTGATTACATGCAGAGCCACATTGCCTTTTCAAACACACATACACAAACCTGGATAAAAGTATATAACCCCAGCTTCACTGATTACAAGTTTGAAAAGGCAATGTGGCTCCACCTGCAATCAAAGGCTTGGATGGGAAGGCAGCAGGGGAATGGGGGAAGGGGGTATGGCAGAGGAGCTGCTTTCGAGCCATTGGAAAATATATCCAATCAAACTTCTGTGTTTGTGTTTGTTTGACAGTGAGTGAGTGAGAGAGGGATCCAATTTCTCTGTGTGCATGTGTCTGTTTGAGAGAGGGGGAGGGAGGGAGAGAGGGAAGAAGGAGGGGGAGGGAGAAGAAAAAGAATGAAGTAAAACTTTTTCGCAAAGGAGAAAAACAAATGCTGTCGCTTTAAACCAGAACTGAGCATGCCTGGCTGTGGAATTCTGGGAGTTGAAGTCCACAAGTCTAAAAAAATTTGAAACCCCTGTGTCAGTGCCTCACCAGTCATAAATCTCACCACACGTCACTGATTCCTGAGCTCTGTAATGTTGCCACCACATGCAGAAAAAAATCATTTGTTTAATGCATTTGTAGCAGTGAGGCCAGAGTTGGGCTTCTCCACAGCCACGGAGGTTTGAGCTCCAGTTACTGAGCAAAGTTTGTGACAGCCATTGTGGTGTCACCTCCATAAACATTTGTTTTAGGTCAACAGCAGAGAATGTAAACATTCATGTTCATACTGCTCAGGGGGTGAAATAGTTTAGTTGTTGACATTGATGCAGGCTAAGCTACAAATCTATATGAAATATGCTTGCATGGACAGAGCCTAGGGGTCCAGTAATCTCTGCACAAAGTTTAGATAAGCACCAGCTGCTCGGAGGAACACATTTAGAGAATAAACAGCAGACCCTGTTTTGAACACCAATCACCAGGCTTCCTTTTTTTAAAAGAAAGTTTTCTTTTTTTCTTTAATCTGTCTTTTTGGGGGAAAATTTTTTTTTCTCTGTTCTATTATAAGCTTTTGAGGCGTTATCTGATTGATTCCTACTTTTTAATCGTTTCTCTTCTTTATTTTTAGCTTCTTGCATCTCATTTTGATTTTCCCTGCCACTGCTTCTTCTAATTTCTCATCTATTTCTTGGACATCATGTTTCTCTTTTTCCCCAAATTGTTGAGTGACTTCTACATTCATTTCTGTGTCTTTAAACAATCCCCTTTTCTCCTTATTGTTCTTTACAGATTCACACACACTTTTTAACATCAAGAGTATTTCTTCATATACCTCATATTCCTCTATCATCCCCTGTAAATCCATTTATAACAATTTAATAAAAATACTCAATATGTTTCTATAGTTCCAATGTCTCAATATTTTAAAACCCCTTTTATAATCCTTAAAATTCTTTAATAATTTATAACCTTGGAGTTTCCCAATTATATATCTTCCCACTTGTCCAAATTTTAAAGTCTTATTTAGCTTTCCTTCTTTTCTCTTTTCTTCAATCACCTTTCTTCTTTTGACTTGTAGAGTATTCTGTTGAATAACATTAATAGTCCAAATCCAAATTAATCCACTAGATTCCCCAAGTCTTTCAAATCCATAACCCAATAGCCAATTTTAATAAAGTTTATTTATTTGCAAATTAGTTTCTTTTAAAAATCTTCAGAAGGGAAAAGAAAAAAAAACTCATTAAATATTCTCAAATTATCCAAGTTATCTTCTAACATAAAGTCAAGGTCAGGTTGTCTTCCAGATGTTATTACTTCTATTCTGTGTATTAGACTTTGTATGTATTGAGTTTACTTTCACTAAGTATGCTGCAGCTATAGTAATGTAGTACTTCTCTTTTTCCAGTAGATGGCACTCCCATTCCCAAATCCAACCTTAAACTGTCTGTCAAAAACAGCTGATTATCAATAAATCCAGGGGGTTTAAAAATACAAATAAAAAAGAACAGTTTCTCCCAAAAATCACTTTTCAAGTTGTTTGAGCTTTTTTCAAGCTTTCTGTATTTTACAGCTTCCCTTGGGCTTCTTTCGCCTCTTAATTTTCAGGGGGGGGGGGTCCTCTGTGTGTTAAGTCACCACTTTCTTAGGCTTAGGAGTTTTACTATTCTAGTATTTACATCAGTTCTTTAGAGTAAAAGTTGGTAATAATCTCACCCAATTTCATGCTCTGTCTATGAACTGCTCCAGCACAAATCTTGTGGTCCTGGTTGTCTCAGCTTTGTGGCTGCCAAAAATGGCCATAATTCCGGTTGGCATTTAGGAGAGCTTGCTTCTGAGCTAACAAGAAAATTGCAAGTTCCTCAAAGCGTCTTTGAGTTCCTCAAAGCGAGTTCCGCAAAGCGTCTCTGCTTCCTTTACCGTCCCTACAAGGTAGCTATGTCTCCCGGCAGTGGTTACCGGCTGGATTTCACAGGACTCGGCAGCCTGCCGAGTCAAATATTCTTATTTTCCAGCCTGCTCTCGCTACAACGTCAACCAGAAGTCCTATGCTTTGATTTACCTTCCTGGGAATGAAAGTGGGGAGGGCCATCTGTTTTGTTTCAGCTCCAGGCCTCCAGCGAGCAATGCCTGAGAACAGCTTCTTATCTCTTCTCAGCCTGTGATTCTCAAAACATCTTCACACCTGTGGATTGGGCTATTCAACACCGGACTGAGGGGAGGGGTCCCTAACTGCTTTAACCTAATGGAATTCCATAACAATCCTCAGATCTGCTTTCTTTGTCTTGCTATCACTTTCCTTTCAATAAAACCTTCCTTTTGAAATGCCAAGTGCTTCAAGAGTTTTACTTTCCTGAGCAGAGAGGAGAGGCAAGTCCTTACATAACCCTGCAAACGTGGTCAACCCAGAGAAGCACTCACTCTACCAAGGGGATCCTGCAAGCCATGTCCAAGCAAAGCAGTGACCACAGAGAGGGAGAGTGGTGAGGTGAAACCCCTTTCATCACCCAGCCAGATGCAACCTGTGAATGCCCTATCAAAGATGAGGCCACTCTGGAGCATCCCACAAAACCGAGATGGTTGATTGGAGTGGGGGGGGAAGACAACTGCGATAGAAGAACTAAAGGTGTCACCCTCACCTGAGGCGGCTAGCAACCAGGCTGGAAATGTGAGCTGGATGCCCTATGGGACAAGGAGGATCTGGTCAAGGAACTGGCCAGGGATGAGCAACTTAAATGACACATCATGTAGTTTGTGATGGAGGCTTCTGAGAAGCTGACAGCTCAGGGGGAATTGGACTGCCAAAAGGGAGGAGGCAAAGCAGCAGCAGCCACTGATGGAGCCAGAGCCGCCACCCAGGTCCAGTGGCCACGAGCCAGAAGATGGGGCAGTGGGGCCAGCAGCCACCCTAGCGAACTCACCATGTGCAGCACCGGGCACCCCAAGTGCCCCGGGGTCAGCAAGAGCCCCACAGCTGCAATGGAAGACTGGATATGAAGTACAACTGTAACCTGCAGCAGTTGACATACATGCAGGATTTCCAAACGCAGGGAGCCCAAATCAGAGTTGTCACCCTAGTCCTTGAAGGAGCAGCAGCCAGGTGGATGGTGATCCACCACAATGCTGATGCCCCAGAGTTGCAGAACTTCGACCATTTCATGATGGCAGTCCATGGCCGATTTGAAGACATCCTGTCAAATCGGAAGGTCCATGAGCAGTTGGAAACCATGAAACAGGGTTGCCGACTGGTGGCTGAATACATCGAGGAATTCTGAGACCTCACCTGCCAAGTAGACTGGCCAGAAGACATCCTGGTGAGCTGATTTAAAGATTGGCTGAATGCCTGCCCCTACTATGCTTGCCTGGCCTGTGGAGCCCCAAACCACCTCTATGATTGGTATATTTTGACAGAAGAGGTGGAGATTGACCTACCTAGAAACCAGTACCAAGCTAGGAGAACCTGGAAGAGATTCCCAACCCAGGGGAAGCAAGAGCCATTGAAGCCACAAACCACCCTCCCGCCATGGTCAACTGCTTGTTTCAAGTGTGGAAAAGAAGGGCGCAGTATAACTGAGTAATGCTCAAAGACCCTGGCCTGGAAATCCGAATGTCAAGTGGAAAACTAGCAAAAGCTACCCCACGTGGAAAAAACAGTGCATTGAGAAGTGGAGAGGCCATGGAGTTTCGCCCACTAGCAAAACTAGGGGAGGGGACACTGGCCTCACCAAGAAAGGACCCTGGCCCATTTGAAAATGACTCCAAAGATGACCTGGTGGTTAGTGAACTGGTTGAACCTGTCACCCTGCCCCTATGACTACTCATCTCCAGCTTGAAAAGGAGAGTAAAACTGTCAGCCCTCCTGGGCTCGGGGTGCACCCAGTGTTTAATAAGCCTGACTTTGGTGGGGAGATTGGGCATTTGCTTATGAAATCTAAAAAGTCCAGTTGCATTTTACCAACTAGACATGTCAGTCCCAGGCAGGAAACCAGCCACTTTTGCTATGGAAATAGCCATGGATACCCATGATGAAAGACTCGCATTCACTGTGACACCCAGATTGGATTGGCTGTTGGTCCTAGGGTTCACCTGGTTGAAGAAGTGGAATCCCTGAGTAAACTGGAAAGAGGGGACCCTGAGATTTCAGTGGGGAGTAACTGGACCAGACAACCAAGGGGAGAAACGGGTGGGAGCCCAAAGAAAGAAACAGTAGCTCCTGGGAAGGAGGAGCCAATGCAGGGCATCTCCCAGGAGTATAGAGACCTACCTGAAGGTTCAGCGAAGAGAGCTCCAATGAGATCCCTCACCACCCCACAGACTGTGCCATTGAGATACTCCCAGGGACAAAACTACCAAAACCAAAGATATACAGCATGTCCCCAAGGGAACTCAAGGAACCACGGGCATTTATAGAGAAGAACTTAGCCTGGGGGTTCACTGAGCCAGCCCGACACAAAACCGTGGCCCTGGTGCTGTTCCAGGAGAAGAAGGATGGGTCTTTGTGCTTATGTGTAGATTATAGAAGTGATTATAGAAGTGCAGTGAGCCTGGAAAATGTATATCACTGTGATGGCTAACCTTCTTGTCATCATGTGGCAAAAGCACAAGCCTCTGCGCAACACACAAACCTGTGCGCGAACACCCTAATGCAATGCGTGTGTGACCCCCCCTGTCCCCTTGCGCATGCATGCATGATCCCCTCTCTCCCCATCTATGTGCACATGACCCCCTGCAGCCCCCCCCCCTTTTGGGCCTAGTAGGTCTCCCTGCAGCCTTTTGATTTAGAGATTTAGAGATTTATTAACATTTATAGGCCGCCCTTTTCCCTGAGGGGACTCAGGGCGGCTTACATAAAATCAAGGGAGGGATATACAAACAATAACGTAGACAAACATAGAATAAAATAATGAGCAACATTCATTCATCATTCGGGAGGGGCAATTATCTTTGTCCCCAGGCCTGATGGGCTAGCCAGGTCTTAAGGGCTATGCGGAAGGCCTGGACGGTGGTGAGAGTACGAATCTCCACGGGGAGATCGTTCCAAAGGGTCGGAGCTACTACTGAAAAGGCTCTCCTCCTTGTAGTGGCACTGGCTGGCAGATGGAACTCGGAGGAGGCCCAATCTATGAGATCTAATTGGCCGCAGGGAGGTAATTGGCAGAAGGCGGTCTCTCAAGTACGCAGATCCACTACCATGGAGGGCTTTATGGGTGACTAGTAGCACCTTGAAGCGCACCCGGAGATCAACAGGTAGCCAGCGCAGCTCGCGGAGGATAGGTGTTATGTGGGTGAACCGAGGTGCACCCACGATCACTCGCGCGGCCGCGTTCTGGACTAGCTGAAGTCGCCGGATGCTCTTCAAGGGCAGCCCCATGTAGAGCACATTGCAGTATTCCAGCCTAGAGGTCACAAGGGCCCGAGTGACTGTTGTGAGGGCCTCCCGATTCAGGTAGGGTCGCAACTGGCGCACCAGGCGAACCTGGGCAAATGCCCCCCTGGTCACAGCCGTCAGATGGTGGTCAAAGGACAGCTGTGGATCCAGGAGGACTCCCAAGTTGCGAACCCTCTCTGAGGGGTGTAGAATTTGACCCCCCAGCCTGAGCGATGGAGTACTGGTCGAATTGTTGGGAGGGAAGCACAACAGCCACTCGGTCTTTTCCGGGTTGAGTACAAGCTTGTTAGCCCTCATCCAGTCCATAACGGCCTCAAGGCCTCGGTTCATCACGTCTACCGCTTCATTGAGTTGGCACGGGGCGGACAGATACAACTGGGTATCGTCTGCATATTGATGGTATCTTATCCCGTGCCTGCGAATGATCTCACCCAGCGGTTTCATGTAGATGTTGAATAGTAGGGGGGATAAGACCGAACCCTGAGGCACCCCATATGTTAGGGGCCTAGGGTTCGATCTCTGCCCCCCCACTAACACCGACTGCGACCTGTCCGAGAGGTAGGAGGAGAACCACCGCAGCACAGTGCCTCCCACTCCCACCTCCCGCAGTCGTCGCAGAAGGATACCATGGTCGATGGTATCGAAAGCCGCTGAGAGGTCAAGGAGAACCAGGATGGAGGGATGACCTCCATCTCTGGCTCTCCAAAGATCATCGGTCAATGCGACCAAAGCGGTTTCTGTGCTGTAACCGGGTCTGAAGCCTGACTGGAAGGGGTCGAGATAACTTGGGAACAAAACCAGACTGCGGGGGAGGAAACCGTACACCCCGTGCACCGTTGTGGTCCTAGTAGGCGTTCCTGTGCTTCAAGATTTCTACTTTCTTGAGCGGAGAGGAGAGACAAGTCCTTACACCCAATACAGGTAATCCTTGACTTACAACCATTCATTTAGTGACCATTGAGAGTTACAACAGCACTGAAAAAGTGCCTTTCATTATACACAACCTGTCAGCCTCCGCTTTGCCTCCGCTTTGCCTCCGCTTTGCTACTGCTTCGGTTGCCAATGAAACGGGGAGTGGGGGCATGGTATTTGGGAGGGGAATCATTGTTGTGCTGGAGGAAGTTTCTAGACTCTGAACTGATCACCTTACTGCGCATGTGGAGGAGGAGTGTTTCCCACCAAGGCCAACGGTCCAGCATTCCATCCTGGTGATGCCTTTCAAAGTTATCTCACACCTGACATTTGGGAGAATTATGATTGGACTGTGCACGGGATGCCAAGGGGAGGGGAATGAATTATACAATATATTATTCGTTTTTGTGCCTAATTAACCAGATTTAGCTTAGCTTTGCAACTGTTCATTTATAATTAGTAAAAGTACACTTGATTTCAACAAATGGAGTCCAGTGGTTTTCTTTCCTGATTACTGAATGAAGAAATGCTGACACAACCATTGCAGCCTCCCTCTGTTCATGTGATCAACATTCAGATGCTTGACAATTGACTCCTATTTATGATGGTTGCAGCATCCTGGGATCACGTGATCCCCTCTTGCTACCTTCTGATAAGCAAAATCAATGGGGGAACCAGGTTTATTTGACAACTGTGCTACTAACTTAACAACTGCAGTGATTCACTTAACAACTGTGGCAAGAAAGATTGTACAATGGGGGGAAATTCACTTAACAACTGTCTCCCTTAGCAATAAAACTTTGGGGCTCAATTGTGGTCATAGGTTGAGGATAACTGTACACCTGTTCTTCCCCCAAATTAGTAAATCCTAAAGCAATTAGTTGCCATGATTTAAACCCACAGCACAACACGGGTCTTGCCGGGAAGGCTCCTCAAGCCTACATTTTAGAAGGTCTCAAGCATCAGATGCTGCCAAGAACTTGTTCTTCCTTCACAGGCAAATAAAACATTCCCCCACAGGGACTCTGTTCCCTTTTGTAGATTAAAGTAAGCAAACTGAAGAGTGCTGGATTTAGACTGCAAGACCCACAATTCTCTCTGCTTTCTCTCAAAATGTCCTAGAAATTGTTCCAGATGTCCCAGACATCCTGGCCTGGCCTTGCAAAGCATCATCTTCTGCAACAAGCATAAGAGGCACAACTAACAAGTCTTAAAGTTGCAAAGTTGAAGTCCACAAGTCTTATAGTTGCCTCTGCTTTAAGAGAAGCCACAAAAACCAAATATTTTGGTGGTTGTGGAAGAAAGAGGGTGGAAGGACTTAGACTCTTCTCCCATGCTCCCTTTACCCATGCAAGATCTGTAGGGATCTGGAAAGAGGCCACTTGACTTTCAGCATAAATAGTTTTATAATTAACAGAAATTGATCAAGAGGATGAAATGGGATATTTTGTTCATAAGACAGATGGGTTACCATCCAATCCTCAAAGAATTAATATATATATTTCATATGACAGTTTATTATTTCCCAATGTAATGAAAGCTTAATTCAGAGATTGAAACATTTCAGCATTTTGGTGGCAGTAAATGAGGCCTGGGAAGATGTATTACTAATTAGTGATGGAAGACTAATTGCCTGGCCTTCCTCTCTCCCCCACCCCAGCTGGAGGTGTTAATTTGCATGAAGTATAGAGAAAAAATTACTCCAGAACTGAAGACCAATCTCTAGGATGACTTTTATGTTAGGAAAGTTCACCAACTCTAGATGCCTTTGGAATCCTTAATTTATTACTGCTAGAAAGACTTTGGCTTGGTTGTTTGCTTACACCAAGGATTCCACCATTCAGTCCTAAACTACATATCCATATTATATCCTCTATATCACAGGTGTCCAAACTTGGGAACTTTAAGACTTGTGGATTTCAACTCCCAGAATTCCCCAGACAGCTAAAGTTCCCAAGTTTGGACACCCCTGCTCTATATAGTGTCTGTTGGATTACTACCAGTGGTAGGATTCAAATTTTTTTACTACTGATTCTGTGGGCGTGGCTTGGTGGGCGTGACATGGCTTGGTGGGCATGGCATGGCTTGGTGGGCATGGCATGGCTTGGTGGGCATGGCATGGCTTGGTGGGCGTGGCAGGGGAAGGATACTGCAAAATTCCCATTCTCTCCCTATCAGCTGGGACTCAGGAGGCAGAGTATTTACCGGTTTTCTGAACTACTCAAAATTTCAATTACCGATTCTCCAGAACTGGTCAGAATCTGCTGAATACCACCTGTGACTATTACTGCTGCGGTATTAATCCCCTACATAGACATCTATTTGTAATATGCTACATGCCATCCAGGGGGAGTGATGGCTCATTGGTTAAAGACACTGAGCTTGACAGCTGGAAAGTTGACAGCGTCAGGGTTCGGACCGATGCACATTCCAGTGAAGCCAACTCTGACCTCACTTAATTCATGCCCCGGCTTGACCCTGTTCCCCCCTTTCCCCAATGTGTGTCATCAGTCACATTCCCCAACGAAGCAATTTTGTGGGTGTAGAAGTCCCTTCCTCCAGCCACTGTGGGTCTCTTGGAGACGGCCTTGACATAGGGATGGCTGGAATGTGCTTTTCTTTTGACTAACATGCAATTCCCTTGTTGGAGCTGCAAGGCTCAGTTCCCCATCCCCCTGCCTATGACAACTCAAGAGCAGGTCAGGAATGCTTTGTGAGTTGACAGACAGCCCACGTTTGAGATCTGAGTGTTGCACAAGGGAGCTGAGCTATAGCAGTTAGCAATAGCAGTTAGACTTATATACCGCTTCATAGGGCTTTCAGCCCTCTCTAAGCGGTTTACAGAGTCAGCATATTGCCCCCAACAACAATCCGGGTCCTCATTTTACCCACCTCGGAAGGATGGAAGGCTGAGTCAACCCTGAGCCGGTGAGATTTGAACAGCCGAACTGCAGAACTGCAGAAGTAGCCTGCAGTGCTGCATTTAACCACTGCACCACCTCGGCTCTTCCATTACTTGCTCCAACTCCTGCCCACCTTTCAGTTCGAAAGCATGTAAATGGGAGTAGATAAATAGGTACCACTTCAGTGGGAAAGTAACAGCATCCAGTGAACCTCAGCATATAGTCACACTGGCCACATGACCACAGAAATAATTAAGAAACTATACAGTTACGTATTAAGAACTAGGTTAGAAGAAGAAGTGGTTAAAGAGACAATATTAACCTGGGCAAGGAATTTTGGTTACACGGTTGAGTTAGAAAAGTGACAACAACTATGGGAAAGGAACTATAAATTAACCATGTCAACAGCTTACACAGAAAACTTATGCAAAATGTTTTATAGATGGCACATGTCACCAGAAAAATTAACAAAGATGTTTAAAGATAAATCAGTGAAATGCTGGAAGTGTCAACAAGCAATAGGTTCCTATTATCATATGTGTGGACATGTGCAGAAGCAAGGAAATACTGGACTAAGATAAGAGTATGGTTAAAGAAAATGTTACAACAAGAAATAGAATTTAGATCAGAGATATTTTTACTAGGTATTATCCCAGAGAAATTTTAAAAAGTGGATACCTATTTTATTATGCTTGTAACTACAGCAGCAAGAATCGTTTTTGCCCAAAACTGGAAATTAAATAAGCTACCAACAGATGAAGAGATAGTAAAAAAGATATTAGATTGTGCAGAGATGAACAGGTTGACAATGAAAATAAAGGATAAAGAGGAACCAGAGTACTTCAAGACATGGGGAAAATTTTATGATTGGCTAGAGAAAGGAAACTAGAAAAGAAAGTATGAAGAAGATACAGAACGCAGGCGATGCACTGTTATGGTAAAGTGGGGGAAGAAGGGGAAAACAGAAAAGAAAATATTAAATGCATAAGTATATATATATAATAGAGAGATGCAAAGAGGGGGAAATATAATTAGGATAGATTAGCAAAGGTAAGGGAACAAGAAAAGATAACAATTATATTTGGGTTTGCCAAAATACCATCCCAAGGAAACATAAACTGAGATCCGAAAGAGACACCTATAATAATAGAAAAGAAAAGAAAGAGAGACAGGAGGAGAAAATGAAAGGAAAATGGGGGAAAGAAGAAAGAGGTAAGGAGAGGAGGATGGAAGGGAGAAGAAGAGAAGGAGAGAGGGTAGGTAGGGGAAGAGGAAGAGTAGGAGTAGGAGAAAGGTAAGGGAAGAAGGAAGGGAAAGGAGAGGAGGAAGGAGGAAAGTAGAGAAGGGTGGGGAGAGAAAAGAAAGGGAAAATAAGGTGGTGTTACAACGGGAGGAGGGGATGGTAAACAAAGCAACCCAAACTGTATAATTGTATTATAACCTATAAAATGGAATAATAAATGTATAAGAATGACAAATGTAAAGAAGAAAAATAATTATGCAAATGTATACTTAAAATGGTATGTAAGAGAATAAAAAAAATAGAAATTTTCTGGGGGGAAAAGAGAGGGACAGACTCCCCACTCAGACATCCCCGTGCTGCAAACGCCTCTTTCGCTTCCAATCCAGGCCGAGTCCTTCAGCTCTGAAGGTCTCACTTTGTCCCCTCATTTGCACATAAAACCTGCCTTTCCTCCCCCCACCCATAAATTCCAGATGGTTGGCCTGCACCCTGGGAAGTTTGCATTGATTGAAAGGAAGTCAAATATTCTGTGGCTGAAAGTTGTGTGCTACTGAAAGACTGGCAGGAAATCAATCTTGAGATATATAACCGTTTCTTCTAAATTGTCCTTTTTATTATTGTTTTAAGGTGAATTATTAAAGGTCATGAGAAGTCAAGTGTGCAGTGCAATATAGCTGAAAATTGCTACCTTTGTCAACAGCTCAGAAAATAATATGCTTGTTCCTGTCTACCATGCTGAGTTGATGGTCATCTTATTTGCTAAATGTGCTATGGAGGAAACTATGACTGCTGCCTCTCTCTGCCCCTAGGCCTTAACCTTGTCCATTCACCTTGCCTTGGTCACTTTGGCTCAGGATCCCTTGCAGTCCTAAATACATACAAACCCAGCAAGGACCCCTACAGAGCATGTGTGGAAGGCTAGGGCCTCCTTGTCCATCCAATCTTCCATGAAGCCGGTCAAGTAGCCTGGCTGTCAAGTCACCATCCGGACTCCTTTGTTTTACTTCTCTCATAACCAGATAGCAGCTTTGACTGCTGTGGGATCAAATATGCACTTAACAATAAGGCACAGTTGAAGATTGTTGAGATGCGAACTGACATCTGGACAGTTTTCCAAGTCAGATGAGCAGAGTGAACAAAAGCAGCCTCGGTGTGCAATTATGCATAAATCCTGTAACGGCAGTAAATGTCTTCGTTCTGCATCATCGTAACTATGAGTGGTTGCTGTTCAAACGGTTGTTAACTGAGGACTACCAGCATCACTCCTAGCACCGCTTCCGTTTCTGGAGGAGAAACTGAACCAGAGCAACTCTGAGAGGCTGCGTCAGTGATGGTGAAACTTCTTTCCCTTGGGTGCCGAAAGTGCTTGAGTAGCTGCTGACACCCATAATGCAATGCCCTGCCACAGGCCCCACCCCCACGCATGCGTGTGTGACCCCTGTTTTGGTGCTAGCAGAGCTCCCTGAAGCCTCCTGGAACAAAAACGGGGTGCAGGGGGTGCCGCATCCCACAAACACATACATACATGCGTGACCCCACCCCTACGCATGTGCATCTCACAGCAGAGACCCAAATCAGCTGGCTGGTGGGAGGCGTGCACACATATGCAATGGAGCTGGCCTGGGCGATGGCTCGTGTGCCTGCAGAGATGGCTCCTCCTGCCAAATTGCTCTGGATAGCAAGATGAGTGACATAGAAATTTAATAAATGAATGAATAAAATAGTGCCTCAGGTGTGATGGCACTCAACATCCTATTGAGGAAGAGTTGAAGGTCTTTTGGACTACTAATGGTTTAGGGACTTTGAAGAAGCAGGGTAGAAAGAACACAGACTCCTGGGCACTTTGGAGTTGGAGAAGACTCCTGAGAAGGCAAGAAGACGAGCTGAAGGAGCATTGAATAAATCAATCCAGTGTTCTCATTTGAGGCACAAGTGACCTGGCTGAAATCATCCTACTTCAGACACATTATGTGAAGACCCAGGTCTACGGACAAATCTATAATACTGGAATAGGCAGATAGGAAAAGAAGAAGAGGATGATCAGCAGCCAAGAGGGTGAATTTGTTTGCAAAAGCAATAGGTGTACCACTGCAGGATCAGGCTGGGGTCAGATCATTCTAGAAGTCTAGCTATGTTAAGGGTCAGCATTGACTTGGTGGCACATATTAAAAAAAATATTTCCTCTTCTTTCCCTGGATTCTACTTGGCTAGGTTAGTAATAATGCAACTTGTCATGGAGGCTGCAAAGCATTTTGCCAATTACTGAGAGGGAATTCCTCTAATGCGATTAGAAACACCCGCACATCATCTCACCTTTGCATTCCTGCAGCAAGAGTTCAAGCAATTCTCAGGAGGCATGGTGCTTCATGCTCTTTTCCAGAGGAGAATTGGACTTTTCTCCAAGGAGTTCCCCTCCCCTGTGTTTTACAAGCGTGAAGAATCCACTGGCAAGGCGAGCACAGCTTCGGGATGATTAAAAGGTGGGTTATGAACAACAGGGACTGAAACGGTGTTAAATAATGATGTACCACATTAGGTTAATCTAATTTGTTCCCCTGCTACTAGGGCATGTACATGGTAATGAGCAATATCACACGTGGTGCTGAACGGCTGTCACTGATAGAGAGCCGCTGAAACCTGCTTGCTCAGCCTTGCAAATTCGTAAACGAGGCCAGGCAGACCCCTGGCTGGGATTGCACAATGTGTCGACAAGCCTCAAATGGGGCAGAGAAACCTATGGTTCAGCATGTTGTGGGAACCAGGCATTGTCTTAAGCCACAGTGTGAGACAAAAATGAGAGACTGTCTCAAAGCCTGGGTTCAAGGCCAAGCTAAGTGGATGTTATCATTCATCATTCATGGGAAGGAGAGAATCCTCTTAAACCAGCGGTGTCCAAACTTGGGAACTTTAAGACTTGTGGACTTCAACTTCCAGAATTCCCCATGCTGGCTGGGGGAATTCTGGGAGTTGACGTCCACAAGTCTAATACCCAAGTTTGGACACCCCTGTCTTAAGCCATAGGTGGTCTATTTCGACATGTTACATGAACCCAGCAATTGTATGTTGTTAACCTGAGTCCATGAGGTGTCCATCATGTGAATCACATGATTAATTATTATTGTTGATGGTGCTGGCCTTGGGCAAAGCATTCTGAAGGACAGAACATCAACCCAAAGATGCTGGGAGACCTCCTACCTGCTCCACCATTCCTTCTATCAAAATTTCCTGCAGAAAGAAAATCTGGCACAGGCAGTCTTGAGAACTGTGGCGCCTGCTCATCTCTATTTATGAAAATGTAAATAAAGCAGGATGTCCCTACAGAAAAATTGTAAAGAATCTTACACTGAAATGACAGTATCAGAGGAAGAACTTGACCCTCAGCCAAATAGGCTATATGGATCCGGAATGCTGTTCTAAATTAAGATTTGGACACCACCCCATTATGCATAATCTTTGCCAAAACTAGTACAGGTAGTCCTCGCTTAATGACCATTTGTTCAGAAATTGTTTGAAATTATGTCCGTGCAGTGCCCTGGGGGAACACTTGATTGCAATCTGGGCACTTGGCAACACATTTGCACTTTTAAAGTTTAAGACACTGACTGGATTATGTTCTGTTGCTTGTGTTTGCATTATATTGAATTCCAATATGACATGGTCATTCTCATCCAAAGTTCCAGCTACCCCAACTCCCTCTATCACTTCTTCTTTATTAGTAAGAATTACCAGTAGGTCCAGTATAGCTTTTCCTCTAGTTCTCTCCTCTACCTTTTGGATGACAAAGTTGGCAGCTAAGTTGGTTAGGAATCTCCTACCTGCTGCAGAGTTTGCCTCCCAGTTGATATCAGGGTAGTTAAAAGTCTCCCATTACTATTGTGGTATGTTTCCTGCATATATTGGTTAGTTGTTTAGCAAAAAGTTCATCCATTTCTTCCTCTTGGTTGGGTGGCCTGTAGTATATGCCTATAGCAATATCAACCTCTTCTCCAAAGCACCTGAAGTCAGAAAAGAAGCAATGGATGGATACTAATCAAGGAAAGAAGCAACCTAGAAGTAAGAATAAATTTCCTGACAGTGAGAAAAATTAATTAATGGAAGGGCTTCTCTCCAGAGTTGTCCGGGTTCCATTACTGGAGGTTTTAAAAAAGTGATTGGACCAGTGGTGGGTTCCGGGTTCAGTTCCAACCGGTATGGTTGGAACGGCCCCAGCATCACCCACATGCACGTGCGGTGCATGCATGCATCGTATTTGCCTGTGACGCTTCCACAAGCCTCCGTTACGCTCCAGCTGCTCAGCAGAGCATTGCACAGGCGCCGTACACACCGTGCACGTGCGTGGAAGCACCAAAAGCTTAAAGCACAAGTAAGGAGCAAGGGCGGGCGCGTGGGCCCTCCGGAGCACCATACTGGAACGGTATCTGGTGCTCCGGGCTGGCTCCGGAACTCCCACCTGCAACCCACCACTGGATTGGACAGTCATTTATCCAAAATGGGTCTCTTGTTTGTGCAGGGGGTTAGACTATAAGACCTCCAAGGTTCCTTCCAACTTTGTTATACTGCACAGTTATTCTGTGTGTGGAGAGGAGCTGCTTGCCCCTCTTCCACAGACAGTTCTTTGGCTCTGTCTGCTTAATGACCCACATGGTCACTTAATGGCCAGGATAAAGTCCAGTCCCGTCCAGTCACGTGGTGATCTGCTTTACAATTGCCATGACTTACTACCATAATTCTGGGCTCAATTATGGTTTTAAGTTGAGAGCTACCTGTACTTTTTCTTGGCTCAAAAAGTCTATATTTTCCCTTATAAAAAAACCATCAAATATTCCTCCTTTCCTGGAGAGAGAGGAAGTCTGGTCAGCTTTCCCTGAACCACAGTTTTCCCCCACAGGTGTCAATCCTTTATTGCTAACCTTTAGGGACTTAATGCCCCACACTGGATGGCAAAGAGCTCTTTGAATCCGCATCTGTCCCTGCTCTAATCCTTTCCAAGATGAGTTGTAAAATACTGGCTAGAAAGGCTCTTCACTGTCCTCTGTACCCTCAAATTCCTCTGATTCAAAGGGCTGAACAGATGGAGCATACGGTCAAGAGAGGAAGGAAACTGTTTAACTGCCTTGTAGGGGACTTTCTTGCAAATAACTACTCCATGGCTACGCCTTCTCATCCTGCTCAGATCCTCACCTGCAAGGGGAGGGTACATTGCAGAATCCAATTTTGACTAATCAGGATTTAAAATTGGGTTTCCAAAAAAATTGTGAAGCACAGCTCAGAATGATAATAATGGCACAGGCAGATCATTTCAAAGTTTGCTTTTAATCTGCTTGAAAGGACCCATGAGGAAGGCTATTACTAAATAATATAGCTGTATGTTAAATGCTCCTTGGAACCTCTTTTTAATTTTGTTTTGAGTTCATTACAGGAATCCTCAACAGCCTTAACAGTTTCTAATTACCACAGTGAAGACACGTGCAGATTACAAGCCCGTGTTCCCAAAACAGGCTCTTCAAAATCCCAAACTCTGAGAGAATTTCATTTCAGCGTCATGCTTGGGAACCAGCTTCCTAATGTAACTCTGGGCTGCCATAACAGACAGATTGATGACAATTCAATAATGGATTCAATAATCCAGGTTCTGCCAAAAAATGAATCAGAATAAACTAAAGTCAAGCTGCAGTCAAGAGGATGGAGACAAATCAGAGCTTTCCTGGATTAGGTGATTGATTTAACTGAAAAGACATTATAAAGAGAAGTTAAATTATTTCCACAAGGCCTTCCCCCAAAAAATAAAAGAATGACACTGTGCTGGGGAGAAGCAAAGGAAAAAAATTATAACCAGGAGAGGCAGAAGGAAGCTGAGATGGAAAGAGTGGTCAGTAGCTGGTTCCTCTCAGAGTTTGCCCTGACCCAACCAACATCTACTTTGATCTGATCCAAAATCAGAAATGTACTACAGATCTTGACCCCACCCAAGATTTTTATCTCTTATTGACCAACAGAAAGAAAACACTAATAATTGTAACTTATTTATTTTTCAACAAAAAGAAATGAAATCTGCAGATACTATAGGCCAGGGATTTCCAACCTTGGCTACTTTAAGACTTGTGGACTTTAACTCCCAGAATTCCCCAGTTAGCTCTGTTGCCTGGAGAATTCTAGGAGTCAAAGTCCACAAGTCTTAAATTTGCCAAGTTGGAAGACCCCTGCTGTAGGCATTTCTAAGCATATGAAGGCTGACAAAAGTGATTGGATTTGGAACTAGGATTATTACTCCATTATTGTTATTATTGTGGGGTTTTTTTCCCATTTAGAAGTTATTGTAATTTTGTTGCTTTGGAAAATATTAAGACTTTCCAGACATAGTGATCCCTCCAGTCAAATTTCAGACTGTAGATTCTTATGCAAAGGTATTCCTTGCAAATTAAAATGGTAAGAAGGTTTTATTAACCCTTGCTTTTCCTTAGCGGAGGATATTCGTGAAAAGAGCAGGCAGTGTTGATGTGCTTTTTGGCAGCAAAACATCTCCTATTATAAAATTGTCTATGAAATGTGGAATGTTCTGGTTTTGAACAATTAAGGACTTTTTTGCACTACAGCCTTAAGCTGCATGACTCCCATCCATCAACCAGCTGGAAATGAAGGCAGCTTTAGAAGACAGACAGGGCAAAGGCCTACCAAATGGTAGGGCAGATTCCCTCAGACTTGATGCCTCCCTATTTGGGCATTTCCCAGAGGAACCTTTTGGACTAGAAAAGAAAACTGACTGAAGTCTTGTCAATTTCACCTCAATGAAAGAAGACCCATGTCTGAACATCGGTTGAAGAGACTGGCCCATCCAAGTGCAAATAATCAACCATCTGAGGAAAAGAATCTAAAACCAATGATCTTCCCAAAACACACACGCACCCGCACAGACGGAGAGGGAGAAAGACTCCCGCTTGAGATCCAAGGGTCCCCTACCCTTTTAGCCTCTTCTCCAAGCATTGGGCTAGGATGGGGATTAAGGTGGGAGAGAGTTTGATCTGGTGTTGGAGGGAACGGTGGCCTTGTTCCTGTTGCTCCCTGCCCAGAATCATTATATGCTAAGGGCAGCCATATAAGTCCTATGAATCAAACCAACCAGCAATGTAAAAGAAGAGGGATCAGAATGCAGCAAAACAGTCAAAATTAGAGTTTCCTCCACTGAACAAATAGTGCTAGTGAAAGGTTATCCAGTAGCCGTGAAGGCGACAGGTCTGATACCCCACAGAACCATCATCAGAAACATGGCGAGTTTACCACTTGGAGGGGGAAATCTTGGCTGTGTGGTTATTTCTTCTTTTTCTTTTCCCTTCCTTTGGTTAATTACATGCGAGCAGGAAGGCCTGAGGTGTGTGTGAGCTACTGGAATCTTTAGGCAGGAGTTAACAAACGCTTCTCCTGAAGTGGTGCAAACCGGCTGAATCCCACCACTGTTTCCCTTCCTGTGGAATTTACCTTCTGCAGCGAATTTCTTTGGCACCAGAAAGACTGAGATGCTGTCACATTTGGATTAGAGGTGGGTTCCTACTGGTTCAGACTGGTAGTGGTTTGCCGGACTGGGTCGACGGAACTGGCAGCGACCCAGACCTGCCATGCCTCCAAACCGTTTCCCCAGTCGAGGCATCATGGGCAACTGCGCACGAACATGGAGCGCAAAATTGCAGTTGCAGCGAACTGGCAATAATGCCGGCAGCAACCCACCCCTGGTTTGGATGTTTGGATTTTCCAACTCACCCCCCCCACACACACACACACACATTGTGGAAGCAGGTCTGGCCTTCTGTTAAAGAAAATGGCACCATCTCTCTGTCACTGTCATTGTCATTATTGTCGTCTCTCTTTCAGCCTGAATTCCTCCTCTGCTGATTGTGAAAGCCATGGCTATAAGCGAGACTTCCACAAAGCTTTTCTGGTGGAAAATTCAATTTGAATTGTCACAAAATAGGGAAGGCGGGATGGAGGCGAAAGACATCAAGCAGCCTGCCATTCTCCCCTGACAAGGCAAGATTTCTTTTTCTTATTTATTTTAAATATTGGGGAGAGTTTATTTCATTGGTGCCCATAAGCTGTCATTTGCCACCAACCTGGTGATGCTTGATTGCACAATTGTCAAGCTGCGGTGAAGAGCTTCCTTCCACACTTGCAACACACAATTGAAAATGGAAAGTGGATGCCCACCGTGTCAAGAACACTGGACAAAAGGGGAGAATTTGTCCACAATTGCCCAGCCCCTGAGCTAGAGTAACCCTCTGTTATCCTTGGGATTCAGGCTGTCACTCCTGCCCAGTCTAGGTTGACATCAGCCTAGCTTCCATCATTTTCCAGAGGGCCGGATTTAAGTACCCCATGGGTCAGATCTGCTGCAGCCGCCAAAAAGCCAATGCAGTCCTGGCTTCCATGAACAGCCCAGACGCAGAACCAAGATCACACAAAGGGTTGGTACCACTTTATAAAGCCTTGGTAAGACCCACTTGGAATGATGCATCCGGTTTTAGTTCCCACGACATAAAACAGATGTTGAAAGTCTGGAAGCAGTGCAGAAAAGAGCAACAAAGATGACAGGGACTGGAGGCTAAAACAGATGAAGACACAGATAAACCTCCAAGTGCTTCAATGACCATCTAAAACAGGGGTGTCAAATTCAAGGCTCGTGGGTCAGATCTGACCCGTGGGGTACTTAAATCCGGCCCACTGGAATTATCAAAGGACCGACCTGCCTGCAGTGCTTCTGGTGGTTAAAACGGGCCCCATTCAGCCCCTGCACCTTATTTTCACCATGGCCTTCTGCAGCACTCTGCTGGCTGAAAATGGGCCTGAAAACAGTGACCTCTAGGCTGGAATACTGCAACGTGCTCTACATGGGGCTGCCCTTGAAGAGCATCCGGCGACTTCAGCTAGTCCAGAATGCGGCCGCGCGAGTGATTGTGGGTGCACCTCGGTTCGCCCACATAACACCTATCCTCCGCGAGCTGCGCTGGCTACCTGTTGATCTCCGGGTGCGCTTCAAGGTGCTACTTACCACCCATAAAGCCCTTCATGGTAGTGGATCTGGGTACTTGAGAGACCGCCTCCTGCCAATTACCTCCTCGCGACCTATCAGATCACACAGATTAGGCCTCCTCTGAGTTCCATCCGCCAGTCAGTGTCGACTGGCAACCACGCGGAGGAGAGCCTTTTCAGTAGTAGCTCCGACCCTTTGGAACGATCTCCCTGTGGAGATTCGTACCCTCACCACCCTCCAGACCTTCCGCACAGCCCTCAAGATCTGGCTATCCCGTCAGGCCTGGGGTTAAAGATTGTAATTCGTCCCCACCCGAATGATGAATGTTGTTTCTATTTTTAATTATGTACTGTTTTTATATGTCACTGTTTGTATTCCCTTCCCCATAAGTTGTAAGCCGCCCTGAGTCCCCTAAGGGAAAAGGGCGGCCTATAAATAAACTCACAATTACAATTAAATTACAATAGAGGTGAAAATGGGGCACAGGGCAGCGAAGCATGCACCCCCAGCACCCCAATTTGACTGTCAGGGGGCTGCAGGAGGCATCCAGGCCAGTGGTGGGTTCCAGGCGATATGCCCTGGTACAGGCGTACTGGTGGCAACTGGGAGCAATGGCCACCGTACTGGAATGGTGTTTTGGAGGGCCCGCCTGCGTTCCTTACCTGTATTTGAGCCAACTGAACTATTTGCGCCTACGTGCGCAGTGTACGGCGCCTGCGCAACCTCTGCCAAGCAGCTGGAGCTTCGCAGGGTGGTGGGTGTGCATGCGTATGCAGCGCATGTACCCGAGGTGGATGCCCAGCCCCATCGCAGTGTACCAGTTGCGACAGGATCCGGAACCCACCACTGATCCGGGGGGCCCTCCAGTTCACGGAGAACTACACGGCCCCTGAAGAAAGTTTGACACCCCTGCTCTAAAAGGATGCAGAGTACCAGCTCCCTGCAAGGAGTAGAAATCCTTCCATTCCCCACAATCCAGTTAGAGCTGAAGAAGCTTCTTGGATGAGAAGCGAAATTTCTTCAAAAGAAAAAAGGGAAATCCAGTTGCCTCCTGAAAAAGCACCTTTGGGACATATGAGGAACAGTTGCAGGAATTGGTAATGGGTAAGTCTGGTCTAATGAAAAGAAGGACTGGGACAGCAGGATAGCAGAATTCCAGTATTTGAGGGTCACAAAGAGGAGGAGGAGGGGCTCAACCTATTATCCAAAGCACATGAAGGCAGGACAAAGAGCAAGAGGTGAAAGCTTATCAAAGAGTGGTTCTATCTAGAACTAAGGGGAATTTCCTGTCAGTGAGGACAGTTAACCAGTGGAACAGAAGTTGCGTCCAGAAGTTGTGGGTGCTCCATCACTAGAGACTTTTAAGAAGAAACTGGACAGCCTTTTGTCTGGAATAGTATATGGTCTCCTGCTCGAGCAAAGGGTTGGACTAGAAGACCTCCAAGATTCCTTCCAGCTCCTATTCCTGTTCTGTTCTGTGACCTTTTAAAGTTCTTTAAGTCACTTTTCTTCCAGCTGTCAAATCTCCTTTTGTTCCCATATGCAGTCATGGCTTGGACAATCCCTTTCTCCTTTATCTGGCCAAAGGGCCTCTATTCCCCTTGGCAACCATATTCTTTCTCCTATGCATGTTAAAATGCCTCACTGATGTCAGGAACCATGTATTGCATATATACATTACTTGGGAACAAGAAAGCTTTTGCTGTAGTGTAGGAAATTATAACCCAGCCACAGTGACATGTGGTGAGGTTTATGGCTGGTGAGGCACTGACACAGTGATGGGTTTCAATTTTTTTTAGATTTGTGGACTTCAACTCCCAGAATTCCACAGCCAGGCATGCTCAGTTCCAATTTAAAGTGGCAGCATTTGTTTTTCTCCTTTGTGAAATAAGTTTCCTTCTTTCTTTTTCTTTTTTTTCTCCCTTCCCCTACTTCCTCCCTCTCTCCCTCCCTCCCCCTCTCTCAAACACACACACACACACACACACACACACACACACATATACACAATTGGACTATCTCTCCTACCCCCTTCCCTCTCTCACTCAAACAAACTCTCTCTCAAACAAACACACACACACAAATTTCCCTCTAATTTTTTTTCAGTGTGTGCGGAAAAGTATAGCATTTGAGCAGCACATTTTCATGCCTGAGCACCTGAATTTTTTTCACAGATGTTTCACAGAGCAATTGATTTATAGGATCCAAATTGGAATGGAGAAAAATGGTTTTGTGTGTGAGAGTGTGTGTGTGTGTGTGTGTGTGTTTGAGTGAGCGAGGAATCCAGTAAGGGAACTGCGCCTATTTAGGAAAGAAGGTAAATTATTGCAAACATGATCAATCGAAGATACGTATGGGGACAGGTTGGGCAGTAGAGAGAAAGTGATAAAAGAGTGGGAGAGAGGAAGAAAAAAGAGGGAAGAGAGACATAAAGAGACAGAGAAGGAGAGAGAAAGTGACAGAAGAGTGGGAAAGAAGGAGAGAGAAAAAGAAACAAAGAGAAAGGATGAGACAGAAAGAGACAAAGAGGAGAGAGAAGGGAGAAGGAGAGAAAAAGTGACAGAAGAATGGAAAAGAAAGAGAGAAAGAGAAGAGAGACAAAGAGAAAGAGGATGAGAGAGACAGAGAGAGAAGAGAGGAAAAGGAAAGAGTAAGAGAGAACATCTCATTTCAACCCTGAGGTGCAAATATTCTCTTTGATTGGTAACTTTATTTGTCCATTTACTATCCAATACTCTCATTCCTCCTTAAGTTCATCAAGAATTCCCTTCTTTTTATTGAATTTATCACAATACCATGAGAACAACTTTTTCAGCATAGCTTTACAGCTACTTAAAATATAGAGTAATTTAGGTCAGGTTTTCAGAGCATTAGTCTATTTATAAGTCACTAAGTGCAAAGAGACAGATTCAGAAAGTTGGCTTCCCTTTTTGTAATTGCCTATTGCCTGCTTAATTTTCTACCTACATTTTTGTTAACTGATATTCACGTTGACCCAAGAAGCCCATCGTAGAAAGAAACCTCCCTATGAACTTTGTTGGGTTTCCATGGAATGAAGTTTGGTCTTTTTCTCAACCATACAGTAGCATATTCTTTCTAAGGAGGATATAATCAAGATAGTCCATAATTGCCTATCAATCTAACAGTATGGCGATTGACAATCTCTTTATATTTCAACTCTAACTCTTTCAGTCTTAAAGGTTTGGTGAGGAGAAATCCAAAAATTCTTTTAAAGAGGAAAAAAAATGCTTGCACAATTGCACCCATTGAGACATGTATATATGCACAACACACAGAGAAACAAACTTAACAAAGTGCTAAGTCTGCCCACTAACTAACTAACTAACTAACTAACTAACTAACTAACTAACTAACTCACTCACTCACTCTCTCTCTCTCTCTCTCTCTCTCTCTCTCTCTCTCTCTCTCTCTCTCTCTCTAAGAGACAGAAGAAGAGAGAGGGACTGCAGAGGGTCTCCTCGAGTATAGGGCAGCAAGTCATTCGGTGGAAAAGTTGCCTCTTGGAAGGAATGATCCGGCTTGGCTCCCACTTTCAATCTGCCGCCCAACGACCGAACGGAGAAGTGATGAGACAAGAGAGACGAAGCGAGAGCCAAGCCAGGTCATTCCTTCCAAGAGGCACATTTCTCATCGAATGACTCACTGCCCTAGACTCAAGGAGAACCTCTGCAGTCCTTCTTGTCTGGCCAGGATGCCAGCGAGAGTGTTGGGCTGAAGGAAGGAAGGATACACACGCTCATGCTCTCCCTCCCTCACTTACTCTCCTCCTCCTCCTCCCTCCCTTCCTCTCTCTCTCTCAAATGGCAAATCTGAGCAGCCGCTGCTGGGAGCCGGTCCCATGCCTTCTCCCAACCCCCACACCCCTTCTCTCAGCTACTTCCTGCCTTGTGACTGCTGTCTCCAGGCTGGCTCTCCCCTCCTATTATCATGGAAGGTGTCTCACAAAAACGACTGGGCGGCAGTTGGAAACTGCTGCGTGGTGTTTTGTTGCCACGTGTGCGGCCGCGGACTCGCGCACCTTAGAGGGAACAGTGACACACCCACACACCCACACACCCACACACACAAAGTTGGATTGGAGGGAGTCAGGGAGACCATAGGAGGAGGCAGGAAGCCAGTCAAAGAGCCATACTGGAGCACACACATTTTCCCCCAGCCCCAGAAGGATCCGGCCCAGAGAGGGAGAGCACTTCCCTCCAGCCTTTGCCCAAAGCCCCACATCAGGAGGATAAAGTTTGAATTCCTCCCCCTCCCTCCGACCCACATGTTCCTTTTCCAGCTGTTTCAGAGAGGATTTCAACTCTGCTCTTGCCTGTCATCATAAAAAAGAATGTAAAAGGAAAAAGGCAAGAGCTGAGGTCAGGCTGAGCTAGTTGCTGTCTCACTGTGGATGACTCTGCCTAACTGTTTAAAAAAGCACCCTCTACAGGAGGAGGCAAGAAAACGACATGCCTCACCTACGTCATGAATTTTTCGTCTTTTAAGCCTTGCTTAACTCTGCTCGAGTGATCATAAAACACCTAAAGTCAGACTAGATGAGGCACATCGTTCTCCTGCCTCCTCCTGTAGAGGGCGCTTTTTTAGAGGCTTTTTTAAACAGTTAAGCACTAAGCAGAATCATCCACGGTGACTCTGGCAGCAACTAGCTCAGCCTGACCTCAGTCTTGCCTTTTTCCTTTTACATTTTTTTTCTTTTCATGATGACAGTGGTGAGGCTCTGCCTCCCCTGACTGCACGTCACTACCCAGCCCTCTCCCAGTAAAATGAAATATCCTAGGAAATATTGAAAAGGCAGAATATTTGTCTGGATGTGAAAAGAAAGAAACATGTTTTAAAAGACAGAATAGCTTCCTGTAGCTTCCTGCCCATCCCCACTTTGTCAATGGGCCATTAAGAAGGCCAAGCTAATCCCTTTACATAATAAAGGCTTCTCTACTTCAGCTCCAGGGGGGATGGGATTAAAGTATGATAATATTGGCCCCAACTCACCACATGGCATCTGAGAACTCAACCAAACCTGGATTCAAAACACAGCCTAGAGAGTTACCCCTGCATGGCCCCATGGGAGTCTGACAACCAATCAGAATACATTTCTTACACAGGAACAGGAAACAGAGAGGTGGGACTGAACAGGTTATAAAAAGCCTAGCAAGCCCCTCCCTCAGCCTTCTCTTCTTCTCCACCAACATTGAAGCATGTGATCATCTTTTCTGTTCATGATTCAAGCCATGTGGTCCTATCCAACAATAAACCATCTTTCCAAGCAGCCTCCATGTCGCCAGTGTCTTTTTCCCCACTTTGAGCCAAACCCAGATGGACATTTCTTTCATCAGTAGCAATGAATCATGTTTTGTTTTACAAGGAAAGATAATAATGAATACTGCACTTACAGAAGCAGTGCCTCCTGACAATATTATTTTTTAATAGCAAGAAAGACAAAAGAAGTCATCTGCAAAGAGCACCAGCAGCCTTCCATGTCTGATGTAGATCCTGGGCATCCGCTACTCTCAGTGGTGAGGGAAGTGGTGGTGAGGCCCCTCCTCAAGAAGCCTTCCCTGGATCCAGCCGTCCTGAAAAACTACCGTCCGGTCTCCAACCTCCCTTTTTTGGGGAAGGTTGTTGAGAAGGTGGTGGCGCTTCAATTCTGACAGACCTTGAATGAAGCAGATTATCTGGATTCCTTTCAATCTGGTTTCAGGCCTGGGTACAGCACAGAAACCGCTTTGGTCGCACTGACCGATGATCTCTGGCAGGTGAGGGATAGAGGGCATTCCTCTATCCTGGTACTTCTTGACCTCTCAGCGGCTTTCGATACCATCGACCATGGTAACTTCCTGCGACGTCTGGAGGAGGTGGGAGTGGGAGGTACCGTTTTATGGTGGTTCTCCTCCTACCTCTCCGGTAGGTCGCAGCCGGTGTTGGTCGGGGGACAGAGGTCGACCCCTAGGCCCCTCAATTGTGGGGTACCCCAGGGTTCGGTCCTGTCCCCCCTCCTATTTAACATCTACATGAAACCGCTGGGTGAGATCATACGACGGCACAGGATAAAGTACCATCAATACGCAGATGATACACAACTGTATCTATCTGCCCCGTGCCAGCTCAGTGTAGCGGCGGACATGATGTGCCGATGCCTGGATGCTGTCAGGATCTGGATGGGGGTAAACAAACTCGTGCTCAATCCCGATAAGACCGAGTGGCTGTGGATGCTGCCCCCGAAGGACAGTTCAGACAGTCCATCCTAGATCCTTATGCCTGGGGGGTGAAAATTTACACCCCTCAGAGAGGGCCCGCAATTTGAGGGTCCTCCTGGATTCACAGCTGGCACTGGAACACTACCTGTCAGCTGTAACCAAGGGGGCCTTTGCCCAGGTTCGCCTGGTGCATCAATTGCGGCCCTACTTGGATCGGGGCGCACTTCAAACAGTTACTCACGCCCTTGTCACCTCAAGACTGGATTATTGCAATGCGCCCTACATGGGGCTGCCCCTGAAAAGCGTTCGGAGACTACAGCTAGTCCAGAATGAAGCCGCATGAGCGATATTGGGTGTACCGAGATACACGCATATTACACCTATCCTCCGCGAGCTGCACTGGCTGCCAATTGGTCTCTGAACGCAATTCAAGGTGTTGGTCATTACCTTTAAAGCCCTACGTGGCTCAGGACCAGCGTATTTGCGAGACCGCCTACTGCCACATATCTCCCAACGGCCAATAAGATCCCTCAGGGTGGGCCTCCTTAGGACACCTTCAGCGGACAGTGTCAGCTGGCGGGGCCTCGGAGGAGAGCCTTCTCTGTGGCTGCTCCGACCCTGTGGAATCAGCTACCCCCAGAGGTCCGGACCTCACCCACCCTCATGGCCTTAGAAAAGCTGTTAAGACCTGGCTGTTCCGGCAGGCCTGGGGCTGTTGACCTTACTATGTAGGATCCAGCCCCAATCAGAACGTATGCGTGTTGGAGAATTTTTAATTTTTTTTTATTTTTATTTTTATTTTGTTTGTCTTCTTTCTTGTTCTGTGTAAGCCGCCTGGAGTCCTCTGGGATTGGGCGGCCTATAAATCTAATAAATTCAATTCAATTCAATTCAGTGCAACGTCGCAAATAGATACCCATCGGATCCTCTGTATTGTGTAAACCCCTCCCCTTAACCTGCTGTCTTCATGCAAATTCCCCATCAAACCCGAGCCTGCAAGTGCAGATGGGCCTTTGTGTAACTCTGTGAAGCACCAAGTGCAGGTTTGCAAGAAAAGGCCTCTTCATGCAACCACAGCCTGCTGAGATACGGAGAGGGAGAGGTCTGAACAGGTTGAAGTTCTCATTAATTTTGACCCAGTTTTTCATAAATTGGGAAGGAGCATGTAGATAACAAATTCCAGGTCTTTCCAGGGGAAACAAGAGATATTCTGCACTTTGCATATGAACCTTGTTTTGCTTCTCTGAAAACAATGAAGGTGGAGGGAGAGATGAATGTGGCAGGAATTTCATACTCCTTTTACACATTGTTATACTTTAAGTAACATTAGAAGCCATTTTGAGCTGGCTAGATTTGACCAGATTAAAATAAAATACATTTATATGGTTTGTTTCCACCTTCAAAAAAAAACTTTCCCCTTTCCACCTCTATGCAGCTGGAGCCTTGAAACTCTTTTGTAGCCTTCACTCAGGCAAGACACTCCTAAAATTGCATATTTTTTAAAATTCTTGCAGCCATTTTACATTAAAAGGTAAAAATTTCCCTGTCAGTTGTGTGTGGCTCCAGGTCCAGTGGTGGGATTGAATTTTTTTTACTACCGATTCTGTGGGCATGGCAGGGGAAGGTTACTGCAAAATCTCCATTCCCTCCCGATTAGTTGGGACTCGGGAGGCAGAGAATAGATGTGGGCGGGGCCAGTCAGAGGTGGTATTCACCAGTTCTCCAAACTATTCAAAATTTCTGCTACCGGTTCTCCAGAACTCGTCAGAACCTGCTGAATACCACCTCTGCCTCGGTCATAGTGCTCATCTCCGTTTCTTGCCCAAGGGAGCCAGCATTGTCCAAAGACATTTCTGTGGTCATTGGTCAGCATAACTATATACCTATATGTCATTATATGTTTCCCCCTTCCTATATAAGTTGTAAGCCGCCCTGAGTCCCCTCAGGGAAAAGGGCGGCCTATAAATAAACTTAACCATAACCATAACCATAACCATACCAAAAATGCATAGAATGCTGTTACCTTCCCACCAAAGTGATACGTATTAATCTACTCACATTTGCATGCTTTCAAACTGCTAGGTGGGCAGGAGCTGGGGGGAAAAGAACAGAAGCCCACGCCGTTTGAGCTTGGGTCTCAAACCTGGGCTGTCAGCTCTCGAGCTGTCAAGTTCAGCGTCTTTGACCACTGAGCCATCGTGCCCCATTTTACATGAAGGATAACTAAATTAAACCATAAACTTAAACTGAACCATAAATTTTATTTAGTTTAGTTTAGTTTAGTTTTATTGAACTTGTATGCCGCCCTGTTCCCCGAGAGGACTCAGGGCGGCTAACAAACTAAATAGGGGAAAGTGGAAATACAAAAAATGAAAAGACAGACAAATACAAACAGATTAAAAACTCATCAACAGCCGCAACAATTCGAGTGGGGCTGGGAACTCATCAACCCCAGGCCTGCCGGAACAGCCAGGTTTTAACGGCTTTGCGGAAAGCCTGAAGGGTGGCGAGGGTCCGGATCTCCACGGGGAGATCGTTCCAGAGGGCCGGAGCAGCCACAGAGAAGGCCCTCCCCCGGGGGGGTCGACAAACAACACTGGCTAGTTGATGGAATCCGGAGGAGGACTAATCTGTGGGATCTAATCGGTCATAAGGAGGTAATTGGCAGAAGGCGGTCTCTCAAGTACCCAGGTCCGATACCATGTAGGGCTTTAAAAGTAATGACTAGCACCTTGAAGCGCATCCGGAGTCCAACAGGCAGCCAGTGCAGCTCGCGGAGGATAGGTGTGACGTGGGTGTACTGAGGTGCACCCACAATCGCTCGCGCGGCTGCATTCTGGACAAGCTGCAGTCTCCGAATGTTCTTCAAGGGCTGCCCCATGTAGAGCGCATTATAGTAGTCCAGTCTTGAGGTCACAAGGGCGTGAGTGACTGTTCTGAGTGCCTCCCGGTTTAGGTAGGTACGCAATTGGTGCACCAGGCGAACCTGGGCAAATGTCCCCCTGGTCACAGCTGACAAATGATGCTCTAAAGTTAGCTGTGGATCCAGGAGGATTCCCAAATTGCGAACCCTGTCTGAGGGGCATATAATTTCACCCCCCAGCCTGAGAGTTGGAATACAAGGCCAATTATTGGGAGGGAAAAACAGCAGCCACTCGGTCTTGTCGGGATTGAGTGCAAGCTTGTTCACACCTATCCAGACCCTTACAGCCTCCAGGCACTGACACATCACGTCAACTGCTTCACTGAGTTGGCACAGGGCGGACAGATACAACTGTGTATCGTCCGCATATTGGTGGTATTTTATCCCGTGCCGCCGAATGATCTCACCCAGTGGCTTCATGTAGATGTTAAACAGGAGGGGGGACAGGACCGAACCCTGCGGCACCCCAAACTTAAGGGGCCTAGGGGTCGATCTCTGCCCTCCAACCAACACCGACTGCGACCTGTCCAAGAGGTAGGAGGAGAACCACCGAAGGACGGTGCCTCCCACTCCCACCTCCCGCAACCGCCGCAGAAGGATACCATGGTCGATGGTATCGAAGGCCGCTGAGAGGTCAAGGAGCACTAGGACAGAGGCATAACCCCTGTCCCTGGCTCTCCAGAGATCATCGATCAGCGCGACCAAAGCAGTTTCCGTGCTGTAGCCAGGCCTGAATCCAGGCTGAAAGGGATCTAGATAATCGGTTTCATCCAAGGACCGCTGGAGCTGAAAGGCCACCACTTTCTCAACAACCTTCCCAACAAAGGGGAGGTTGGAGACTGCACGGTAGTTACTTAGAATGGCTGGATCCAAGGACGGCTTCTTCAGGAGGGGTCTCACCACCGCCGCCTTTAAGAGGGGCGGGAAGGTCCCCTCCCGAAGAGAGGTGGTGACTATCGTCTGGATCCAGCCCCGTGTCACCTCTCTGCTGTTAGCAATCAGCCAGGAGGGGCACGGGTCCAGCCAGGAGGGGCACGGGCCCTCTTATCAATATTCTCCCAATAGCAATTGGTTTTATGGTCTGTATCATTTAGCAAATAACTAATAATCCAGTTCCTGACATTGACATCTCCCTCCTCCACTCCAAGAAGTTCTTTGCAATCAAGCGAAACTTTCTTCTGTCTTTACAGATGTCTCCTCTTGAACAGTTTTTTTCCCTCTGTTCTTTATTTCTACTTGTAAATTTTTCCAAATGGCTTCTAAACTGTGATGTGTTTAGTAATGAATAGAATGAGGAAAAATCAATAAAGCATCCAGGCGAGGCCAGCCTAATGAGACTCAGCCGAGATGCCTCCACCTGACAGAGGAAGAAACCATCAGAGGGAGGGATCTGCGTTCAGCCCCTATTGTGGCAAATGGCTGAGATGGGCTCACAATAAAAGCCAGAGAGATCCCAGTAATAGCAAGATTGAGGCCCAGCTGACGGGAAAGGGAAGCAGAATCAGAACACTTTTCTGAACCCTGGCTGTCAAACCTTTCTTTCTGAAATATTCAGGCATGGTGGTGTGCTTCACAGAAACTGGGTGGGCAATATGTATTGGCATTTATTTAGTCATTGCACTGATCTTTGGTCTTTTCATTTGAAAAGCATTTTAGCCTCCCCAGAGGCTTTCCCTCCTGTGAGATAGGCTAGGCCTGACCCATAGAAGTCATGTGAACAGAATAACAGAGTTGGCTGGGATCTTGGAGGTCTTCTAATCCAACCGCCTGCTCAAACAGGAGACCCTGCACAATTTTGGATAAATGGTTGTCCAATCGCTTCTTAAGAGTCTCTGGTATTAGAGTACCCACAACTTCTGGAGGCAAGTCATTCCACTCATTATTTTTTCTTACTGTCAGGAGATTTCTCCTTAGTTTTGCTTCTCTCCTTGATTAGTTTCCATCCATTGCTTCTTGTCCTGCCCTCAGGTGCTTTGGAAAATAGGTTTCCAAAGGAAAATAGGTTTCCTCTTCTTTGTGGCATCTCCTCAAATATTGGAACACTTGCTATCCTGTGATAGCTATCTTATGAAGGAACTCACACCCAAACTCTTAATTCACCAAAACAGATAGCAACTGAAATACTTCTCCATGAGCCCTTTGACTTCATTTCTTCTTGCCTGATACAATATTCAAGACTTCAAAGTTCAAGACAAGGAGAGGGAATACTTGGAAACCGCTTCTGGACTTTGTGCTTGGCATGGAAGATAAATCCCGAATCCTTGATTTTGGGCTGTGCTGATTAAATAGGTTTGTTGCTATAGAAATTGCTAGTCTATATTACTATGCAAAAGTAAAAAGTTGTACATTATTAGCTTATACTACTGCATTAAAGAGAGTTGGAAGTCAATGCTTTTTTTTTCTTTTCCCTTATACCCTACCCTTTTTCCTCTTTCCTCCCTTACTTTACCATTATTTTCATTTTTGTTTGTATTTTATACTTCGATAAACTAATAAAAATGTGTTAATTAAAAAAACAAGAAAAGAGGGAAAACCAACTTGGCTGGGAGACCCAATGTGAAAACTAAAAGGAAACCAGAACAGGAAGTTATGTTTCCTGTGGAGCCACCTCATACCAGAGGTGAAATCCAGCAGGTTCTGACAAGTTCTGGAGAACCGGTAGCATAAATTTTAAGTAGTTCAGAGAACCGGTAATGAAAATTTTGAGTAGTTCAGAGAACTGGCAAATGCCACCTCTGGCTGGCCCCAGAGTAGGGTGGGAATGGAGATTTTGCAGTATCCTTCCCCTGCCATGTCCACCAAGCCACACCCACCAAGCCAAACCACACCCACCAAGCCACGCCCACAGAACCAGTAGTAAAAAAAATTGAATTTCACCACTGCCTCATACCCCAAGTTCTCTACAGAAAGTGCCAAAGCCCCAACTTTCACTCCAAGATGGCAAGCAACACGAAGGTTATTGGTTACTCAGGCTTATGCGCTGCTGCTTCAATCACAACCAGCTCTGAAACCCTTCAGTGCAGTAAATTCAGTAAATAAGACAAAAATACAATTACAAAATGTACCGATAATATAATGAGGAACTAAACTGGAAAAAGACACTATTATTTTTTCCCATATATTCAGCTGGGGGTTTATTTGAAACATTTTTTATTTTTATTTTGCTGTTTTAAGGGTCTGTGAGAATGACAGGAGGAAGGGCCTGGGAAAGTGCCATGCAAAAGGAATCTCCTCCCAGGTTATTCCTTTGGGGAATCTGAGGAAGAGGCATGGGCTGCATCTCACGCAGAACCCTCCCTTTTTTTCTGGAAGCAAAGGAGGGGAGAAGTGCTTTGAGACTTGTAATCTTTCCATAAAAATCAAGGAGAGACCCAACCTAGAACTAAGGAGAAGCTTCCTGACAGTGAGCAGTGGAACTAACTAAAGTTGCTGGGTGCTCCATCACTGGAAGCTTTCAAGAAGAGGTTAGAAAATGATTGGTCTGAAATGGTCTAGGGCAGAAGTCTTCAAACTTGGCAACCTTTAAGACTTGTGAACTTCAACTCCCAGAATTCTCCAGCCAGCTGGCTGGAGAATTCTGGGAGCTGAAGTCCACAAGTCTTAAAGTTGCCAAGTTTGAGGACCCCTGGTATAAGGGTCTTCTACTTGGGCAGGGAGTTGGACTAGAAGATCTCCAATATTTTGTTATTCTGTCTCATGCTTTATCAAGGGTTTGACTCTGGGTCCTTTGACATGCTGTGTTTCTGCCATGCATGTTCTGCACTGGAGGAGGGGGTAGTTTTTCTTTAAAAGAAAAAGAGACCCTCCCTTTCAAGCCAAGCCCAAACAAGAGGCAGCGGCTCCTGCAACCGCTACACCAGAAAACACATTCTTGTGTTGCCAGCTCTCCCAGTTCCCTTCCATTCCCTGATCTCAAGGGAAAATTGCACCTTTTCCCTCCGACTATTTAATTTTAGCACAGTTAGAAATTCATCTCTTTTCTCTAGGGTCTTAGCTTTTGGGAGAAGAACGCTTCTCTGTGCCTTTTTTCCCCTTTCCCTTCTTTGATTAAAAAAGAAGAATCAATATTTAAAGGAAAGGGATTATATATTGAAGAGGCAGGCAGGCATTTGCTGCTGTAGCTCCTTTCCTGGAATGAGGCCGTGATTTTTTAATCTTTGGAGAATACAAAACCTGTAATAATAAGTGGATGGACAGGGGGATCGGTTTCAGACTGCAATGCCTTTCTCTGTTAATAAAAATCTAGTACTTCTGCCTCTTAGCCTGACCCTTACCAATTCCACTCAGTCCATCCTCTTAATGCCTTTTCCGGATCTTCTGACAAAAGCATTTTGCAAGACGAAGATGCAGTTGGTACCTCGTTATAAAAAACAGGGTAGGGCAGGAGACAGAGGGGCTGGAGAGGCTGTATCGAGGAGGGCGGCAAGCAGGGGTGGGAAGCAGCGAAAGGAAGACAAGGAGGAAGGGAGAAAAAGCAAAGGGAAGGAAGGGCCTCTGCCGTCAAGTTGTCACCCACCACATAGATGGGCAGCTGAAATGTCCCACATACAACAGCTTCTGAAAAAAGCCCTTTACATCCCTTCCTCTGCTTGTGCAAGGAGACAATAAGGGGTCTGCTCCAATGGTGAAATTCAATTTTTTTAGTACTGGCTCTGTGGGCGTGGGTTGGTGGGCGTGGCAGGGGAAGGCTACTGCAAAATCTCCATTCCCTCCCCACTCTGGGGCCAGCCAGAGGTGGCATTTGCTGATTCTCTGAACTACTTGAAATTTCCGCTACCGTTTCTGCAGAACCTGTCAGAACCTGCTGAATCTCCCCCCTGGTCTGCTCCCTGAGCTTGGTTGTTTTCTTGCAGATGTTTCGGTTGAAAGAAATGTCCTTCTGGTTCAGCTCCAAGTGGGGAAAAAGACACTGGAGACATGGAGGCTGTTTGGAAAGATGGTTTATTGTTGGACAGGGCCACAGGCAATGTTCCCTCTAATTTTTTTTCAGTGTGTGCGGAAAAGTATAGTATTTGAGCAGCACATTTTCATGCCTGAGCACCTGAATTTTTTTCACAGATGTTTCACAGAGCAATTGATTTATAGGATCCAAATTGGAATGGAGAAAAATGGTTTTGTGTGTGTGTGTGTGTGTGTGTGTGTGTTTGAGTGAGCGAGGGATCCAGTAAGGGAACTGCGCCTATTTAGGAAAGAAGGTAAATTATTGCAAACATGATCAATCGAAGATAAGTATGGGGACAGGTTGGGCAGTAGAGAGAAAGTGATAAAAGAGTGGGAGAGAGGAAGAAAAAAAGAGGGAAGAGAGACAGAAAGAGACTGAGAAGGACAGAGAAAGTGACAGAAGAGTGGGATAGAAGGAGAGAGAGACAAAGAGAAAGAGGGTGAAAGAGACAGAAAGAGACAGAGGAGAGAGAAGGGAGAAGGAGAGAGAAAGTGACAGAAGAATGGAAAAGAGGGAGAGAGAAAGAGAAGAGAGACAAAGAGAAAGAGGATGAGAGAGACAGAGAAGAGAGGAAAAGGAAAGAGTAAGAGAGAACATCTCATTTCAACCCTGAGGTGCAAATATTCTCTTTGATTGGTAATTTTATTTGTCCATTTACTATCCAATACTCTCATTTCTCCTTAAGTTCATCAAGAATTCCCTTCTTTTTATTGAATTTATCACAATACCTTGAGAACAACTTTTTCAGCATAGCTTTACAGCTATTTTAAAAATATAGTAATTTAGGTCAGGTTTTCAGAACATTAGTCTATTTATAAGTCACTAAGTGCAAAGAAACAGATTCAGAAAGTTGGCTTCCCTTTTTGTAATTGCCCACCAAGTAACTAACTATATCTCTCTCTCTCTCTCTCTCTCTCTCTCTCTCTCTCTCTCTCTCTCTCTCTCAGAGAGGGAGAGAGAGAGAGAAAGAGAGAGAGAGAGCATCCCTCCTTCCTTCAGCCCAACACTCTTGCTGACATCCCGGACGGATGAGAGGGACTGCAGAGGGTCTCCTCGAGTCTAGGGCAGCGAGTCATTCGGTGGAAAAGTTGCCTCTTGAAAGGAATGACCCGGCTTGGCTCCCACTTTCAATCTGCCGCTCAACGACCGAACGGAGAAGTGATGAGACAAGAGAGACGAAGCGAGAGCCAAGCCAGGTCATTCCTTCCAAGAGGCACATTTCTCATCGAATGACTCACTGCCCTAGACTCAAGGAGACCCTCTGCAGTCCTTCTTGTCTGGCCAGGATGCCAGCGAGAGTGTTGGGCTGAAGGAAGGAGGGATACACACGCTCACGCTCTCCCTCACTCACTCACTCTCCTCCTCCTCCCTCCCTTCCTCTCTCTCTCTCAAATGGCAAATCCGAGCAGCCGCTGCTAGGAGCCGGTCCCATGCCTTCTCCCAACCCCCACACCCCTTCTCTCAACTACTTCCTGCCTTGTGATTGCTGTCTCCAGGCTGGCTCTCCCCTCCTATTATCGTGGAAGGCGTCTCACAAAAACGACTGGGCAGCAGTTGGAAACTGCCACATGCGTGGCCATGCACTCGCGCACCTTAGAGGGAACAGTGGCCACAGGGCCACATGGCTTGAGCCCTGAACAGAAAAGGTGTTCACATGCTTCAATGTTGGTGGAGAAGAAGAGAAGGGGTGAAGGAGGGGCTTGCTAGGCTTTTTATACCCTGTTTAGTCCCACCTCTCTGTTTCCTGTTCCTGTGTAAGAAATTTATTCTGATTGGTTGTCAGACTCCCATGGGGCCATGCAGGGGCTACTCTCTAGGCTGTTTTGAATCCAGGTATAGATGAGCTCTCAGAAGCCATGTGATCAGTTGAGTAAAGTTCCAACATTCCTTCCCCCTGTAGCTGCAGTGGAGAAGTCTTTATTATGCAAAGGGGACTAGCTGGCCTTCTCAATGGCCCAGTGGGGATGGGCAGGAAGCTGCAGGCAACTATTCTGTCTTTTAAAACTGTTTCTTTCTTTTCACATCCACAGAAATATTCTGCCTTTTCAATATTTCCTAGGATATTTCATTTTTCTGGGGGAGGGCTGGATGATAACTTCCCACATTTCCTTACTCAACGCTTATGATGTTGCCTAGTTTGGGTAACCAGCGTGCCCAACTTCCCTGCCCTATTGTCCCCATTTATTTGTACCCATTTCCTGTGTTCTTATTCACGTTTATTCTTATTCCTGTTATCTTGTACATGAGTGACAAACTAAATAAATAAATAAATATAAACCAACCAAGCTCAGAGAGCACTAAAGATCCCACAGTCCTCCTCCTCCCCCTCCGCCTCTCCACAACCCCCACTCTCTTCTAGCATTGATGACATTACCTGGTTGGGTAATGAAACATCTTCCAGAAAGCAACCAAGCTCAGAGACCACCAGGGACCCCTCATGTCAGCCCTGAACTACAAATGTTCTTTAAGGGGGATAATGCTTAGAAGTCATGAGTAGCACGCTGGAAATCTTTTCAAAATGTCAGCAAGCAAAGAGCACATAGTCATGAAAATACCAAAAACAATCATGGAATATGTGGATGTATATAAATATGGATGGATATAAAATGCCTGTTTCCATCCTCCCTTTCTCTCCCCCCCCCCTTAATAGCTAGAAGATTGTGGCTATGTTGTCCATGAAGGACAATTAGTAACTCCTCCAAGGAGACATTAAATTCTATTCCCAAGAGCCACAATTAGACTTTGTGTGAGTGCTAATTGGTCTATTTGCTTTTGGCTAAGCCAAATCATGGTTACGTTTGATGCATCCAAGCAGCTGCACCTCTTCCTTTGTCTCCCTTGCTCTTCCCTTCCTGAAACAACATTCCATAGTGCAATGCTGAGAAGGTACTGTAGAAACAATTCACTTTGGGAGATATTTTCTCTGTCTCTGAAGATGCTTCTTCTTCCTGAAAAGCTGCCCTGCCCACCAACCAGGAATTGTCATTCCCAAAGCAGGAGGAGACTTGGCTGTGTCCACCAGATTTGCCCCTGCACCCTTCATAGTCACAGATCGACTGCTTTCCCGCAGAAGGTTCTACAAGCAGCCCCTGGCCCAAGGGTGGGTGGACAAAGGTTGCTGAGAACTGGGGCTGGTGACCAGAGGAGAGGGGTATTATCCCGTAGGAAGCACATCCTACTTTGGTGCAAATTGAGTTAAACTGCTTCCAACAACAAAGAGGCTGCTCCCAAGAGAAGGTCCCAATTATGCTGAGCAGCTATGAAATCCATTGACAAACTAAATCCCCTAATCTCTTTTTAAGAAGCATTGTAATGACTGGATTAGAGCTCTGCTCCTTTGCTATTCAGAATGGAACGGCTAAAGCCAGAATGCCAGAAAGAAAAGGAACCAACCCAACCTCTTAACCAGCTGCTCCTCTGACTTCCTGGCCCAGATTTGTAATGGTGAATGTCCTCAACTACCCATTTTGGGGAGAAGCTCCTTTTCTATGTTGATGTTGATGTTGATGTTTAATAAATTTATAGGCCACCCAATCCCGAAGGACTCCGGGCGGCTTACAACAATGCATTTAAAAAATAAAAAAGTTAAAAACACAGAAACATAGATTAAAAAGACCACAACATACACCCAGTCTAATCGGGGCTGGAACTCAATCATGAGTTCAACAGCCTGGGGCCTGCCGGAATAGCCAAGTCTTAATAGCCTTTCGGAAGGCCATGAGAGTGGGTAGGGTCCGGTTCTCTGGGGGCAGTTTATTCCAGAGGGTCGGAGCGGCTACAGAGAAGGCCCTCCCCCGGGTGGTTGCCAGCCGACATTGTCTGGCTGATGGCACTCAGAGAAGACCCACCCTATGCGATCTTATTGGTCGTTGGGAAGTATGTGGCAGAAGACGATCTCACAGATATCCGGGTCCTAGGCCATGTAGGGCTTTAAAGGTAATGACCAGCACCTTGAATTGCGCCCGGAGACCAATAGGAAGCCAGTGCAGCTCGCGGAGGATAGGTGTGATGTGGGTGTACCTTGGTACACCCAATATCGCTCGCGCGGCTGCATTCTGGACTAGCTGTAGTCTCCGAACACTTTTCAGGAGCAGCCCCATGTAGAGCGCATTACAGTAGTCAAGCCTTGAGGTAACAAGGGTGTGAGTGACCGTGTGAAGTGCCTCCCAATCCAGATAGGGCCGCAACTGGTGCACCAGGCGAACCTGGGCGAAGGCCCCCCTAGTCACAGCCGACAGGTGATGTTGCGGGCCCTCTCTGAGGGGAGTAGATTTTCACCCCCCAGGCATAAGGATGGACTAACCGAACTGTCCTTGGGAGGCAACATCCATAGCCACTCGGTCTTGTCAGGATTGAGTATGAGTTTGTTCACCCCTATCCAGACCCTGACAGCTTCCAGGCACTGGCACATCACTTCCACCGCTACACTGAGTTGGCACGGGGCGGAGAGATACAACTGGGTATCATCCGCATATTGATGGTATTTGATCCCGTGCCGACGAATGATCTCACCCAGTGGCTTCATGTAGATGTTAAATAGGATGGGGGACAAGACCGAGCCCTGTGGTACCCCATATTTAAGGGGCCTAGGGGTCAACCTCTGTCCCCCAACCAACACCAACTGTGACCTGCCGGAGAGGTAAGAGGAGAACCACCCTAAAACGGTGCCTCCCACTCCTACCTCTTCCAGCCGTTGCAGAAGGATACCGTGGTCAATGGTATCGAAGGCCGCTGAGAGGTCAAGGAGCACAAGGATAGAGGAGTGTCCTCCATCCCTGGCCCACCAGAGATCATCGATCAGCATGACCAAAGCAGTTTCGGTGGAATATCCAGGCCTGAGTCCAGACTGAAAGGGATCTAGATAAACTGCTTCATCCAAGGTCCATCGGAGTTGTAGGGCCACCACCTTCTCAACAACCTTCCCTAAAAAAGGGAGGCTGGAGACTGGACGATAGTTGTTGAGAATAGCTGGGTCCAGAGAAGGCTTCTTAAGGAGGGGTCTTACCACCGCTTCCTTCAAGGATGGCGGGAAAGATCCCTCCTGCAGAGACGAGTTAGTAATCCTCTGGAGCCAGCCTCGTGTTACCTCCCTGCTGGTCGAAACCAGCCAGGAGGGGCACGGATCCAGCAAACAGGTGGAGGCACTCATCGCTCCCATGGCCTTGTCCACTTCCTCAGGGGTGACAAGCTGGAACTTGTTCCAGGAAATCTGAGCAAGACCTTCCCTTGGTACCTCCATTGGTACTGTCCAACTGGAGTCTAGGTCTGTCCGAATCTGAGTGATTTTGTCTGACAGAAACTGAACAAACTCCTCAGCCCGTCCCTGTAAGGGTTCCCCCGCATCCTCCCCTTTTAGGAGGGAACGGGTTATCCTAAACAGGGTGGCTGGGCAAGATTCTGCAGATGCAATAAGAGCGGAAAAATGTGCACATTTTGCCGCCCGTATCGCCACTAAATAAGTCCTAATAAAGGCTCTTAGTAGTGTTTGGTCGGATTCGGAGTTGCTAGCCCTCCAACGTCGCTCTAGGCGTCTCTTTTGGTGCTTCATCTCCCGGAGTTCCTTGGTGAACCAAGGTGCCCTCCTGGATCCACTGCCACGGAGAGGCCGCAAAGGCGCAATCCGATCCAGAGCCCCAGTCGCCATTGCATTCCAGCTGGCAACCAAGGCATCTGTCGGAGTGTGGGCAAGAGAGTCAGGTACCTCCCCAAACTCCGTCTGAAACCTCAGTGGGTCCATCAGGCGCCTGGGGCGGAACCATTTAATGGTCTGCAGATGCATTAATTAAAATGCACTGAACTTGCTAAACGTTTCCCAGGTGCATCTCCAGGGGCCTGTCAGTTACAAACATACATATAGGAAGGTTAATATGCTAGAAATTAAGGGCCAAATAGACAGAAAGGGAATATTTTTATTGGACTAAGTAGACCCTCCATAAAGTTTTGGAGACTCCAGCTCTTGATTAGGCTTGATTTTGAACAAAATAAGAGAACAGAATAAGAAAAAGATGTTGATACTCTAGAAAGAGTGCAGAGAACAGCCACCAAGAAGATTAGGTGACTGGAAGCTAAAACATACAAAGAACTGCTGCAGGAATTGGGTATGTCTACTTTAATGAATAAAAGGGCCAGGGGTTACTTGATAGCACTGTTCCAATACTTAACAGAATAACAGAATTGGAAGGGGTCTTGAAGGTCTTCTAATCCAACCCTCTCCTCAACCAGGAGACCCTATACCAGACAACTGATTGTCCAATCTCTTCTTAAAAGCCTCCAGTGATGGAGCATCCACAACTTCTGAAGGCAAACCATTCCACTGGTTAATTGTTCTGTCAGGAAATTTCTCCTTAGTTCTAGGTTGCTTCTCTTCTTGATTAGTTTCCATCCATTACATCTTGTCCTGCTCTCAGGTGCTTTGGAGAATAGGTTGACCACCACAACCTCTCTTCTTTATGGCAGCCCCTCAAATATTGGAACACTGCTATCTTGTCACCTCTCCTCCTTTTCACTAGACTAGACATACCCAATTCCTGTAACTGTTGTTTATATGTTTTAGCCTCCAGACCAGGGAGGTCACAGTGGATCACATGGTGGGGCGACTTGATTCCCATGAGCAAATAAATCATATAGGGATAAGAAAGAAGTCTCCCTTGATTGCCTACCGGAATTCAGGTGTCCTGCAGGTATGGCAGCCACCCACCATATGTTTAAAAAAAAAAGCCTCCAGACCCCTAATCATCTTTCTTGCTCTTTTCTGCACTCTTTCCAGAGTCTCAGCATCTTGAGATGCTAAAATCTCAAGATGTTTGAGTGGCTGCCACAAAGAAGAGGAGGGTAACCTATTCTCCATCCAATCTAGAACTAAGGAGAAATTTGCTGAAAGAACAATTAACCAGTGGAAAGGCTTGTCTTCAGGAACTGTGGGTGCTCCATCACCCTTGGAGATTTTCAAGAAGACATTGGACAACCATTTGTCCAAAATAGTATAGAGCCTCCTGCTTGATCAGGGGGTTGGACTAGAAGACCTCCATGGTCTCTTCCAACTCTGTTATTCTGTTAAATAATGAGAGGATATCCTTTGCTGTTGGAAATGTAAACAGGAGGAACCATCAAGGTTAAACTGCATATTTCTTGAGACAAAGGCCATTCCCCGGTTTCATTTTAAAAATATAAAATTAAAAATTCTTTTTCCAACGCCAGTGCAACTTGTAAGGAATATAGTCAAGATAAAGTAAGCTGGAATTTTTTTCCTGATGTACAACTAGATAAAAACAGAAAGCCAACCAGGCAGCCTTACCCTCCCCCCACACCATCCCACCCCCACAGACAGCAGAAATTCCTATGTTTGGAGTGTGGACCCACCTCCTCCAAACATTAAAAAATACAGTTGGTTGTTCTATTTATGGAACATATTCACCTACAATATTTATTTATTAAGAAAATGAATGTGGTCACCCAACTCACTCACCGTGACTCTGGGCAGAAGTGAAAACCCAAATACAAAACCCAGTAAAGCTTCACCTCCCTTGCAACAACAATCAAACAAAATAAACACAATGGCATCATCAACTGGGAACCTGCTTGAAGGCTTGTTTAAAGTAAAGAGTTTCCAGATAAAGGAGAATATTTGTAGCTCAGAGCTGAAATGAGGGGTCCTGGGTTCTCTCTGAGCTTGCTTGTTTTCTTGCAGACATTTCATTATCCAAACTAGGTAGCATCATCAGGTCAATCAACTAGCACTGATGATGATGTTACCTAGTTTGGGTAATGAAACATCTGCAAGAAAACAAGCACGTGCAGAGAGTTTGCAGAGTTTGCCAAGAAAAATGATCTTCTGGCCTCATCCTCTTACCTCTTATGGGGTCAGGAGTTTGAATATCCTCCTTAGTTGATTTTAAAAATCCTAATGTACCCTAGTGCTACACCATGGGGGGCACTTTGAATTGATTCCTACTGGCAACTAGGGCAACAAATGAAAAATAATTATTCTACGATAGCATTTTCCAGCTGTCAGCAACCTGGTCATTGGAATGTCCTCTTTATCAAATGTGGTTTCCCAGTCAATCAAAATCAGAATAAAGCTGGAAGGGACCTTGGAGGTCTTCTAGTCCAACTCCCTGCTCAGGCAGGAGACCCTGTACCATTTCAGACAAGTGACTGTCTACTCTCTTCTTAAAAACCTCCAGTGATGGAGCTCCCACAACATCTAAAGGCAAGCTGTTAATTGTCCTCACTCTTACAAAGCTTCTCCTTAATTCCAGATTGCTTCTCTCCTGGATAACTTTCCATCCATTGTTTTTTGTCATCTTCAAAAACTGTTCCACACAAAGTACGAAAGTTGAATCATAGCAGCTGGACTAATTTTATCAGTTGTCACATTCAACCTTCAAACAATTTTACCTGGATGATTGAGAATCTTCGTTGACATGCCCCATAATAATCTGTGTGAGGAAATCTCATCAAGGTCTTCTTACCCAGTTAATAACAGGGACTCCAATTGAACCTGACCAAAAGCTACTATCTAACCCAGAGGTCTTCAAACTTGGCAACTTTAAGACTTGTGGACTTCAACTCCAGGATGAAGTTGCCAAGTTTGGGAACCCTGATCTAGCCAATGCCTCTATCTGCTGAGAAGCAGAAGCTGGGAGTCACACACCAGCTGTCAAGATGAATGCAGTTTCATTTAGAGCTAACACCAGCTAAAGTTTCCTGGAAGCCAAGATGTTTATTTTTCAACAGTAACATTTATTTGCCAGGTTTAATCTAAACCTACGTATATAGGCTGGAGGGACTTCCTGGGGGCGTGGCCTGTTGCCGAGGAGGGCTCCACCGAGCTCCTCAGAGATCTGGTCTGTATATCTAAATAAGATCATAGATAGCACCCCTTTTTGGCAAAAAAAGGGGCAGGGAGTAGCTCTGTAGGCGAGGGTCTATTCGTAAGCCACAGCCTTTTTCTTTTTTTTGGCTGTGGACAGAGATTAGATCCAGCCGGAGCAGAGCTTTTATCTCCAGCCAGTTCTTCTCAGCTGCCTTTTTTTTTTTTGGCAGCCCCAGACAGGCTAGCCCCCCCCAGGACAAAACAAAGTTTTTTCAAGCTAGAATTGATACGGGCGGGTCCCACCCCTGTGAGATTTATGCTTTTATTACTATCTTAAATACCAGCACCATTTGTCTTAGAGACTTCTTTGTCTAAATGGACTTCAAAATGGCGATTTCTCTCCGTGGATGATTGATAGTGGATGTACTTAGCCGGTTTTACCTTCCTGCAGACCGCTCCTTAACAAAATAAACTCTTCTTCTTTGGAAATAGAGGGGAGCAAAGCGCTGCTTACTTGTTTATTTATTATGGCACCCAGGTCAAAGAAGCGTCTTGCTACAAATGTGTCTAAAGAATTTAAAGAATTTTTACTGGAACCACAGCCTTTGTCTCCTATGCCCTCTACTGGAGAATTTCTAACACAGGAATATTTCTTTAAAATGTTTAATGCCTTTAAACAAGAAATTAAGGAATTTGTATTGGAACTATATGATGATTTAAAGTCTAAAGTTAATCAAATGAAGGCGAATACGTTTGCAGCCGTGTCTGCCCTGTCAGATTACTCTGCTGAAATAGAGAACAAATTGGAAAGTTTGGAGAAGGCTAATTTTAATTTGACTACCAATATTCAAATTTTACAACAAAAAATTAGAGACAATGAAGAACAGCTCATGATGATAAATTTTAATAGGAAGGCATTTGCAATAAGAGTCAGAGGATTCCGTGAAAAGGAGCAAGAGAATTTGAAACAGACCTTTGCTGAAGCCTTCAGCTATGCGGTGGGAAGCCCGGGACTTAACTTTGATTGGCAGATTCGGAAAATCTATCACCAGAACTCATTGATAGCGGAACAGCGACAGCTCCCGAGGGACATAATTATACATTTCTCTACAAAAGAATCTAGAAATGCGATTGTGCAAAAGTTTTATAATAACAGTCTCCGAGTTGATGGCCAGAACTTGATTGTCTTCAAAGAAATACCTTTCCAGATGTTAAAGGCAAGAAGGGACTACACCTTTTTAACTAAGGAGCTTAGGAGTCAACAGATTCGATACAGATGGGAGGCCCCTGCCGGCATCACGGTTACATTTGAGAATCAAAGATTTCGTCTTAACTCTGTTTCGGAGGCTCAAGATTTCTATTGCAGGATTCTGAAGGCGGGACTTCCTGACTCGCTTGGAAGAGAGGAGAGACAAGCGGAAGGAGAAGGCAAACGGCAGGCCATGTGGTTGCAAGATGGAGGGGGTAGCCCTTCCTCCCTCGGAGAAGCAGAAAAACGGAGATCGAGAATTTAGACATTTTAAAATACTCACCAAAGTTGAGGACTGAATGGGGGTTTGAGACCTCTCTCCGGTAGAAAAAGCGGACTAATTCTTATTAGAAGGGAAAGCTGGGTGAAACTACTTTGAGCTAGATTTTAAATTAATGTTAGCATAAATTTGATAGTGGTAAACATCAGACAAGCAAGGGATGAGGGTAAAATATATGTGGAATGATTTACGTTGTTTAAGGCTTATTAGAACAGAAAGCCGGTTGGGATTATCTTAAGATAAGTGTAAAAAGAATGCGGAATGATTTATGTTGTCTAAACTTTGTTAGAAGGGACTATTTTAAAACAGAAGGTTAACTGACTCTTGCTGAAAGTATTGTTTGAATATGTGGAATGATCCATGCTATTTAACTTTTATTAGAAGGGAAAGTTGGTTGAAATTGCTTTGAGTTAGATTTTAAACAAATGCTAGTATAAATTTGATAGTGGTAAATATTAGACAAGTAAGGGATGAGGGTAAAATGCATGTGGAATGAACTACGTTATTTAAATCCTATCAGAAGAGAAAGTCGGTTGGAATTATCTTAAGATAGAAATTGATTTCTGTGTAAAGTAATATTTGATCTACGCTGCTTAATTTTACTAAGAAGGGGAAGCTTGGCTAGATTATTTTGAATTACTGTTTGAAAAGGAGGTTAAGAAAGATCACTTACGCTGTTTAAATTTTACTAGAAGGGAAAGTTTGATTACTCTTCTGTAAAGTCATATTTGAATATGTGGCATGAACCACGTTGCTTAAATCTTATCGGAAGGGATCATGAGGTTTAGGAAGAGGAACGGGAGAGTCTACAGAAGGTTGGGGTAAATAGCAAAGAAGTAAGAGACGAGAATAAAATATAGATAGAATGATTTATACTATTTAAGCATAGATAAAGATGGGGGGCTGAGATCAACACAAAGAGTGGTTTCTTTTTCTTTTTTTCTTCTTTTTTCTTTTCTCTTTTTTTTTCTCTCTTCTTTTTTTTCTGTTTTTCTTTCTTTTGACATATTACTTTTATTTTTTAATCCATATGTATACAAGATATTTTAGACAGAAGGTAGTGCCAGGTGTGGGCCCTGGGAAGTCGGGAGGATTGGGGATGGGGATTTGTGGGGGGGGTGGGGGGGTCTTAAAATAGTCTTAATAAGAATAAGAATGTATTTATATACGGTGGTTTTTTCTTTCTTTGGTTTTTTTTTTCCCTTGGTTCATTTTACTTTTATCAGATCAAACAACACTCGAATAAAGGCATACACCAAGGAGGGAGGTAGAGGGAAAGAAGAGGGAGGAGTAAGGAAGGAGTAAGGGGAATGTAAGGAGGGTGTCTGGGGAGTAAGGGGAGAAAGGTTTGTGGGGAAAGGGAAGTAGGAGGGGAGTGTTAGAGGGAGAAAGGAAAGTTGGAGGGGGTAGATGGGGTGTATGGAGGATGGAAGGGTTAGGTGGGGTTGTGAATGATGAGTTGTGTTTCCTTTTTATTTGTTCGTTTTATTCCCTTTTTCTTTTTTTCTTTTCTTATAGTAAATACCCTGTATATAAGTGATTGCAAATGGAATGTGAAAAATGAATAAAATATATTTTAAATATATAGGCTGGAGGAAAGAACCAAGCTTGTGATTATTGACTGATGGATCTGTCCATTTGGACCATTGTTTCTTTCCTATGTCTAGACCGTAATCCTTACTGAAATGGATTCTCTGTAATTATGCAAGGGAACTGGGGGCTAAAACATATGAAGAACAGTTGCAGGAATTGTGTAGTCTAATTAAGAGAAAACTAGGGGAGACATGATAGCAGTGCTCCAACATTTGAGGAGAAGAGGAGGTGAACCTATTTTCCAAAGCACCAAAAGGTTTGACAAGCAATGGATGGAAGCTAATCAAGGAGGGAAGCAATCAGGAACTAAGGAGAAACTTCCTGACAGTGAAAACAACCAGTGAATGGCTTCCCTCCAGAAGTTGTGGGTGTTCCATCACTGGTGGTTTTTAAGAAGAGACTGGACATCCATTTATCTGGAATGGTATATGGTCTCCTGTTTGAGGAGGGGGTTGGAGTAGAAGACCTCTAGGTCTCTTCCAACTCTGAATTGCCTCCTTTTACAAGCAGGCTCAAGATACAACTGCCCTTGAAACTGGCTGGATATTACCCAATTACCTTCCAAAAATTCTCAGCCCATGTCAGCCATTATCCTCTTCTTTTTCCTTCCACACTGGATCCTGCATTCAGCAGGTGAAGCAGCAATCCATTTTTGTCATGGTAGCAATGTGAGGGAGAGTCAGTTGTTGCTGGAAAATTGGCCTTTGTAGGCAGTTAATTTTTGCTTTCAGAAGTTTGGATGGATTTTGAGAAGGTCTACATTGCACTGAATTTCAGGAGCAAAGTAAAATTGAATTGGCAGTGGAGGAGAGCAAGGGAGATCAACTGACAGTCTTCCAATGACACAGAGCCTGGGGGCATTTTGGTGGACTTTGAGGCATTTTCATTGGTATCAGGGAGTGGGTCCCTAGTCATGTGATCTGTTCAAGGCTGGAATAGCATTGCTCTAGTCTAGAACATCAAATTGCCATGAACTGCAAGCCTTTAGACCTATATTCTTTCTAAATGGATTTTTTTTCCTCCAGATTCTTGGATAGAATTAGTGATGTGGCCACTTGGTATTTATTTTTGTTTGTTACATGCCATTTTTTTTGTTTACAGTATTTGGTTTGGGTTTTTTTAAGTATTGTCTTACTTGAAGGTACCCCAAGGTCACTTTTGAGTTAGGGGAGCAGTCTTGTCAATGGAGATTATAAATAGAGGCACACATTCTACCTCTCCCCTCCTTCCTCCCTTTTCTAATTCTCCTTTTCACTGCAACCTGCAAAGTTGTCCTGAAAAACCTGAAACAAGCCTCAGGACAGTAAAGCAGTTTAGCCAAGGGCCATTTCCAACACACACACACACACACACACACACACACTATTTGTGTGTGCAGGTGCGTTTTGTGCAGCCTCCTTTCTAAGAGCCATTTTTCTTCCCAGAGGCACACTACACGGCAAAATTCAAAGAAGTGTGATTTTCAAAGGATACCTGCATTTTGACTGGTTCAAAAAATGCTCACAGATGAGAATTCAGTGCATCCCCCTCCCCACTCCTCCCCTCCCCCAGCCGTGGGGGACCTAAACTACTCCTGCCCTGCTTTCCCCAGCCGTGGAGGCGAGCGGGTTTGGGGGCAACCCTCCTCCAGCGCAGTTTGAGCTCAAGAACCCCTGAATGGGGCAGGGGGAGAGATATGCTGGCTGCCTTCCCTTGGTGAGCGACTATTCCAGCAACTCCCCCTCCCCGCCCCCACCCCTCTCGGCCCAGAGCAGCTACTTAGCTCGGCACGGAGAGCCGCGGGGCCGCTGGCAAGGTCGGGCGCATCTATTATTTTTAATGATGCTCAGCCGTGGCGCTGGAGGATGAATCAATGGCAAGTTCAAAAGCCCCCCTCCCCCCCGCCCGATAAGGAGGGCTGGGGCTCCCCTTCCCCAGGTAGACAGACGCCGCTCGGGGGCTGCGGGGCCGAAGCGCCGCCTGCGCTTGAAAGGGAGAGGCTGCCGCCTTGATGTTCCCGAAGCGTTTCTTCCCCTTCTCCGGCGAAGGCAGCCATTGATTGCGGGCTGCATCGCGGGGCAGGAGGCGAGACGGCAGTCGCCGGCTTCGCTGGTGGGGGAGCCGGCTTGAAAAACCGCGGGACTCATTTGATGCCTTTGAGTTACGACTAGTTTTATGTGTCAGACGCAGCAATTCCGGCAGGCTTAATGGAGTCGGTCTCCGCCGCCGCAGCCTCTCCGTTTGTGCCCATTGATATCGCTCCTTGCGCAGATCAACGGCATCTTGAAGCACGCAGCATATCCAGGAGTCCCACGAGGGCCACTTTACAGAGGGGGACGTGGAAACCGCCTGGCTCTGTGGCAGCAGCAGGAAGCTCAGTCACGGCGTCCTCCTTGGTCGAAGGCAGCGGTTGGGGTTTCGGACTTGATTTTTCACAGAGCCTCTGGCGGTTTTGCCTTCAAGCAGTGGAGGATGACAGCCAGAGGTTCCTCCAGCCCTGCCCTCTTTTTGACTGAGAGGCAGTCAAACTGAAGGGGGAAGTTCTAGGGGCAAAAAAATTCAAGAAACAGGGTGGTTCTAATTACTGCAGGTTTATGGCACACTCTAGTACAAGAATCTGAACTACTAACGTCAAAGAGAATTGGAGGTAGAGAAGAGTCAATGGGATTCAAGGAGGGCTGGACTTAGATCTCTTGTGGGCATGAAGTTGACTCCAGACTGATGACATGCTTGACCCCTCCCTTGGGCTCAGCATGGTCATCTCCTATAGGAAGCTTGTTCTGGTCAGAATACAGAAAAGTTGCTGAGGCCCTAGAAAGAGTGGAGAGAGGAGCAACAAAGGGGTCTGGAGGCTAAACCATGCAATTAGATGACTTACAAGCCAAGGTCCCTTCCAACTCTGTTAATCTGTTCAATTATTTTTTTAGATAACTAGGTATGTCTAGCTAATGAAGGGAAGGCTCAGGAGAGACAGGATAGCTGTCTTCCAGGACTTGAAGGGCTGTCACGGGGAAGAGGGTGTTGATTTAGTATCCAAAGCACCTGAGGGCAGGACAAGAAGCAATGCCTGGAAGCTCATCAAAGGGAGACCCAATCTGGAAATAAGGAGGAATTTCCTGACAGTGAGAACACTTAGACAATGGGATAGCTTGCCTCCTGTAGTTGTGGGTGCTCCACCACTGGAGGTTTTCAAGAAATGGTTGGACAACCATTTGTCCAGCGTGGAATAAGGATTTCTGCCTTGGGCAGGGGGTTGAACTAGAAGACCTCCAAGGTCCCTTCCAGCCCTAGGACTCTATGACTGGCACCCCAAAGGGCCAATTGCATTGAGTTGCAGAGCCACCGAGCAGCTTCTTGGTGTCTGAACGGGGGAGCAGAATGATGACGGAGAAGGTGGCTGGGAAGGGGTGGCTGCTTCTCCGGCTGCTTCTCCAGGAACCTCTCAAACTCCGCCTCCCTGGAAGCTCTGGATAAAGGAAGCTCTGAATCTCGGCTTTCATAACCAACTGGCAGTTTTCCCACCTTCCATTTTTTTTCCAGCTAATTACCTCTAATTACCTCTCATCATAACAGACAGCATGTAACTAAATAATTAATTGGTAGAATAGAATGCAGAGGGAACGAGCGCTACCCCCCCCCATCCGCCTCCTCCCATCGCTTGCCTCCGATTAAATGGATTGCTCTTCTCGTGAACTTTGTTTCATTTGTTCCTTCCCTTTTCAGAGAAAAGAAAATGAGAGCGAAAACCCTGTGGCTATTTTTTCCAGCATGAAATAAAGGCAAAGAAAGTATTGTGAGCATGTCAGGAATGGCCCTGCATTCTCAACCCTTACCTAAAGCAAGAGGAGACGCTTCCGATCCATTTTTCAGGACTTTTTTTATTCCCATGTGGAGGAGGGGTTGCTGGGGGGGGAAGCGGGTTGTGCCTTATAAAAGCAGAGCACAAAACCTGAAATTACACTAAGGAGGCTTGACAGCATAACCAGATTTGGATCTGTCCTTAGATTTGGCTGACACCCCATCAAGCCCTGATGGCAGGGAGCAGGGGGGGCGGGTGTAAATTGCAGCCCCTGCCCCAAGCCCACCAGAGGAAACCCATGGATTCCCTGGATCTTCAGCTACCCCAACCTGCTTCTGCCTTTCATCCTTAAGGGAGAGGGTGGTGCTCCAGCTTTGCCCTGGGAGAAGAGTTTTGATTTATGCATATTTTATTTGCTACAAGTATTGACATTCTGACCTTCAGGACATGAATCATACCAAAGCAGCTTGCTGGAAGTAACAATCATGAATAGAGTCAATGAGTGAGTGAATGAATTGGAAAGACGTTCATAGGTCATTTAGACCAACCATTACTTTGTCCTCTAGACCATCTCTGACAGTCCCTGTATGGGGCTGTCGTGCTTACACACCCTGTCACTGGTTGATAACCTTTGCCATAAGAAATACCTGCTGACATTCAGTCTGAATCTACTTTCTTTTAACTCTGCAGTCTGCTATGGAAAAGACTAAAACAATTTTAGGGTGCATCAACAACAGGACAATTTCCAACTCAGTCCTCACAGATTCCAAAGCACAACATCGTTTTAACATTTTAGCCCTACAAATAAAATGGATTGCAAAGCAAACCAACAGAGCACTAGACATAAATGATCCTGTGAAAAGAAGAGATTTTTTAAGTACTGGTTTAAATCTATTACACTGAGCTGAAGCCTTGATTTTAGCCACTGAAAAGCCAAGGGGTTTTTCCACCTTGTGGGCTTCAGTTGTTCAGAAATCTTGCCTCAATTTCCCTTTCCGGATGCCAGCCCTCTCCTGTTTTGAAGGGGCTGGGCTATCATGAAACCAGGGCAGCAGGTCAAGCAGCCCAAGACCTGGACTCACCTGTCAGCTCAGTGTGTTTGGCATGATGTCCCCTTTGAAATGCCAGTTGCAGGAAGCAGCCCAGTCAAGTCATATAAATCCCAGTTTGTGGAACTCATTCATTTCTGTTCTGCTCAAAAGGTTATTTTCTTGGGGCCCCATTTTCTGGCATTGTAACTCCTTTCCCCCAGCCTCTATTGCTGTTCTTCCGAGCAGAAGCAGTCCAGGTAATACAAGCCAAACTGCCCGATCATTTTTCAACAATCCATTTTCTTCAGTTCCAGGGCTGAATTTGGCTCTGATGTCCAATATTATTCTCTGCCCCTTGGCTAAACAGAGCTCACCCAGCCACTTCGGCAGCTGTCCATCCACTTGGCCCAATAGAAGTCTAAGGGTGCCCAGACGGCTGCAGGTAATTGAATTTGTGCTAACAAAAGCAACAGATGCAAAGTCAATGAAAGATGACCAATGCAGGTGGTCCAGGCAGATGTTCTTTCAAATCTCCAGCAGGACAGTGAAATCCTTCAAGCGGTTCTTTTCCCTGGAGGCTATTTAAAATTATAACTTACAGCATCTTAGGAATATGGCTTGGCTTTTTTTTCATCTTGGGTGAGATTTAATGGCACCTCCATGCTGCCTTGAGGCATGTGCCTGTTTGCGGGTTTTTTTTTTAAATCTGCGGCTGGTCCCAGCAGGGGACCTCGACACAACAGCCGACTGTCATACGGAAACCTCTAGGGAAGCCTCTGATTAAAGCCCTTGCAATGAATGCAGATCGGCCTCTTCTCTCGGAAACCCAGGAGGCCGATTTCTCAGGGACCCTCAAAACAAACTGCACCTCGTTCTGGGACACTTTCTCCAGTGCAGTCTGGCTCACTTGCTGTTTCGCACTCTGACAGCAAAAGGAAATAAAAGGACAGTGGTGTGTCAAATCTGCCCTTGTACCACTTCAGCCCTGTTTCACCTTTTCTTTTATTTATTTTTTTTGTGGGGCCCTTGCATAAGGTTTTTTTTTATTAATTTTAATTTTTTTTATTTTTAGTCTCGTGCATACATTTACAAGTATACATTCTCATAGTCATTATTCTTATTATATTTTAACCCTTTTAAACATTCATTTTTCCATATAAAAAATTAAGCAATCTATAATCGAGATTGCTTTGCTTACCATCCCAATACACCTATTTTATTTTACTATCACCCTGCTTTCCTTTTCTCCTTCCCTCCCTTCTCTTCCTTCCTCTTTCCTCTTCTCCTTCCCCTTTCCTCTTCCCTTTCCTCTCCTCTACTCCTCTCTTCCTCTTTCCCTTCAGCCCTGTTTCACTTTGATGGAATCCTGCCATAAAAGGGGGAAGGGGAGCAATGGGATATGGGGAGGGGGGATGGCAGGATGACAGAAACCAGAGGTGCCAGCCCGGAACAAGAGATTCAAAGACGCAAGCTTGGGAATGGAATGTGGAATGCCCAGCCAAAGAGGCACCAAAACGTGGAGTTGTTACCAAAACACCTAATTTGAACTTTATTTGGACATCTCCAAGATGACCAAGGGGGGCAGAGGGCTTGGGAGAAAAGAAAATTACCAGGACTAAGCGGGAAATCCTCAGATCTGGCTTTGCTATGCTGTAACCACTTGGTTTCAATAACAGTTATATCTTTCACTACAAATTGAGTCAAGAGTCTTTCTTTTCTAAACCCTTAAGCTGGGACAGGTCTGACAGGGGTAACTAGCTATTTCTGAGCAGGGGTTTGGACTAGAAGACCTCCAAGCTTTCTTCCAACTCTGCTATTATTCATTGGTCTGAACCATGCTGTACCTGTGTGACCATCCTCTGTGAGAGGAAAGGATATATCATTTTGATATCATATATCAAAGAGTCCTGGTGGCACAGTGGTTAGAATGCAGAATCATGGGCAAACTCTGACCACAGCCTGGAGTTTGATCCTGACAGGGCTCAAAATTCCTCAGCCTTCCAACCTTCCGAAGTCGGTAATTATGGGGAGCAATGCTTTCACTGTAAATCACCCAAAGGGTTCTGTAAAGCACTATGGGGCAGCATATAAGTCTACGAGCTGCTATTGCTGCTATTGCTATATCATAGCATGGTGAGCGCGATCAGAGACGCGGCCCAGATGCCAACCTGCCAGTCTGCAGTTCTTGCAGCTGAAGAGATGGGACCTCCGGACTCAACCCTTGTGGACCCACATCGCCAGCTGACCTTCTGAAGCCACAAAAGGGCAGGGAAAGAGAGAAGAGCCTTTGCCTCCAGGAGACAGATGTCTCCAGCAAATCTGGAACACTAATTTCCCCAGCATGGGCAGCCAAAAGTAAGTGTGAGGGCTACGAGATATCATGTGCTACTTTGAAGGGATTTGCTCCTCTAGAATCCCCAGAGAAAGCTGCAATGGTATCCCAGCTGCATCCATAAGCTTAACATCCATCTTCTCCCACGTCACAAATCCTTCTTTCTGAAAACAAAGAGTTCCTATCTCCAGCACTGCCCCCCCCTCCCCTGGATTTTCTTCCATAACCAGTGACCCTTCGCTTATCTCGGGCTGTGATCAGCCACTTTCCCCTATCATTACAACAGAGCAAGACCCCCTGAGATCCAGCTAGGCCTGCCTCTGCCCACCACAGCATTAAATGCTGTGCTAATTGCATTACATGGATGAGGAGGCAAGATTAGCTCTGCCCTAGGCTGGCATTAAAGAGTCACTACCCCTTGGGCCAGGAGAGCTCCCCAGGAGGGACGATGGCGCAGATTCTCTCTCTCTTCACTCCTTTTGCCCAGATTCTGCGACAGGGTGTGTGCACTGAGCCAGGAAATTAAACAGCATTGTTGTGGAGCAATCAGAGCTGAGTTGATGAGTGACAGACGAGAAAAACAAAAGGAAAGGGGGGGCTTGATAGCATTTGCTTTGCATACCGGGGTCTTCCCTTCTTTTCAAGACATCATTTAATAACATATCTCAGATCAGCAAAAAAAAGAACTACAAGTGATGCCAGAAATTTCCCAGAAAATCCATTTTGTCACAGAATCCCCCGTTTAAGTGGCTTAAAAAGCTTCCAGCCTTTTGGACTGGAGATTGTTTTCATTTATTATTTATTTTATTATTACATTTCTGCATCACCCATCTCACCGGAGTGGCTCTGGGCAGGAGATATTCCAACACTTGCCTGTTTTGCAGCTGGAGGCCGGGAGGAAATAGAGGTTGGAGTTTCAGAGAAGCCAAGGAACCTCCTGGATCCTGGAAACAGCCCCTGCATTTAATTTCTTCCTGGAAAGGTAAAAAGGATTCCAGTGAAAACCATTCACTTTCACACACACCCTTTATATTCCAGTAATCTGGTAACAGCTGCAGATTGTATCCTCAGGAAGGGCTTGTTACTTGACTTTTTTCTGTTGTAGGTATTCCATACATTCTGTACTTCTGTGTTTGTATTTCCAGTGGAGGGTCAACACCCAATGAGAGAAAGGTGGATTCTAAAAGTAAACCACTGGATCAAGGGTTGAAAGAACTTTGGAATCCCAGGTCATGGATTACATTACCTAGAAGAAGGGCTTCTGACATACCTCACAAGGACCGAGAAGAACATGTTTCAAAAACATTTGGCTTGCTTCCTCCAAAGGATTTTCATCCAAGACTGGAGGGAGGAAGAGACTAATTTATAGGAACAAACCCAAATGTTTATGGAGATTCTCTATCATCCAGGTTGTGATTGTCCCAAAGGTGCTTTTTCAAGATGCAACTGTACTTTCTTGTTTTTCTTTGAAGACATTTTGCTTCTCACCCAAGAAGCTTCTTCAGCTCTGACAGGATGGTGGGGAATGGAAGGATTTATATTCCTTGCAGACAGCATTTGCATCCTTTTAGAGAGTCATTGAGGCACCATGCAGGCATGTCTGTGTCCTCAGGGTCACCCGAGTAGTGCAAATGGGTGTGGGGCTTTCTTTCATTCATTCATTCACAATTAAATTCTATGCTGTCCATCTCACTGGGTGGCTTGTAATATAAAAGTGATAACAAATATTAAAAGCAATTAAAATTAGAAAAATTGAGCAGAAAAGCTAAAAGCCAGGGGCAAGGGCAGCCTAGTGGTGGGGATCTTCTCTACCGGGTCACCCACACACCCCCACCCCAACATAGCAGATCCTGGGTGAGCCAGGCCAAGCAGCCGCCAGGGCTTTAGACTTTTCACATAAAAGGGGTTTCATGTAAGTGTTAAAAAGGAATGGAAGGATCCCCGAGCCCTGCAGCACATCACAAAGGAGTGGTTGTGGGTTGAACCTCTCATTCTCTATCAACATTGATTGGGACTAGGCCTTGAAGAAAGGAGCCAAACTGGCCCCAGTTCACATAGCCATCCCCAAAGGATGCCATGGTTGATGATATCAAAGGCTGCTGAGAGGTCAAAAAGATCAAGGATGGATGCACCACCAGAGATCATCTATAAGTGTGACCTATAACCACTGCCATGAGGTAGATGTTCCTCTGACACTTGATCGGTTGGGTTCATTCTTTGTCTTCCTCCAGCAGCATTCTAGCCATCTCTTGGCCTTTTCAGCACCTTCACCTCCTCCGTGACCTACAGGGAATGTTGGGAGCGATGGGCCAAGAGAGGGCAGATGGGCACAGTTCTGTCCAGAATGCCAGCCCCCTTCAGATTCCTGGCTGAGGCCCGAGCATCCACAGGACCCTGCAGCAAAAGCCCCCAGGATATCCCCCAGCTCCTTCAGGAACCCAAGCATGTCTATCTCTGCAGAGTGGTGACATAGGCATTTTATTGCAACCCTTTTTAAAAATGCACAGGTTCAACAAACCTAGATATATTTGTAGGAATAAGATATAAATCAAAACCAAAAGATTTGTTCACCCTTAGATATTACATCTTCCGCTAAGGGATTTCAACAGCCTATGACTAACTAAACTGGACCAAATATTTATGCAAAATAACATCCTAGATACCCTCTGGCGTGCTTAGCTTTGCTGATTTACATGGCCACTAAGATGATAAATCTTACGAATTGCTGAGCTTAAGCTGCGCTGGTTATTTTCATGGCATGTGTGAATCACCAAATGAACTCTAATATTCTGTGAACAGCTTACCCCAGTTATCTGGTTTTTGAGAATGCTAATCCTTCAATTTAACAGATTAGAGATCCCATTAACAGTTTTACAACTTCACCATAGCCAAGAACTCATGACTGACACCTTGTGAAAATCTGAACTTAATTCCCAGATGCTTTGTCTCGGTGTACAGTAAGGTAGAAGATAAAAGGTTTCCACTGTCTAGTTGTGTCAGACACTTGGGGATGATGTTCAGCTCCATTCTTAGCTGAGGACTGTCTGAAGATGCTTCTGTGGTCATCTGTCTAGTATGGCTATACACCAAAGGTGCAGGGAATGCTGTTACTTTCCCACCAAAGTGATACCGATTTACCTGCTCTCATTTGCATGCTTTTGAACTGCTAGATGGGCAGGAGTTGGGGCAAGTAATGGAAGCTCACCCCATTGTGCAACACCCATCTTTAACCACTTAGCCATCAACCCTGTCAATGTTTGGTACTTGGAAGTTACCAAATATTCCAATTAGCCATTTCAAGATGTCAATAAATAACTTAACTCAGTCATAATAGGACTGATGGGATCTTGAGATCATTCAAAATCTCCTTGACTTCATTTAGTTCCCATTTCCAACATGACAAAGAATCAGAATACAGAATAAATTGGAAGAAATCTTGGAGTTCTTCTAGTCCATCCCTGCTCAAGTAGGAGATCCTATTCCATTCTGGACAAATGACTTCCAATCACTTCTTGAAAACCTTCAGTGATGGAGCACCCACAACTTCTGAAGGCAGGTCTCTCTCTCACACAGGAAATTTATCCTTAGGTCTAGATTAGATCTTTCCTTGATAATCTTCCATTTATGCTCTCGGGTGCTTTGGAGAATAGTGGATCTCCTCTACCTCGTCAGAACGCCTCAAATAGTGGAACACTGCCATCCTGTCACCCTCTCTTTGTATACTAGACCTATCTAGTTCACTCGATCCTTTATTGTATGGTTTTCACATAACACAGTTTAAAAACCTGTTTCATGCTGTCCATATTCTTTCTTTGAACTGGCTAACTTCGCGTCTAATTTTCAATGTGGTTTAGATGTAAGGTGCTCTCTGCTCTAGTTGGATTTCAAAACTGAAAACTACATTCTAAACTTGTTTAGTATTGTTTGCCTTCTGGTGAATCTTCAGAAGAATTGAATCAGCAAGTAACAACATTCAAAAGGGTCATTTAAGCCATCAACCCCAGACCAATGGAGAAATCCATGTTAAAAACATCCCAAGCCAATATACATCCAGTCTTTGCTTGAAGTTGCCCAGGAGAGGGGAACCCCCTCATCAGGAATTAGCCCCCAGGTGAATGCTGTCTCTGTTAAGTTGTTTTCTAATGTCAATTTGGAATCTACTTGCCTGTAGTTTAAATCCATTATTCATGATCTTCTTCTGTGTGGTATCACTTGAAGTATTTGAAGTATCTTCACATTTCAACATGAAACCACTTGGATCTCTCAGTTTCTGCTAGAAGTAGTAGTTCATTTGTGAGAACAGTTAGAGTTTATCAGTCTCTTCATTAAACTGCAGTGCCCATATTCAAGGTTGGAATTACAAACACAAACAATGTATAACTATTCCCATGATTGCTAAAAGATTACTTTGGTTAGCACCATTTGTTTTTAATAGCTAAATTGCACTGCCAACTCATATTTAATTAATTCAATCCAAGGTACTTTCCACATGTTCTATTGCCAAGAGAAAAATACAGAACACAAATAACAGAATAACAGAGTTGGAAGGGACCTTGGAGGTCTTCTAGTCCAACCCCTTGTTAAAGCAGGAGACCTTATACCATTTCAGATAAATGGCTGACTAATCTCTTTTTTAAAACCTCCAGTGATGGAGCCCCCACAACTACTGAAAGCAAGCTGTTCCATTAGTTAATTGTCCTCACTGTTGGGAAATTTCTCCTTAATTCTAGGTTGTTTCTCTGCTTGGTTAGTGTCCATCCATTGTCCTGCCTTCAGGTACTGTGGAAATAAGTTGACTCCCTGTTCTTTGTAGCAGTCCCTCAAATATTCAAACACAGATATCATGTCACCCTTAGTCCTTTTCTCTAGATTAGCCATACCCAATTCCTGTAACCTTTCTTCATATGGTTTTTTTCTCCAGGCCTTTAATCATCTTAACTGCTCTTCTCTGAATTTTTTCCAGAGTCTCAAAATCTTTTTTATAATATGGTAACGAAAACTGGATGCAGTATTCTAAGGGTGGTGTTATTAAGGCTTTATAAAGCCATACTAATACTTCAGGTGAACTTGGTTCTATCCCCCCATTAATGCAATCTAGGATTGCATTGGTTTTTTTTGGCTGCTGCGGCACACGGCTGGCTCATATTTATGTGATTGTCCACTTAGTCTCCATGATCCCTCTCATAGTGGCCCTCCATCCTAAACCTCATTTCTATTGCCTTTCTGTTTATCAAATTTCATTTTCTCATTCCTATTATTTCTGTTCTTCATGGTTTAAAGATTAAAGATTATTTAAAGATTCAGATCAGTGGTGGCATTCAAAAAAATTTACTACCAGTTCTGTGGGCGTGGCTTTGTGGACATGGCTTTGTGGGCATGGCATGAGAAGGATACTGCAAAATCCCCATTCCCTCCCCACCCCATTAACCTGCTTTCCAGCTCCGTTCTCTTGTTCAGGGCAACAAAAAAAGATCAGCTGGGAGGCCGTGAGGGTAGGGCCAGCCTATTTGCCAGTTCTCTGAACTACTCAAAATTTCCACTACTGGTTCTCCAGAACCTGTCAGAACTGGCTTAATACCACCTCTGATTCAGATATATCTGTGCATTTGATAAGCCTTATTTTTCTCCAAGTGTTGAAAACTACAGGATCAGGACTGAGTGTTATAGAAAAGCAGGACCAGAAAGGAAATGGGAAGGAAATAGACTTTGCTACACTTGATTGGATCCATTGGATCTGTAGTTCATTGAATAGCTAAATTTGTTTTAAGCATCACTTTGCTTAGCTTGATTTGCAGAATATGAAAGATATTCTTGTTTGTGATTAGCATTTTCACTTGCATCCAATGAATAGCTCACTTACTGCAATCAAATCTTAAGGTGGCTAAATCAAAGGTTAATTTGAAAGTTTATCACTTGGAAACCTGTGGGTAGTTTTGATCTATTAAATTTTAACATCACCAAGCCAATATACTGAATAGTTTAGAAGTTTTATCAATTTTGAAATCCCATGAATGATTTTGCTAACTATGAAGCACACATTAATGAAGAAAAGCACACATTTAATCTGGCCTCATGGGACTCTTACCTCAGAGTTTTAAGTTTACTACATCATCCATTTTGGAACAGAAACAGCTTGTGCAAGTTAAGGATTGTATCTTTTTTTGTAATTATTGCAATTATTTCAAAATATATCCCATAGGAAATTTATGTGCTTTGTTACAGAAGAAGAAAAAACAGGAGAATATACTTCAGTGAGAATAACATAACATTAAAAAGAAAAGGGGAAAGAAAAAAATTGCCTGGATATCATAAGCAACCTCTCAAGTCTCTTGCCGTTGGTCCTCTTAGCTGTGGCTGATAGGCAATGAAGTCTTGAGAGCTCCAAGTTGCCTATCCCTGCTTCCAGATGTTCATAAACTGACTGTTGTTCCTTGTTCATGTCAGGTAAAGAGGACTGTGAACATGAGCCACTTGAAAAGGCAGAAAGATGGAAGCTTTGAGTCACAAATGGTAAAATGGAAATATGTTCCAATAAAGGATAATATTTGTAGCTCAGGGTAGAGAGGAGCATGGTAGTTTTGAATGCAGACATTTCTTTATCCAACTAGGTAACATCATCAGTTCTAATAAGGAGTGGAATTTGCTCTCAATTTACATTCCAATGGCATGTCCTGTCAATAGGAGAGGTCTTGAAGATTCCTCAGTTGGACTGTTTGCTATTAGTTTGTCAGTTTCTTCATTGGAGTATTGTTTGCTTCTTGACTGACGGTCTGCTCTTAATCTTGGAGTTAATCTATGCATTGATCATGTTACCTAACTGGGTCAGGAAATGTCTGCATAAAAACTACCAAACTCAGATATATGTATAGTGTATGGCCTCTTTTATTAACATTTGTGGTGAGCTGCACTGGTAGACCGCAGGCCTTAGGGCTCTTGGGAAAATCAACTGAAGAACTGTTAACAATTACAAAGCTGTTCCATTTAATCAAGCACAACATAATTTAAATATTTGAATTCCACATAAGTATTGACAGAAGAGCAGGTGTGCAAATCAACTCCCTTCTAGAAGAAGCCTGCTTACCGCTGGCAAATGTTGTTAGCATTCCAATTCCCATTAACTTAGGCAACAGGACTAGTAGCCGGGGATAATGGAATTGTCTTAACACCTGGAGTATCAGTTGTCGCCCCCCCCCCTTTTAAACTGGGTTTATTGATGCTGTTCCAATGAAGGAATTGATTGAAGTTCAGAAGATTCTTTGAAGCCGCCATTGGCCCAAGTATTTAGGGAGCTTTCTTTGTCCTTGCTTTTCTCTGCCTCTCCCCCCCCCCCCCACACACACACATCACGTCCCCCCTCCCTCCGCAGGACTGATTGGCTCAGAAGGCCCTTAAGGAGAAACAAGGGCTGCTGGTTGCTGCCTGGGCTGCTGAAAACCAGAGCAATACTGCCCCCTGCTGGTCACTTGAGCCAATTAGCTACCCTGGTTGCGTTGGTTGTAATTAGCCCTTGAGTCCTCCGTTGGCAGCGTCGTCTTCCCCAAGGAGCCCGGAGAGCTTTGGGCTGCCGCTGATCACAGAGCATTCCCAGCTCTCCGCATATCTTTTCCTTTGTTTGCTACTTGCTGCCGCCACACCAATTAAAAGATTTATCGGGGTGCAAGCAATTCACTTTAAATCCTTTGACTCCGAGATGGAACAGCCTCTATTCCCTCCTGGCCCAGGAAATGCAGAACTGTAAAACCCAACCATCTGTCTTGCCCAGTTTCCCCCGTCCCCCTCCCCCTCCCCCTCCTCCCTCCCTTGAGTGATTGCACCAGTGGTGGATTCCTATCGGTTCAGACCGGTTCAGCTGAACCAGTAGTGCTTTGCTGGAACCGGCAGTGACCCAGACCTGCCATGTCCCCAGACCGGTTCTCTTGGGGGTGCCATAGGCACTGCCATCTTGTTTTTTGTTTCTGTGAATGCACAGAGCCATTTTTATTGCAGTGCACATGCGCCCACAAGCGAACCAGCAGTAGTCCCTGCCAGAACTCACCCCTGGGCTGCACCCTCACCCTTCTACCTGAAGCTCAGAAAGCCAGTTCTTGCTGACAGAACCTGGCAACAGGGACCCTCGGAGGTGTTTCCTTGCTTGTAGCGCAGAGCAATGCTGGCGCCTTAGAGCAGATCATCCTGGGGGCAGAAATGTCCCTCTCAAAATGGTGGACAGCAAGTCAAGGGAGAAGGGTTGCGTTGACTACTGCTTTCAAGGGAACCACTCCATTTGGTCACCTTGCTTCCAGCCAGATTTTTGAAGTATCGTTGGTTAGAGAACTTAACCCAGAGGTCTTCAAACTTGGCAACTTGTGGCCTTCAACTCCTAGAATGAGAATTCTGGGAGTTGAAGGTCACAAGTCTTAAAGTTGCCAAGTTTGAATACCTCTGATCTAAGTGGAAAGATTGCAGAGGAAGGGATTACAAGAGAGTAAATTATGCTGGCTGGAGAATTCTGGGAGTTGAAGTCCACAAGTCTTAAAGTTGCCAAGTTCGAAGACCTCTGGGTTAACCAGTCTGCATTGCAGTAAAGAAAATGTAAGCAAGTCATTTGGGGCACCCTGCTGGATCAGGCTCTGCTACCAAATTATCCTGAAGATAAAAGTAACAGAATTAGCCCTGATTTCTCCATAGCTGTGGGTGATGAGCAGCTCCTCTGAGGATCCAATAGGGGATGATGGTTTTGTTACTTCTGGGAGGGTCCAAACCATCCTTACCCAGACGACGGGTGAGTTAGCCATCAGTTAATAAATGTTACGGAAAGGGATGTGAAGCTTCATTGACGCCTCCTTCAAAAGTGGGCTGGCCGCCTCTTGGTGTCCATCGGGCGACACATTTGAAAAGCTTTTATTTTTGCAGTGGGATGTCTTAGCAGCGATATCTCTAGGCAGAGTAGAGAGAATTTGCAGCCTTAAGAAATAACCGTGGCAGCTTGGAGGTGGGTTAAAGCTATAAAAAGATTTCACCCAGATGTTTTATCCCTCTTGATTTTTCAAATACAAAAAAAAGTGTATTGTAACACAATTGCAAAGAGGGGGGTGTCCCAAAAGGGAATTGAGGTACCCACAGCCCACAAACTGTGGGTTGCTGTCCCCTCTGCTAAGGATATCAGGACCTCTGAAGAGCAGCTTGCCACCAATACACCAAGAGGAAGATCTCACAATAACCAAGTATCGGCTGCTGAAGCCTTTTAATTCCCCCAGCGATTAATATTCAGTGGATTAGAATCAGGATGTCTACTTAATTAACAGGAATGTCAAGCTCACTTATGAGTTATTAACACCTCCCCTTGTGATTGACATATTAATATGTAGAAAATCAATTAGAGCTAGCTCATTCATTCTCTCTCTCTCTCTTTCTCTCTCTCTCTCTCTCTCTCTCTCACACACACACACACACACACAACTTCTTTTCTACCCAAGGAGGAAAAAAGAAAGGACTGCAGGTTTTTAATGGTGCTCGCAAGGACTCTGTTGCCCTGGAGATCCATGGATGTGCCTGTGGTTGCATTTAGGGGAAGAGCAATAGGGAAGAAGCAAATGACCTTCAGCCCTCCCCCTTTATGGACCACTGAGATGGAGGCATGGTTTCAAAAGAAGGGGCTTTTTCAAACCAAACATGCGTGCCTTCTACCATTTCTTCACCTTAGTAAAGTTCAGAATGAGTCCTTTTGTGGTGCCCGTTAAGTCATTTAGAAACTGGAAGATTGTGAATGCTAATGCTGCCTTGGGCACAGAGCCAGCTAAGTGATCTTGGGCCAGTCACTCTCCCTCATCCCTAAGAAATAGGCAATGACAAGCTACTTGTGGAAAAGCTTATCAAGAAAACTGCATGAACATGTCCAGGCAATTCCCAGGAGTCAACAACCACTTCAAGACAGACACCCCACACACAGACAAAAAAACCCAACAACCTTAAAATGCCATCAGGTTACAATGATGTAAGTGAAAATATGTGAAAAAGGGGGCTTAATTCATCTATCAATCATCACAAATAATTGGAGAGAGATTAGTAGATTTTTTATGAGAGAGAAGGAAAACAGAATCCAGACACCATCAGTAGAGACAGCCACACTTGCATTGTTCCATGGTGCATGGGTACAGCTCCCTCACATACAACATAGGAGGTTTTTCCCAGGTCAAAAACATTTCATATAATTTTATGCATTTCTAGTAGGCAGCACAATCATCTAAGTATTTTTTGTCAGCAAATTTAAACTAAGCAAAATTTCATTTCAAAGCATTGGATGAAATCATGGTTAAGAGGGTATCTTAGATTCAGTGGCAGAGTCAACTAATTATTAATCCTAACTATAAAGAAGTCAAAGATATACAGCAGGCTAGGATAATCAGGGAGCAGGCAAAATTAACCAAGAGTTAATGCAATATTATATAGATTTTTTTCTTCATAATTGCTTTAGCGTTCAGTTTAAATCAAGTCAATCTTTATTACAGTCATAGACTAGCATAGGGGAAGAAGGCACAGTCATTAAAAAGAAACCTAACATGATATAAAAAGTTGCTACACACACAAACACACACAATATAAACATGTAAATCTAAAAGGACTTGTAAAAAACTAAAAAGATATAAATGATATGTATATAAGAGACATAACATATATAAAAAGTGAGACTCTAAAAGGAGAAAGAGCAGTAGAAGGGTATAGGGTAGGGGTGACAAACTCAAGGCCCGTAGGCTGAATCTGGCCCATGGGGCCAGCCTGGAAATACCAAAGGACCGATTAGTGGTGCCTCTGCCAGCCAAGACATAGGCCCCCATGCAGCCTGTTTTTGGTGTCCCCGACCTTCAGCAGCACTCTGCCTACCAAGCACGGTGTGTGTGGATGCACCACATGCCCCACATGTGGCCCATTTTCAGCCTCCCGCTGCACTCTGCCAGGCAAAAACAGGCCACCCAGAGTGCTGCTGGAGGCCGGAAAGGCCAAAAACAGGGCGTGTGGCCTTTTTTCCAGCTGGGAGAATGCTGCAGGAAGCCATGGGGGCTGAAAATGAGGCATGGGGGGGCTGCAGGAGGCCATCCAGCCTGAAAACAGGGTGCAAAGGGAGACACATGTGGGGGCCCCACACTGCATTTTGGCCGGCAGGTGCTGCAAGAGGCATCCATCCCATCTCCCCCTGCTTCCCCCCCCCTCCGCCCACGGAGGAGAACTACAGTGCTGATCTGGCCATCAAAGAAATCCAGTTTGACACCCCTGGTACAGGACAACATAAAAAGTTAATTAAAAAGAGTATATCTAGTAGGTTACAGAACTCTCTATTACAACAAACTATCTCCACACTGAATGTAGCTTAGTACGTTAACCCCAGGCATTAATGCTCCTTAATGTACATTCTTTCCTTTGCTCAATTGGTAAAAAAAAGCTCCTAATAGGTCAACTCTCTTTTGCTTCAGTGACAAAGTCCTCATAGCTTTAATAACAAACTTTTAAAGACTTAAGCCTGAGGTGAATGCGATGGAACTTTTATTGAAGGAACTACAACATTGGAACGTAACACGAACGGAGAACCAGCCTGCCTGACAGCTATTTATACTTGACAGCTGTCAGGCGGGTAGCCAATCAGCGCCATGTATTTCTCCCGCCAGCTGGCAGCCGCACTAGAGCCAATCAGCAACACTCCTTTTCCCCAGATTGCTCATGCGTAATCGTCTAAGGAACGAGGTCTTCTGCGCACGCACAGGGAACGCCTAGGCAGAGGAGTGTCCATCGTCATCAGAGGAGGAGGTCTGTTGCTGTGACGCAGAAGAGGAGGAGGCCCGGCCCCCGGACAAGTGCGAACGTTCAAAGGCAAGTGTCCATCCCGGGAGGCAACGGGTGGTGCGTGGCGGAGCAGAGCAGGGAAGACAGCTTGAGAATGAAGAGCCGCAGTTGGCCGCGGTTGGGTAGGCTGGGTGGCCGTTGGGCAAGCAGGCCCTGGCTGCAGTGGTTGTGATGATGGCGTGGCCGGCTGGGGCAGCACCGTGGATGTTCGGTGGCGCAGCTGATTTATATGGCGCCGCCATAGTCTTCCATCGTCGAGCTTGACCCTGTAAGAGCAAGACCCAGTTAGTTCTGATATTACCCCCAGCAGCCACCTAGGGTCTCCAGAGTAATTTTGCGTGAAGACCCCCTCACCCACCAGAAAAGACCTAGGAGCGCGGGGAGAGGGCAGGCGGTGGGGGCGAAAGAGGGGTGCAGATGGTTGAGGGTCATCTGGAGGTGCCGTCCCATAAGAATCTCAGTCGGACACTTGCTGGAGGCCTGGCAGGGGGTGGTATGTTGAGCCAGGTGGTAAGTCCAGAGTCGGGCTGGCCAGGGCAGGTGGGAGAGGTGGGCAAGGTCCTCCTTGGCCAAGCGCACAGTGCGCTCCACCATGCCATTGCCTGTGGGGTGGTAGGGCGCCACCAGAGCATGGCGGATGCCCAGGCTGGCAAGGTAGGAGTGGAAGGGAGCAGAGGCAAATTGAGGACCATTGTCCAATAAGATGACGTCCGGGATGCCATGGGTGGTAAAAAGGCCATCGAGAATCTGGATGGTGGCGCCGGACGTGGTGGACTGCATGGGGAAAATATCAACCCACTTAGAAAGAGCGTCCACCATGAGGAGGAAGGTGCGGCCATCAACGGGGCCGAAACAGTCGAGGTGGAGGCGGCTCCACAGAGAGGAGGGGCCTTCCCAGGTCCGGGCAGGAGTCTAGGGAGGAGGTGAGGCGCAAGGAGTTAATGCCTGCAATAGTGAGGCCAAAAGCCCTGAACCAGTCAAGCCCCAGCAGGGAAGCAAGGGGGCTACGGACTACCACGAGGGGCAGGGAACCCTTAAACTGTCCATACTGGACAGGGAATGTCCCACAACCCAGGATGTGAATAGGGTTGCCCTGGTAGTCCCTCAGATGACAGGTGGCAGGTGACAGCTGGCTCGGCCGGAGATGCAGCAGCAAGGCTTGGACAGTGTCATGATTGAGTGAGCTGAGCCAGTGTCCAGTTCCATCATGCAGGAGCGGCTGGTGAGGAAGATAAGGAGATGCATCTTACCCTGGGCCCCGGAAGAAGAGGCAGCGGAGTCGGGCAGCCACTCAGGAAACAGAGCCTCCGGGTCAGAGACGGCGTAGCACCCCAGGTGGGTGGCAGAAGAGACCGAATCAGGGCGGCAGAAAGCAGCTGACGGAGGAGGAGGAGAAGGCCTCGGGTTGCAAGAGACTCCCGGAGTCGAGCGGCAAACGGCCGCAATGTGGCCCTTCTTCCCGCACTTGCGGCAAAGGGCCGTATGAAAACAGCAAGACACCCTGGAATGGTGGCCGCCACAGCTGAGGCACATGCTACCATCCCGAAAAGCCATTGCCCTGAGGCGGTCGACCGAAGAGTCGAAATCTGTACCAAGCTCATCGGCCATCATCTGACAGTGAACTGTAGAGTGAGGCAGCACAGGCAAAGCGGACGCAGGGAACCTCCGGACGTCCGGGGTGGACTGGCTGGCCATCTCATAGGCATGGGCTTCGTCCACCACAATCTTCATGGACAGTTCAGCGCGGGACAGGATGCGGCGATGAAGGTTAATATCGAGAAGGCCATAGATGAACTGCTCCAGGAGGGCGTCTTCCAGGTCCACAAATTCGCAGTGGATGGTGGCAGCCCTCCGAGTAGCCACATACTGGCTAATGGACTGCCCCTTGAGTTGAATGCACCGCCTGAAGTACTGCCGGCGGGCGTGTTTGGATGGTGTCGGCTCATAGTGGAGCTTGAGCCTGGCCAGCAAAATGTCCAGAGACATGGTATGCACCGGGGTCGGTGCTGAAAGAGCCCTGGCGGTGGCAAACATTTCAGGGCCGCAATAGTGGAGGAAGGTGCCCCTCTTCCTTCCCTCAGGCAAGTCCGTCAAGTCATGGGCTTGAAGGAAAACCTCGAAGCGCTCAAAGAACGCGTCCCACGATTCCGCCTCAGGGCGGAACGTGGCGAAAACAGAAGTTGGGGCCATGTCAGGGAGGTGGACAGGGTCCGTGTCGCTCATCCTCGTCGCCAGTTTTAAAAACTCAAGCCTGAGGTGAATGCGACAGAACTTTTATTGAAGGAACTACAATGTTGGAACATAACACGAACGGAGAACCAGCCTGCCTGACAGCTATTTATACTTGAAAGCTGTCAGGCGGGTAGCCAATCAGCGGCGCGTATTTCTCCCGCCAGCCGGCAGCCACGCCAGAGCCAATCAGCAGCCTCGGGCTCTGACAGTGGCTGCCGGCTGCGTCGGGAGGACGCAACATAAACAACTTGAGGACGGGGACTGGTGGTGGTCTCCTCTCCATAGCAGAGGTCAGACCTATATTTTAGACCTTAAGAGAGTTGACTTCAACACACTGAGAGATTAGAAAGGATTCCATGGATGAGAATCCTGAAAAGGAAAACAGTTCAGAATGCATGGGAAACTATTAAAAACAAAATACTAACAATCCAAACTCAAACAATTCCACAGAAAGAAAAAGAAAAAACCTGCTGGCTCCTCTTCTGGTATTTGAGAAATAGTCCCAGGGAAGAGGGGTTCAACTTATTCTTTAAAGCACTTGAGGGCAGAACAAGAGATAATGGGTGGAAGCTTGTTAAAGAGAGTTCCAATCTGGAACTAAATGTCAGGTTTCCCAAAAATGCCCTAACTGATTCATGAGTATTGAACCAAGTTTCAATACAAAACTAGTTATTTATTAGGAGCACCATTAGGCAAGGCCTTTTTGCAGTCAGATCTGAGCTTTGTTTGAGTTATAGCTTAACTTTACCCCTGTTCCTTCCTTCCCCTCAGTCTGTGTCATAAATCACATTCTCCAATGAGGTGCACCCCTCCCAAGCCTACTGCAGTAAGCTGAGATCCGACTCCAGCCAAAAGTATGTGTGGAATGCGCTCCCCTCCTTCACTCACTATGGCAACTTTAGGAGTTGACACTAAGAAGAAATTTCTTGATGATAAGAACCATTAATCAATGGAACAGCTTGTCTCCTGGGTGCTCCATCACTGGAGATCTTCAAGAAAAATCATTTGTCCAGAGGATGCAATAAGGTTTCCTGCCTTGGCTTGGACTAGAAGACATCCAAGATCCCTTCCGGCCTTATGCTTCCATGATTCACAAAGAGGAAGGAAGGAGGATTGCACTTAGATTCTGCTGTTGCTGCAGTGCCAGGAGGGAGAGGAGAGCCATGCCAGACTGCTGAGAGTTTGGGAAGAGCTGCCAGGCTTTAGCAGCTGGGAACTCAAGCCGTGTCTAAGAGAAGAGTATAACTAGCAAATCAACTGCTCAGCTAATATACCTGGATGGCCAGATGGAGACCAGTGACTTAGAACCTGGCAAATGTTTTGTTTGGCCCAACAGTTTCAAGGGGATAGAGGAAGTTTTCAGCGCAGTGACAGAGCAATTCTGTTTCAACAGAGGTTTGGAGCTGCCCTGTGTGTGCAACTATAGAATAAGGCTATAGAGATCTATAAATATTCCAATAGCTTCAAGAAGAAAGGAGGGGGAATAAGAATCAATAAACTATAGAACTCAACAAATGTGCTACAGAACATCTAATAGTATCCTAGCTCAACACAGGCTTGGGATAAACACATGTCCATCATCCATAAAAAATAAAAGAAAAAAGAAAAAGAAAAGAAAAATCAAATAAACTCAGAGGGCAGACTCCGTGGGCCACTAGGTTTTTTTCTGCCAGAGGGCTCAGCTGTGTCCCTCTGCCCAGAAATGTGGTCAGAAAAGGTCAAGATGACAGCTGCAAATGTGCATCAAATCCTGTCCATTTTTTAAATATTTGACACACATCCACCTCCATCTTGACTCACAGAGCTCTGTCTCTGCCTCCAGGGCTTCCCTCTTCCATCTCCTTTCTTCCTTTGAAGGCTCACAGTCTTACACTTCCTCAAAGACCCAGAGACAGTTTCTGACTTTCAGAGATGCAGAATATCTGCACAGGTTGCTTCAGGAGGTCATTTTTATCTACTAAGCGACTTCCTTGTTTGATTCTCTTCCTAATGAAGATCTTCTTCCTCTGCTGGTTTTGTTTCTGATGCCTCCTTTATTTGGCTAAATTTTCATCCTTTCATGTATGGATTGGAGTCACCTAGCACTCTCATTGTTGAGGATATTAAGTGCTGTTACATACTAAATGAGCATAAATCAGATTTAAAAATAATAGTTAAAATAGGACCGCTTGCTATTCCAATCTTTTGCATTTTTCTTCCAGGATTGCTGTAAGTTTGTGTTTTCTACAAATACAATCCAAGTCATTTTCATTCAGACAGTAACACATGCATGCTACAAGCATTATATAACCCTCCTCATTCACTTTTATTCCTTCAGACACCATCGGTAGGAGGCTTTTATTTCGTCCCGTGTCTTCTCAAACTCTCTAGTGATTAAGTACAAATTGTAGATTTAGAAGAAACTCTTTTGAACTTGTTTCAAAAACTCCTCTATGCTCAGTGAATCCACTTAAACCTGGGAACCTGGCTTCCCTGTATTCTTCTGGCAGTGCAAACTCAGCAGGAAGCAGTCACTCCATCACCCAGGATGGGTAACAATCAGATGTCCTTTTCACCCATCACAAGTGAGCACACAATACCTTAGAACTCATTGCTTATTTGATCTTCTAGTCTATTCTTCATGATAGCTACAGTTGTAAAAGTTGCTTGTTTACTGACATTAACAAATATATATTTGAATTTCTCCAAGAAGCAGAAAAGCATCACCTGTATGTTTCATGCAACACTGATGGAATAATGACCCAGAAGAGCTCTTAGTGTTGGTATCAAAAGAAGCCCCAGAAGTTCAGCTTGGATTTTCATGGATTTTCTCATTACTGCATATGACAATCAGTAATACATGATGTGACCATTTTCCTGAGCAAGATTCCTGAAAGTAAAGTCTTAGACCCTGCATAAAAGGACATGACATCAGAAAGAGGCTGGGAATGAGAAAGATTGTGTAGGGTGTGGGTGGCTGGGGCTTCTTCCTCATTTAGGGAGCAAAGACAGGGTACTACCTAAACAGCTGCAATGATTCATTCAACAACTATGTGTAAGCAAGCTAATAAAATGGGGCAAAACTCACTTAACAAATGTTTCATTCAGTAACATATATTTTGGGCTCACATGTCATAAATATTCTGCATAGTATTGAAACAAGCATGATTGATACCTCTTCTACATTAATATTAATCAATACAGCCCAATCAATGGATCAGGAAATGATAGGGCAATCAGCTTGATATCAATATCTAGGAAAATCCTGGAAAACTTAATCAAGCAGATGTTTTATGAGCACCTAGAAATTAACAAGGCGATTACCAGAAGCCAGCATGGGTTTGTTAAAAAAAACAGATCATGCCAGACAAAGCATATTTGCTTTCTTTGACAGAGTGACTAAATTAGTGGATCAGGGCAGGAGTGAAATTCAGCAGGTCCTGACCAGTTCTGGAGAACCAGTGGCAGAAATTTTGAGTAGTTCAGAGAACCAGAAAATGCCACCTCTGGCTGGCCCCACCCCTAGTCTCAGCTGATCGGGAGGGAATAGAAATTTTGCAAAATCCTTCCCTGCCATGCCCACCAAGCCACGCCCACAGAACCGGTAGTAAAAAAAATTGAATTTCACCCCTGGATCAAGGAAATGCTGTAGACATAGTTTACTTAGACTTAAGTAAAACAGTAAAACCACACTCTACTTCTTGGTAAGATATAACAGACAATAACACCACCAGATGGATTTACAATTGGCTGATGAGTACTTCCACTGATTGAGAAGGGGGGATTGACTTGATCTCCAAAGCACTGGAAGGCAGGACATGGTAAAAAAGCCAATTAGTGGAGCAAAGATGTTGCTCTAAACCAGGGATTCCCAATCTTGACAACTTTAAGACACATGGACTTCAAATCCCAGAATTCCTCATGACTGGCTGGGGAATTCTGGGAGTCAAAGCATCTTAAAGTTCTAACCATTGCTGTACCACCAAGGCTCCTATTCTATTCTAGGTTGGATCTCTCTTTGATAAGTTTCCATCCACTGCTTCTTGTCCTCCTTTGTGTTCTTTGGAGAATAGATTGAGTCCATCTTCTCTGGGTCAGCCCTTTAAATATTGGAAGACTGTTAACATGTCAGCCCTAGCCCTTCTCTTTGTTATATTATTATACTTACCTAGTTCCCACAATGTTCACAGTATGGTTTAGCCTCCAGACCAGTATTTTGAACTCTCTGCTTCATCTTCATTATGGTGGCTTCAGTTTAGTCTCACATTCTGAAATGAACCATTCTTAATTGGATGGCAAATAAAGCCAACCACAGTTTCAGGTGGTAGGAAGTGCTTTATAGATTCTCCTGGGCTTCTGATGTTCTCAGTTACCGGAACCTGCTTTGGTGGCCCACAGTAACTCCACCTTCCTTGATGACCTCAGCCTTTTTTGCCAGACAGGCAAAGTCCAGTTCAGTAATTCCCCACCCACATCCTTCACTTCTGTTCTTTGCTTCTGCCTTGGCTCCTGAAAATGTGACCTCAAAAATATTTTGTGAGTCCATCTTTAGACATAGAGATGTTAAAATAATCAATAACTCCAAACAAAGCATGCTTAAGCTTTAAAAGAATATTTCTCAAAGCAGTAACAAAATTCTTCGGGGAGTCTTGATTTCCTATAAAATATTGCCTGCTTCAGGGACGTGCACTCACTAGAGGCAGGGGAGGCAGGGCCTCACCAGTCTCCTCAGGAAAGGAAGGAATTTTAAAGATTTTTTTAAAAATAATTAAGGCCAAGCTAGTTGCTACCAGACTTCAACTCACAGTGATTTGGAGTGTATATAGTGTTTAAGTATAGGAGGAGGCCAGAAAACTCGGGGCCTCCTTTGCATAAGGATTTTTTTGCCTTTTAAGGGTTAACCAAGGGTTAAAAAGCAAAAAAAAAAAATATGCAAATGAGGCCCATAGTTCTCTGGCCTCTTCCTGCAGAGGGCACGTGGTGGCTCTAGGAGCCACTATCCTAGCCTGCCTGGCCCTGGAGCCTAGCTAGACTGAATCTGGAATTTTGGCATAGCTGGAAGGTACGTGGGTCAGAGGGAGGGGGGAGGAATTCAATTTATTTGTAATTTAAGTAATTGTAATTTGGTGTGTGTGTGTGTGTGTGTGTGTGTGTGTGTGTATTTCTTTCTTAACTTCACTCAAACAAACTCTCAATTTGAGAGAGAGTTTGCTTGAGAAGAGAGGGAAGGAGCAGACGCAGGGAGGGGAGCCTTGTTTGTTTGAGAAGAGAGGGGCAGCCCTCTCCCCCCCATCCTGCTCCCCTCTTCCTTTCCTCCTCCTCCTCTCCCCTTTCTTCGCCGGCTGCCACCTCACCCCCCCCGCCTCCTCTGTTCCCCTCCCCGCTGTGTCCGCCAGGCGTCTCGCATTTATGGCAGGATAAACGCAAGACACCTGGTGGACACAGAGATGGGGATGGAGGAGGTGGGGGGCAAGGAGGAACCACGGAGGCAAAGGCGAAGGCGAAGAGGGGTGGGGGGTGGGGTGTTTGCAGCCCTGGTTCCATCTCCCAGCAGCCCCAGGAGGAAACGGTGAAGAGGGGTGGGGAAGATGTTCCAAGAGGCCCCCTCCCCTTTTGGCACTCTGCAAGCCAGCGGCAAGAGGATCCACTCCGCTTCTAGCGCCCCCCCCCCCCGCGCTCCAGAGAAGCCGACCGGGCAAGTCTCTGCAGCCCCGGTTCCGTCTCACAGCAGCCCAGGAGGAAACGGGCCAGCCCCGCTTCGCTCCCCGGACTTTCTGGCAGTGGAGGACAGCATTCCACTCCCTCTTCCAAGCCCCGAGTGGCCAGCCTTTTGCCTCCATGGCTCCCACTCCAGCCTTGTCTGGGGTCCTCCTCGGCAGGCCTGCCGGAGCTCTGGGAGAAAGCAGCAGGAGCAGAATGCTGTCCTCTATTGCCGGAAAGTCCGGGGAGGGAAGCGGGGCTGGCCCGTTTCCTCCTGGGGCTGCTGGGAGAGGGAACCGGGGCTCGTGGAGACTCGCTCGCAGCCGGCTTCTCTGGAGCGGAGGGGTGGGCAATAGAAGCGGAGCGGATCCTCTTGCCGCTGTGGGCCTGGCTTGCGGAGTGCCAAAAGGGGAGGGGGCCTCTTGGAACACCCCCCCACCCCTCTTCGCCTTTCGCCTCTGTGGCTCTCGCTCCAGCCTGCTGCCGGGGGGGGGGGGGGAGCCGCTTTCTTTCTTTTTGCCTCACCAGCCAGAAGCTTCACCACACGTCACTGGCCTGCTTTATTTACAAACACAAGTACTGCTTCATATCAGCCCAGTGGCTCTAGAAGACAGTTGCCAGTGAGTCTTGAAGAGCTTTGCAAATCCACCTCTGTGCTTTTCAAAGCTGCCAAAGAATAACCATCAGGTGCTGCTGCAAGAGTCTGTTTCTGTCAGAACAGGAGCCTGCCTGTCATAGAAGTGGCTCCTGAAGTTCAAGCTGCTAAATAGAAAATATGAATTGCATTATTAAGACCTGTCACCTGGAAGTAATTCAGGTAATGACAGCATAGCCTACAATTGACCTTAATGAGCATCTGGCAGTGGAATTAAGGTGTCCCACACTGAGGCAGGAGCTGTGGAGAAGGAGGGAGCCCCAGCCCCAGCAATTACAGAAAGCAGCTTCCCAGGAAGGCCATCCGTCTTGGTAGCAGGTAAATACCCGATTGTGCCTGATTTTCAGTCCAGACTGAGCCAGTCCTCCAAATTGGCTGAGTTGATGCTGACCGAAGGGGAGGGCTGCTGCACTGTGACAGGAAAAAAAAAGAGAAAGGCCAGAGCCCGGAGGGAAGAAACAGTTGTTGGATGGTGCATTTTGGTGACCAATCCCTTCTGTTAAACAGTGGGACTGGCTCCCAGAGCCTCCCTGCATTGGCCCTACCAGCCATTTGCTTCCAGGAAAGGGAAGGAAAAATATTGCCCCCACCCCGCCTCCAGTTCTGAGGGAAGGCATTTCCTATTGGACCTTTTGCCTTGGAGAACTATTTGAAAAAAGATTTTGGGTTTCCAAAGGCTGAAAGGGGCTAATGGCTATTGCTACAGCTAATAACAATGGTTCAGCATCTCCGAACCATAATCAAAAAATTTGAGATTATTTTCTCACCATTTAAATAATCAAATATACAAATGTCAACACAACACTGATATAGGCTTACCAACTGAAGAGTGAGTTCTAAAAGAAAGAATATTGCAAAATCTTTAATAAAATGACCCCTTCTTTGTGACAGAATTTATTATAATAAGTTAAACATGTATTTATTTATTTATTTATTTATTTATTATAGATTTTTTATTATTTTTATTAAACAAAAACACGAGAAAAAAACATCTTTCATTATATCTTGTAGAAAGTGTGTCAATTGGTTACAGATACATTTCGTGCATTCTTCCACAATCATTACATATACTTCATTCAAACTGAGTTGTACATTTTAGAGTTTGTGTATTTTACTATCACAGTACCACAATTTTCATTTGATTACAATTACTTAAACATGTTTTTATCTAAAATCATTTATATTTGAAGACACAACTACCTACTGGCTTACTTTCGCAATCTCAATGAGTCTACCATAACTTTACATCTTTATGACATATTCTAAAAGAAAGTCAGTTGGTAGGATATCTAACATTCCCTCTCTTTTCCCCCCCATAACTCACAAATTAACGCTTCTGTCCAATTTGCTTTTGCTAGTACAACATACCTGTATATATCATTAAATATTATCCATTAACATTTCCTTATTATTATTGTAGTTAACTAAAAATTATTTACTATTTATCTCACCTTTCCTCTCCTCAGGCCCAAAAGAGATTTATCACCAGCTCTAAACAGAAATTTATTAATAGGATTTATAGGGTCTTTTCCTTAAGTCCCAGATTAAAATTTATATCCAGTTTATTTTACTAATTAAGGTTATCATTTCATTATTATTATCGTAGTTAATTACGTGTTAACAAAATAAACATTTAAAATCTAAGACAGATCTAAAAGATGTTAACATTTCTACTTAATAATCACCAAAAGTATCCATTAACATTTCCTTATTGTTATTATAGTTAAAAAAATGAATTGTTTGCTATTTATATCACATCTCCTCTCTTCTGACCCAGATTAATTATACCTTCATAACAAGATCTAAACAACAATTTGTTAATAAAATAATAAGTCTTTTCACCAGATCCCAATTTACAATTTATGGCCCGATCATTTATCCTAATTAAGGTTATCATTTCATTATTAATATCATAGTATATTATATGTTAACGAATAGGCATTCAATAATAATCTAAAACAGTCTACAAAATACTAAAATCCCTACTTATTAATCATCAAAAATTAGCTAACTTTTTATCATCAACTAGCATTATCAACTAGTGTCTTTCCAGTAGCAAAATGGTTTTATCTCTCTTGCCAGCTGTTGTGTCAATTCTCTTTTCAGCTCCTTTCCAGAGTTTTGAACTCTCCGCACTTTGTAGCTTAAAAGATCTCTCCTGTAGTTTCTCTGCCCTTGAATTGTTATTAACATAAGCTTAACTTTGGTTATCAAACTTATTTCTGGATACATTTGTCTTCTTAGCTCCATCCTTTTCGCTCTTTTTTTTTCTCCTGCATCTTGGGATTTGGGATAAAGTTCCAAATTGTCAAAGTCACTTTTCCAGCTTCCCTTCTTTCCACTTTTACTCACATTTACTCCATTAATGAGTTCATCTATTATTTTATCTTTATTTTCTGTATTTTCATTCTTTAATTTTTGGGGCTCCAACCCCATCATCTTTTGGTGTGATACCAAATATTCTATCCAATTTATTGTCAAATATCTCAAATTCTTCTACAATGTTTTGAAGTCCAACCAAGATGTTTTGAAATTCCTCATCTGAATATTGATCCATTTTTCCAAAAGAAACGGGATGTAAAGAAAAAGAAAAAGAGGAATCTGATAAGAGGAATCCTCCAGGATTAGGCAGCCTATAAATCATACCAATAAATAAATAAATAAATAAATAAATAAATAAATAAATAAATAAATAAATACTGCCACTCTAGCCTGTGATTTTTTTTTTGAAAAATATGTCTATAGTTTTTTTTAGATCTTAAGCACAAGTTCTTTTGTGGTTTTCAAAGTAGAAGGGTTCTTGTCTCTTTTTTTCCTTTTCCTTCTCTTGCCAAAATATTTTCAAAGAGCACCTGCAAAACACTGTTCCTGCCCTTGAGTCTTTATCAGGTTTTATAAACAAGTTCCAAACCCTTCCATTACAAAGTCAGTGAAGTCAAATAGGAATGAACAAAGGATACATTGTTTCAGAAAAAGACTTCAGACTCATGTTTCCGAATGGCAGATTCAACTTTTTTTTAATACTTTTCCTTAAGTATCTTTAATATAATTTTATAACAAATAGAAGGAGGAATTTGTTAGGATAAAAAAAGTTTTAGTTTAAGCCAAAAGAATTAAGGTAGTAAAAAATAGAGGAAAGAGATCAGTCCATTCACTTCAAGCGGAGAAGCAGGGAACATTGCAATCACTTCAATTCACAAAACATTGTTACAAGCAAGAGCAAAACACTTTCTAAGGCAGTCCAATAAGGATTAAATTCACTGCTTTATTCTTACTTAGAGGACTAATTTATCTTTTTTTTAAAGGGTTTCTTAGGGCAATCTTCTGAAAGTAGGGAAAAAAACCCTCACCAGATGGAACACTTTCACTTCTTCTTTTCCTTCCAGAGCCGTCTCTGTCTTTGTCAGCCTAGGGGCTGCCGGTTTGCCGCCGGTTGGAAGCACTTCCCTTGGGTCGATCAGGGACTTTGCGGTTTCTCTGCGACCAGCAAGGTTTTGTCTTCCCAGACACTGTCTCTTCGGGACGGTTTAGGTCCTACCGGACCATCCAGGGGCAAAAGTGTCATCGGCGGACTTGGGCTATCAAGTCCGCACGATGTAACGATGCGTTGTTGGCTCCTCCTCCCCTGGATGCTTTGTTGTTTTGTATTTATTGTCTTTCAGAGCAAGGCAAATCTTGGGACAAATCCTCTGAAATTAATTGGCACTCAGCTACTCCTTCCATCTCATTGATATCAAAGATACTTCTTAATCATTTATGCTGAATTCAACCATAAATCTCAATAACAAGGTTGATGAAAAAGAACTGGACCACAAGGATCCAAACCACTAGAACAGAGGACACTTAAGCCAATTTTCCTCTTCAATGGCAAAATGTGCTGTAATTTAATCCTAAATAAATCCACAGGGTATGGAACAGTCAGCAGTGTGAACATCTCCCAGGGCAGCAGGAGTGACAGCTTTGGGTCTTGCTCTGGTCCCAGCATCACACAGCTGCCCCATCCCAGGTGCTTAGCTTGGCCAGAGCCCCAGTCACTCAGCAGAGGGGATCTTAGCACTCTGCCTGCTGGGATGTTGGAACTTTGCACCACCATCCCACAGCAGAAAGTAGACTGAACAGAAGGCCACTTAATTCATCTTGTCACAGGCTTGGAGGGAATTAATTGGAATTGTTCCTGGAGAACAATAGGATTTATGATAAGCATCCCTAACATCCAACTACAAATTTGAAGAGTTCTCCTTCTAACTTCTCCTATAAGTCAACTGAATGTTGATGAGCACTGGGCCCAAGACAGAGCTTTGAAGAATCCCACTACATGCTTCTTTCCACATAGGTGTAGTTCCATTAAGGACTACACACTGTTTGGTCAGCCAATTTCAAATCCACCTAGTAGTGATACTATCTCTTCTACATTTTTGCATCTTACCAAGAAGTAAACTCTGTATTGTACCAGATTTTGTTTCTGTAACTTGGATATAGAAAAAGAAATGTGGATGGTAACACTCTGTCTGCCTCTATCTCTGAACAGAGGATTACATCCCAGCTCACTGTTATTCAAGAAAAAGACTGTGAGTCATCAAATAAGTGACTACAAAAGTTACTACAAAAGGAGAGTGGAAAGCAGTGTAGAGCACAAAACATAGAATAACAGGATTGGAAAGGACTTTGTGGGTCTTCTAGTCCAACCCTTGCTTGAGCAGGAGACCCTGTACCATTTCAGATAAATGGTTGTCCAATTTTTTTAATTGAAAAACTTCAGTGAAGGAGCAAACACAACTTCTGGAGGCAACCCATTCCACTGACTAATTGTTTTCACTGTTAGGAAATTTCTCCTAAATTCTAGGTTGGATCTCTCTTTAATAATCTTCTACTTGTTACTCCTTATCCTCCCTCAAGTGCTTTGGAGAATAGGTCCACCCCCGCTTCTCTGTGACAGCCCCTCAAGTACCCCTCTCTTCTCTTTGTTAAAAAGAGTTCCCACAACATTCATCAAATGGTTTTGCTTTCAGAGACCTTATCATCTTTTATGCTCTTCTCTAAACCTTTCTAGAGCCCCAACATCTTTTTCATATCATGGTAACCAGACCTCAATGCAGTATTCTAAGTGTGGTCTTATCAGTGCAATATATCATGATATTAACACTTCACATGGTCTTGATTTAGGACTGCATTGGCTTTTTTGGCAATAGGTAAAGGGTGTTCCACTAGACTACCTAAATCCCTCTCACAGTCACTATGATTGAGCCAGGTAGTATCTATTCTATACCTGTGCATTTGGGGTTTTTTTCACCTAAGTGTGAGACCTTACTTTTCCCACTACTGAATTGCACTTTATTGGATAAGGTCCAATTCTCAAATCAGTCAAGATCTTTCTGAATGTTGAGTCTATTTTCTAAAGTGTTGGCAATTCCCCCAGCTTGATGTCATCTGCAAATTCGATTAGTTCCCCTTCTATCTTCTCATCTAGATCATTTATGAAGATATTGAAGAGTACTGGGACCAGGACAGAACCTTGGGGTAACCAACTGCATACTTTCCTCCATGTAGATGTAGTTCCATTGAGGACTACCTGTTGAGTGAGGTTGATCAGCCAATTGTGAATCTATCTGGTCTTGATATTCTCTAGCCCACATTTTTCTATCTTACCAAGAAGTAGTTTTTGGTCTACTTTGTCAAATGTCTTAGAGAAATCTGAGTAAATCATTGTCACATTATGTCCACTTCTCTGACTCATACTGGATTAGTACAAAGTTGAAATAATGCAATGGTGTGATTTCTTACAGTTTTTGAAAATTGTAGGTTAAAAGAGTGCAGAAGTCCAGAATTCAATATAGAAAAAAAAATTGTGGCCATGGGGAAGAACTATTTTTTTTTAGTAAACTGGGCATTTGTTTTCTATTCTGTTGGAGGGGGATATGAAATATATTTCGTGGGGAACGAAACCTTCTGATAAAGATGGAACATGATTGGATGAAAAGAACCTTTGATCTGCTTCTGCCCTGTTGTACTTAAGCGTCATCTGAACATTAGCCACAAGAGGGAGAAAAAGACTAACTTGTTGAAGGTTGTAGAAGTTTGGGATAGAATAAATAAAGAATAAAGAATTGCAACTAAGATTTTGTGATATCGTGGAGGAGTTTGGAGAAAATATAAGGGGTAAGATGGTTCGAGCTTGGGAAGGTCCTAAGAGATAAGCTGGCCCATTTTGTGCACAGAATAGAGACCAAGTTTTGGATTGCCATTTTAAGAATTTTTTAATATATATTGAATGTTCCTGAGAAAATTGAGTGAACATTTTTAAAAGTTGTTTCCAACTATTGTAAAATTTTACAACCAGATTGTGATTTTTTTTATTGCCTAGAGGGTAAGCTTTAATTGCCCTGAACTGCTTTAATTGCCCTGAACCACAATTATAATTCTACTTTATTTTGTGAGTTACAAATAGTCAGAAATTGCCATTATTATTATTATTTTTGCAGTATTTTTAAATGTCTAATACTTTTAAATGTTTTGTGGATTTTTGTGTACTATCTTGTATTATCTTTTTTGTATGTATGTATGTATGTATGTATGTATGTATGTATGTATGTATTTATGTATGTATAATCTTTTTACACTAACAACAAGCTGACATTTTCTTTTTACTCTCAGCTGAGATACCATTTTTTTCTTTTAATCTGAAATTTTGTTTTACTTTGCAAATTTTATTCATCTGTTATTTGCAATACATGTGAGGATTGCAAACTATATCAAGAGGGCAAAATCAAGATTAGCTACAGGAGGGGGGGAGAAGAAAACTTGAACTCCTAGACACCCTATCCAGGGTCTACAATGAGACAAACTAGCATCACACCCCCTATATGTAAAATCTCTGCTTAGACCTAAAATAGTAATATTAAATGAATATGGTAGATTTGTAGCAATAAAAATGGACTTGAATAGAATAAAGATAATGTTAGTTGTAATTTATGTAACAAATTGAGACAAATCAAAATTTCTTAACTACCTTATAGACCAATTAACATCTTTTACTTATGAAAATCGGTGTCTGCTTTGTGATTGGAATGGGTAACTTTGCCAACTCTTGACAGAACTTCAAAGAAAAGAATAAACCCTTACAAATTAAACTACCACAATCTTTGAGCTGATGGACTACTCAACATTGGCTGACTCTTGAAAGCACAATAATGGATTTCCAAGAGACTATACCTTTTTTCCAGAAATATATAAATCTTTTCCAAGTACCCTGTTTCCCCAAAAATAAGCCCTCCCCGAAAATATTACAACACAGCAGGAGCCATGAAGTAACCACACTCACCGCCTCCTGCACCCCAAAAATAATAAGACCTCCCCGAAAATAAGGCCAAGGGCTTTTGGGGGAGGGGGTCAAAAGAAAATAATAAGACCCTGTCTTGTACAGTATAGATATAATATGGATCTCCAAGAACTTTGGTAATAAAATTTCAGAAGTGGATATCTTGCCCCAAAGTTTTTCAGATCATAATCCAGTTCTTCTGATGCTGAGAAGAAGGAACTCACAGTTCAGATAAAGACTGAATTAGATTATTTTGCAGAAAGAGGTTTTAAAAGATGAGCAAAATGAAGATTTTACAAATAATTTGGATAAAGGCAGAGACTTAATGACTGTTTGGGAAACAAGCAAAGCCATTGTGAGAGGTTATCCACTAAATACAATCGTTTAGAAAAGAAGAAAACTCAAGAAAAGGTACAAAATATATTGATTGAACTTAAAAAGAAAAATCTGACTTACAGAGGACACCAACAGACTCTAAAATTTTACACCAAATTAAATTATTAAGCCAACATTTAATTATGTGAAACAAAAAACATTTTGTGTTTGCAAATAAGGAAAATGGCTAGCATATAGATTGAGTAAAGACAAAGAAACAACAATGGTTGGCAAAATCCAGAAGAGCAAGACAATATTAACAGATAACGACTCTATTAAAAATTCATTCTATAATTTCTAATCAAATTTGTACAAGAAAAAGGATGAAAAAAGTAAATGAATATTTTTTAAAACAACTACTGAAGCTTTTATAGGTGCAAAAACAACTTATGATGAATCACAAAATTACTTTTGAAATATCAGTTCTTTAAATACCATTAAAAATATGAAAACAGGTAAGGGCCGAGGCCCATATAGGTTTTCAAGACAGAATTAAAAATGTTTTGAAAACCAACTGCTACAACCATTGAAAGAGATAAAATGCTGCAATTATGGAAGGATGCTAATATTACCGTGGTTCTAAAGGAGGATCAAGTTGCTGCATTGATGAAGAACTATAGACTAATTTTCTTATTAAATAATTATTATAAACTTTTTAAGGCAATATTTGGGGAGAGACTGAAGAAAAATTTGCAGAACTTTATAAACAAGTACCAATCTGGATTTTACCAAAAAGACAAATGAGGAACTGAGGAAAGACAACATTAGAATAGTCTTAAATATTATTGAATATTTACAATATTTTAATGAAAGCCAGGCAGCCTTAATAGTCTTAACTGCAGAAAAAGCTTTTGACAATGTAAATTGGGCTTTCCTCTTTAGACCTTTGGAGGAAATGGACTTTGAGCAGTTTATTCAAGGAATTAGTTTGATTTACATATCCCAACAGAAACATATCATTGTTAATGTGAATTAACAATGTGAATTGCTCCTAGAAGTTTTGAATAGGGACTTCAGATATGATGAAAAAATAACTGGTATGAAAATAAAGAAAGAGACTTATAAGTTAAGAGCTTTTGCCAGTGATGTAGCTGTATTATTATTTTTTTGCAAGATCCCCAAAAGAGTTTGGAACATTTGATGAACAAATTGAATGACTTTGGGCTGAGCACTGACTGGTTTTAAAATAAATACACAGAAAACAAAAAATAGGTTTAATGTGGAAAAGAAGGAATCTTTCACTGATACTGTCAATTCTAAATTCTTTCAAAATAATTATGTTCCCATTTGGAACGATAATAACAAAGATATACTAAGATGGGGTAAATTGCAACAATCTCTGTTAAACAGGATCTCTGTGATGAAGATGAATGTCCTACCAAAGATGTTATTTTTATTTCAGATCTTGTCAATATTGTGACTGAGGCTCTATTTTAAGCAAACATTTCCAAATTTATTTGGCAAGGAGGGTGGGGGACAAGAATTATATATGAATTGTTGCAAGATGCCAAGGAAGAGGTGGTCTGGATTTTCCAGATTTAAAACTCTATTTTGAGGCATGCTGTCCAGTGAAACGAATGGGTGACCCTAAAGCAGAAGTCTCCAAACCTGGGAAATTCAAGACTTGTGAACTTCAACTCCCAGAATTCCTCAGCCAGCCAGAAAAATGCTATTTTGGGATATAGTTGTTAAATTACTTGAAGCCCACCACTGGAGGGGCAAGAAGGGGGGATGACCAGAGCGGAGGAGGAGAGAGACTACATCATGTACAGCAGGGACAGCAGCTGAGCTCTGATTAGTTGGCAATTCTCTATGCTCAGCAGTTGGTCCAAAACCTTTGTGCTGATTGGCTGATAATTCCCTATACGATAATTCATCATAGTGTCCCAGTTTCCCACAAAAGCTGAAATGGTCAAAATATCTATAACAGGACTTCCGGTCTGGCGTCACGCCGGAACGAGCTGCTGACAGATCCTCTGTTCGGTTCGCCCGGTCTTTGCACGAGCGTGGCCATAATAGGCAAGGTCCCTTCGAGGTGTGAAGACCTGTGGAGAGGGGAAGCCTCTGGGCAGTGGAGGGTGAAAGGCGATCTCCCCCCACGAAGCAAGAGGCTCCCTCAGAGTTCGTGCAAAAGAGGTCGGCTGATTAATGGCCGACCAGAAGACGTGACTGCCAGCCTCTAATAAGGAAGGGAGAGACAGCAGCAGGGAACATAGCGGATCGAATGACGGTAATTACAAGAGCTGATTTAAAAGCCTAAATCTAAAAGATAAACAACTTAACTGCAATAAATACAGATACGTGTGTGGGCGCATTTATCTGCAGCGGCTAGTAAAGACAAACAGGAAATTTTTGAGAGAGCTGATTGACGGAGTAGATAGAGGAAGACTGAGGCTTTGGACTATTTAAATTTGAGGACTAACGGAGGACGAGACGGAGGAGAGAAAGACAGTCAGCTGGATCTGCCTGCCTGGGAAAAAGGGAAAAAGCTTAAGCACAAGGGTTTGAACCAACTCTAAATTACTAAGTACGCGGTGTCATATTACAGCCAGAGACAGCAGAAGGATAACATTACACTGACAACAGGAAGAGCGTGATGGGTGAGTTCTAAACACTTCCTGGCCTCTCCTGCACCCTGTCGTATCACGCTGAAACGTTTCTTTTCCTGACTAGTAGACGTCTCCCAGGCTCTATAGAATTAACTGAGCCTATATTTCACAGCTCTGCTCCAGCTTAATTACCTTGTATGTACCCCGGGCTCTGTATAATTACTCAAATAGCATTCAGAAGGTACTAGACTTACACCTTAAAGGGGAAGAGCTGAATCAAAGCAAATGGCAACAAAAACAGTAACTTTAATTAAAGGGAGTAAAAAGCAAACTCCCCTATCTACCCCGGTGAGGGAAAAGTCCCCTGAGGGCAGGCAAACGGGAGATAAGGCAGCCCCAACCCTACAAGACCAGGTGGTAACAATGGACTCCCTACAAGAGGCAATATTGAAGATGGGTGAAAGTGTCACTAAAGGCCTGGAGGGAGTAAAGAATGAAATGCATGAAGTAAGAAACAATATGGGAAAAATTGAGGAACGTATAGGAGTAATACAAACAGCGCTGCTGAAAAATGAGCAGGAAATTCAAAATGTTAAGGGGAGAACGGAAATAGCGGAAAAAAGGATAGACAAAGTGGAGGACAATCTGGAATCTATAAACTCAAGCCTGGAGGAGGCCATCCTCCAGCTAGAATTAGAGCGATCAGCATATTATTTAAGACTACAAAATGTGGAGGAAGCAAAAGATGAAAACCTCCGGGAGCTGATTGGAGAAATCCTGAGATTAGTCCTCGACAGGCCGAAAAAAGAGGTTATTAACGAACTGGACGAAGCCTATAGGGTCAATACAGGCTTCGCGAGACGCCACCGGCTTCCGAGGGAGATCCATGTGAGGGTGTTGAGAAGGCAGCTGAGAGAGGACATTCTAAGTACAATAAGAGGGGACTCTCTAACATACAAGGGTAAAGAAATTCTCATCTTAAAACAGACTCCACGGAGAGTCAGAGAGAAGAGAAGGAAATACAACTTCCTCTCCACACGTTTAAACAGAGACAGAATCCAGTTCAGATGGCTCCTTCCAGAAGGAATGTTGATAACATGGAGGGAAAAGAAATACCGGATAGATACCTTGGCGAAAGCTCAAGAATTCCAGGAACTTTTACTAGCAGACGATGAGAGGTTTAATAAAGAAGGACTTTTAAGACAGGAGGACACTATAATTGAAACTCAACCAGAGGGGCGGGGGCCGGGAGAGGCCAGAGAACGAGAGAGATATGGCAGAGAAGATTCGAGAGCAAGGTCACCCATCGAGACACGATCTAAAGGCGCCCTCAAAGCGAATAACGTGTAATGGAATTGAAGAATGGGAAACGAATGTACTATCAGCAAATGTAAATGGTCTTAACATAACTTCCAAAAGAAAACGTGTACTGTTGGATCTAGTGAAACAAAAGTTAGATGTAATCTGTCTTCAGGAAACCCACATTAAAGAAAAGTACAATAACCTGTTGGTCTGTCCAAAACTAGGTAAAACATTCTGCTCGTCAGCACAAACCAGAAAAAGAGGAATTGTGATGTATATAAAAGAATGGTTGAACCCCAAATTAATACATGCAGACAAAGAAGGTAGGGTATTAATGGTGGAGATAATTAATGGTGGGAAAAAAATTTTACTAGTTGGAATCTATGCCCCAAATCAAAAACAAGAGAGATTTTATATTAATCTATATAAGAGGATAAATGAAATAGAGTGGCAAAATATATGTATTCTAGGGGATTTCAACGCTATAGCAGACGGTAAGATGGACTATAAGGGTACACACAAGAAAAGCACAAGAAGGAAACTACCGTCTGCCTATGTAAATATGGTGAAGGAATTAGATCTTTATGATGTCTGGCGAACAATGAATGACAAGATGCAACAGTACACGTTTTACTCCCATCCACATAATTCATGGTCCCGTATCGACATGGTTTGGTCAAACTCGGAGCTACTCATGGATACTGTAAATATTGAAATAACAACCAACAAGTGGGCCGACCATCACCCAGTCTTATGGCAATGGAAAGGGAAGGCAAGGATAAAAGCTAGGTGGACATTAAACCAGAACATACTACAAGAGAAACAATTTGTACAACAAATAGAAAAGGAATTGGGCTACTTCTTTAAAGAAAACTGTAAAGAGCAGACCTCAATACAAAATGTTTGGGACACGATGGAGGCAGTTGTGAGGGGAACATCTATAGCCTATATAATAAGAAGAAACAAAGTGCACAGGGAAAAACTTAATACACTGAACAAAGAATTAAGAGAGACGGAACTGCTGACCCAGAAAGAGCCAGAAAACAGTAGACACAGGGAAAAAGGAGAGTTAATTAAACACCAAATAAATTTGATCTCTCAAGAGGAAATAGCACAAAACATTAAGAGAATGAAGCAGAATTATTTTGAACATGCAAATAAAACTGGGAGATGGTTGGCCCACAAAATAAGAAAGGAGAAGGTCAAAAGAATTATTAAACAATTGTGTGACGAGGAGGGGAATTTGAAACAAGAAATAGGAGAAAAGAAAAAGATAGTACAGAACTATTATAGGAAACTATATAAACAAGATGAAATTAATGAACAAGACATTAGAAAATACCTTATAAAGCAGAAGCTTCCAGTCTTGTCAGAGGAGATGAGAGAGATGCTCGATAAAGAAATCACACAAGAAGAACTGAAAAAGGCCATTCAAAAACAAAAAAACAATAAAACACCTGGGCCGGATGGGCTTCCGTCGGAAATATATAAAAAACTTCAAAATACCATAGAAGACAAATTATTAGAACTATGTAATGAGGCACTACAAAATGGTAGGGTCCCAAAATCATGGGGGGAAGCTTACATCACCCTAATACCAAAGGAAGAGGCGGACAGTAGCAAGGTCCAAAATTATAGACCCATATCCCTGTTAAATGCAGATTACAAAATTTTTGTATCAATATTGGCGGAAAGACTAAAAATAATATTAAATCAAAGTATCCATTCGGATCAAAACGGCTTTCTCCCAAAAAGACATATTAGAAACAATACAAGAATAATAATTGATACCCTGGAATTCTATCAAACAAGATCCGAGAAACAACTCGCATTAATCTTTGTCGATGCCCAGAAAGCCTTTGATAACCTAGATTGGAACTTTCTAATCACTCAACTAAAAATGATGAAATTTGGCGACAAATTCATTAAGATTATAGAATCTATATATTCACGGCAATCTGCAAATATCATAGTCAACGGGGAACTAACGGAGAGGATACAAATTGGAAAGGGTGTTAGACAAGGGTGCCCGCTCTCCCCACTACTATTTATTATGTCACTAGAGGTCCTTTTAAATCGGATAAGATCAAATCAAGAAATTAGGGGCTTGACCATAAAAAAAGAACAATATAAAGTACAGGCCTTCGCGGATGACATGGTCTTTATCGTGGAAGATCCCTTACTTTCAGGACCGAATTTGATGAAGGACATTGAGAACTTTGGGTGTGTGGCCGGTTTAAAAATAAACAAGGAAAAAACAAAAATGATTATAAAAAATTTCCCCAAAAACCAGATTGGAGAACTAGAGAAAACAATGGAATTAAAGGTAACTAAAAAAATTAAGTATTTAGGGATCTGGCTGTCTGCGAAATGCTCTTCCATAAAAGAAGACAACTATGATAAGTTGTTACAGAATACTCAAAAGGACTTAAAAACCTGGTCAAAACTACAACTATCACTGATGGGAAGAGTCGCAGTAATTAAAATGAATGTTTTGCCAAAAATCCTCTACCTATTTCAAATGGCACCGGTCAAGCTAGGGGAAAAATTTTATAATGATTTGGACAAAATGATTCGAAACTTTATATGGAATGGTAAAAAGCCCAGAATAAAATATATGCACCTGCAGGATAAAAGAACTCAAGGGGGAATGGGCTTACCGGAATGGAAACCATATCATCAAGCAGCAACAACTATGTGGATAAAAGAATGGGTAATGTTAGCTAATAAAAGAATCTTAACAATAGAGGGCCACGACCTGCAATACGGGTGGCACAACTACTTATGGTGCGAGGGAAATAAAATCCACAATTATTTTAGTAGTCACCATTTAAGGGGGGTATTGATTAAGGACTGGCTCGAAATTAGAAGGAGATACTACACGCAACTACCTAAATGGATATCTCCGACGGAAGCCCTGATATACCCGAATTTGATAAATTTGGATAAAATTGTTACCTACCAACAGTTGCTAGACGACCAAAACAAACTAAACCCCAGGGAAAATTTGGCTGATAAGGGAATAAACATCGATTGGTGGCCATATCTTCAAATTCAAAACAAACACAAATTCGATCTAGCACAACCCGGCTTCCAGAACAAGAACCAGGAATTAGATAAAATTTTAATTGGACCAGATGAGAAATTAATTTCAAAAATATACAACTGCTTACTGATTCGAAAAACGGAAGCAGAAAGAGTAAAAGAAGTCATGGTAACCTGGGCCCAAAACATCGGCCACACAATAGACCTAGACGACTGGGAAAGAGTCTGGGAATGGAACCTAAAATTGACAAAATCGACGGCCTATAAAGAAAATATATATAAAATGTTCTACCGCTGGCATCTCCCACCGACAAGACTGGCGAAAATGTCTTCAAAAGTTTCGGCCATATGCTGGAAATGTAAAACAGTGCTGGGCACGTACTACCATATGTGGTGGACGTGTCCGGTAGCCAAAGCATATTGGAAGCAAATACTAGGATGGCTGAATGGAATCTTGTCAATTAAACTATGTCTTAAGCCGGAAACTTTCTTATTAGGGATAATAGATCAAAAAATTTGCAAATCTAACCAATACCTCCTAGTCCATATTCTGACAGCGTCAAGGATTGTTTACGCACAGTGCTGGAAGAGTGAAAATGCTCCCACCAACACTATGGTGATGAATAAAATTTTAGAACTAGCAGAAATGAACAGATTGACGATGCGAATTAATGACAAAGAAGATACAGACTTTTATACAGTCTGGGAGAAGCTGTACAAATGGCTTGATGAGTCAGTGAAGACTTAGACACAAAAAGAGATAGCTGACTAACCTAATACGATTAAACCAATAACTCAAATGAACAATATACAACAACTGAGAGATAAGCGAAAGGAGAAATGTATTAGGGGTGAGAACCCACCGTCGAGCAATTTTGTTACACTACAATGTTGGGAAAACTTTAAAAAGCTGATAGGAAATCCGCTATAATTACCTGCATGAAATTAGCGATTAAACTTCATTTTAGATGAGGCGAGAGGATTTATAATCCTTGCCTCTTTAAGCAAGGAAAGGAAAAGAGAACCAGGTTGTCCTCAGCAGAGGAAAATATGCAAATGTAACAAAGGTTAGAAGGGAGGGAAGGAGGACAGTAGGGAAGTCAGGATGGAGAGGAGAAAGGAGAGGAATAGGAAAGGCAGAAGAAGGGGGGAAGGATAAAGAGGAGGAAGAGAAAGAAGAGAAGGGAAAGAAGGTGGGAAGAAAGGAGAGAAGAAAGAGAAGAAACTGGGGGAGGAAGGAGGGAGGGAAGAAGAGAGGGTAGTAAAGAGGGAAAGAGGGAGGGAAAGAAAGAGAGAAGGAGTGTTGAAAGGAAGGAAGGAAGGAAGGAAGGAGGGAGGAAAGGAGGGAGATTAAGAGAAAAGAAAGGAGGAGGGAAAGAGGAAGGGAGGGAGGGAAGGTATGTGAGAAGGAGGGGGGATCGAGGGAGGGAAAGGAGGGGGAAGGAAAGGAGGAAAGGAGAAAAGAAAGGAGGGAAGGCAGGGGAGAAGGAAGTAAGGGGGGAGGGAAGAAAAGGGTATGGAAAAGAAGAAATGAGGGAAGAGAAGAGGGAGGGAAGGAATAAGATACCTAACCTTTGATGTCTATAATGATTTGATAGTATGGGAATATTTTGAAATGTAGTTGTATTGTTTTTTACAAGTTATGGATGTTGTATTTTCTTTTTACCAATAAAATCTTTTTTAAAAATTAAAAAAAAATATCTATAACAGCATTTAAAAAGGGGAGAAATCTCATATTCTAAACTGAGAGCTTTAATTTACTTAATAAGGGAAAGCCAAGTCTGATTTGTCAATCTCAAGCAGAGGCAGGATTTTGAAAAGTCAGGTTGAGCTGAAACCTGTTGTATGCCATCCAGACCATCACAAGCTCCAGGCACTGGGATAAGATGTTAATGGCATCACTTAATTTGCAAGGGGCAGAGACATACAACTGGATATCACCAGAATAGTTATACCTCATGTCATGACAATGAATGAGCTCATCCGCCATATTCATGTAGATGTTGAAAAGGAAATGAACACAGTTTGAGTGGGATGCTTTTGTTGTATTCTGTTCCTTCAGCCTTTGATCTGTGTGGGGAAGTGCAGATGTGGCCCATGTGTTTTACAAAGTGGTTAGGAAGAACTGCAGAAGTGTCTACAGATGTCACCACAATGATATGAACGAAGTTCCCCCTGATTTCTATGTAACTCATAAAACAAACAGCAGATGTTCGATCACACCATCGTCACCTCCATCTTGAGTGGTTGGCTTTGATTGCACCATTGCAGGTTTTTGTTTTACTTTTTAAAACTATAGGCACTCTTGAAGTCTCATGTTTTCTGTTTTCTTTTCCCCTTTCTTCTTTGGTCCTCCAATCTTTTCTAGATTGTTAACAGAATAACAAAATAACAGAGCTGGAAGGCACTTTGGAGGTCTTCCAATTTAACCCGCTACTCAAGCAGGAGACCCTATACCATTTCAGACAAATGGTTGTCCAAACTCTACTTGAAGACCTTTAGTGAGCACCCACAACTTCTGAAGGCAAGTCGTTCCATTGGCTAATTGTTCTCACTGTCAGGAAATTTCTCCTTATTTCTAGGTTGGATATCTCCATGACACATGTCCATCCATTGCTTCTTATTCTACCTTCTGGTGCTTTGGAAATAGGTTTACTCTGTCTTCTTCATGGCAGACTATCAAATTTTGGAATGCTGCTATCATGTCACCCCTAGTTCCTCTTTTCACTAGACTGGGCATACTCAATTCCTGCAAACATTCTTTATATTTTTTTAGCCTCCAACCTCCTAATCATCTTTGTTGCTATTCTCTGCACTCATTTCGCATCTTTTTTGCACCATGGCGATCAGAATTAGATGCAGTATTCCAAGTGTGAGTCCCACTAGTGCAATATAAAATGGTATTATCATTTTGTGTGATCTAGGTGGCGCAGTGGAGAGCCGAGGTGGCGCAGTGGTTAGAGTGCAGTACTGCAGCCACTTCAGCTGACTGTTAGCTGCAGTTCGGCGGTTCAAATCTCACCGGCTCAGGGTTGACTCAGCCTTCCATCCTTCCGAGGTGGGTAAAATGAGGACCCAGACTGTGGGGGCAATATGCTGACTCTGTAAACCGCTTAGAGAGGGCTGAAAGCCCTATGAAGCGGTATATAAGTCTAACTGCTATTGCTATTGATATTGCTATCCCTCTGTTGATGCAGTCCAGGACTGCATTGACTTTTTTGGCAATTGCAGCACATCATTGGCTCATAGGGTACTTAATTGGTTGTCTAGTAGGACACCAAGATCTCTCTCACAGATACTGCTGTTGAGCCACATATCGCCTATTCCATACCTGTGCATTTGGTTTTTCCTACATAAGTGCAGGACGTTAGTTTTATCACCAGTGAATTGCATTTTATTGAATAGGGCCCAATGCTCATGTCCGTCAAGATCTTTCTGAATGTTCAGTCTGTCTTCCAAGGTATTAGCAATTGCCCCCAGATTAGCATCATCTGCAAATTTGATGAACTCCACTTCTATCCCCTCACCTAGATTGTTTATGAAGAAGTTGAAGAGCACTGGGCACAAGACAGAATTTTGAGGTACCCACTGGTTCTTTCCATGTAGATATAGTTCCATTAAGGATGGATTTAGGTTTAGTGTGATTTGTCAGTCAGTTACAAATCCACCTGGTGATGATGCTGTCTATCTCATATTATTTTATCTTACCAAGAAGTTGATTGTGGTCTACTTTATCAAATGCCATGTATACTATGTCCACTAATTTAGTCACTTTGTCAAAGAATGCAATAAGGTTGGCTGGCATGATCTGGTTTTAACAAACCCATGCTGGCTTCTAGTGTTTGCCTTATTCATTGCTAAGTGCTCACAAATCAGCTGTTTGGTTATCTTTTTCAGTATTTTCCCATGAATAGATATCAGTCTAATTGGCCTATAGTTTCCTGGATTCCCACTTCTTCTTTTGGAAAATTGGAACTGAGCCTTATCTTTTCTGTCTCTGTTCTTGTAGAACTGAGCTATTTGCTGATATTCTCTTCTAATTATGTACCCCCTTTCCCCCTTTTTTATACTTGTCCTTTTTGTCACTCAGTTTGTCCTTCAGTTTGCAATAAACTAAGCAATTGTGCAACTGTATTGTGTGTTTCAACAACTCAGGAAGACCTTTTGGTGGCTGCACCTACCTCTGGAATTCCCTTCCCAAGAATTTTTCATCAGTAATAATTTGGAAGTCAATGAGGGAGATCTTGCTTCGGGGCATAATTATTTGCAGAGCCTGGGAGTTTCTGCTGCAAAACCAGAGCCTTTTGTCAGGAAACCGTCCTTCTTCTCTTGAAAGGTGAGACTCTTTCCACAGTAACTTTCCTTTGAATCATGTTTGGCTGCCTGTTCTCTCTCTTTTGCAAGAAAAGCTTTCTCCACCCCATGAGTTCCAAGCAGCTTTGCAAAGCCCTGAGAGACTTCAGCAGCTAATTAAAACTTTGAAGTTCAGATCCAAGTGAGGGAAAATGAATGTGAAACATTAAGAGTATATTCAGTAGAGTGAGCATGTTCCTTAGTAAGCAAACAATTCAACTGAGCAAAAAACTGGTACAGAAAACTCTTGGGAAGCAATTTGAACTGACAGTGTGTGGAGCCTGATGGATCTCTCACAGCATCTGGAAATGTGCTCCATTAGAAACTGGCTTTAAACTGAAGAACAACTCCATCTCACCTAGGATAAGCTAGGAGGTGTGGCATGATGGCAGCCAAGCAAGAGCACACAAATAGCTTCTTGGAACCTCTGTCTTTAAGAGAATTAGAATTCTATTCAGTATGGAAGAAAAATCTAGGCAATATTAGATTCCAGATTCCTAGCACATTTTGTAGATTTTGTAAATTTCATTTGGCAACACTTGGAACTTATGTCACAGCCAGAATGACAGATTCCCCAAAGGCTATTTATGGCTCAGTTTCGAAGTTATGGCCACTGCAGTGCCCCTGCAATTGTTCATCCATACAAACAACTTTAGGCATACTTCAGTATCTTCCCACTACCTCCCCCACCCATCCCGCCAGCTTCCTGCAGACCTTTGGTTCCCAACTGGGCCACTCAGCTACCCAAAGGAGCCTAAACCCAGGCAACAGAAAGTACCATTTTACAGGACCTTTACAGCTTGGAAGCCAAGTTCTGTTTTCCATCCAGCCACCCAGAGACTTTCAGGAACATGCCTGCTCCTCAGCCAGCTCCTCAGTGCAGAAACACCCAGCTTTTTGCAGAGAGGCGCCTGGCCGATGCAAAGCAGGACAAAGCTGAGCTTTCCTCCAGCCTGTAGGAGCTCAGCCAGCTGAGCCCAAGGGAGGGATCAAACGCATCATCAGTTTCGAGTCCCTTCACACCTGCAAGAAATCTAAGTCCAGCTGTCCTTGAATTCCACTGACTCTTACCTATTGCCTATTTGCTTTGACTGTTACTAGTTTGGACTCTTGTAGAGAGCAAAAGCTTGCCATAAAGTTTTATATTCATTTGAACTGCCTCGACTTCCTGATTCTCCAAAGCTTGACACTGCCTTGTGGCAGCCATGTGCTATTCTGCAGGCAACTGCAATTCTTTTCTTTGAATATACTTTTTTAATTTTCCATTTTCATAACATATAATCACATGTATACTATTACATAGCCAATATCCTATTGTATTAAGTAGTAATTACATCAGTTCCTCTTGTCATCAACGTCCAGAAAGATAAAAACCCATTATTAGCTCTTCTGCTCTCCATACACCTCTTTCTTCAACCTCTCTCCTACCTCCTTTCTTCCCTCCATCATCCTTTTCTACTCTACTTCCCCTTCCTTTCTCCTTCTCCTCACTCTTCATTCCACTCCTCCTTATCCTCCTCATCTTCCCCCCTTACCCTCTCTCCTATCCCTCTCTTCCTAACTTTCTTCTCTCCTCTGTTTCCCACTCTTCCTCTCATTGATGTATTTCAGCTTCTGAGCAAACTCCATTCTATGTTGATGGTATTTATGCTTCCATATCAATATACTTAACATATCTTAATTTTAAAGAAAAAATAAGAGAAAACAGTATACATGTATAATCATATTACATTAAGATCTAACACCCCTCGTCAAGCCTAATATACATCCCTCCCTCCCCCCCTCCCCCCCAACCCCCTCCAGCCTTCCCCCCCCCCTGACTTCCCAGCACCCATACACGGTATAAATCTTTAACAAAAACAGTCTAAAATATATTTGAAAAAAGAATAGAAAATTGATAACATCTTTACATTGAACTTAGCTCCTCCTTGCTAGGCTAACTTAAAACAATTTATATCATTCCTGATCTTAATCATAAGCTATCTGGAATTTCTTAGTCCCATATTTATTTTGTATATAATCGATCCATTTTTCCAGTCTCGTTTATATCTCTTGTTTGAATGGTCCTTAAGATATGCAGATATTTTAGCCATCTTGGCTAAATTTGTGACTGTCAGCCTCTGCTTTGCTACTGCTTCAACTGCCATTGAAACAGTTGGGCATGGTATTTGGGAGGGGAATCATTGATGTGCTGGAGGAAGTTTCTAGACGCTGAACTAACCACCTTACTGCGCATGTGGAGGAGGGGTGTTTCCCGCCAAGGCCAACGGTCCAGCATTCCATTCTGGAGATGCCTTTCGAAGTTATCTCACACCTGACATTTGTGGGAAATATGATTGGACTGTGCACAGGGATGCCAAGGGGAGGGGAATGAATTATACATTGTATTATTAGCTTTCGCGCCTAATTAACCAGACTCAGCTTAGCTTTGCAACTGTTCATTTATAATTAGTAAAAGTACACTTGATTTCAATTCAAGTGGAGTCCAGTGGCTTTCTTTCCTGATTACTGAATAAAGTGATGCTGACAATAAGCTGAGTCTGCTTTTTCACCCATCCCGGAGCTAAAACCTACCGAGTGGGGTGCCCTCACAAGAAGAAAAGAAATGTCTTTGCATGTAAATGACCAGGAGGAAGAGGAGGGGGCAATGGCGGGACCATCTTTAATCGAAAGGCTGGCTGAACTAAGAGTGGAAGAACCTGCCGTTCGTCCCAGATGGACTTTGGGTATGGGACAAAAAGAGGAGCCTGAGGAATTGGATGCTGGAGTCACGAGAAGGAGACCAAAGAAAAAATCAGCTGATTGTGGTGACTCTGGGGAAGAGGATTACAAGCTTTCCCACGCCATGAGACTTCTCGAAGAAGCATGGACTGAACGCAGAAGCCGTGAGAGAGCAGTGGAAAGGGAGCTGACTGAGGAACTTGAGCAAAGGTACTCGATGCATAGTTTAAGGGAGGGTGAAGGAGCCGAGGGGGGTTGTGCGCAAGAAAACCCAGAAGCAGCCTCCCCCCCCCTCCAGCTAGAGCTGCTCAAAGAGCGGGGGGGCAGGCGACGCCAAATGGCAAAAGTCCCTCCCTTAACTGTAAAATATGATGGAGACCCTAAAAGTCTTGGCCTTTTTATAATTCAGGTCTGGAATTATATGGAAATCTATGGACCTGATTTAGAGACAGATGAAATGAAAATGAGGATGGTGTTGATATCCTTAGAGAAGAAGGCAGCCGAATGGATGGTCGGCCTACACAAATGCAATTCCCCTCTCCTGAGGAATTTTAATGACTTTATGGCAGCCATGAGAATGCGGTTTTACATGACCATCTTTACAAGGGCGTTATCGTATATTTAGATGATTTCCTTATTTACACGGAAACACGTGAGGAGCACGTGAAACTGGTTCGTACTGTGCTGAAGAAACTTCGGGCAGCTGAGCTTTATGCCAAATTGTCCAAGTGTGAATTCCATCAGGAGAAGGTTGACTACCTGGGCTATCGTATCTCCCATGAGAGTGTTGAGATGGACCCCGCTAAGGTGAAAGCGGTCACCGAGTGGGAGGCCCCTCGTACACGCAGGCAATTGCAAATATTTTTGGTTTTGCTAATTTCTATCGCCAGTTCATCCCCTCTTTTGCTAAGATAGCTCTTCCCATAACTAACCTTCTGAAGTCCAAAGGTGGGGCGAAACCCAAGCCTAGCAAGCCGCTGGATTGGACCATGGAATGTCAAGCTGCATTCGAGAAGTTAAAGCGGCTTTTTGCAGAGGAACCGGTCCTCAAACACCCGGACATGGACGGACCTTTTGTAGCTCACCCAGTCGCCCTTGGAAGGAGGTCTCTATGGATTTCATTGTCGAACTCAGGGACACACTGTTATCTTGGTTGTTACTGACTTGTTCTCCAAGCAGGTCCATTTCATCCCTTGCTCCAAGATTCCTTCTCCTAATGCTCTTGTTAAGATGTTCATCTCCCACATTTACCGCTTACATGGGGTGCCCGACCACATCATTTCGGATAGAGGCATGCAATTCACCTCCGTTTTCTGGAAGGAATTTCTGAAGCGGATTGGCTCCGCCCAGGGATTAAGCTCTGCCCACCACCCTCAGACTAATGGGGCTTGTGAGAGGACTAATTCTGTACTGGAACAATATTTACGTTGTTTCATCAACTACCAGCAAGATGATTAGGTGGATTTGTTGCCGCATGCAGAGGTGGCTTACAATAATTCTGTGCATAGCCACACTGGGTTCACCCCATTCCGTGTAGTGTTTGGCCAGGATTTTGTACCCATTCCTGAGGTTCCTCGTGAGCAGCCCCAAGTGTCGTCACTGTCCGAGTGGATTTCTTTCTTCTCTCTTCTCTCTCTCTTCCTCTCCCCTTTTCCCCTTTCATGTCTTGTTGTTCATCTGTTTGTGTTTTTTTTCGTTTCTGCAGGTCTGACCACCCTTTTCTGGAGGAGGGCCGGATGTCAGCCTCTGCTTTGCTACTGCTTCGGCTGCCATTGAAACAGGGGGGGCATGGTATTTGGGAGGGGAATCATTGATGTGCTGGAGGAAGTTTCTAGACGCTGAACTGACCACCTTACTGCGCATGTGGAGGAGGGGTGTTTCCCGCCAAGGCCAACGGTCCAGCATTCCATCCTGGTGATGCCTTTCAAAGTTATCTCACACCTGACATTTGTGGGAAATATGATTGGACTGTGCACAGGGATGCCAAGGGGAGGGGAATGAATTATACATTATATTATTAGCTTTCACGCCTAATTAACCAGACTCAGCTTAGCTTTGCAACTGTTCATTTATAATTAGTAAAAGTACACTTGATTTCAATACAAATGGAGTCCAGTGGTTTTCTTTCCTGATTACTGAATGAAGTGATGCTGACAGTGACTTTCAATGTCCATTCTTGAATTGTAGACAAATCTTCCTTCTTCCAGTATTGCGCCACCAACAATCTAGCTGCAGTTATTAAGTGCAAAATCAAATTAGTCTCTACAGCTGTACAATCAGTAATTATACCTAACAAAAATAACTGAGGGGTAAACTTTATCCTTTTTTTAAGAACATTTTGCATAATCCACCATATTTTTATCCAAAATGCCTTAACCTTTTTGCAAGTCCACCGTATATGAAAATATGTAGCGTCAAGAGAATCACATCTCCAGCATTTGGGTTGTAAGTTCGGATACATAGAAGCCAACTTTTTAGGATCTAAATGCCGTCTATAAAACATCTTATAAAAGTGGGAGACTTCTGGGGGCGGAGGCTGTCGCCGAAGAGGGCTCAACGGAGCTCCTCTCAGAGATCTGGTCTGTATATCTAAATAAGATCATAGATATCACCCCTTTTTGGCTAGAAAGGGGCAGGGAGTAGCTCTGTGGCTAGGGTCTATTCGTAATCCACAGCCTTTTCCTTTTTTTTTGGCTGTGGACGGAGATTAGATCCAGCGTAAGCGGAGCCCTTATCTCCAGCCAGTTCTTCTCAGCTGCTTTTTTTGCAGCCCTAGACAGGCGACTCCCCCCCCAGGACAAAGCAAAGTTGTTTGAAGCTAGGATTAATACGGGCGGGTCCCACCCCTGTGAGATTTTTGCTTTTATTACTATCTTAAACACCAGCCTCATTTGTCCCAGAGGCTTCTTTGTTTAAATGGACTTCAAAATGGCGATTTCTCTCCGTTGGTGACTGATAGGGGATGTACTTAGCCGGCTTTACCTTCCTGCAGACCGCTCCTTAACAAAATTATTTTTTTTTTGAAACAGAGGGGAGTGAGAGCGCTGTTTATTTGTTTATTTATAATGGCACCCAGGTCAAAATCGAAGCGTTTCTCTACGAATGTGCTTAAAGAATCTACGAATGAATCTAAAGAATCTGCTATGAAATCGCTGCCCTTGTCTCCTACGCCCTCTACTGGAGAATTCTTAACACAGGAATTTTTCTTTCAAATGCTTAATGACTTTAAACAGGAAATTAAAGAATTTGTATTGGAGCTATATGGTAATTTAAAGTCTAAAATTGCCCAAATGAAGGCGAATACGTTTGTAGCTGTGTCTGCCCTGACAGATTATACCGCTGAAATGGAGAATAAATTGGAAAGCTTGGAGGAGGCTAATTCTAATTTGACTACTAATATCCAAACATTACAACAAAAAATTAGAGATACTCAAGAACAGCTCGTTATGATAAATTTTAACAAGAAGGCATTTGCAATAAGAGTCAGAGGATTGCGCGAAAAGGAGCGAGAGAATTTGAAACAGACCTTTGTTGAGGCCTTCAGCCATGCGGTGGGAAGCCCGGGACTTAATTTTGATTGGCAGATCCGGAAAATCTATCGCCAGAACTCGATGGTAGCGGAACAGCGACAGCTCCCGAGGGACATAATTATATATTTCTCCACAAAAGAATCCAGAAATGCGATCATGCAAAAGTTTTACAATAACAGGTTGCGAATCGATGGGCAGGATCTGATTGTTTTCAAAGAAATACCATCCCAGATGTTAAAAGCAAGAAGAGACTATACTTTTTTAACTAAAGAGCTTATAAACCACCAGATTCAATATAGATGGGAAGCCCCAGCTGGCATTACAGTCACATTTGAGAATCAAAGATTTCGTCTCAATTCTGTTTCGGAGGCTCGAGATTTCTACTATAAGACTCTGAAGGCAGGACTTCCTGATTCACTTGGAAAAGAGGAGAGACAAGCCGAAGGAGAAGGCAAGCAGCAGACCACATGGCTGCAAGATGGAGGGGGTAGCTCTCCCTCTCTCGGAGAAGCAGAAGAGCGGAGATCGAGGATTTAGACATTCCAAAATATTTGCCAAAGTGTTGGATTGAATGGGGGTTTGCGATCTCTCTCCGGTAGAAAAAGTGGAACTGGATATTGGTGGTGTGATATTGGGACTGAATTATGTGGATGCTGAATGTATACTTCACGGGACTTGTATGTCTGAACTTTAATTTAAACTGTCCAGGACTCTAAAGTGAAGAGAGTGGAGATGGTAACTTTACTGAACTTAAGTTGGGGAGGAGGGAGCCGGGTAACGCGGGATAGGTGGAGGGGGAGCGAAAGCCTGATCAGAGTATTTCGAGTTAAAAGGTAAACTGACCTCTGTGCGAATTATTGTTTGAAAATAAGGTTAAGAAAGATTATTTGGAGGGACTATGGGAAATAGTGGTAAACATCAGAGAAGCAAGGTATAGAGCAAAATGCATGCGGAATGATTTATGTTGTTTAAATGCAAGGGACGAGGGTAAAATGCATGCGAAATGATTTACGTTGTTTAAATCCTATTAGAAGGGAAAGCTTGATGAGATTATTTTAAAATAGAAGGCAAATTGATTCTTGTGTAAAGTATATGTGGAATGATCCATGCTGCTTAATTCTTATTAGAAGGGAAAGTTTGGTGAGATTATTTTGAGCTAGATTGTATACCGATGTCTGCATAAATTTGTATACATTTTTATTTGAATATAAGGTTAGCTCGATGAGAGTATTTTAAGATAGAATGCAAACTGATTCTTCTGTAAAGTATTATTTGAATATGTGGAATGATCCACGCTGCTTAAATCTTACTAGAAGGGAAAGCTTGGTGAGATTATTTTGAGCTAGATTGTAAACTGATGTCTGCACAAATTTGTATAAATTTTTATTTGAAAATAAGGTTAAGGAAGATGAACTGGAGAGTCTACAGGAGGTTGGGGTAAATAACAAAGAAGCAAGAGACGAGAATAGAATACATATAGAATGATTTATACTGTCTAAACATAAATAAAGATGGGGGGCTGAGCTTAATACAAAGAGTTCTTTTTTTTCCTTTTTTTCCTTTTTTTCTTTTTTTTTCTTTTCCTTTTTATAATTTGTAATTTCTTTTTTATCTATTTTTTTTTATATATATTACTTTTATTTTGAATTCATACGATCATAAGATACCTTAGAAGGGGTTTAACAGAGGGCAGTGCCAGGTGTGGGCCCTGGGAAGTCGGGGGGACTAGGGATGGGGATTTACGGGGGGTGGGTGGGTGGGTGCTCATATAGTTTCAATAAGAAGAAGAATGCACTTGTATACGGTTGTTCTTTCTTTTTTTCTTTTCTTTCTTTATATTTTTTTCCTTGGTTTATTTCATTTTTTATTTCTTTATTTTTTATCATATTATAGATCAATAAGAGTTGAATAAAGGAACACACCAAGGGGAGAGGTAGAGGGAAAGAAGAGGGAGGAGTAAGGAAGGAGTAAGGGGAATGTAAGGAGGGCGTAAGGGGAATGCTAGGAGGAAGGGGAGAAAGGAAGGTTTGAGGGGAAAGGGAAGTAGGGAAGGGGAGTGTCAAAGGGAGGAAAGGAAAGTTGGAGGGGAAAGATGGGGTGTATGGAGGATGGAAGTGTCAGGTGGGGTTGTGAATGATGATGAGTTGTGTTTTCTTTTTTATTTTATTTTATTTCTTTTCTTATAGCAAATATCCAGTATATAAGTGACTGTAAAATGGAATGTGAAAATGAATAAAATATATATTTTAAATAGAAAAAAAAAACATCTTATAAAAGTTTTCTCTCAAGTTTTGGGCTTGTGTAAATTTTACATTTCTTACCCAGATCCTTTCCCATGTATCCAACATTATTGGTTCTTCAATATTTTGAGCCCACTTTATCATACAGTCTTTAACTAATTCTGTTTCGGAATCCATCTGTATTAATACATTGTATAGTCTCTTTATATGCATTAAGCTTTGATCTCTTATTTGTTTAAATAAATTATCCTCGACTTGCATAAAACCAATTTTTTGATCTGTTTCCACCTGGCCTGTAACTGTCCATACTGGAACCATGTTTGAATTACCTTTTCCTCTTTTAATTCATCCAAGGATTTTAGTTGTAAAACACCCCTTTCTAGGGTAAAAAGCTGTCTGTAAGTAATTATATCCTGTTTTTGTACTATGTTCATATTTTCTATTGCATGTCTAGGAATTGCCCACATGGGTATCTTATCATTTAATTTGTATTGATACTTTTTTCAGACCCGCAGTAAAGCATTCCTTAAAATATGACATTTAAAATTCTTGTCCACTTTTTTGTTATATAGCAGGTAAGCATGCCAGCCATATACCAGATCATACCCCTCGATATTAAGTATCCTATCATTTGTTAAATTAATCCAATCACTAATTACAGATACAGCTACTGCGTCGTAGTATAGTTTTAAATTGGGTAATTTCAAACCTCCCCTCTCACGCACATCGTGCATTATTTTTAGTTTTACTCTCGGCTTCTTGCCTGCCCATACAAATTTATGAATACTCTTCTGCCATTCTAACAGGTTCACATCTTTTTTAAGTATAGATAGCATTTGGAAAAGAAATAAAAATTTAGGTAAAATATTCATTTTCACTGCGGCTATTCTTCCCAGCAAGGATAACTGTAACTTTTCCCATTTTTTCATCTCTGTCTGTATACTATGCCAAAGTGGTTCATAATTATATTTATATAGCTTCCCGTTTGAGGTTGAAATATGAACTCCTAAATATTTGACCTTTTTAACTATTTCGCATCCTATCATTCCTTCTAGTTCTTCCTTTTGTTTAGTATTCATATTTGTAGCTAATATTTTTGTTTTCCCTAGATTTGTTTTAAATCCTGACACTTGACCATATTGATTAATCATATTCATTAAGATCATACTAGATTCCTGCGGTTGGGTTAATATTATAACCAAATCATCCGCAAAAGCATGCACTCTATATTCTTGCTGCCTAATCTTAATTCCCTTTAGGCCCTCCAAGCCCCGTATTTTATTCAACAATATTTCCAAAGTTATAATAAACAGTAATGGGGACAAGGGACAACCCTGTCTTGTACCTTTTTCAATTTGAAAAGAATCTGTTAAAGTTCCATTAACTATAATTTGAGCTGTTTGCTGTTGATATATTGCTTTAATTGATTGTAAGAAATGTTCTCCTATTTGCATTTTTTGCAGTGTTTTCAACAGGAATTGCCAGTTAACTCGATCAAAGGCTTTCTCAGCATCCAGAAATATGAGCGCAGCAGGAATTTGATTATTCTTTCCCAAATATTCTAGTGCATTAACGATTAATCTTACATTACTTCTCATTTGTCTCCCTTGAATAAAACCTGTTTGATCATTATGAATCAATTGTTGAATAACCAACATTAACCTATTTGCTAGTCTTTTAGTAAAGATTTTATAATCTACATTAAGTAGTGATATAGGTCTGTAGTTTTTTGGTTGGGTAATATCTTGGTCTTCTTTGGGTATCTGGGATATAAAAGCTGTCTTCCAAGATGGAGGTACCTTACCTTCCGTTTGAATCTTATTAAATAATTCCTTAAGAGGTTCTACCATTTCTAATTGTAGATTTCTATAGTAAGCCGCTGTCAAGCCATCTGTACCAGGTGACTTCCCTGCCTTTAACTGCTTAATAACCTGTATAATTTCCCCCGAAGTTATTGGTTGATTCAATCTTTGCCTCTGCTCTTCTTTAACTATGGGTATTTTTTTCTTTATCCAAGTATCTCTCTATATCTAGACCATTAATTTTGTCACCCTTGTACAATACTGTAAAGAATTCACGGAAGACCTTTTGAATCTCACCCTGTTGAAACACTTCTTTCCCTCTGTAGTACAATTTGGCTATGTTACGAAATTTTTGTTTTTTCCTAATCTGATATGCTAACCATCTACCAGATTTATTTGCATTGCAGAAAGTATTATGTTTTGCATATTACAGACTAGTGGCTACCTGGTCTGAGATCAACATATTAAATTGGTTTTTTAATAAGGTAATTGCTTCTTTAATCTTTATATCTCCTGGTTTTAAAGTTAACTCTTGCTCTTTCTTCCTAATTTCATCTTCCAGTTCTGTTCGCTTTTCCCCTTGTTTACGTCTATGTAATCTATTTAGATTTATTAAAGCACCTCTCATATACGCTTTACTTGCATCCCATACAATTTCCATAGATGTACCCTTATTCATATTAAAAGCAAAGTATTCTGTTAACAATTTTTTACATTCATTAGTATATTTCTCATATCTAAATAAATTTTCATTCAATCTCCAAGACCTTCTTGCTTGCGTCACCCCTCCCAACTCCATCCAAACTGGATTATGATCTGATAAAACTCTGGCACATATCTTTGTCTTCTTCACCCTAGAAAGCAAATCATTGGTAGTTAGTATGAAATAAATTCTGGAAAAAGATTGATGTCTATCAGAAAAGAAGGTAAAATCATATTCTTCTGCATTTCTTTCTCGCCAAATATCTCTCAGTTCGAAATCATCCATCATATCAAAAAAAGGACTTAGGTACTTTCGCTCGCATGTGAATATTTGGGCGAGAAGCCTTCTTATCTTTCTTAGTGTCCATAACACTGTTTCAGTCACCCAATAGTATGCAGGACCTATAATCCCATTGTACTAATTTGGCATGAAGCTTTCTATAAAATCCATCTTGTTTTTGATTGGAAGCATATATTCCCAGTAGCAATGTCCTTTTCCCTTCTAATACCAAGTCTATTGCAATATATCTTCCGTGGGGATCTGCTTTGATTAATTCAGCTTTCATATCCTTCCTTAAGTATATAACCATACCATTTTTCTTCTCTGTAGCAGAAGCTATAAAATGTTGTCCAAATCTTGTATTAATCAGATATTTTAGATCAGTTGATCTAATGTGAGTTTCTTGCAAACAAATTATGTCATTCTTGAACTGTTTAAGATAGTGATATATTTTCTTTCTTTTCTGTGGAGAGTTTAATCCATTGACATTCCATGTTAGAAACTTAGTTGTCATCTTTGGCTCCCTGAAGCATTTTGAGAGCCATCTGAACATCCTGGAATTTAATCTTTGGCCTGGCTCCTCCCACTGCTTCTAAGCTGGTAACTGTAGCATCTTGAGCAGTAACAGGTGTTTGTTGTGATTGTTGCTTTTTTAATTGTTGGTCCATTCGTCTGGTAATCACACGGACTTGTCTTTGTTCCTTGGCTCCTTGTGCTTCTGAGAGAGAAAGATGATCCATCCTTGTTGATAATTGTGTAGTTTGCTGTCTATCTTGTCCTTCTTGTTCTTTTTCTCTAGGTCCAGGTGGGGCAGGGTGTCCGGCCTTCAAGATGTTATGGTAAAAATCTCGGGCCTTCCATACTGAATTAAGGCGGTATCTTTGCCCCTCAAAAATGAGTGCTAACCCAACTGGTGCATCCCATCTGAACTGTAGCTGACGATTTTTAAGCTCTTTGACTAAAAAGGCATAGTCTTTCCTAGATCTTAGCATTTGACTGGTATCTCTTTCAAAACAGTAACTTCCTGACCCCCAATTTGAAGCTTGGTTTTATAGGACTCTTGCAATATCATATTCCTCATGTCTCTTGTGGTAAAGTAAATCACAATGTCCCTTGGAAGTTGCTTCTGTCTAGCCAGCCAGGAGTTAACACGATAAACTTTATCAATTTGCCAATCAAAATTCCCCCCTGGCTTTCCCATCAGACTATCGAAAACTTCTGAGAGAATCTGTTTCAGATTTTCCTGGTTATTTTCACGAAAACCTCTTATTCTTAGTGCAAGTTCCATTTGTCTATACTGTAACATAATAATTTCTTTTTCAGTATCTCCGATTTTTTGTTGAACCACGTCCATTTTGGATACCAAATTAATATTAGAGTCATTAAGATCTTCTAATCTGCTTTCAATTCCGGACACATAATCTGAAAACGAATTAAGAACCCCCAACATATCATCCCTGATCTTCTGAACCCAGGTGCCAGCCCTTCTTCATTCAAAAATCAGGAAAGAAGACCACAGGACTCCATTGGTAGAAATCAAGTGTACTTTTACTAATTATAAATGAATAGAAGCGAAGCGAAGCTAAGATAAATCTGGTTATTTAGGCGAGAAAGCGAATAATATATTGTATAATTCATTCCCCTCCCCTTGGCATCCCGTGCACAGTCCAGTCATAATTCTCCCAAATGTCAGGTGTGAGATAACTTCGAAAGGCATCACCAGGATGGAATGCTGGACCGTTGGCCTTGGCGGGAAACACTCCTCCTCCACATGCGCAGTAAGGCGGACAGTTCAAAATCTAGAATCTTCCTCCAGTGCAACAATGAGTCCCCTCCCAAATACCATGCCCCCCGCCTCCCCATTTCAACGGCAGCCGAAGCAGTAGCAAAGCGGAGGCTGACACCAGGTCTCAAGTTTATCAGACAGTTCTTTATGAGCAACGGATATCTCCTTCTTAATTTTTGTTTCCATCGTAACTACATGATTTTTAAATGCTTCAGCCAGTTCCTTCTGAAAAGTTTCTTTAGTTAACGGCTCCCCTATGGGGGGAGGAAGTAATGACTGTAGTTTTGTGCCAGGGGCGGGCGAACTGCCCGCACTTTTTGAAACGGGGGGGAACCTTTTGGATAGGGTTTTGCTTAGAAGCCATTCCAAGTTTTAATCTTCTTCAGCCAATTAATAAGTCTCTGCTGGTCGATTGTGCAGCTGTTACTGTTTAATTTAGTATTAAATCACTCCTTTTCTTTGAAGTTTTAAACTCCGTAGAAATTCAAAGCCCGATCAGTGTTACGAAGCTGCTCGGTGCCATTTTGAATATCTCTTTAGCAAGTAAGATATCAGAAGGCAACTGAAATTCTTGCCACCCTCTAGTGGTCTTCATTTGTTTGTGGAGTTTTCAAAGCTTTCTTTAAAAAAAAACAGAGTCTGCTAGAGAACTGCAAGAGAAACACCTGCTTATAGCACAAGGCAGCCTCTGGAGGAAATGTTGGAAGAAAAATCAGGTCTGGTTCCAAGCTGGGAGAAGGATGCTGAAATAAAATGGAGGCAGGCTGCAGGAAAGGAGGTCTCCATTTATTTGGTAGCCAGAAGCTAGTGACAACAGCATGCCAAAATGGGGTTGAGAGTAGGTGGGTTTTTTATACATTCTTTGGGGCTTTTGGGGATGCATGTTCCTGTGCAATGTATTTGGACCTATGCTTGAGTGTGCCCTTTTAGTATTCTAATTATTTTTGCCTGACTACCATTGTGGCTGGAGGTGGGGGGGGGGTCAGGCCCTGTCCTTGGAGCTGGGTGGGGTAGAGTTTTCTGCTTTGAATCCCATCAGCTTCAGCCTTCTGTGGGAGCTGTAGCTGAAGGTGTTTTGTTTGTGAATGGAGCTATCTGGCTTTCTGTACATGGATACTGAATAGAATGCTCCAGTTTTCTCAATCGATGCAAAAATATCTTGTTCATAAGACTTAACTGTTGGAGAGACTGCCTGGAGTGTTTTCCTGATAGTAGAGAGAAGTGAATGATTTGATCCTAAGAAAGCCTTCTTTCGGGGAGGGGGGAGTGTGCTGACTTCCTACAGGCAGCTAAGAACTGTGGGAACCCCAAGGGAGCAGACCAGGGGTGCCTGAGAAGCTGGGAGAGATCTTGGGAGGCCCAGGGCAGGAGGACATGTGTGTTCCCCAAGCCTCCCAGGGCTTCCCCAATCCCTGAGGCACCCAGTGCTCTGCTAATGACCTGCACATTAACAGCTGTGTCCCAGAAAGGGGGTGGGGGATCATTACATGAGGCCAACTGTAATAGGTAGACTCCAATACAGTCATAAGTTAAGGACACCTTGTAATTCGTTTAAATTTTAGACATTACTTTGTTGATGCTGATACTTTAGAAACCATTACTTTGGTGTACTTCTAGGTGTTAGATGCAAAGAGAGGGAGAGGGGGGCTGTAATGACCAGCTGGATGGGTGTGGCTAGTGGGGGGGTCATGAGACTGAGTGGGAATGAGTGACTTCGAGTTGACCACACCCACTCAGGTTTTGTGGCTCACAGTGTTTTCTTTTCTATGGGAAATGGGTCCAAATGGCTCTTTGAATGTTTAAGGTTGCAGACCCCTGGACTAACCAAACCCAAATCCTGCAACCATTCTTCATACTGTATGTTTTAGTCTCCAGGCCTTCAATCATCTCAGTTCTCTTCTCTGAACTTTTTCCAAAGTCTCAACATCTTTTTTTGTACTATAATGACCAAAAATGGTTGCAATATTCCAGGTGGGGTCTTTATGCATGTTAGAATGTTTTATAAATGTATTCTAATTTTGTCTTAAACTGAACTGAATTGAAATTCAGTTTTTTGAATTAAGATTCAACCTAGAAATAAGGAGAAATTTTCTGACAGTGAGAGCAATCAACCAATGGAACAGAAGTTGCCTTTGGAAGTTGTGGGAACTTCATCCCTGGAGGCTTTCAAGAAGAGATTGGACTGCCATTTGTCAGAAATGGTGTAGGGTCTTCTGCTTGGGTGGGGGGTTGGACTAGATGACCTACAATGTACCGTCCAACTCTGTTAGGAAGCTTTCTTTGACCTTCTGCCATACCCTTAAGCTTCCAGAAGTACACTCAAAATGTACTTGGGTTTAATAAAACAGGGGAGAGGAAAGAAAGAAGCCCCAAAGTTCCTTGAAAACGTGAATGTCAAAACAGCCTCATATTTTCCTTTTTCACCTTTTTTAAAGGTCTCCTCAATAGGAAGGGCCCAGCCTCGGTAGGGATCCAGAAGCCGAAATCATGTTCCAACAGGTCATCCAAAAAGAAGGGAAAAACATTCCGCCAGATAGGTTAGTGAGGGACTTCTTGATGGTTAATTGTCCTTTGTGTCCCTTCCCTGCATGGATTATGGGTAATTATGCTTCTTCTACTCTAATTAACTATAATAATGGAGCCCAGCTAAGTGTTCATAGCAGAGGCCGCTACGCTCCCTTTCTCTGCCCTGCATGGAGCCCGCCAGCCCCCTTCATTTGCTCAATCATTCCATGCGTCCTTTGCCCCTGCCTTTCTCTGCTTTGTTCACAGAGGACAAAGGATGTTTTAAAAACTGATATAATGGAAAGAAGGAAACAATTTTCCTATCTTTGTTTCTAATTCTGCCTTGCTACTCCCCAAAACCTGAAGTTAGACAAAAATAATTATTGTAGCCTTTTCAGCAAAAAGGGGGCAAGGGGAGGAGAGAGCAGAAGTCCCAGGAACATTAACGAAAGCTGACATGTACAATATATTGTTTGAGTACTCCTCAAATTACAATTGTTCATTTACTGACCGTTCACAGTTACAATGGCACTGAAAATGTGACTTATGACCGTTTTTCCACTTATGACCATTGCAGAAGTCCCATGATCACTTGAACAACATTCAAATGTTTGGCAACCAACTCATACTTATGATGGTTGCAATGTCCCGTGGTCATGTGATTCCCTTTTGCCACCTTCTGACTAGCAAAGTGGATGAGGAACCCAGATTCATTTTGCAACCATGCTACTGACTTAGCAACTGCAGTGATTCACTTTACAACTGTGGCAAAAAAGGTAATAAAATGGGGCAAAACCCACTTAATTATCTTGCTTCAGCAACAGAAATTTTGGGCTAAATCGTGGTCATATGTAGAGGACCACCTGTATAATATTGTACTGTATTTAGTGATACACCAATAGGTGGATATAGAAACATAGTTTCTTTCCCCCACTCTAAATCTGCACAGGTATCTGAAAGGCCAAGAAAAATGAGTTTAATAAGAAAGCCAAGGAGAAAAAATGATATCCCAAACATCCATAAAACTTGGATATACACTTGGCCCCATGGTTTCGTCCCCCCCCCCCACCTTCTTTACAAGGTTGGCAAGGAAAGGAATGCAAATTTATCAACTACTGCAAAATCTTCAGTGCTGAAGAGTGCTGGTCCTGCCATTCCTTCTCCCATTTGTTGTGAAATAACCGATAACATTTTCTTTCTTACAGAAAATTCCAATATTTCAGGGTCTGTTACAAATTTTCCAAAGCACCTGAACTCAGGACAAGAAGTAACGAATGGAAACCTGTCAAAAAGTGTGTCAGGCCTACAGTCATTTTCCTTTGGACATTAGGCCTGCCACACTTTGTATTATTCTACTATGCCTTTTCTATTGTGGGAAAATGGGAGGGAGGATATTACGGAGTTGGGTGGTATGTAGCCATAACCAATTTCTTTCTAGAAAGCCAAGGTCATCCTTTGTCTGCACATGACTGGAACTGGATGGGTGGAACTGCCAGCATGGCAGTGGAAGATTGGACCATGGGATGGAGGCAAGATCATGAACTTTCAACTGGGTGGGAAAATCGGGAAGCTTTCAAATTCCGGTTTTCCCAGATGTGCCAACATGGCTCTTTTAATAAATTGGAACTTGGAGGAATCCTTTGCCTCGGACTCTGATTTAATTTTGGATGCTATTTGGAACCCTGACAAAGAGATCCAACCTCACATTATGGAGAAATTTCATGGCAGTGAGGACAATTAACCAGTAGAACAGCTTGCCACCAGAAGTTGTGGGTGCTCCATCACTAGAAATTTTTAAGTAGAGATTGGACAACTACTGGTCTGGAATGGTATAGGGCCCGAGTGTCAAACTCACAGCGTCATGTTACCGTCACGTGACATATTGTGACATTTTTCCCCTTCACGGAGCTGGGGTGAATGTGGCCTGCCCATGATTCATCCGGCCCATGGGTTGACACCTCTGGTCTAGGGTCTCCTGCTTGAGCAGGGGGTTGAACTAGAAGACCTCCAAGCTCTCTTCCAACTCTGTTAGCCTGTCATTATTCTCCAACCACATGTTGAATGTTGTTGAATGTTGATTTTATTTATATGCCGCCCTTTTCCCCCGAAGGGGACTCAGGGCGGCTCACAACTCAACCAGGGAAGGGGGATACAAACAAGAATTTAAAACGACATAAAAAAACAATGCATGATTAAAACACAACAGTCATACCAATTCGAGACGGGGGCAACAGTTCTTCAGCCCCAGGCCTGTTGGAACAACCAGGTTTTAAGGGCTTTGCGGAAGGCCTGGAGGGTGGTGAGGGTTCGAATCTCCACGGGGAGTTCGTTCCAGAGGGTCGGAGCAGCCACAGAGAAGGCTCTCCTCCGAGTAGTCACCAGTCGACACTGGCCGGCGGATGGAATTCGGAGGAGGCCTAATCTGTGGGATCTAATCGGTCTAGTGGAGGGAATTGGTAGTATCCAATTGATGGCAGTCTTTGCTGTGCGTTGCTCACTCATGCAAGTGTCCAGCAACACACATTCTTTGTTCTGCCACTATCTTAGAGAATCTTCAGGAATTATTTATTTGTAGAATTTCCTCATTTGTGACATGGTCCCAAGCTGAGATCCCCATGAATGGTGTGGAACTAATCCTAGGAACAGCCACTCAAATAGGAGTTTCATTACTGCACTCCATAGAACAGCTTCTCCATTCAGACGAGCTGCTTGGTCACCACATTGCATGCTTGTATCTTTTTGGAATTCCCTGTTCAGAAAGCCAGTGTGATGGAGTGGCTAAGGTGGTTTGCCAGGAGTGGGGAAATCCAACTTTCATTCACCCCCTGGATAGAGAAGCCAGCTATGTTGATGAATCAGCATTCAGTCAGTCTGTATTTTTCAGGCATTCTAGTATTTTCTACAACCTTCCCCACCACTTAGAGAGAAGCTGGTACAGAAACATCCAGGAGAAGTCACTTTGTAAAGTAATGAATTAGAGCAGGAGTCCCCACATTTGGCAACTATAAGACTTGTTGACTGGTGAAATCTGGAAGTTGAAGTCCACAGGTCTTACAGTTGTCAAGCGTGAAGACCCCTGACTTAGAGTCATAAAGTAACCTTGCCTTGACCTGATGGGATTGCTACAGAAAGCTGGCATAGGAGATGATAAAAAGTTGGGGCAAAAAGCAACAGATTTGCCTGATGTAAGCTTTTTACAGCCTAGATAGTATATATCTTATATGAAAAATACTTGTTTTACTGATAAGAAAGGCTGGTTTGGAAGACTTGTTTTGATAATTTCTAAGACCACCTGATGCTTCCTTGAGACCCTAGACATTGAAGCAGTGGTGAAGTTCAATTTTTTTACTACCGGTTCTGGGGCGTGGCTTGGTGGGCGTTGCAGGGGAAGGATACTGCAAATTTCCCATTCCTTCCCCTCTCTGGGGCCAGCCAGAGGTGGTATTTACTGGTTCTCCAAAGTACTCCAAATTTCCGCTACCGGTTCTCCAGAACCTGTCAGAACCTGCTGGATTTCACCCCTGCATTGTACTTGCACCTGCTTGGAGGCAAAATTTCCAGGTGCTTCTTCTACCTGCAGAAGAAAGTTGTGTTTCTCTCCACTCTTGGTGTCTGGTTCATTGGTCTGCAACATACCAGGAACGAACCCAGCATTCCTGTGATTGCATAATGACCCTATGCAGCTCCTCCCTCCCAACCACATCAGTTTCAGGCACTGCAAGAAGCTGGATGAAAATAAAAATGCCTTGTTGGTACAGTTGGTCAGTGCAAAATGAGAGGATTTTGCAAATGCTCCTTGCCTGCTTTGCCTGGTGTTTGTTTTTGTTTGGGTTTTATTTGTATTTATATTTTTTCCCTCCTCCAAGTTCCCCTCTTGCAGACTCTTCAAAACTGCTTTAGTTGCAGCCCAGCACCTCCCTAAAAGGTACTAGCCACAAATTAGCTCAGCTCTGCTACCTTAATTGGTTAATAAGAAGCCTCCAGGGTTTGAGTTGCAGGCTGAAATTGGCGACACCTTGATCAATTTCATCCTACAGGCTTTCTTCTGCCTCCTACATGGAGCATACTAAAAAAACAGCAGGTGTTAAAACAGTCTTTTCAATGTGTATCCCCCCATTATGTGCCTGCTTTCTCTGTTGTAATCTTTTCCCCCTTTATGAGTGTAAATACTCATCAGAGTGTATTCAGTTCCCCTTGCTAGTTATCCCAGTACCCAAGGATTCCAAAAGGCAGGTGGTAGAAAAAATATCCAGGTCCAGTTCCAAGCCGGGAAAAAGACACTGGCAACAAATGAAGGTTGATTGGAAAGAGGGCCCATGTATTAATGAAGCAGAACCACCAAGCACGTGTGATTCTGGGCAGCTGTCCCAATGGAGTTGAGAGTGAGGGGGTTTTATACCTTGGGCTTTGAATTTGTGCAAGAACATGTATTCTATTTGCTGTTTTAGGGGTCATAGCTGGCTCTATAGGTTGTCTGAGGTAAGTTTGGTTGAAGTTTGGTCTACTCTGAGATGATGCAATGAAGGAGCTTGTGTTGTGAAAGGGTGTTGGGGAATTCCTATTATGGCTTAAGGGCTTTGTCCTGGTTTGGATCTTGAGTGAGGGCTATTTGCTTATGAATACTTAGATACTTGATTCCTTTCAATAAACTCTTTATCTCTTAAGTACTGACATCTGCCAAGGACTATTAAGAAAGGTAGGGTTGCTTTCTATCGCCAAGGAAATGTTTTTCCATTCCCCCTTTAGGAAAATATAATATTCTTCATTTTTAATATTTCCTAAAATATTTCATTCTTCTAGGAGAGGGTTAGGGTTAGTGTTAGGGGTGGGTGACAACTTTCTACACAGGAGAATGGCCCAAAAGTTCTATATTCTATAAGATCTTTTTTCAGCTTCTTTGTTACTTGTTTTTGGAAACTTTCCATAATGTTTGGGCTTACAGGGCTGTTTGAGATCATATCCTTAATAATAAAATAACACAACAACAGAATGGAAAGAGGTCTTCTAGTCCAATCCCGTGGTCAAACAGAAGACCCTATATTAATCTGAACAAACGGTTGTCCAATCTCTTCATCGTGTGCATGCATAGAAGTGCCAAAGAGCTCAAATACAGGTAAGGACGACAGGTGGGCCCTCTGGAGCACCGTACTGGAATGGTATCCGGTGCTCCCGGCAGGCACTGGTACGCCTATACCGGGGCGTACCGCCTGCAACCCAGCACTGATGTATCACCTCATCAGTCCTTCACTTTCAAGATAAATTTATTTTCCCAAGTCCTGAAGATGAGAGAGACTGCTGGAGAGATGTTCTTCCAGCATTTAGGTGCAACTATGTTATTATTTCACGCTGTGGTTTTTTTACGTTTTGTTTTATATGTGGTCCTCATTGATTTTCTTTTCTTTTTTTTAATTAAAAATTTTTAATTTTTAATTTGAAACAGGTACAACATCTTTCTTTACATGCTATAAAAAGCGTATCAGTTGATCACAAATAAACTTTGGTACATCTCCTCCACAGTCAACAAACATAACTCAAGCATTTTGACTCAGATATTCATACATATCACCATCATCATATATCCATTTTCATTTGACTGTAATTACTATTTAAAGATATTAATAATAACAATATTCTTAAACAATACATACCCACACCAGTGGGAAAATAAAAAATAAAAAGAAGCACACAAAAAAGAGAGCAAAAAAAAGACAGAAAAAAAAGACAAGGCAGGGAATAAAAAAAACAAAACAAAAAGAGGGGGGAAAAAACGAACACAGGTATATATCATCAAAAAAAAGTATATCAGCTGGTTACAACATGTTTTGGTGCATCTCTTCCATTATTTCATATTAATTCAAATATCTTAACTCAAATGTTTACCATAGTAACATCATTATACCTCCACTTTTAATTGACTATAGTTGTTTAAACATCCTTCATCCTTAACTATGCCAAAGAATTAATCCATAGACACATGCTGACATTTCATTACTTGTTTGTAAAATCCTCTATTAACATCAAATCCTCATATCCTATTTTAGCTGAACATCCATAGTATTTAATACCAAAGATTCCATCTTCCATACAGTATAATTTATTATCATTCTCCCTTCTTTATATAGTTATATCATATATCATAACATTTTCCCCATATTAGTTAACATTTAACTGTATATATTTTATTTTATACTAGTAATAATTATTATAATTAAAACCCTTTATATATAATCCAAAAATATTTCCAACCTTCCTTTCTCATATCCAATTATTATTTATCATATCAACTCCACATTATATACATTACTATCAATATCAATTATTATTCAGCTATATCTATTACAAATAAGAGTAATTAGATTTAGCTAGTTTTCAATTGTATTCTTCAATCTATCAGCCTATGTCTCTCCAATAGCAAAGTCCTCTTACCATTCTTAAAACAAGTTCCCCAAACGCTTTTATAGGCAAGTCCAAACAGAAATATCTTCGCACCTTTTTGCTTAGGATGCCTCTGATGTAATAATGTTGTCCTTCGTATATTCCATTCAATTTGTCCTGAGTTTTCAAAGGTGGTGTCAAAAATTCTGCAGATAATGTTTCATAAAGTACAGATTCTTTAATGTTTCTCATTCCTTCTACGCTCTGTCTTTTGAAATAAATTTTCTGTATGGTTCCCCCTCCTCTTTCTGCCTCCGAAGTTTTCTGTGTGGCTCTTCTTCTTTCAAACGTTGCATCTCTTTCTCTTTCTACCTCCGAAGTAGAACAGACGCCTGGCGTGTCAGCAAGTTGAGAAATGACATTCTTCATTTGAATTTCAGGAGCACTCAAACATTCAACATTCTGACTCTTTCCTTCATATTTTAGTGTTAAAGATAACAAATAGTCCAGTTTTTTCCCAGATATTTTTTCAGATTTTTCATAAGTAACAAACAACTTCTGAAAAACGGAGAAAATCTTTTGGAATGAATTACTTGGAGCAAGTAGAGATGCCATGATGTGACGCAGATGAAATGTAAGGACACGCTGGGAGCTATGCAGTCTTATCTGGTCTTAAACTAACACAGCCAAGCAATAAAAGTGTCAGGTTGTAAGAAGCCAAATTATAATAAATTGGTTTACAGCCCACTTAAGGAGAACCGTGAGGAAGTATTGAAGTAAAGTAAACTTTCCTTTATCCACGTAGACAGCATTCAAAACATTTAAGAAGTAGAGTAACCACCAGCCATAAATCCATTTTAAAAAAAGCCGATTCGCCGCTGGATTCTTCTGTTCTTTGGTTTCAATTAGCTTAGATTTTAGTGCGGACTGTCTCTCTTTGAGTAATAAAATCAGCTTACCAGGTGAATCCACTCAAACCATTCTTAGGGGCACCTGCAGTTTCGGTTAGCATGCAGCTAATCCAAAAAGGAATTGGCAAGAGGGGTTAATTCCAACACCCCCCAGAGACTTTGCGATCGTCTCTGAGGTCACTGGATCTCCCCTCACCTTTCACTGTCTTCTACGGAACAGCTAGAGTCCAATGACTCGTCCAAAAATCCTTCGGAATAGAGAAATTTCAGGAATAGCCTGAAACTCCATCTTCTCACTGCTAAGCCCCGCCTTCTTCTCTCCGGTCCTCATTGATTTTCACTGTTCACTGATGGAACACCCTCCTGAATCATGTGCAAAGTATGTTTAATGCAAACAGTATTTTTTTAAAAAAAATATTCCATTCCACTTTTAAATATTCATCATTATCTTTCCTATCTGGCCTGTTTTTAAGTGAAAAAATCTCAATTCCAGAGAGCACATGTGGTCTCTCAGTTGGCAACCTCACTGAAAACCTGTCCAATACTCTCAGTTTTCTCAGCTGTAGCTCCTCCATTGTTGCCAATATTATCACTTTCCAGTGAGGCAGTTTTCAGCTCCATCCCTCTTTGCCAACCAGCTGACTGAGGGGACTTGTGGGGAGGGGGGAGGGATGGAAGGAGGCAGACAGGCAAATGCTGGGCTAACGTTCTTGAGCAGAGGGAGGCTGTGGTGAGCTTCCTGGGGTCTACCCTTGGACATTCAATCCCACAACTGGTTAGAGTTCCACAAAGGGCCTATAAAGAATGCGGACCAGCTCCCTGACATTTCAACAGTGCAATTAGATCATCGGGGGGGTGGCATTTAGTAGGTACACTATCAGCTCTGTGGTACAGAGTGCTGCTTTCTGGATGCAACAGGAACCGAGAAAGGTTAAGAGAAGAGTCCTAACTGATACCAAGAGAAGCCTGCATCAAATTCTTACTGTGGGTGGCTCATTCAGGTGACTGCATGACTAGCCCAGGGTGTCCAAACTTGGGAACTTTAAGACTTGTGGACTTCAACTCCCAGAATTCCCCAGCCAGCTATGCTGGGAGTTCATGTCTTAAAGTTCCCAAGTTTGGACACCCCTGACCTAGGCACACCTGCCAGCAGCCTCAGTCGTCTGGGGAGAAGCAGGAAGTTTCAATTAGCCTCAGCAAGGCACCCTTCCCTTGAGAGCTTCAAGAAAGCTCACTCCTAGACAGGTGGTATCTATCCCCAGGTGTATCTTAGCCAAACTTTGGCAGCTTCATGAAGAATAATGAACCCTGGACCAAATGGGATCTAATATTCAGAATAACAGAGTTGGAAGGGACCTTCAAGATCTTCTAGTCCAACCCCCTACTTCCTCCTTAGTTTTCAGTTGCTTCTCTCCTTGCTTAGCTCCCATCCATTGTTTCTTGTCTGGCCTTCTGATGCTTTGGAAAACAGGTTGACCCTCTCTTCTTTGTAGCAGCACCCCTATCAGGGTAATGATTTAAGAGCTGACCAGCTGCAACGATGATGTAATACTGGGAATGACTCAGCAAGGTTTTGGGGCTGATATTACTTTAAGAGCATGTAATAAGAATAGGTCCTGTTGGGGCATATCAGTTCAGTTCAGTTTATTAAATTTATATGCCGCCCTTTTCCCCTGAAGGGGACTCAGGGCGGCTCACAACTCGAACTGGGGAGGGGGATACAGACAAAAGATTTAAAAAACAACAACATAACAATATATAATTTAAAACTCACAACAGTCATACCATTCGAGACAGGGGCAACAGCTCTTTAGCCCCAGGCCTGTCGGAACAACCAGGTTTTGAGGGCTTTGCGGAAGGCCTGGAGGGTGGTGAGGGTTTGAATCTCCACGGGGAGTTCGTTCCAGAGGGTCGGAGCAGCCACAGAGAAGGCTCTCCTCCGGGTAGTCGCCAGTCGACACTGGCCGGCGGATGGGATTCGGAGGAGGCCTAATCTGTGGGATCTAATCGGCCTAGTGGAGGTAATTGGCAGCAGGCGGTCTCTCAAGTACCCAGGTCCAATACCATGAAGGGCTTTATAAGTAACGACTAGCGCCTTGAAGCGTATCCGGAGACCAATAGGCAGCCAATAGGCAGCTCGCGGAGGATAGGTGTTACGTGGGTGAACCGAGGTACACCCACGATCGCTCATGCGGCTGCATTCTGGACAAGCTGAAGTCTCCGAATACTCTTCAAGGGCTGCCCCATGTAGAACATGTTGCAGTAGTCCAGTCTAGAGGTCACAAGGGCACGAGTGACTGTTGTGAGGGCCTCCCGGTTCAGGTAGGGACGCAACTGATGCACCAGGCGAACCTGGGCAAATGCCCCCCCTGGTCACAGCCGACAAGTGGTGTTCAAGAGTCAGCTGTGGGTCCAGGAGGATTCCCAAATTGCGAACCCTGTCTGAGGGGCGTACTGTTTGACCCCCCAGCCTGAGAGATGGAACACTTGACCAATTAGTAGGAGGGAAACACACCAGCCACTCGGTCTTATCTGGATTGAGTACAAGCTTGTTAAGCCCCATCCAGTCCCTAACAGCCTCGAGGCACTGGCACATCACGTCAACCGCTTCATTGAGTTGGCACGGGGCAGACAGATACAGCTGCGTATCGTCCGCATACTGATGGTATTTTATCCCGTGTCGTCGAATGATCTCACCCAGCGGCTTCATGTAGATATTAAACAGGAGGGGGACAGGACCAAACCCTGTGGCACCCCATAATTCAGGGGCCTAGGGGTCGATCTCTGCCCTCCGACTAACACCGACTGCGACCTGTCCGAGAGGTAAGTGGAGAACCACCGTAGGACAGTGCCTCCCACCTCCACCTCCCGCAGTCGTCGCAGAAGGATACCATGGTCGATGGTATCGAAGGCCGCTGAGAGGTCAAGGAGCACTAGGATGGAGGCATGACCTCCATCCCTGGCTCTCCAGAGATCATCGATCAATGCGACCAAAGCGGTTTCCGTGCTGTATCCAGGCCTAAATCCCGACTGGAAGGGATCTAGATAATCAGTTTCCTCCAAGGACCGCCGGAGTTGAAAGGCTACCACTTTCTCAACAACCTTCCCCACAAAGGGGAGGTTGGAGACTGGACGATAGTTGTTTAAAACGGCTGGATCCAAAGATGGCTTCTTCAGAAGGGGTCTCACCACCACCGCCTTTAAAGCAGGGGGGAAGAACCCCTCCCGAAGGGAGGCAGTAACAACCACCTGGATCCAGCCCCGCGTCACCTCCCTGCTGTTAGCAACCAGCCAGGAGGGGCACGGGTCCAGTACACATGTGGAGGCACTTACAGCTCCCATGGCCTTGTCCACGTCCTCAGGGGTAACAGCTTGGAAATCAATCCAGTGATGTCCTTCCAGATTCTCCCCTGGTGCCTCGGCTGGTTCTGCGCAATTGGAGTCCATGTGCTCTCTCCATGTGCTTTCATGCTGTGATTGCTGTTTGTTTGAGGTCTGACTAAAGTACGTGTATGTATATATTCTTTGTAGATAAAACCACTATTTAAATACAAACCTCTGTTTACTGTTTTTGCTCCTGGGTTTACTGTTTTTGCTCCTTGTCTCACATAGTCACACTGTGCGCATTCTGACATCCCCAAATATTAGAACACTGCTATCATGTTACCCCTAGTTCTTCTCTTTGTTGGACCATACTTCACATGTTTTAGCCTCCAGTCCTTAATCATCTTTGTTGCTCTTCTCTGCGCTCCAATCCTGATTTTAGCGCCCAATTTATAGTCATTTATAGGAGAAAGAAGGCTTCTTTGAATCACTGCCTCACCCAACTGCACATTGTAGCTTTGCTTTAAAACTCACAGCAGGAGCTGGTCTGAGCAGATACCATTTTCTTGAAATGCTCTTAAGGTGCTTATGTTATCAGATCCGATTAAACTTTCCCCTTTTTCCTCCTCTTCTCATTCTTCTCTCAGAATTTATCTTTCTCCTCATCTCTTTCTGGGACTTTACCTGGCTGAAAAGATAACCAAAATATTCCTAACCAAGGTTTGGGGAATCCAGATGCAAATGAAAGACAGCACCTGAGCAAACAGCTGTTGGTGAAATTTAGATGTCCAAGAAAACTTGGTTTGAATGCAGAGAAATGTTCTAAGAAGACACAGGGAAGGCTGTCCACAATAGCAGTATTCAGCAGGTTCTGACCAGTTCTGGAGAACCAGTAGCGAAAATTTTGAGTAATTCAGAGAACCTATAAATACCACCACTGACTGGCCCCGCCCTCATCTATTCTCTGCCTCCTGAGTCCCCTCTGCCTCCTGAGTCCCTGATCGGGAGGGAATGGGGATTTTGCAGTAATCTTCCCCTGCCACGCCCACCAAGCCATGCCACACCCACCAAGCCACGGCCACAGAACCAGTAGTTAAAAAAAATTGAATCCCACCACTGCACAATAGGACTAAATCTGGAAACAGAAACCTCTGGCTACCAACATTGTTGGACTGCAACCCTGTTAACTTTCATCCTACAGGGGGGACATAAGAAGATTGGACCTTGGCAACATGTAACATTACAAGGCGCTTCTGAAAAGGCCATCTGTAGCATCTGGGCATCATCAGCCGCCATATGTTTTGGTACTGAAGATGCTCTTTCTGTTCCCAGTATTTTTTTTTCCCAAAGAAGGAGATTGCCATGGCAACTTCCACCTGCAAGCATGCATTCTAAGTGAAACTTGTCACTCATCATCCAACAATGTTAATCTGTTGAATTTACATAGTAATTAATGTCAAGAGGCCTTCTGCCATTGAGGCAATCAGCTCCTCTGCTTCCGGGTCCCTACAGCCTGATGCTTGGAGGGAGGCCCTGAATTGACCTCTGGGTGGGTTCTTGCTCGCTCCTCTGCTGGGGGGAAACGAAATGGATTGAGAAAAGGTGCATTTTGTGGCCGCCAGGTTTGCCCACAAAGAAAGAGATCTGGCTCCGTGCAGGACTAGCTCCCCCTTCCTTGCAAGCGACTACAGGCAGCTCTTGACTTACGACCTCAGTTGAACCCAACATTTCTGTTGCTAAGCGAGACAGTTGTTAAGTACGTTTGGTCCCATTTTATGACCTTTCTTGCCACAGTCGTTAAGCGGAATGCTGCGATTGTTAAGTCAACTTAACTCTGCTCAATGCAGCCCCTTCCTCACACCAGAATTTGTCCTGGACACAACTCTCAGGAGTTCTTCAAAGAGCACTACGTGTCTTTCCAAAAACAGCCCTGTTGATTGGCTAGTGGGGCAGATGGAGTGCAAAAGGGGATCGACTGGGATTATCTATGAGTGAGCTATGGAAGACGTGATAGTGAGCAACCAAGAAGGCCAGTTCTGTCCTCAGGGCCGGCAAGACACGGAATCCCCAGCTGTGGTCCCAGGGAGCCTGCTATTTGGATTGGCCTCATTCTGTAGAAACATCAGCATGACGTTCATGCATCAAAGCCAGAATGAAGAAAGCAAAATTGTGACATAATCATGAAACTAGGCAGATCCCACCATCTCACTCCTTTCCCCTAACTGTATCAGCAGCTATCGCTTGAGTGAATTGTATCAAATCATCATCTTACAAATCTGAGGGGCAAAGTCGAGAAGGGGTGGCAATGCCTCGACTTGCCCAAACTTCAGGAAAGGAAAGGCAGCCTGGGTTATGAGCCACACCCTCGGCCAGCCCCAAGGAACTACATTCACGTTTTCCAGGAGGGTTGAGAATTCTCTTTCACCTGGATGATCTGGAGCCTCTGCCTATTCTCATTAAGCTGTTGCTATTGCAAGGAGCAGTAGCTGTCAAAATACCGAGAATTTAAGTGCCTGCATGCAGGGGAAGAGAAAGAGACGGAAAAAAGAGGGTGCCCTCTGCTCAGTCGTGAAGAGCAAATTTTTTTTGACAAGAATCAGAAGCAGACTTTGCAGGATGAATAGCTTTCAAAAAATCTAACATCACAAAATGTCTAATTGGCACGTGGCTCCAGCATGTTTTATTCATCCTTTCCTAAATGGTTTCCAATGTTTTGTCAAGAACAATTTGCCATCTTACAAAGCATCGATTAGAGCTGTCTTTGGGTTACTGTTTGGTATCACCCTAGTGAAATATTCATAAAGACGCATTTAAGCAAAGGATGGAAAAGAAAAGCTGCCAAACAGCTTTGGGCTGCAGGGAGGTTTCTGTGAATCTCTTACCAAAGGAAACATGGAAAGGGTAGTCCTCACTTAATGACTGGTAGGAATGGAATGGAATAGGAATAGGAGAATAACAGCATTTGAAGGGACCTTGGAGGTCTACCAATCCAACCCCCTGCACAGACAGGAAACCCTATACCATTTCAGACAAATGGTTATCCAATCTCTTCTTAAACCTTCCAGTATTGGAGCATTCACAACTTCTGGAGGAAAGTCATTCCACTGGTTAATTGTTCCCACTGTCAGAAAATTCCTCCCTAGTTATAGGTTGATTCTCTCCTTGATCAGTTTCCACCCATTGTTTCTTTTCCTGCCTTCAGGGGCTTGGAGAATAGGCTGACCCCCTCTTCTTTGTGGCAACCCCTGAGATATTGGAAGACTGCTATCACGTCTCCCCAGTCCTTCTTTTCATCAGACTAGACATACTCAGTTCCTGCAACTGTTCTTCATACGTTTTAGCCTTCAGTCCCCTAATCCTCTTTGTTGCTCTTCTCTGCACTTTTTCCAGTATCTTTTTTACTTCATGGCGACCAAAACTGGATGCCGTATTCCAAGTGTGGAATAGGTCTTATAAGTGTGGAATAGGCCTTATAAAGTGACATTAACCCTTTATGTGTTCTTGATTCTATCTCTCTATTTATGCAGCCTAAAACTGTGTTGGCTTTTTTGGCAGCTGCTCCACATGGCTGGCTCCTATTTAAATGATTGTCCACTAGAACTCCAAGATTCCTCTCACAGTTACTACTATTGATCCAGGTGCTACTTATATCAGTGATCGCTAACCTTTTCTGCACCGAGCACCCAAAGCGTGCGCGCACACACAAATGCGCGTGCCCACCCCCCCCAAAATGCAAGGCATGTGTGGCCCCCACACACACCCTACATGCACCCTTCCCCCCATGCATGCATGCACGGCTCCCCTGCCCCCCACAGCCACCCCCCACATGCATGCGCAGCAGAGACCTGAATACCACCTGGCAGGCGGGAGGCACGCGCATATGCGCAGTGGAGCTGAATTGGGGCAATGGCTCTCGTGCCCACAGAGAGGGTGCTGCGTGCCATAGGTTTGCCATCGCAGACCTATACTATACCTATGGATTTTGGTTTTTTGCCTAAATGTAGAACGAATTGATCTGTCCCATATTTGGGAAGACCCGGTTGCCCTGATAAAGAACAATCTCTCTCCTGGTATAGCTGACAAAGCTAGGAGAGTCCATGGATTAGAGGTTAATACATCTACCTTATATATAAGTAGCCTGGGTTTGAATCCCAGAAGGGTATGGCTAGCTGACAAGAGCTAAATAGATCTATATTAGTCTCCCTTTATTTCTTTGTCAGTAAATATAAATTTAACACTAAATGTAAAACCTTACCTCTTTTACCATTGAATCTCATTTTGTTAGATAGTGTCCAATGTTCAAGTCTGTCAATATCCTTCTGTATACTTAGCCTATCTTCTGGAGTGTTGGCCATTTATGACCATTTCAAGTTATGATGGCCATGGAATCCGTGCTTTACGGCCCATAAAGCATTCCTGATCATTGTAAATGGTCATACTTCCCCCCCTTCTCAAGGTTATGTGACCCATGTCAAACAAGTCAGCTTTATGATAGTCATGTGACTGTGATGTGCAATGAATGGATTTGCTTTAACAATGTGGCATTCAGTCAACAACTGCTGTGAAAAAGACCAGAATATTTTCTTCTGTCACAATGGGTGCCTTAACATACAACCATAGCAATTCAATTATGGCTATAAATCAAGGACTACTTGTATCCCTAAAGCAAGATTCTTTCCCCCTTACTCTTTATGGACCACTGATACCTGGCCTTCAGGGGGTGGGGAGCCCAGGAGAGATGCTTGGACCGGACTGGGAGACAGAGGAACTGGTTTCCTGTCCCCACCGCAGCTCTGCTGACTCCCCCCCCCCGCATCCTGGCGCGGCGTTTTTCTTCCATCTCGCCACTGTTCCTGCGGGGCTTTACGCTGCCTGACTATTTGCCTGCTTGGACTGGGACTGCTTGGACTGGGACTGGAACTCTGGAAATTCAACAACGGGCCCTCTGTGGCGGCCAGTACCACCAGCTGCTGCCACTGCCTCAGGAGTGCTGTGCTGACCAGTATTATTGCTATTTACTGAGTCACCCTACATCAGGCACTATTACTCCGGAGAGGCAGCGTGCTGGGAGCTTGGACTCCCCCCAGTGGCCACTATTGGTGCCTTTTTTATTTCTTTGTCGTTGCTCTGTCATCTTTACCATCTTCTTAATTGGCACTTATCCACCCTGCCTACAACTGCAGCCCTCAGAGTTTTACACCTACGAACAAACTATACCGGCTCAATCAGCATTACCTCTTGCTGCCCCAGTGACACCACTCCGGCCACCCAGACCCTACGCTTTGTTACACCTTTGGCAACCCGGATTCAACATCCTTGGCAGTCCTTTTAATCATTTAGACTTTTTGACCTTATCAGAGGGGGGGAAACGCCACCCCCCCCTCTGTATACCCTCAGTGGATTGGAGCTGGGCTCGTAACTATCTTATCAACTAACTGCCATAGGAAGGGAGAGGAGCGGAGTACCTCTCCCCCTCCCCCTTCTCACTTTGTTCCATCCTAGATTGCGCAACTTTAGTCTCTGCATTTTATGAGTGAGGTGTGAATGATGTGACTGTCGCTGTATGTGCCCACTTTTAACCCCTATTATTGTTGTATTCTCTCTGTGTTTTTAAATTGTTAGTGGGGAGTGAATGGCGCTGTGACTGTGTATGTCTGAGTAGGCTGGGGCCTTACCCAGGTACCCTCTATACTGAGTGCTCTGCAGAAGTATTAGGGGGGCCTGGGGTCAATCCCAGCCGCAGGATGTTTGATTCGAAGGGCCTGCCGGAGCATGCAGGGGTTATGGGGGTGGGTAGGGGGACCACGGACATGGGAGTGGGCTGGAGCATTACGGTCTTAACAGGGAGGGGCAGATATGGCGGGGACTTTAGGGCAGGCCATTACCGGGGAAGGAGGGCTCGCTACGTTACAGAGATCCCTCCTTCCGGCCCTACGAGTCCCACTCCAAGGCCAGATGGTGTGAGTAATCAGGACCCTGGCCTCAGGCTGCTGTCGCTAAATGCCAGGTCTGTAGTTCATAAAGCTCCTCTCGTTCGGGACTTAATTTTAGACGAGAGGGCAGACCTGGCATGTATTACTGAAACCTGGCTGGGCCCGGAGGGAGGAGTCCCCCTCGTAGAGATATGCCCAGAGGGTTTTCAGGTGCTCCATCAGCCGAGAGCTCAGAGAAGGGGTGGGGGTGTGGCCATTGTTATTCGAGAGTCTCTAGCACCTCATAGGATCCCTGCTCCGGAGCTTGTCGGGTGTGAGTCCCTGCTGGTGAAGTTGGACCTCAAGGGTCAAGTGGGTTTGCTGCTAACGTATCTGCCTCCCAACTGTGTTGCAACAGCCCTCCCCTCGCTCCTCGAGTCGATAGCCGAGCTGGCAGTTGAGTTCCCCAGACTTATGGTTCTGGGGGATTTCAATTTGCCTTCGCTCGGTGAACACTCTGATGGAGCGCAGGAGTTCATGGCTTCCATGACAACCATGGGCTTGACCCAAGTAATCCGGGGACCAACCCACTCAGCGGGTCACACGCTTGACCTCGTATTTCTCTCGGAGCAGTGGAATTGTGATCTTGGTCTGAGGGGTAGCGAGATCTTGCCCCTGTCATGGTCAGACCACTACCTATTGAGGCTTGACTTTCAGAGACCAAACCCCCACTGTAGGGAGGAGGGGCCGACCAGGTGGTTCCGTCCCAGGCGACTTATGGACTTTTGGGGTTCCAGACGGAGCTTGGGGTCATTCCTGATACTCTCGCCCGCAGTCCGGTGGAGACCCTGGTTGCCACCTGGAACTTGGCAGCGACGGAGTCTCTTAACCAGATTGCGCCTCTACGGCCGCTCCGAGGCAGTGGATCCCGGAGGGCTCCTTGGTTTACTGAGGAACTCCGGGAGATGAAGCGCCGAAGGAGACGCCTAGAGCACTTATGGAGGTCCAGTAAATCCGAATTGAGCCGAGCACTTTTAACAACCTGCACCAGAGAGTACATTCGAGCAATCAGGATGTCTAAGAGAACACATATTGCCTCTCTGGTTGCGTCCGCTGAGTCGCGCCCAGCCGCCCTGTTTAGGATAACCCGTTCCCTCCTAAATAGGAGGGATACGGGCGATCCGCTGCAGGGCAGGGCTGAGGATTACGTCTAATTCCTCGCGGACAAGGTTGTTCGGTTCCGGGCGGACCTGGACTCCAATTCTGCAGAACCAGCCAAGGCACTAAGGGATAATCTGGTAAGCCATCGCTGGATTGATTTTCAAGCTGTTACCCCTGAGGACGTGGACAAGGCGATGAGAGCTGTAGGTGCCTTCACATGTGTGCTGGACCCGTGCCCCTCCTGGCTGGTTGTAAACAGCAGAGAGGTGACACGAGGCTGGATCCAGGTGGTTGTTACCGCCTCCCTACGGGAGGGGGTCTTTCCCCCCGCTTTAAAGGCAGCAGTGGTGAGACCCCTCCTGAAGAAACCATCCTTGGATCCAGCCGTTTTAAACAACTATCGTCCAGTCTCCAACCTCCCCTTTGTGGGGAAGGTTGTTGAGAAGGTGGTGGCCTTTCAGCTCCAGCGGTCCTTGGAGGAAGCCAGTTATCTCGATCCATTCCAGTCAGGCTTCAGACCTAGCTACAGCACAGAAACCGCTTTGGTCGCGTTGACCGATGATCTCTGGAGAGCCAGGGATGGAGGCCATGCCTCCATCCTGGTGCTCCTTGACCTCTCGGCGGCTTTCGATACCATCGACCATGGTATCCTTCTGCGACAACTGCGGGAGGTGGGGGTGGGAGGCACTGTCCTACGGTGGTTCTCCTCTTACCTCTCGGACAGGTCGCAGTCGGTGTTAGTCGGAGGGCAGAGATCGACCCCTAGGCCCCTAACGTATGGGGTGCCGCAGGGTTCGGTCCTGTCCCCCCTTCTTTTCAATATCTACATGAAACCGCTGGGGGAGATTATCCGACGGCACGGGATAAAATACCACCAGTATGCGGACGATACACAGTTGTATCTGTCCGCCCCGTGCCAACTCAACGAAGCGATGGATGTGATGAGCCAGGGTCTTGAGGCTGTTAGAGACTGGATGGGGGTTAACAACCTTGTGCTCAATCCAGAAAAGACCGAGTGGCTGCTGTGCTTCCCTCCCACGAATTGGCCAAGTGTTCCATCTCTCAGGCTGCGGGGTCAAATTTTACGCCCCTCAGTTAAGGTTCGCAACTTGGGAGTCCACCTGGATCCACAGCTGACTTTCGAACATCATTTGTCAGCTGTGACCAGGGGGGCATTTGTCCAGGTTCGCCTGGTGCACCAGTTGCGTCCCTACCTGAACCGGGAGGCCCTCACAACAGTCACTCGTGCCCTTGTGACCTCTAGGCTGGAGTACTGCAATGTGCTCTACATGGGGCTGCTCTTGAAAAGTATTCGGCAACTTCAGCTGGTCCAGAATGCGGCCGCGCGAGCGATCGTGGGTGCGCCTCGTTTCACCCACGTAACACCTATCCTCCGCGAGCTGCACTGGCTACCTGTTGATCTCCGGGTACGATTCAAGGTGCTACTTGTCACCTACAAAGCCCTCCATGATATTGGATCTGGGTACTTGAGAGACCGCCTACTGCCAATTACCTCCACTAGACCGATAAGATCGCATAGATTAGGCCTCCTCCGAATTCCATCAGCCAGCCAGTGTAGACTGGCAACTACCCGGAGGAGAGCCTTCTCAGTGGCTGCTCCGACCCTCTGGAATGAACTCCCCGTGGAGATTCGGACCCTCACCACCCTCCAGTCCTTCCGCGCCGCCCTTAAAATCTGGCTGTCCCGGCTGGCCTGGGGTTAACGATGATAACCCCACTCGAATTGTATGACTGTTGTGTTCTTAAATGATGTAGTGTTTCCATGTTGTAAATTGTTTGTCCTTCCCCCCCCCCTTTTGAACTGTGAGCCGCCCTGAGTCCCCCCAGGGAAAAGGGCGGCATACAAATAAAGTGAAAATGAAAAAAAAATGAGTTTGAAAGGCAGTTTTCACATGAAAATAAAAACCAGCCTACTAGTCCAGAAAACATTGTACAGAAAGACAGGGAGGAGAGGAGAGGGAAAATGGGCAGCAGAGAATGTGGTTTGTTATAAAATTTGTCATGCATTAGAAAATGTTATTTTGTTGCAGATGTTATTTTGCCCAATTGATTTGATTTCTAGGTACCACAGTGCAAAAGCACAGATGCACATATAAACACAAACACACCTTGCTTGCTCAGATCACTCTAAAACTGGGCAAGTTTAAGACTCGTGGACCTCAACTTCATGGTTGGCTGAGGAATTCTGGGAGTTGAAGTCCACAAGTCTTAAAGTTGCCCGGTTTGGAGCACCTGCCCTAAAGCATGGTCTTACCACCAGTGGCCCTCCTCTATTTCAAGGTGCCTTCTCCCAGGCCAGGCACCTGGAGAAGAAAGTAGCTCTACTTGTCTGGTAGGTTGAGAGGGGATGAAAGTCAGAGAAAGGGGAGGAGAGGAGCCAGGCTAACTCAGGCACAAGCTATCTCCTGTGGGGCAGAGAAACCAAGAGCAATGACTGAACAGAACCTGCTGTAGGAGCTGCCCAGGCTGAGCTGTGGTGGCACAGTGGTTAGAATGCAGTACTGCAGTACTCCAATTGCCAGCAGTTCAGCAGTTCATTTCTCACCAGCTCAAGGTTGACTCAGCCTTCCATCCTTCCGAGGTTGCTAAAATGAGGACCCAGATTGTTGGGGGCAAGAGGCTGATTCTATAAAAAACACTTAGAGAAGACTGTAAAGCACTGTGAAGCAGGGAGTGAGGGAATGGGGATTTTGCAGTAACCTTCTCCTAGAGTGTGGTGGGGATGGAGATTTTACAGTATCCTTCCCCTGCCATATCCACCAAGTCATGCCACGCCCACAGAACTGGTGGTAAAAAAAAATTGAATCCCACCACTGGCTCTAAGTCCAACCTTCCTTGAATTCCATTGACTCTTATCTACCGCCAATTCCTTTTGACTGTTAGTAGTTCAGATTCTTGTAGAGAGTGTTAGCATGCAATAAACCTGTATCCAGTTGAACTGCCTTGGCTCCTGGTTTCCTGCACTTGGCAGCCTCTTAAGCATCAGGCCCTTGGCTCCCGAGAGCCTTTTCTGTATTAGCCTTGTCAAGTCTGGAAAATGCCTGTTTTTGCTGCATGATTAGGCCCTGAACCTGCAGCCTGGCAGAGAACCCTCACAAGCAAGCAGGAACCTGTTCCTCTGCCTTAGGCTTGGCTGGAAGATATTCAGGCAGATATATACATTTGTTCATTAAAAAAATAACCCTTTGACTAGTCTTGGCAAAGGTGTTTGTTATCAAAAACCATAAACTTTGAGTGGTTGGACCTTTTAATGTTCTTAGTTTTCCTCACCTATGTGAACCATTATCAAGCTTCACCAACAATCAAAAATATTTCTGCTTCCAAAAGGCTGTCTGCCATCGGCCTCCAACAAATATTGGATGTAAATCAATTAACCAGCAGGTGTTTTCAATGCAGGTGCTTCCAGATGGAGGCTGTTGCCAGGATTCCTAAAAGGAAGGTGTGCCTTATTTCTCTCATTCACTGATTTGGCCAATGAGTGTGAATGGGGGATAAGGGAAAGGAGAGGGAAGACAGATAGCTTACAAGTATCTGAGTCAGGCAATTGCACAATACAAGTATCTCCTGGAAGTTTTGCCTTAATGTACGTGTCCTGCCATTGGGCATGGGGATGCTTATTGGAGAGGGATAAAGCAACTCTGCACATGCAGTTTGTCTCTTTGTCCCTTGCAAAAAGAGTATTTAGTGTGGTATTTAGTGTGAAACTTCCTATCTTACCTAGCTGTCCTAACATCTAAAGCAACCACCCATTCAGCGTCTGCTAACGGGTAGTGTTTCCACAATACAGGACAGGACAGAACAGGACAGGACAGGATAGGACCTTGGAAGTCTTCTCTTCCAGCTCAAGCAGGAGCACCTATTCAGACAAGCGACTGTCTAGACTCTTCTTAAAAACCTCCAGTGCTGGAGCACCATGATTTCTGGAGGCAAACTGTTCCATTGGTTAATTGTCCTCACTGTTAGGAAGTTTGTCCTTAATTCCAGGTTGCTTCTCTCTTTGATCAATTTCCATCCACTGTTTCTTGTCCTGCCCTCTGGTGCTTTGGAGAATAATTTGACACCCTCTTCTTTGTGGCAGCCCTTGAAATACTGGAATACTGCTATCATGTCAGCCCTAATCCTTCTTTTCTTTAAACTAGCCAGACCCAAAACCTGCAACTATTATTCATGTTGTTTAGCTGAAGGTCTTTGATCATCTTAGTTGCTGTTCTCTGAATTTTTTCCAAAGTCTCAATATCTTTTTTGTAGTATTGTAACCAAAATTGGCTGCAGTATTCCAGGTGTAGTCTTACTAGGATGTCGTCAAGTGGCACTAATACTTCACGTGATCTTGATTCTATGCATCTGTTTATACAACCCAGGATCGTATTAGCTTTTTTTGGCTGCGGCTGCACATTGCTGGCTCATATTCAAATGATCATCCATGTGCATTACTTGTTGAGTATGGTTTGTCAGCCTGCTACAAATCCATCTGGTGGTGATGTTGTCTATTCTTACCAAAAAGTAGATCGTGGTCTACTTTGTCAAATGCCTTACTAAAATCTAAGTATACTATGGCCACTGCATTTGGTCTACTAATTTAGTGACTTTATCAAAGAATGAAACAAGACCGGTTTGACATGATCTATTTTTAATAAACATGTGCTGACTACTACTTATAACTTTATTTGCTTCTAGTTGTGTACAGATCTGTTTTTTGTTGTCTTTTCCAGGATCTTCCCAGGTATTGATGTTAGGCTGACTGGCCTGTAGTTTCCTGGGTCTGTTTTTTCCCCTTTTTTGAAGATGAGAACCACATCAGCTCTTTTCAAATCCTCAGGTACTTTCCCTGTGCTCCAGGATTTTTGAAATATTTGGTACAATGCAGAGGTGGGTTGCTGCCGGTTCGGCCCGGTGAGGTCTGGTTCGGCCAAACTGGTAGTGGAATTCAGACCTGGGTCACAGAACTGGCAACGACCCAGGCCTGACATGCCCTCAAATCGGTTCCCTTGCTGCCGCTTGGCTGCCCCCATTCTGGATTTTAGTCACTGCGCATGCGCAGTTTATTGTAAATTGTTTTGCGCATGCACAAAGAACAATTTACATTGAACAGCACACATGGGCACAACGCACATCTGGCGAGCGGTTTGCGAACCAGCAGTAATGCTGGCAGCAACCCACCCCTGGTACAATAGTTCTGAGAAAACATCTGCCAGCTCCTTCAGAATCCTGGGGTGTAATCTGTCAGGTCCAGTGATTATTCATCGAGGTCTGAAAGGTGTTCTCTATTTTCTTGCTTATTTTAATTTTTATTTCTAATCTGTGTTTTACAGTTATGATTTTGGTTGGTTGGGCTATAGTTTCTTTTTGCATGAAGAATGATGCAAAGAATGAGGGCTATTAACTTAGCAACTGTAATGATTCACTTACATAACTGTGTCATGAAAGGTCATAACATGGATTTTAACAACTTTCTTGCTTGGCAACAGAAATTTTGGTCTCAATTGTGGTCAGAAGTCAAGGACTATTTGTAAGGTTTGTGGCTTCCAACATATAGGAAGATTCTAATACAATTTGAATCTCACTCACCAGGCTCAAAGTTGACTCAGGCTTCCATCCTTCCAAGGTTAGTAAAATGAGGAGCCAGATTGTTGGGGGCAAGAGGCTGATTCTGTAAACCACTTAGAGGGGGATATAAAGCACTGTGAAGCGGTATATAAGTCTAAATGCTACTCATATTGCTACTTGTATTTGCATGCTTTAGAACTGCTAGGGGGGGGCAGAAGCTGGGACAGGAACATTGCACGGAGCAGATCTCAAACCCAGGCTGTCAACTTTCCAGCTGACAAGCTCAGTGTCTTTTACCACTGAGCCATTGCGTCCCCTTCATCCCAGTAAATATTTCCCAGAGCATTGAACTTCACTTCTCAATAATCCCAGGCAGCCTGTCTGAAATCTATGCAGGCTGTGATTATGGCAAAACTCAATATAAAGCTGGGGAATGTAAATATTATAAGGATAAAGGCAAGGGGATGCTATGTAGTACAAGGAGCCCTACACCCACGACCACAAATGAGCCCAGAATTATGGTTGTAAGTCATGGCACTGATTAAGTGAGGTGCCTCGCTTAACAACCCCTATTCTGACTCTCCCTGAGTAGCTGTTAAGCAACCGTAAAAGCCACTAAGTGGAGCATGGGGGGGGGGAGAGGGACATGGGTATGAGAGAAAAGCTGGAGGTGAATTGGATCATCTTCACTGAAGCTACCTGCAGGTAAAACCTCACCTAGCAGAATTGGTGAGTTTCATTCGGGAACAGCCCATCTCATGCTGCTCTGCCAAAGAGCAGCCCCCTCTCCCTTTTCTCCCAGCAGCAATTGCCTATGGAGGACTGGGGTGGGGAGAGCAAGGAAGCCAAGGATTTCTCCCCAGGGAGCTTGGCTTGTGCCAGTAGCTTTTGGGGGATTAGTGAATGTTAGGTGGAATGATGGCTCTATGCAACCATGAACTAGTGAACAACAATAAGAAAGAGCAAGCATAGTTAAGCACAAACATATTTCAATGAATTTAACAGAATAACAGGGTTGGAAGGGACCTTGGAGATCTTCTAGTCCAACCCTCTGCTCAAGCAGAAGACCATCTACCATTTCAGAAAAATAGCTGTCCAGTCTCTTTTTGAAAACCTCCAGTATGAAGCACCCACAACCGTTGCACTGGTTAATTGTTGTCAATGTCAGGAAATTTCTCCTTAGTTCTAAGTTGCTTGCCTCCTTGATTAGTTTCCATCCATTGCTTTTTGCTTGCATTCTGGTGCTTTGGAAAATATGTTGATCCCATTTGCTGTGTGGCAACCCCTCAAATTTTGGAACACTTGCTATCCTGTTGTCCTTGGTGCTTCTTTTCACTAACTAGACATACCCAGTTCCTCCAACTTAATTCCTGCAACCTACCCTGCAATTTAGTTCCTTCATTGCCCAATTATGGACATGAACTCAAGGACTTGCTCCAGCATGGCTTTTCCCTTCCTTCCTGCCTGCTCCCTTCCACTGCATGGCAACATGGCATGCCCTCCTTTCCTGCTTCTCCTTCAACCTGCTCCAGCCCTGGTTGCCCTTCCTTAACATGCACAGCCTTGCTGCTCCCTCCAATGCTGGTCCTAATTCCCTGTCAGGATGTTGATCCTGTCTACGCTCTGCCTCACCTTCTTTGGTTCCCTCAACCAACACTTTAGGATCCAGGCCCTGGTCAGCTACTTCTGGCCACACGTCCCTCCCCAAAATGACATTTCATGTGCATCCTGTTTGCTCATCTGTTCACCTTCCATGGCTAATAGATGGGACCATTCCATGACACCAGAGAGATCTGTCTGAGAAGAACCCAAGCATGTCAGGACCACCACAACTCAGGCTGCTGCTTGATTAAGCCCGACTCAGTCCCGATGAACTATTAGTTGAATAAACACAGGGAGCTCTCCCTTGCGTGATGAAACCAAGAGCCAGTGAAAGTGATTTAAGGCAGGATTTTGGATAAGATCCTCACTAACAAATCAAGGATAAGAGAAGAAATGCAAAGGGGAAGGCCTCTCGGTGTCTTTTTCCCCCCTCAAAGGACGGGTGGCTGAAAAAAACTCATTTAAAAAAAAGCCTATATCAAAGGAAGAAAAGATGCTTTGGATCGTCCACGGAGAATTGGTCCAGAGCGAGCAAAGAAACCTGATGGCAGCAAATTGGTGCCTGCAATTTCAGAGCTCTGTCTCCAGAGCCACCAGGCTATTTGTTCCTCCTCCTCCTCCTCCTCCAGCGATTATGAGCATCTTGCACTCACATTCAAAATGCAGCAGAGACCGCTTGCTATTGTTTGTCCTGCACCCCGAGCTGAAGAAGAATCCTCTGGACTTCATCATGCTGAGGTTTCACCGGCTGCCTCTTTTGTATTCCACAGCCTTGCTGCTAAAATTGAAGGGACTGCTCTCCACCAGCCCAGCCCCATCCTGCATGGGGAGGCAGGTGCACCCTGTTATCAGCCTAAGTAAAGTGTCACCAGCAATTTCTCCTACCTGCCAGGTAATGAGAGCTGGCAGATTGCTGAGGCAGAAGCTTTTCACAAATGAGAAACTGTAAGCAAGCACAGTGGGAATTCGGGGAAGGAAGGGAGAGTCACCCCTTGAGGTGTCACGGGCTTCATTGTTTTTGGCAACCTGAGTGGCCCTCGATGCTTCACAGGGAGGTGTCTGAAATGCTTTCAGAGCACAGGGGGTGCTGAGCAGGAGCTGACCAGAGGCTGTGAAGCACATTGACCATCTCCTTTTTTCAGATCAAGAGGGTCCCTGGCCTGATGTGTCCTTGGGGATTTTCTGATGTTCTAAACAGTGCACATGAAGCGAAAAATGTTCTCCATCCTCAGCAGACCTAACTTTTTATAAACCATAGTTATGATCCCAAAGACCTGGTTATCAATATAAATCAAGGCATGTTTTCTAGTTAGATAAATGTATTCATTTAAAATGTGATATCTAATTTGAGAGCTCTCTACAATTTTCCAGTAGGGCTGCATCATAAACTGGGTTATTTTCAATCTCCTTTTCAATTATTCTCACCATAGAATCTCCTTCTCCTCCTGCCCCCCTGCAACTGAGTTAACAATGTCATTGTTATGTTAATTTATATTGAATCACATTTGCCATTTTAAATGCTCGTTCAGTCTCTTTGAAGACATCCTTCTGGCACTCTTTGCAGTCTGCTCTGATTTTCTCCTGAATTATCTGGTTTCATTTTCTCACTTACCATACAAGCCTCCCTTGCTGTGCATGTGTGACTGCAGGAGGTCTATGAAATTATGTTAAATAACTGGCCCAAATAGTGTTGGTTTCAGGTCCCCATGACTTGCTTTCCTCCACCCTACAAACAGCCCTCTGTTCCCATCACCACTTTCATGTTATTTAACCAGTTTTTCATGTTGTCTATGGAGATTCTCAGCCATCCAGGCCACAGTTGTGCCAAAGGGGCTTTTTTCAGGAGGCAACTGGACTTTTTGGGTTTTCTTTGAAGACGTTTCACTTCTTGTCCAAGAAGCTTCTCCAGCTCTAACTGGATGGTGGGGAATGGAAGGGTTTATATTCCTTCCAGACAGATGGTCATTTGCATTCTTTCAGCAAGTAGTTAAGGCCAGCTAGAGGGTTTTCTATGTCATCAGGATCACCTGAGTAGTGCTGAGTAGTGGCACTGAGTGGTACTCACTGAGTAGTGAGTAGTCACCTGAGACATTTTTAAAATCTCTGAATTCCCTTTCTTATGAAAAAAAATCCTTTTCAATTTTTTTCAATTTCTTTTTAAAAAATTTAAATTCCTTGTTCCAATTTTAATCTTTTTTCAGCTATTAAATATCATTTTAACTTAAAATTCTTCTTTCAATTTTTTTTGAATTTCTTTTTTCAAGGAAACATCTTTTCTCAATTAAAGATGATTCTCATGGTCTAGGAATTGCAGCCACATCAAAAATGGCAGCTGCCTCTGAGGAAGCCCCCTGCAGCCTCTGTGCAGGAGGAGGGTTGGGTGGCAGATCAGCTGCTTCTCATTGGGAAAGGCAATCTTCGGAAAGTGAAGCAAGGAGTGACGGGGGGGGGGGATCCATGGAGTGGGAAGTTGTTGAAATGCTGCCTGGGGAGGAGGCCCAGGACGGGCCACATTTGAGTTGAGGGAAGCTGCAGAGCAGGTCCGGACCTGTGCCAGGCCTCCCAGCTCCTCTCCCCCCCGCAAGCCCCCCACCCAGCCACCTTCTTCTATTTTTCTACCCCCAAGTCAGGTTTTCTGGACAGGTGGCAGCCCCAGAAGTGAGTGGAGGACTCTGGGAGTAAAATAAGCCAGGGTGAAAGGGGGGGAAAGGGTCAAAGAGCATTTGCCTGTTCCAGTAATTGGCCAGGTTGCTTCCCACGGCAATCCGAATGCAAAATCTCCCACCAGCTGGGTTGAGGGAACATGAAACATGTATGCCCCCCCCCTTGTATGGGTCCCCCTCTTCAGAAAAGCTTGGGGCAGCCCTAGAGAGCCTTTACAAGCTGCTGATGAATCCTTCATTTTAGTATGCCAGAAATTGTTGCAGCATCCTATGGTCACATGATCAAAATTTGGCAACTGCTTCATAGTTATGACGGTCGCAGGGTTCTATTCTCTCATCTGAGTCATTTATGATGATATTGAAGAGTCCCGGCCCTAAGACGTAGTCTTGGAGTACCCCACTGCTTTTTTCCCTCCATGTAAATGTAGGTCCATTAAGGACTACTCGTTGAGTACGATTTGTCAGCCAGTTACAGATCCATCTGGTGGTGATGCTCTCTATCCCACATTTTTCTACCTTCCCAAGACGTAGGGTGTGGTCTACCTTGTCAAATGCCCTGCTGAGGTCTAGATATACTATATCCACAGCATTTTGCTGGTCTACTAATTTAGTCACTTTGCCAAAGAATGAAATAAGATTGGTTTGACATAATCTGTTTTTAACAAACCCAAGCTGGCAATTAATTATAACTTTATTTGTATCTAGATATTCGCGGATCTGTTTTTTGAATATTTTTTCCAGTATCTTCCCAGGTATTGATGTTAGGCTGATTAGTCAATAGTTTCCTGGGTTATTTTTCCCACTTTTTTGAAGATGGGGACCACATCATCCCTTTTCCAATCCTCCGGTAGTTCCCCATTGTTCCAGGATTTTTGAAAGATGTGGTACAATGGTTCTGAGGTAACATCTGCTGGGTCCTTCAGAACTCTGGGATGTAATCCATCAGGTCTCAGTAATTTATAGTCATCAAGATCAGATAGGTGTTCTCTAACTACTTTCTTGCTTATTTTAATTTTTATTTCTTCTCTCTCTGTTACAGCTACACTTTTGATTGGTTGGATTCTAGTTTCTTTTTGCGTGAAGAATGATGCAAAGAATGAATGTTATTAACTTAACAACTGTGGTGATTCACTTAATAACTGTGTCATGAAAGGTCATAAAATGGAACAAAACTCATGTAACCACTGTCCTGCTTAGCAACAGAAATTTTGGTCTCAATTGCAGTCAGAAGTCAAAGATTAGCTGTACAGTTTGTGGCTTGCTGGTTAAGACCAGCATGACTGAAAAGATTTTAGACCTGTCTTATTGCTTGTATACATTGTATTAATGTGGAGTATAGATCAGACCAAAGATGGGTTCCTACCAGTTCAGACCGGTTTGGCCAAGTAGGTAGTAACTCAGTCTGCCACACCCCTGAACCGGTTCTATCGTCGGCACCATCTTGATTTTTGGTTTGCACAGAACAGTCTTCATTGCATTTTTTTTCACTTTCTAACATTCTGCGCATGCGCAGCCCTTTTTAGCTGCAAATGCAAAAAAATTTGGGCATGCCGTTAGCAACCCACCCCTGGATCAGACCGTCAATTGCCCTGACATCCCCAGAGTGGCTTGAAAAACCCATGGCATGCAGGATTGACAGGGTCTGCATTTGGGTGCAGAGAGTAGGGCAGCAGCTCCATCTAGTGGTCACATGCAGGAAGGAGGCCCATGCCATTTCCAGAATTCATCTAGGACAGGGATCCCCAAACTTGTCAACTTTAAGACTTGTGGACTTCAACTCCCAGAATTCTTGAAGTTGAAGTCCACAAGTCTTAAAGTTGACAGGTTTGAAGACCTCTCATCTAGGGAGAGTCAGCCTTGTTTTGAGTTTGGGTTCTGGACAGAAGAGGCAGTTATAGTCCAATCACAAAAGGCTTTGAGGCACCTAAATTATCTTTAGGGAAACCTGTGAAAACTTCCCCATTGTACAGAATAAATAAAACTTTACAAAACAGCCAGTCTGGTGTGGTGGTTAAGGCACCAAGCTAGAGTCCAAGGGACTGTATGTCCTCGTCCTGCCTGGGACACAAAGCCAGCTGGGTGATCTTGGGCCAGTCACTCTCTCATGGCCCTAGGAAGAAGGCAATGGCCGACCACTTCTGAAAAACCTTGCCAGGAGTCCACATTAATTTGAAGATACAAATTAAAATGTCTATGGAGATTCTTAGTCATCCAGGTCATGGTTGTGCCAAAAGTTTTTTCAAAAGGCAGCTGGACTTTCTCTCTTCTGAGAACTGAACAAGCTTCTCAGAACTGAAGAAGCTTCTTGGATGAGAAGTGAAACTTCCTCCAGGAAAAACAAAGAAAGTCCAGTTGCCTTTTGAAAAAGCAAAACCTTTGAGACTACAGCAAGTTTTATAACAACTGATTTGATGCCTTATACTAAGCTATGATTTGCTTCATATGGTTTATTCAATAAATGACATTTCTTAATTCAGAAACCATGACTTTCGAAACAGATTGGCTGGATTTACATAAGATGGCAAGTTTTTTTAAAATAAATTCACATTGTGGCCTAAATCAGTACATGAATGACCAAGTTGTGGATGAAGACATGTACTTCCTCCTAGTTCGTCTTTTGTATAAGTAGTAGTTTCTTGCTCTTTCCTTTCTTCTGTTGGAAGAAATGTCCTTCTGGGTTCAGTTCCAAGTGGGGAAAAAGACTCTGGAAACAGGAGGCTGCTTAGAAAGATGATTTAGTGGTGGACAGGATTACATGGCTTGAGCTCCTGAACAGAAAAGGGGGATCATATGCTTCCAGATGTTGGGTGAAGAAGAAAAAGGGGCAGAGATACTGAAATTCTCTGGTTTTATGCCTACTCTGGCCTTAGAACTTCAGCTTGTATTCTGATTGGCTGTCAGACTCCCATGGGGCCATGAAAGGGCAACTCTCTAGATTGTGTTTTGAGTCCAAGTTTGGTTAAGCCTTGCTTCTTCCCAGGTGCCCTGTGGTGAGATGGGTAAAGAGCTAATACTATCACGTCTTAATCCCATCACCCTGGAGCTAAAGGGGAGAGATCTTAGTTATGTAGAATAGACTGACCCATGCTTTTTTAAAATAAATGGCCCATTGACAAAGGTGAGTGCTATTAAGAGTGAGTCTGTTTCCTGCCTAAAACATGTTTCTCCATTTCTTATCCAGGAAAATATAATATTCTGCCTTTTCAATATTTCTCAGGATATTTCATTTTTCTAGGAGAGGGCTGAGTGCTAACTTCCTACACTTCATGTCTAGAGGTACAAAAAGAGAGGAAATCGGTGTTTTGAGCCTTACTGCCTCAGCCCCAGAAGCAGGAACTGAAGTGGCCCAGAGATTATCTATAATTCTATACGCACATAAGAGAAAAGAAATCATCTTGGTGAGAAGAAATATCCCTCAATGTTTTATTTTAACTGTCGTTATTAAGGAGAGGTCACTTATTCCCCAAGACCAACATGCCACCAAAAGGTTTACACTAGAGTGATGGCGAAGGTATGGCATGCGTGCTACAGGTGGCATGCAGAGGCCTCTGCCAGCAGCTGAGCCCCACCAAGAATGCACTGCCAGCCAGCTGATTTTCGGGTCTCTGCAAAACACTATGCAAACCATGGATATACATCCAACAGGAACAGGAAGTGCCTCACAGGAGCAGATAGAGGTAAATCCTAGAGAGGTAGGAAATGCATCACTTAACAATGGGGATGAATTCTAGAGAGGAGTAAAGGCTGTATATAAGGCCGACATAACTCCTCTAATAGCGTAGGCATGCACAGGGGAGAGTGCAGGGGGGTGCAGCCCCCCTCCTTTTTTTGCTCCCAGGAGGATTCAGGGAGGCCTGCTAGGCCCTAAATGGGATGCGAGAGGGTCACGGGGGGGGGGGGGGGACATGCACATTGTATTATGTGTGTGGGTGCACACGGACACAATGTTGTGCCCACACACGCACTTTTGGCACACAAGGACAAAAAGGTTAGCCACCACTGCACTAGAGCCTATGCAGAGAATTATTCCCAGGGGGAACGGGGACTCCACCTCTCTGAGACGACCAGAGGCAGTCCTCCACTTAGAACAGTTTTTTAATGACTGTTCAACAATATAAAAGCACTGAAATATAACAACACTGAAAAAAGTGAATGATGACTATTTTTCACACTTATGACCATTGCAACATCCCTGTATTCGGGATGGTCGGCCTGTCCCAGAGTCACGCAATATCACCTTTTGTGACCTTTTGACAAGCGAAGTCAATGGGGAAGCCAGATTCACTTACACAACTGTGTATTGAACTTAACAGCAGTGATTCACTTACCGTAACAACTGCAACAAGAAAGGTTGTAAAATGAAGCAACACTGTCTCGCTTAGCAACAGAAATTGGGGTGCTCAATTGTGGTTTAAGTTGTGGACACCCCACTTTCAGCCACTTTAGAGACTGCTTTTGAATAACCTGATACATTTGACATGTTCAAACCGAGGCCAAAGGGACCGGAAGGAGTGAATTGTAACATCCTGGAAACCAGCAGCCTCTGGTGGTGGTGATACATGATGGGAAGAAGTTTGTTGCAAGTCTTATTCACAACTCCTTGATGAGAAGTTACAGCCACATTTCTTACTGCTGGAACCCACATCAATTGTTTGCTATGCTGCAACAACGGAAAACAAGGTTTCTACTGATGTGGGTGACAGGGAGAAATACACTTCCCCCCCCTCCCAACACACAAAACCTGGCCCTTCTTCTTAGATTAAGGCCACGTATGTCACCAGCTGTCTTGTTCTGAGAAACAAAAGTGCCTCCACACTTCCTTCTTCTGAATTAACATTTGAAAAGCTATTAACAAACCCCAAAGAGGGAAGGATCCTTCAGGGCTGGGCCAAGAATAGGTAGCTTCCTCATAGTATTGCAAGTCCTTCATTTTCTTTTTCAAATAACCCTTGAAAACTCAGGTCACAGTTAATTGAGACATGTACAGTAAAATCATGTGTGAAATTAAATGGCATCAGTCTAAATATCAGTAAAAACATCTTGCAGTTTTATATAGTCCAACTTTAAAGAAAAGTTTAAAAGTACAATCACACAGGATGAATTGCTTTTTATGAGTAACAGCTGGGAAGCCAGAGCAGAGACGTTTCCCATGAATTTGGTGGGTGGGCTATGGTGTGATCTGGCCCTAGCATTACTGAGTGTAGAATAACAACAAAGGTTTGTTTGTTTATAAATTTATTCGCCACTCATCTTACCACAGGGTCACTCTGGCTTATGGCCCAGGGGTTAATCGCTAAAAACTTTCTGCAGGAAAAATCCAAAGATTTCTTAGAGAATCGTGCAGGCCTTTTATTTTATTTCAAGAGATGTGACAGTGCAGCATTGTCACCTGTCACCAAAAACAGGTTTTTCTTATTTCCAACTTCTGTCATAGTGTTGAGGATATGCAGCTGCCTTTAGATGTGCCAGTTTAACTCTACGGAGGGCTGGTTATTTAAAGTACAGTACAAATGGCTCTTGTACTCCTGAGAAGCGTCCTCTGATGAATACAAATGCATATAACTGGAGAAGCCATTGATTTATCTCCTGCCTGTGAATATCAGTCTGACTGGAAGTAGAAGGATGGCCTGGCTGGACAGACCTCTGATCCATGAAGACAATTTATAGCTCCTTTTAGAAAGAATGTTTATGTCAGTTTTAATACAGTTTTAAAGTAACTTGAATAAAGTTACTCTGAGTGGCAGATGCAGTTTTTACTAACATTCATTCACAGAATTGGATTAAACCTGGAATACTGCATCCAGTTTTGATCACCACAATATAAAAAAGATGTTGAAACTCTGGAAAGAGTACAGAGATCAGCAATGGGATTGTGTGGGGGCTGGAGGCTAAAACATATAAAGAACAGTTGCGGGAACTAGTCTAGTGGCTAGTCTAGTGAAGAGAAGGACCAGGGGAGACAGGATAGCAGTCTTCCAATATCTGAGGGGCTGTCACAGAGAGGAGGGGGTCAAGCTATTTTCCAAAGCACCTGAAGGCCAGACAAGGAATAATGGATGGGAACTAAACAAGGAGAGATTCAACCTGGAAATAAGGAGGAACTTCCTGACGTGAAAACAATTCACCAGTGAATGGCTTCCCTACAGAAGCTGTGGGTGCCCCATCACTGCTGGTTTACAGAAGAGACTGGACAGCCACTTGTCAGAAATGGTAAAGGGTTTCCGCCTTAACACAGCCAAGGATCTGGAGCTGTTAAAAACAACAACTCCTCTCAGACCACACCCAAACCGGAAGCCCTTTTTATTTTTTATTGTAAACATTTATACACATTGACAAAAACATACACAACACTTACAAATAACATCAGAATTTCCCATTCCTTCATACAGCAGATATCAGGGACGTGCAGTCACTAGAGGCAGGGGAGGCGGGGCCTCACCAGTCTCCTCAGGAAAAGGAAAGAATTTTAAAGAATTTTTTTTAAATAATTAAAGCCAAGGTAGTTGGTACCAGACACCAAGTCACAGTGACTTGGAGTCTGTGCTTAGTGTTAACTATAGGAGGAGGCAAGAGAATTCAGGGCCTCCTTTGCATAAGGAATTTTTCACCTTTTAAAAGTTAAGAAAGGGTTAAAAAGCAAAAAAATTCATATGCAAAGGAGGCCCTGATTCTCCCGCCTCCTGATCTGGGAGCAGCGAATCATGCCTTGTTGGCAGTTGAGCATGCTTACGTTGGGCGGGTTATTTCGGAGGGCGCGCTTCAGAGGAGAGAGGAGTGGGGGAGAAGGAGGAGGCTCGCTCTTCACTGCAACATGTATGTATTATTTGGTTGGTTCACTAGTTGAAACAGAAATAGTTCCCTGAAGAATATTTAAAGTGGTAAAAAGAAGCTGACTTCTTCAAATGAGGAGCCCAGACGAGGCTGGAGCGAGAGCCGCGGAGGCGAAAGGCGAAGAGGGGTGTGGGGCTGTTCCAAGAGGCCCCCTCTCCTTTTGGCACTCCGCAAGCCAGGCCCGCAGCGGCAAGAGGCTCCACTCCGCTTCTATCGCTCCCCCCTCTGCTCCAGAGAAGCTGTCCGCGGGCGAGTCTCCACAGCCCCGGTACCGTCTCCAAGCAGCCCCGGGAGGAAACGTGCCAGCCCCGCTTCCTCCAGCAGCGGAGGACCCGCATTCCACTCCCTCTTCAAAGCCCCGAGTGGCCAGCCTTGGCTCCCGCCGCTTTCTCCCAGAGCTCCAGCAGGCCTGCCGAGGAGGAGCCCGGACAAGGCTGGAGCGAGAGCCGCAGAGGCAAAAGGCTGGCCACTCGGGGCTTGGAAGAGGGAGTGGAATGCGGGTCCTCCACTGCCGGAAAGTCCGGGGAGCGAAGCAGGGCTGGCCCGTTTTCTCCTGGGGCTGCTTGGAGAGGGAACCGGAGCTGCGGAGACTTGCCCGCAGGCGGATTCTCTGGAACGGAGGGGGTGATAGAAGCGGAGCTGAGCGTCTTGCTGCTGCGGGCCTGGCTTGCGGAGTGCCAAAAGGGGAGGGGGCCTCTTGGAACACCCCCTCACCCCTCTTCACCTTTCGCTTCCACAGCTCTTGCTCCAGCCTGGGCAGGAACCGGCGCTCTTCTGCTGCGGGTGGGACGTACTCCTGGTGGCCTGCAGCTCCGGCGCCTGCAAGGTGGAAGTGTTTGCCCTGTTTGATGAAGGGGTGATATCCTCCGAATAAATAAAATAAGCTGGGCCTGTTCATCTAAAGGCCAGGATACAGCAAAAATATTGTTTCCTCTCACACAGACAAAGGTCATTACTTTTGCTGTTGACTGAGGAAGGGCTGCCATTAAAGATGAAAAATCTGGCCAGGTGACCTTTTACATTTCATGTTTTCAAAGGCACAACCTCTCAAGTTAATCTGGGAGAATTTCAAAGCAATGAAACCAGCTGGCGAAAATAAAGCTACTCTTTCTGCATTTTATTCTGTTATTCTGAACAGCGTTCCAATATTTGATGGGCTGGCCCAAAGAAGAGGGAGTCAACTTATTTCCAAAGCACCAGAAGGCAGGTCAAGAAGCAAAGGAGGAAAACTAATCAAGGAGAGAAGCAATTTAGAAATTAGGAGAAATTTCCTGGCAGTTAGGACAATTAACCACTGGAACAACTTGCCTTCAGAAGTTGTGGGTCACTGAGGGTTTTTAAGAAGAGATTGGACAACATTTTGTCTGAAATGGTATAAGGTTTCTTGCTTGAGCAGGGGGTTGGACTAGAAAAACCTATGTTATTCTATTATTCTAGGGAAATGCCAACTGCATTATATCAAGCTGCTCACAGATTATGGCTCCCCTTTGATAGGACTTCACCCCAAACGATGAGGAGGAGGAGGATATACATCGGTTGGAACAATGTTGCTCCTTTAGCTATTGCTTTGAACATTAAGCTTCTAATTGCTGGTTTCTATTAAGAGTTCACATAAATATGTATTCTCTTTGGAAGGCCCTGATTGTGGCATCTGTTCTTACAGCAATTGTTTGTCTCTATTTGTAATCGGGGGAAGAGGAAGAAGGAGGCAACAATGTTTTGTTTTGTGTGTTTGTGTGCTGCTTTTTTGATCTGACACTTCCCTGCAGTTGGTCCCTTGAAGCTTCTTCCCACAGAGATGGATGATGCACATCACCATAGTTACTGGGGGAAATTTGTTTTTTTTTTTTACAAGAAATTGCATCACTTTCTAAGTAAAACAAATTACAAAACTGACTCATTTCTGCCGAACTAGAAAATGTGGAGACCAGAAAGGGACAGGGGACATGTAATGTGGATATTCGGGAAAAAATATGTCTAATTTGTTGGATTTTTTAAAGAAATTATTTTTCAAAGTCTAAAACTTAGACATCATCAGAATAATGCATATTCTGATCTTGGAATGTTGTTGATTGTTCAAGCATCTCTCGATTGTCTTGTGCGGTTCTGAAATTGATTGCCATGTTCCATACTGTTGTTTTGTTTGGAGCATGTTGTGTTCTGTAGTTGCAGCACTTCATCCTGACTGAGCCTTTAGGGGTTCAGGACTGAGCAGGGGAGAGATAGTCCATTGATGCACATGAATTCAGCCTCATTTTTTCTGTTCATCAAGTCAGATAAGGGAATTAATGCTCTCTGCCAGCTGACACCACCAGTAAAGGAGAATATTGTAGGGGTCTCTGGTACTCCCTGAGCTTGGTTGTTCTCCTGTAGACATTTCATTATCCAAACTAGGTAACCTTATCAGTGCGAGAAAGGGCTTGTATGTAAACAGAGAGCAAACCCCTTCAAGTACTGATGATGTTATCTAGTTGGATAGTGAAACATCTACAAGAAAACAACCAAGCTCAGAAAGCACCAAGGACCCCTGCACCACCAAATATCAAGCTTTTCTCATATAGGGATTCTGACTTTGCAAATTTGAGACTGCCCTGGTTCACTGAGGATCCAAGCAGGCCTGTGCTTTAAGAGTAGCCTGGACCACTCCATAGCTCTCCTCAGCCCCCTTGGCAAAGCAGCTGGAGGAGAAAAGCAGCGATTCAGAAACTGTGGCTGGTGGGAAATGGGTGTGACTTTCTTCCCAAAAAGCTGTTTAGCACCCCTGAAGAGGAAACTCCTGTTCTGGAGGGGAGAAGCAATCTGAGGCAGAGCCAAGGAGAAAGAGGAAAGGAACTGACCAAGGGCTATGACTGCATCGCATACTTCATAGCAAGGATATTTTAGATGCTTCTTCGCAGTTAACCCTAAAGCCATTTTAGAAATCTGTATTTGCTTGAAAGGAAGGTTACACATTCATGATTGTAGGTCTGCCTGGTGTGGCTTTTAGGGGAAACTGCAACTAAGTGTGTCTAAATCCAACTGGTTTTACTGTACTGGGAAACACAGACCCCAAGGCCACAAGGTCCCAGATGGAGCGTGGTTTGCTTGTGCTTATAACCAGCCATGGACACGGAGGAGTACATTTCCCAAATGGAGAAACCTTTGACCCATGTGCTCTTCAACTGTGGGCCTTGCAACAGGTTTTCTGTTATGGGAAGTGACTCATGCTGCATTGTTGGAAACCTTGTCAAAGGCCTCTTGCCAACTCCATGTTCCAGTTAGCACGTTCTGTGGTCTCATGGGGTATCTTCCGTTCACTCTTGCCCCACAGATGACTTCAGAGCTTATGGAGCCTCACTCAGATCTTGAATGCCCTGTATGGCCTAGTGGGATGCCTCAATACAAACTAGGGTTAATGTTGAAAGATATTGAGGCTCTGGAAAGAGTGCAGAGAACAGCAACAAAGATGATTGGAGGACTGCAGGGCAAAGCATACGATGGATGGTTGTGGGAATTGGGCATGTCTTTTCTAATGAAAAGGAGGTGTAGAGCTGACATGGCAGCATCTCTGTTTAAACAGAGATTTGGACTAGAAGACCTCCATAGTCCCATCCAACTCTGTTATTATATGTACTATGTTCATATAATACATATAGCACAAGTCACTTCCGGGTTGCCTGTAGGGTGGTTTTTCGCCATCCGGAGGCTTCAGGAAAGCCTCCTGAAGGCTCCGGAGGACAAAAAACAGCCCTCTGGGCAAAACTTCCAGTCTGTTCCCGAACTTCCGGTTTGCCCCAGGGCCATTTTTCACCCTCTGAAGCCTCCTGAAGCCTCCGGAGGGCCTCCAGGGGGGCAGGGGAGGCTGTTTTTGCCCTCCCCAGGCTCCTAGAAAGCCTCTGGAGCCTGGAGAGGGTGAAAAATGGGTCCATCGCACTCTAAAAGCAGGGGGAAAGAGCGGGGGTCGTGTGTGGGCATGCCCACATCCATAATGCTATGCGCTGCCCACGCTTTTGGCACGCGATGGGAAAAAGGTTATCCATCACTGCCCTATACCATTCTGGAGAAATGATTGTCCAGTCTCTTCTTAAAAGCCTCCAGTGATGGAGCACCCACAACTTCTGAAGTCAAGCCATTCCACCGGTTAATTGTTCTCACTGTCAGAAAATTTCTCCTTTGTTCTTTGGTTGCTTCTGCCCTTGATCAGTTTCCTTCCATTGTTCCTTGTCTTTCCTTCTAGTGCTTTGGAGAATAGGTTGACACCCCACCCCATTTTTGTGGCAATCCCTCAAATAAGATTGCTATCACATCATCCCTAGTCCTTCTTTTCAATAGACTAGACCTACTCAATTGCTGCAACCATTCTTTGTATGTTTTAGCCTCCAACCCCCTAATAATTTTTGTTGCTCTCCTCTGCATTCTTTCCAGTGTCTCAACATCTTTTTTAATATTGTGACAACCAAAACTGGATGCAATATTCCGAGTATGGTCTTACTAAGGCTTTGCAAAGCAGTACTAACACTTCACTTGCTCTTGAATCTATCACTCTGTTTAATAGAAATCATAATGAATATGGGCCTCTCAGATGTCACAGAGAAGATTATGTAATCTTAGACAGTTAAATAGAACAAAGAAACAATCTTATAGATTTTGTGGATTATTAAAATCATTAAAATGAATTTAAATAAGCCATTGAGAGTTAACAATTACACCTATTATAAATTCGTAAATCAAAATGGGGGTGTACCATATTTGGATCCAAACCAGGCGGCAGTGCTTTAGATCCAGCTGACACTCTTCCTGTACTTGTTGGACATTCATTAAAAGAGCTACAGTTTTTCCTGATCTCCCATTATAGCCACATGGACTCAGGAAAACATGTTTGGATTCAAGAGGCACCCAGGAGGTAGTAACAGTGCAGTGGTGTGGGAGTTACAACTCCCTTAGCCCAAATGAAGTCACTGTAGCAGGAAGAGAGCAAACAGCAAATCCACATTCTCCTCCTTGTCTCTCAACGAAGCTCACTCACTTTTTCTGTTATTTCTGTTATTTCTCTATCCAATCATTCATGCCAGCTATCATGAATGATTCAGGAGTTTTTTCATGGACATATGCACTGATTCTTTTCCCTCAATAGCTAGGGATAGGCCTCTTATCTCATCTCGAGGTGGCGCAATGGTTAGAGTGCAGTACTGCAGGCCACGTCAGCTGACTGCTATCTGCAGTTCAGCGGTTCAAATCTCACCTTTCAAGGTTGACTCAGCCTTCCATCCTTCCGAGGTGGGTGAAATGAGGACCCAGACTGTGGGGGCAATATGCTGACTCTGTAAACTGCTTAGAGAGGGCTGAAAGCCCTATGAAGCGGTATATAAGTCTAACTGCTATTGCTATCTTCTAGCCTGAACCTAAATTTTATAGCTATGTTCATACAGGCCCCTCCTTAAGAAGCCTTCCCTGGACCAGCTTCTTTAGCCAACTATCGTCCGGTCTCCAACCTTCGCTTTGTAGCAAAGGTTGTTGAGAGTGCAGTAGCACGTCAGCTTCCCCAGTTCCCGGATGAAGCTGTCTACCTGGATCTGTTTCAGTCAGGTTCTAGGCCTGGATACAGCACGGAGACGGCATTGGTTGCGTTGGTCGATGATCTCTGGCGGGCCCGGGACAGGGGCTGCTCTCTGTCCTGGTCCTATTATACTTCTCAGCGGCTTTCGATACCATCGACAATGGTACCCTACTGCAATGACTCTGGGGGGTTTGGAATGGGGGGCACCGTTTTACGGTGGTTCTCCTCCTACCTGTCGGATCAGTCGCAGTTTGTGTTGACTGGAGGGCAGGGGTCGACCCCGAGGCACGTCACTTGTGGGGTGTCCCAGGGGTCGATTCTCTCACCCCTCCTGTTCAACATATATATGAAACCACTGGGTGAGATCATCCGTGGTTTTGGGATACGGTATCATCAATAGCAATAGCAATAGCAGTAGACTTATATACCGCTTCATAGGGCTTTCAGCCCTCTCTAAGCGGTTTACAGAGAGTCAGCATATTGCCCCCAACAATCTGGGTCCTCATTTTACCCACCTCGGAAGGATGGAAGGCTGAGTCAACCCTGAGCCGGTGAGATTTGAACCGCTGAACTGCTGATCTAGCAGTAGCCTGCAGTGCTGCATTTAACCACTGCGCCACCTCGGCTCAATATGCTGATGATACCCAACTTTTCATCTCTACCCCAAACCACCCAAATGATGCCCTTGACATGATGTCCCGATGCCTGGAGGCTGTGAGGATTTGGATGGGGAGGAACAGGCTCAAGCTCAATCCCTCCAAGACGGAGTGACTGTGGTTTCCGTCATCCCGATTTATGCATCTTGTTCCATCTTTGATGATAGGGGGAGAAATTCTAGCCCCCTCAGAGAGGGCCTGCAATCTGGGTGTCCTCCTGGATACGCAGCTTAGTTTAGAAAAACACCTGACGGTCGTGACCAGGGGGGCCTTTTACAGGGTTCGCCTGGTACGTCAGTTGCGCCCCTTCCTGGATCGAGATGCTCTGTGCACAGGCCCTCATGCCCTTGTTCTTTCTCGCCTGGACTACTGTAACGCTCTCTACATGGGGCTGCCCTTGAAGAGCACCCGGAGGCTTCAGCTGGTCCAGAATGCGGCTGCGTGGGTTATCATGGGGGCACCTAGGTGCTCCCATGTTACACCCCTTTTAGGTGGCCTGCACTGGTTGCCGGTTGTCTTCCGGATGCAATTCAAGGTACTAATTATGACCTTAGGCCCAGGATACCTGTGAGACCACCTACTGCTACCGGTAGCCTCCCACCGTCCAGTGCGATCCCACAGAGTTGGCCTCCTCAGGGTGCCATCAGCCAGACAGTGTCAGCTAGCAACCCCCAGGGGGAGAGCCTTCTCTGTGGGAGCGCCTTCCCTCTGGAATGAGCTGCCCCCAGAGCTTCATATAATCCTTGACCTCCGGTCCTTCCAACGCGCCCTAAAAGTTGGCTTTCCCAGCAAGCCAGCCTGGCCTGAAAAAAATAAAATAAATTATTGATCATTGTTAATTTTAATTTGATTTTTAAAAAAATATTATTGTTATCTAATTGGGTTTGTTTGGGATATTCTTTTTTTTAAAATTTTTGTATTATGTGTTTCTTTTAATGTTGTACGCCACCCTGAGGGCGGCATATAAATCTAATAAACCAAACCAAACCAAACCAGATAATGACCAGATGACTGCAAAGATATATGACCCTTCTAACCCACCCTCATCCTGTCAGAACTAATCCTTCCCTCGCTACCATCATTCTGCCATGACTGATGAAGCTTCTTGGATGAATAACAGAATAATGGAGTTGGAAGGGATCTTGTAGGTCATATAGATGACCTATAAGGGAAGCACAAAACACACAGACACACCCAAGCAAGAGACACCATTTCTGACAGATGGCTGTCCAGTCTCTTCTTGAAAGCTTCCAGTGGTGAAGCTCCCACAACTTCCGAAGACAACTTCTGTTCCATTGGTTGATTCTTCTCACTCTCGGAAAATTTCTTCTTATTTCTAGGCTGAATCTGTCATTGTTCAGTTTCCATTCATTGTTCCTTTTCTGGCCTTCAGGGGCTTTGGAAAATAGATTGACTCCCTCCTCTCTATGGTAGCCCCTCAAATATTGGAAGACTGCTATCATGTTATCGTGTCTCCCCTGGTCCTTCTCTTCACTCGACTAGCCATGCCCATTTCCTGCAACCGTTCATCGTATGTTTTAGCCTCTAGTCCCCTTATCACCTTGGTTGCTCTTCTCTGCACTTTTTCTAGAGTCTCAACATCTTTTTTATAGTGGTGACCAAAATATAGTGGATGCAGTGCTCTAGGTGTGGTCTTACTAGGGCTTTATAGAGTATTATTAGTACCTCACTTGATCTTGATTGTATCCCTCTGTTAATGCAATTTAGGGTTGCATTGGCTTTTTTGGCTGCCACTGCACACTGCTGGCTGATATTTAATGGGTTGTCCATTAAGACTCTAATGAGTGGATGTGAAGCTAAATGTTTTCTTCTTCCCCCTCAAGGGAAGAAACAGTCCAGTTACCTTTTGAAAAAACACCTGTGAGACTTTATGTCCATAAAGTAGTCCTTAATGGTACTACATCCACATGCATAGAAGTAAACAGTGGGGTACCACAAGGATCTTAGGCCCAGTATTCTTCAATATCTTCATTAATGACTTAGATGAGGGAATAGAAGTCAAATCAAATTTGCAGATGATAGTAAACTGGCAGGAGTAGCCAACACCCTAGAAGACAACCTCGGGATCCAAAAAGATCTTGACAAACCTGAACAATGGGCCCTATCCAACAAAATGAATTTTGTGTGGGGAAAAGCAAATTTTTACATTTAGGCAGGAAAAACCAAAGGTACAAGCACAAATTAGGAGAAACCTGGTTCAAAAACAAATATGTGAGAGGGACTTAGGAGTCCTAGTGGATGATCATTTTAATATGAGCCAACAGTGTGCAGCAGCAGCAAAAAAAAACTGGTTGTATAAACAGAAGCTAGTCTAAAGAAAAAAAGAATTAGGGGTGACATGATAGGAGTATTCCAGTATTTGAGGGGCTGCCACACAAAGAAGAGGAGGGTCAAATTATTCTCCAAAGGCCCGGAGGGCATGACAAGAAACAATGGTTGGCAATTAATCAAAGAGAAAAACAACCTGGAATTAAGGAGAAACTTCCTAACAGTGAGGACAATTAACCAGTGGAACTGCTTGCCTCCAGAAATCATGGACACTCCAGCACTGGGTGTTTTTAAGAAGAGATTGGACAGTCCTTTATTTGAAATGGTATAGGTTCTCCTGCTTCAGCAGGGGGCTGGTCTAGAAGACCTCCAAGGTCCCTTCCAGCTCTATTCTATTCTAAGTTTTGTTCACAATTGTGCAGAACTGGTTTGCAATGTCTCCTCCTAGTTTGATTGTGGATGAGTTGGCTTTCTTCATGCTAACTGAAGACACCTGCCTTCCTCTGTCACAGAACCCATTCATTTCCCTTTCATCATGAGCAGCATGAACAAGCCTACCACAGCTCACACTACTGCTAATGCCAAACTTCTGAGATCCCCCACCTATAGTGGTAATCCACCAAATTAACAGATTCTGGTAGACATTTCAAGATATTGTTACTCTTGAGATCCCTCTGGCCCAATGAGAGGATGATATAAACTTTGTGAAGAGAATGGTTGTATTGTTAATTCTTCTAGATTTCCAACAACTTTTGGTTCCCACCAAGAATGGTGTCCTAAAAAAAGAGGAGGCTGAGATGGGAACAGTTGTCAAGGTATTCTGGTAATTTACATAAAACTGACTTACTTCAGATGGTATAAGAAATTTATGATGCCAAGTCCCACAGAATTCCTATTCAACAAGTCTATGGGAGTTTTTTTTTTTTAGTTTACTGGAATTTATTCCGTTTTTATAAATCAGCCTTCCTTCAGTTTAACAGTTTGTTTTCAATGTATGCTGAATTCTATTTTCATACATGCCTTGGCAAAAATCAGAAACAGTAAAGGTGATATCTCTTGTTCATATTGAGATACAGATGATTTTCTAATCAAAGATTCTTTTATTACATTTTCATTTTCCTTTATACAATCACTTAAATACTGTGCAGTTAAAAAAAAAAAGCAATAAACAACTCATAACACTTCTATCCTACATACACCCTTCCTTCTACCCCTCCAACTTTCATTTCTCCCTTCCAACAATCCCCTCTTCTACTTCCCCTCCCCCTCAGCCATTCCTTTCTCCCCTTCCCACCATCTCACCCTCCTTACATTCCCTTCTCACTCCCTCTTAATTCCCCCCTCTTCTTTCCCTCTACACCTCGCTTCGGTGTATTTCTAGTATTCATTGGTCTATTTGTTTTGTACTAAAACAAAAGAAAAATAAAAGGAAAAGAAAGAAGAAAAGAAAAAAAGAAAAAAAAAGCAACAGTATCCAAGTGCATTCATTGTTCTGAAAATTGAGTCTATACTTCCACCCTCCCCCCCCACCCACCCCCTGAACCCCCCTCCCTGACCCCCTTCCGACTTCCCAGGTCCCATTCCCGGCATCGTTCTTTATCAAGCAAAGTGGAGTATATTGAAACCAAATAGATTAGAAGTTACAAAATAATAAAAAATAATAAAAAATAAAGAACAAAAAAGAAAAGAATAATAAAAAGAAAAAAAAGGGGGGGAACCCCCCCCCAAGAAAGAGAAGTCAATATACTCTCTAACATTAAACTCAGCTTCTCATTATTTTTAAAATCTTAAACAATGTCTTTACCTGCTTCCGCATATAAATTCTATACCTCCCATCCTGCCTTTACCCGTGTCCGCATATATATTTTATCCTCATCCATTGCTCCTCTCATATTTACTCCACCCTCGTGTAGACTCTCCAGATAATCTTTCTTAACCTTGTATTCAAATAACAATTTATATAAAAATCAGCTTACATTCTGGATCAAGATAATCTAATTGAACTTTCACTACCCTTCCATCTACCCCACGCACCCGACTCCATTCATCCCAAACCACAATCCAAGAAAACTATGATCTCTGCTCTCCTCGCCCCAAAGAATAGATCATGCGCAGTTTAAATTAAGATTCAAACAAGTCTTATATAAGTCCCATACAATATATGTCCAAATTCAGCACCGCTTCTTTCAGTCTCAATATCTCTTCATCGGTATACAGCTTTGTCATTTTATACCAGACAGGAGTCCTGAAATTTTATTCAAATTAAAAATTTAAGAAGTATTTTAAAGGCATAGCTGGATCTTTATTCTTTACTCTTCTGCCCTTCCGGAAAGGGAAAGCAACACCCTCCGCCTTGTAGCCACGTGTCCCGCTGCTTATCTTCTCCTTCTCCTTGTCTTTCTCCAAGTCCGGGTGAATCAGGAAGTCCCGCCTTCAGAGTTTTGTAGTAAAAATCTCGGGCTTCGCAAACAGAATTGAGATGATATTTTTGGTTCTCAAATGTGACTGTGATACCAGATGGCACTTCCCATTTATATTGTATCTGAGAATCTCTGAGTTTTTCAGTTAAGAAAGTGTAGTCTCTCCTTGCTCTTAATATTTGAGATGGTATTTCTTTAAAAACAATCAAGTCCTGTCCATCGATTCGCAGCCTGTTATTGTAGAACTTCTGTATTATCGCATTTCTGGATTCTCTTGTGGTGAAATATATAATTATGTCCCTCGGAAGCTGTCGTTGTTTTGCTACACACGAGTTCTGGCGATAAATTTTTTGAATCTGCCAATCAAAGTTAAATCCCGGACTTCCCACCGAACGTCTGAAAGCTTCAAAAAAGGTCTGTTTCAAATTCTCCTGTTCCTTTTCACGCAATCCTCTGACTCTTATTGCAAACGCAGTCTTATTGTAATTTATCATAACGAGTTGTTTTGAGCATTTTCAACTTCCTGTTGTAACGTTTGAATTTTAGATGTCAAATTAGAATTAGTTTTTTCCAAAAGTTCCAATTTGTCCTCCATTTCAGAAACATAGCCTGTCATAACAGTCATAACTCTGATCGTATCTTCCCTTGTTTGAGCAATCTTGGCGTCCAGTTTATCATATAAGTCCGATAAAAGTTGTTTAATTTCCTGTCTGAACTCTTTAAGGGTTTCAAAAAGAAATTCTTGCGTTAAGAGATCTCCAGTAGAGGGCGTGGGAGGCAAGGGCAGCGATTTTGTAACAATGTCTTGAGATGTATTATTAAGGAAACGCTTAGACTGCTTCGATTTGGGAGCCATTATAAAAAACGCACAAACAAATAAGCAAACAAACAAAGTCTCTGCTCCCCTCGGTTTTAAATGGGATACTATTTATAGACTTTTAACAGTTAATAAGGAGAAGTCTTCAGGAGAATAGAACTGATTGAGTGTGTCATATATCAAACGCAGAAGCTATAAAATCGCCATCTTGTAACGCAGCTGGATAAGAAAGCCTTTTACAAAATTGAAGCTGGTATTTTGAATAGTAATAAGAAAAAAATTTACAACTTCAAGTTAATATTTGGTTTTGAAGCCATTTCAAAATTTATCTGCCTGCAGTTAATAAAACTCTATTGCCTGAATATGCAGCTTTAAGTAAAGAGGCTGGGTTCCCCTTTTATTTTGAAGTTAAGGCTTGGCAAAACTTTCAGTGAGTAAACATTGTAACAAGACCGTTCAGCAGATTCATCACCATTTAACTTCCAGATAAGCAAAGTTAATGAAGGAGTAACATTCTTGTAGAAATAAAGCTAATTAAAAAGCTTCTGCTGGCCTATTGTGAAACCAAAACATATGATAAGCAATCTCTTTTGTTTTGAATTCTTGTGAATTCTTGTGAGGATTAACAAAAAGTGTTCATTATTACCGGAGAAACCAGCCTGCTCGGCGCCATTTTAAAAGCCTCTAAGTAAATAATTTTTCGGAGGAGAAAAAGAAAAGAAGCTAAAATGTTGATAAACAATTATTGTGCACGGAAATGGATTCAGCTCGTGATAAGATTAAATCAAACAAAACTTTGAACTGAGTGGGGGAGACCTACTTTGTCCTGCACAAGGCAGTTTGAAGTTCCCAGCACGGACAGCCGTTCTGCCTTGGGCTAGCCCCCCTTTCCCTGCAAGCACAAAAGCTGCAAAAATCGAAGAGCATTTGCCAGCAAAACAATTTCTTCTTTCCTTCTTGCCTGAAGGATAAGAAAACCTGATAAGACGTCAGATGGAAGATCCTCTAAACAGGTACGTAGCCAGGAATTCGGAGGCAGCTGATTTTTTTTGCTGCCACCACCAGCAGGCTCCTCCCAGGAAGTCAAGTCTATGGGAGTTTTGGGAGAACTTGTTTAAATATTTGGGATTTTGAGCCATTATTCTAACCTCAAACAAAACAAGAAATAATTATTAACCATGTTTGTTTGTTTGTTTTTTGTTTGTTTTAAAAGAATTGTATGGCCACCCATCTTAAAACACAACTCTAGGTGACTCACAAGAACAATAAAACCTAGAACTATAAGAAAACTCATAAAAAAATAAAATCATAAAACCAAGACAAAACCTGATGCCTCAAGTGAGGTAAGTTGTGCAGTCCTGTGCAGTCAGAACTCAATTAGGCCATAAAAGCTGATATTAGATGTGAGTTCAGATTTGAGAAACATATATTGTTGTTCTTTTGTCCTGGCACCTGAGAAATCCTGCTTATTTGCAGATATGAGCATTCCCTGTGCAGTCAAAACTCAATTCGGCCAAAAAGCCGGATTTTGGACAGAATCTCTGATTTGCGAAAGAAACACATATACTCCTCCTATCTTTGGAAAGCTTAAATCCAGCTTCTTGGCGGATCCGAGCTTTTCCAGTAGCATCACAACTCAAATTAGGTCAAAAAGCCCGATTTTGGGCACAAGATTTGTGAAAGAAACACATATTCTCGTTCTCCTGGCTGGAGAAAGATTAAATCCACTTTTTGGCAGATCTGAGCTTTCCTTGTGGAGGCAAAACTCTAATTGGCCAGAAAACATAACTTTGGACGCGAGCTTAGGGAAAGAAACACAGCTTCTCATTCTCCCAGCATTAAAGCTGATTTTAGACGTGAGTAAATATTGAGCATTCCCTGTGCAGTCAAAACGCAATTTGGCCAGAACACCAGATTTTGGACACAATCTCTGCTTTGCAAAAGGAACACATATTCTGGTTCTCCTCGCACCGGAAAGCTCAAAACCCACTTCTTTGTGGATTTGACGTTTTCCTGTACAGTCAGAATTCAATTAGGCCATAAAGGCTGATATTAGACGTTAGTTCAGATTTGAGAAACACATATTGTTCTTTTGCCCTGGAACAAGAAATTTTAAATCCTGCTTATTTGTGGATACGAACATTCCCTATGCAGTCGAAACTCAATTAGGCCAGAAAGGCTGATATTAGACGTGAGTTCAGATTTGAGAAACACATATTATCGTTCTTTTGTCCTGACACCTGAGAAATCCTGCTCATTTGCAGATATGAGCATTCCCTGTGTAGTCAAAACTCAATTTGGCCAAAAAGCCCGATTTTGGACAGGATCTCTGATTAGTGAAAGAAACATCACACATTCAAGAGATTAACTTTATCCACCAAATTTCTGCATTGAATTATCTCATTATCCTGGAAAAAAAATACATTTTAAAAATCAGAGTTAAAAGAGTGTAGCTAAAAAATCTCTAGAGTGATTTCTATGAATCAGTATCACTCAGGACAAATTACAGAATAAGAGACTTGGAAGGGACCTTAGAAGTTTTTAGTCCAACCCCCTACTCAGGCAGGAGGCCCTAGTACGAGTAGAGGAGTTCTAGAGTGACTTGAGGCAAATCAGATCAATAGAATACATACTCCCTGCACCCCACCAACTTTCAACCATCGCCAGTGAGCGAGGAAGTGTTCTTGACATAGTACTTGACTTAACAACATTTGCTTCATGTTTGTTCGAAGTTACAACACATTGAAAAAGTGGTATGACCATTTTTCATACTTACAACCGTTGCGGCATCCCCGTGGTCACATGATCAAGATTCATACCCCTAGCAACTGGCTTGTGTTTATGACAGTCGCAGTGTCCAGGGCCCATGTGACTTTCTAACAAGCAAAGATAATGAGGAAGCCACATTAACTTAATAACCAGGTTGCTAATGTAACAACAGCAGCGCAGAGCTGGGTTGCTCCTGGTTCGGACCAGTTCGGGAGAACCAGTAGTGGCAATTGGGCATGGGTCGCCAAACCGGTAGTGATGGCTGGCTGGCCACACCCTCGAACCGGCTTAGTCCAACACTAGCCCTGCCTCATCTTCACCACGTGCATCCACACAACTGCCTCGTTTGCTGCCTGCGAGCTGGGAGGGGGGTTGAGCAGCCAAGTGAGCATGCCAGGATCTGCTGGCTGCCTCTAATCTGCAGTTTACTTATGAGCAAGTTTACTCAACAGCAGGGTGCTTGGCAGCCAACAGATTGCTGGCTTGCTCACTCAGCTGCTCCCCCCACCCCCCGGAGCTCACAGGCAGCGAACAAGACCATACACTCTTCAGACCCTCCAACTCTCTTGCATTCAGCTCGGTGAGGCTGCTTCCTTTGGCCTTTTTTTAAAAAGTTTTACAGCATATTTTATTTCCCATCTCCAATCTGAAACATAAATTTGCCAAGCCACCCCCACAAAACAAGCCATGCCCACAGAATGGGTAGTAAAAAAAATTGAAACCCACCCCTGCAGCAGTAGTTCACTTAACAACTGTGGTAAGAAATATTGTAAAATGGGGGAAAACGTAACAATGTCTTGCTTAACAAGAGAAAGTTTGGGTCCAGTTGTGGTCATAAGTCAAGAACTAATTGTATAAAACTGAGATTCAATTGAGGCCTGGAAATTGATCAATTCTGCCCTTCAGGCTCTGGGCACTGCTCCTCCAAAAATGTTGAAAGCCCCATTTCTGTAAAAATGTACAGGATTTTTTCTCTGAACTTATGGGTAAGTGAGCACCTGAACGTTTTCTGCCTGTGCATTTTTTTCGGTTTGACATATTGGGGAAATATTTAAAGCAGCCCTCATTTCTCCAGCATTCTGTCCGTCTGCCTGGTGTTTTCCTTCCGTGAAAGGTGGTATGAGAGAGATTGTCCCAAAGAGGATCTGGCATTCCTGACCGACCCTGATATAAAACCCCCATCCTTGGAATCCAGGGGAACTTTGGAAAGACTAAAGTTCTCCTATGAGGTGCAGAGTTCGCCTGGTGAACCAGGGCACCAGACGATTGTATGTCTAGCCCAGAAGAGTGGTCAATGAGGACTAGTTTCTTTTCTCAGAAAGGCTAATGGAAACCACTCCTGCCTGCAGTGAGCATACCACCAAATTATGTAATAAACAACCTCTGGCTCAGGAAGTGAAACTTTGCTGGTCGTGTAGAATTGGGCAATAAGCTTGTTTTTCCCAATCACGACCCATCCTTTCCACTGAGGCCGCTGAGGAAGGGGGAGGCTTGCCCCTTTGGCTGGTCCTTCTCTTGCCTTCTGCAACCACAGCTCTCTCCCGGCAGGACACCAGACCTCCTCCTTCGGCCATGGGTCAGCTTTGCATCCTGCCTCTGAGTAACAGCTTTGCTCCATTCACACGACAGACTCAACCAGGTTTCTGAATTAAACCTTTTTTCTAAAATGACCAGGTAATATCAGAGGGACCCGATTCAGCCAACGCCTAAAAGAAATCAAAACCTTTCCGTTAATACCTCCTGAGCCAGGGCCGATGGGCAGAAGCCTCAGCCGGATCCAGACTTGCCTTGCTTAAGGGTATCACTTGAACACAACCAAGTTATAGGTGGTCCTCGACTTACAACCGTTCATTGAGTGACTATTCAAAGTTGCAATGGCACTGAAAAAAGAGTCCTAGGACCATATTTTACACTTGCAAATGTTGCAGCATCCCCACGTGATCAAAAGCCAGACCCTGCCATGAGTCGTTTGTGCCTGGCTCATGTCATCCCTTTTTACAACTCTCTGGCAAGTGAACTCAATGGGGAAGATAGATTCACTTTACAACCGTGTTGCTAACAACTACAGTGATTCCCTTAACAACTGGGCAAGAAAGGTCATAAAATGGGGCAAAACTCACTTAAAACTGTCTCACTTAGCAATGGAAATTTTGGGCTCAATTGTGGTCCTAATTTGAGGACTACCTCTTTCCCAATCATATTTTATCCTCTGTGAAATATTTGGGCTTTTGAGGGAAAGGGCAACTCCAGCCCACCCGGCCTCTTCCTGAGCACTAGGCACCTGGCACCCACCCACAGGTGGCTCTCCCGATTTCTGAGCAGGCCCGGCTGGTGGGGGCCACAAAGGTGTGGATTGCTCCACCAGTGACGCTGGGCCAGGCTCTGTGAAAGCCAGGAGGGAGGGGGGAAGCCAGAGGAGGAGTGTGTGCACCCCACGTGTGAGCTGGTCAGCCACAGAGTTCCTTCCTTCCTGAGAGTTGGGCAGATAAAAGCTTTCAGAAGCATTTTGCAATCACCTTGCTCGGAGAGAGAGAATAACGACAGCTTTTGGCGTTGGGAGGATCATTTTTCTTCCAGGGGAAGTGGGGAGGCTCGCTGGCAGAGGAGTCCTCTCCAGTGAGCAGAGTTGTGGCACCTGAGCTCACCTAAGGTAAGGGCTGGGCATCCCAGCCTCTTCCATCTTTCCAGGGTCCCTCGCACTACCTTACGTGCTGTGGCTATGGACAGAATGCAGCTGTGTGCCAACTGGGCTGCCTGTGTGCCTTTTGCCTGCTGCAGCTGCCACTGAAGTTATTGCTGGACTCAGGAATGGCCAGAGGGCAGGGGGTTTGCCAAGATCCCACTTCCTGAGTGCCCGGCCACAGCCGCATGGGAATGGAGGGGTGGTACTGCATGCCAAGAGGCCGGATTGCAACTAAAATGGCTGGCAAGGAGCAGCCGGGAAGTTGCTCCAGTGTCTAGCAAGATCATCAAACCAAGCCAGCCCTTGAGGTGCCTGAGCCCCTTTTGCCTACGGGTTCAGCTTGGGGGCTGCTGTTGCAAGGGCAGGATGGGGGTGGGTGGGAGGCTCAGCATTTTCAAGGGGGGGGGGTGATAAGGCTCAGGATCCTCCTAGTTGATATGAAGAGAGTCACACTTCCAGGCAGACAAATCTCCAAGTCATCTAAACTGGAAAGATTGGTTGCTCCAATCAGCAGTCATTTTTTTTTTGCTTTTCTTCTCTTTTTCTTGTTAAGTGTCATAATATAAAATGCAAATAAAAACAAAGGTAGTAGAAAAATTGGAAAGGGAAAGAAAGCGGAAGAAGCATAGGTTAAAGGGGGAAAGCAAAAAAACAGCTTTGACTCCCAAACTTTTTTCAGCACAGTAAAATACAAAGTAAAATTACTTTTACATACTTAATAAGTACTATCCATTTGCATGATAACAAACTAATTTAACAGTAAATCTCAATGTGAATATTTCATTTTTTTTCCTGCCTCAAGCCCAAAGTCTACAAGCCCTTTCCAGGCAGGAACAAAACTAGATTTATTCTTTTCTCTCATTAAAACAGTTACTAGACTCAACATTCAGAAGGATCTTGACAGACTTGAATGCTGGGCTCTGTACAACAAGATGCCATTCACTGTTGAGAAGGTCTTGCACTTAGGCAGGGAGAAGCAAATGCAGAGGTATAGAATAGGTGGTACCTGGCTCAAGGTCAGTAACTGTGAGAGAGTTCTAGGTTTCATAGTGGATCACCACTTAAGTACATGGCAGGAGGTCCTGCAGCTGCCAAAAAAGACAATGCAGGCCTAGGCAGCATCAACAAAATCAAGATCACGAGAAATGATATACTAGTGAGGCAACCCTCAGAATATTGCATCCAATTTTGGTCACCATAGTACAAAAAAGATGCTGAGACCCTAGCAAGAGTGAAGAAAAGAGCAACAAAGATAATCAGGGCTCTGGAGGTTAAATCATATGATGAACCTTTGAGGGAGGGAGGTATGTCTATCTATCCAAGAGAAGAATTAGGGGGACCTGATAACTGATTTCCGGTACTTGAGGAACTGTCACAGGAAAGAAGAGGTCGATGTATTGTCCAAAGCACCAGAAGGCAGGACAAGAAGTAATGAGTAAAAACATGTTAAAGAGAGGTCCAATCTAGAAGTAAGGAGAAACTTCTAGACACTGAGCACAATTAATGGATGGAACAGCTTGCCTCCCAGAGTTGTGGGTACTCCCTCACTGGAGGTTTTCAGAAATAGACTGGACAACCCCTTGACCAGAATGGTATAAGATCTCCTGCCTTGAGCAGCAAGTTGGCCTAGAAGACCTCTGATGTCCCTTCCAGCCCTATGGTTCTATATTAATTTTGGCTTTTCTACTCAATGATTTGGGTGACTCTTGGGTTCCATTGACCTTTCTCATCATCAATGGGCCAGCCTCTGACTTCCAAACCCCAGCAGCCGAGCATTTACATCCAGGCAGATGCACAGCCCATCACTCTGCTCCAGCAATTCAGCCTCCTTTTCTTTCCAGAGAATTGACACAGGTGTCCAGCCTTTACCCATTGTCAGGGCAGCCTCCCTCAGTAACCAAGAAAGAAACCACTCAACTCCATTTTGCAGAATTAAGAGTACTTTTACTGGTTATGAGTAGATAGCAGCTAAGCAAAGCAAGATCTGAAGCAAAAGCGCGCGTAATCATAGATATCAATATGTGACCCAACTCCCTCCCCCTGGTAACCCCATCCCATAGTCCATTCCGCACACCCCTCGGGTGTCATGTGGATTTCATCTTCAAAAAGCATCATCAGGTTGGTATGCCGGACAGTTGGCCTTGGCGGCAAATCCACTATCCGCAGCATGCGCAGTAGATGATGAGAACAAAATTCCCTTTTTACAATCACTCTTGTACGGAAAACTTCCCCTCCCAAATACCATGCCTCCCCCTCCCCGTTTCAATGGCAGCCGAAAGCAAATAGCGAAGCAGAGACTGACATCCATGAGGTTGTAGCTCACCAACTCATAATGGGGTTGGATCAGAGCATTAAGACCAGACATTGATTCCAAAGATTCTTGGAGGATGGTTGGCATTTTCATAGCTGCCTCCATGCCAGATATCAGCCCCTTAATAATAGCCATCATGCATCAAAGCAGCAAGTGTGCTCTGTTGCGTAAGGGAGAGCTGCCCCTAATGCAATAGAGCAGTGTGCAGTCCACCCATTTGTCCTGGTTCAGGTTATCGTGTACTGAAACTTGATACCACAGCAGGCAGGGGGACAAAGAAGCCCAGGAAGTTGTCGAGAAGGTGCTAATGCCCCTTTGTGTGGTACACAAAAAGAGGATAAAATCCTAGCCTTTTGCCACCTTTCTCTTTGAGGCCCCACAGTCAGCCAAGCCTGTGTTCCTACCGGTCATCCACCTTCAGAGCCGACCAATTCCCGCACGATGGGCAGGCCTTAGGGTGAATGGCTGGAAGCTGCCTGAATGTCTCTTTCTGTAAATTGCAGGACGAAATGTTACATTGCCTGAGCCAAAGCATGAGAAGCCCAGGGGATTCCTGGGCAAAGATGCTGGGATGCTCTCTTTTCCTCCTCTGGATGCCAGGAGGTAGGTGCTCGGGGCCTCAGCTGGGGTTGCCTTGGGGAAAGGGCAGCCAATCAGCCACCGGCCCTGCCATTCATTGCTTCCAAACCTTTTCTCCCTCTTCAGCAGGGTCCCTCTCCTGCAGTCACTTGGCTGTCAACTCCTCAGTTGTCGTCTTGGGAGGAAACATCACAGCGTCTTGTACCATCTGGAGAAACCACTGCCATATTGCAAAGGATAGCAAGATCCAGATTGTTTGGAAGTTGAGAAACCAACAACTTCGAGGACCCCAGTACAGCTTCAGCGACGGAGTGGAAGTTTCCAACATCACTGTTGGCCCCTTCAAGGAACCTGTGACTCCCCTGAGCTGCTGCGTGCAGGAACATGGCATCCCACAGGTTATGAACCTTACCCAGATCCTGGCTGGATGTAAGTCTTTCTGCAGGAATCCAAATGAGAGTGTCCATTGTGCAGTGATTATAAAGACACGCCTATCACTTATACTGCATCCAGGTTTGATCACCACACTACAAAAAATATGTTGAGACTCTGGAAAGGGTGCAGAGAAGAGCAACAAAGATGATTAGGGAGATGGAGGGTAAAACATATGAAGAACGGTTGCAGGAACTGGGTATGTCTAGTTTAATGAAAAGAAGGAGTAGAGGAGACATGATAGCACTGTTCCAATGTTTCAGAGGCTGCCACAAAGAAGAGGGAGTCAAACTATTCTTCAAAGCACCAAAAGGCAGGACAAGAAGCAATGGATGGAAACTAATCAAGGAGAATGGCTTGCCTTCAAACATTGGGGATGCTCCATCACTGGAGGCTTTAAAGAAGAGATTGAACAGCTACTTGTTTGAAATGGTATAGGATCTCCTCCTTGAGCGGTGGTTCTTCCACCTGTGTTATTCTGTTATAAGCCAAAGAAGAAAAACAGAAGCAGTCACCCATCTGCAGCATAAAAGGCCCCATTTTTGCTACTCACCTAAAAGGGGTCAGGTAAAAGGAGACTCCTCTCTTGGGAGACTCTTCCCAAGAATTGCAGTATAAAAAGTGACACATCCCATCTCCGCACAAACTCTCTCCCCATTGGGGGAACTAAAAAATAACCCTTGGGTTGGTTGTTTCCAATATATTTCCTTTCTTGAAGCTCAAAAGCAGCATATTTCACTGAGCTGAGGAACAAACAGGCAAACAGAGAAGGTGAGAAAGAATATCAGTGTAGCAGAGTTGGAAGGGACCTTGGAGATCATCTAGATCAGGGGTAGTCAACCTTTTTATACGTACCGCCCACTTTTGTATCTCTGTTATAGTAAAATTTTCTAACCGCCCACCGGTTCCACAGTAATGGTAATTTATAAAGTAGGGAAGTCAATTAAATTTAAAAAAAGGGAAGTGCTTCAGTATCGGACAAAACCCTTACCGCCCACCATGAAAGCTGGAATGCCCAGAAGTGGGCGGTAGGGGCCAGGTTGACTACCACTGATCTAGATTCTAGACCAATCCCCTGCTCAAGCAGGAAATCCTATACCTCTTCAGACAAATGGCTCTCTAAACTCTTTTTTAAAAACCCCAGAGTTGGGCCTGTGTTTCCAGTCACATGCTACATCCAGCTTGTACTGGTCTGCAACAGACAATTGATATATTGATATATTTGATATCGAACAGACAATTGATATATTTTCCAGAATGTTGTGATTTGCTTGGGAGCAGAGCTGAGTTACAACCACTAGTGCAAGCATCAGCTATTCTACAGGTAGCAACGAAACCAGCAGAGATAGCTTCAAAGGTTTACCATCAGCCACTGGTAGTTTCCTAATCTCAGCAACTTTGTGAAGTGTGAAGTTCAACTCCCAGAATTTGCACACCAATATGGCCATTGCTAAGAATTCTGGGAGACGAAGTCCACATCTCTCAAAATTGTTGTGGTGGAGAACCACTAGTTTAGTGTGTGATGAGATCCCTATTCTAACCAAATTATGGGAAAGCATGCCGTCGTTTGAGATGGCTTCAATAAAGAAGCGAAGCTACATTCATCAGTGACAGGGAGATACCAGTTAAAATGCTGGCTAGCCATTCCTTCCTTCAAGAGAATAGAAATCAAAGTTCAACAGTTGGCCATAAGTAAATATTTTAAGTTAATGAAATGACTTCAAAGTAATGCTACATAAATGCATTTTGTGGGGTGTGTTTTTGTCCAATAAATCTAAAACTGAACTTAGCCACAGATTTGCATCCTAACAAACTGCCTGCATTCAGAAGGCCTGCACTGTGCACTCAGTCACGGGGCTCCGGTTTTACAAGACCAAAGAGGCAACTCTGCTCTCATTGATGGATGTTGTATGTCAGATAAGAAATTCTGGCTCATATTTTTTATGAGCCAGAATTCTGGCTCATATCAATGTTGATGGTGGGAGGTGCAGCAGAGGTGAGGAAGCTTGTGTATTTGAACGAGACACCAGTCATGAACATCAAAATTTGAGACTTACGGTAGGTTGCATTATGACAAATCTAATTCTCCACCATTCAGTGTAAATCCCTCAAAGTCACAGGACTGTTGCTGCCTGCAACATTGTCATTGAAAACTTTTTCCTGCTTCCTTTTTCTCGTTGCCATGTGAATGCCAAACAGATCCTCCATGCCAACCTCAGAACTTCACCTGCGTCTTCAACATCACCTCCAAGAGTCTGGCGTGCCAGTGGGACCCAGGCTGGGACAGCCTCCTCCCAACCCGTGTGGCCCTGAAAGGATTCCGGTAAGAACAGGAGAAGGACCGTTACAGTCAGGCTTGGGCCAACGAGGGGAGGGGGGCAGACTGCTTCTCTTTGTTCTTATTCTTCCCGACCTTTAACTTAAAAAAAAAAAATCAGAATTTTTTTATTCCCTTTTTTCTTGGAATAAGGTTTGCAAGAGGTGGGGCCTTTCCCTTCAATCTGGTCTTGTGTTCTGTTAGCCTCTCTGCACATCACAGGCAGGTGCGAGCACAGCTCCCTTCTAGCCCCTCTGATAGCTCTCCTTGTTGTTTCAGGAGCTCGAGGGAGTGTAAGGCCCTGGCCCCCATCGCAGATTGCATTCCCGAGACTGGCCAGCACTCCTGCATTTTTCAACGCCTGGAGCTGCAGCTGTATCAAAAAATGCTTTTCTGGGTGTCTGTGGAAAATGCCCTGGGCAACGTGACCTCTGAGCACTTGTGTGCAGACCCTATGGATTTAGGTGGGTGCCAACAGCAGGTCTCCCTGCCTTCTTTTCTAGTGAATGGGGCTGAATCCATAGGTGTCAGTGAGAAGCAGGGAGAGTTGCAATATGTTCATTCAGAGGCCAAAATGAGAAGCCATCGGTCTTGCCTGGAAGGTTTCTGTCCCTCACTGAGCTGGGAGAAAAGCTGTTGCTTGCAAGTCACTCAGCACAAAAGAAGTGCCCAGGGAGAGCTTCTGTCCAGGGAGCTTCTCCGGCATCCAGGTCATGGCTGTTGTCCCAAAGATGCTTTTTCAAAAGGCAACTGGACTTTCTTTGTTCTTCCTTGGAGAAGTCTCTCTTCTCGTCCAAGAAGCTTCTTCAGTTCAGAACTGAAGAAGCTTCTTGTGTGAGAAGCAAAACTTCTTCAAGGAAAAAGCACTTCTGGGATGCCCAGGGGGAAAGACCCCATCCTCCCCACTCCTCAGCCAACCCAAAAAGCCTCACCTCTGGGAAGAAAGAAGGCGGACGGATGGCTAGTTCTCTTTTCTCTCTACCTTGGCATCTCATATCAATACCAAACAACACTTTTTTGAATGGCACACAGCCTTTTTGGGTGGTCCATTCTTCATCCTCTAAAGAAAAGTGGAACTTCATTAAAAGCAAGACTTGAAGCAGGAACAGACCCATTTATGGTTTCCAAAGGTCAAGGTGGGGAGAAAATCTGTTCCAAATCACCCTAAAGATCCAAGAACTGACTTTTGATGGACATCCCCTTGGAGGCGTGGTGTGGATGCCTGCCAGGCATCTGGCACAACTTTTCCATCCCCTGGGAGAAGCCCTTCCATTCCTCTCCAATGACCTTTCCTGTTACTGTGTGATATAGGTTGCCTTTCAATTTTATTGTTTAGGGTGCTGATTTGACTCTGCCCTCGGGAATGCTTTGGAGGTGGGAATTAAGATACTTAAACAAAGTACAACGCTCACTCTCTCACACCCCACATTGTTCCTTCCAGCCTGGCTGGAGCCCCCGACCATCCAGGACATCAAGCCCCTCTCCGAGGAGAGCGACTGCATGGTGGTCAGATGGGAGGCAGGAAAGGACAGCAAACTCATGGAACAGGCCTGTGACCTGCGCTACCAGGTGGAAGGAAGCCTGGAGTGGAGCCTTGTGAGTCCCTCTTTGGCTTGACAGCAGAACGGCTTTGTTTGATAGGACCTCTCTGGGGGGCACAGTCAAGGCACCTTTGGCATGGCTTTCCCTTCTATCCCTGTCCCCAAGCCCTATGCTTCAGGCTTCGGCCCCTTTCTGGTAGCCATCCATAACACCTTGGCCCTCTCCTCTTCCGTCCGCTCAAAGGGCTTTTTATTCAAAGCATTTCTGGCCTCTTCCTGTAAGCTGGAGGGTCCTGTGGTCGGGGGGGGGGGTCAAGGGAAGGAGCCTTTCCATGCGCCTCCTTCTCCCATTCTCTCTTTCATCCCAGGTTCACAACATCACTACCTCCAGCCGGCAGATCCGGCAGTGCAGCTTCCTCTTTGGCAGCCTCTACCACTTCCAGATGCGTTGCAGGCGCCTGCCTCTCAGCTACTGGAGCAGCTGGAGCCCAGCCAAGCTCTTCACTACACACGAGAAAGGTGGGGACGTGGAAGAGTCCTATGGCTGCTGCCCCCCACAGATAGCCAAGCCCTCTAAGTCACTGGGAGAGCCAGGGCATTGGGACAGCTTGGCCTAGGTGGGTTGAGGAACCGCTTTCTATGGCCGTATCCAGAGTGTGTCGTCCTAGAGTGAAGTAGGACACAGTGTCCAGTGAAGGATTGCATCATGTCACGTCTGTTTACAATCAATTATATTTAGTGAAGAATTGAGGGGGAGGGAATTTTCCAAGCAGATGCTTAGGGAGCCCCTGGATAACGTTAGCTGATCTTGAAAAGTTAGGGCAAGACTAGTTATGCAGCAAAAGGAACCTCGGGATGAGCTGGAAAATGTCTATGGAGAGCCTCAATCATCCAGATCACGGCTTTTTCCAAAAGGCAACTGGACTTCCTTGGATTTTCTCTTTGAAAATGTTTTGCTTCTCATCTAAGTGCCAGTGTCAGGTTCTAGTAAATGCCCTAATTGATTCACGAGCCTCGAGTCAAATTTCAAAAGGGAAACCAGTTATTTATTAGGAGAATTTTGGCAATGTCTGTTTTGTGCAGTCAGATCTTAGCTTATTTGAAATATAGCTGAACTTTACCCCTGTTCTTTCCCTCCCCTCAGTCTGAGTCATAAATCACATTCCCCAATGAGGTGCACCCCTCCCAAGTCTGCTGCAGTAATCTGAGATCCAACTAGCCGAAAGTATGTGTGGAATGCCCTCCCCCACATTTTCTTACCATGACAACTTTAGGAGTTGACAGCCAAAAGGCAGCCATGGCAAACAATTTCTGAAGTGTGGCCCCGTGGCTGAAGGCAGTGGAGGCTGAGCGAGGCTTCCCTTTCCTGGGCTGCAAAACGTGGCTGATTTGAAGGAGAAGGGCCAGGGCCAGGGCCAAATGCCGATGGTGCTGAAGCCTCTTTCTCTCCCACAGCACCTTCAGGAGCCCTTGATGCCTGGTGGAAGCTGCGAGAGGCAGAGAAGGGGACAGAGGTACAGCTGCTATGGAAGGTAAGCAGGTACCTCACTGGGCAAGGACACAAGGCCACTTTATTCCACAAGCTGCTCTTGGGAGGAGACCACAGCCAGGTGACCATGCAGGAGCAGGAGGAAGAGGGTAGTCATATTAGAGGCGGTCAATGAACAATCACAACTGAGTCTAGAATTTTTGTTGCTAAGCAAGACAGTTGTTAAATGAGTTTTGTGCCATTTTACAACCTTTCTTGCCACAGTTGTTAAGTGAATAACTGCAGTTATTAAGTTAGTAACACGGTTGTTAAATGAATCAGTCTTTTCCATTGACTTTCCTTATCAGAAGGACACACAAAGGGTAATCACTCACATGAACCCGGGACAGTCATAAATATATACCGTTTGCCAAGAGTCTGAATTTACCACCTGCAATGCTCATGAAAAACAGTCATAAGATTTTCAGTGCCGTTGTAACTTTGAATGGTCAGTAAGCAAATGATTGTAAGCCAAGGACATTCTGTACTACATTGGCCCATTTCTAATCTGGGTTCATACAAACAAGTTAGTCAAATGTCCTGAACTCTCGAAACCTACTTAGCCCCAAAAGGACTGGCTACAGTGAAAACAAAGGTTACTGTCAGGGTTTCAAAGAGCATCCAAAGGTAAATCAGAGTCCAAGGCAAAGTATTGCTCAAAGTTCCAATTTATTAAGAGAGTCATGTTTTTTTTTAATTTTTATTTTAAACACATAAACACATCAACAAAAACAAACACATGACTTAAAACAACATAGGAACAAGAAGTTCCATCATATATCATACAGCAGTTCCGTATCGGTTTCTTTACAGTTAGTGTTTTCCCTTCTTTACATTTCTGTTGTGACTCAGCAGAAACCTCCTGTGAGTTGTGTCGGGATGCAGGGCTGACCGACTCACAGGAGAGGATAACGAGCAGCTGTTGCTCGTTAGGGTCTTCTCCTGCGGATAAAAAGACTGATGGTGCCACGCCCTGGTTGCAGAAGTCAACGTTCGTTCCATTCCATTCCTGTTCTAGTCTAGGTTCCCCGTTCGTGTTCATGATTCAGAGAAACCAACTTGGAGAAGTGGTTTGCTGTAAGAGTTTGTTTTTGCATTTGCTGTTTAAATTTTTGCGGAGAATTTATCTGTGTTTATTTTGGGCTCGCAGCCAGCCCGAGCCGGGACTGATAAAAACATTCCTTTGAAGTTCTGTCTGGCTTTTGTTTCTGAACGAACAAGGTGGGGGGGTCAGAACACATTCTATCTTGCATTGATGGTCCCCTTATTCGTTATCCATTTTTATGTACAATTCTATATTTATTTATACTTAGCTATTTATAACAAAATATTGTTTACCTATATTGTGCTTTATATTCTTTATTCTCTTACATACAATTATAGGTATACATTCACATAGTTATTCTTTCTCTTTGCCATTCTTATACTTTTGTTATTCCATTTAAAAGGTTATAATGTACAGTTTGAATTGCTTTGTTTCCCATCCCTAGCACCTGTTGTAGCACCACCTTATTATCCCTTTCTTTTCTCCCTCCCTTCCTTCTCTATTTCCTTCCTTCCTCCTCTCCTTCCCCTTCCTTCTTCCCTTACCTCTTCCCTACTTCTACCCTCTCTCTTCCCCTTCCTGCCCTCTCTCCTTCTCTTTCTCTCCCTTCCTCCCACCTCTCCTTACCTCTTTCTTCTTCCCTTACCTCTCCTCCACTCTTCCTCTTCCCTTCCTACTATCTCTTAAGAGAGTCATGTTGGCAAATCTGGGAAAACCCAAATCTGAAAGTTTCCAGGCTTTTCCCACCCAGTTGAAAGTTCAAGATCTTGCCCCCACACCAACATCCATCACAGGGTCCAATCTCCCACTGCCATGCTGGCAGTTCCACCCCTCCAATTCCGGTCAGGTGCAGAGGTGCAGAGACAAACGATGACCTTGGCTTTCTAGAAAGAATATTGTTATGGTTACATATTATCTAACTCTGTACAATCCCCCCTCCCATTTTCCCACAATAGAAAATACATAGTAGAATAATAGAAAGTTGGCAGGCCAAAGATCCAAAAGAAAAGATGGCTGCAGGCCTGACAGATAGTGTGTTGTACAAATGCAAACTCTAAGCTCTTTTGCTCTCTGATTGTGCTGTGTGAATGCAGGCAATATGGGCTGCAGATTTCATGTGCTGCATTTTCATCTGCCTTGATCTTGTTCTACAGCCGATGAAGCCACATGAGGCCAATGGCCAAATCCTGGGATACTGGGCAGCACTCAGCACCACGCAGCACATGGGCAATTCACTCTCTCTGTGTAACACCACCCAGAGGCAATGCACATTCCTGATGCCACCAGGAGCCGAAAGGATCTATCTCTCTGCTTACAACTCCAGAGGTGCATCTCAACCCACAGAAATCTTCTTGCTAGAGAAAAAAGGTAGGAAGTAGACTAACTCGGTATCCCATTTCTGTGAATCTGCTATTCAGTTTATTTTCTTTTAGGTCTTTTTTTAAAAGGAGGGTGAGGGGGACTGTAACTTTTATCTCCATATACAGATTTTCCCAAACATATATATGTGCGCCTGCTTTGGGCACTTGGTCCAGAAATGGTTAGCCATCACTTGTATAGGGTCCCCTGTTTGGGCAGGGGTTGGACTAGAAGACCGCCAAGGTCCCTTCCAACTCTGTTATTCTGTATTCTGTTAGTATAGTTATTCTTTCTGCTCTTTGTTTTGTGTCCTAGTACATTGTTTTATGAAATTGGGGAGGGGGGAATAGGGCCATTTGGAGATAGTTCAATTCGGTCCTTCAAAGCAGATAACTTTAGCTATGGCTTGCTGAGGGATTCTGGGAGCTGGAAGTCCACAAGTCTTAAAGTTGCCAAGGTTGAAGCCCCCTGCTTCAGAGTGTTCCTGAGCTGTAGGGTGCCCTAGATCTGAGAAGTCTTACTCGCTTCATTCTGTGGATTGAGGATGATTGCTGCAGATTTTAACATTTGATCAGTGTGTACCAGGTTTCTATAAAATTGAGTTTGTGGAATGGCATATTTTCTGTCTGGGGACGAGGGTGATGAAAAATGGGAGGGGAAGCTGGGTTGTTATTGCTTTTTCTTAGTCTCTACAGGAACTTAATCCCTGGGCACTGAGTGCCCTTTTCAATTTGATTTTATAGGAAGATTAGAAATGGCTTAACTTTGTTTTTATTTTTTGTGCCTTTAAGCACATGTTGACCACTGGCAACTGCCTGGACAAGTTCCTGCCGTTTTCTTGGCAAAATTTTCAAATGTGTTTCGTCATTGCTTACTCGAAGGGCTTAGAAGGCCTGACTGGACTAAGGTCACCCAGCTGGCTCTATGTCGATGAGAACTCAGGGTTCAATCGATTCTAGCTTCGTGTTTTCACCACTATACCAAACAGGCTTTCTCTTATTAACACAGTTGATCATATTTTGAGTTTGATTCTGGGAAGGACAATCTTCTCAGGAGCGGGCTGCTTCTGCTGCACAGCCTGGGAGGTGCAGTTCATGAGTATTCTTGTGATCTGTTGGAGTATTCAGTTGTTACATTGGATGTAGGCTTAGATTAATGACAGGTGCATCCAAAGGGATTTCCTCCCTTGGAAGAGAGTGAAACCCACATCCAAAAGATGATGAGGCTAGAGAAATTCTTCAGGCAAATCAGAGGGTTTGTTTGGACATGGATGCAGTGCTGTTCCTGAGGTTCCCTGAAGCCATATTCAGAAGCCACTGAACAGCAGTTGACCAAGAGTTGAGTTGGTTCTCTCCTGCTTCACCAAATAGTCCCCTTCTGCCACCTGTTGATCAGCTGCTCTTGGAGACAATCCAGGCTGGACCATGGATTTGCTTTCTAGAAACCAAATGGGTTTAAGACAGGGGTGTCCAAACTTGAGAACTTTAAGACTTTAGACTTCATCTTCCAGAATTCCCCAGCCAGCATAGATGAAGATGAAGTCTAAAGTCTTAAAGTTCCCAAGTTTGGACACCCCTGGTTTAAGAGGAAGAAACTGATATAAAAGAACCAGACTCTCTCTGCCCAAAGCAGGCAGAGATGTTTGGAAAAAGCAGCAAGGGAAGATTGGGCACTAACATCTGGTGCCCAATAGGCCTTCGGCCGATGCTGCCCCCTCTGATCAAACATGTGGCAAAGTACATTGCAGTGCCTACACACGTCAAGGGCCCCACAGTTCCTGACCACGTAAGGAGGGACAGACTGGAGGAGCCACAGATGAAGGAAGAGTCAAGAAGAGGCCTTGTTGGTTTGGTGACAAGAAGAAGGCAACCCGCTCAGACCTTAGCAGAAAAAAGCGCTCGACCTGTTCACGCCATAGCTAGATGCAAATGAAAAAAGGCCAAAGGCCAGCAAAGCCTGGTTTTCCAAGAACCTCTCTCTGTGGGGGAGTTTTTCTACATGTGGTTTGTGGGAGGGAACAATTGCACAATGCATGAGAAGGAGCAGGAACAAAACAGGAAGCTCAGCCCTTTTCTTTCGAAACAAGCCGATCTTCCTGGATAGTATAAGTATAATCTTTATTGTCATTGTACGTATGCAGGCTCTTTGTTGTTTGCAAGCTGTGCTTTCTTTCTCAGTGTAAGTTTATGCTGGAGCCAAACATGCTCTGCCATCTCCCCATAACATTGCCTTCATCTCCTCCCTCATCCATAAAAGAGGCAGCCATTATTCCTACTGAAGTGGCATTTTCTCTTTAAGCCAATAGCATCGAACACTGGTGGCCTGAAGGCAAAGTCTGATGATCGGAGGAGGGGGGATGAGGTCAACCTCTAGTGATCACCCCAAAGCATGCCCCTCCCCTCAATAAATCAGTTAATCAGAATAGAGTTGGAAGGCCCATTGGAGGTCTTCTCGTCCAAGCCCTTGCTCAAGCAGGAGACCCTAGACCAGTGATGGTGAACCTTTTTGTAAAGGCATGCCAAAATTGTGTGATAGCGTGTGCATGTGTGCCCACACCCACAATACAATACGCCCCGCCCAACTGTGCATGTGCACATGACCCCACACATTTATGCACGACCCCCAGGCACGGGGGGGTGGGGGGGTGTTTCGCCCTCCCCAGGCTTCAGAGGGTTTTCCAAAGCCTAGGAAGTGTGAAAATGGCCTCCCCTCCCCAGAGGCCCCCGGAATCAGATTGTTTCCGAACTTCCAGTTGGCCCATTGGACCCGTCTTTTGCCCTCCGCAGGCTCTAAAGGCTTTCCTGATGTCTGGGGAGGATGAAAGCAGCCTCCCCAGGGCCCCCGGAAGGCTGAAAATCAGCTGGCCAGCACTTGCAGGAGCTCTGGAGCTGACAGCTCACGTGCTGGAAGATATGGCTCTGTGCGCCACTTGTTCGCCACCACCGCCCTTTACTATTTCAGACAAATAGCTGTCCAGTCTCTTCATAAAAGCCACCAGTGGTGAAACACCTACAACTTCTGGAGGCAGGCTGTTCCACTGGTTAATTGTCCTCACTGTTAGGAAGTTTCTCCTAAATTCCAGGTTGCTTCTCTCTTTCGGTAAGTTTCCATCTGTTATTTCTTGTCCTGCCTTCTGATGCTTTGAAAAATAAGTTTGACCCCTCTTCTTTGTAGCAGCCCCTCAAATATTGGAATACTGCTATCATATCACCCATAATTCTTCTTTTCTTTAAAGTAACCAAACCCTGCAACTATTCTTCATATGTTTTAGTCTCCAGGCCTTTAATCATCTTACTTGCTCTTCTCTGCACTTTTTTCCAAAGTCTCAAAGTCTTTTTTGTATTGTGGTGACCAAAATTAGATGCAGTATTGCAGGTGTGATCTTACTAAGACTTTGTAAAGCAGTACTAATATTTTACGTGATTTTAATTCTATGCCTCTGTTTATAAAGCCAAGGACTGTTTTAGCTTTTTTGGCTGCCATTGCACATAGCTGGCTGATGTTTAAGTGATTGTCCAACTAGGACTCCAAGGTCCCTTTCACAGTTACTGTTTTAAACCAGGTTTTTCCCAACTATAATTATAGGGTTGGTGATAGGAGATTCAATTCTCAAGGGAACAGAACAAGCCATCTGTAGACTAGACAGTCAATTCAGAGAGGTATGTTGTTTCTCTGGAGCAAAAATCAAAGATGTGGCTGAGAACCTAAGGAAAATAATAAAACCCACAGATTTTACCTACAGATTACTATTACATGTAGGGACGAATGACACAAAAAAAGGACTTGAAAACAATATTGAGTGATTATGAGAAGCTAGGCAAGAAAGTTAAGGAATTAGGTGCACAAGTAATTTTTTCATCTGTACCGCCAATGAAAGGTCAACATCCAGTAAGAGAACAAAGGATCCTAAAAGTGTACAGCTGGCTAAAGGGTTGATGGTACCACAAAACCTTTGGGTTCCTGGACCATGGTGTGCACTACCTCCCTGTAGGGCTTTTGGCAAGGGATGGGCTGCACCTCACAAAGAGTGGGAAGAATGTTTTCGGAAAATGGCTGGCTCAATTTAGCAGAAGGGCTTTAAACCAAAATTGAGGGGGGGGGGGGGTGACCAATCTCCAGGACCTAATTCCAAGCAAAAAACCCTAGAAAACAAGTCAAATAATGAGGTAAGGAGGGATGGCAAGGAAGACAAACTCAAATACCAAATAGGAGACATAGGAAGTATACCCAGGGTCAGACATAAAGATATAAAGTGTCTATAGTATATAGAAATGCACAAAGTTTGGGGAACAAACAGAGTTAACTTGAACTTTTAATACATGAAGGTAGATGTGATAAACTGTATTTTTTGGACTATAAGATGCATTGGAGTATAAGATGCACCTAGTTTTTGAAAAGGAAAACAAGGAAAAAAATCATTTTTGGCCTCCACAGATGCAGATTTTGCCCTCCTCGGCCTCCAGGAGCACTCTGAAGGCCTCCCAGACATTTCCACCCACTTGGGGGGGGGGGGAGGAGTGCATCTTATAGTCTGAAAAATACAGTAATTGGAATTACAGAACTTGGTGGGACAAAAGCCATGACTGGAACATACTGATAGAAGGATACAAACTGTTCAAAAAACCCAAACACTGGATTCTTAGTAGACAACCAATTAAATATGAGCCAACAGTGTGCAGTGGCAGTCAAAAAAACCAGTTTTGGTTACCACACTATAAAAAAGATGTATAGAAAAAGTGCAGAGAAGAGCAACTGAGTTGATTAAAGGCCTGGAGATGAAAACATATGAAGAAAGGTTGCAGGAACTGGGCATGGCTAGTCAAGTGAAGAGAAGGACCAGGGGAGACATGATAGCAGTCTTCCAATATTTGAAGCGTTGCCACAGAGAGGAGGGGTCAAGCTATTCTCCAAGCATCTGAAGGCCGGACAAGGAACAATGGATGGGAATTGACCAAGGAGAGATTCAGCCTAGAAATAAGAAGAAAGTTTCCGAGAGTGAGAAGAATCAACCAATCAATCAGAAGTTGCGGGGGCTTCATCACTGGAGGCTTTCAAGAAGAGATTGGACAGCCATCTGTCAGAAATGGTGTAGGGTCTCCTGCTTGAGTGGGGGCGGGGGGAGGCAGTTGGACTAGATGACCTACAAGATCCCTTCCAACTTTGTTAATCTGTTAAATCTGTTTGTGTACCTTTAGTTTTTCCTGCCTACGTTTTTCCTTGCTTCTTCCAGGATTAAATGTCCATTTCCTTTTCCATTCACCATTTTAGTAATAGTAATATTTATGCTTCTTATTATCTTCTTAACTCCCTCCCCTTTTATTGGGATGATTATGTGGGTGAGGGTGGAGATTCTGTTGCTGTGTATGTATATTGAGTGCTTCTATACCACAGACAAATTCTTCTTCTCCTCCTTTTCTCCCCTCCTTCTCTTCTTTTCTATTCCCTTTTCTTTTTTCTTCTTTATTTCTTTTTCTTTTCTTCTTTTCTCTACTTCTTTTCTTTTCTTCTTTTCTCTACTTCTTTTCTTTTTTATTTTCCTTCTTCCCTTTTTCTTTCATTTTCTTTTCCTCTTTTCTTCTTTTTTCTTTTTCTTTTTTCTTCTTCTTTTCTTTCTTCTTTTTTTCTTCTCTTCTGTTTTTTCTCCTCCTCCTCCTCCTCCTCCTCCTCCTCCTCCTCCTCCTTTTTCTTGCAAGCCATTCCACTGGTTAATTGTTCTCACTCTTAGGAAGTTTCTCCTTAGTTCTAGGCTGGTTCTCTCCTTGGTTAGTTACACTGTTGCCATATCACCCCTTCTTTTTACTAGACTAGACATATCCAATGTTTGCAACCGTTCTTCTTATGTTTTAGCCTCCAGCCCCCGCTCCCCAATTTTTTCTGTATTTAATCACACTTGGCTAAGTAAAGTATTCAATTCCATTCACTTCTGCTATCTTCTCTGATATTGTTCTCAGGTCAGCCTGTGCTCAAGATCCAGGCCTCCCCACACAATGAGAAGAGCTTCCAGCTGTGGTGGGATCCTCCGAGGACCCCAGCAACAGGCTACATTGTTGAGTGGCACCGAGTGACCTCGGCAGCAGAAGAAAGCAGCATTGGGTGGCAAAAGCTACATAATGGGAGCATCAGAGAAACCCTGATCCAAGGTAATCCACCCCCAGGGGAAGGAGGGGGCACCTTTGGGGAGCGAAGGCAAATCTCTCTGACATTTATCTGGCCAAAGTTTCCCAATTTGGCTGCACAACTTTGGTCAGATATGAACCAGGTGGATTCATCATGTTGCTCTGCTAACTTTGTCTTACCATCAGATGTTGCTTTTACCCAAACTAGGAAACCTTGTCTTTGATAGCTAAGGAGATCCTCCATCATCCAGGTTGTGGTGGTCCTGAAGGTATTTTTTCCAAAAGGCAAATGGATTTTCTTGTTTTTTTTTTAGAAAACATTTTGCTTCTCATCCAAGAAGCTTCTTCAGTTTTGAAGAAGCAAAACTTTGGAAGGAACAAAACTTTGTCTAATGTGTTTCTGAAGAACTGAAGAAGCTTCTTGAATGAAAAATAGAACATTTTCTAAGAAAAAAGACCCAAGAAAATCCAGTTACCTTTTGGAAAAAGTGCCTTTGGGACTTGACTTTGAGACATTTTCCACCTGGCTTTGCACTCTAGCGACAATGAGATGATCTCCTGCCCACAATGGCTTGGATCCATATTGGTCCAGAAAGATGTAAGATGTACAGTATAAGATGTACTTATATTCAGATACATTTTAGATGAGAGTTGTCTCTATTCAAGCAGCATTTAATATGGACCTGGTGTCAGGCCTGCAGCCATCTTTCCTTTTGGGTCTTTGGCCTGCCACACTTTCTATTATTCTGCTATGCATTTTCTATTGTGGGAAAATGGAAGGAAGAATTGTAAGGAGTCACATACTATGTAGCCACAACAAAATTATTTCTAGAAAGGTGATTTTTGTCTTTACACCTCGGCACCTGACTGGCTCTGGATGGGTGGAACTGCCAGCATGGCAGTGGAAATTGGACCATGGGATGGACTTGTGGGTGAGGGGTAAGATCTTGAACTTTCAACTGGGTGGGGAAAACTGGGAAGTTTTCAGATTTGGGTTTTTCCAGCTGTGCCAACAAGGCTCTCTTAATAAATTGGAACTTTGAGCAATACTTTGTCTTGGATTTACTTTTGGATGCTATTTGGAACCCCGACATCCAGCTCCTGAGGGAATATGCAAAAGTAACTTTTTTTTCACAATAATAATTGCAGGTTTAGCAGGGCAACATTTTGAAAGGGCACAATCAACAATAGAGCAAGCAGCTTAATAGGTGGTAGGAATGTACCCCACTCGACCCCAGTCCTTCAGTCATAACTAACATCTGCCCCTTCTCTGTTTCAGAAGACATTGAACCTTTCCAGCGCTACCAGATCTCCGTTTACCCTCTCTACAGAGACAAAGTTGGGGTGCCCCAATCCATAGAAGCTTACACAAGGCAGAAAGGTGCATCTTCCACACAGGAGCTGCTTCAACTCAGCGTCCACCCAAAGCAGAGTTGTTTTCAATCGAAAATATCCTTGGTTGGAATTTTACATGAGGGGAGGGAGAGCTATGTAATTTCCTATTGTCTCTGGAGGTATTGTTGTTTTACAAATGGATTGTAGAAGAAAAATAGCAGTGCAAATTAAGCTTGATAATCAACTTAAATTTCAAAATTATAATAATGTAAGCTTTCCATCTTCCCTTCTCAGTGCTGTTATCAGAGGATGGCATAATGAATAAGTATTAGTAAACAGTGAGTAGAATCAGGAAGAACTTTTGCTCATCCAGTTTTAAACTTTTTGAGGGGTGACCAGAAGCGTTTCAAAAGCAACAAAGATGATTGGGGGCCTGGAGGCTAAAACATATGAAGAACCGTTACAGGAATTGGGTATGTCTAGTCTAGGGAAAAGAGGACCACGGGTGATAAGATAGCAGTGTTCCAATATTTGAGAGGCTGCCACAAAGAAAGGGGGTCAACCTAATGTCCAACATACCTGAAGGCAGGACAAGAAGCAATGGATGGAAACTAAGCAAGGAGAGAAGCAACCTTTTGGGCTAAGGAGAAATTTCCTGACAGGGGGAACAATTAACCAGTGGAACAGCTTGCCTCCAGAAGTTGCAGGTGCTTAAAACATAGGAGGGTTTTAAGAAGAGATTAAAGAACCACTTGTCTGAAATGATATAGAGTCTCCTACCTCAACAGGGGGTTGGAAAAGAAGACCTCCAAGGTCCCTTCCAACTCTTCTATTCTGTTACTGCTCATGGCAAGCTGAAGCCTAGTGTCAGCATCACTCCATTACATAATTAGGAAAGAAAGACTAAGAGATTCCATGGGTTGGAAATCAAAAGTACTTTTACTAATTATAAATGGTAAGCGAGCAGTTGCGAAGCAAAGTCTACTTAATTAGGCACGAAAGCGATTGATATATAGAATAGTCCATTCCCCACCCCTTAGGATCATAGCTTCAGGCCAATCATAAGTCCTTCAAATGTCAGGTGTGAGATAACTTCAAAAAGACATCACGAAGATGGAATGTCGAGGCCGTTGGTCTAGGCGGGAAACACTCACGCATGCGCTATCCAAGCATCTTGTACATCCTAGAACATTCCTCCAGCACATCAATTAACCCCTCCCAAATACCAGCCCTCCCTCCCCTTTTCATGGCAGCTGAAACAACAGCAAGGCAGAAGCTGACACCTAGTCTCTTCTGTTTACCCAATGGGTCCACCCTCCCTCAGCATATTCTTCACTTTGACATGCAGTTGATCCTACTCTGATTTCTTCCTGTCTCCACAGCTCCAGCCAGCAGCCCAAAAATCCATCCCCAAAACATTGGGGTATCCACAGCTGAGGTTTGGTGGAATCCTCTCCCTGTTGAAGATCAGAATGGGTTCATCACTGGCTATACTCTCTTCTGGATCGATCCCAATGAAGAAGTTAGAAGTACGTTTGGCCCAGTGGTGAAATTCATTTTTTTTACTATCGGTTCTGTGGGCGTAGCTTGGTGGGAGGGGAAGGATATTGCAAAATCTCCATTCCCACCCCACTCCTGGGGTCAGCCAGAGGTGGTATTTGCCAGTTCTCTGAACTACTCAAAATTTCCACTACTGGTTCTCCAGAACCGGTCAGAACCTGCTGGATTTCACTCCTGGTTTGGCACCTCCCTGCAATTATGGGGGTAGTGGGTGATTTCTCCCCTCAAAGCAGGAACCCCCTCTGCCTCCCTCACTAGCTCAAACTGGATTTCAGCTAAGAAGAGAGCAGCCACTGCCTCTAGAGAAATTCTGGCCCCTTTTGCCTGATGGGACTAGAGCAAGGGTCTCCATCCAACACTGGCAACTTTAGGATTTGTGGACTTGAACTCCCAGAATTCCCCAGCTAGCATGGAGTCCATAAGTTTTGAAGTTGTCAGGTTGTCCTAGAGGAAACAGGATGAATCAGTCTATGATCTTTCCCTCTTACTGGGAAGGGTTCCAGTGCTGCTTCTTGTTTCTATATGTTTATATCTCTTTAGAAATAAACTCCAAACCCCTCCCTCCATCTTGCCCTCTCTCCACTGCAATAGAATAGTATATCTGAGCCTCTGACACCAAGATAACTAAAGCTGTGTGTATTGTGCAATAATCTGCAAACCACACATTTGTCTTTAGAACATATAACAAGCAGCATGGAGAAAGAGGAGAAAAGGCATATTGTTTAGAAATCCTCTGCACAAGTCAAGATGGCATTTATTCATCCAAAGAATATGCTCCAAATGTATAAGCAGACAATCCTCAGTGCTTCAGGGATGAACATCTTTCATGCAATCAGACCCTCTAAGTCAGTTTAAACCAATTTACACCTCCTCTGGCATTGATCAGTTTAAGGAGGAAGTTGCAAAAGATTTTCCCTCCATAACTTGCTTACTAAATATATTATTTGCAACTTATGAACACACTGTACTTGAGAGCAACATATTTGTCTCTCTCTTCTAAAGAACAGGAAGAAATTGAATTTTTCTTTTCAAAAAGTGAACTTAGAAAGTGCAATGGCCCATTACATCAGATACTACTAGGGACAGATGAAAAACTAATTTAAAAATGCATAGCTATCTACTGAATATCAAAATGGAAGAAAAACAAGTGAAAGAAACAATAGTATGAGCCAAAAACTTTGGATATGCCATAGAGTTAGATAAATGGCAGAAATTGTCGGACAGAAATTAGAAATTAACAATGTCAACTGTCTATAAGGAAAACCTACATAAAATGTTTTATAGGTGGCACTTACCACCAGCAAAACTGGCAAAGATTTTTGAAAACATGTCCGCCAAATGTTGGAAATGTAATCAGATACCGGGTTCATATTATCATTTGTAGTGGACAGGCTCAAAGGCAAAAAGATACTGGACTTAAATACACACATGGTTAGAAAAAATGATAAAGCAACATATTAATTTTAAACCAGAAATATTTTTGTTGGGTATTTTACCAGAACAGTATAATAAAGGGAGCACATATCTAATTTTACATGTGTTAACAGCAGCAAGAATTATCTTTGCACAACAGTGGAAAAATGAAGAGATCCCTACAGGTGGAAGTGTCATAAAAATATTAGAATGCGCAGAGATGGACAGATTAACACTAAAAATAAAGAACAAGGAAGAAACAATACTTTTTAACATGGGACTTGCTTTGCCAATGGCTAATTAAAAGAGACAGAGGTTAGAAACAAAAGAGAATGATTAATTATATAATGAAAGTTTTCTAGTATGGGAAAGCTAATGCCACTATTACTATGTCATTATTATTATTAGTAATGATACACATATTATGATTACCATTATGCTTATTATCTTTTTATTCAAAACTAATTGCACTCAGACAACACACTGTTCATATTAGATATTGAGTAGCACCAGGCAATGGGGTGAGTTCCTGTTCATTGTCCCAGCTCTTGCCAAGCTAGCACTTGGAAAACATGCAAATGAGAGTAAATAAATAGGTAACACTTCAGTGGGAATGTAACAGCATTCTGATTGCTTTTGACCTAGAGCCGTGCTGGACAGATGACCACATAAAGGCTCTTCAGAAAACACTGGGTCCTCGGCTAAGAAATGGAAATGGATAATGTCTCCTAGAGTTGGACATGACTGGATAGGAAAAACATTCACCTTTAAGAAATTGAATCCTTTTCGAAACGTGAACTTAGAGGAAAAACAGCAAATGGAAGGAACTTAGTCCAAATAAAATATATTCAGTCCAATAAGCAGGAAATAGGGTAGAAAAGATTTGCAGGGTGGAGCTTTGGGGAAGCAGCATATCAGGCACCCCATCCTCCCCTTGGCCTGGGCATTTGATGTGCCCGGAGCACAGGGTAGGAAAGGGACAAGTTGCATTCTTTTTGACAGTAAAAACCTGTATTGAATATCTCTGGATAGTGAGGTGGGCAGTATATAAATTAATAAATAGATAACGGAACACTTCTAAATATTTTTGTTGCTTGGGTCATTAATATTAGAAGAGAAAGAATAGTGTCTTCTAGATGTGTTAGAAGATACTAACTAGGATGGCATGTGCAGTGGTTAAGGATGATAGGAGTTGATTTTAACAGACAATTTCCTGGAGTAATACAGGTTGCCCTATCTTTGCCAAGACTTTGCCCCCCGCCCCAAGGTGCTGTTTGTGCCATACCTAATCACCACAAGCAGAGAGAAAAACATCTAGGGGGAGTCTTAAGAATAGAATGATGCCTCCCATCGTTATTGTTCTACTGTCTTCCTTTTGGTTTCTGAAACGATAGCAAAGTGTTGCCAACTTTTTTCTTCAGGTGTTGCTGTGAATGCTTCTGTAGACACCCTGACCATCTCAGGTCTTAGGCCTTCAAGGATGTACAGCCTGCATCTCATGGCCTCTACAATGGGTGGGAGCACCAATGGGACCAGCCTTGTGATCACCACCAAGGACATGGGTAAGGGAAATCCTGGCCATCTGGGATTGGGAAAGTTAACTGGGGCCGTGGAAATGGAAAGCCAGAATTATTAGGCCCATAAGTCAATAAGCCATTTGAGAGTGTAGGGTTTCCTAGAGGTGTAAAGGATGCAAGTAGTTCTTGATGTACATCTACAGTTGGGACCCCAATTGGTTGTTGAGCAAAGAGATTGTTGACAGACATTACATGCCCTTTTCTCTCCATGACTGCTACCCTGGTTGTGATGGCTAATACTCTTGCAGGTGGTTTAGCAGAGTCCCAGGTAAGGAGCATGGGGCTAGCTCAGGGGGTGCAGGAGATGCTATGAGAGGTCTGGCACCCACCCACCGCCTATGAGTTGGGGGTGCTGAGTGTGGTGCAAAGCCAACCCAGCCTGACCCTGCAGTACAGCACTCACTCGGGACCAGTGCTGGGGGTGGGCCGAAAGGGGAGGCCTGGGGCCCTCCGCAGTCTTGGCCATTTGCCATTACCTCCAGCAGTCTCGCGGTGCTTTGGACACCTCATTCTCCAAATCGAGCAAAGCTTGGGAAATCTGGCTGGGATTGCTGAAGGTCCTGGACGATGGTTTGGCCCCAGCCTTGATGCTGCCAAATGCCATTGTGCATGGCAGCCTAAACTGGGGAGTAAGACGGGTGGGGGAATTGCAACGCCTCTGCAGTTATAAATATGGGCAGGCTACCAAGCACCCAAATTTTGCTCACACGACAGTGGGGTTGCTGCAGTGCTGAACAAATGGTTGTAAGTCAAAGACTGCCTATACGTCAGCCCTACAAGGTAGACTACACTAAGAAATCAAGGCCACTTAAGCAGGAGTTACTTTTACTGTAACAGCTGTAGGAACAGAATCTTACGGGTTGGAGTGTGTTTCTTCCTCCCTTCCTTTCTGTGAAGTTTCCGCTGTTCGCCCATGATGCCAATGTTGAGAAAAGACAGGAGACAAATTTTCTCGGGACGGAGCGACCCAGATTGGGGGTCTGGTAGCCCCTTTTATTGAGATAGGACAAAGGCAGGAGGAGCAATAGCATGTGATTAAAAAACAGCCTGTAAAAGTACAATTTCTAATCTACTGCTTCAGGAAAGTTCTCTCTATATATGGTCAAATCCTGGACGTCAATGGTAGAGCACATCTCAGAATGTTATGTTATTCACTATCAGGTTGTTATGGCTTTCTAGGAGTTTGTTTTCTCCTGTGTGATTCAGCGTGACTCTGCAGGCTCTAGTATGAACTAGGCCATGGAGGACACACACCTACACAAGGAACCATATTACAACATCTCCTACTTTTTTATTTTCTTTTTGTCAAAAAGACTTTCCCTCTTCATCTACCAGGGCTAATCACAGCATTCTACACATAAACCAATAGAAAATCACATCATGGCAAAGGGTGGGCAAAGGGGGAACAGAAGGTTCAAGCTGCATGGCATTGGGAGGAGAAAGGGCAGGTGTGGGAGTAGCTGGCTCACATAGTTCATGTTACATGAGGCTGCATAGTGAGTCCTGGCCGTTTAGGCCGGAAAGATGTTTCTGGTGCGATGTTTTTGTATCCCTGTGTATGTGTGTTTCAGACAGCAGACACTGCCCTGCACACACACACCCTGAATGTTTTTGTTTTTAAAAGGCAGCGTCTCCTTCTTTGTCTCTGGGCATGCAGAAGGGAGCTTTCCCCATGCAAGGGGTTGACTGTTCATGTAACTCCATGTGGTTGACAATGTGAATGTTCTTCTGTGGAGCCAAGCTAGAGAGTATATTCTTACACATAGTTACTAAAGAGGATGCACATTGAATACAGCAACACAACAGTATCAGCAAAGCAACAAGGGTTATAACGGTCTTGGAAACATTTCCCAACCAGCTAAAATTTTGGTAACCAAGAGGTCATCCAGTCCCACCAGGAGTCCAAGGCTTTGTATGTTTGTCTAACTGCTTGAACGGTATCATGTAATTTGTCCACACTGGTTTCAATTTGTCCGGACTGGTTCAAATAATGACAACAGGTAGCATTCAACCAAACACATAGTAGGGGGATCTGCGGCGAAAGACGGGGCAGCCAGTCGGGGGAGTGTACGGTGGAGGGTGCTCTGCTCTGTTCTCCAGGTCAGAGACAGAGACAGCCTCAAGCTGTGGTTCCTGCTGGTTGGTCATGGTCAGGCTGCTTCTGTGTTTGTGTAGGTGGTTGTATAGGTGGTTTTGGCAAATATGGTCTTACGTGCCGTCCTGGAATCCAAAGAACTTTGTCTTTTAGCTGGATTGCAGCGTAGTTCCTTTCCCAGGTAATCAGGTCAGCAGGTTCAAGTCAGGCAAGCAGCGATAGTAGACAGGTGGACAAGAGGTGTCTGCAGTAGGTGGAGCTGCAAAATGACGAATCGCTGCCGAGGATGGTGGCTGCCGGTGTGTTGCACTGCTGGGAGGCCAGGGGGTATTTTCCCCTATTGCCAATATATCTGTCCAGGGCATGTTTTAATGTCTGGTTGGCGCGCTCAGCCAACGCCTGACCCTGGCTGTTATAAGGAATGCCAAATTTATGCACAATGCCCCATTGGTTACAAAAGGCAGCAAAGTCTGCACCTATGTAAGGGGCCCATTGTCTGTTTTTAATTCTTTTGGGCGTCCCAGCGATGCAAAGGTCCAAATACAATGATTAATAACATGTTTGGTGGCTTCACCCCTTTGTGGGGATGCCATAATGTAGCCTGAATACGTATCAATGGAAACATGTAAATATTTCCAAGGGGCAAATGGAGGATATTGGGTAACATTCATTTGCCAAATTTGGCAACACTCTGTCCCCCTGGGGATTTAACTCCCATAGGGAGAGGGTTTGCCTGCTGGCTACAGGTAGGGCACTGCTGAACAATGGCAGATGCCTCATTTGCAGTAATGCCAAATTGTTTTTTGAGCGCTTTTTTATTCTGGTGAAAGTAAGAGTGGCTATCCCAAGGTGTGATAGCAGAACAAACATTGACATGGGGTGGGGGGGCTGATGCCGCAGCGTCAGCAACATCATTGCCCTCCTGGAGAGGCCCAGGGAAAGGCTAATGACTTCAGATATGGGAGACATGGAAACAATAACAGCGAGAGGAGACAAGACCTTGTAAAGTGAGAAACAGAGACAAAAGTTGTGAATCAATAGAAAAAGAGAGATAAGACTCATACAAAGAAGTTATAATCTGAGTCACATAAAGACTAGCAAGAACTAAGTTAAAGGTTGTTTGTCAAATAACTGAAAGGCCAAGATGGAAGTGGCCAATTCATCTGTTTGAGAGGATTTTTGTGGCTCTGTGAGCTGGGTGTGCCATGTACCATCCTCCTGCCAGGCACATGCTCCCCGATGTTTGCTCCCATCGGCAAAGACAGTTGTAGCGTCTTTGATAGAAAAAAGCTGTTGAAGGAGGCTTCCACTGGAGCGGAAGGGCTTTTGTAATTAGGGCTGCAAAAAGGGTGGGTGTCTGAGAAATAGTGGACAAGTGTCATGAGATCACATTCTTGGGGAATCAAATTTGGATTGGGGAGGCCGCAGCGCTCCCACGGGTTGGAAAATTTTATTAACAGCCTGCAAATCATGCAAAAAACGCCATTTACCAGATTTCTTTCTCTGTCTCTCTCTTCACATTCTCTTTCCCTCTTTTCCATTCTTCTGTCACTTTCTCCTTCTCCCTTCTCTCTCCTCTTTGTCTCTTTCTGTCTCTTTCACTCTTTTTCTTTCTTCCTCTCTCCCACTCTTTCATCACTTTCTCTGTACTCTCTACTGCCCAACCTGTCCCCATAATTTACCTACTAAATAGGCGCAGTTCCCTTACTGGATCCTTCGCTCACTCAAACACATACACACACAAACTTACACATGCACAAAACCATTTTTATCCATTCCAATTCAGATCCTATAAATCAATTGCTCTGTGAAACATCTGTGAAAAGAATTCCAAGGGCTTCCCGGGGGAGGGGGGGCTTGCAGAGGCCCCATATCAAACCCATCCCCTCCCTTTAGCTGAGGGGCGGTAACATTGTTAGGCAGACCCTTGGCACTTGCCTTGTTAATCTCTTTAAGGTATTCTGAGGCCCAAATGGCAAACTGAGAGGGGGTAAGAAGCATGCCTGACAAAAGGTTTCGGAACAGCCCTATAGGGGATTGAGGTATAAGTGGGCACAACCCCCCCGGCCGCGTTGGTTGGAAAGGAAACGGGGAAACAATCCTGTGCCAATTCCATGTCCCCTTGATAGTAAGCATCGCGCAGAGCGTCTTGGAGAGCGCTACGCCACACTGGCGGGGCGGGGGAAGGGGCGGAAGGGAGAGGAGAAACCTTCTCTTCCGGAGGGGCCGGGGGAGGTGGAGGGGCCTCGGAGAGGGCCATCGCCTGGCAGGCAGGAGAGGCGATCTCCTCATAGCGCGGAGGAGATAATTCTGAGGGCTTAAAAGCAGCCCCCCGCATACCTTCCTCATGAATTTGAAGGGATTTTACAAGAAGTCTCCAAGTAGTGAGAACTTCCGGCAGGGCTCGAGGTTACTTTAAGAGAGCCCTTCTCAGGGTAAATGGGACAATTCTTAGATGTAAGCCAATAGAGAGAGGAAATGTTTTTTCGGGGGAATGGGAAGCGGATGGCCTGTCGCTTGAGAGATTGCAACAGACGATTTAACGATTTCCCGAAGCTCGTGCAGGTGTGCAGTCTGAGCCTTCGAGAAACCTGAGCCCATACTCACGATTGGGAGGGTGCTCCGTTCGCTAACAGCAGGCCCTGGTTGCGAGACTTTGCCAAGTCGGGGATGAGTGAAAGGCTGGTGACACAGGAAGATCACGTCGATCACGTTGCATCACGTAGGGTTGATCACGTCGGGGTCACCAAATGTGAAGTTTCCGCTGTTCGCCCATGATGCCAATGTTGAGAAAAGACAGGAGACAAATTTTCTCGGGATGGAGCGACCCAGATTGGGGGTCTGGTAGCCCCTTTTATTGAGATAGGACAAAGGCAGGAGGAGCAATAGCATGTGATTAAAAAACAGCCTGTAAAAGTACAATTTCTAATCTACTGCTTCAGGAAAGTTCTCTCTATATATGGTCAAATCCTGGACGTCAATGGTAGAGCACATCTCAGAATGTTATGTTATTCACTATCAGGTTGTTATGGCTTTCTAGGAGTTTGTTTTCTCCTGTGTGATTCAGCGTGACTCTGCAGGCTCTAGTATGAACTAGGCCATGGAGGACACACACCTGCACAAGGAACCATATTACAACACCTTTCTGCTCGTGTGAACTAAGGGAAGACTCCCCGAGGCGTTTTCCCACCCCCTACCCCCATTGCCTGACTGGTGGAGGTTCTGCCTCTTGCCCTTCCCAGCCATTCCTTTTGCCCGCTACAGCCGTGTTTCTTGAATATATTTCCATTAATTTATCAAAATATAAAATGCAGATATAAAAAGGAGAAATAAAATAATGGGAAAAGGGGGGAAGGGTAAGGTAAAGAAGAGAAGAAAAGCATTGACTTCCGGCTCTTTTTGGCACAGTAGAATAAGATAATGACGTACACATCAATTTTTTACTTACAGATAATACATACTAGCTATTTCTATAATAACAACAGCCAAAGCCAAAATCAGTTTCATTCCCCACACACACTTACATGTGTTTCTTAAAGTGTGGTCCAAATAGCCCTGGAGATCCCTCTACACCAACTCACAGGTCCACAAAAATCTAAATTATTTGCCAGATATTGAAGATAGCAATAGCACTAGACTGCTTCACATTGTTAGTTTTATTTGATTTAGTTATTCTACAAATGCACAATTTAATTTTTTAATACCGTCTATATTGATAAATATAACTGGTACAAACAAAAGCTCTTTTGGGGTTCTTCATAATTTTAAAAAGTGAGAAGGAGTCCTGAGATTTAAAAAAATCAACAAAAAAGGATATACAAAATGGTTGGTTAAAGATGGCTCACTGTTCTGATTCAGTGCTTCATAATAATGCCCTGTTGTCCTCCCTGGTCCGATGATCCCATTCTCCTGGTGCTTTTCAGCTAGCGTCTCCAAACTTGGCCCTTTTAAGGCTTGGAGTCTGGCTAGTTAGGGAATTCTGAGAGTTGGTCTCCAAGTCTTAAAGTGGCCAAGTTAGGAGAGTCCTGCTTTTGAGAACTTTTGGGAGGCATCAGCAATTCACAAGAATTGCTCATCCTTTTGTCTTCAAAAATAGTTGTATGTTGCGGTTCTTATTGTGAAAGGAACCATCCAAGGCCTTAGGAGAGGCGAACAAGATTATTTTTTCTCCCTGAACATTCCAAAGAGGAGTTATTTAACTTTCTCCCTAGATATTCTCTGAGGTTTTTCAGCCTCAAAGAAAGTGGTCAGTTGGGGCCAATTCCTCCAGGGCTTCCTACTCGCATCTATCAGTTGTTACAAGCCCATCTGTGTAAATTACAAATAGCCCTAGACTTACAACAATTCATTTATTGTTCAAAGTTACCATGGCACTGAAAAAAATGATTTATGACCCGTTTTCACACTTACTAGTTGCAACATTCCCATGGTCGCATGATCAAGATTCAGATGCTTGGCAACTGGCTCATATTTATGACGGTCAATATGCCAAGGGATCCCTTTTGTAAGCTTCTGACAAGCAAAGTCAATGGGCCAAATTCACTTAAAAACCATGTTAGTGACTTAACCACTGCATCGATTCATTATAAAACTCACAAATTGTGGCAAGGAAAGTTGTAACATTGGGCAAAATTCCCTTAAGAACTGTTTCACAGCCACATAAATGTTGGGCTCAATTGTAGTTATAAGTCAAGGACTACCTGTAAATTGCACAACCGCATTCTTCCACATCCATTTTTACACCTACAAAGTGTTACTTGATGAAGTGCTAGTTCATTTTTACTTTGGTCAAAGATCAGCAGACACAGCAGTGCAGCCTGTTGGCTTCTGGGCACGTACTCTCTGAACTGGGCCCACCACGGGGTTCCCCTTTAGTTCCATGTGTGGGAGATGTTCACTAATCCACCCATATCCAACACCTTGCTCTGTCTTCCAGAATACCTGGACATCACCATTGTGTACTTACTCATTGGCCTACTCTTGGCCATGATAATTGGCATGGTCATCTGCTTCCAGAAGAGCAAAAGGTACGTGGAGGAGCGAGTCAGAAGCTGCAGAGCATCACTTTGTCACCTGAGTTTAGACTCCCATCGACAAGCATAGGAGATAGCAGAGAAACTCAGGCAGAGACAGTGGAGTGGAGGCCAGAGGCAAAGCAGAAAAAAAATCCTATGGCGACAAAGGGGGGGGGGGGCAAAGACCATAGCTGCGTAAGATCTTTGCACACCTTTGGATGTGAAGATGGAAGGTGGCAGCAGTGAGGATTGGACAAGTTCTTCTTTGAAAGAGAGTGAGGTGGCATGCATGAGCTTCACTCCCACATCCTCTCTAGGGTTTTTTGTCAACCCATGCCAGAACATTTCCCTGTTTCATGGGGTGCTTAGGGTTAGCCAAGTCCAGGAAGGAAAGGCCAGCTGCATGAGGGAAGGGAACATGATGATGTTTCCTTCAAACTGAGACCAGCTCCTCTTGACATCCAATCATGACACAAGGTGAGTAGTAGTTTAGGAGAGGCTCCAATAATGAGCAACTGGTGCCACAATTTGGGGGAGCACTAAATGCCACTGAATGTTTTCAAGAATTTACTTATCTAAAAGTTTTAAAAAAAAGATGCTAGTATGAAACAAAAGAATACTTGCTAAATTAGAGGTCATATCTAGGACCCAGAATGTGTAAAGACCTCAAACTCACTCAGTCACATAGACACACAGATCCCACTTTTATTACTTTATAAGGTGGCGAAGATACTGAATAGCTCTTCCTCCTCCTGTTTTTCCCACAACAAAAATTGTAGGAGCTGGGTTGGGCTGAGAGAGATATAAATGACGATATCGGTGATCATATACCTGGCTGGCTGAGGAATTCTGGGAGTTGAAGTCCACAAGTTGTAAAAGGGCCATAGATCCCCACACCTGATCTAGATTAAGAAATAGAGATTGTGTATGTGTGTGTTTGTGTGTGTATTGGAGTTTATGTGAAGACAAGATCCCAAATACATATGTATGAGTTTGTATGTGTGTATGACAGAATTTTCCTCCTAAGGAGCTATTTGTCCTGAGAAAATTCCCTTGTTCCAGATATGTGTTGATGTGTTGTGTGAGAGGTTGCGTTGATTCACATATTAGGCAGAAGCACAACAGGAAGTGGCCAACAGGGTATAGAGCTTCTCTCTGTCCATCGGAGCTCCAAACTAACCGGATGCTTCTCTCTCCCCAATTCACCCTCAGGATGAAGACGCAGTTCTGGCCCAGTGTCCCTGACCCAGCCAACAGCAGTCTGGGCAAATGGGCCCCCACTGTTCTGCAGGAGGTAAATCTGGAAGCCGACGAGACAAAGGGCTGCTCTTCCTTCTGCAGCAGCTGCTGCTGCTTTATGAACCTTCCATTCAGCCAGATGCATCGGCACCGCTGCATGAGTCACCCTGCCCACTTTCATTTGCTGGATTTGCAAAATATGTGTATTCTGACTGACAGCTCAATTAACCCCGTTTTCTGGATTCATACAACATGCTGAGCCACAAACTAATTACTTGAGCTGCATTCATACAAAATACTGGGCCAAAATGCTTTGACTATCATTCAGTGCTAATGAGTTTTGCATACAGAGACAATAAGGGTATCTACAGGTAAAATACAGCTCAGATCAGTTGCAGAGCAGAGTTTGCATAGGGTAAAGGAGCTTTATTTCAGTTTATGTGTGTATTTCTGTCCAGTCTTTTCTCAGGTGATTAAGTGGAGTCCTTTCCTTTTACTCTCATAATGACCACATGAAGCAGGCTGGGTTGAGAGAGTGTGAGTGATTCTGTAAGGCCCTGCCTCTCCTCTCTGCTCAAGAAAGTAGAACTATTGAAACAACTGGCATTTCAAAAGGAAACTTTCATTGAAAGGAAAGTGATACCAAGACAAAGAATGCAGGATCTGAGGATTCCTGTGCAATTCCATTAGATTAAAACAGTTAGGGACCTCAGTCCGGTGTTGAATAAGCCAGCGACAATGTTTTGAGAATCACAGACTGAGAAACTGTTCTCAGGAGTCGTTTGCTGGACGCCCAAGAGCTGAGATAAAACAGATGGCCCTCTCCCCCTCCTTTCGTTCCCAGAAAGGTAAATCAAAGCATAGGCTAGACAGGCACAAGGAAGGAGGTTATAAACTGAGGAATGCCTCCAGGCCCCTGCCCCACCAGAATAGCGACATCCCAATAGGGATCTATGGGACCTGACATGCTGCCTCTCTAGGAGAAGTCCATCTGGAAAGGAAGCAGAAGGGGAGATACAGAGCAATTGTTTAGTTAGGTTTATCAAGATATTGGGCATGAAATTTTCTCAGTAACGTGGAGGCTCTGACATGTTTTTTAGCTACCTATTCATTTTGGGATGAAGGCAAGTGCTTCCAGGATACTAAATATTGCATGGCATCATGGTGTGTACATGAGTCAGGGATTTCCTTGATCTCAAAGTGTTGTTCTCCTTTGACTATAATAGGAGGTGGTGCTTTCTCAGGTGGCCTGAGTGGGGAGATTTCTAGTGCTGGAAATGAGCATCCCCAACATAACATGTTTAAGAGCAGAACGCCCCCCACCCCACCCCTTTGGACTCAGCCAGGACTAGGTTTCCTCCGTGGGCCCCCTACTGTCATTGATCGTCCCTTCTCCTGCCTTTTTCCCACAGGAGACCCTGCAGGCTCCCAAGGCGTGCGAACTCAGCCCCGTCATCGTTTCTGCCATCCTGGTGATTGAAGCCGATGAGAAGAAGTGCCTCTCCTGTGGGAAGAGTGAGCCCAGCCCAGCCACGGAGGGCAGCCCAGCAGCCCCCTCCGACTCTGGAGCCCGTGAAGCCAAAGGAGCTGTGCCAACAGATGGCTCAGGGCCAACCACCTACATGAACAACCCAGAGCCTGTTCAGTATGCCAAGGTGCTGGCGGGCAGCTACCGCACTCAGCAACAAGCCTCGCCCACTATTTACATACGCTCCAGCTCCAGGCAGCCTCTGCTGCACAGCCTGACCCCCAGCCCAAAGCCCTACAAGAACCTGTGGTTCCACAGTGAGCAGCCCGAGCGAACCACCCCCTCCAGCTTCCAAGAGGAGACGGTTTTCTTGGATGGGGCCCTATTGGATTTCCCATTGCTGCAGGGGCTCAAAGTGGATGGCAATGAAGACCTCTGCGACTTCCGACGGCTGTAAGGACCCAGCTGGAGTCCCAGGGCTGCAAGAGGGAGTGGCCTACTCTTCTTTGGCTCTTCCTTCTCTTCCTTGAGAGCCATTATTTTGTTTTTGAGACTGTAAGGAGGCCAGGAAGGTGGGAAAATAGGCAATGTTCCCAGGACATCGTCAACATTCCTGCAGACCCGGAAGCAGCCATGCTTTAGTTCAGAGCAGGAGTCTCCAAACTTGGAACTTTTAAGACTTGTAGACTTCAATTCCCAGAATTCCTCAGCCAGCCATGAAGTTGAAGTCCACAAGTCTTAAAGTTGCCAAGTTGGAGACCCCAAGTTTGGAGATGAGTAGAAGGCAACCTCAGGGAGGTGTGAGTGTTGGATTTTCATTTCTGCTTCTGCGTTAGATGCTGCCAGAGACACTGAGGTGACTTGAGGGCATCTCCGGGGATGGGAATCAGCCTATTTGGGGGTGCTAGGACAAAGTTCAGAGATTAGGTAAAAATCAGGTGTCCCAACACATTTAACATTTTTACAGCTTCAAAATACAAAGACTACACCCCTCCCAATGTGCAGAGCTCATGGTGCTACAAGGGCTGCAGATGCAGCCTGATGTCTGTAAGTTCCCCACCCCCACTTTTGTGTCATCTTTTTGCAACTGTTAAATACTCAGTCTTGCTGAGTATCCTCTGTTCTCATGACTTCTGCTCTAATTGAATAGATGAGCCACAGACCTTGTTTCAAGCCACTCCTATAGAATGGACATCCTACTTCCCAGTGGCTTCTTTCGTCACTGGGTATACAAAGTGCATTGGTCACAACAGTTACCAGCCTGATGATGCTACCTAGATGGGTCATGTCTGCAGGCAAATAAGCCGGCTCAGAGTGTACTAAGGATTGCACAGTTCAACCTTGAGCTATCAATTCTATTGATGCTTCCAATATTTACTGAACTCCCCAATCTGGAATCCCAAAAGAGAGTAGAGGTCAGCAATCTTGGCAGGAAGGTCCCTGTCTACATTACCCAGGACTTTGGTACCATTTTGACCACTGATTAAGTCGGGGAAGGTCTTCTGCCACCGGGACCATGCAGACCATCCCCTAAACTGCCAAATGCCCATGGAAGAACTCTCTCAACTATTGAAATGATGTAGATTCTTGTGGAGAAGCGCCAGCTGAGAAAGAGCTGCAGCTCAGCGTGCCCACATCAGCAGGGATAGAAAGGACAGAGTATAAGGAAGCAATGGGCATGAAGAAAGATGAGGTAGAAGTAGCCATTTTCCTGTTGTTATGATGGTCTCTGACTGACTTGCAATGAGGACTCAATCCAAGACACGGGACGGCTGCAAAAGGACAGCAAGGAACGGTAAAGAGAAGAGGCTCATTTGGAGAACTCCCTCATCCCTTCAAAATGCTTTTTCCACAACTGCTGCTATTATTTATCATGTATATAAAACACTGTACATTAAAAGTGCTCTTGTATTGTCCTCATCTGAACCTTGAGGAAAACTCCTTATTCTTTTCTTCCTGTCACATAGCCAAAAATTAACTGATGCATCACTGGTTTACATAGAGCTGCATCTCACTACAGTGACTTTGGGCAACAAAATATGTAAAATATCAACCACAAGAACCAATCAATATACGAAGCCTAAAACAGTGTCCCCCAACCTTTCTGGCTTTGGGGGGAGGGGAGGGAGAGGAAATGGCTCCGTGAAAGCGCCAGACATGTGCACTCTATTTGTGTGAGCAGTAGGCACACATGTGCACACCCGAAGCGCCATTTAGCAGTTAGCAATAGCAATAGCAGTTAGACTTATATACCGCTTCATAGGGCTTTCAGCCCTCTCTAAGCGGTTTACAGAGTCAGCATATTGCCCCCAACAATCCGGGTCCTCATTTTACCCACCTCGGAAGGATGGAAGGCTGAGTCAACCTTGAGCCGGTGAGATTTGAACCGCTGAACTGCAGATAACAGTCAGCTGAAGTGGCTTGCAGTACTGCACCCTAACCACTGCGCCACCTTGGCTCATTTGTCTGCCGCAGGCTTGTACAAACGGAGCTTCACACAGTGTGAGTGCCTGCCACGTGTGGAAATTGAGCTGCGTGCACAAGCACACGCCTGCTGTTTGCAGGGCCTGGTTCAAGCAGGACCCCTGGCCTAAAAAGTCCACAAAGGTAAAAACAAATCCAATGAATTAAAAGTGCCCTGCAGGCTCCCCTCCCACCCTGGAGAGCAGAATCAGATCTTTAAAGCTTGCCCGAAGACTCAGCAGACCAAGGCTCCACTTTAAGGGGGGGGCAAGATTTGGTGCCCCAGGGGGCAACTACTGTTTTCTGGTCCCTCTGGGTGTTATTTTTTAACCGGAAACTATGTCAAAGGGGACACAACAGAATGTTTTGGGTGATACCACAGCATTTACCAACACCTAGCAACTATCCATAGGAGATGGGTGATTAAGAAATATAAATAAATAAATCCATTCCCAATGTGCCAATATATGTGTGAAGGTGGCTTATATTTTTTAACTCTGCTGCCCAGGAGAGAAGCTTCATCCTGCAAAAATTCCAATTGGAATTTAGTTTACTTTTATTTATTTTATTTAATCCTCGTCTTCGGACAGCGCTGGCTCTTCGGCTTTGAAACGGAGCTGAGCACTGCCTCCTAGAGTCGGGAACAACTAGCACATATGTGCAAGGAGAACCTTTACCATAGAAGAATTTTGTGTGTATTTGATTTCCTTTCAGAATATTTCTTCCCTGACATATGAATTCCACAAACACACTAGTGCCTTCACGGAGGGCCCGGGTCAGAGTGTTGCCTGCTTTCTTTACAATCACCAACCACTAACAAACCATGATGCACAACTCCTCTGACTCTGGTGCGAGCTCTCACTGGGTTTCTCTTCTCTCTGGTTTCTCTAGTCACCCTGGCCTTCTCTCTGGACTGGGCCCATAACCTGTCAGAGTGGCAGTTGGATTTACCTGAACTGCATGTTTAGAAGAAAGGTGTGGGAGGAGTAACCAATGGGTATTAACCCAGCCCTCTTGCCTAGGAGACTGAGGTAATCTTTTGAGGCCACACCTACGGTCCTCCTCTGACTTCCCCAGATTAACCGATGGATCGTAGCAGAACACCTGAAAGGAAGGACCAACAAGAACAGCCAACATATATCCTTCCTAACTGCTATAGCTGACCCTGGACTCACTCAGGCCCCCTAGGCGCTGGGCGCCCTGCACGGGGGGGAAGTGACTCCTCCCACATCTTTCTTCTAAACATGCAGTTCAGGTAAGTCCAACTGCCAGTTTCCGAAGAGAAGGTGTGGGAGGAGTAACCAATGGGACATACCAACTAGATGTCCTGGGAGGGATTAGATGGGCCTGAGCCCCCTGGAGAGTCCTGGACTCCCTGCAATACCCTCCTGCCGAAGGCAGCCTCCGCGGAGGGGTAGGCGTCTAGCCTGTAATGCTTAATACAGGATGAAGGAAACAAGCTAAAAAGCAACAACATCAACAATCACCGGCCATTGATCAAGGAACTACAATAACAAGTCTGGAAGCAGTGGGAGGAGCTAGGCCTAAGGTTAAACAGACCATGCAGGAAGCTCTAAAAATGCTTCAGCCAACCAAAGATGACAACTAAGATTTTAACATGGAATGTCAATGGACTGAATTCTCCACAGAAGAAAAAGAAAATATTTCACTATCTCAAACAGTTTAAGAATGACGTAATTTGTTTGCAAGAAACTCATATCAAATCAACTGATCAAAAATATTTGATTAACTCAAAACTTGGTCAACATTTTGTAGCTTCCGCTATGGAAAAGAAGAATGGTATAGTTGTATACTTAAGAAAAGATATGAAAGCTGAATTAATTGAAGCAGATCCCTTCAGAAGATATATTGCTTCACCTAATCCTAGAAGGGAAAAAGACATTACTTTTTGGAATTTATGCCCCCAATCAACAGCAAGATAGATTCGATAGAAATCTTCATGCTAAATTAGTACAGTGGGATTATAGTTCCTGCATACTATTGGGTGATTGGAATGGAGTGATAGACACTAAGAGAGATAAGAAGACTTCTCGCCCAAATACTAAGATGCGAGCAAAGTTACCCAAACCTTTCTTTGACATCATGGATGACTTTGAATTGAGAGATATTTGGCGAGAAAGAAATGCAGAGGAATATGACTTCACTTTCTTCTCTGACAGGCATCAATCCCTTTCAAGGATTGATTTTATACTAACCACTAATGATTTGCTTTCTAGGGTCAAGAAGACAAAGATTGCGGCTAGGGTCCTTTCGGACCATAACCCAGTTTGGATGGAGTTGGGAAGGGTAGTGCAGGCAAGAATGTCTTGGAGATTGAATGAAAACTTATTTAGATATGAAAAGTATATTAATGATTGTAAAAAATTGCTATCTGAATATTTTGTTTTGAATATGAATAAGGGTACTTTTAGTAATGCAAACAAACCTGGCAGATGGTTAGCTTATCAGATTAGGAAAAAAAGGAAAATTCGAAATATATCTAAACTGATTTACAGAGGGAAGGAGGTGTTTCAACAGGAAGAGATTCAAAAGGCATTTCGGGAATTTTTTACAGAACTGTATAAAGGGGATAAAATTAATGGTTTAGATATAGACAAATATTTAGATAAAGAGAAAATACCTTCAGTTAGAGAAGAGCACAGGCAAAAATTGAATCAACCAATAACCTCGGGGAAAATCTTGCAGGTAATTAAGCAATTAAAGTTAGGGAAAACACCAGGTACAGATGGTTTGACAGCGGTTTACTATAAAAATTTACAGTTAGAAATGGTAGAACCTCTTAGAGAATTATTTAATATGATTCAAATCGAAGGTAAAGTGCCTCCATCTTGGAAGACAGCGTTTATATCTTTGATACCCAAAAAAGATCAAGATACTACCCAACCCAAAAATTATAGACCTATTTCATTACTGAATGTAGATTATAAAATTTTTACTAAAATATTAGCAAATAGGTTAATGTTGGTTATTCAACAATTGATACACACTGACCAAACAGGTTTTATACAGGGGAGACAAATGAAAAGTAATGTCAGATTAATTATTAATACATTAGAATATTTGGGAAAGAACAACCAGATCCCTGCTGCGTTTATATTCTTGGATGCTGAGAAGGCCTTTGATCGAGTTAACTGGCAATTTCTGTTGAAGATATTGCAAAAAATGCAGATAGGAGATAATTTTTTACAGTCAATTAAAGCAATATACCAACAGCAAACAGCACAAATCATAGTCAATGGAAGTTTAACAGACTCTTTTCAAATTGGAAAAGGTACAAGACAGGGCTGTCCTTTGTCCCCATTATTGTTTATTATAACTTTGGAAGTATTGTTAAATAAAATACGGGGCTTGGATGGTTTAAAAGGGATCAAGATTAGGCAGCAAGAATACAGAGTGCGCGCTTTTGCGGATGATTTGGTCATAATATTGGAACAACCGCAGGAATCCAGTATGGTCTTAATGAATACGATTAATCAATATGGTCAAGTGTCTGGTTTTAAAATAAATTTAGGAAAAACAAAAATATTAGCTATAAATATGAATACTAAACAAAAGGAAGAATTAGGAGTGATGCTAGGATGTGAGGTAGTTAAAAAAGTCAAATATCTTGGAGTTAACATCTTAACTTCAAATGGGAAATTATATAAGCATAATTATGAACCACTTTGGCATAGTATACAGACAGAGATGAAAAAATGGGAGAAATTGCACTTATCTTTGTTGGGTAGGATAGCGGCAGTGAAAATGAACATCTTACCAAAATGTTTATTCCTTTTCCAAATGTTACCTATACTTAAAAAAGATGCAAATCTTTTAGAATGGCAGAAGGGTATCAACAAATTTGTATGGGCAGGAAAGAAGCCGAGGGTAAAGATGAAAATAATGCAAGATGTACGTGAGAGAGGCGGCTCTCTCACGTACAACTACCTAATTTAAAACTATATTATGATGCAGTGGCATTATCTGTAATTAGTGATTGGACTCATTTAACTAATGATAGAATATTGAATATTGAGGGACACGATCTGGTATATGGTTGGCATTCTTACCTGTTATTCAACAAAAAATTGGATAAGAATTTTAAAAGTCATATTTTAAGAAATGCTGTACTGCGGGTCTGGAAAAAATACCAATATAAATTAAATGACAAGATACCCATGTGGGCAATTCCTAGACACGCAATTGAAAATATGAATATAGCACAAAAACAGGACAGAATTACTTACAGACAGCTTCTTACCTCGGAAAGGGGGGGTACTACAATTAAAATCCTTAGAGGTATTAAAAGAGGAGAAGGTAGTTCAAACATGGTTCCAGTATGGGCAATTACAGGCTAGGTGGAAAATAGAAATTGGTTTTATCCAAGTTGAGGATAATTTGTTTAAACAAATCAGTGATCAAAGCTTAATGCATATAAAGAGGATATATAATGTATTAATACAGATGGATTCGGAAACAGAATTAGTTAAAGATTGTATGATAAAGTGGGCTCAAAACATTGAAGAACCAATAATGTTGGATACATGGGAAAGAATCTGGGTAAGAAATGTGAAATTTACACAAGCTCAAAATCTGAGAGAAAATTTTTATAAGATGTTCTATAGATGGCACTTAGATCCTAAAAAGCTGGCTTCTATGTATCCGAACTTACATCCTAAATGTTGGAGATGTGGCTCTCTCGATGCTACATATTTTCATATATGGTGGACCTGTCAAAAGGTTAAGGCATTTTGGATAAAAATATGGTGGATTATGCAAAATATTTTTAAAAGAAGGATAAAGTTTACTCCTCAGCTATTCTTACTAGGTATATGTACTGACTTTACAGTGGTAGAGACTAACTTGATTTTGCATCTAATAACGGCAGCAAGATTGTTGGTGGCGCAATACTGGAAGAAGGAAGATTTGCCTACAACTCAAGAATGGACATTGAAAGTTACAAACTTAGCCGAGATGGCTAAAATATCGGCATCTCTTAAAGATCACTCAAATGAGAGATATAAACGAGACTGGAAAAAATGGATTGACTATATACAAAATAAATACGGGACCAAGAAATTCCAGTTAGCGTATGTTTAAGATCAGAAATGATTTAAATTGTGTAAAGTTGGTTCAGCAAGAAGAAGCTAAGGTCAATGTAGAATGCTATTAATTTTTTTTTATTTCTTTTTTTTTTCTCAATAGATTTTAGACTGTGTTTGTTAGAAATCCATACCGTGTACGGGTTCTTGGAAGTCGGGGGGGGGAAGGTGAAGGGGGGTTGGGGGAGAGGGGGGAGGGGTATATATTAGGCTAGACAAGAATTTGGTGGTAAACTAGAATTATTTTGATATACAAGAAATTGTACTTGAATGTTTTACTGATTGAGGAATGATGAAATGTTTGCCTTAAAAGAAATAAAACTTTCGAAAAGTTAAAGTTAATAAAGGGTGAAGGAGAGGCCCAGGCGGCAGCTCGGCAGATCTCCTCTATGGGTGCCTGGGTGGACCAGGCTGCTGAGGTGGCCGCACTTCTGGTGGAGTGTGCTGTGATGCCCTCTGAGACTTGGAGTCCCCGTGCCCTGTAGGCCTGAGAGATGGCCACTCTAATCCATCTGCTGATGGTGGCCGGAGAGACCTTAGCTCCCCGGGAGGAAGGCTGGTAGGACACGAAGAGGGCCTCCGAACGCCTAAAGGGGGCCGTGCGCTTCAGGTATATGTGCAAGGGTCTTCTGACGTCCAGCTTGTGCCAGGATCTCTCCCTCTCCCCGGAGGGATGGGAACAGAAATCCAGTAGAACTATCTCTAGAGCCCTGTGAAATGGGGAGTTGACCTTGGGCATGAACGCGGGATCCAGCCTAAGGATAACCCGGTTGTCTAAAAAGGTGCAGAGATCCGCCCTGCTGGAAAGAGCATTGATCTCAGACACTCTCCTGGCTGAGGTGATGGCGACCAGGAAAACAACCTTAAGGGTCAGAAGCTGAAGGGAAACCTCCCTCAAAGGTTCAAACGGTGCTTCCGTAAGGGCTTGGAGGACCGTGGGAAGGTCCCATGTGGGGAATTGATGGACCACTGAGGGTTTCAGATTCGCCACCACTTTGATGAAGCGCTTTAGTATTGGATGTTGGGACAAGGGGGGAGCGTTCACCCCCCCCCAGAACCGTAGAGAGGGCAGAGACCTGTCGTCTAAGGTACTAGTGGCCAGACCCTTCTCGTGACCCTCCTGGAGGAAGTCCAGGAGCTGTGGAACAGAGGCCGAAGCTGGGCGGAGACCTTTAGCTCGGCACCAGTCCACGAAGGCCACCCAGGAAGCGTTGTAGATGAGGGTGGTGGACTGCCTCCTGGACGCCTCTACTGTCCTGATGACACTCTCGGAAAATTGGGCCTCTCTTAGTTGCTCCCGCTCAATCGCCAGACGGTCATATGAAGCCACTCCGGATCCGGATGCTCCAGAGACCCCCGGTGCAGGGACACCTCCCCCGCTGGGATCCTCCAGTGAGGGGCTGTGGACAGATCCACGAGGTCTGCCAGCCAGGGGCAGCGAGGCCAGAAGGGAGCCACCATTATTACCTCCGCCCCCTCCGACACCACCCTCCTCAGGACCCCGGGAATGAGGGGAAGGGGAGGAAAGGCGTAGAGAAGACCTGGTGGCCATCTGCATCGAAGGGCGTCCATGTCCATGGCTCCCTTGGTCGGGAACCTCGATATGAATTCCAGCAACTGGGTGTTCTGTGGGGTCGCGAAGAGATCCACCGTCGGATGTCCGAACCTCTCGCAAGATTGAGGGATGGAGTTGCCATTCCCCGTTGTCGATCGTCTCCCTGATGAGCCAGTCTGCCTGTTGGTTTTCTGTTCCGGAGATGTGTTCCGCTCTGATGGATTGTAGGTGTCTCTCTGCCCAGTTCCCCAGCCGCAGGGCCTCGTCGCGAAGGGCCTTGGAGTGGGTGCTGCCCTGTCTGTTCACATGAGCCTTGGCCGCTACGTTGTCCATCAGGACTAGGATGTGATGTCCGGTCACCGTGTTCCTGAAGTGGCGGAGGGCCAGATGGATGGCCCTGAGCTCCAACCAGTTGATGCTGTTGCGCAGGTCTGTTGGAGTCCAGCGGCCCTGGGCCATCTGGTTCTCCAGGTGGGCCCCCCAGCCGAAGAGACTTGCGTCTGTGGTGAGGATCCTTCTTGCCAGTTCTCTGAAGAGGCATCCCCTGTTCAAGGCTGGGGACAGCCACCAACGAAAGGATAGCAGCACCTGGGGTGACACCCGGATCCTGAAGCTGGCGTCGCTCGTCCCGGCTCTCTGGTAAGGGAGTAGGAACCACTGGAGCTCCCTGGCGTGTAGTCGAGCCCACGGCACGATCCCTATGCACGAGATGAATTTCTCCAGGAGCCTGGAAAGAAGAACTACAGGGACAGAGCGTAACTTGCGAACCTCATGGATCATTTTAACAATGCTGTCCTTGCGATCTTGGGACAGGAAGACCTCCCCAGCCACTGAATCTATGATGGACCCTAGGTGCAGGAGCCTGGTGGAAGGGACCAGGTGGCTCTTCTCCAGGTTGATGGAGAAACCCAGGGCCCTGAGTGTGTCGATGCTGGTCCCCAAGTCCTGTTTAGCCGAGTCTGGAGACCTAGCTAGTACGAGGATGTCGTCTAAATAAAAGAACAAACGGACTGGGAGGGAGCGTAGGTGGCCTGCGGCTGCCGCTAGCACCTTGGTGAATGTCCTGGGGGCTGAGGCCAGCCCAAAGGGGAGAGCCCTGTATTGGAAGTGGTTGCCCTCGTGGGAAAACCTAAGAAATTTGCGGTGTTCCGGGGCGATTCTGATGTGCAGGTATGCCTCTGTGAGATCAATAGAGGCTAGGAAATCGCCCGAACGGATACCCTCCAAGATGGATTTTAGGGAGGCCATTTTAAACTTGCGGTATACCACCCTGGAATTAAGAAGTTTAATATCCAGGATGGCTCTCCATCCCCCTGAACTCTTGGGGACTAGGAAGAGGTTCGAGTAGAAGCCGGAGCCCTTCTCCCCCTCTGGGACTCTTTCAATGGCCCTGATGTCTAGTAGATGCTTGATGGCCTTGGCCTTAAGGGCCCGTTTGGTTGGGTCTGTGGAGGAGGCGAAGGTGCGGAGCCTACTGGGGGGGGGGGAGAGCGAAACTCCAGCTGCAGCCCGAGCCTTACAGTCTGGAGTACCCACTCATCCGAGGTGACACGTTCCCAAGCATCCGCGAACAGGGAGAGGCGACTGCCAATGGGGTGATCCGGGGCCGGATCACTTGAACCTGCGGAAGGGGCGACCGCTTCCTCCTCGAAAGGGCCGCTTGCCCTGCTGCTGGCCTCTGAACCTGTCTCTATAGAATTGCCTAGCCCCCTGCCTGTGGAACCTGGGGTTCTGGTACCTCTGGTTCTGGTTCTCCACGTCAGGCAGCCTGTACGAGGCAGCCTGGGATATGGCGCATGATGGAAGTCTGAGCGTCTGGTCGTTGTTGGAAAGACCTTCCGCTTGTTCTTATCCTCCACCAGGATAGGATCCAGCGCCATTCCAAACAGCTTCTCACCGGTGTAGTCTGCCCCTGTTAGGTGCCACTTCATCTGGGACTCTGCCTGCCAGTGGCGTAACCACAGCAGGCGCCTAGATGCCATTGAGGAAGACATTGCCCGGGACGCATACTTAACTGCGCCCAGAGTGGCGTCCACTGAGAACTGTGTGGCTGCTAGAATTTTGGAGATGTCCTGCAGCAGGTGAACCTCTGAGGCCGGAGTCCTGTCCCTCAGCTGCTCCAACCACAGAACCGTGGACCTGTTGAAGAAAGAAGCCAAGGCGGCCGCCCTGATGGCCCAGGTGATAGCCTGGAACGTCTTGCAGAGAACGATGTCTGCCTTCTTGTCCTCTGCCTTGAGGCAACTGGCAGTGTCTCCTGCGATAACCGCTGAAGCTGAGGCTAGGGTGGCCACCGGATTGTCCACCTCAGGTACCTGGAGAGCTTGGGCAAAGGTCTGATTAAGATTATAAAATTTTCTCTCATTTCCCAGGGAACGACCCTGGCTTTACCCACTGGGACTTGAGTACCTCCATGAACATTTCTGGCGTGGGGATCTCCTCCTTAGCCACAGGGGAGGTCTATGGAAAGGCCCCTTCTTCTTCTTATTCTTACCAGTGCCAGACACCTCGGCCACAGGCTTAGGATCTGGTAAGGGGTCCAGATCTGCTATGGCGGATGCCTTGCGAAGCAAGGAACTGAATAAGGAAGGGGAAAAGAGGCCTGCGACGGTGGAATCCTCCTCTACTTGGGGTTCATCATCTTCAGAGAACCCCACCTCCTTCAATTCTCCCTCTTCCAGGTCGGAAGCCTCGCTAGCCGTGGAGGGGGAGGGAGAACTGGCTTCCCTGGCAGCCGAGGTGCTGGGGCGTTCCTGGTGAACCCTGGGAGGCTCCTGTGGGCCCCTGCTTCTGGAGATCTGAGGCTGCTGGTTTAAACTAGAAGTCATTACCTGGGCCAAAGCCCTAGCTAACAAGTCCTGAAACCTGTTGGTAAGGTCAGGCAGGGCAGGCTGGAGTTCAGGGGATATAGGAGCCAAGCAAGGCCTGGCAGGACTGGTGGCCCTGCGCCCAAAGGGATCCGCTCTCGACTCCGCTGGGGGAGCAGGCGAAGGGGGGGGGGCAATAGGGAGCTGTGCCCTCTATGGGAGCCCCTTGGTGAGGCTGGGGATGCTGCCCGGGCCTCAACCCGGGCTGGAGGCCTGCGGGGTGATCGGGACCTGCAGGGGGAAGGGCTGATGGTCACCCTGAAATCTCTGGCCGAGGCCCTCGTCATCCTGGCCTCCCTCCTGGGGGCTACCTTCTTGGGGGCCCTGGTCTTGTCCCTTCTCACTGGGGATCTCCCCCTGGGAACCGGGGAACCGCCCCTGGAGGTCCCTTCCTCCGGGTCCACACCCCCTGGGGCTCTGGGCCTGGCATCCCTGCTCCTGGTCGCCTCCACCATTACTTACTGTTATGGTGCTCACCAACCTCCTCCTCTCTGCAGCCGGCAGTAGACTCGGATTCGAACTCCTGGGGCTTGAATCTGCCTCTTTGTTCTTTTGCCGCTGTTCTGTGGCCTGAGCTGCCAGCAGGCACTGCCTTGGAATACCCCCCGGTTCACCGACGGGGTAGATCTTAAGGAAGCCTCTTCCGGCTTCACTGGTGCCTTGTGAGCGCTTTCGGCATCCGTAGGAGAACGCTGATCACGCGCTCACCCATGTGCTCCAAAATGGCGACGGCAAGATGGCGACCGCCGATCTGCGGCCCGAGCTTCCTCTTGCAGCTGGGGAGCGTCGGTACAATCTACGATGGATCCTCGAGCCTCGCAGGTCCTCTTCTGCTCTTCCAGAGGCCGCACGGACGCTCCTATCGCCCCTGCGGGTCGGAGGCTTCCACCCCTCTTACGCGACCGGCCGGTTGCTCGGAGGGCGCGCACACACGCTGGCAAGCGCGGGGCTTGAATCAGCGGCGCAAAGCACAGCAGAGGAGTGGTGAGATGAATAGAAGATCTCCAAAGATAAATCCTTTGTTGCTGAAAGAATTCTGCTGGAAAAAAACTCCTGAGTCTATGAAGAGAAGGGAGAGTCAGAGTAATGCTCCTTTCAGGCCGGAGACTGAGGTTAATCTGGGGAAGTCAGAGGAGGACCGTAGGTGTGGCCTCAAAAGATCACCTCAGTCTCCTAGGCAAGAGGGCTGGGTTAATACCCTCCCACACCTTCTCTTCGGAAACTGCACAGTCTGGCTATTTTGAGACAACCCAGGAGCAAAATGCAGTAAACAGAGGTTTGTCTTTTAAATCATGGTTTATATACAAGGAATATATACATATATGTACTAGGCAAAGTCAGGCAATCAATCATCAACTACAGTATGGAAGCACACAGAGAGAGATACGCCCTTACAGGGCCTCTCTTATATTACAGCTTCTTAAAATAGTAGCAGCCAAATAACTCTGCTGACTCATTGTATCAATCATTAACAACATTACATTATTACATTAGAGCAACTGGTCAGCTATTAAATCATCATTACCCTGACAGCCCAACCTTCGGCCGAGCATCCCGCTACAATGATCCCTCAACAAAGCACCTGTGATGGAGGGACGAAGGACATGGAGGCCCAGGGTCCGTCAACATCAGAGAAACACCAGCAAGGGGTTGAATTAAGTCTGAATGCTCTCTGTGAATTGGCTGTGCCTAGAGGGCAGGAGTGAATGGGGCGCAAGCATGTGGTGGAGGCAAAAAGTCATATGTGGATTTCCTTCTGCTCCCTTCCTTTGGTGTATGAACAGTGTCGGTTTGCTTGCATAACAAACCCTTTCCCACTCTAAGATTTACAATTTGTTAGCACCTTCTTTACCTGATGCCATATTGGTAGCTGTGTTAAACTTGGAACGGCTGTCAGCCCTTGGTCACCATGCCTCCCCGACCCCACCCCCACCCCCACCGGCCCCTTACCGAAATCTTGTCTCAGATAAGCATTTCAAATCAGAGAGACAGAGCTGCAGTTTCTACATTTATTGTAAGAACAAATTCCATAGACAAAAATTGCACAAAACTACCACACATTTGGTTAAAGACATTCCCTCTGGCAAACCTTGCTGGGCCTGTTTCATTAGTGACTTCTTTGATCCAGGAGAGCTTCCCATCAGTGGCTGCAAACGAAGCTTCTATCTCACTTACAAGCGCTACAAAGAAGAGAAAGTCTTGTCATTGTAAAAGGAATGAAAAAGTCAGAACGTCTGTTGACTTCAAAAGTAGATGAATATGTATATTTAGAGGACTCTGGGAAGGAGGTCCCGGATGGGAGGAGGCTGTTGCTCAATCTCAGAGAAGACCTTGTGCTGGCATGTGCACCATATCTGGTTTGTTTTCTCCTGAATATATTGCACTTCAGTAGCTCAGAGATAAAATCCTTAGACTGGGTTAAATTGCACATAACCAAGAAACAAACCTGCTCTACTGTATATCAGGCCTGCAGTTTTCTTTTGGATCTTTGTCCTGCCACACTTTCTATTATTCTACTATGCCTTTTTCTATTGTGGGGAAATGGGAGGGGGGATTGTACGGAATTACTTACTGTGTAGCCATAACAAAATTCTTTCTAGAAAACCAAGGTCATCCTTTGTCTCTGCACCTGACCACAACTGGAAGGGTGGAACTGCCAGCATGGCAGTGGGAGATTGGACCATGTGATGGATTTGTGGGTGTGGGATCAAGAGCTCAAACTTTCAACCAGGTGGGGAAAACCTGGAAGCCTTTAGATTCAGGTTTTCCCAGATGTGCCAACATGGCTCTCTTAATAAATTGAAACTTTGAGCAATACATTGCCTTGGACACTGATTTACTTTTGGATGCTATTTGGAACCCTGACATTGTGAAGACATTACCTTGCCAGGCACTGAAATATCTGCAAGAAATAACCGAGCTCAGAGAGTACCAAAGACTCCAGAGACTGCCATTGTTGGCTTGTTTTACATAAAAGCAGATTCGTTCCCTGCAATAAACTAAAATGAATCTGTTGTTGTGTAAATCCCATTTTTCTTTGTCCTCTCCAGTGCTTTGATTAAAGTATTTATTAGTACAAGTTAATTACCTTCTTGGATGGCCTTCTTTTGGTCTTTGATATATAACTTCCTCTTCAACAATCTCTGCAGCTTTCTAGGGAAAAGGGGGGAAAGGTACAAGCACTCAGGCCATGTCCATTCAAGGCAATGAGAGAAGGCTGCCCTGTGGTCAGCCAGCAGAACAAAATAAGGTGTAGAGGGGAATCCTCCACTCTTGCAGGGCTGGAAGTCAAGAAACTAGTGTGTCTTCTGAGTAGAGGAAGGGAGCATCTGACCTACAGCTACAAAGGTGACAAAGGTCTGGGGAAAACAGTTTCACAGCCCTGGGAACCTCTTTGATGAAAGCAAAGAGTCTTTTCCAAAGTTACTAAGCTCTCCTATCCCATTAATACTTGATCCCCAGACCATGTTCTGGGTGCTGCATTTGTATACCGAAGCAGGTCAGTTCAAGTGCTTTTGATAAAGTTAACCTTAAATTTGTAGTTGTAGTTTAAACTATGACAATCCAGATCGTATGGTTAGTCTGTGATTGTATTCTACAGTGGACATAAAAATTCTATACACACCCATTAAAATTTTTGAGATGTAAAAAAATCAGACCACAGTAACTCACTTCAGAATTTTTTTCCACCTTTAATATAACTTATACGCTGTACAATTCAATTGAAAAACTGAAATCTTTTAGAAGGGAAAAATAAACTTTTAATGTGTCCCAAAAGTGCTTTTGTTTTTCCTTGAAGATGTTTTGATTGATCTCAAACTAGGGAGATAGGGACAATTGGGACCAGAATTTCTGTCGCTAGGCAAGATGGTCGTTGAGTCACATCCAATTTTACAGCCTTTTTGCCATAGTTGTTAAGCAAATCACTTCATTTGTTAAATGAATCACATGGTCACTAAGTGAATCTGGCTTCCCCCATTGACTTTGCTTGTGAGAAGCCAGCTAGGAAGGTCCCAAAGGTCAATCACATGAGCCGAGGATCCTGCAACCATCCTAAGTGCCTGATTACGTGACTGTGGGGATGCTGACATGGTCATAACTGCAGGGACTGGTCATAAGTCACTTTTTTCATTTGGGCTTACCCCTTTGCTTATCCGCTTGTAGTTTGTGAGCCTGGTGCGCCGTATCTAACGCTTTGTGGGTCATAGGCCAAAACTGCCGAAGTTTATCACTTCCAAAAGAGGGAGGTGAATTGGAACACACACACCCCCGTCCAAAATAATGCGTTCAGGCACTCCATGCAATCTATATACATGTGAAATAAACAATTTAGCTAATGGGATCTTGGAAAACGGCACAAAATGAACCTGTTTGGAAAACAGATCGGTGATAACCCAAATAACGGTATTCCCCAGACTTTCTGGTAACTCAACAATAAAGTCCATCGATATCTCTTTCCATGGGGCCACAGGGGCAACACTTTGGAGGAGACCCTGGGGCTTCCCCAGTGGTCTTTTTGCGGCTGCACAGACGGGAGAACTGGCTATGTAGGACTCAATGTCTTTTTTCAATGAAGGCCACCAAAATTGCCTCTTAATCAGATGCAAATTCTTTACAAATCCAAAATGGCCCACCATTCTCGAATCGTGGGCCCATTGAAGTACGACAGGTTTCAGGTTCGCTGGAACATAGAGTTTAGCTCCTACCCACGCCAGTCCATCTTTCAGGGTGCATTCATCAAAATGTTCCTTGAACCAGTCATCAGATTCAAGGCCGTCTTTGAGTTTGTTCATTAGGTCCGTAGTTACATCGAAGCCTACTGGGCCTTGGCTCCTAGTAATCATTGGGGCAGCAATATTTCTAGCTGGAATGACTGGATGAACCCCAGCTCCCCTGTTTTACTGGGAAAGCCTGGACAAGGCATCAGTCATAAAGTTCTTCCCCCCGGGATGTATTTCAGGGTAAAATTGAACCGGTTGAAGTGTTGTGCTCAACACACTTGTTAGTTTTTGCAGGGTCTTTAATGCTTCTAAATTTTTATGATCAGTCCATACTTCAAAAGGGTGTTTCGCCCCCTCCAGGAAATGTCGCCATGTCATCAAAGCCCATCTAACAGCAAAAGCTTCCTTCTTCCATATGGCCCATCTTCTTTCTGTCTCTGTAAGCTTAAGTGAGGTGTAAGCCCATGGTTGCAATTTACCGTCAGGGTTTGTTTGAAGTAATACCGCCCCCACCGCCACGTCACTGGCATCAGCCTGTACCATGAATGGCACATTCATATCAGGGTGTTTCAAAACTGGCTGTGCTGCAAAGAGTCACTGTAATTTCTCGAAAGCGGCTTGACACTCCATAGTCCAGTTCAAAGGCTTCCCCAGCCTAGGTTTTGCTTCTCCTTTATATTTTAGAAGATTTGTAATGGGCAGAGCGATGTTAGTGAACGAGGGAATAAATTGACGATAAAAATTTGCAAATCCCAGAAAACTTTGCAATTGTTTGTGGGTGCGAGGAGGCGCTCAATCAGTAACAACCTGGACTTTTGCTGGGTCCATCTCGATGCCTTTGTGGGAGATACAGTATCCCAGGTAATCAATCTTCTCCTGATGAAATTTACATTTAGACAATTTCGCATAAAGTTCAGTAGCTCGGAGTTTCTTGAGGACTGAGCGGACCAAAGTCACGTGTTCCGCATGTGTTTCCGTGTAGATAAGGATGTTGTCGAGATAGACTAACATACCCTTGTACAGGTGCTCATGCAAAATTTCATTTATTAATTGCATGAAAACTGCTGGTGTCCCCTGCAGACCAAACGGGAGTACCCTGAACTGGAAGATCCCAAAGTGCAGTTGAAAGCAGTTTTCCACTCATCCCCTTCTTTGATTCTGACTCTGTAGTAGGCCTCCCTTAGGTACAACTTGGTAAAAATCTTCCCCTTCTCCAAGTGGGCTAACATATCCTTCATGAGTGGCAGGGGGTATACATTTTCTACACAAATTCTATTCAGGTTTTTGTAATTCACACATAAACGAAAGGAGCCATCTTTCTTTTCTCTGAACAATACAGGTGTGGCCACTCGTGGCCTAGTTGGTTGTATGAAACCCCTTTTTAAGTTTTTGTCAATGAACTTTCATAATTCCTCCATTTCATGTGGAGTCATTGAGTATATCTGGGGCTTAGGGAGTTTCTCCCCTGGGATGATTTCAATGCTGCAATCAGTGGCATGGTGGTGGTGGTGGGCAATGTGTCAGAAGCCTTTTCACTGAAAACCTCCTTGAGGTCCCAATATTCTTTGGGGATTTTCTCTTCTCCTTTAATCTTCTCCTGCACTGTGGCAGCTAGGTTCGTTTTGGCATTGACTATGTGGGATTTCCTTTCTTTCCCCTCAGGGGGTTTTGCGGAACAAATGCGCAACCACCCTTTCCTCCAGTTCACGTAAGGGTTCCATTTCCGCAGCCACGGTAATCCCAGTATGAGGGGCCAATCCATCCCAGGTGCCATGATGAAACTCAAGTTTTCTTGGTGATCCCCCATCTACATTTCTTCTATTAGTTCAGTTACAAAATGGGCAGGGGCACCCCCAGCGATTGACCCATCCAGCTGGCAAAAGGCAATGGGAACTTTCAAAGTCCTCAGTCTTAAACCCATTTTCTCCACCACCTCCTGGCTGATTACACATCGGGTGCATCCAGAGTCTAAAAGGGCCAGCATTTTCCCCTGGACTCCAGTTGATAGCACTTTTAATTCTACTGGGATGGTCATGGGGCCCCAATCGGGGGCTCACCGAGTGGTCATCATCTGAATCATTTTCACTTTCTTCCGTGGAAGAGGAGGATTCCTTCTCCTCCTGGCCTGGAGGAAGGACATTCAGCATCTCCCACGCTTTCCAGAGCAGTTTCACAGTGTCTCCCTAGCTGCCAGCCAGGTTCCTCCCCACCAGCCGGAGTCAGCATATGCACAAACAGCTCACGAAACTCCTGTGTGTACTCAACCTCAGGCCTCCTCTCTTGGATTAAGGGTTTCAATTTGCTTTTCGCCTTTTGATTTAGAAGACGGCAACACTTTGGAGGAGACCCTGGGGCTTCCCCTGTGGTCTTTTTGCGGCCGCAGAGATGGGACAACTGGCTATGTAGGACTCAATGTCTTTTTTCAATGAAGGCCACCCAAATTGCCTCTTAATCAGATGCAAAGTCTTTACAAATCCAAAATGGCCCACCATTCTGGAATCGTGGGCCTGTTGAAGTACAACAGGTTTCAGGTCAGCCGGAACATACAGTTTAACTCCTACCCATGCCAGTCCATCTTTCATGGTGCATTCATCAGAATGTTTCTTGAACCAGTCATCGGATTCAAGGCAGTCTTTGAGTTTCTTCATTAGGTTCATAGTTACATCCAAGTCCAAGGCTGACAGCCAGGCCATTTTGGATTTGTGAAGACTTTGCATTTGATTAAGAGGCAATTTTGGTGGCCTTCATTGAAAAAAGATATTGAGTCCTACATAGCCAGTTGTCCCGTCTCCAAGGTCTCCTCCAAAGTGTTGCCCGTCCTGGGGCCCCATGAAAGGAGATATAAATGGACTTTATTGTCAAGTTACCGTTATTTGCGTTATCACCGATCTGCTTTCCAAACAGGTTCATTTTGTGCCTTGCTCCAAGATTCCATCAGCGAAGTCATTGGCTAAATTGTTTATTTTACATGTATATAGGTTACATGGAGTTCCTGAACTCATTATGACAGGGAGGTGAACTGATGTCCAGTTCACCTCCCTCTTTTGGAAGGAGTTTCTGAAGTTGATTGGCCCCACCGAGCTAAGCTCCGCCCACTATCCTCAGACTAATGGGGCTTGTGAACGGACTAACTCGGTTTTGGAGCAGTACCTCCGATGTTTCATCAATTATGGAACAGGATAATTGGGTTATCATATGCAGAGGTGGCATACAATAATTCTATATACAGCAGTACTGGCATGACCCCTTTTAAAGTTGTGTTTGGTCAGGACTTTGTGTCAATTTCTGAATTGCCTCAAGAGAAAACGCAGATTTTATCCTTGTCTGAGTGGAGTGATTAACTTCGGCAATTTTGGCCCATGACCCACAAAGCATTAGATGCGGCCCACCAGGACTTGGACTTAATCTTCGTAAATGTCAACGTCCATAAGGCAGTGACCGTTGCATTGTGAAGGCCAGGGGCAGGACGTCACGGATTACAGCACACCATTGATCCCGATTTAGGGCAGCTTGTTGGGCATCGGTTATCGAAAAATGGAGTGGTTGAAGATCGTGAGCCACTTGGGATATCCACGTTTTCTTTGAGGAATTTCGTGCGATTTTCCACCCATCCGGTCGCAGCGAGTTAATCGATCGGTAAGGTAATCGGCTATTGTCCATACGGCAAACGTGTCCAAACCACCTAAGTCGTTGTCTTCTTAGGTAAAGTTCGATTGTAGTTTGGTTTTTACACAGCTGCAATACCGTTTCGTTTTTCCACTGGTCCCGTAGAGTTATGTGCAGAATGTTGCGCAGGCATCTTAGCTGGAATCGCTCTAATAGGTTCAGGTCGCTTTTAAGTAAAGTCCATGATTCCGAGCCGTACAGTAAGATTGTGCGGATGGAAGCGTTAAATATCCTCAACTTGGTCGCAATCGTCACGTCATTTTGGCTCCACAGGCACTTCCTTAAAGAGGCGAATGCGGCTGTAGCATTGCCAATGCGGCTTTTGATGTCATTTGTAGCCACTACACATTGGCTGTCGATGATCGACCCCAAATATTTAAACGTGTCTACTCTTTCGATAGGGTTGCCTTCGAGGTGCAGTTGAGCTGGTTGAGTGCCCGTGAAAATGAATTTGGTTTTTTCACCATCTATCACCAGGCCGAGCTTGTTAGCATTTGCTTGTAATGCATCCAGGGTATTTTGGGCAGTTTGGGCTCTTTCAGCAAAGAAGACGATGTCATCAGCATACACCAAGTCCGTGAGAGACAGCTGAGCCCCGATTTGAACGCCTGGTGTGTCTTTAAAAGTTTGTCTGAGGATCCAATCCATGGTTATATTGAAGAGCATTGGTGAAATAATACAGCCTTGTTTGACGCCGGTAGTTATTGAGAATGGTGGGGACACATTTCCCAGGTATTTTGTCCGGCTCATTCCACCTTCGTAAAAAGCTTTAAGCACGTTGAGTGTAGCATAGGGGATTGATTCAGCTTTAAGGGCGCACCACAACGATGAATGATCTATGCTATCGAAGGCACATGAAAAATCCACAAATACTAAAAAAGTGTCCTTTTTGTAACGCAGGCGTGATTCGGCTAGTTGTCTCAGGGTAAATATTTGGTCTGTGCAACCTCTTCCTGGTCTGAAACCGGCTTGCTCTTCCCTGCAATTAGATTCTCTGACTTTCAGTAGTCTGGATCGGATTATAGAGGTTAAGAGCTTGCCGGATGTTGATAGCAAACTTATTCCTCTATAGTTTTTGCAATTGGCTGGGTCTCCCTTTTTGTGGATTGGTACAATAATCGAGTCTTTGAAGTCTTGAGGCACGGCTCTTTGGTCCCAGATGGCAGAGTATATACATTTCAGTTGTTTTACTATCGGTTCTCCTCCCGCTTTCAAAGCTTCAGCAGGGATATTGTCTACCCCAGGTGCCTTCCGGTTCTTAAGTCTTTTAATTGCAGCACGGATTTCCTCCTCTGTCGGAGGGTGGTCGTTAATTGCGCTTGGTAATTGTAAGTCCGCATTCTCCATCAGACGTTGGTCTAGGCTAGTGGGGTGGGGGCGATTCAGTAATTGGCTAAAGTGTTCTTTCCACCTATCCAGTTTACCCATTAGTGATTTTATGGGGTTTCCGAGATGATCTTTGAGGTTTGAGCTCGTTGCTTTAAATTTTCCATTGCAGCTTCGCAGGATGCTGTAGAGTAAGCGTGAGTCGTGGTTTTTGCTGGCCAGTTCCATTTCTTGGGCTTTTGCATTCCACCAGGCCTCCTTATCCGCCTTAAGCTGCCTTTTAATTTGCCTGTTAAGGTAAAGGTATAGTTTGTGGTCAATGTTCTTTATTTTTGCGCGTTGTTCAACAAGATTTAGGGTATTAGTCGAAATCCAAGGTTTTATTTTCCGTCGTTTTTTTGGGCAGATTTCATTAAGTGAATCAATGATGGAGTTTTTTGTTGAGTTCCAGTTTTCGTCAATGTTGTCCGCTAACAGAGGAGAAAATCTGTTCTGTAGCAAAAGTTGAAATTTGGCTTGGCTGTTGGGGTCGGATAACTTTGCGTAGTCGAGGGTAGCTGTGGGCTGAGTAGTATTGGGTGCCTTTAGGTGCAGTCAGAATTTTGCCCTGACCAGATGGTGATCCGATCCGATAGAGGCTCCACGCATTGCTCAAACATCATGAATAGCGCTCTGGAATCATTTATGCACTAGGAAATAGTCCAGCATACTTTTGTCTCTGCCATTATTTGAAAACCAAGTGTGCCTGTGATGGATCGGGTGCTGAAACCACGTGTTGCAAACTACCATTCTATTGAAGCTTGCAAATGATAGAAGGCTCAGAAAAAACAGGCAGATAAGAAAAGGACTAAGCCAAAAAAGTACCAAGGATGTTTTTGTCCACCAAGTTTCTGCAAACATCCAAAAATCGAAGAAGCTGGGGCCGAAGTATGTAGGTCTATTCCCCATTGTAAAAAAAATCATAAATCCTGTATCGGTGAAGTTGGACCTGCCAAAGAACCTTAGAAGGATTTATCCTGTATTTCATATGAACCTGTTGAAACCAGAGCACACTTCTTCCTTTTGTCTGACTCAACCTTCACCTCTGATCCCTCTTCTTATTGAGAGAGAGCAACATTTTGAAGTTAAAGACATCTTAGACTCCAGAAAACATAGGGGTCGCATACAGCATTTGGTCTCTTGGAAACATTTTCCCCCTTCCTACGCTGAATGGGTCAACAAATCTCATGTTAGGGCTCCCAGACTTTTGCAGAAGTTCTACACCAATTATCTTGATAAGCCTTGATATTAAGATAGATGTATATACTATATTATTATTTTGTATTGTTTTTTCCTCTCTCTTTTTCTGCAGGGATGATATCTCTTTCTGAAGGAGGGCCGGATGTCAGCCTCTGCTTCGCTTACTTGCTTTCGGCTGCCATGGCAACGGGGGGGGCATGGTATTTGGGATGGGAATAAATGGTACAGGAGTGATAGTCAAAAAGGGAGTTTTGTTCTCAACATCTTCTGCGCATGCTGATGGCCGATGTTAGAACCTGGTCAAGGCCAACCGTCCTGCATACCAACCTGATGATGCTTCTTGGAGATTCAACCCACATGACACCTAAGGGAGTTGCAGATTGGGCAATGGGGTGGGGGTTGTTGGAGGGAGGGGGCTGGGTAAAAAGCTCCCCTCGTCCGGGACCTAATAGTAGACGAGGGGGCAGACCTGGCATGTATTACTGAAACCTGGCTTGGCCCGGAGGGAGGGGTCCCCCTCACTGAAATGTGCCCAGAGGGATTTCAGGTGCTCCACCAGCCGCGACCCCAGGAAAGGGGTGGGGGAGTGGCTGTCATCGTCCGAAGGTCATTAGTTCCTCGTAGGATCCCTGCTCCAGAGCTTGTCGGGTGTGAGTCCTTGTTGTTGAAGTTGGACCTTGGGGGTCAAGTGGGCTTGCTATTAACGTACCTACCTCCCAACAGCGTTGCAACAGCCCTCCCCTCGCTCCTCGAGTCAGTAGCCGAGCTGGCGGTAGAGTTCCCCAGGCTTATGGTGCTGGGGGACTTCAACCTGCCTACGCTTGGTGAACGCTTTGATGGAGTGCAGGAGTTCATGGCTTCCATGACAGCCATGGACTGGACCCAAGTAATCCGGGGTTCGACTCATTCAGTGGGTCACACACTTGACCTCGTATTCCTCTCGGAGCAGTGGAGGCGTGATCTAGAATTGAGGGGTATTAAGATCCTGCCCTTGTCATGGTCTGATCACTTCCTACTGAGGCTTGACTTTCGAAAACCAATCCCCCACTGTAGGGAGGAGGAACCGATTAGGTGGTTCCGCCCCAGATGCCTGATGGACCCTATGGGATTTCAGACGGCGCTCGGAGTGATACCTGACACTCTCGTCCACAGTCCGGTCGAGTCCTTAGTCGCTGCCTGGAATGCAGCAGCGACGGGGGCTCTAAACCAGATTGTTCCTTTGCGGCCTCTCCAAGGTAGCGGATCCAGGAGAGCTCCTTGGTTTACCGAGGAACTCGGGGAGATGAAGCGCCAAAAGAGACGTCTAGAGCACCGCTGGAGGGCCAGTAAGTCTGAGTCAGACCGAGCACTGATGAAAGCCTATATCAGAGCCTATCTCGTGGCAATACGGGCGGCGAAATGTTCGCATTTTGCCGCTCTTATTGCATCCGCTGAATCGCGCCCAGCCGCCTTGTTTAGGATAACCCGCTCCCTCCTGAAAGGGAGGGACACAGATGAACCTTTGCAAGGTAGAGCTGAGGAATTTGTTCAGTATTTAATGGATAAAGTCACTCGGATTCGGACAGACCTGGACTCCAATTGCACGGTACCAGCCGAGGTACCGGGGGAAGGTCTTGAGCGGAGTTTATGGATTGAGTTTCAACTTATCACGCTTGAGGAAGTGGACAAGGCCATGGGAGCAGTGAGCGCCTCCACTTGTATACTGGACCCATGCCCTTCCTGGCTGATCTCGACCAGCAGGGAGGTAACACGTGGCTGGATCCAGACGATAATTAACACCTCTCTCCGGGAGGGATCCTTCCCACTCCTCTTAAAGGATGCGGTGGTGAGACCCCTCCTGAAGAAACCGTCTCTGGATCCAGCCATTTTGAGCAACTATCATCCGGTCTCCAACCTCCCCTTTGTAGGGAAGGTTGTTGAAAAAGTGGTGGCCTCTCAACTCTGACGGTCCTTGGATGAAAACGATTATCTGGATCCCTTTCAGTCCAGTTTCAGGCCTGGCTACAGCACAGAAACTGCTTTGGTCACGCTGATCGATGATCTCTGGAGAGCCAGGGATAGGGGCCATGCCTCCATCCTAGTGCTCCTTGACCTCTCAGCGGCCTTCGATACCATCGACCATGGTATCCTTCTGCAGCGGTTACGAGAGGTGGGAGTGGGAGGCACCGTTCTTCAGTGGTTCTCCTCCTACCTCTCGGACAGGTCGCAGTCGGTGTTGGTCGGAGGACAGAGGTCGACCCTGAGGCCCATCAATTATGGGGTGCCGCAGGGCTCGGTCCTGTCCCCCCTCCTATTTAACATCTACATGAAGCCGCTGGGTGAGATCATACGGCGGCACGGGATTAAATATCACCAATATGCGGACGATACACAATTGTATCTGTCCGTCCTGTGCCAACTCAGTGAAGCAGTAGAAGTGATGGTCCAGTGCCTGGAGGCTGTCAGGGTCTGGATGGGAACAAACAAGCTTGCGCTCAATCCCGACAAGACCGAATAGCTATTGATGTTCCCTCCAAAAATTGGCTAATTATTCCATCTCTCAGTGTGGGGGGTGAAATTATACGCCACTCAGAGAGAGTTCGCAGTTTGGGAGTCCTCCTGGATCTACAGCTGACTTTAGATTATCGGCTGTGACCAGGGGGGTCTTTGCCCAGATTCGCCTGGTGCACCAATTGCGACCCTATTTGGACCGTGAGGCACTTCAGATAGTCACTCACGCCCTCATGACCTCAAGACTGGACTACTGTAATAAGCTTTACATGGGCTGCCCTTGAAAAGTGTTCGAAGACTTCAGCTAGTCCAGAATGCAGCCGCGCGAGCGATTGTGGGTGCACCTAGGTACACCCACGTTACACCTATCCTCCGCGAGCTGCAATGACTGCCCATTGGTCTCCGGACTCGCTTCAAGGTGCTAGTTGTTACTTATAAAGCCCTACATGGCATCGGACCTGGGTACCTGAGAGACCACCTCCTGCCAATTACCTCCCAAAGACCAATTCGATCGCACAGGCTTGGCCTTCTCCGGGTTCCATCTGCCAGCCAATGCCGGCTGGCGACCCCCCGGGGGAGAGTCTTCTCTGTTGCTGCTCCGGCCCTCTGGAACGAGCTCCCCGTGGAGATCCAGACCCTTACTACCCTCCCGGCCTTCCGTAAAGCTACTAAGTCCTGGCTGTTCTGGCAGGCTGGGGGCTGTTAAAGCACCCAGCCCTGTCTTAATTGTGACTGTTGTAGATTTATAAATTGTTTGTATTGTCTTATTTATTCCCTCCCCTGTTTATTGTGAGTCCTTCGGGAGTGGGCGGCATACAAAACCAATAAACCTAACCTAACCTATTTCGCGCTTTTCTGACTTCTTCTGACCTTGCTTTACTTCACTACTATCTATTCATAACTAGTAAAAGTACTTTTAATTCCACAAACAATGGAGTTCAGAGGTTTCTTTCTTGGTTACTGAGGGAGGCACACCTGACAGAAATGTTCCGACAGTGAGAACAATCAAACAATGGAACAGCTTGTCTTCAGGAGCTTCTGACTGACTTCCGGTTGATATCTCAGTGAGAACAGCTTGGAAAATAGTGGGCTCCCCTGGAACCCTGCAAAATCCAGCCGTTACCATTTGGCCCTATGGGGTCAAAGCCACCTTTTAGGGGTGGCAAAGAAAGGAGAGGCGCTTCATGGACCACGAGGAACTCACAATTTCCTCGTTAGGTCCAAAGCAAGCTCTCCTGAATGGCAGCAGGGATGACGGCCATTTTTGGCAATCACAAGCTGGGACCATAAGATTTGTGCTGGAGTGGTACGTGGACAGAGCATTGAAACATTAGGTATAAAAATATAAAAAGGAGTTGTAAGACCCTAAGAGAGAAAAATAAAAAGATGATTAAAAAGTCAATAAATAATGGAACTCCAAAAAGGTTGCTGATGGATGATGATAAAATGTATTAATAAAAAGGAAAAAAAAGAAAATACAAATAGAGAAAATAGTACCATACATATTAACAGATAATAGAATCTATTATAATTAAAATAAACCAATCTTAGTAGATGGAAGTTTAGCTTTAGGTAATCTAATTGCATTATTAATATTAATAGTGTGTTAAAGTATATTGTGAACTTAAACCTTTAAGGATTAGAAATTGTGGGGATTTTGAGATATATTCCCGGGATTGATTAAATTTTATTAATATGTGGTGTTATTAGTAGTCCTACACCTTTGGGATATTGAAATTATGGTAGAATAATGAGTAATTTTCAAAATATTAAATATTAGTAACTTAGTAGGGGATAACAGACACATGGCACAAAGAAATGTTATTTATGTTTAAATGAATTAATGGGAAAAATGATAAAGAATTATAAAGACAGAATAGCACTGTTGAAGGTGGAAGATCAGGATTATGCATACTTATTTGCATCATTACTATTAGCATTGCTTAAAAAAGATTTGACCCAGCCAATACAGCCCACAAAATATGCATGGTGTGTATTATTATTAAAAAAAGTAAAAATATTTTTTAAAAAGAAGAGGGAGCTTCATGAAAGAGGTTTTCAAGAAGAGATTGATTGGACTGCCATTTGTCAGAAATTGTAGAGTGTCTGCTGCTTGAGCAGGGAGTTGGACTAGATAACCTCCCAGGTCCCTTCCAACTCTGTTATTCTGTATTCTGTATAAGGATTGTTTGTGCATGCCAGGAGACTAGAATACATGCACCGAGAGACCCTCCTACCTGATCTACAGGCAATTCCACCTGTGTGTCTTCATCTTCTCCAATTTCCTGCGCATCCATCATCTCCTGCCTTGCCCCTCTCCTTTTATAAATACTTTCATCTTCTGGAAAAAAAAACAGGGCAACATGAGATCCCTTGTGAAAAACATGAACTTCCTCCCTTGCAAACCAGCCCATGAACAACAAAGCCATGGTTTGCATTGCAAGACGTTGGAGGAGGAGTCCTGTGGAGTCTATGCTAGCCCTTTTCCAGCATTTGCTTTCATGAGCTGCTCCGGACATCACCACAGGCCTGGAGCCTCTGGTCCGGTGTTTCTTGATCTTGGCCAGTTCAAGATGGGAGGACTTCGACAGCCAGAATTCTCTAGCTGGCTGGGGAGTTCTGGGATTTGAAGTCCACTCACCTTGAACTGGCCAAGATCGAGAAACACTGGACTAGACTGAAGTAGAATCTACTAGTCAACCCATGCAGCCCACCCTCTCAAGCTCTCTGAACAGAGAGATACGGATGGGGCATTATGTCGTGTCCCCATTGACAAAGTTTGCCATGACTTCTCCTTTCTCCTTAAGGGTGGGAGGAACTTTCCCCTTTTGACGCAGGGCATATCCTGTATGGGGTCCTTGCAGCGATCTGAATGTGGAGGTTTTCATGATGATTAAGGACCTGAAGACTAAAATATATGAAGAATGGTTGCAGGAATTGGGTATGGTTAGTCTAAAGAAAAGAAGAACTAGGGGTGGCATGATAGCAGTGTTCCAATATCTCAGGGGCTGCCACAAAGAAGGGGTGTACCTATTCTCCAAAGCATCTGAAGGCAGGACAAGAAGCAATGGATGGAAGCTTGTCAAGGAGAGAACCAACCTAGAACTAAAGGGAAAAAATCCTCTCTGTGAGAACAATTAACCAGTGAATGGCTTCCCTCCAGAAGTTGTGGATGCTTCATCACTGGAGTTATTTAAGAAAAGATTAGACAGCCATTTGTCCAAAACAGTATAGGGTCTCCTGCATGAACAGGGTGTTGGACTAGATAACCTCCAAGGTCCCTTCCAACCCTATTATTCTGTATTATTCTATATAAATTCCTATTTATGGGATCAGCAGTTCAGTCACTCCCTGAAGCAAATGTGGCTCATGAAAGCTGCTGCCTGTTAGCAAAATGGGGTCATCGGCAAAAGGCCTCCAGACTCCTCCTGACTGGCATTTTATTGTAGTCATCCAAGGCCATCACAAAGCAGCCCGAGTTTAAAAGTCTTCCTCCTATTAAGCATGCTCCATGTGCGGTGGCCAGGGCATGGCTGGCTGAGGAATTCTGGGAGTTGGAAGTCCCCACATGGGTTTCTTAAAGATTGAGAAACACAGCCCTAGCGATTCTGCAGACAACTGATGGGGTTTTGATAGCAAAACAGAAGGATTTTGCCTCTGGCTTCTCCCAGAATTTTCTGGTCTTCTGAATTTGGGAAGCCCTGGATTTCCCTGTGTTCTTCAAACAAACCCAGCCCAACCTTCCCTTGTCTTCTCCAAGAACACCTGAGGCCACCATCTGCTCCTCACAAGCCATGCAGGAGCCAAGCACCTAGCATATCATTGTGTGCAAATTTAGCCGGTCAGATGTTTAACAATAATTAAAGATTATCCCATGTGTAATTTGCCTACTTAACAAATTCATTTGATTTGAATCTGAAAAAATTTTCTGACCGACTGGCCCAGCATGATGGGCCTTGAAACTCCCCAGGGACCCTGGACTGAAGAATCAGAGGTCTGTTGCTTCAGCCCATTCTTCCCAATTTCCTTGGATGCTCCCATTGGTCCACAGTTGAGCAGCCTGATGCCCTCCAGGAGCTAGATTCACAAGGAGCATGGCCAAAGCCCCCATCACCATAGCACCCTCACCAGTTGTAGTCCACCCTCCGTCTCTCAGGCCTAGACATGCCTGCTTCTCCTTTTCCCTTTATTCCTTTACCTTGGGTAGAATAGTTGCCAGGGTCCTGGTTCACTTGTCCAACCTGGCTTGGCTTGGCGTGGAAGACAGATGTCCCTTTGTCTTGGTGAGGATATTTCTTGGCTGGCTTGGGCTCAGAGCGACTTGGAGGGTCTCTCGCAGGCACAATCCCTGTGGAATGCACCCGCCAAAGTTTCAGCTGGAAGTTCAAGGAATGTTTAGAATAGACAGATGTTAGTCCTGGCCTGTTCAAATCTTCTCCAAACATCCCCAGCATCTCCTATTTCCATTCTCTCAAAGTCCCCCCACCCTCCATCTCTTTTCATGCAAACAAAAAATCATTTCCTGCAGAAAAGGTGCCACAGCACCCCTGCTTTTGGATCTGTAGCCATTGGGAAAGCAAGGAGTCTCTGGCACACCCCCAGCGCTGCGAGATTTCAACTCGCCCCAGCTCCATCCAGACCAGGAAGGACGGCAAGAAATCCAAGCCTTGTTTGATGGGAAGCCACTTCCCCACGCTTGCTCTAGAGAGACTTCCCAGGACAGGCTCTGGCCCGGCACTTTGGGATTTTAAGGCCCTGAATCCACAAGGCCCAAAGAAGTGTGTCTGACTTTCACAAGACTCCAGAGTTTGCAAAAGGCTAAATTATTATTACAGGTATAATAATAATACAGGTCAACTTATGTCCAAGCACTTAGCAACCATTTGAAATTATGATGGGCCGCAAAACAGGTAGTTGGGACCAAGAGTTGGAGTTAAAATGACTGACACCCCCCCCCTCCCCTACAGTCACACAATTGTGTTTCGAATGCTCAGCAACCGACGTGCATTTACAACCATTTGCAGCATCCTGTATTGCAGTCTCATAACCACAATTGACTTTTTGGCCACAAACTGATGTTTCCAGCAAAAAGTGGCCATTGTGAACAATGAGTCTACTTAACAACCAGAAATTGACTTAAAAACCATGATTCTCTTAACAACTGCCAAAAAAAATCCTAAAATCAGGCTGGCCCCATGATGACCCACTTAACAATGTAAAATCTTCTTTTCATAAAACTTATTAGAAGAAAAAGGCAGGACATTTGGAAAAGTCAAAAGGGCAGCTGTGGCTACAAAATCCAAACCCTTCCATGTGCTTTGTATTTTTTAAAAGGGTGGAACTTGGATGAGGCCATTGCAGCTGCTATCTTGACTTTTTGGACACCCACAAATTCCTGCAGATGCCCCTGTGGATTAAGAGTTGAACCCAAATCAGCACAGGAGGGTGGGTGCAGTGGTGGGTTTCAATCCCATTCCAACTGGCAATGCTCCAGCTACTCCGCAGAGCATCGCGCAAGCGCTATATGCGCCATGCGCATGTGCAGCAACTTTAAAACACAGGTAAGGAGCTCGGGCGGGCAGGTGGGCATTCTGGAACACCGTACCGGAGCGGTATCTGGTGCTCCGGGCTGGCTCCCGTACCGGGGTGTACTGCCTGCAACCCACCCCTGGGTGAGTGTAAAGTTTTAGGCTGGGTTGATAAGAGAGCCTGCTTCCGAAGTCTCAGGAAATAGCTTTCTGGTACACACAAGTGGGCCACAATATTCATGAAATTAGCACACCGAGCCTTTTATCGAGGAAAAAACAATATATTCCTCAGAATGAGGTTTTTAATGCAGAAACTTCAGTGTTTTATGTATGTATAATGTAATTTAGAGGTATTTGAGAATATAGAATCCCACTTTCAGCCAACATGAAACATTAAAATCCTGAACTTTTTGATTTAAGCTTGGTAGGCTAAACCTTCCCAATTCGCTTTACCTGTTGCGCTGGCTTGAGGAGTGCCGAGTCGCTGGCTCCGTCTTCACAGACCATCTGGCGAGAATAGAATTGAACAGAAATAACTAAAACAGGTAAATGACATTGTGAGATGTTGCTGTTTCTGATCTTAACTAATGCAAGAACAAAAACTGGTAAGACATTAGAGAAATACCAGTTAAATGTGATGCTGTGCACATTTTATTTATTTAAAGAAAAAATCTGATCACTACACATCAAGAAGCATTATCAGCCCACAACCTCCGAAAGGCTTCCAAGTGATAAAAAGTAAATGTTTGGCCACTTTATTTTTTCCCTCCCTCCGACAAATGACCCGGGTAAGTGAATGTTCTTCTTTCAGCACAGCTATGGGGGATTTTGGGACAGGCTGAGGACATTCTCACCAAATGGATACCATGCATGCAAAACCTATCTACCACTACACAGGAAAAGTAACGGATGCTCACTGTGTCCTGCCTCCTTCCTTCTGCCAAAGGCTCCATGCTACCACCCCCTCCTCACTTTACCCTTTTTCTGGGCAAGGGCACATAGAGCCAGAGGCTACTCTAGCTTATATTTGGGGCCTTTGCACTGACTGAGGATGGCACTTTGCATTGCAGGATGCTACTTCTCCCCAGACTTAATAAAAACATTTAGACCAGTAATAGGCTTTTGCCTTCTAAGAGAACAATTAAAGCATTTTAATTTGGTCCCTATTAATGAATACCACATCCATGGGTAGTAATAAGGGGAGAAAAAGGACCCTCTTTTCTGGGATTTGTCCAAGAAGTGGAATGTCTGCTCTGTGGTCTCCTAGGAGAGCGGGGAAGCTACTTGAGCAGAATTCCTCCACAATTTTCAGGATCTGCTCAGCTCAAGCCACAAGAATTTCCCCTCACTAAGAGGCATGGCCATATCTGACCCATCTGTTAACCCAAACACAGCATGAGCCGTTTTATTTTTAAAAAAATCTAACAGGAACATTTAAAGGTTACACATCTTCTCCAGAGGCAAAGCATCCTTGCTCCTTTTCAGACAGGGGCTGCCTTAGGAAATCCGCCATCGTGGCTACTTACCCCCCGATTGTAGCTCCTACTTCTGTTAGAAGGAAAGTTCCTATGGGCAGAAAAGCAGCACATTCTTATCCACAGCATGTTTTTCCTACCTTACTGAGATACCTTACAGGGTAATGGGCAGAAGGAATCCCTTTGAGGAACAGGAAGGAGAGCTGCTCCCCAGACAACAGATAAGAAAAATCTGAGCGTGGCTGAGAAAGCGTCTCAGACAACCATCACTCTAGTTCTTCTGAAGAGAAAAGGAAGGGGCAAGGGAGCATATTCACACTTGCAAGATCCTGTTACTATGGCTCTTACAGTAAAAACTGTTGACCGCTCCATGGCATTAGTTTCTTAGCCTGGACTACCTTGACATTCAGAGTCTGTAGGCCCAGCACACCCTGCCTCTCAGCTGGGGTTGGCTCTTTTTATGTCCTAGTGGCTTTCTCTGAGAGTACAGCTCTCTTCTTGGTTAGATAGTCGGTTTTTTGTCTATGGAGATTCTCAATCATCCAAGGCATGCTTGGCTCAAAGATGCTTTTCCAAAAAAATAACTGGACCTTCTTGGTTTGTTTCATTGAAAACATTTTGCTTCTCATCCAAGAAACTGAAGAACTGAAACTGGAGAAGCTTCTTTGATAAGAAGCGAAATGTTTTCAAGGAAAAAACCAAGAAAGTTCAGTTGCTTTTTGGAAAAGCACCTTTGGGACACTGTTGCTTACTGTTAGCTTGTTTGGCAATTCCTCATTGGGGTATTGTTTGCTTCTTGATTGTTGGTCTAGTATTAATCTTGGTGTTAATCTGTTTATCTGGATATTGATTGCTGGCAAGGATGTGTTTGGGCCTTTTTCTTTTCTTTTCTTTTGATGGACTCTGACAGGGCAAGGCACTGGTGTATAAAAGACAGCAAAAGACACCACTCCCTTGTAGCACTGATGATGTTACCTAGTTGAGTAACGAAGTGTCTGCAAGAAAACCACCAAAGTCAGAGAGCACTCAGGATTCCACAGTAGACCCTGTTTCCCCTTCAGAGAACACAAATTATGACCTCTCCCAAGTTTCCCCAACATCTCATTTTGTTTCCCTCAAACAAGGAAGAGCAGACTGGAAGCACAGAGGTATTGGGAGAAGAGGTTTGGACAACACTGCTTTTTTTCTGTTTTTTTTTTTCTCATGCAAGTGTTTTTTTAATTTTAATTTTTAAACCTTTATTGAAAATTAAACTTTAAAATACAAATACCTTTAAAAATAGTTTTATATAAGTTACAATCTTTTTTTTTCTTTCAAATATTTATTTTATTTCTTTAAAAAAAAAACACAAATATTTCATCATTTGTCAATCGTTAAGACATTGAAATACAATTTTTGTGTGTGTGCCCCTCCCTCCCTCCACCCCCCCAACCCCCCTCCTCCTCCCCCCCCCCCGACTTCCCAGAACCCGTACACGGTATGGATTTTTAACTAACACAGTCTAAAATCTATTGAGAAAAAAGAAATAAAGAAATTAATGACATTCTACATTGACCTTAGCTTCTTCTTACTGAACTAATTTTTAACAGTTTAAATCATTTCTGATCTTAAGCATAGGCTAACTGGAATTTCTTGGTCCCGTATTTATTTTGTATATAGTCAATCCATTTTTTCCAGTCTCGTTTATATATCTCATTTGAATGACCTTTGAGATATGCCGATATTTTAGCCATCTCGGCTAAGTTTGTCACTTTCAATGTCCATTCTTGAATTGTAGGCAAGTCTTCCTTCTTCCTCCCTCCTTCCTCCCTCCTCCCTCCCTCCTCCTCGAATGGCTGCTAGCCCGTCTCTGCTCCGGCTAGGTGGACGGAAAAATACAGGAAACATCACCAAGCCTAGTCGGAACAGGTGCGAGAGGGAATCCCAAAGATAGAGGGGGATTCGGGGGCTATGAATAGGTGGCTGCCGGAGGGTTACGGCTCTCTGAACGGCCCCTGGGCTGCTCGATCGCCCCTGGTAGTCCTCCGATTTCCCAACGACGGCGGCACGCTGACGGCGCTTCTCCCTGGTGGTTTCCAACGCGCCCAGCGTCTTTTGACTCTGCTACAAAGTTTTCGATCGGGAGAGGCCCCGAAATTGGATTTTTGGTGGTCAGTGGTGCTAGAGAGGGGGTGGCTGAAAGCGGACGGCACTGAGGAGCTTGGGTGGCTGGCGGTGTTTGTCTTGCCCGCCGCTGCCGCGGCGTTCCTCCTAGAGGCCCCCCCCCACCGCCTTACCAGCTGGCGACAATCAGGATACATCTCAGCCTTTCCCTGGCCTTTTCCAAGCTTTTGGTTTTGCTATCTATGACGGAGAGGAGCCTGAAGGAGCCCCTGGACTTTCTACAAGCTTACCTGTTAAGGTCTGAATTGAACTGGGAGTTAAAGTGGGAACTGTCGTGTCAGAGAGGGTAGCAGCCTTGGATACCAACAGAGGGGATTGTTTAGCAGGCTTTGGTGCCGCCATTACGCCCCCCCCAGGTATCTACCCCTCTTTCATACCATCATAACGACTATGGAGATTACTCCCTTTATTTGGTCACCTTTACCATCTGACTCTCCCCTGGTGCCCTTTTGTTGGTCACCTGGTATTCCCCTATTGAGGCACCCTATCATCTAACTGTGGACTTTGGACCTTTCGGCCTGCTGGTACAGCTGCTTTTGACTATTACTTTCCATCACTGTCTTGGGGGCTCTATCTGGAATACAATTTATAGAAAAGTCACCTGTTGCTCCCAATTATCTTGGACCTTTTGGCCGTTAAGAGGAGGACCTAACCTATCCCCCCGAATACCCCGCCCGGGTTATAGCTGGACTTCAGCCATCGTGAACATTAAGACCTATCAAGCCTTGGCAGGCGTCGCACTTTAATTTTAATTTTAGCGCAATTTTCTTCTATCTTTTTTCTTCTCTTCTCTTCTTTCTTTCTGTGTTTGGGATATGTCTGGTAGATGTGTATGACTGTGTGAATGTGCCCACTTTTATTGCCCTATAATTGCTGTATTCTGTGTTTTAACTATTACGTGGGGATTGATCGAGTGAACGAATGAGTGTGTCTGATTCGGAGGGCCTGGCATGGAACGCGGGAGCTATAGGTATGGGTGGGGGGACCACAGACACTGGAGTGGGTCGGAGCATTACGGTCGTAATGGGGAGGGGCAGATATGGCGGGGACTTTAGGGCTGGCCATTACCGGGGAAGGAGGGATCGCTACGTAATAGAGATCCCTCCTTCCGGCCCTATGAGTCCCACTCCGAGACCAGATGGCGCGAGTAACAAGGACCCTGGTCTCCGGCTGTTGTCGCTAAACGCCAGGTCTGTTGTCCACAAAGCTCCCCTCGTCCGGGACTTAATTTTAGACGAGGGGGCAGACCTGGCGTGTATTACTGAAACCTGGCTGGGCCCGGAGGGAGGAGTCCCCCTCGTAGAAATGTGCCCAGAAGGATTTCAGGTGCTTCATCAGCCGAGGGCTCAGAGAAGGGGTGGGGGTGTGGCTATTGTTATTCGGGAGTCTTTTGTTCCTCGTAGGATCCCTGCTCCGGAGCTTGTCGGGTGTGAGTCCCTGCTGGTGGTTGGACCTCAAGGGTCAAGTGGGCCTGCTGTTAACGTACCTGCCTCCCAACTGCGTTGCAGCAGCCCTCCCCTCGCTCCTCGAGTCGGTAGCCGAGCTGGCAGTTGAGTTCCCCAGGCTTATGGTCCTGGGGGATTTCAACTTGTCTACGCTCGGTGAACACTCTGATGGGGCGCGGGAGTTCATGGCTTCCATGACAGCCATGGGCTTGACCCAGATAATTCGGGGCCCTACCCACTCAGCGGGTCACACGCTCGACCTCGTATTTCTCTCGGAGCAGTGGAGTTGTGATCTTGGTCTGAGGGGTAATGAGATCATACCCCTGTCGTGGTCAGACCACTGCCTACTGAGGCTTGACTTCCGGAGACCAAACCCCCACTGTAGGGAGGAGGAACCGACCAAGTGGTTCCGCCCCAAGCGACATGGACCCCTTGAGGTTCCAGACGGAGCTTGGGGTTATTCCTGACACTCTCGCCCACAATCCGGTAGAAACTCTGGTTGCTGCCTGGCACTCGGCAGCATCGGAGTCCCTTGACCGGATTGCGCCACTACGGCCACTCCAAGGTGGTGGATCCCGGAGGCCTCCTTGGTTCACCGAGGAGCTCCGGGAGAGGAAACGCCGAAGGAGACGCCTAGAGCACCTGTGGAGGTCCGATAGATCCGAATCGAACCGAGCACTTTTAACAACCTGCACCAAGGAATACATCAGGGCACTTAGGGCAACAAAAAGAACATACATTGCCTCCTTGGTTGCGTCCGCCGAGTCCCGTCCAGCCGCCCTGTTTAGGATAACCCGTTCCCTCTTAAATAAGAGGGATACGGGGGACCCCTTGCAGGGTAGGGCTGAAGACTATGCCCAGTTCTTGGCGGACAAAGTTGCTCGGTTTCGGTCGGATCTGGACTCCACCCTTGCAGACCCAGCCGAGGCACGAGTAGACGACTTGGTAGACCAGCGCTGGGTTGAGTTTCAAGACGTTACCCCCGGGGACGTGGACAAGGCCATGAGGGCTGTGAGTGCCTCCACCTGTGTACTGGACCCGTGTCCCTCCTGGCTGGTAGCTAACAGCAGGGAGGTGACACGGAGCTGGATCCAAGCGGTTATTACCGCCTCGCTTCGGGAGGGGCACTTCCCCGCCGCACTTAAAACGGCGGTGGTGAGACCCCTCCTGAAGAAACCATCTCTGGATCCAGCTGTACTCAACAACTATCGTCAAGTCTCCAACCTCCCCTTTATTGGGAAGGTTGTTGAGAAGGTGGTGGCCTACCAGCTTCAGCGGTCCTTGGAGGAAGCCGATTACATGGACCCCTTCCAGTCCGGCTTCAGACCTGGTTACAGCACAGAAACCGCTTTGGTCGCATTGACCGATGATCTCTGGAGAGCCAGGGATGGAGGTCATCCCTCCATCTTGGTTCTTCTCGACCTCTCAGAGGCTTTCGATACCATCGACCATGGTATCCTTCTGCGACGACTGCGGGAGGTGGGGGTGGGAGGCACTGTTCTGCAGTGGTTCTCCTCCTACCTCTCGGACAGGTCGCAGTCGGTGTTGGTCGGGGGACAGAGATCGACCATGAGGCCCCTAACATATGGGGTGCCGCATGGGTCGGTCCTGTCCCCCGCACTATTTAACATTTACATGAAACCGCTGGGCGAGATCATTCGGAGGCACGGGATAAGATACCATCAATATGCGGACGATACACAGCTGTATCTGTCCGCCCCGTGCCAACTCAATGAAGCGGTGGACGTGATGAACCAGGGTCTTGAGGCCGTTAGAGATTGGATGCGGGCTAACAAGCTTGTACTCAACCCAGAAAAGACCGAGTGGCTGTTGTATTTCCCTCCCAACAATTTGGCTAGCATTCCATCACTCAGGCTGGGGGGCCAAATTTTACACCCCTCAGACAGGGTCCGCAACTTGGGAGTCCTCCTGGATCCACAGCTGACCTTTGATCACCATCTGTCGGCTGTGACCAGGGGGGCATTCGCCCATGTTCGCCTGGTGCGCCAGTTGCGACCCTACCTGAATCAGGAGGCACTCACAACAGTCACTCGCACCCTCGTGACCTCTAGGCTGGAATACTGCAATGTGCTCTACATGGGGCTGCCCTTGAAGAGCATCCGGCGACTTAAGCTAGTCCAGAACGCGGCCGCGCGAGTGATTGTGGGTGCACCTCGGTTCACCCACATAACACCTATCCTCCGCGAGCTGCACTGGCTACCTGTTGATCTCCGTGTGCGCTTCAAGGTGCTTCTTACCACCTATAAAGCCCTCCATGGTAGTGGATCTGGGTACTTGGGAGACCGCCTCCTGCCGATTACCTCCTCGAGACCGATTAGATCTCATAGATTAGGCCTCCTCCAAGTGCCATCTGCCAGCCAGTGCCGGCTGGCCACTACGCGGAGGAGAGCCTTTTCAGTGGCAGCTCCGACCCTCTGGAACGAGCTCCCCGTGGGGATCCGTACCCTCACCACCCTTCAGACCTTCCGCGCAGCCCTCAAGAACTGGCTATCCTGCCAGGCCTGGGGGTAGAGATTGATCTGCCCCCACCCGAATGTTGGATGAATGTTGTTTACTTTTTAATTATATGTAATGTTATATGTTATTGTCTGTATCCCCCTCCCTATGAGTTGTTAGCCGCCCTGAGTCCCCTCAGGGAAAAGGGCGGCCTATAAATAAACCCATTCATTCATTCATTCATTCCAATATTGCGCCACCAACAGTCTTGCTGCAGTTATCAGGTGCACAATCAAATTAGTCTCTACCACTGTAAAGTCAGTACATATACCTAGTAAAAATAACTGAGGAATAAACTTTATCCTTCTTTTAAAAATATTTTGCATGACCCACCATATTTTTATCCAGAATGCCTTAACCTTTTGGCAGGTCCACCATATATGATAATATGTAGCATCGAGAGAACCACACCTCCAACATTTAGGCTGTACATTCGGATACATAGAAGCCAACTTTTTAGGATCTAAATGCCATCTATAGAACATCTTGTAAAAATTTTCTCTCAAATTTTGAGCTTGTGTGAATTTCACATTTCTTACCCAGATTCTTTCCCATGTATCCAACATTATTGGTTCCTCAATATTTTGAGCCCATTTTATCATACAATCTTTAACTAATTCTGTTTCCGAATCCATCTGTATTAATACATTATATATCCTCTTTATATGCATCAAGCTTTGATCTCTTATTTGTTTAAACAGATTATCCTCAACTTGGATAAAACCAATTTTTTGATCTATTTTCCACCTAGCCTGTAATTGCCCATACTGGAACCATGTTTGAACTACCTTCTCCTCTTTTAATACCTCTAAAGATTTTAATTGTAATACCCCCCTTTCCGAGGTAAAAAGCTGTCTGTAAGTAATTCTGTCCTGTTTTTGTGCTGTATTCATATTTTCAATTGCGTGTCTAGGAATTGCCCACATGGGTATCTTGTCATTTAATTTATATTGGTATTTCTTCCAAACCCGCAGTAAACATTTGGAAAAGAAATAAAAATTTTGGTAAAATGTTCATTTTCACTGCCGCTATCCTACCCAGCAAAGATAAGTGCAATTTCTCCCATTTTTTCATCTCTGTCTGTATGCTATGCCATAGTGGTTCATAATTATGCTTATATAATTTCCCATTTGAAGTTAAGATGTTAACTCCAAGATATTTGACTTTTTTAACTACCTCACATCCTAGCATCACTCCTAATTCTTCCTTTTGTTTAATATTCATATTTATAGCTAATATTTTGGTTTTTCCTAAATTTATTTTAAAGCCAGACACTTGACCATATTGATTAATCGTATTCATTAAAACCATACTGGATTCCTGCGGTTGTTCCAATATTATGACCAAATCATCCGCAAAAGCGCGCACTCTGTATTCTTGCTGCCTAATCTTGATCCCTTTTAAACCATCCAAGCCCCGTATTTTATTTAACAATACTTCCAAAGTTATAATAAACAATAATGGGGACAAAGGACAGCCCTGTCTTGTACCTTTTCCAATTTGAAAAGAGTCTGTTAAACTTCCATTGACTATGATTTGTGCTGTTTGTTGTTGGTATATTGCTTTAATTGACTGTAAAAAATTATCTCCTATCTGCATTTTTTGCAGTATCTTCAGCAGAAATTGCCAATTAACTCGATCAAAGGCCTTCTCAGCATCCAAAAATATAAACGCAGCAGGGATCTGGTTGTTCTTTCCCAAATATTCTAATGCATTAATAATTAATCTGACATTACTTTTCATCTGTCTCCCTTGTATAAAACCTGTTTGGTCCGTATGTATCAATTGTTGAATAACCAACATTAACCTATTTGCTAATATTTTAGTAAAAATTTTATAATCTACATTCAGTAATGAAATAGGTCTATAATTTTTGGGTTGAGTAGTATCTTGATCTTCTTTGGGTATCAAAGATATAAACGCTGTCTTCCAAGATGGAGGGACTTTACCTTCCGTTTGAATCATATTAAATAATTCTCTAAGAGGTTCTACCATTTCTAACTGTAAGTTTTTATAGTAAACCGCTGTCAAGCCATCTGTACCTGGTGCTTTCCCTGACTTTAATTGCTTAATTACCTGCAGGATTTCCCCCGAGGTTATTGGTTGATTCAATTTTTGCCTGTGTTCTTCTCTAACTGAAGGTATTTTCTCTTTGTCTAAATATTTGTCTATGTCTAAACCATTAATTTTATCCCCTTTATACAGTTCTGTAAAAAATTCCCAGAAAGCCTTTTGAATCTCTTCCTGTTGAAACACCTCCTTCCCTCTGTAAATCAGTTTAGATATATTTCGAGTTTTCCTTTTTTTCCTAATCTGATAAGCTAACCATCTGCCAGGTTTGTTTGCATTACAAAAAGTATTGTGTTTTGCATATAATAAATTAGTAGCTACCTGGTCAGAGATCAACATATCAAATTGAGATTTTAATATGTTAATAGCTTCCTTAACCTTTGTATCGTCTGGGTTCATTGTTAACTCCAGCTCTTTTCTCTTAATTTCCTCTTCCAGTTCTGTTCGTTTTAACCCTTGCTTATTTCTATGTGTTTTATTTATATTCATCAAGACTCCTCTCATATACGCTTTGCTTGCATCCCATACAAATTCCATAGATGTACCCTTATTCATATTCAAAACAAAATATTCAGATAGTAATTTTTTACAATCATTAATATACTTTTCATATCTAAATAAGTTTTCATTCAATCTCCAAGACATTCTTGCCTGCACTACCCTTCCCAACTCCATCCAAACTGGGTTATGGTCCGAAAGGACCCTAGCCGCAATCTTTGTTTTCTTGACCCTAGAAAGCAAATCATTAGTGGTTAGAATAAAATCAATCCTTGAAAGGGATTGATGCCTGTCCGAGAAGAAGGTGAAGTCATATTCCTCTGCATTTCTTTCTCGCCAAATATCTCTCAATTCAAAATCATCCATAATGTCAAAGAAAGATTTGGGTAACTTTGCTCGCATCTTGGTATTTAGGCGGGAAATCTTCTTATCTCTCTTAGTGTCTATCACTCCATTCCAGTCACCCAATAGTATACAGGAACTATAGTCCCACTGTACTAATTTAGCATAAAGATTTCTATAGAATCTATCTTGCTGTTGATTGGGAGCATAAATTCCCAAAAGTAATGTCTTTTTCCCTTCTAAGATTAAGTCTAAAGCAATATATCTTCCTAAGGGATCTGCTTCTATTAATTCAGCTTTCATATCTTTTCTTAAGTATACAACTATACCATTCTTCTTTTCCATAGCGGAAGCTGCAAAATGTTGACCAAGTTTTGAGTTGATCAAATATTTTTGATCAGTTGACTTGATATGAGTTTCTTGCAAACAAATTACATCGTTCTTAAACTGTTTGAGATAATGAAATATTTTCTTCCTCTTCTGTGGAGAATTCAGTCCGTTGACATTCCATGTTAAAATCTTAGTTGTCATCTTTGGTTGGTTGAAGCATTTTTAGAGCTTCCTGCATGGTCTGTTTAACCTTAGGTCTAGCTCCTCCCACTGCTTCCAGATTTGTTATTGTAGTTCCTTGATCGATGGCCGATGATTGTTGATGCTGTTGCTTTTTAGCTTGTTTCTCCATACGTCTAGTAGTCATGCGGCTAGGTCTTGGTTCCATAGCACCTTGCACTTCTAGAGAAGAGAGATGCTCCATCTTGTCTGGTGGTTGTGTAGTTTGCTGTCTATCCTGTCCTTCTTGTGGTCTTTCTCTAGGTCCAGATGGTGCAGGGTGTCCGGCCTTCAATATATTATAATAAAAATCTCGGGCTTTCCATACCGAGTTGAGGCGGTACCTTTGCTTATCAAATGTAAATATGATGCCAAATGGTGCATCCCATCTATACTGTATCTGACTATTTCTGAGTTCTTCAACCAAAAAAGCGTAGTCTCTCCTGGCTCTTAACATTTGAGGTGGTATCTCTTTCAAAACAGCCAGGTCTTGACCGCCAATTTGAAGCTTAGTGTTATAAGACGCTTGCAGTACCATATTTCTAAGCTCTCTTGTAGTAAAATATATAACGATGTCTCGAGGAAGCTGCTTCTGCTTTGCCAGCCAGGAGTTAACGCGGTAAGCTTTGTCAATTTGCCAGTCTAGGTTGATCCCTGGTCTTCCCATCAGGCGGTCAAAAGCTTCCGATAGGATCTGTTTCAGGCTCTCCTGTTTCTCCTCACGCAGCCCCCTTACTCTTAATGCGAACTCCATTTGTCGGTACTGTATCATAATAATTTCTTTTTCAGCATTTTCTTCTGGGAGGAGCCTGCTGGTGGTGGCAGCAAAAAATCAGCGGCCTCCGAATTCCTGGCTACGTACCTGTTTAGAGGATCTTCCATCTGACGTCTTATCAGGTTTTCTTATCCTTCAGGCAAGAAGGAAAGAAGAAACTGTTTTGCTGGCAAATGCTCTTCGATTTTTGCAGCTTTTGTGCTTGCAGGGAAAGGGGGGCTAGCCCAAGGCAGAACGGCTGTCCGTGCTGGGAACTTCAAACTGCCTTGTGCAGGACAAAGTAGGTCTCCCCCACTCTGTTCAAAGTTTTGTTTGATTTAATCTTATCACGAGCTGAATCCGTTTGCGTGGACAATAATTGTTTATCAGCATTTTAGCTTCTTTTCATTTTCTCCTCCGAAAAATTATTTACTTAGAGGCTTTTAAAATGGCGCCGAGCAGGCTGGTTTCTCCGGTAATAACGAACACTTTTTCTTAATGCTCACAAGAATTCAAAACAAAAGAGATTGCTTATCATATGTTTTGGTTTCACAATAGACCAGCAGAAGCTTTTTATTTAGTTTCATTTTTACAAGAATTTTACTCCTTCATTAACCTTGCTTATCTGGAAGTTAAATGGTGATGAATCTGCTGAACGGTCTTGTTACAATGTTTACTCACTGAAAGTTTTGCCAAGCCTTAAACTTCAAAATAAAAGGGGAACTCAGCCTCTTTACTTAAAGCTGCATATTCAGGCAATAGAGTTTTATTAACTGCAGGCAGATAAATTTTGAAATGGCCTCAAAACCAAATATTAACTTGAAGTCGTCACCCTCTACTTCCAGGGGCACATCTTCAGTGCCTGGCATAAAGCTGCAGCCTCCGCTTCCTACGCCCCCTGCTGGGGATGTGTTAACGAAAGAATTTTTCCTGAGTAATCTAAGCGAGGCTCTTAATGCACAGACAATTAAAATGGAAGATAAGTTTAGAGATAATAGAGAGGTGGTAAAGCAGGAGAGAAAAGAGGAAATAAAAGAAATGAAAGAAGAAATTAAAAGTGAAATAAAAGGACTTAAACAGGAGCTGTATGAGAAATTTGATGCTAAGGTTGGTAAAATTAGAGACGACATGCTGAGACTTGTAACTGTATTAACAGAACATATTTCTGGACTGGAAGATACTGTAGAGGTTCTTAATGATGCCAATGCTAACTTGACATTGAAAACAGAGGTGGTGGAACAAAAAGTGGAAAAAAAGTTACAATCTTTTTTGACAGTCCTAATATAACCATTTGTTATTCAAATACATTTTTATACATTCCTATATCTATACATCTGTTTCTAAGCTGTCCCTCCTGGCTGGTCGCGAACAGCAGGAAGGTGACACGTGGCTGGATCCAGGCGATAGACAACACCTCTCTCTGGGAGGGATCCTTCCCGCCCCTCCTAAAGGCGGCGGTGGTGAGACCCTCCTGAAGAAGCCGTCTTTGGATCCAGCCATCTTGGGTAACTATCGTCCAGTTTCCAACCTCCCCTTTGTTGGGAAGGTTGTTGAGAAAGTGGTGGCCTTTCAGCTCCGGCGGTCCTTGGATGAAACTGATTATCTGGATTCCTTTCAGTCCAGTTTCAGGCCTGGCTACAGCACAGAAACTGCTTTGGCTGCGCTGATCGATGATCTCTGGAGAGCCAGGGATGGGGGCCATGCCTCCATCCTAGTGCTCCTTGACCTCTCAACGGCCTTCGATACCATCGACCATGGTATCCTTCTGCAGCGGTTACGGGAGGTGGGAGTGGGAGGCACCGTTCTTCGGTGATTCTCCTCCTACCTCTGGGACAGGTCGCAGTCAGTGTTGGTCGGAGGGCAGAGATCGACCGCTAGGCCCCTTAACTACGGGGTGCCGCAGGGTTCAGTCCTGTCCCCCCTCCTGTTTAATATCTACATGAAGCCGCTGGGTGAGATCATTCGCCGGCACGGGATAAAATACCATCAATATGTGGACGATACACAGTTGTATCTGTCCGCCCCGTGCCAACTCAGTGAAGCGGTTGAAGTGATGTGTCAGTGCCTGGAGGCTATCAGGATCTGGATGGGGTTGAACAAGCTTGCGCTCAATCCTGACAAGACCGAGTGGCTGTTGCTGTTCCCTCCCAAAGATTGGCCTTGTATTCCATCTCTCAGGCTGGGCGGGGTCAAACTTTACGCCCCTCAGACAGGGTTCGCAATTTGGGAGTCCTGTACCCACAGCTGACTTTAGAACACCACTTGTCGGCTGTGACCAGAGGGGCATTTGCCCAGGTTCGCCTGGTGCACCAATTGCGACCCTACCTGAACCGGGAGGCTCTTAGAACAGTCACTCACGCCCTTGTGACCTCAAGACTGGACTACTGTAACGCGCTCTACATGGGGCTGCCCTTGAAGAGCATTCGGAGACTTCAGCTTGTCCAGCATGCAGCCGCGCGAGCGATTGTGGGTGCACCTCGGTACACCCATGTCACACCTATCCTCCGCGAGCTGCACTGGCTGCCTGTTGGTCTCCGGACTTGCTTCAAGGTGCTAGTCATTACTTTTAAAGCCCTACGTAGCATTGGACCTGGGTACTTGAGAGACCGCCTCCTGCCGATCATGTCCCTATGACCAATTAGATCCCACAGATTAGGCCTCCTCCGAATTCCATCTGCTAGCCAATGTCGACTGTCGACCCCTCGGGGGAGGGCCTTCTCTGTGGCTGCTCCGGCCCTCTGGAACGATCTCCCCGTGGAGATCCGGACCCTCACTACCCTTCCAGCTTTCCGCAAAGCCACTAAGACTGACCGTTGACTTACCTGAACGGTCCTTCTATGTGTGCTGCGAGGGGAATCCAATCATGGGTTAACTTTGTCCATTAGCCTAGAGACTGAGTATGCAAATCTTGACCAAGCCTCCTCTGACTGGACCGGATCAGTTTTGCACGAAGTCAGCCGATGAAATATGCATGCCAATGTCACTCATGGCCATAGCCACGCAGGTATTAAGTCACGTCCAGAGAAAGTCCAGTCAGGCGAAAGTCAAGGTTAATCATAAGTCAAAGTCAAGGAGAAGCCCTGGCCAGCCGAAACTGCAGGCGGGTTTGGATTCCCCTCGCAGCACACATAGAAGGACCGTTCAGGTAAGTCAACGGTCGTTCTCCTGTGTGCTGCTTGGGGAATCCAATCATGAGACATCCCAAAGCAATTAAGTCCCAGGGCGGGAGCTAGGCTGGTCAGGATCCTCCGCAGACGAAATAACCCTTTGCAACACTCTCCGCCCAAAGGAGGCCTCAGCCGAGGCGTATACGTCAACTTTGTAGTGTCTAATAAATGGCGAGGGTGACGCCCAAGTAGCTGCCCTGCAGATCTCCTCCACCGAGGCTTGCGTAGCCCAGGCCGCCGTGGTAGCCGCACTTCTGGTAGAATGAGGCGTAATACGTCTGGGAACCGGTCAGGATTGACTGTCGTACGCCAAAGCGATGCACGCCTTCAACCATCGGCCGATGGTGTGGGAGGACACCTTCTGTCCCATGGACGACGGCTGGAAGGAAACAAAGAGCACCTCCAATCTTCTGAACGAAGCCGTGCGCTTTACATAACGTCGGAGGGTCCTACGAACATCCAAATGATGCCACTGGCGCTCTTGGGGATGGGAAGGGTGCGGGCAAAAGTCTGGAAGGACGAGCTCCTGAGCCCTGTGGAACAACGTATTGACATTCGGAAGGAAGGAAGGGTCCAAATGGAGGACTACTCTGTTAGGATGGAATATGCAGAGATCCGCACGCACAGACAGCACCGCCAACTCCGAAACCCTCCTGGCCGATGTAATGGCCACCAGGAACACAGTCTTAAGTGTCAGCAGCCGAAGGTTGATGGATCGGATAGGCTCGAACGGGGCAGACATGAGAGCCCTGAGCACCAAGGTCAAGTCCCAGGTAGGATAACGGTGGACTGTCGGAGGTCTCAAGTTTGTCGCACCCTTCAGGAAAGCCTTGACCTGTGAATGCTGGGACAAAGAATGGCCCTGGCCGCCTCCCACCACCGTGGATAATGCTGTGACTTACCGATGGAGCGTGTTAGGTGCGAGGCCTTTATTAAGTCCTGATTGTAAGAAGTCCAAGACCTGTGGCACCGAAGCCATGATAGGGTCAGCCCCGGTACGATGGCACCACCTACAGAAGGCCTGCCAGGTGGCCTCGTAAATACGAGTAGTGGATGGACGTCAGGCCACCTGGATAGTATCAATCACTTGACTCGAATAGTGAAGGCCAGTCAGAATAGCCCGCTCACGTGCCACACGGCTAACTGCAGGAGCTAGGGGTTCGGATGGATGAGAGCCCCCTGGTTGAGCTGGATCTGGTCATCCGGAATCCTCCATGGCCACGAGACCGCCAGGTGCACGAGGTCTGTGTACCAGGGATGTCTGGACCACATTGGCGCAACCAACAGCACCTCCGCCTATTCTGTCAGAAACTTCTGGATGACCAACGGAAGAATCGGGAGAGGGGGAAAGGCATAAAGGAGGCCGGCCGGCCAAGGACTGCGTAGAGCATCCACCCTCTCCGCTCCGGGGACCTGGTACCTGGCGTAAAACCTCGGAAGTTGTGTGTTGTGCCGTTGTGCAAACAGATCTACCTCGGGACAGCCGAACCGGCGAGAGAGTTCCCGGAAGAGGTCGGGGTGGAGTTGCCACTCCGCTTGATCCACCGTGGCTCTGCTCAGCCAGTCTGCCTGTGTGTTGGCCACACCCGAGATGTGCTCCGCCCGAATTGACAAGAGCTTGGTCTCCGCCCAGCGATGTAACTTCTCCGCCTCCAGCATCAGGGCCTTGGAGTGGGTTAAGACCAACACATGGTTGTGTGAGACAATATCCCGAAACTCCAGGAGGGCTAGGCGGATGGCACGTAGTTCTAGCCAATTTATGCTGTTCGACAGTTCCTGATTCGACCAGCGCCCCTGAGCTACACGGTCCAGGGCGTGGACCCCCCATCCAAACAGGCTGGCATCCGTTGTAATCTGGATGCGGTCCGGTTCCTTGAAGGGACACCCCTGCAGGAGTTTGGAGGACGTCCACCAACGAAGGGACATGTGAGAGGCTTGTGTGGGAGCCGAACCTTGGATTGGGAATGGCTGGTCTGTGCCCTCTGGAAGGGGAGCAGGAACCACTGCAGTGGGCGCGCATGAAATCTGGCCCAGGGAACCACGTTGATGCAAGATATCATTTTTCCCAGCAATTTGGACAGCGTCGCCAACGGCAAGAGTCTTTGGGACATAACTTGAGTGGCCAGGTGCTGGATGCTTTGTCACCTCTCTGGAGAGAGAGAGACCTTGCAAGACACTGAGTCGATGATGGTTCCCAGGTGGAGCAGCGACGTGGTCAGCTGCAGGTGGCTCTTGGGAAGGTTGAGAACGAACCCGTGACTGCGCAGCGAGTCCATCGTGATTTGCAGATCTCGTAGGGCCTGGTTCCGGGACGAGGACAGGACCAAGATGTCGTCCAAATAACAATTCACTCGTATTGGGACCGAGCGCAGTGATGCCGCTACAACTGCCAGGAGTTTCGTAAACGTGCGCGGGGCTGATGAGAGGCCAAAGGGTAAGGTCCGGTATTGAAAGTGACGGCCATTGAATTGGAAGTGTAGGAAACGCCAATGTGCCGGATATATGGGCATGTGGAGGTACGCCTCCTTGATATCGACTGATGTCATCATGTCGCCCTAGCGGATAGAGGCCAGTATGCTTTTGAGAGATTGCATTTTGAATTTTTGGTATTTGCTGTACCGATTGAGCCTTTTCAAATCTAGGATGACCCGCCATCCCCCCGAGTTCTTGGGCACCAGGAACAAGATGGAATAGAATCCTAGGCCTTCCTGACCCCTTGGCACCTGTTCCACTGTCCTGATGGTGAGAAGGTGATGTATTTCAGCGTCCATGAGTCGCCGTTTTGTTGGGCACCCGGGTACGGGGCACTTGATGAACCGTCTCGGGGGAATGGAGAGAAATTCTAGAGTGAGGCCCAGCCTCACGACCTGCAGGGCCCAGGCGTGGGACGTGATCTCTGCCCACTGATGGGTGAAGGCCAGGAGACGCCCCCCTATGGCTTCCTCCCCCTGCGAGTCACCGGTACCTCCGAAAGGACCGGTTTCCGGCTCCACGAAACTGCCTCCTAGTCTGGGGCTGCGCCTGATTCTGCTGGCGACCCCTATCCCTGGTGGCCGCGCGATCCTGACCGCGATCCTGTGACTGGGAGAAACCCCTGTTGTAGTGGGGAACATAGGGAGCAGGGGCGAATCCAGAATCCCCAGCCCAAAAGGGCTGTCGCCTATTGTAAGGCTGTTGTCGTCTATGGACCCGACCCCCGGTGGAAGGAAGAACCTTACACTTATCCCTGGTCTCAATGAGGATGGGATCCAGCACAGACCCAAACAAGGCACCGCCCTTGAAGGGCGTGGATGCAAGGCGCCACTTGGACTTGACATCAGCCTGCCAATGGCGGAGCCACAGCAAGCGCCGGGATGCCACATTAGAGGCTCGAGAGGCGAACTTCACTGCACTAAGGGTGGCATCTGCAGAAAACTCTAAGGCTGCCTGTAATTTGGTAATATCCTGGTGAAGGTGCGCTTCCTCCGGCGCAAGCCTACTCTGCAATTGTTTAAGCCAGACCAAGGAAGTCCTATTAAAAATGGACGCTGCTGCAAGGCCCAGGCTGCAGCCTGATGAGTCTTGCGAATAACTGTCTTGGCCTTACGGTCCTCTGCCTTCAGGCCCTCCGAAATTTCGGATGGAATCAATGCTGGAGAGGCGAGGGCAGCAATAGGAGCATCAACTGTGGGAAACTGGAGAAGAGCTTCCAACTCAGGAGTAGAGGTGTAGACTTTCCTATCCCCATTGCTAGGTGGGTTAACCGCAGTCGGTTCATCCCATTGCTTTTGAATCAGATCAAGAAATAACTTGGGCGAGGGAATAACATCCTGCAAAGCCACTTGCTCAGCGAAGAGTCACTCAGTAGCATCTAATCCTACAGCCGTGCTGTCCTTAGAGGCTGCCTCCCCCATGTGGGTGGTGCTTTTGGCCTTATACAGTAATAATTTAAAGAGAGAATGTCGAAATAAACCAGGGGCAGTAGGCTGGTCCAGGGGCAAGCCCTCATCATCAGAAAATTCCCTGTCAATAACCTTGCCTTCCTCCACTAATGCTGACTCCTCGCTATAAACAGAGGGTAGAGGCAAGGGTGGGTCAGTCTGGAGAACAGAGGAATCTCCCTGCACTGGCTGGGGATCAGGCCCAGCGTGGGCCACAGTGGCTCTAGGAGGCTGGACTCTACGAAGCAGCTCCGCATCCACCCCCCTAGAAATAGCTGCAGATATCATTTGGTATAAATCAGGATGAAGGCCCAAATCCTGGCCTTCCATAGGCCTGAGGCCTGCAGCAGTAGGGGTAAATGTAGCAGAAGGCCCTGCACGTGGAGGCGAATGGGCCGAAGTCCCACCTAGCTCCGAGAGAGACAGAGGGAATTGGGGCCCCAAACCCCCTTCTGCAGAAACGGGAGCCCGGGGTAATTGAATATCAGGCGACCAACCCTGCTCTGTAGGGCGTGCAGGAGAGGCACGCTGCAGGATTAGTACCAGGGGCGAGTCATGAGGTGCTTCAGAGGCCTTAGATGGGGCCTTAGACTTATCCCTGCGCTTATGGGATTTGTCCTTAATGGCGGATGAGGCCTGAGGCCTATGGCTGGAGGCCCGAGTAGCGGCCCTGCCGGGCCTAGGGCTAGCCCCCCCCCCTCGCCAGGGGAACGGGGCTCACAAACTGGCTCCCCAATACCTTTGGACCCAGACTGGTCTGCCATTGTAACAAGAGGGAAGAGATTTGGAAAGGCTCAACCTCGTAAAATGAATAAAGGCTCCACCGCACAAAGCGCCACGTGCAACAGTAACTGGCTGAGACTGACTGACTCAGCAAGCCACAAGTGAGAAAGAGGAGGTCCGTTGGAACGGCGCCAACGCCAGGGCCCGAAATCACACGCTCCGCCCTCTCCGGCCAATTCCTGCGCATGCGCAGAGGCCCAAACCAAAATGGCAGCCATCTCCGAGAGTGCGGAGATTCAAACCGGCACAGCCATGAACGGCCGCTGGAAAGCCTCGCAGCCACAAGCCCGTGGCGAAAAAGACCCAGATCTCACCAAAATAGCACAGCGCAGCAAGGAAAAGGGGCCTGGGCTGAACCGCACCTCAGCGGAGGGTTGCTCCCGGCGTAATATAGCACAGGGCGGCGCACCGGCCCAGGACACGCACAGAACTCAAGTGGGGGGGCTCCAACTCCACCCTGCAAGCGTTGCTGCTATGTCCCAGCTGAAGAGCCTATGGACCTCGCAGCCCCCGATCTTAGGCAAGTAACCCGCTGGTAGGGAGGATCTGGGCTTGCAGCGAACTGCCGCCTCCACCTCTGAAGAAATATTCAAGATTAATTCGTAATGTGTGACTGCAGAATCCAATTAAAGATGAAATTTGTCGATTAGTCTAAAGAGAAAATTGAAATGCGTCTCGTTAGGCTGAACTGAGTAAAAAAACTGATCCGGTCCAGTCAGAGGAGGCATGGTCAAGATTTGCATACTCAGTCTCTAGGCTAATGGACAAAGTTAACCCATGATTGGATTCCCCAAGCAGCACACAGGAGAACTGGCTGTTCCGGCAGGCCTGGGGCTGATGAGTTCCCGGCCCTACTTAATCTGATGTGATTGTTGCGTTGTTTTTAACTTGCTTGTTTGTCTCTTGTTTGTATTCCCCTTCCCCCCCCCCGCTTGTTAGCCGCCCTGAGTCCCTCGGGATAGGGCAGCATACAAATATAATAAATGAAATGAAATGAAATGAATTCATGTTCCTATTATTTATCCATTGATATCAGTTTTCGCAAACTACAATACTCTGAGTCTTCCTTGTCCCTTAATGCCAAGGTGAGTTTATCCATCTCTGCGCAATCAAAAATCTTTTGGATTATCAAACAGTCTGTCAGCATGGTATCACTTTTTCAACATTGTGCGAGCACTATTCTTTCTGCTGCAATTATGTGCAAGATTAAATATTTTATCCCTTTCGTATACTTTCCCTTAATAATCCCCAGAAGGAACAATTCTGCTTTGAGCTCTATTTGGGTGTTTGTAATTCCTGTATTTTGGCCCCAATATTTTTTAGCTTTCGGGCATAACCACCATGCATGAAAGAAGGTACCCTGCGCCTGTCTACACTTCCAACAGTTTGGATTTAAATTCAGATACATTTTTGCCAATCTCATGGGGGCTAAATGCCACTGATAAAACATTTTGTATTGGTTTTCTTTGTACACAACGGATTTTGTCATTGTGTAATTTTTATCCAAATTCTTTCCCAATCCTCCAGCTGAATATTATGACCAATATTTTTAGCCCAGGCTATCATTGTTCCTTTTACTATTTCCTCTGCCATATCAAAATTTAGTAAATAGTTGTATATCCTCGATATTAATTCTGTACCTCACAGCAGTTTGTCTAATTGCTTTTGGCTCTATATCAATTCCAATTTTTTCTGTTCTAAGAGATTGTATTCTGCATAAAGGAGCCTGCTGCTGCATTTTAGTCAAGTCGATTCAGTCATCTGGACGTGTGCCAGATTGGCTGCTGTTTAAATCCATCTTTTACCACCTGGCACCCAACTAAAAAAGCTGAGCTGAGCAAAAGCACCTTAATTGCCTACCGAAAGGGATGATGAGGGATTTTGGGAGGCACCAGTAATTCAAAGTAAGGCAAATCTTTGTACTTCTCCAGACCCACAGCCACATAATATTCGCCATTCACCAGCTCCTCCCCCCGGGAGATGAGATCGCCGTTCAGCTTGCAGAGCCTGGCAGGAAAAGCACAGCAGAAACAAGTTCATGAAAAGTGGGAAGAATCTGAGGAAGGAGCAAGGTTGGCTGGGGAATTCTGGGAGTTGAAGCCCACCCATCTTAAAGTTGTCATGATTGAGAAGCAGCCTTTAAGAAAGCTTCTTTGAAGCACATGGGATGAGTTTCCATGAAAATGTGTAAAAGCTTGCAGATAAATTTCTCTATTTTCTATCATTCTGAACTTAAATATGAAGCACAATGTTTACCAGCTTTTAGACCCTACACAGTGCTGCCTAAAATGTAGAGCTTAATTGGACATTCAAACTTCAAGATGAATTTTGCAGCACAATTATACATACATGTTACATACAAAACAGTTCTATGTGAATACAAATATGTGAATAACCTGGCTATTGAATTTGCCCATTACTGAAATGGAGCACTATATTAAGTTGTACGCTGGGTTTCCCAAGACCTGAATCACAAACCAACCAAGATGGACACTAGACAAGTTCATCACATGGGTAAAAGCACCTGCTGGAGCTTTATTTGACCAAGTAAAACCTCTGTGAAAACATAGCCAGAGAATTGTAAAGGATGTGACATCTTCTACAAATTTCCTCCTGTTTAAAGACCAAAGAGGAAACCAAAAAAGTGTAAACTAAACCCACTGATCCCTCTGTTTTGTGTTTTGCAGGTGGACTTGGCTCCCACAGCCACCATTATGCAAAAACCTAGTTAACCGAACCCCCGATGGCTGTTTCTGCCAATGAGCTTGTTTCCTCTTCAGCCACTTCTGATATAACATGAAGCCGTCTATTTTTTTTCCTTTTGGCTCTGGCTTTTATGGGAGGAAGTTGTGTTGCTAAAGCCCAGCTGATCCAAGGAGCTTCTGTTCTGGCAATGGGCTTTGTGGGGAGCAGGAGAGGTCTCCAACAATTTGCCCCAGACACCTCAGCTGATCTGCCTACTTTCACAATAAGTTATACTGTCCCATACATGAATGGTATGTAGGCAAAAAAGATCAAAAGAATTGCATCTGTCTTAGAAAAAATGTCGTTTTCAGGATTTTCCCTTCCCTGAAATTGAGATTCCTTTTTCACACTCTCAGTCCTTTTGCCAAAAGCCTGGACTTATTTAATTTGAAGCTGGGACAATTGAGGCAGTTTGATCTAGTGGTTCAAGTCCTTTCTCAGCAATGAAATCCAGCTGGGTGGCTTTGGGCCAGTCCCTCTCTCTCAGCCCAGCCCACCTAACAGGGTTGTTGTGGTGGGGAAAATAGGAGGAGGCATGTGTGCTGGATACGTTCACTGCCTTGAGTTATTTGTAAAAATAGTAAATCCCAGATTAAAAGGTATAAAGCAAGCTGAGCTGATTTTTGACATAGAAAGCTCACAATTCCCCCAAATCATACCCAGCTGGCTCATTGCCAGGATCCCCGTGCAGAGAGACCCCCAGGAGGCAGCCCCCTCCAGACTTTAAGCCAGAGAACTTGGGGGGCTGGACAAGCCTAGTTCTGGGCTAGCAAGGGGGCAGCAGAGCCTTTGATTCCCCTCCCCCCCCCAAAAAAAAGAAATAGCCAAGGATAATTTAAAAACTGCAGACAGCACTTACTTCTTCACTGCTCCAGTGCACAGGTTTGCCTTTTCTGACAAGTGGCCGAGGATGATGCCCCATTCCTGCAGGGCGCTCCTGGCCAGGACCATTCGGAAGGGGGGGCTCAGCAGGTCTCCGTTGCGGAAAACGCTAGAATGGCAGAAGCAGAAATCCCAGCTTCCTTCCCTGCGGAGCTTCCTAAGGGAAGACTCCCAACTATTCCTCTTTCCCTCTCATTCAGCTGTGGGAGGATCTGGACTTCATAAAATTATATAAATGGAGCACAGATGAACATCTGGACTCAAGAGCAGAGAGAATTTCAAGTCTGTGAGTCTTTATTTATCTCTATTTCTGCCAGATTCTGGCAGAATTTTAACTGAAGGAGGGGACAAGGGTTTGGCCCCATGTTCATAACCCTGCCTGTATTTTCCAATCACTTTGCCCATCTTTTTTCTTATCAGGAAAAGCATTTCTGGCATTAAGGGCCATATTAAGACTGGGAAGGCCCTCTGCTGAGAACTTTCCCCTCCTTCAGCACTGCCTCCTTCCAGGGCTGTTGGAGACACTAAGGATGGAGGTCCTGGGGATATAAATTGAACAAACTTCAGAGACAAAGAGCAGTGCCAATTCTATCTTTAGTTAGTTGTTTATTTCTTTATCAGATTTTTATCCCACCTTTATTATTTTAAAGTAATTCAAGGCAGCTAAGATACCTAATACTACTTCCTCCTACTCTTTTTCTCCACAACTCCTCTATGGGTCAGGCTGAGAGAAAGTGGAGAGCCCAAAGTCACCTAGCCAGCTTTCATGGTTAAGGCAAGAGTAGAACTCACTGTCTTTGGTTTCCAGCCTGCTATCTTAACCTCTGGACCAAAGCTCTTTCCCTGAGCTTCCCCATTTCTTCCTTCCCTAATCCGAGAGGGATTTCCAAGGACAGGAAAGTCACTTACTAGATAACACAAGGAAGGTTTGTTTGCCGCTTCCATCTTACAGTAGCCATCATCTTCAGAGGAATACCTGGATAATTCTGAATGCCAAAACATCATCATAATCATCAGCAATAGCAGCAACAATAACACATCATCATCTGTCCTTTGTAGGTTCTAGCACTATGTTTCTTAACCTTAGCGCCTTTAAGATGCATGGACTTCAACTCCCAGAATTCCCCAGCCAGCTCCAAAGTCCAAGCCCAATTTGCTTGAGGCTTAGAAGAGCCTCGCTTGCCCCTGTCTCCTTAGGCAGAATACCCTCTTTTAGGCTGCTTTTAATACATTGGTACATAATACAAAGTTTTGACAGTAGCCAGAAGGCCTCTGGATCAAAAGCTTCTCCTGGTAGTTGAGCCCTCTGCATTTGCAAGTATTTCTTTGAAGAGCCCTCAGAAGGGTCTAGGACAACTCACCATGGCCAAATCACTGTGGGAGGCCACTGGGAATTTCAATGGGGGGTGACTCAAGAGAGGGACCAGTGAATTGCAGTGGGCCTTGTCTTGCCTTAGCTGTGAACCTCCTCAGGCTAGAAGTCCTCGAGGATGGGGTGAGCTACAATTCTACTGGTCCCTCTCTCGAGTTACCCCACGTTGAATTGTCCCAGGGCAAGTTGTCCTATGATGAGTTGCACGCAGAGAGATGGCTGTGGTGAGTCGGCCACAGCAAGTTGTCCCATTCCACCCCAGAATGTGACATGGCTGCCTCTTTGTTCTAAGTTTGGGTAGCAAAGCATTTAGCACCTTGGAGGGAGGTGAGACAATTATTACACACAACATTCTGCAAGCAAACATTCATTATGGTTATACATAGTCCTTGACTTACAACCATTCCTTTAGTGTCTGCTGAAAGTTACAACAACACTGAAAAAAATGCCTTACAAGGGTACTTAAACTTACAATCACCACAGCATCCCCATGGTCATGTGATCAACATTTGGGTGTTTGGCAACTGGCCACATGGTTGCCATTTACAATCTTCCCAGATGGCTTCCCACAAGCAAACTTGGTGGGGGCAGCTGATTTGTTTAATGACCATGTGATTCACTTAGCGATTGTAATGATTTGCATAACAACTGTGGAAAAAAGGTCGTAAAGGGGGTGGGACACTTAAGAAGCATCTTATTTAGCAACAGAAATTCTGATCCCAATTATGGTTGTAAGCCAAAGCGAACTTTTAATTGCCTAATGGCCAGTACTCCATAAAATCTGCTCATCCTAGGAACTTTCTAAAACAGAACTGGACTCTTCCATTGTGAAATCAGTTTTGGCCCACCCATGACCACTGACTCACCTGGGCTCCATTTTTTTCCTGGTGCTTGTTCAGTTGCTTCATTCCAGGATTTGCATAGCTGTCAAAAATGATTTGGGAAGAAAATGAGCCACTGAGCCGATTCAAGGGACTGTGCTGGGGAGTTTTGGGTTCAAAGCAGACTCCCCCACTTCTACAGCCAACTATTTCTTCCATGAATGCTGCAGACTTCAAATTCCATAATCCCTGGTTGTTACAACAGGCTGACACATTCACATCTCTGGAAATGGCCAAAGAGTGTGGCAAAGTACCTCTTAAGAGGTGTTTCCCAGTCAAACTACCAAGATATTCTTTGCCATGGATATGGGTTAGAGTGCAACTTCCATCACCTCCCGTGTCATTAGATATGCTCCAGATGCCTTTTAGAGAAGAAAAGAGGAAAGTTGTGTGGACTTCAACTCCCAGAATTTCCCAACCAGCCATGCTGGGAGTTGAAGTCCACATATTTCAAGCTGCCAAGATTGGGAAACACTGAGTTGGGTCAACCAGAGAAGACAAAGTGTGGTGGCCCTTCAACTCATCTTTAATTCAAAGAAGAGTTTGAATTTATCTTTAATTCATCTGCCCCAATAAAACTGCCTTCTCTAGAAATAAGATGAGTTGTACATGTGATGCATCCTTGAAGTAAGAAGCAGAGTTCCACCACCCGCTATCCCCAAACTTATAATTTCAATAATGTTTCTGACAGTTCAAACAATTGACCAGCCAAAGGCAGCCAACCCCAAAATTCTGCACAGTAAGACAGTAACTAATCCCACACTGTAGCTAAGAGATGGTTGTGAGGCCGATATTCCTTAACTTTCGTCAATTAGGCACCCGCTGCAGGAGTTGGTTTGTGCCGGCTGGCAAGCCCAAAAATGGCCCTCTGGAGGCTGGTTAGAGAAAGATGTCCAAGGGGCAGAAGTTCAAACTTTTCTCATTTTTTTGAAAACAAAGCCAGAGGCTCCTGGTGCAACCAGTGAAGAGACTCAGGGCAGTCGTCTTGAGACAGGCGAACCACATGAGATTTAATGGGAGGTGTTGTCCTCAAAACCTCAAGTCAAATGCCAGAAAACCCCACAAAAATAGAACCTTTCTACTGCAGCTTTTCCCAACCTAGGTTTCCAGACGTACAGTATGGGGGCTATGAATTCTCTAAACTCCAAATTCCAGACTTGAAGTCCCAAGATCTATGAAGGATTCCGCCACGGGGAGTCCTTCTCTGCACTATTCCAGGCATTCTACAGAGCTGTGACTTTCTTCTTTAAACAAAGCCCATTTGAATCTTGTGCTGGAGAAGCTACCAGGTATCGTCGCAATTTACACATTGGCTTGAGTGCTGGGTGCCGAGAAGAGCCCTCTGATACTCCTCCCACAAGGACAAGGGCTGCTTGAGGACTGACATCAGGTGGTTGCTGTTGTTATAATTCAAGGGCTCTCGTCCTCCCTTGAAGGCCCAGTTCTAGAGAAGGGCCCAGAGCTTCAAGAGATGCTCAGGCTGCCTCTTCTGCTTTGACTCAGGTCTTTGACTGCAAGGGGAAAGGGAAGTAAATTGCTGAGAATGTGCTTTGGTTCCCCTGCCAGGGTCAGATTGGCTCTTGGCTTGGCTCGGCTTCCCCTGGAACTCTGGGCCTTGGAAGGGTCTCTCCCTGCCCCACCCACAGGCTCACATTCTGCCACAACCTCTAAGGAATCCACAACTTTACCTTGAACTTTCCTGCCAGTGAATTGGTCTTCTGCCTCCTCACCCACCCCCACATCCCCTGCATTGGCAGTTGCTAGCATAGAAGGGCCTCCATTCTGACCGCAGAGTCGTTGAGGAAGGCACCTCTGGCTTTAAGTGGCAAGGCCTCTGCAGCTCTGGATGCAGAGAAAGAGGGTAGGTTCCTCTGGTGCTCACCCTGCAGAGGCATTTGAGCTACTTTCTACAAGGACACCCAGAACAATTGTACACCTCTGCTGCTCTGGGATATTCACCCTGCTACATCATTCAGCACTATCAGGGTCAAACTTCGTCAAATGATTATTGTGCTTTAACATAACCATCATTATGAACCAAAGTGAGCTTACCACATTTAGGTACCTGTAATCTAGTACATTTTCATTTATTTTACTTTTACATTTTCATTTCTATGTTAAACTCCTAGGCCTCTTTTTTTAGATTTTCATCTTGCCCCTGATGACTTATATATACTTTTAAGTTTGTATGACTGTAATAAAAATGGATTGGATGAGGTTACTTACTCAAGTCTTTTGAACCGCTCAAAACCTGCAGCCACGTATCGGCACCCGTTCTGCAGCTCACTCAGCTCCGCAATGCGATGACCCTCTCGAGGTGTGTAGATGCTCCTAATGGCCACGGGGGCTTGGATAGTGCTGGTCACCTCATTCAAAAAGGCGTCAAAAGTCAGGAACCGGCGTTGGCTCACAACAAATTTCCGGCCCAGGAAAAAGGGGTCCCCATTGCGAAAGACCACCACATTCTTGGCAAGGGGTGCCACTGCCACCGTACCTGAGACCATCTCTCCTGGACTGCAGACCCCAGGCTGCTTGTCTGAGAAAGCTCCCTGGCAGAGGGGCACCTTGGGGGCTTCTGCAGCCAAACAGCAGCGCTCTTCTGAGTGTGCCAAGTTGCCTTCTGAGAGGAGAACTATGCCGTTTCCATAGTACCGGTTCAACAAGGAAAGAGAGGGAGTGCCCTCCACTTGGTGAAAGATTCGGGTGTGTCTGTGGCAGAAACTCCTCTTTTGTGGAGGTATGAGGAGCCAGTTTCTAGAAAGATATCCCCTCAGTCCTGGAAGCAGAGATGTCAGCTCCGCTGTCCATGAGATCAGAGGTCGTGCCATAATGAAGGTGGGACTACAAAGACAATAACATGCTCCTCTCTACTCTTCTGCCTTGGCTCGATCCAGGGCACATGCTGGGAATTAAGCCAGGGTTGCCCCAATCAAAGGAGACTCCTTGGGAATAAATCATAATAAATCCCACAATGCAGAGTGAAGCACTTTCCAGTCAGTGGGCATTTCACATCCCACCCAGGCACGATGAGCAGCCTTGGGCTGCCACTAGGGTGGAAATGCAAGCGCTACTAAATGACTCTGAGGTTGTGGTGAGCAGCTCACGTAAAATGCAAATCTGTTTTGCAGATACTGTAAAACCCACAAGTGGATTTGGAAGGACATTAAAACCATAACAAAGCAACATTGCCCAGTGTGTCGGGGTCCCTTCTCCGTTCTTGGCCCCAACTGTTCAACATATTCATTGCAGATCCAGCAGTTTCCCAAATCCCCTTAAAAAACTAAAGATTATGAGACTGACCAGAGACGTTATTACTCCTGACTCTGTTGCTAGTTCCATTTGGAGAGCTTCTCTCTTTAAATGCCTTCTTTTGCTTTCTCTCTTTTAATGTTCAAGCTTGCAGGGATGGGGCTGTCTTTTGTTGAACTAATGTAATCCACCCCGAGGATCTTTGGCTTAAAATCACACTACAGTATTGCTACTGTCTTGTTTAATTTAGAGCAATGTTTCTCAACTTCAGCATCTTTAAGACATCTGGACTCCAGGAGGAGGAGCCAACGTTGCGACGATATGGACGTGCAGTCTGGATGCTCCGAGACCGCAGCCAATACTTTTGCCACTGGGTGGTCCAATCGGACCTAAACCGTCCCAAAGAGACGGTGAACAGGAAGAATACGTCTTGCTGACCTTAGGGACGTGGGTAAAAAAAAAAAAAAAGACATCTGGACTCCAACTCCCAGAATTCCACACAATAAAACTGCACCTTTCCAACAAACTAAGTCAACAGCGAAGCTGGATTTCCTCAACAACCATGTGATTCACTTAATAACTGCAGTAATTTACTTAACAACCATGTCAAAAAGGTCTTAAAATCAGGCATGACTTATTTAACTACCACCTTGCTTAGCAACGGAATTGATCCCAATTGTGATTGTAAATTGAGAAATACCCGTAATGTCTCTGGCAGGTTCATACTGCCTAGCACAATTGAAAAATGTGGAATATTGCCTAATTTTATAGTCATGGGCCAAAAATGAAGCATGGGGGAAAATGTTTTATTTAATTTCATAATAATTTATTAATAGAGCGCATCCAAATTTAAAACAAAAACAAGCCAGCAAAATAGCAAAAACAACCATGCAGTAAAAACTTTAAGAATAATCAAACCAGTAGCCACAAAAAGGAAATGTGAAGGAAATTGGTTCCAGCTAAAATATGGGACCCTGGAATAATCTCCAGGAATTGAAAACTTTCTGGTCAAAGCTGCTCTAATATAACTGATGGGGAAAAAAGGCCCACACAGGCAACAGCTTCCATGGCCCACTGATCACTAGCTACCGTAGCTTTGCAAATGCTGATAAAACTGATGTTGCTCCACCAATTGCAATTCCCAAAAATCTGCCAGCCTTGAAAACATTTTGCAGCCTCCAGTTTTTACAGTTCCTTTTGCAAATCTCAATGGTGACTTCAGGATGTGGCCTCTCTAAGGAAACACAGTGGACATCTTGCCTGCAGCCCCTTGCTTCCTTTCTGGTGGTAGCGGGTCAAAGTGTCAGCCTCCAGTTCAGTGTGAAAAGATCATATGTGAGCTCTCAAGCTGGTTTCCCCAATCTCTGTCTTAGGATCAAATACTATGAGGGATGATAAAAATAAAAAGGAAATAAAAACAAATGAAAGCAGACGAAATCTACATCAGCTATCCTAATAAAATTATACAAATCACTATATTCCAAAGGAGACCATGAGTCCTTCCCTTGATAGTTTTAACCCCTGTCCAATGCATCTACTAGTACAACTCTGTATTTTAAAGATGCACGCTCTTCCACACCCCGAGGGATCCTGTCAAGGCCACCTGCTTTTGCCCAAGCCCGGGACAATGCTGAAATACCTCTCCTCCCCATGCCAACTATCAGCTTATAGAAGAAGCGGTGATCATAGAACTGTGTCAGATCAGCTGGCATTTGGGTTATGGCTGCTCCCCAAGGCAAAAGTCTGGCAAGCAACCCAAAGGCAGCATCCTTACATTCTTACGGCTGGCAATTGCTTGTTGCAGCCAGAGTAGCTCCATAGCCAGGTGCTTGCGGTAGTTCTGCAGGCCAGGCATCCCTCTGGGCATTTCCGGTGCTCTGGGGAAATGAGACTCTGGGGAAGAAAAGAACAAAATGGTCAGAAATAAGATTGTCTCTCTCTCCTCAAGCCAGGCAAGGCAACCGTCTATTTATACACACACACACACACACACACACACACACACACACACACAATCTGCTTCTGTAAAGTTGTTAGGAAGAAAATCGATGCTATCCAGGACTTGGATGTACAGATGTAGTAACTGCCTCCCAGTTTACCAAAGTCCAGGGTTTCTTCCAGAGCCTAACTTACCGTGGCTCATCCTGGGAGATTCCATCCACAGAACTGTGCTGCTCCAATCAGATGAGGTGTTGCTGGGTTCCCCACCTTCCTCGTTTTCTCCTGGCAGGCTGCAGGCATTCCCAGACTGAGCATCCACAGCTTGCTGTCCTACCTCACCGATCTTGGGTTCGGCTGTCACCTCAGCCAGTAGTCGGCTTGGAAACTGCATCTCAAAGTCACACATTTGTCTAGACTGTGATACCTCTTGAAAATATTGTGCATCCTGTTTTTGTGGCTTGTCAATTTTAACCTCTTCTCTGTTGAATTGCTTTATTGATTTCTTGGCAGACTGTAAATAAAACATAAAAATAAAATTCATTAATATAAAACAATAATATAAAATAAAAAGATTACCTTTAAAAAGAGAATGATCATTATGTACAGAGCAAGATATTTTCAAGTTGAATGTGCAGCTCTGTGTTGCACAGAGCACTGCACATCCTATTACACATCAAACAAAAAGCAAACATTTATTTATTTTTATTTTATTTTCAAAACAAACATACAAATCCTCCTTCTTTACATACTGTAGAAAGTGTATCAGTTGGTTACAAAAGGCTTTTGTGCATCTCTTCCACCGTCAAGTATAATTCATATTAACTCTAATATCTTAACTCAGATGTTTATACGTATTACCATCATCATACCTCCACTTTTATTTGACTATGGTTGTTTAAACGTCCTTCATCATAAAATATACCAAAATTTAATACATAACCACATACTGGCATTTCATTTACTTATTTATAAAATCCTCCATTAAAACTAAATTCTTATATCCTATTCTAGCTAAACATCCATAATATTTAATAACAAAATTTTCTAATCCTTTTTTCTAAATCACTGTTTACAATTTACATCAGTTTCCTTATATTATACCCATACATATATATATAATCATCATTATCCTTTATTTGACTATATCCTATATCATAACATTTTCCCCCAATAATCAAAACTTAACTGTGTCTAATTTAGATTTTTTATTGTTATTATTACTAACCTTTATATATAATCCAAAAGGATTTCTAGCCTTCCCTCCACGGGTATCATTCAATTTTCATATCCAAATATTGCTTATCATAACACTACACATTGTATACATTACTATCATCAATTTTTTATTTAACTGTACGTATTGTTACTAAATTTAACTAGGTTTAGCTAGTTTTAAATTATATTCTTCCATCTATTAACCTGTATCTTTCCAGTAACAAAACAATCTCATATCTTCTGCCATTTTTGGAACCAGTCCTCCAAACATCCTGTTAATCAAATCTGTATGGACTCCTCTTAGTAACTCCTTGTTTGTAAGATCTCTCATGTACTCTTGATGCCCTCCTTCTGTTTCCTTGTTGAGCTTGTCTTTAATTGTCAGCAGTTGTCAGCACCTCTCCATTAAATAATTAGGAAAGAAAGACCATGAGACTCCATGTGTGGAAATCAAGTGTACTTTTTACTAATTAAAAATGATTAAAGGCATAGCGAAGCGAAATCTGAATATTTAGGCGCAAAAGCGATTGATATATAGAATACCCCATTCCCCACCCCTTGGCATCACAGTTACAGTCCAATCATAATTCTCCCAAGTGTCAGGTGCGAGATAACTTCAAAAGGCATCATGAAGATGGAATGTCGGTGCCGTTAGTCCTGGCGGGAAACTCCCACGCATGCGTTCATCAACCGGTGAACTCCAGAACCTTCCTCCAGCACAATGAGTAACCCCTCCCAAATACCATTCCCCCCCCTCCCCGTTTCATGGCAGCTGAAGCAACAGCAAAGCAGAGGCTGACAGCAGTGTTATCAAATATTTTGCAGATAGGATTTCATAGTCCATAGATTCTTTAATTTTTTCTTCCTCTTCTACAAAAGCTCCGATCAGCCTCCAGGGTGAGGATTTTATATATATTTATATTGCAGCTTTTTAATATATATATATATATATATATATATATATATATATATATATATATATATATATGTATATATGTATATATGTATATATGTATATTTGTATATTTGTATATTTGTATATTGTATATTGCATATTGCATATTGCATATTGTATATTGTATATCAAATTAGACAAAGAAATCCAATCTTTAAATGAGTTTTAAAAAAAATACCCACAACAATAAAAGAGGAAAAAAATAATCTGTAGCTTACAGAGAGTCACAAAGAAAGGTTAGAAGAAGAAAACTTAATCCCTCCATTTGAAAAAGGTTTGCTTAGATTCAATCCATGTAAATAACATTTAGAAAGTAAGATAACCACTATCCAAAAGCATTCCAAAATTCACATTCGCCGCTAAGTTCTTCTATTCTTTGATTTAAATTGGTTTTTAAGTTTTATAGGCAGTCCCTTTTTTTTAGAACAATAAAAATTCCTCACCAGCTGGAAACACTTTCTTTTTCCACATCGTTCCGTTTTGTAGCTGCCCTGACTTTGTCAGCCTGTGTGGCTGGGTTTTTTATCACCGGCTTGAAGATCTTCTCTTGCTTTTTTCAGGGATTTTGCGATATCCCCGAGATCAGCAAGATGTAATCTTCCTATTCACCATCTCTTTGGGATGGTTTAGGTCCGTTGGGACCCCCACTGATAAAAGTGTCGACTACGATCTCAGAGCATTGAGATCGCACACCGTTTCGTCGTAACTTCAGCCCCTCCCCTCCAAAAAAAAGCAAACATTTATATGATAAGCAAAGGCAGCATTCTCTATACTGAATGTCACCAGACTGTTAGTTTTGTTATAACACTCCATGGAGTCTGGGGGAGACTTGCATTCCTCTTTACCTGGCTAAATTCCAGCTCTCCTATTAGGCATTACACTAAACAACCATAGATCAGCTGGAAAAACAAATGGGCATACTGGATTATTTCTAGCCAAATCCTCAAGTCCTCGTGAGCTTTTTCATTCATATATTATCAAATGCAGATTATAGTGCATTATAAAAAAAGAAAACAGGGCAGACTGAAAAATAGTTATCTAGATCAGGGGTCCCCAACCCCTAGCCCACTACCAGGCCATGGCATATTTGCAACAAGGCCACGAGCCACACTGGGCCAGCACACAGTTGAGCTGTGTGTGCATTTGCATGTTTGCATGGCCCAGTTCCCCTCCCCTACCAACCAAGCCAGGCAGCCAAGCTGCAAAATTTGGGGACTGCTGATCTAGATCAGTGTTTTTCAACCACTGTGCCGCGGCACACTAGTGTGCCGTGACATAGTGTAAGGTGTGCCGTGGGAAAAACACCCGCCGGGTGTTTTCAGCGGAGCTCTTCAAAACAAGACTTGTTGAATTCCGCAGGTTTTGAGGCCATTCACTTCCAAAAAAAACCACTGCTTCCCCCAATAAGCCCGCCGTTTCTGGAGCGCTGCAGATTGGTCTGCTTGACAACCCCAGCCGGGGATTCCAGGATCGCGTTCGCGGCACCACGCAAATGCCCGTTGACTTGTACCTGGCTCCTCCGGGCTTATTTCCCGGCAGAGAAATCAGGACAAGGAGATTGAACGCAAAGCAAGAGGAACAAAGCCAGCACCCCCGCTTTCCTAGCTATGTCTCCTCCTCCTCCCCGTTCCCGTCACCCTCCCGCAGGCAGATTTTGGCCCAGACAAGCCGACGGGGCTCTTCTCGTCCCGGGAAGGGAGGAAGGGAGGAAGGGGCAAGGTTCAAGGCAAACTCGGGAAGGGGGAAATCGCAAAGCTGGAACGGGAGACCTTCCGCGATGAACGCGAGCCCAAAGGGGCAACTCTGCGCACGAGCCTCGCCCTGAACCCTGAAAGGCAGAAGACCGCAGGACTCCCATGCGCTCCCCCACCTCCAGCAAAAGCAGCGCAGACGCTGCTCTCTTCCCTGCGCTGCCTCGGAAAGGGAGCCCAAGCCCCGCCGCCCCAAGCGCAGTTTCTCCCGCGATCACCCACCTCTGCCGCCTCTTCCCTGCGGCGCCTCAGGGAGCAGCTTTGCTCCCCCCCCGTCAAATTCACTGGACTCGCTCCTGTAGGATGGCTCCGAAGCTAAAGCACAGGCTATACTCATGCAAAACAGTTCCAAGATTTTGAATGCCCTCAATTGGTCCTCTCCCAATACTGTTCCTATACTTCAATGATGCTGTTGTTAGCTTTCAGTTTTGGAATAATGAGTGAGGAACTAGGTAATACCTACCTCATACCCTTGGATGGATGCTAGCATTCTAGAAAGTATAATCTCAAGAGAGTGGATTTTAAATTGATAAATTGATTTATACTTCACAAAAGACAATTGCAAATTGAGATAATTGTAAATTGAGAAGATATAGTCAATATAGGCACAGAGTTAAATATTTTTAACATTTTCTAATGGTGGTGTGCCTCGTGATTTTTTTCGTGAAAAAAGTGTGCCTTTGCACAAAAAAGGTTGAAAAACACTGATCTAGATGGTTTTCATGCTTAAGGTAAAACTAGAACTCACTGATGCCTTAACTAGACCTTTAATTCCCCTCTGGAGCAATTCAAAAAAGATTTGATATCCCACTTCTGCTAAGAGTTGAGCCTATCAACAGGAATACCTTTGAGAGAAACGCTGGTCTTGGGAAGAAATGGCCAGTCCACTGGACCCAATCCAAGTCTCCTTCAATTTCCTTGATGATGCTCTCATACTTACTCCTTATGCTTTGAAGCCTTTTCCTGATCAGGTAACCCCTGACAACAGCCTAAAAGGGAACAAATTTTTAAAAGTACAATCACAGCTGCATAGAAATAACCAGTCCTGGCATACAGTAGAACAAGGCAGCACAGATCGAGTTTTTCCAATATTACAGGAGCTGATAGGGAGACATTTAACAGGTGATTTTTCTCCCTCACATCTTGTTCATCCAGCTGCCCTTTGACAGGGGAGCGAGGGCAAGGAGGAAGTCAGCACTTACCTGTGCCCATTCCAATTGCAGGAAATACAGAGGACGAGGAAGGAAGCCCAGAACCCATTATCTGAACCTTTTAACTCCTCACAGTTTCTACTACAAGTAGTCCTTGACTTACAATCACAATTGACCCCCTGAAATCCCCACTGCTAAGCAAGACAGTCGTTCAATGAGTTTTGCCCCATTTTACAACCTTCCTTGCTCCCCTTGTTAAGTGAATCACTGGTTGTTAGTTTGTTAAGTGAATCTGGCTCCCCTGTTGACTTTGCTTGTCAGAAGGTCGCAAAAGGGGATCATGTGACCCCAGGACGCTACAACCCTCATATACACTGGTTGCCAAGCGACTGAACTTTCATCACATGACCATGAGAGTGCCGCAGCCGTCGTAACTCTGAAAAACGGCCTTAAGTCATTTTTTCAATGCTATTGTATCTTCGGTCACTAAATGAATGGTTATAAGTCCAGAACTGCCTGTGCTGAAACAAAGACCTTCCCCAAAAGAGTTCCCTCAAATCCCGGGGCAAAGTAGCAGAGGCCAAGAGGCCGCCTTCTTTTCCACCCCGGGGACTCGTAGGCGCGGTCAGGGGCGGGCGCTGCTCTCCGAGCCTCTGTCTCCCGGGCCAAGGGCTGGAGGGACGCGGGGAGGGGGCGGCACCGAGGGCCCCGCCGTAAGAACCAACGCGGCCCTCCCGGCGCCACACAGCGCTGCCTTTCGCTCGGAGCTCCTCGGCAACCCCCCCCCTCTCTCTCGACGGCTCTGAGGCGGCTTCGAAACACCGCTTTACCCTGGTCCGAGGCGGCCCTTCCGGGGTTTCTGCCCACCGACCCCCTCCTCCGCTTCGACCCACCTGCAGCCGCACCACCGCCCCCGCCTCCCTCATCCCGCTGCGAGCTACGGCGACCGCGCCCCCTGATGACGTCAGCAAAGAACGCCTCGCGCCACCCCACGGCCAGAGGCTGTTTGCGGGGGGGGGGGGTCCGCTTTCCAGCTACGTTGAGTTCCAGGTCCCATCATTCCCAGCGGGGCGTCCACAGAAACACTGTTTGCCCAACCCAGCCCCCGATTGGCCAGGTTCTTTGGGCTAAAACGGGGGAGCGTGAGGGGTCGATCCCCTCAGTCAGGTGGGCGACGGGTTGTCGGCTGCGTTTGACGTCTTCACTGCGCGACGTCCCGCCAGAAGGCCGAGACTGCTTGGGGGGACTTCGAGCGCCAGGCTTCCCCCGCCAGCAACGCTCCAACGCCTGCCGATCCCTTCGTGTCCCGTTCCCCACCCCACCCCCTGTCGGCGTTCCTAGCCATGAAAATAAAGAAATGATCAAAAAAAGCTTCATTTTGCAATGGCTGGGGAACTGTAGCCCCTTTTGACTTGTGGACTTCAACTCCCAGGATTCCCTCATCAGCATAGCTGCCTCAGGAACTCTGGGAGTTCAAGTCCACAAGTTCTACCCCACACCTTTCCTACAGGAAGATCTCAAAATGAGCAGCACCCTCCCGTTTAATCAAAGTAATCAAAACCAGAGAGCGTCATTTCAAATGTTTTTTCTTTTATGACCAAGAGTCATGGCTTCCCCACTCTCAGCACTACATTGATGGCTCACAGGAACCAGAGTCTGCAGCTGGAAGTGAACTAAATCGCTTACAAAGGAATAAACCGCCCCCAATTCCAGCAACAGAGAAAGCCTTCTGGAAATAGGCTAATCGAAGATCCAAGTAGTTTTGGGGATGGAATTCCCTGCTTCCCCACTGCTGAGCAGGAGGTCTCTCCATCTGTTTGTGAGTCAACCTCTGTGACAAGCAAACCAAGCAGCTCAGTCTGCTCCTTCTCCTGCACATCCCCAGCCAGGGAGATTTGGGGGAGGGGTATGGGGGGGTGCAGCGATAATTATGTTCTCAAGAATCATCTCAGCACAAAATGTTCCCCAGTCGCTTTCACGTTTGATGTTGTTGGAATTCATCTGTTGCCCACATCTATAAATCCAAGTGAAAAAGGAGGCATATAAAAGTATCATCATGAATAATGAGAGCTTTTTCCAAACTCCCCCCAAAGCAATTGTCCCACCTCTAATAAAGTAATTGTGTTCTTGGAAAGAATAATATATAGCTCTCAGACCAAGGCCATGTGCAAGCAGGCACAGGAAGCAGGAGATCAAACTCATGTAGCATTACAAAAACAAAACTATTTAAAATTAGAGGTGCCCAGCTCACACAGCAGGAGAGAGAATGCAGGGCCGTCATCGCTGCTGTGTCTGCTGCTCATCCCAAACTTCCAGAGAGGTTTGTCAGTTATGGAACCTGGAGCAACACTGCAAGGGGAAGGAAACCAAAAGCCGCCTCCTCTTGCCACACCTGAGCAAAAGAAGGTATCTCAACTCGGGGTGCCAATGTGGAAGATCAGCATCCTGGCCAGTCCCTCTCCTTTGCCTTCCTTCTTCCTTTGTTTTTCGGTAGCCATGCAGAACACACTTTTTTTCCTTGAGCTTTCTGCCTCCTGCGATCTCCAGTCCTGCTGCTTATGTGTCTCTATGTCTTTCCAACCAGCAGCCCCTAACCTTTTTATAGCACAATTCAGAAGTAGTTGCCTGCCAGACATCCTTGTAGGGCATCTTTCTTGAGGCCTCGTCAGAAGGGGGCCGGCCTGGCCCTTCCCGATGCCTCTTTTAGGCATTGGGCGCTTCTTCCACATCAGGATTTTCAGCCAGGTGAAGCTTTTGTCTAAGGTAAAGAGTTAAGAAATGAGTAGGAGGAGACAGAGAGCAACCATTTCTCCGGGCTTCTATAGTTCGGATAGACCAGCTGCCTGAAGTTTTTGACTTCAGCTCCTATCCATCTCAGTCCAAATGACCAACGGCAAGGAATCCTGGCTAATCTTCATGCATGATTGCATCCGGGTGAAAAAAGCCAAGATGGCAGCCACAACCAAAGTCCCACCCTTTTTTACAGGTGCAAATACATGTAAACAAAAGAGCAAGGCTTTGATTGCATAGCTACAGTCCTTGTCTTGACTAATGTTTCTTAACTTTGTCAACTTTTAAGATGGGCGCACCTCAACAGACTTGCTGGCTGGGGAATTCTGGGAGATGAAGTCCACCATCTTAAAGTTGCCAAAGTTGAAAAACGCTGATCTTGCCTTCTTTGACCCTCATCCACCCAGGGACATCTTTGCCATTGGTTCATCCTATGAAGTATAATATTGTTATGAACATCAGCCATGCTGACTTAGTTTAGATTGCAGCTCTCTATTGAATCTGCAAGATGTAACATGAACATTGAGGAACCTGGAAGTGTAACCCACACCAACCCTGTCTACTTGGAACATCTGTTAAGACTGCTGGCTTGGATTTGGGAGTACCAAGCAACATAGACGTGGCTCATGGAATAATTGCACACTGACAGTTCTCAAGATCAGTCTGTGAGCTTTATGACCGAATGTGGATTTATGCAAGGTGCAAAATTTAGCACTCCCGTAATTTAGCACAGGTTGGCTCTCGTAACAATTGAGTGGGTAGTTTCACATGAGCCACCCAAGGTCATTTTAGCCTGGATTGCAATGTTTTGGTTACCAAACTTCTAAGATAAATTAGCATTTTTGTCCACAGGTTGTTGATGGGAGAAAGGAGCTCACTTGTAATACATGTACTCCACAATTTAGAACTGGTTGCATAGCAACTATTGAAAGGTACAAAAACCCACATTCAGAGGTCCAATGGCCATGTCCCTATCTGCAGTCACATGGTTGCATGTTGGATGCTCAGCAATCAGCCTGTATTTATGGCTGTTTGCAGGGTCATATGATCATGATTTATGGTGTTTTATGGATGTAAATACCAGTTTGTGGACAATGGGTTCTCTTAACAAGCACAGCATCTACTTAGCAACCGCTTCAAAAAATGTTGTAAAATCAAGGCGATCCTATGGGTGTCTCAAGTTATGACCATCATGACATATGGAAATTCCAGGCTCCATTAAGGTGTTAAGTCAAGCACTACATGTACTTTGTACAAGTTACCCAATGGCAGAGATACTGTATTATATTATCTTAATTAGAGTTGTTGTAGACAAGAGATTGGCTGTCCCTTGGACTCAGGTGTCCAGGACAAAGCACAATGAAGTCCTATACACAAGATACCACCATCCCCATGGACACCCATACACTGCCTCCCCATAGGCCACAGTGTTCTCTGAAATGGCACCCCATTCACATTCTTCCTTTCCCACCTCCGGACCAATTTGCCAGGAGAACCCCATTGGGCCCTACAAAAAGGATACATGGAATTGCTGAGTTCTTCCAGCTGCAGAAACAAATGGGGGTGGGGGGGAAAGCATTATGAACATATGCAAGAGACACAACCCCAGAAGCCTTGTCCAAGATCACGTCACGCCAGGCGCAGGAACGGGCATTGGGGAAGTTGCCCAACTACCCTTCCAAGAGCTTAATTTAAACAAGGAAACAAGATAAAGATATGGGGTAGCCAGGCTGGGTTTAGAGTGACCAGAATTAACTAGAGAGGAGATGCAACCTCATCCCAGTGCCCATTTCACTCCATCTCTGGAGGCCTCAAGAAGGGCCCATCTGCAGGGCCGGTCTAAGCCCCCCATCCTCAGCCAGACTAACCTGGGGCACGTTCAGTGTGTTGTGGGAACCCAGTCAGTCTCATCACACCCCACTTGTTCTGGCCAAAGATACAAACACACAGCCTTGTCTCTGGGCTCTCCCTGCCTCCTCCTGCTCTGCCTCAAAGGGAGCCATTCGAACTTTGCTTTAGCTTCATTTCATTGAAGATTGCATTTCTCTCACATGGGCAGTGCGGGAGGCAGGTCCCCTCCTTCCAGCCCCTGTCTTGCTATGGCTCCCACCACCATTTCATCCTGAGCTGCTGGATCCATGCAACAGTGAACCAAACTTTGTTTTAATGGGTTGCATTCCTCCTAAAGGACAAAATACCAAGCCAACTTCAGTCTAGGGATGTGATGGAAGGGAGCGAGGAGGTGGGTCCCCAGGAGGCAGGGTTGCATCCCAGGGAGGAAGAGCCAACTCAGCCCAGGTATCCTGTGTGAGAAAGAGGGTGAAGACAGCACCTCCCTAAGAGTTCTCAGAGTAGATGATAGATGCCGATAGCAGAGTCCCTTCCGAGTCTGGCAAGATTGATGTAAAGTCCAAAACCAGGAACGGCATGTGGCATTCTCCCAACCTGAGTTCTTTATTGAATTCTATTTATTGATTCTATGGATGGAATCTTGCCAGACCGAGGACTCTGCAAGCCATCAGCCTTTGCTCTGTGAAGGGAGGGACTGTCTTCACCCTCTTTCTCTCACACAGGATATCCAGACTGCCTCTTCCTCCTCTGGAATCCGCTCCCTCATCCTGGGAATCCACCCTCTGGGAATCCACCTCCACACAATATTTTATCAGAGGCGGGTCTTCTGAGCCTTTTGCCCCACTCCCATTCCTCCAGCAGGCTAAGCTGTCTTTTATCTGGTTGTTATCATGGCTGTTTGCTGAGGTCGTTTCCCCATCCCATTATATCTCCTCATCGGGGAACAGGACTTTTCCCCACTTATGTGTTATCTCGAGGCTCAAGGCATCTCTCTCCTTTGGAGAACACCCCCCCCTCCAGCCTGGGCATCCTGCCCACTACTTCCCATCATAAGGCTTGATTTTGGACAAACCCGGCCTATAAATCACCACCAATTTAATAGCTCAGAGAAGGCAAGTCCAGGACCCAGAAGGAAGTGGTGGCTTGCTTTCCCCCAGGTGCGTTGCTGGTGGGGTTTCCTGGGTCGATTGGTTCTCTCTAGGCTGGAAAGGAACTAGGAAATGCTCATGCAAACAAGCGACTCCCAACCCTTCCACCTATCCAGGAAAGTATCTCCTTTCATTTCAAATTGCTCTCCCCATCAAGCCCAGCGGCATCCTGAACCATGCAACTTATTTTAGTCCCCAGCCAAAGAAAGGGGGAGGACAGGAAAGGGAGGGATGTCCTCTGAAGAGGAGAAGGAGGCCGTTGCTTGGGACCCTCACATTGGTCAACAGCTGGTCCAGATTCCTGTCAGCCACAGTTTTCTTCTGATCTTCCACAAGTTCCTCCACGTAGACATCCAGGCTGAAGTGCAGGCGGGCAAGTTTCTCCTGCATCTCCCGCACATGTTCCAGCTGCTCAAAGGAACATTCTCTGCCTGCAGGCCCAGCAGAGGACAGGGGTGCAGAGGACAGGTGAGCCAAAGAGAGAGAAAAGAAAGAAAAGGTGAACTCTGCCGGCCTTATCAAAAAGGCTCTAATGGCAGCGGCAGCAGCATTGATTAATGTTTCCAGCAACTAGGAGTTCCTCTGATTAATCTTTCTAGTCCTTGAGGAAAGAAAGAAAGCTCTGTACAGCCTGATAAGAGAACTGGTCTGGGGACCCTGACTTAGTTACTTGCAATCTTCTTTATGCCTCATTAGGATGCAAAAACCTCCTGAATATGAGGATACGCATTAACAAGATCATACTAATGATATTATGGGATGCTATAGAAGATTACATGCTACCTACTAAAGGTACTGAGCATGTGTGCTGCATCAGAGATGTCTCCAATGATGCTAACCCAATTTAAAAAAAACTCGTTCTGAACCCAGTAAGTTTGAACTGTATACAAAGTGATTTTCTACTTTTCTAAGCTGCTCCTCTCCTCTCTTGGGTGAGGTGCCTCTTCCTACTTAATTAAGACATTTATTAATCTACTTTTCTGGCTCGGGTTCTATTTGGACAAGGTGCTCTGGGCTAATGGATCTGCCAGCATTTATAGCTAACAGTGTGATAGTCCTACCCAACTCAACAATCACCTCCAGACCAAGCACTGTGTGTTAAACAGATCATCACAATTTCTTCCAAGTTGAAAGCATCACAGATGGTAAAAACACAAACGATATCAATTATTGGAGTCCTTAGAACAGTGATTCTCAACTTTGACAGCTTGAAGATATGTGGACTAACTCTCTGAATTCCCCCGCCAGCATAGTTGCCAAGGTTTAGAAATGCTGACTTAGGAGCACAAAACTAAAGTATCAAAGAAACATAAGCCTTGCACTTAACTGACATTTCATTTCTGCTGCCCCCTCAAACATCCAAAAGGGGGGGAAATTAAGAGAAAGGAGGAGAGTTCTCCCCAAAACCTTTGAAGACATGAGGGAGGAATATGAATTAAAGGATGTATGGCGTGAACTCCACCCACAGAAACAACAATTTACTTTCTTTTCACATAGACACCAATCCTGTTCTAGGATCGACATGGCCTGGGTGACACCAGAAATTGGGGACTTGATTAAGGAAGCAGTAATTGAGGTCAACACCTGGGCCGATCACAATCCACTCTTATTGGTGTGGAAGGGAGTAAGGCAGGGGAGGAAGAGAAGGTGGATGATGAATACAGAGATAGTGAAAGAACAAGAATTTCAGCAAATGTTTAAAAGGGAAATGAGGTTTTTTTTTTGAAGAAAATAGGAAAGGAGTAACCCCACAAATACTTTGGGATACGGCCAAGGCTTATATGAGAGGCCTAGCTATTAAACATACAATAGGTACCCACAGGAAAAAATTAGAAGAGAGGGCAAAATGGGTAACTAAATTGGAGGTGGTAGAAAAAGCCTTGCAACAGAACCCACTAGACGATAGGAAAAAAGAAGAAATGGCTAGAATTAAGCATGGGATCTCTCTTTTAGACCAGGAGGATGTCGCTCGAAAACTTAGGGGGACTAAGCAAAACTTTTTTGAGCATGCTAACAAACCGGGTCGCTGGCTCTCTTATAGACTTCGAAAAGAAAGAGAGAGCAGATGTATAGCTCAACTGCAGAATAGTAAAGGGGAATTAGTAGAAACCAAGGGGGAGAAACAGGAAATTATCCAAGGCTTTTTTCAGCAACTATATAGTAGGGAAGAAGTTTCTGAGGTCCAAATTAAGGAATTTTTAGATAATGCAAATCTACCCAAGATCTCAAATGAAGCAAAAGGGGTACTGAACCAAAAGATAACATTAGAGGAACTAGAAAAGGCAGTTAAAAAAATGGGAAACAACAAAACTCCTGGCATGGATGGTTTGCCAGTAGAAATCTATAAATCTTTTTTGGAAATTTTAGGACAAGAGATGATAGCAATATTTAATGCTGTCTTGACGGATTCTATTGCACCGAAATCATGGGCCGAGGCTTATATAACCCTTTTGCCTAAAATTGGAGCTGACCGTACCCAAATTAAAAACTATAGGCCCATTTCACTTTTGAATGTGGATTATAAAATCTTTGCAGCTATATTGGCAGATAGACTCAAATTTTTCCTTAACAAATTTATACACCCTGATCAGAACGGCTTCCTGCCGTCAAGGCATTTGAAAGACAATGTCAGAATTATTTTGGATGCCTTAGAATATTATGAAGCTCAGCCAGATAAACAAGTGGCCTTTATGTTTCTTGACGCACAAAAGGCTTTTGATCGGGTTAATTGGAATTTTATGTTGTCACAACTAGAAAACATGAAGTTTGGAGAAAGCTTCTTAAATGCAATTCGGGCAATTTATGTACGACAAACCGCGACAATATTGGTAAACGGAGAAGAGGCGGGTGACATTGTGATTGGTAAAGGCACAAGACAAGGATGCCCGCTATCCCCCCTATTGTTTATCCTCACATTAGAACCTCTTCTTAGAATAGTGAGAAGCGATACACAAATTAAAGGGTTACGAGCTAAAGCTCAGGAATTTAAGGTCCAGGCTTTCGCCGATGACCTTGTTTTTATCCTGGAGGACCCTATGGCGTCTGGGATACAACTTTTACGTAAAATAGAGGAGTACGGCAGGATAGCGGGGCTACATATAAACAAAGAGAAGACAAAACTGTTAATTAAAAATATGACTCTGAACCAGAAAAGGGAAGTACAAAACCTGTTAGGGATCAACATGGCCCACAAAATACAATATTTGGGAATTTGGCTGACGGAGAGATGTTCCTCTATCAAGGTAGATAACTATATGAAATTGCTACAACAGGCATCCAAAGATATGACTAATTGGAGTAGCAAACAATTGTCTCTGATGGGCAGGATTGCGACAGTCAAGACATATGTATTACCAAAATTTTTGTTTTTGTTTCAAACGGCACCAACTAAATTGGACAAAAATTTTTTTAAATCCTTGGAGACAATAGTGACACAGTTTATATGGCAAGGCAAGAAAGCACGAATCAAAGCCCAAACTTTGCAAAAACGCAGAGAACTGGGAGGCTTCGGAGTACCCAACTGGGAAGCATACTATAACGCAGCAATCATGACATGGGTGAAAGATTGGGTGATGTTGAATAGAAGGCGCCTATTGGCTATAGAGGGACATGACCTCCCCCAGGGATGGCATGCCTCCCTCTGGCAAGAAAGAGACATCCCCCCCATAGGTACTTCACGGGACATTATATTCGGAAGATTTTGATGGGGGTCTGGGGAAAAATGAGGAAAAAATATTATCTTAGGGTTCCGTGTTGGTTGGCACCATTAGAGGCCTTAACGCATCCGAGTTTATTTAATTGGACAAGAAACATAACATATAAAGATATCATGACAGAAGATGGCAACATGAAAACAAAAATGGAATTAGAGCAACAGGGCAGAAATTTGGAATGGTGGGAATATTTACAGGTTAGAAACAGGTTTAAAAGTGATAAGGCACGTTTCGGGATCTACCCAAACCCTCAGGGGCTAGATAAGATCTTGTTTGGTGGAGACAAGAAAATGTTATCGAAGATCTACCAATTTTTGACCTGCCAAGATACTAATGAAGAGATGGACAAAAGCCTTCTAATAGTATGGGAGAGAAACCTAGGCTATGAAATTGAAATGGGCAAATGGTGGGATCTATGGAGTAAGACCATTAAACTTACAACATCTACTGCATTCAAAGAAAACATATACAAGATGGTTTATAGGTGGCACTTCCCCCCAACGAGGTTAGCCAAGATGTTTCCTGGGTTATCTCCATTGTGTTGGAAATGTGGAAGAAAGGATGGCACATTCTACCATATTTGGTGGTCCTGTACTGAGGCCACGAAATATTGGAAAAGGATTAAAAAATGGTTAAAAGAGGTTACGGGGCAAACACTGAATGGAGACCTGAGAACCTGTTACTAAGCATCAAACCAGATAACATAAGCAGTTCAATATGGCATTTGAGCCTGCATATAATTGTGGCCGCAAGAATAACCTATGCACAATTTTGGAAATCCACCACTATACCGCCGGAAGATGCTATAATTAAAAAGATCTACGAATGTGCAGAAATGGACAGAATGACGGGTTGGCTGAGGGACAAAGGAGAAACAGAACATTATCTTAGCTGGAACCTATGGTATATGTGGGCGACTAGGAGAACAGCAGGGACTTTAAGAGCCAAGGTGGCGCAGTGGTTAAATGCAGCACTGCAGGCTACTGCTAGATCAGCAGTTCAGCGGTTCAAATCTCACTGGCTCAGGGTTGACTCAGCCTTCCATCCTTCCGAGGTGGGTAAAATGAGGACCCAGATTGTTGGGGGCAATATGCTGACTCTCTGTAAACCGCTTAGAGAGGCCTGAAAGGCCTATGAAGCGGTATATAAGTCTACTGCTAAGTCTACTGCTATTAAAATGGGGAAAGTTAACATAGGTACCGTAATAGATCCCTGAATCTTGCAATGAGAAGATGTGGCGTAGAGACCTAATAATGAGGAAAGAAAGAAAAAATTGGGCTGTGAATGACTGTCACCGTGGGGGGGAGGGGGGGTTGTATGTTTAAAACGGCATTTGTATCTGTATGTTTTACTTTATATTGTTATGTATGATTTGTCTTGCTTATGTCGTTGTATTTATGTCGCTGTATTTTTCTTCCTGTTTTTTAAAGGTAATAATGTTTAATAAAAATTATATTTAAAAAAAAAAAACATTGGAGCTTATATACACGTCCATATATAATCCATATGTAAGTTGCTAAGGAAAACTTCTCTGCAGTAGTGGGTTGCAGGTGGTACGCGCTGGTACGGGCATACCGGAGCCTGCCCGAAGCACCATGTACCGTTCCGGTACGGTGCTCCGGAGGGCCCACCCGCCCGCCCGAGCTCCTTACCTGTCCTTTAAGCCTTCAAAGCTTCTGTGCATGAACATGGTGTATACAGCACCTCCACGACGCTCCGCCGAGCAGCTGGAGCATTGCAGAGGCTTGTGGAGGCATCACTGGCAGGTACGCCACATGCGCGTGCCACACGCATTTGTGCGCAAATTGCACACGTCCATGTGGGCGACACCGGACCCGTTCCAGCCATACTGGTTGGAATAGGATCCGGAACCCACCACTGCTTCTCTGCCACATCTTGTGAGGGAAATCAAAAGAGTTGATACTGGGACAACTTTTTTATCCCTACCAAGTCTGAGGAACGTTAACTGTTGCAGCAAGAGAACTATTAGAAAGACAGGACAACCTTCTTCCATGTAGACAAGTTTGTTAACGATGGAGCCCTTTGAGATAGAAATGCACCTAGCCAAGGTTTGGGGCATCGGTAGCCAGGGACTGACAAGCAGATGCAAGATTTAACGTAAGAGAGGTAAGAGATGTCCCAAAGCTAATGAATTCTGGACAAAAATTCAAAAATGGTTGGAGGAAGTAACGAAACAAAAAATTGACATGAAGCGTGATCTGTTTCTTTTGGGAATAATAAAAGGAAATATAAGCAAAGGAATTAAATATATTACGCCTCATATAATTACCACAGCCAGAATCTCATTCATTCTCAAAACTGGAAACAAAAAACCATCCCCTGAAACAAAGAGATCATAAAAAGGTGCTAGAATGCGTGGAAATAGATAAATTAATGATGGAACTAATGGATAGAGAGGAAAGAGAGTATTATAAGATATGGAATAGGTGATACGATTGGCTTGAAAAGAGATGTAAAGTTAATGCAAAAAAGAATACCGATAGCGGAAAGCTGTAAAAGTGTAACTGTGATTTTATTCTTTAAAAATGCTGAATAAAAATGATATTTACAAAAAGAGAGAGAGAGAAGAGAATTGGTAGGGGAGAAACTAAGGAGGGGGAGAAAATTGATTATCCATTTAATTCATCTCTGATTTCACAAATGGCTAAGAGCCTTTTTTAACCAGTTAGATGAGATTAGTGATAATTTAGGATTTAAACCCGCCTCCTCTCTCTCTGTCCAACACAACACAATCTACAGATATTCCAGCATCAAAGACATTACCAAAAGCTTGCAGCTTCCCTGAATGGAAATCATTCAGCAGGTTAAGGAGACCCCCTTCCATTTCATACACATCAGAGACGTCGGTCAGGAAGGAATGCTGCAGGGGGGTGCCCACCACAGACCCCGCATTGCCCCCAAGCTGGGGAACTCGTGACGTCTCCTTGCTTGCTCTGCAACAGAAAATAAGGAAAGGTGAAATCTGGGGTGATAATGGCAGGAAGCCAGCCAGCCTTCAAGAGAAAAGCAGGTTCTCCCCCACAGATCGGCCAAGCAGCCAGCTGGTTGGCACAACAGCTCTTCTCCCCTGCAGAAAAGGCTTTGGCATTGCCCGAAGGGTGATCTGCAAGGAGTGGCATTTTGGCTGCCCTTTAAATAGCTACTAATGGGGTGTTTTATACTTCTGGCTGAGCCTCTTCTTCCCACCTGCTCTCCTACAACTCTGCAGCATAAATGTGGTGCTCCCTCAAGATACTTATATATCTGCATTTGCACAAACTGAGGCTTGGCTGATTATAATTCTGAATAGCTTTTTGTTCCCTGCACTGTGCAAACTCAGAAAGGAAGCTAGCTTGGTGGCCACATCAAGCATGTTGTGTGAATACAGCTGGACCAGACTGGCCCTATTAAAGAGTTTCCTTTTAATGAATTGTGGTTGTGTAATGCTAGGAGGATGTGAAAGAACTATCTTAACCGAGGGACCCCATCAAAGACCCTTGACTGAACCCACCACTGCAGGATAAGCTTTCTAACCCCCGATCACTCAGTGAGATCCAGAGTAGATTATGCTGGCATCCTCATCACTAAGACAAGAACTCAAGTGTGAGTCACAAAACATTTTAAAATGCAAACGGAGCCCCTTCGGGCATCACAAACACTTATATGAGGAATGATATATGTGGGCTAAGCTCTGTTTCATAAATAACATCTCCCCCAAGTCAAGGTTGTCTCCTGGTGACTTCATCAGCCTGACTAGGAAGTTTTCTTAGCGGCAAGACTGGAGCACTTTTTTTATTGGCTTCTGAGAGGTTTTTGCCAACTCTGAAGTTTCCTCCCAGCCCCGACCCTGCTACTTTTCCAAGCTCAAATTCCTCCCACACGCTGCCCACAGTTGAAACAGTTCTAATACTGTTTCTTATTACTGATTTTTTTTAAATAGTCAAATGCTTTTCCCTGTTGCCTTTTGTTATTATTTTTATTTGCTAGGGTTGGTTCAAATGCTTTATGATGCTCTGAGACAGCTTCTGACATGGGCTGGAGCGGCAAGAGAAAATAAACGAATCTCCCATCCGTGTGAGATTCAGATTCTACCTACTCTTCCCGAAAATGCTGCCAGAATGCCAGCACCTGCCCTGTGCCCTTAGGCCTGGCCCTCGGAGGCCCACTCTGCCCTGCCCTCATGCTGACCTCTTAAACTTGGCTCTTGGCCTTGGAGACGGGAGGTGTGGCGTCCCCAGCGAGAAAGAGGCACTCTTGCTGGCCGGGCCAGGCAGCTTGCGCAGCGCACTTGCAGGCACCGGTTGGCTGAGGTGAGCCTTGGGGCTCTTCTTCTTCCTCTCCTCCATCGTGGGGTCTCTCTCTCCGTCACTCAACCTGCAAGAGAAGAGCAAGCAAAATGGAGGAGGCCACGCAAAAGTTACCGAGTGATGACTTTGGAAATCCCTGCATTGAATTCCATACTGGAGGAAAGTCTCACAAGATCCCGGAACAGAAGGACAAAGAGGACAAGGAATGTTGTCTAAAGTCCACACTGGCAACCGCTTCTGGACTTTTTGCTCAAAAACAAAAACATTGAAACTTTGATTTTAGGTTTCGATGAGTAAAATAACTTTGTTGTTATAGAAAGGGTTTGAAATATTTAGAAATGTACAACAAAAAGATTGAAGATAAAAAAATTTTAATGTTACTGCATTGAAAAAAGTTGGGAAAAGTCACTACTTTTTTGCCTTTCTCTTTTCACCTCTTTTTCTCCTCCCTTGACCTCCTTTGACCTAACAAACTTTAATAAAATTTGAAAAGAAGAGGGAAGTCCACTCATGTTGACTTCATGTCCACTCATCTCTCTCTCTCTCCCTCCCTCTCTCTCTCTCTTCCCCCCCTCCCCTGAGCTCCAGCTGGCAGGGGCAGAAAAACACAGCCAGCCACCCCGTGAAGAGTCCGGCCAGTCCTCCCTGCCGCCCTCCGCCCCGGGATTCGCCCACGGCACCGCCCGCCAGACCTGCGCGGCATCCGGGGCGCGCTTGTCGGGTGAGGGCAGCGTAGGCGGGGCGCGGACGGAACGGACGAAGCCTCTCCCCCCCCCCACCAGCTTCCCCCGCCCGAAAGAACAAAGGGAACCTCTGCCGCCGCCCAGGCAACCTGGCCCGCCTCTTTCGCGGCGGCTCTCCGGCGCCGAGCCTGGGAGTCCCTGGAGGAGCTGGCGGGGGCTGCAAGCGCCGCAGGCTGGACTGGAGCCGGAGATGACGCCCCTCCGGCCGGGTAAGGCGGGCTGCCCTCCCTGCCGAGCCCCTCCGAGCGCCGAGTGGGAGCTGGCTGCCCCAGCCGCCCCGCTTGCTTTAGGAGGAAGAGCCCGCGCCTCTCTTGAGCTGGGCGATCCCCGGGCGGCGACCGCAGAGCCAGTCCCGAGCCTGGCGGTCAAGCGCGCGGGATGTAGGAGCTTCGCGGGGGGGGGGGGATCCAGTGCAGAGGATCTCGCATCTGCTCCGCCTTCCGCGGCTGAAGGCATTGAAGGGGGCCCGAGGCCTCCTGCGATTGGCACAGACAGAGCGCCCTTCTCAGCCCTGGCAGACTTCGGCTCCCAGAATTCCCCTATCGGCAAAGCCCCGGCAGGCAGAATTCTCTAATCAGAGAACTGTCAGATTGTGTAATTCTGTCGCTCAACAAGTAGATCTTCCCTGGACGGAATAAAATTTTGACCGCAGGTCAAAATTGCCAACTGTCACTATTAAAAATGCTGCTATTCCTTGGTTTTACTTCTGAAATTTGAGTTTGGAAATAAGCAAATTAAATCCCATCTTCACAATTCAGATAAATGAGAGAACGTGAAACAACTTTGATGAAAAGGGTAAAAATGATACCGGTAGGAAGAGAAGAATGGATCTGGGGGACAATATGCCCTCAACTGGGTGGACCACCTGGATGGACTGACCTTCCCCCGGATGACCTGGACTTTTGGGTGTCCCCCCACCCAGGACACATTCACAGGCACAGAAACACAGAGAACGCTGCTGCTCATCATTTCTTCTTCCCTCTTTCTCAGCATTAAAGATGGGAAAAAAAGAGATCTTCACATAAGGTGTTCAAAGTATGATAATCTGATTATTTGTGGCCCAAATAAGAACTCTGTGTTTGTTTGTTTCTTTTCTTAGCTATCCATAGCTTGGTCATCTCCATCACAAAAGTTCACAAACATAAAAGGGCATTTTTCCTGCATCTTCAAAGATCAACTTTTGCTTTCATAAAGTCTTCACAGCTGCTTTGCCAAGGGCTAGTTTGTGATACAGATAGTCAATCAGATCAATCAATCAGAATAGAACTGGAAGGGACCTTCAAAGGCTTCTAGTCCAACCCTCTGCTCAAGCAGGAGACCCTCTAACATTTCAGACAGGTGTTCTGTCCAGTCTTTTCTTTAAACCTCCAGTGATGAAGAACCCACAACTTTTGAAGGCAAGCTGTTCCACTGGTTAATAATTGTTCTCATTGTTAGGAAACCCAAAGATGCTTTAACTGGCTAGCTACTCAGTGGAGTACTTCTTTCCATGCGATGGAGCATTGTCCTGCATAAAAATCATAGTCATCTTTAAAGATGCAGACTTTTTCCTGTACCGCTGCTTAAAGAAAGTGTCTTCTAAAAACTGACAGTACATTTGGAGGTTGATTTTGAGTCCATCTTCAACCTAAAAAGACCCAACCAGCTCATCTTTAATAATACCAGCCCACACCAGTACCCAACCTCCACCTTGGTGGTGTCAAAGTGGAGCTCCGTGCTCATTACTGATCCAGCCAAGGGCCCACCCATCTAGTCCATCGTGTCACTCTCATCTCATCAGTCCACAAAACCTTTGAAAAATCTGTCTCCAGATATTTCTTGGCCCAGGCTTACCGTTTCAACCTGTGTGTCCTGTTCAGTGGTGGTCGGGTTTCAGCATCCCTTACCTTGGCCATGTCTCTGAGCTCTGAACACTTTCTACTTCTGGGCACTCCAGGTAGGCTGCAGTTCTGGAATATAACAGCACGGAAGGATAACGGGTTCCTGGTAGCTTCACGTTTGATTCTTCTCAAACCTTTGGCAGTTAAGGTGCGTCTTTTTTCTCTCAACACGTTTCTTGTGACGCTGTTGACTATTTGCAACAAAATGTTTGATAGTTTTGTGACCACACCCCAATATCTTAGCAATTTCAAGAATGCTGCATCCCTCTGAAAGACATTTTACATTTTATGACTTTTCAGTCACTTCAATCTTTTTTACCCATTTTGTCTGAGGAAAGGCAGTTTCCCCTCGCACCTGTGTGCTAGTCGTTCCCGACTCTAGGGGGTGGTGCTCACCTCTGTTTCAAAGCCGAAGAGCTTTGTCCGAAGATGTCTTCGTGGTCATGTAGCCGGCATGACTAAATGCCGAAGGTGCATGGAATGTTGTTCCCTTCCCACCAAAGGTGGTACCTATTTTTCTACTTGCCTTTTTACATGCTTTCGAAGTGCTAGGTTGGCAGAAGCTGGGACATGTAATGGGAGCTCACTTCATTACGCGGCACTAGGGATTCGAACTGCGGAACTCCCTCATTACACAAATACACAACACCTGATATGCTTATGCCAACTAAGCATTCAAGTTTATACAGCTTGGACGTGGGAAAATATGCATAAAATGATATGGTCAAAATATACATTTGCCTAATAATTGTGCACACAGTGTATTATACAACCATTTTTGTTGGGTCTGTTTCTTTTGAATGGCTTGTATCTTTCTATCAGCACATTCCAGTCCTAAGTTTCATCTTACCAAGCTTCAGTAATGGCAACTATATTATATGTGCCTTCATGTACTAATACTTCAAGTTTACCGTGCTTGTTCCCTGAAGTTTGAGCGTTTGTGTCTAGGCATTTGAATCCTTTATGGGTCTTGGGTAGGTTCTTATATTTCCTACTTTGTATCTGGGGTTTCCGTCACTCTCTACTTCACTGTGCTGTTTCCTCCCCCCCTCCTTATATGATTGATTATCTAGTGGTTTTTGGTTCGAATTAGGTTTTAAAGGTCTTGAAGATTGCCTCCCTCCCCCCTCAATTTTAGTTTAAAGCCCTTCTGATAAGAGCCAGATATTTCCTTGACTTACGACCACTTTTGAGCTCAAATTTTTTGTTGCTAAGTGTCAGCTTCTGCCTTGCTATTGCTTCAGCTGCCATGAAACGGGGAGGGAGGGCTGGTATTTGGGAGGGGTTAATTGATGGGCTGGAGGAATGTTCTAGGTTGTTCGAGTTGTTCGGATGGCGCATGCGTGAGAGCTTCCCGCTTTGACTAACGGCCTCGACATTCCATCTTCGTGATGTCTGTTTGAAGTTATCTCACACCTGACACTTGAAGGACTTATGATTGGCCTGAGGCTATGATCTTAAGGGGTGGGGAATGGGCTATTCTATATCTCAATTGCTTTCGCGCCTAATTAAGTAGACTTTGCTTCGCAACTGCTTGCTTACCATTTATAATTAGTAAAAGTACTTTTGATTTCCAATCCATGGAGTCTCTTAGTCTTTCTTTCCTAATTATGTAATGGAGTGATGCTGACACTAAGACAGTTGTAAGTTTTGCCCCCATTTAACAACCTTTCTTGCCGCAGTTGCTAAGTGAATCATTGCAGTTGTTAAGCTAGTAGCACAACTGTTAAGTGAATCGGGCTTCCTCATTGTTTTTGCTTGTCAGATCACAAAAGGTGATCACATGATCTTGGGACATTGCAACTGAAATAAAAATGAGCCAGTTGCCAAGGGTCTGAATTTTGATCACGTGTGTCTATGGGATGCTGCAACAGTCATGTGAAAAATGGTCATGTCACCTTTTTCTGTGCCATCCTAATTTTGAGCGACCACTAAACAAACAGTTGAGGCCAGGACTAGTTGTATGTTTTTTGACAGCCTGTTCCTTTACAGTTGATGGGTGATGCAACCATTCCTAGGGTTCGTTGTTATAATTGTTGGTAATGTATCAACTTGTTTTTTGTCTCATTTTGTCCCTGGGCTTCTTGATTCTTTTACTTTCATTACATCTGGCAGCTCCTTTGTGTCTTCAGCTGTCCGTGCAGTGTTATCAACTCAGCCCAGGCTTATGTGTTTTCCTCCAGTTTTAAAGCCTCACTTAGCTTCTTCCAGTCCAACTTCCCTTCATTTATGAGGATACAGTTTGAATCAATAAAGAGAGAATACACTGCCTGGCCTCACTTAGTGGGCAACCTGGAGCCATCTCTTTCACCACGTCTATGGAGACTCTCAGTCATCCCAATCCTGGGTATCCTACATGTGCTTTTTCAAAAGGCAACTGGTCTTTTTTTCCCCCTTGAAGCTGTTTCACTTCTCATCCAAGAAGCTTCTTCAGTTCTGACTGAATGGTGTATATTCCTTGCAGTTCTCTGGTCCAGTGTTTTTCAACCACTGTGCCGCGGCACACTAGTGTGCCGTGACATAGTGTAAGGTGTGCCGTGGGAAAAACACTTTATATATAGTCAATATAGGCACAGAGTTAAATTTTTTTAACATTTTCTAATGGTGGTGTGCCTCGTGATTTTTTTCATGAAAAAAGTGTGCCTTTGCACAAAAATGGTTGAAAAACACTGCTCTGGTCATTAGCACTCTCTCTTGGGGGAGGTAGGTATCTATGCCTTCAGGGTCACAGTGCAAATAGGTGTGGAACCTTCTTGGAACAGCTGAAAGGACTGTGCTGTAGATAGGAGATAGATGGTGTCGTATTCCTCCCCCTCTGTGGAGAGAGTCATGTGTTTGTGGTTGTTTTGTTTCTCCAATGCACAGATTTGCATGTCTCACTGCATTGTATTGCGCATATCACATTGTCCAGTTTGAGCCTGGGTGTTTTATGCTTGGGGTGGACAAGCTTCTGCCTTAGTGTATTCTTGGATTTAAAGCGTGCACGTATGCTATTTTGGTTGAAGATCCTCATGAGCTTTTCAGATGTTTCTGCATAGTATGGAATGATAATGTTGCTTTCTTTGTTGTTCTCTTCTTTGTCTGTTAAGGAGGCGCTCCTGCTGGCTCTTTTCCTGGATTTGATGGAGGCCCAGTTGGGATAGCCAGAGGTTCTGAGGGTTTCCTTGATGTTTTAGTTCTTTTCTCTTCCCCCTTTACTGGTAGGCAAATTTTCATGCCGGTGGTTGTAGGGTTCTGAACGCTCCCATTTTGTGCCCACTTAGATCTCCACATCTCTTCTGTACTTGTCAGTACCCTGCTTCCATCTTTCTTTCAATCAGGTCTCTCTCTCCATTGGTGTCCTTTACTACACCAATTTGAGGTTGGAATCTCCTTCTGAGTTCGAGATCTCTTGAAAGACCTTTTCCATGTCTGTTTCTACCTTCAGTGTCATTACAGTGTGACATTGTGCCTTGTTTTTTCTACCAGCTTTCTCAAACTCTTAAGTCTTCCCAAGATTTTTATCTTTCTTGACTTTGGCCTCTTTTTTCCTTCTTGACAATTTCCAGATGTTTGTTCTGACATCCAGCATGCCACCTTCTGTTTCTTCATCTTTAGCACACTCTATTTTCACTTTCACATTTGATACCCTCCCTTGGTTCCTCTTTACACATCCATTAGTTCAGAACTCAAAGCGATTCCTGTTGTTGTCTTTGACAATGGGGGTTATAGAACTGTGGTGGCGCAGTAGTTAGAATGCAGTACTGAAGGCTACTTCTGCTGATCACCAGCTGGCAGTAGTTTGGCAGTTTAAATCTCACCAGGCTTCAGGTTGACTCAGCCTTCCATTCTTCCGAGGTTGGTAAAATGAGGAACTAGTTAGTTGGGGGCAAGAGTCTGACTCTGAAAACCGCTTAGAGGGCTGGAAAGCACTGTGAAGCAGTATATAAGTCTAAGTGTACTGAAAAACATATTGTGGAAACTAGTAATGTTTATTCTTTTGCTTTAGTCCGATTGGGAATTTGCACACGAGCAGTTTGCAATCTGTCCCAGTCAACCCACTCCCTATTTTGCTATTATAATTACACTTTCTCACCTCTCAATATAGTCAGTATGTATCAATACAGTCAGTTTTATTTCTGTCTAGGCATTATTTTGATTTGAAGAATATGTTTGTTAGCAATGAAGGAATCATTATCATTTTGATATAAAATGACAAATTGTTTTCGGGCTTATCTAGGCCATTTGGCCCAACAGTTTTTCCTCATTATTTCCAGCTTTGGCATCATTCAGCATTATATCATCAATCATCTTAAGTTGTTTAGCCACGTGACAAAAATTGGTAAAAATACAGGCTTTATTCATCATTTTTTTTCTTCTTATTACGTCTTTGCTTTTGGTGACAAAAATGATCATGTCCTCCTGCATCTTCTTGTTGCAGCTGCCCAAGGGAGTGTCTGCTTCTTTAGCTGGAAAGACCTTTGGGCCCTTTGCTGACCCCGCTGGGCACGAACAGTTTCCCACTACTTCGGCTCTTCTTTCCCAGGGCAACACCCACCCACCCCCACACACTCCTGAGGTAGTTTAGCAGGGTATCAAATTCTCACAGGATCAAAATGGGTGACAAAAAAGGAAGACAAACAACAGGTACATGTTGCATTTCTATTGGGTACAAAGATACATACAACAGAAAGTCTATTGTACAACAGCATTAAAAATTGGAAGATTTTCTTGACACTGCAGAAGACAAGAGAAAAATATGGACAAAGATGATCTCCCCAGCTTACAATCTATGGGGCCCATTTACAACAGCCCATTCTCTTCTTGCCAGCTGAGCGAGTGGAGGAAAATTTCAGCAGCAACTGAACCCCACAGAAAACAGGGGCCCCAGTCTCCCATTTGGGGCAGGGATTACATTGTACAAACTGTAGTAATAATTCTCATTCCCTAAAACTCTGGCCTATTTTTCCAGAGGAACTGCTATGGGGGGAGAGGAACAGGACATGGCAGCAGACAGGCCTTGAGCTCAACCGTGAGCACCCCTCCCAACACACTCACACACTCTCTGTCTCTCTGTCTCTGTCTCTCTCTCTCTCTCTCGTGGAAAGGAAGCTACTAGCAATAGAAGAATTTTATATTAATACTTAAAATGGCCCTGATTTAGCTTCCATCTAAAAGAGTTAAGTTTATGATTGCTTTTAAGACCAAAAGTGGCACGAATTAAAATAACGAATTGGCTATAAGTGAAGAAGGGCCCAAATGAACAAAATAACCCCCAAACCTCGGAGGACACCTCACATGATCCTGTAGACAAACAATCCATCAAAAGTGCTATTGGGACATACCTCAGGCAGCCAAAGAGTTGGACCAAGGTTGTTCTAGCTCCTGGGCCCATGGCCTCTGTGGTCTGGACTGGGAGGTTAAGTTTTGTCTCCTTGAAAGTTACAGAGAGGAGAATTTACTTTGCCACCCAAAATTCACCAGGCACAAACACAGGCAGGAATGCTTAGCATGTGCAAAACAGTTAAGGAAGCAAAACCTTTGGATTAAATCTTTAGTACATACATACACTTGCTTGTGTCTGTGTGTTTATGTGCATGCACACATATAATCATCGAGGCAACTGTGAAGTCATAAGGCTATTGAGACATCGATTCTGGAAGTAGCAAAGTCCTGGAGATGATGCCTCCTCCACCCACACCCATGAAGGGGGCACCTTGGTCTCTTCCCTCTCCCCATGTCACAGTAACACATCAGCTTTATTCCCCACCTTCTCTCCCCCAACCCCGTCCCCACCCTGCAAACTACAGACTAAAAAGAATAAACTACCACATTATCAAACTCCTGAGTCTCCAGCACTGGCTTTAAAGGGCAGATCTGGTACTTGAAAAAAGAAAAAGAAAGAAAATTTCAGGGTGGAAAAAAGAATCAACCCTCAAAAGTCCCACTGGGATATTTGCTTTGCATCTGCATTAGTATGGCACTCACTGAGAGCTACAACAGCCAGATGTTGCAGTGGGAGGAGGTCAGAATTAGCAAATTTCCCCTGCTTTGCTTCCCACCTCTTAAAAGGCTCATGGCTGGATTTGCCACATACCTAAATGTTCACACAGCACCACGCAGAACAGAGTCAATCTCATTTATAGATCTATATATAAAAGGTGGATGTTGCTGCTGTACATCATGTTGGATAATACAGAGAGATTATTTTAAAAGCCAAAGAAGCATTCAGTATTGTCAAAAGCTTTAACCTGAAAGCCCCGGAAGAGTTTTCATCCCAGCACGGGGCTTCAAAAGAGGAATGGATCCACCTGGAGAAAGCTGCAACTTGCCCACATTTCCTTCACCTTTACGGAGCAGAGTCAGCAGCTTCCTCTGCCGGCTGCCTGGGTGCCAGACATGCGCTGGGGGCCCCAGGCTGCTCGGGGGGCCCTGGGAGGCCCATTGTCTGGGCCAGATCAAAGTCCTCTCCTGCCCGAGGGCCCTGCAGGGCCAACTCTTTCGGGATGCCGTGGGGCTGATCCTCCACCTCTGCCCCCGTGGTCAGAGACGCAAAGGCACACAGATCCTGGACCTTTTTATTCAGGTCATTGCGTTCGGTTTGCAGTGCCCGGCACAGCTTCTCAAGGCGCTGGATTTTCACTTGGAGCCCCTCCAATTCTTTGTCCCGGAGGGTTTTCTGTACAGGAAGAGCAGCATCAATGTCAGAGTCAGTTTTTGGAAGAAAACGTCTGGAGACAGTCATCAGAAGGAAGTTCAAAAGACAAGCCAATGGATTCTCTCGCCCCAATGGGATCAGCCCGCCCCACTCACTCCCTTCAGCAGGAATTTTGGTTGGGGCTGTTGAGAAGAGCCCTTTGCCCTCTGGCCCCTGCCCTGAAGAACGTCCTACCCTCAGAGATGAGATCTGCTCCCCCGCCCAGCCTTCCAGGGGGTCCCTAAAACATGGCTTCGCCGGTTGGCTTGGAGCACCGATGGGGGACTCCTTGCTGTAAATCAGGGGTGGGTTCCTACCAGTTTGGGCAAATAGGTAGTAACTTAGCCAGCCACGCCCCCGAACCAGTTCTATCAGTGGTGCCATAGGCACAGACATCTTGTTTTTTGCATAGTGTGCATCAAGTGCGAAGCACATCCCTGAGCGAACCAGCAGTAACAGAAGCCGTAACCCACCCCTGCTGTAGATGGTCAGCAGGATAAGTCCTCAGACCTGCACAAGCCATCTCCTTGGTCTCAGATTTTAGGTAACTTTAAAAACTTTAATTGTTTCTAGATTTATCTTTATTTTTATTGTTTGTCAGTCTTTTGTGAGAAATAGATGGCTTAAATCTGTTTAGGAAGGCTGCCCTGTTTAACTACGCTACACACACACACACACACACACACAAACACACACAAAGCGAAAGCCCCGGTCTCCCCAGAGGAGGGGGCCACGTTACCTCTTCCGCCATCTCTAGAAGGGCTTTGTTGCTACTCTCCCACCGGGATCTGTACATCGTTGTTTCTTTCTCCAGCTTCTTGATCTTCTTGGTCATCTACACAGTGGCAACAGAAACAAGGAAAGAGCCATTACAAAGCGCCTCCAAGATTCTGGGAGCTGAGCCTGTCCTGCTGCTCTTCAGCAAGCCAAAAACTGGGATTATGGAATATGAAACTGTATATTGAGTGATGTAGCTCTTGCTCTTGCAATCAAAGGCATTTGAGGATGGATAAAACCACTGATTTCTTTACAAGGAAGATAGAACCTTGTATGGAAGCATGGAAACAAACAAGAAATGAAAATATTTCACGGAGTCTCGATAGGTACAAAAACAGTGGCAATGGAAGGGACATGGTGGCTGCTGCCACAGAGCAGATCGGCCAAACTGGACTAACCCATTTTCTCGGATTTTTTTCCTGCAAAAAAGCAGTTCTGTAAGCCAGAGTTGTCCTAAGGCTGCAAGTGGGCAAAAATGCCATAAAAGCTTTCTTGATCCTGGTGGCACCCGCTGCAACCCCAGCTCCCTCAATAGCCTCTGGCACAGCAGGACCGCAAAGGCAGAAGCAATGCGGCAACCACAACACATACATGTGCTTTCTCTCTCTCCCTCCCTCCCTCTCTCTCCCAGCACTTTCAGAAGCAGAGTGGAAAACATCGGTCTAGATTCAAGGTCTTCCCTTGAGGTTTTTGCACCGGTCAGTCAGACTCGCCCCCCATCCCACCCCGCTCCTGCCCCCAATAGCCTTGATCCACTTTATACCTTCTCCATTTCTTGCTTGAACGTGGTGAACACTTCGCTGCTTTTGGAAAGGGTGTTTTGAAACTCTTCAAACTTCTCTGTGTAAAGAGCCAGCTGAATCAGAGAAAGCAGAGAGGAATGATTGCTTGGAACATTCATGTTGGCAGCTGTTCTATAGGGTCAGGAGGGAGGAAACTAGGATGGCACCATATGGCAGGTGCCACGTGGCAGGAGGACAAATTCCTCTTCTCCAGCCCCGAGAGCAGTGGCTGTTGCCAAGTCCCATCCCAGGCTGTCTATGGGTGCAGGCGGTGTCCAAAAAGTCAAGATGGCAGTCGCAAGCAACCAAGTAAATCCCTGCTCCTGTTTTGATCCTGCACCACTACCTACAAGCCACCATTTGGACTTCTGTCACAGATGGCCCAGATCCATCCCACATTTGGTTTGGGAAAGACAGTGTCTCCTTTCTTAGAGCCTTGCAACCCCAAAGCAAGTTCCAAGCCCCCTTTCTGGGACGCGACAAACATCCCTTAGGCTAAAACAGGAATCTCCAACCTTGGCAACTTTAAGACCTGTGAACTTTAACTCCTAGAATTCCCCAACCAGCCACGTCCACAGGTCTTAAAAGTTGCCAAGATTGGAGATTGCTGGGCTAAACCAACTGAACCAGAGCAAAGATGCCCCCTGCCACCCCACCTGCTGTTTAAGGTGCGCCTCTTGTTGCTTCATCAACTCACACATTCTTTGGGACTCCACGGCTTCCTTCAGCAGCTGCAGGAGAGAAGGAAGAAGAGAACAAGGCGGAAAGTTAGTGCCACCTCTGGATGAGCAAACAGGAAGTCTCTCTGACTAGCAGGGAATTTCCTTCCGTGGAAGGCCTGCCTCTGCTACCCCCAGTTGCTATTCAGCCTCTGCTCCCAAAGGATGGAATCCAAGGATGAAGGCGAAAGCCTGGCATCTTCCCCCTCTAGGAAGCTCTTTCCAAATCTGGATCTCCATGCCTCACTGATAAATGGGTCCGCCAAGAAGGAGATCTCTCTGAACACTGTGGCTGCATACAGGCAGTCCTCAGCTTACGACCCCAAATGGGATCAGAATTTCTGTTACTAAACAAGGCAGTTAAGGGTTAAATGAGTCGTACCCGATTTTATGACTTTTTTGCCACAGTAGTTAAGCAAAGCTTTGCAGTTTTGCAGGGAGCCTCAGGGTTGCTAAACAATCTGGATTTTGGCCACTGACTTTGCTTGTTGGCAGCCAGCTGTGAAGATGGCAAATGGAGATCACATGACACACACACACACACACACACCCAGGATACCCTAACAGTAATAAATGGATGCCAGTTGCCAAGCACCTGAATTCTGATCCCATGACCCTGGTGATACCGCAACGGTTGTTAGTAAGAGAACAGGTCATAAGTCACGTTTTTCAGTGCCATTGTAGCTATGAACAGTCGCTAAACAAGCAGTTGTAACTCAAGGACAACCCATAACTGGTTATTAGAACTCCTGACAACTCCCCCCGTCTCCTGGGATTTTCAGCCCCCGCCTCTTCCATGGTAGCTCAAGATCCTTCCTCTTTTCCTTAAGCTGCCCCAGAATCTGCTCTCTCCTAATCCCTTCCGTTGCCTGCTTGAGGAGGGCAACGTGGCCGTCCCCCAGCTTTCGGTTTGTTAAACAAGGACACAACCACGCAAAGCCTCACAAAGTCCTTTTCCCGTTGGTGCCTCTCCTCCGCCTCTTTCAACATCTCCTGAGCCTGCTGGAGTTTGGCATCCACCAACTGCTGCTGCAAGTCCTTGTGTTTGAAGACCTTGTCGATGTGCTGCCAAGAGAAACACAACAGGCGTCAGTCGAGGGCGGCCACCGCTGACTCAGCGCCAAACTCCCAAGCCTGATACGAAGGCAAAGATCCTTCCCCAAAGGAAGCCTCGCTTGTCCCAACACTGATTCTGCCCTGTGGGAAAAAAGGCTGAGATATTTTCTGGGCATGAAATGGTGCATTTGGATATGTACCAATGGCGTCATCACAACAACATGGGGACACAGAAAGGTTTTCCTGAAGGGGGCAACCAAGTAAGGAAGGGCAAAGCTTCTTTCAAGCTAAGCTCAGTCCCAGGTGATGCCGGCCTCCCATGCGAATGGCAGCGATATGGGGGAGGCCAGCCCCTGCCCTCGTCCAGCATGGCTTGTCAGATGCCTAACGGAACCCGCAACATCAGCATCGCTGCAGAAGAATTCCGCAGAGCTTCTATAAGCAAAGCAAAGCAGAGCAAGCTGCTTCATTGCTGGACTCTGCAATGAGCCCTGAAGCAGCCGTCATTTTTTGAGCAGCCACAATTCAATGGGGCACTTTGGAAAATGGTGACTGAATTGTGCCATGTGGCCCAGCAACGGAGGGGCCTGACGTCCCCTCCCGAGATTTTCAAAGGCGGAGGGGGAGTGGGTGGGGCCCAGTGGGGTGGGAAGCAGGCCCAAGAAGTGGAGGTAGCCCAAGTGGTGGGAAGTGGAGCAACAGGTGTCTTGGGGGTGCGGAAAGTACTCCCCCAAGAGAGGCACCCCATGCTGCACTTAATGACTGCATCAGGGAGAGCAGGGATGGGGAAGTCGTTAAGTGAGGTGATCTCACTTAACGACCAGCATCACTTGAGATCATAATGGCTAATGCTCACCTCCTCTCGCAGTTCATATTGCTCAATGAGCTTCTTCAGCCTTTCGGCCAGCTCCATGTTCTCCTGGCGCAGTTTGGAGTTGCGTTCATTATGCTGCTCCATCTGCAGCTGGATGTCATTGAGCATCACCTGGAAGTGGGATGTTACCTCCTTCCTCTTCTCTTCCTCCTCACGAGCTCGTTGGACACCCTCCTCCTGTAGAGGCAAGTCGAAGAGCCTCACAGAGCAGAACAACGACTCCAACAACGCAAAAGAGCCCACTCACAAACCCCCCAGGGGAGATGTTGCCAGGCCAAAGCGGCTGGGCTTCAAGAACCATGAACTGCAATCAGCCATTCAGAAACCTCCCCACCCCCGTCGAATCCCAGCCAGGCTCTTTCCCTCTTTCTCCTTCATGGCCTGTTAGTGTCATGACAGGGCAGTGGCTATGCCTGGCCTCCCGTGGGCTGGATACCAACCATCTGGGAGGGCCCTTTGGCTCTAGGCCTGTATTTCTTGTGATTGTGGGCAAGATGCTGACTATTCTTTCCATTATATGGAGAGAGGGTTTTTAACATTTTGTATTTTTAAAAATATGCCCTTGTCTTATTCATGATACTATAACCCTGGTCATACTTGAGGTGAAGGACTAAAATATACAGACAGTCCTTGACTTACAAGGATCTGAGGCTGCGATTTCAGTTGTAAGTCAGGATGGTTGTAAAGTGGGTCATCATTTACTACAGCAGCTGTTATGAAAACCTTTTGTGAAAACCCACAAGGGGGTGAGATTTTGCCACAAACCGGAAGTAAATGCCTGTTTCGGTTCCTGGAAAAAACACAGTGGACTGCAGGATGCGACAAACGGCTGTAACCACCGGCCTTGCCAAACGACCAAAATGCGGTCATGTGAGCGGGGATGACGACGATAGAACTTTGTGTTGCAAGTCCCTTTTTAGGGGCCCATCCCAATTTTGAATGGTCGCTAAAGACTGGTCATAAATTAAAACTATCTGTCATCAGCCTCTCTGGCTCCCAAGCCTAATAACCCTTTTCCTCTGGGTCAACACTCTGTTCAGGGAGGAAGAAGAAAGCCTCCTCCTCCTCCCTGAATAGAGTGTTGACCCAGAGGAAGGAAAGTGTTCTGACCGAGGCTTCCCAAGAGCATGAAGCAAACTCCTGCTCCCGACAAAACCCCTTTTATTAATTGACTGAATGAGCAGAATGCTCATTCAGATCTAGCAAAGTTTTTCAAGGATTTACAGCCACAGACCTTATCTGGCTTGGAGAGCTGACAGACCGAAATCTGCAAACTTGGCAAGGTGTCTCGGAGAATCACGAACCAATTAAGCGAACTAATTGTCTCCTGAAAACTCCACTCCCCTTTCGCTCCTCTTTTATTTCCTCTGGGAGGGGCCATTCACCGTCCACCTGTGGCCTTACTCCCAAGTTTACCCCTGTTCTTTAGCTGTTCCCTTCATCTGGCCACTCTGCACTTGTGCACACTGGGAACAGGCTCCAACTGTTCTTCTGCCTCACTGATGTCTGACTCTGAAAGCAGCTGATAACTGGCATACGGCCCTGGCCCCCTCTCTGCCTCCAATGCAGAGGCCTAATCAGAGCCTTCCCCAGACTCCAGGACTGGCCCATCTTCCTCCCCAACCTCCTCACTGTCCGAATCTGCTGCCAGCTCCACTGGCCACTGGCAGGCTACAACAGGATGCCCCTATCCTTCCCTTCCCCACCAAAGGGCCAGAAGATGCCTGGAAAACTCCTGGAATGGGCTCTGAGAGGTGGGATATTGGTGGGAGGTTGGAAGAAGTCAAGGTAGGCTATGACAATTTTCTCTGCTGGCATCAGGCAGCCTTGTGTACCTTGAGGGTGCGGTTATGTCTTTGTAGCTCCCGGCACAAGCTTTCCAGTTTGGTGCGAGCCAAAACAGCCTTGTTATGCTCACTTCGGAGATGGTCCTTCTCTTGCACCAACTGAGTCTGCTTCTTCTGCAGGATTTTCATCTGCTTCTGAGAGTTCCGGTGCTCCTCCAGCTGATGGGACAGAAGGGAAGGAAGGAAAATAAGGAATGAGTACATCATGTAGCAGAAATGACTGAAGAATCTCCATGAAAAATGCGAACAAGGTAAAGACACCGTAATATTGAACTCTAGTTTATTGAGGTAGGCAGGAATAGTAGATCCTTTACAGCGGGACATTGTTACTCCTTCACTTGCTCCCTTATACTATAGCAACAAGATCCAAGGAGGAGTTGGGTGGGGTGGGGGTTTCTCACACTAACCTGTCTTCCCTGGCTGAGCTGTTTGTAAAGTTCATCACGTATGTTCTGCAACGGTATTTCTCTAGCCCAGCAAATTTAAGATGTGTGGACTTCAACTCCCAGAATTCCCCAGGCATTTTAAAGTTGCCAAGATTGAAAAACAGGCTTTACAATTGTGAAGGAGAAAGGTTCTGACAGAGGCATCCCTCTTTTCCTGCTGCTAATGGGTTTCCCTCTTTGACTTGCTCTGCCTTTGCCAACCAAACAGCCCCGACTGTTCAGTAATTCAGCAAGGCTGCTGGGCAAGGAGGGCAGCCGTTATCAGCCACTGTATCTGGAGTGAAGCAGAATGGCCCCTTTTACTGAGCTAAAACCTATGACTATCTTATAGGTAGTATATCTCGATGAATGTATTCTATTTTATTTTTCTTTACGTACACTGAGAGCCTATGCACCAAAGACAAATTCCTTGTGTGTCCAATCACACTTGGCCAATAAAGAATTATATTCTATCTAGATACTAGTTCTTTTCCGTCTACATTCCCCTTGGATATGCATAAATGCAGACATGTTATGTTAAATTAATCAGCCTTTTTAAATCATCACTCATTGCTGGGTTTTTCTGATCAAGGATGCCAACACAAAACAGGGATCTGTGTTCTAGATTCTTTTCTCTCTTGCAGCTGCCCAAGTGAAGATGATCTGAAGGCATACAACTCTCCCCTTGGGGGCAACCCATTTCCTTGCATACGTGGAGAAAATTCTCGCAAAGGCACTCACCAGTTCTGCGTATTTCTTGCAGAGGGCTGCCAGCTTCTCCTCAGAGGTGCTGAGGGTGTTGAGGGTCTGCATCAGAAGAGTGATCTCCTTTCCTGGAAGCAAAGGACAAAGCAAAATCTCATTCAGAGCAAGCACAAAAACATGGCAGCAGGGCAGTATTCGAGAGGAGGAAACAGCACTGTCTTAGGAACTAAAAAGCCTCTAGAATGTGGGAAATAAAACTTAGACATATTCCAGTTACAGACTGCTACAATCGTTCAAGCTAAGGTAGCTGGGAGCTTCCCTGTATTTTAGTTACACAACCACCTGAAGAGGTGGGTGGCTTGTGGGATGCCAAAAATCCCCCCAAAAGATTTAACATTGGCTGCCCCATCCAAGATTAATATTTTAACTGCTAATGCTCTCCTTGCAAGTTTCCTTAAGGATACGGAGAGCTGGGATGATTTAGCAACTGGGGTTGTATGTGTGTGTGCAAGGGTAGCCTCTGTGTGCATTCATCCCTTCCTGGGCCTCCACATTGCCTGAATTTTGGAAGAACAAAGGGAATGCAGGCCTGTCAGCAGAGAACTTCCTACCAAGCCCTCTGGGCTTCTTTTTCTCCTGGACTCGTTTGTGATCACGCTCTCCACTCTCATCGCCAATTCCCCTGGGACCCTCCTTCTCGCCATTTATCTCAGGGCAGTTCTGCTCTTGGTCCCCGTTTCGGGGGGACTCGCTTCGGCACTTCTCTGGCTCGTCTAGCTCCACAGACTCATTCTGGCCGTTGTCCTCTCCAGGCCCTTCCTGGTTGGTGTCCCTGCAATAAGTGCTCAGAATATCCTCCAGCTGTCGGCTCAGCTCTTCAGAAACATCGGGGACCGGCTGGCAAGGCAGAGCCTCCTCTACCAGATGGGCTGTAGACAATAGAAAGCACCATTCAACGTTAAGAGGGGAGAAGTTCCAAAAAGGAAAACAGAAATCAGAACACAGCTGTTGAGAGAATTAGTTAAGGATAAAGTAAGAATTATCTCTCAAATGATTCTACATTTAAGAAGAAATAAAACTAGTGAATCTCAGGGGAACACACCCTCTTCTTTCTTCCTCTGCTCCTCGCTTACTGGCATTTCAAGCCTGTCATCAGTAAAGTGTTTCAAGCCAGAGAGGCCAAGTTGGTGACGACAATCCCCACTTCCTGCAATCCCTCCAGGAGCCTCGGTTAAGTCGCTGTCTTCTGGCCCCAGAGTATCTCTTATTTGGGAAGGACTGGGGGGTAGAAGAGAAGCTTTGCTTTCGCCATCTTGGTTCTTCATGTTACCTCGCTTTCAAAGCCACTTTTGGCAGTTTCTATGTAAAACAAAAACAAAGGGCATTATTTTGGGATGGTTATTCGCTGTCCGGCAACAGCACACATGCACATAAAGATTAAATACCGTATAAGACATTTCAAAGTACAAGATGCACCTAGCTTTTGGGGAGGAAAATAAAGGAAAAAAATCTGCCTCCCAGCAATTTGCCTCCTTGCAACAAATAGCAAACAGTACAGACAATATACACTGTGTGGTGTATTTCTGTGCATGTGTGCCTGACCCATAGAAATAGTAAAGAATTGGAGAAATGTACATTATGGCAATACATTAATGCCAGAAAGTTTTCTTAAATGTAGTCACACTAACTGCTCCCAATTATTTAAATAGATCTATTCCAAACATGACTAAGTCACGGTCTAATTAGACAACAGGACACTGTTACATTTCAGACTATACTTGTACAGGAGCTGTTAAAATTGTTGTGGCTTTCTGGCACATCACCTTATTCTCTGCTATTTAAAAGAAGATAGAATAGCACTGGGCCTCTTCAGATCAAGCATTTATTTTAAAAAGCTTCTTCATTTTGTTAAATTGTCTAGAACAATAATAAAGCAGTCTTTAAAAAATAAGTAATAATTTGAACATTCTATAGGCATTTATAGATATTGAGACCTCCTTGCAGCAAACAGCCTGATTAGCACAAGAAAAAAAAATCTGCCTCTGCCTCCCAGCAATTTGCAGCAAACAGCAAGTTTCACTTTCAATTTCAGCACCTCCTGATCATCAGCTGTTTCAGGCTTCAGGGATTGCCATAGCCTATTGCAGCCTCCACAAGCCCCATTTTCCGTGTTTGCTGAAAGGAGGTAAATTGCTGGGAGGCCGAGGCCAAAGGGTGGGGGCTAGCGGGTGGGTGGGGCTACATTCAATGTATAAGACACAGCCAAATTTTCACCCTTTTTTAGGGGGAAAACGTTGCGTCTTATACTCTGAAAAATACAGTAAGAACTGGAACGGCCAAAGGAACACTAATGTTACAGCCAACAAGTGGCAATTTTAACAATTGTTTGCTCTCAGCAAGTTAGTACCTATTGCTGTCACACATTGCAGAATATCACTGATTGATTGACCGGTTGTCTAGGAAGTAGTATGACCTCAGATCGGGTGAGCTCTTGTAACTGGGAGGTGCACTTATTTTGGCAGAACAATATCACAAAGTGAGTAAAGACATGACATGCACTGGGACAGCATCATAATATCTGCATCTTTTCCTTGATTTTGGGGGGAGATTCTTTTTTTAAAAAAAGATATTCCATTTATCATTGTTATTAAAGTTCTTGCCTTTCATGACTCTACTTCTCTGCCAGGGATTTAAAGAATAGGATTCCTTAGGCCACCAAGAAAGATGCAAAGGTTGCACTGCTCCTGCCTTAAGCAAAGCTCAATCATTTGTCACTGCCAGCACTTTGGAGACTCGCAAACTCAGAGATCCTCTTAGTTGCGTTACAAGCCCCGCCAGGGACGAATTCCAGTAAGAGTCTGGAAAAGTATTCCAATCTTAGAGCAGGGGTCCCCAAACTTGGCAACTTTAAGACTTGTGGACTTCAACTCCCAGAATTCTCCAGCCTGCTGGGAGTTGAAGTCCACAAGTCTTAAAGTTGCCAAGTTTGAAGACCTCTGCTCTAGAGACAACAACCCCCCTCCCTCTCCAGGGAGGTCTTTCTGGATCTGCCTTCTCGACTATTCGAAGGGGAGCCCAACCTCTTCTGTCCCTGGCGCCGCCCTACCATTTTTCCTGCACCCCATATCCGCCCTACTGAAATAGTCCTTTACCGCTCCTCCTATCCCCCCCCCAGACAGGACCGGCTCAAGGGGGGGGGGGCTGCGCTAGGTGTGGCTGGAAGCCGCACTTGTAAAGAGGGGGGTGTTCCCTCGCCTCCACCGGCGACAGCCGCGCCCAGGCCACGCCCTCCTCCCGCCCCCCTCCGTTCTCGCCCCCCCTCTGTCGTGCTGCTCCTCCTCCCCTCGCGGGAAGCTCCACAGGCTTCTCCCCACCGTACTATCACGTCACTCCCCGCCGCCGTGACGTCACGCCCGAGAAGTATGACGCGTGCGAAGCGACTCAGCGAACCAGAGGATCCCCTTTGTTGTTTTGGCGCGGCCGCTAGGCCTCCTCCTCGCCGCTGCTTCGTGGCTGCCGGGTTCTCGTTCCAGCCTCTCTCCGCTTAGCGGCTCCTCAACGCTTCCCAGGGTTGCAAGGAAGCAGTTCCAGCCGGGACTCGCACTGCCTCTGCGCCGCTAACGGTCAGCGGCCAATCAGCGGGAGGGAGCGAGAAGAGCATGCTGGGAAACGTCGGAAGAAAAAGCGCCACCCGAGGCGGGAATCTGGATTGGACTATAACTCCCGGCGGCCCTCATTCTTGGGGAAGGAAGCGGGTGGCCCGAAATCACAATTCCCAGCATCCCTCGGGGTGGGAACCGGTTTCTTCCTGGGAGCTTAAACGTGGCCAAACTTCAGGCGGCAATAATAACAACAACAACAAAGGCAGAATATAAGGGGAAATAGCTGGATGACAGATTAAATAGATAGAAAACCAAAGTTTTGCATGGACAGCACTTGAAAAACATTGAAGGGAAATGTGATGACAACTTGACATGGACATGGCTTAAGAGGGGAACTATAAAGAAAGAAACAAAAGGTTTAAAACTGGCTGCTCAGGAACAAGCACTAAAAACGAATGCCATGAAAGTGAAGATACAAAATTCCACTGACAACCCAAACTGCCGACTTTGCAATAACAAAGTCGAAACTGTTTTACATTTAATATGTGAATGCAGCAAAATCGCACAAACTGATTACAAAACTAGACATGACCGAGTTGCTAAATTAATCCACTGGTCATTATATAAAAAATATGATTTACCTGTATCCAGAAAGTCATGGAAACATAAAGTGGAAAAGGTATCAAAAATGAGAAGGTGAAGATCTTGTGGGACTTTCAAATACAAACGGATCGTCATTTGGAGCACAACACGCCAGATATCATGGTTGTGGAGGGCCGAAGTGTAGTTTATTGATATCGCTGTTCCTGGAGATATCGAAGAAAAAGAACTAGAAAAAAATCATGAAACCTGGCCATCGAAACTAAACGGCTATGGATGAAGCATATAACAGTGATACCAATTGTCATCAGGGAACTTGGTACCGTGTCCAAGAATTTTACAAGATACATCAACAAATTGCAGCTTCCTGCAATAACACCAGCGGAATTGCAAAAAAATGTGCTACTCGGAACATCTTATATTTTAAGAAAGTACTTGGTTGATACCTAGGACACTGGCAGCAAACCGTATCAACCATTAGCACCAGTCACTGGTATTTGTAATGCATTTTTGAATGTTCAGTTGGCTGAGTTTCATGTTTAATGAATAAAGTATATAATAATAATAATAATAATAATACCACAAACCAGCAGTGGTAATTCCAGTGGTAATTGGCACACTGGGTGCTATTCCAAAAGCACTGGAATTACATTTAAAACAGTTAAAAATTGACAAAATCACCCTCAGTCAAATGCAAAAAGCTGCACTGCTTGGATCTGCACGCATATTACGAAAATACGTTACAACGTCCTAGGCCCCTGGGTGGGGCCCGACTAGTAACCAATGCCAAATCCGGCGAAACAACTGGCCACTGTGATACAATTGAATAATAATAATAATAACAACAACTACTACTACTACTACTACAACAAGGAAGCAAAGTGGATACATGACTTTGAGAAAAGCATTGGCAACAAACAAATGCAAATATTAGAAATAACAACTGAGATGGTCAAAAATCGAGTTAAAAAGGTAAAGAATTGGACATCACCTGGAAAGGACCAATTACATGGTTTCTGGCTCAAATATCTGACCAGTTTACATGCAATATTGGCCAGGCAACTGAATGAAATTTTACAAAAGGGCCAAATTGATGAATGGTTGGCAACTGGAAAAACATACTTGATTCAGAAAGATGCAACTAAAGGAACAACACCTGAAAACTACAGACCAATAACATGCTTGCCAACAACCTTCAAATTACTCACAGGCATTATTGCAGATAACATGATGGATTATTTGGAAACAAACAACATCTTGCCAGTAGAGCAAAAAGGCAACAAAAGAAGGAGCAGGGGCACAAAAGATCAGCTCCTAATTGATAAAATGATATTAGAAAATTGTAAGAACAGAAAAACAAACTTGAATATGGTCTGGATTGATTCCAAAAAGGCATTTGACTCACTGCCACATAGTTGGATCATAAAATGCTTAGAAACAACTGGCATTAGCAAAAATATTACATCCTTTACTGAAAAGGCGATGAAACAATGGAGAACTGAGTTGGCAGTAGGGAATGAGATCTACGGAATGGTTAATATCAAGCGAGGAATTTTCCAGGGTAATTCACTTTCACCTCTTCATCATCGCAATGATCCCACTATCAGTAATCCTAAAAAAAATGAAATTAGGCTACCAAACAGCCAAAAAAGCTGAAAAAATTTCGCATTTACTATATATGCATGATTTGAAACTCTATGGAAAGTCAGAAATAGAAATCCAATCATTGACAAACACAGTCCGAGTATTCAGCACCGATATTTCAATGCAGTTTGGCATGGAAAAATGCGCCACTGTATCCATAAAAAGAGGCAAAATCACTGCATGTGAGGGAATTGAAATGCCCAATGGCCAACTAATTAAATGCAATGAAAATGAAGCCTACAAATACTTAGGCATTCTGCAGTTGGATAACATCAAGCATGGAGAAGTAAAAGCTATTGTCAGGCGAGAGTACACCAACAGAGTTAGGAAAATTTTGAACTCTAAATTGAATGGTGGAAATACAATCAAGGCCATAAATACCTGGGCAATACCAGTTATAAGATACACAGCTGGTATAGTTAACTGGACACAAGCTGATTTGGACATTTTGGACCGAAAAACCAGGAAACTAATGACAATGCACTACAGTTTACATCCACGTGGTGATACTGATAGACTGTACCTGCCCCGAAAATCAGGTGGCAGAGGATTATTACAAGTGAAGCAAACAGTTGAAGAAGAAAAACATGCACTGGCTGATTATTTAAAAGAAAGTCAAGAACATCTATTAATTGAAGTAAAGAACAAAAAACTACTGAAGGCCCAACAGATGAAACAAGAATACAGAAAACATGTGATAAAATCAAGAATGGAGAGTTGGCAGAACAAAGCACTGCATGGCCAATTTCTGGAAAAAATAAAAGATAAAGTGGACAGAGAACAAACTTGGTTATGGTTAACAACAGGTACATTAAAGAAAGAAACAGAGTCACTAATCCTGGCTGCGCAAGAACAAGCTATCCGCACAAATGCCATTAAGGCCAAAATTGAAAAATCCTCTGATGATGCCAAATGCAGACTTTGCAAAGAAGCTGATGAAACTGTTGATCACATACTCAGCTGCTGTAAAAAAATCGCGCAGACTGATTATAAATTGCGGCACAATTCAGTAGCACAAATGATCCATTGGAATTTGTGCAAAAATTATAATATTAAAACAGCAACAAACTGGTGGGAACATCAGCCTGAAAAAGTCACCGAAAATCAGATGGTCAAGATCTTGTGGGATTTTCGCATACAAACAGACAAAATACTGGCGCATAATACACCAGACATCACACTGGTTGAGAAAAATAAGGTCACAATCATAGACATCGCAATACCAGGTGATAGCAGGGTAGCTGAGAAGGAACATGAAAAAATTGCAAAATACCAGGACTTAAAAATTGAAATTCAACGACTATGGCACAAACCAGCAGTGGTAATTCCAGTGGTAATTGGCACACTGGGTGCTATTCCAAAAGCACTGGAATTACATTTAAAACAGTTAAAAATTGACAAAATCACCATCAGTCAAATGCAAAAAGCCGCACTGCTTGGATCTGCACGCATATTACGAAAATACGTTACGACGTCCTAGGCCCCTGGGTGGGGCCCGACTAGTAACCAATGCCAAATCCGGTGAAACAACTGGCCGCTGTGATACAATTGTATAATAATAATAATAATAATAACAACAACAACAACCAATGCCAAATCCGGCGAAACAACTGGCCACTGTGATACAATTGTATAATAATAATAATAATAATAATAATACAATAATAACAACAACAATAATGCATTTGCAAGACGCTTCATTTGGAATAAAAGAGTCTAAAGCTGACATGAGCCAATGTCATCGAGCACAGCCAGTCAGGCTCGCCTTGAGGCCCCGCAGGAGGCAGGATCCGCTCCGGCCAGGCAGGCACGTGACTGCATCCCCCTCTTTTTTAATCTGTTTTTTTTTCAAAAGGGTTTAAAGAATCCCACACACCGTAAAGACGACAAAGGATGAAAAAAGGCTCTGTTTAATGCCTTTTTAGGTTCATCCTGGGTAACAATAGTTGGTTTTTTATTCCACTGCTAATGTTTCTTATTGGTTTAATGCGTTGTTACTTATCCAGAGTTGCGTTTGTGAGATGGGTTGACCTAGAAACCAACTTAATATGTCAATATGTCTTTAGAGCATTGCCAGGCTTCTCCCTGTTCTGTAACCGTAACGTTCAGGTTAGCAAAAGGAATCCCAGAAGTTCTGAGCATTGTATAATCCCAGGAGCGCTTATTACTCAGGAAGAGGTGAGGGTCCAAGGCAAGGAGACTGGTGGGTAAGAGACATGGTGGTGAGCGTCAGATGCCATGGACTGGTGCTAGAGTATATGGGCAAGGGTTCATCCATGCACGGACAGGAGAGCAGGTGCTACCACCTCCCTCAGAAGGAGCTGGGACCAAGAATTCTGCACCCCCAGCATAGCCATCCTTCTGCTTGGCAGCAAGGCAGGGACTCCCCTGCATGTGAAGGACAGGATGCCCAGCAGTGATTCTTGGTGAGGCGACTCTAGTGAGAGCTGCCAAAGGGCAGATGGGGCAGAGGAGGTCATAAATGCGGACCAGTTGCCATGTGCCCAAATTTTGAACCCACAGCAGCAGGAGTATGCAAGAGCCAGAACTTCTAAGACAGTTGTCCATTTTTTCAGTACTTCTGATGCTGAACCAATGGACACAGCCAGGAATGTGCAGTCAGGGGAGGCAGAGCCTCACTACTGTCATCATGAAAAGAAAAAAAATGTAAAAGGAAAAAGGCAAGAGCTGAGGTCAGGCTGAGTTAGTTGCTGCCAGAGTCACCATGGATAACTCTGCTTAACTGTTTAAAAAAGCCTCTAAAAAAGTGCCCTCTACAGGAGGTGGCAGGAAAATAACGTGCTTCATCTAGTCTGACTTTATGATCACTCGAACAGAGCTAAGCAAGTGTTAAAAGCCAAAAAATTCCTAACATAGATGAGGCACGTCGTTCCCCTGCCTCCTCCTATAGAACATGCTTTTTTAGAGGCTTTTTTAAACAGTTAAGCACTAAGCAGAGTCATCCACGGTGACTCTGACAGCAACTAGCTCGGCCTGACCTCAGCTCTTGCCTTTTTCCTTTACATTTTTTTTCTTTTCATGATGGCAGGCAAGAGCAGAGTTGAAATCCTCTCTGAAACACCTGGAAAAGGTATGTGTGGGTCAGAGGGAGGGGGAGGAATTCAAACTTCATCCTCCTGCTGCAACTTTCTGTGTGTGTGTGTGTTTGAGAGAGGGGGGAGGGAGCATATTGAGACAGTTCTTTAGTTTATGCACTATATAACACTTTAATACTAATACTATGCCTTTGGGTCTTCTGAAATTTTAATTATCCAATCATAAGCAAAAACAATGTTTTCAATGTTTTCACTTCTACTTACACCTGCCAGCCAAAATGCTACTAGTGGTATTGTTAACATGGGCTGAGGAGGAAAACCTAAATTTTCTGAATCCTGGTGCAACTCTGTGTGTGTGTGTGTGTGTGTTTGAGAGAGGGGGAAGGGAGGGAGGGAGGAGGGGAAGGGAGAAGAAAAAGAAAGAAGGAAACTTATTTAGCAAAGGAGAAAAACAAATGCTGTTGCTTTAAATTGGAACTGAGCATGCCTGACTGTGGAATTCTGGGAGTTGAAGTCCACAAGTCTAAAAAAATTGCTGCCTCACCAGCCATAAATCTCACCGCACGTCACTGGTCACGCAGCCCAAGGACTACCTATATTATCTTTAGAATAGTTACTCATATGAGGAACTCAGCAATTGTTATTTTCCCCCAATTTTAATATAATTTTGTTTAATACATTTGCCACAAAAATCATTTTGGTGGTGTTTACATATCTGCAACAAGCCCTCCCTGAGCACCAAGGCCTTTCTCCTGAGTGGGCAATGAACTTTGCTTTATGGTGGGGACGAACTGGTGATTGCGAGCTTTCCCCAGATTGTCACAGCCCTGGCATAACACCAGGTGTTAGATCTGGTTTCTTTTTTCTTTTGGGGAGCATATATATTTTGAGGGTGGGGGACATTGGCATCTTCATGGCTGTTGGTAACTCTCTAATTTGGGCAGAGCTGACTGGTGCTACATTGGCAAGATCAGTCCCTGGGGATGTGTCAGGTCCCAGGTATTTCTACAGGGACACTGGCATTTTGGTGGGTGGAAGTGGGGGGGGGGGATTGAGTGATCTCTATATGAAGTTCTGTTTCCCTGCAATGTAGTGTGGGCGGGGTTTGGTTAGCATTGCTTTAAATAGCTGGTAGTTCTTGCCTAGATCTCTTGTTATCACAAACCTTTCAATAAAAGCTCCTTTTGGAACAACTGCAGTTTCAAGAGTCCTGCTTTTGGCAAGACCTTACAGGGAGGTTGGATCCACTTGGATTTCCACAGGTTGCCTGAGAAATTTGTGGAGGCGGGTTTAGTTGAAATTTGTTTTTAATCTTTATCCAGACTTTATTACTTTTAAATAATTCAAGGTGACAAACATACTCAAAGCTCCTTCCTCCTCCTATTTTCCCCAAAACAATAATTTTGTGAGTTGGGTTGGACTGAGAGCGACTGGCCCAAAATCAGCCAGGTAGCTTTCATGCCTAAGGCAAGACTAAAACTCTCTGTCTTTTGGTTTCTATCCTGTCCCCTTTATCACTGGACTAAAATGGCTCTGAAGTCCTGGTTAAGACTGGGATATGGAGACCCTGTAGCTCTTGATAAGAGGCCTCCTGGGTGGTCAATTCCCGCACACTGTGCAAAGGGGCTGAGGGCATCGGCAAAACATGACTCTGATCAAAGGCAGGTAAGAATTCAGATTTCAGCCCCACCAAGGCTACAGGACTAGCAACATTTCTCTCCGCTTCCTGATTAGCATATTCTGTGAAGCCATCCAATTAGCCGATAAACATGGCTTAGTATATTGACTGATTCATATCCTGCCTTTATTATTTTTACAAATAAATCAAGGGGGTGAGCACATCTAATCATGTGTCTGCTACCACTATACCTCTCCTTTCAAGTTCCTCAGCATTTTGACCATACTTGTTGTTTTTTTAAATTGCTTAGGTTGAGATATAAGAATCATTGCACAGTGCATTTGGAAAGTATTTAGACGCCCTTCACTTATCAGTTTTGTTATACTGCAGCCTGATTCTACTGTTGTTGAAATTCATGTTCTTGGACAGCCATTTTCAGGTCCCTTCAGAGATGTTCGATACGATTCAAGTCAGGGCTCTGACTGGGCCATTCTAGGACATTCACAGAAGTCACTAAGCCACTCCTGGGTTGCCTTGGCTGTGTGCTTAGGATCATTGTTATGTTGGAAGGTGAACCTGAAGCCCAGTCTGAGGCCATGAGCGCTGTGGAGCAGGTTCTCATTGAGGATATCCATGTACTTTGCTCCTCTCAGCTTTCCCTCAAGAGACTCCCAGTCCCTGCTGTTGAAAAACACCCCAATATGATGCTGCCCCTACCTTCCCTGTTGGGAGGATATTGGGCAGGTAATGAGAAGTGCCTGGTTCCCTCCAGATGTAACATTTAGAATTGAAGCCAAACAGTTCAATTTTGGTTTCATCAGACCAGAGAATCTTGTTCCCCAGAGTCTGATAGTCCTTCAAGTAGCTTTTTGCAAACTCCAAGCAGGCTCTCATGTGTTTCGCACTGAGGAGAGGTTTCTGTCTAGCCACTCTGCCATAAAGCCCAGATCGGTGGAGGGCTGCAGTGGTGGTTGTCCTTCTGGAACTCTGTCCCATCTCCACCCTCTGGAGCTCAGTCAGAGTGACCATCAGGTTCTTGGTTACCTCTCTTACTAAAGCCCTTCAATTGCTCTGTTTGACCAGCTCTTCAAAGAGTCCTGGTTGTGCCTAACGCCTTCCATTTGAGAATTATGGAAGCCATTATGCTTTTAGGAACCTTCAGTGCAGCAGAAATTTTATTATAGCCTTCCCCAGATTTATGTCTTTCAATAATCCTGTCTCTGAGCTCTGCTTGCAGTTTCTTTGACCTTATGGCCTTAGCTCTGCTACAGTATGCATTGTAAGCTGTGAGGCCTTCTATAGAGAGATGTGTTTCCAAATCATATCCAATTTAATTTACCACAAGTGGACTCCAAGGTATAGAACACGTGTCAGCAACCATCAAGAGAAATGGGAGGCACTTGAGCTAAATTTCAAGTGTTGTTGCAAAGGGTCTGAATACTTATGTCAATGTGATATTTCAGTTTTTTAAAAATAAATTTATAAATTTTCATTTCTAAACTTCTGTCTTCACTTTGTCATTATGGCATACTGAGTGTAGATTAATGAGAAAAAATTAATTTCAATAACTCTAGAATCAGGCTGCAGCATAACAAAATTGACAAAACTGAAGGAGGTCTGAATACTTTCTGAATGCACTGTATATAGCAGGGCTGTCAAACTCCCATGCCTGTTTTAGTGAAGGGAAAAAGTCCCAATATCACATGAAGCCACTGTGAATTTGACACACCTGGTATATAGTATAGGATTTCAGATTTGTTCACATCACAAATTTGTAAAAAGGCAAGGCAAAATACCACCTTCATCATTAGTTCTTTTTCCTAATGATTCCTAGCATGAAGCTAGTTGTTTTCACAGCTTCCACCCATAGTCAGATTGGTATGTATTGGGGCAATGAAAGTTTTCTGGCATTTGGCCTCTGCACACACACACACATCCATTGAATTTGAAATGAAACACTCAAGATGTGATCAAAAACTTTCAGCTTTAATTCAAGGGGTTTGACAAAAGCATGGCATAAACCATTGGGGAATTAGTCTTTCTAATACACCTAGACTTTGGTGAATCCTAAATGATGAGTTTTATGGCCAGATGTGGCCTGTTCCCTCACTAGTCCATGACAAATCAAGCAGGTAAAGGTCTCGGGTTGGTTCTAAATGTTACATTTGTATTTGAATAACAGAGAAACAGTTTGAAGGGACCCTGGAGGTCTTGTCCAAACCCCTCCTTCAAACCTCAGCCTGAGCTGGCAGGCTCAGCAACACCAAAAAGCCTGGAAGATCAAAGAAGACACTAAAGTAGATAACCACAGAATTCTGTCATTGGTGAAGAAAAACCCTTTCACAACATCTGGCCAAATTGAGAACCCTCTTGAGAAAGTAGCTGCCAAGTCTACAGTCAAGATACAGCTTCACAAATGTAAATATAGAGGCTTCACAATAAGGTGCAATCCAGCGGTAAGATTCAAGAACAGAAAGGCCAGGTTAGATTTTGCCTTAAAAAGTCAATCCAGTTCCAGAATAGGATTCTTTGGGCTAATGAAACTAGGATTAACTTGTATCAGAATGGTGGGAACAGAAAACTGGAGGAAAGCAGCAGCTTGGGATACCGTCTGCCAAGCATGCTGGAGGCAGGGATAGCATGGGCATGTATGGCTGTCAATGGAACTGGGTTAGTGGTGTTTATTGATGGCCTGACTGGTGATAATAGCAGGATGAATTCTGAAGTGAAATGGGCTATTAATCTGCTCAGATTCAGCCAAAGGCTGCAAAACTGATAGGATGCTGCTTCATATTGCGGATGGATAATCACCCAAAACCTACTGACGTTTCTCAACCTGGGCAACTTTTAAGAGGTGTGAATTCTGGGAGTTGAAAGTCCACCCTCTTAAAGTTGCCTAAGTGGAGAAACCCTGACCTATGGTAAAAGCAACCCAAGGGTTCCTCAAGGCAAAGAAACCGCCAAGTCAGTCACCTGACCCCAAGAGAGCAGCTGTCCACTTGCTCCAGGCAGAAAGAAGCACCAGCAGAAGGCAGCTGCAGTAAAGCCGCAGCAAAGCATCTCAAAGGAGGAATCTAAGCATTTGGCCCTGTCCACCGAATTCAGGCAGTCCTGGACTACAAAGGATTTCATCCACGTATTAAAAACAATCCTCTTTTTTTTAACTATGTTAATTATTTATGAGCCATTTGGTGGCTCATAAATGGTTAATTTCAATGGCTGTAATTCTCAGTGGGTAATGGCACTTTTGTCAAACCCCTTGAATTAAAGCTGGAAGTCTTGGCTCACATCTTGAGTATTTCACTTCACTCAAACCTAATTCTCAGTGCTGTCTAATGTCCATGTGTATTCACCATGTAGTATGGCTGCAGTATTATTTATCATCATTATCTTACTCTTATTGGTATTATTGTGATTATCATTTGCTTTGTATGTACACTGAGAGTTTCTGCAACAGAAACAGATTCTCTGTGTATATCAATTCATATTAACTGTGTTGGTATATAGAGGCCAAATGCAAAAAACCCCATCATTCTCCCAACAGATACCAACCTGACACATATTAACGCTAGCATTCTTTGAGGCCTGAGATTTCCCCCAGTAACTATTCAGGGGAATCCAGCTTTTCAAATTTATGTTTTCCTATATTGAATGACACCAATTACTCAAACACATAGTTACCATCGTATTCAATAATTAGTGACATTTCTGAAAATTTTGTATGAATACAAACAGCAGATAAAACACCATTTAATTCCTCCCAATTTTATTTCCAAGTTTTTTTTCTTCATCATAAGTTGTAAGAGTCCTTGATAAAAACTAGTCCTTCTCTATATCTGAGTTTATTTGCAACTGTGAAGTTGATACACCCAGGTATAAATTTCTTAACATATTCTCCTGCCTTCTCTTTTTGAAAGCATCCTAATTTTCCTGGGAAATCAAAAACATTAGTTTTTAAATAAAGGGATCTTAGATGAATATGGCCATTTGCATTACCCAAATACAGCTTCAGAGTTTCCTGCTGCTTTGTGTAATTTGAACATTTTTTGCTCTCTGGAAAATGTGGTTTGAGCCAAGATACTGAAGTAAAAGATGACAATCCACATGCTGCAGATTCACTAAGAATATATGTTTAACAAGTAGCAAATGATTTATGGTATTTAGAACTGAATATTCCCAAGCAAGGTTATTTTCCAGCAATGATACACATTCGAGTAAATATGTGAACGTTTAATGATTTGTAGCATTAATCTTTGCATTCCTGATTATTTTGGGATACACGCAGCACAGCAGATCTGGAAAGGAAGGCTGCTGTGTAATTCTTGAGAGGCCAGGTCCATTTCCAGGCCTGTGGAGCCAATGTGCCATCCTGGGAAAGGCCATGGCAGACGGTTTTTGTGTGCATGCCCCACGGGCTCTGAAGTGCTGCAACAAATCCTAATAAACTGCACTTTGGCTGCGAGGCAATGACTGGCCAAAGCTCAGAAAGGCCTGTGGGCGGAGGGTGTCCTGGGCCATCTAGGAAGCGCCCCTTCCCTATCAGACTGCCTGCCCTCTGGAAGAGCCTCCCCAGGCCCCATCCTGCAAGGGCTTCAAAGCCTTTTTAAAATATGGCTTCACTCAAAGGTTGGGGGGGTTAGTTTGTTTGTGACCCCTGACCCTGTTGGGGTAAGTATTTTAGGCATCGGGTGATCTTTTTTAAAATTCTAGGGTGGGCTTGTGGTTTTTTTTGCTTTGCCTGTTTTCGCTTTCAATTATATAAGCCACACAGGGTTATATTTGGAGTCATGTACACCTTACATCTCTCTCTCTCCTCTCTCTCTCTCTCTCTCACACACACACACACACATACAGCTTTTAAGAGCACGGCATTTCATGGCAAATATTACCATATTTTTCAGAGTATAAGACACATCTTTTTCTCTCAAAAAAGAGGCTGAAAATCTGGGTGCGTCTTATACACTGAATACAGCATTTTTTGCCTCCCGAAACCCCGCCCCCACCACAAAAATGGCCGTGCAGAGCCTTTAGGAGGTTTCCAGTGCTCCTGGGGGCTGAGAGGGCAGACATGAGCGAAAAACAGGCCCTTTTTTGCTCAATTTTGCCCCCCCAGCCCCCAGGAGCACTAAGCCTCCTAAAGGCTATGTATGCCCTTTTCTTGACAAAAAATGGACCCGTTTTCCCCCAAAACAGCCCATTTTTTGCTTGTTTTTTTGGGGGGGGCACCAGCCAGCAGCACTCTACAAGCCTCCTAAAGGCTATTCATGCCCTTTTTTGAATAACAAATGGGCCCATTTTCACAAAAAATGGGTCCTTTTTGGGAGGTCTGCAGAGTGCAAAAACTTTTTTTTTAATTTGCCTCTTCAAAACCTTGTTGCGTCTTACACTCTGAAAAATACGGTAATTTCTACCAGCATGCAGCATCTCAGCCTTATTTCAGCCAAAGGGATTTCCCTTTAAGAGCCAACTCAGCCATGATTCCCCAAAGGCCTTTTATGATTTAATTTTAATACCTGTGCAACCTCCTATTCTTCGTATGTGGAGTGTATGTGTACGTTTGTGAGTGAATGATCCCACCTTTTAAATTAGCGTAACTTATTTTTTATATTGTATTGCTGTATTCTTTTAACCATAGTGGGGTATGCATGTGGAGAATGCCTGGTTGGTTTGTATGAGGGGATTGAGAGCGTGGCCTGGAGTCCCCTCCACTGAGTGCAGAAGCAGAAGCGGATGGGGACCCGGATCCGCCTCTCATCCCAGAGTGTCTGGTTTGAATGGCCTGCCGAGAAGAATGGGGGCCTTGAGAGACAGAGGGAGGGTCTACGGGCATAAGGGTGGGGCGGGGCATTACGGTCACGACTGGGAGAGGCAGGTACGACGGGAGCTTCAGGGCTAGCCATTACCGGGGAAGGAGGGTTCGCTACATCACAGCAATCCCTCGTTCCAGCCCTGATTGCTCAACTCGGGTACCAGGTGACATGGGAAATCAGGGCCCTGGTCTCAGGCTGCTGCTGCTAAATGCCAGGTCTGTGGTACATAAAGCTCCCCTCATCCGGGACTTATTAGACGAGGGGGCAGACCTGGCATGTATTACTGAAACCTGGCTGGGCACGAGGGAGGAGTCCCCCTCTCAGAAATGTGCCCAGAAGGGTTTCAGGTGCTCCACCAGCCACGACACCAGAAAAGGGGTGGAGGAGTCACAGTTATTATCCGGGAGTCATTAGCTCCTCGCAGGATCCCTGCTTCAGAGAATGTCGGGTGTGAGTCCCTCCTTGTGAAGTTGGACCTAGGGGGTCAAGTGGGCCTGTTGTTGACGTACCTACCTCCCAGCTGCATCACAACGGCCCTGCCTGCGCTCCTAGAGTCAGTAGCCGGACTGGTGGTTGAGTTCTCCAGACTTATAGTACTGGGGGACTTCAACCTGCCATCTCTGGGCGAACGTTCAGATGGGGCCCAGGAGTTCATGGCTTCCATGGCAATCATGGACTTGACCCAGGTAATTCAGGGTCCAACTCATGTGGCGGGACACACACTCAACCTTGTGTTTCTCTCGGGGCAGTGGAGACGTGATCTGGAATTAAAGGGGATTGAGATCTCGCCCTTGTCATGGTCAGATCACTTCCTGCTGAGGCTTGATTTTCAGAAGCTACTCTCCCACCGCAGGGAGGTGGAGCCGATTAAGTGGTTCCGCCCCAGGCGCCTGATGGACACATTGGGATTTCAGTCGGAGCTTGGGGAGATACCTGACTCCCTTGCCCACAATCCGACTGAGTCCTTGGTCGCTACCTGGAATACAGCAGCGGCTAGGGCATTAGATCGGATTGCGCCTTTGCAGCCTCTCCGTGGCAGTGGATCCAGGAGGGCACCTTGGTTTACCGAGGAACTCCGGGAGATGAAGCGCCAAGAGACGCCTAGAGCGACACTGGAGGGCCAGTAACTCCGAATCCGACCGAATACTACTAAGATCCTTTATTAGAACTTATCTAGTGGCGATACGGGCAGCAAAATGTGCTCATTTTTCCACCCTTATTGTGTCCGCAGAATCTTGCCTGGCCGCCCTGTTTAGGATAACCCGCTCCCTCCTGAAAGGGAGGGATGCGAGTGAACCCTTACAGGGAAGAGCTGAGGAATTTGTTCAGTTTCTGTCGGACAAAGTCACTCGGATTCGGACGGACCTAGACTCCACTTGGACTGTGGCAGCAGAGATGTCGAGGGAGAGCCTTAATCAAATTTTATGGAGTGAGTTCCAGCTTGCCACTCCTGAGGAAGTGGACAAGGCCATAGGAGCGATGAGTGCCGCCACCTGTCTACTGGACCCGTGCCCCTCCTGGTTGGTTTCAACCAGCAGGGAGGTGACACGTGGCTGGATCCAGAGGATTGTAAACACCTCTCTTCGGGAAGGGTCTTTCCCGCAACCTTTGAAGGAAGCAGTGGTGAGACCCCTCCTCAAGAAGCCTGCTCTGGACCCAGCCGCCCTTAAAAACTACCGTCCAGTTTCCAACCTCCCATTTTTAGGGAAGGTTGTTGAGAAGGTATTGTATTGTATTGTATTGTATTTGGTTTATTTGTATGCCGCCCTTCTCCAGGAGGGACTCAGGGTGGCGAACAACTCAAAGGGGAAAGGGAACATAAACAACAGTACACATAATTAAAATACACGAAAATCACACAGCCATACCAGTCAAGAGGGGAGGGGAACTCATCAACCCCAGGCCTGCCGGCACAGCCAGGTTTTGACGGCTTTCCGGAAGGCCTGGAGAGAGGTGAGGGTCCGGATCTCCGGGGGGAGTTCATTCCAAAGGGCCGGAGCTGCTACAGAGAAGGCCGTCCCCCGGGTAGTAGCCAGATGGCATTGGCTGGTGGACGGAACCCGGAGGAGGCAGACCCTGTGAGATCTGACAGGTCTTTGGGAGGTAATTAGCAGCAGGCGGTCTCTCAAGTACCCAGGTCCAATACCATGAAGGGCTTTATAAGTTACGACTAGCACTTTGAAGCGTATCCGGAGACCGATTGGTAGCCAGTGCAGCTCGCGGAGGATAGGTGTAACGTGGGTGTACCGAGTGCACCCACAATCGCTCGCGCGGCTGCATTCTGGACGAGTTGAAGTCTCCGAATACTCTTCAAAGGCTGCCCCGTGTAGAGCGCATTGCAGTAGTCCAGTCTTGAGGTCACGAGGGCGTGAGTGACTGTTGCGAGTGCCTCCCGGTTCAGGTAGGGGCGCAACTGGTGCACCAGGCGAACCTGGGCAAATGTCCCCCTGGTCACAGCCGACAGGTGATGTTCTAAAGTCAGCTGTGGATCCAGGAGGACTCCCAAGTTGCGCACCCTGTCTGAGGGGCGTAAATTTTCACCCCCCAGCCTGAGTGACGGAATACTGGCCAAATTCTTGGGAGGAAAACACAACAGCTACTCGGTCTTGTCTGGATTGAGTACAAGCTTGTTAACCCCCATCCAGACCCTGACAGCCTCCAGGCACTGGCACATCATGTCAACCACCTCACTGAGTTGGCACGGGGCGGACAGATACAGCTGAGTATCGTCCGCATATTGATGGTATTTGATCCCGTGCCGTCGAATGATCTCACCCAGTGGCTTCATGTAGATATTAAACAGAAGGGGGGAATAGGACCGAACCCTGAGGAACCCCATATTTCAGGGGCCTAGGGGTCGACCTCTCTCCCCCAACTAACACCGACTGCGACCTGTCCGAGAGGTAGGAGAACCACCAAAAAACAGTGCCGCCCACTCCCACCTCTCGTAACCGTTGCAGAAGGATACCATGGTCGATGGTATCGAAGGCCGCTGAGAGGTCAAGGAGCACCAGGATGGAGGAATGACCTCCATCCCTGGCTCTCCAGAGATCATCGGTCAGTGCGACCAAAGCGGTTTCCGTGCTGTAGCCAGGCCTGAATCCAGACTGAAAGGCGTCCAGATAATCGGCTTCATCCAAGGACCGTCGGAGTTGAGAGGCTACCACTTTCTCAACAACCTTCCCAATGAAGGGAAGGTTGGAGACTGGACAGTAGTTGTTCAAACTAGCTGGGTCCAACGATGGCTTCTTCAGGAGGGGTCTCACCACTGCTATCTTCAATGCCGGTGGGAAGAAGCCCTCCTGAAGAGAAGCATCCACCATCGCCTGGACCCAGCTCCGCGTCACCTCCTTGCTGTTCGCGACCAGCCAGGAGGGGCACGGGTCCAGTACACGTGGCAGCACTCACCGCTCCCATGGCCTTGTCCACTTCATCAGGAGCAACAGGTTGAAAGTCAGTCCAGAGGTGACGTTCAAGACCTTCCCCCGGTACCCCGGCTGGCTCTGCGCAATTGGAGTCCAGGTCCATCCGAAGCCGAGCAACTTTGTCCGCGAGGAACTGGACATATTCCTCTGCTCTACCTTGTAAAGGGTTATCCGCAACCCTCGTATTTAGGAGGGAGCGGGTCACCCTAAACAAGGCAGTAGGGCGAGACTCAGCGGACGCTATCAGAGCGGCAATGTGATTGTTCTTAGCTGTCCGTATTGCCGATACATATGCTCCGATGCAGGTTTTCAGAAGTGCTCGGTCTGACTTGGATTTACTGGCCCTCCAGCAGTGCTCTAGGCGTCTCTTTTGGCGCTTCATCTCCCGGAGGTCCTCGGTAAACCAAGGAGCCCTCCTGGATCCACTGCTGCGGATCGGCCATAAAGGCGCAATTCTGTGGAGAGCCTCAGACGCAAGTAGCAACTAAGTAGCAACTAAGTTCTCCACCGAACTGCGGGTGAGAGTATCAGGCATAAAGACAAGTGCCGTCTGGAAACCCTGAGGATCCATAAGACGCCTGGGGTGGAACCACCTAATCGGTTCCTCCTCCCTACAGCAGGGGATTGGTCTCCGAAAGTCAAGCCTCAGTAGGAAGTGGTCTGACCATGACAGGGGCAAGATCTCACTACCCCTCAAACCAAGATCACAACTCCACTGCTCCGAGAGAAATACGAGGTCGAGTGTGTGACCCGCTGAGTGGGTTGGGCCCTGAATTACTTGGGTCAAGGCCATGGCTGTCATGGAAGCCATGAACTCCTGTGCTCCATCAGAGTGTTCGCCGAGCGAAGGCAAGTTGAAGTCCCCCAGTATCATAAGTCTGGGGAACTCAACCGCCAGCTTGGCTACTGACTCGAGGAGCAAGGGGAGGGCTGTTGTCACGCTGTTGGGAGGCAGGTACGTCAACAACAAGCCCACTTGACCCGCAAGGTCCAACTTCACCAGCAAGGACTCACACCCGACAAGCTCCGGAGCAGGGATCCTACGAGGAACTAAAGACTGTCGGATAACAATGGCCACTCCTCCGCCCCTTCTCTGGGGTCGCGGTTGATGAAGCACCTGAAAACCCTCTGGGCACATTTCTGTGAGGGGGACTCCTCCCTCCGGGCCCAGCCAGGTTTCAGTAATACATGCCAGATCTGCCCCCTCGTCTGTAATTAGGTCCTGGACGAGGGGAGCCTTATGAACCACAGATCTGGCATTTAGCAACAGCAACCTGAGACCAGGGTCCTGATTACTCACACCATCTGGACTTGGAGTGGAACTCACAGGACTGGAAGGGGGGATCCCTCGAATATAGGGAACCCTCCTTCCCCGGTAATGGCTTGCCCTGAAGTTCTCGCCATATCTGCTCCTCCCCATTATGACCCCACTGTTCCAGCCCACTCCCGCATCTGTGGTCCCTTCACCCTCTCCCCCAGCTACCGGGTTCATCGGCAGGCCCTTCGACACACACAACCAAGGGCCGGGACCAGGCCCGGGGGCCCCTAGCACTTCTGCCAAAGCACTCAGTGCAGGAGGTCCCAGCTAAACTCCCAGCCCACCAAACACACCCATGCATACAACCAGTCAATCCCCACAATACAAGTTAAAAACAAAAACAGCAATATAATAATAAAAGTGGGACATTCAGTCAATCAGTCATACCATACACTCCCCATACATATAAATATAAAAATTAAATAAAAAATTTACAAATGTATAAAAATTAAGATTATGATTATGATTATGAGCCTGCGCAGTCCAGCCAATTGTATAGTCCAAAGCGGCCGGGAAATAGTGTCCAAACTTCCCGAGAAATAGATATCCGGAGTCCAAGGGTAGTGGGACATGAAATGATAATTCACAGTAGTCCAGAGCGAATCCAGGCAAGTCTGAAAGTCAAGTGGGCTGCAGGCAGTAAAGGATAACGGCAAAAGTTGTAGGGCCAGCCGCAGGAGACGGCGGCCAGCAGTACTCCCTCCCATCGGGGGCAAAGAACACCCGGGAGCCAGGGATAACCCCACGGTAAAAGGGGGGGGAGAACCCCACTCCCAGCTGTACTGTGACACTACCCGTGGAAGCAGCCCATCGGTAGGCCATCAGGCTAGCGACCCCACCCCCTCCCTCACCCTAATCCTAACTATATCTTAAACTAAACCACCCTAAATTCTAACCTAACCCTACCCTGTCCCTACAGCGGCACAAACAGCAGAGAAGGCGTCAGGCAATCCCAGGGGGGTCGGGCCCCCCCAGCAGTCACCGATAGCAGCTCCCACGGCAGCCAGACGGTTTCAGCCTGCTCTTCCAGGTTCCATGGGTGTCTTCGGCCCCAGTGGTCAGGAGGCCACTGCCCGTCTCTCACCACAGGTGGCCCAACAAAGATTTGCAAAATAAGGCCCACAAACTCCACAGCATCCAGAACAATAAGGCCACAATCTTCAAGCGGCTAGACTATGATGTTGACAAGTGGCCTACAGAAAAGTTCAATTTTCAGCAACTCACACGGAAAAGCCTCGGCACTCCTGCCAGCCACGGCATTCTCAGGTGGCTATGATAGTTGTCAGGTGGCTATGATAGTTGTAGCAATAAAGTGAGGGGACCCCCCTCCTGCAGCTGGGCTATAGTGGTCTTTCAGGTGCCGCTCACAGCAATCACGACGCTCCCAGCTGGTCTAGAGTCCCAGCGAACAAATAACACCTCAGGCAAAGTCTCCCAGTCAGCTGAGCCACATTAGTTCTCACAATGCCGGCTACAGCGTCTTTAGCGTCTTTAGCACCTTTAAGCAAAGTTCAAAGAATAATGCCACCTCACACCCGCCCCAAACACCTCGAGCACTCTCCACGCTAAGGCAGGAAACAGCCCAAACTCAGCTCGGCTCCACTCCTGCTGGGAATAGCCGTCCGTGCGAGGGGGGAGAAAGACGCCCAGTAAGCCAAAGGTCGTTCGCAACACCGTTCGTAAACGCCGAGAATGCTGAGGAATGCTGAGGAACGCCGGAATCCGTTTCAGAGCCTCTGGATAAGCCCCCGGGTAATGCTTTTTTAAATTCACTTTTTTAAATTCGCTCACCACTCCCAGGCTCAGCCCAAGCTCTTCTCTTAGATCCCCCACTGCTTAGATCTGATAAACAGCGGGGGAGGGTTCAGTTCAGGACAGTTGAACGCTCTTCTCAGCCGGAGCGAAAAGCTCAGGCAGCCATCTTCCCAGCGCAGGCGCACAATGGTGGTGGCCTCCCAACTCCAGAGGACCTTGGATGAACGGATTATCTAGATCCCTTTCAGTCTGGTTTCAGGCCTGGTTACTGCACCGAAACCGCTTTGGTCACACTGACCGATGATCTCTGGTGAGCCAGGGATAGAGGTCATTCCTCTATACTGGTGCTTCTTGACCTCTCAGCGGCCTTCGATACCATCGACCATGGTATCCTTCTGCAACAGCTAGGAGAGGTGGGAGTGGGAGGCACTGTTTTACGGTGGTTCTCCTCTTACCTCTCTGGCAGATCGCAGTCGGTGTTGGTCGGAGGACAGAGGTCGACCCCTAGGCCCCTTAAATACGGGGTGCCGCAGGGCTCGGTCCTGTCCCCCCTCCTATTTAACATCTACAGGAAGCCGCTGGGTGAGATCATTCATCGGTACGGGATTAAATACCACCAGTATGCGGACGATACTCAGTTGTATTTTTCCGCCCCGTACCAACTCAGTGAAGCGGTGGAAGTAATGTGCCAGTGCCTGGAAGCTGTCAGGGTCTGGATGGGAATGAACAAGCTTGCGCTCAACCCTGACAAGACTGAGTGGCTTTGGATGTTGCCCCCCAAAGATAGTCCAGATATTCCATCCTTAAATCTGGGGGGTGAAATCTTACACCCCTCAGAGAGGGCTCGCAACTTGGGTGTTCTCCTGGATCCGCAGCTGACTCTAGAACACCATCTGTCAGCTGTGACCAGGGGAGCTTTTGCCCAGGTTCGCCTGGTGCACCAGTTGCGGCCCTATCTGGACCGGGAGGCACTCCAAATGGTCACTCACACCCTTGTCACCTCAAGGCTCGACTACTGTAACGAGCTCTACATGGGGCTGCCCTTGAAAAGTGTTCGGAGACTACAATTGGTCCAGAATGCAGCCGCGCGAGCGATACTGGGTGTACCTAGATACACCCATGTTACACCTATCCTCTGTGAGCTGCACTGGCTCCCTATTGGTCTCCGAACACACTTCAAGGTGCTGGTTATTACCTTTAAAGCCCTACATGGCCTAGGACCTGGATATCTCCGTGACCTCCTCCTGCAACATACCTCCCAGTGCCCAATAAGATCGCACAGGGTGGGCCTTCTCCGGGTACCATCGTCTGCACAATGTCGTCTGGTGGCTCCTCGGAAGAGGGCCTTCTCTGTAGCTGCCCCAGCCCTCTGGAACGAACTGCCCCCTGAAATCCAGACACCCCCCCCCCCACTCTCTCGGCCTTCCGAAAGTCTGTTAAGACCTGGCTGTTCCAGCAGGCCTGGGGCTGCTGATCTTGATTGACCTTCAGCCCCACTAAGATCGAGTGCATGTTGTGTCCTGTTTTAATTTGTTCTGTCTTATATTTTAAATTTTTAATATCTTCTTTTTTAAACTGTCTTTTATGTAAGCCACCCAGAGTCCTCCGGGATTGGTTGGCATACAAATTTATTAAAATTGACAAATTGAAAATTGATTCCAGGAATGGCAATTGTGACATGGCTGCAAGAAAAAAAACACATGCTCCAGTCCACACACGTGTGGATTGCACTCACTGAATGCAGAGATGAAGTTTATTAAATTTCCTTGGCGTTTTTTTAAACAATGAAAAGCAAACCTCTATTACAAAATACAGCCCAAGGGTTTCACATCTGACTTCACCCCTGCCTGAATCTCTGCTCTTGAAGGCTTTGAGAACCTTCTTCCCAGGAGGGGGAGCAAGGAAGGAGCTCTGCCCACCCTCTGAACTTTCCTTAAGACCCCCGAAGGAACCTCTCAGCCAGGGGCTTCTCTCTGGAAGGAGGAATCAGCCAGGGCCCAATTGGTCTCCAATGAAAGCCCATTCTCTGAATTGGGTCGCTCGTGCAACAGGCAAAGAGGGGGACCCGAGAGAATTGTAGCTGTGGTGACCTCTGTATAGCCAACTCTCTAGGCCGGCCTGCCCCACAACATCATCCTCTCTATCAGCACTCCGGAGGATCAGCCCCCCGCCCCCGCCTCCCCAGACCAAATGAGACAAAGTCTACATGTATATATAATATATAAAAAATACAGAGCTTTGACTTCTTCATTTTGAAGTAAATGTAGACGATACAGTTGTGAGCAGGAGGTAATTCTGAAAGAGACACAGGCCATGGGACGGGTGGCATGGAGAGCAGATGATAACACACACCCCCCAGCTCCACCATGCCCAAGTCACCCCCACCCCAGTGGTCCAAGAGAAAGAAAATTTTAAAAAAATGGCACAAACCAAAAGGCTCCAATGAGTTTTGCAACTTTGTTTCTTCAAGTAAAGATGCACAGGGGGTTTCTTCTCCCAGTTCACTTCAGTCAGTAGCAAATGTTAAGCCCACCTAAAAAGGCAGCTGTGCTTTTGAGTTATTTTTCTGTGCCTTCCCCTTAAGACTGGAGCCTCAGGAGCTGTTGCTCGTTTGAATCTTTAAATTACTCTCCCCACCTGACAGGGGAAGCCTTCCCAAAGCCTGATATTCAGCCTGCATCTCTGGGCAGAGTTTCTTTCTTTTCTTTTTTAGATCTATGTAAGTAGAGGAGAGGGACAAAAACAGCAGCAACTTGGCCCAATTCCCTCAAAAGGTGCTGTTTGGCAAGAGGATTCCCCTCCCCCCAAAAAAGACCCCATATGGGCCAAAGTGGTGTATTTGGCAAATTAAGAAAAGTCTCTAATAAAAATTAACATGTGCAAATTGTTTTAAATAGTTGAATCCAAGCATCCAGATTAGATTCCTTGGTTACAATTCAGGTTATCTTGCCTTCTCCCAGTGAGGGGAAAAGGCACCTCTCAAGTACCCAAGAGAAAAATCTCATCTCATCGGAGGAGAAAAAAATATTACACCACAAAAGAAAAAGAAACCTGGAGGAAAACCACAAACTAAAAGACATTTACACCTCCCTCCTCCATCCACTTCAGCACCTGCTTTTTTGACACACTCGTGCAGCACAAAAGATGGGAAGAAACATAGTGTGTAAGTGTATCTCCTCTCCAGAAAAGAGTCAACTGATGCTGCTGTGTGTCGCAAAGGAGAAAGCTGCTTGGCAGAGGGTGGAGCAGGCAAGGTTTTCTTCCGCGTGACAGAGAAGGAAATGAGGCTGGGGGTGGGAAGGCTCTCGGCAGTTGACTTTCCATCAAAGGGAGGGTCTTCTTCCCCTCGACTCCGCACACTGGTTATAGCTGGAAGCCTTCCATGGGGGCCTCGGGCTGCTGGAAAATGAACTGCTGCTGAGCTTCATCCACTTGGGGGGCCAGAGTGGAGTCATCGTCCTCAATGCCAAAGTAGTGCTCGTACAGGTCGAAGGCCTTCTGGTAAATCTCTTGGTTTTCGTGGCTCTGGAGAAACTCTATTTTATCCAGGCCTGAAGGAGAAAGACATCATTTACATGGAATCCCCCATCATAATTCAGGCGGCTTACACAACTGACCCATCAAGTGCAGGCAAGCCTTGAAAGCTTTTGCATGAGTGGCAGGCATGCACACCCATTGGTGCAAATGGAGTTGTGTGCGTTCACAGGTGAATCTGCCACTCACACTGAACTATCTCTGCCCTGCCCCTGCCGGTCCACCAAGCCGGATAGGTAGGGGACTACTGGCCTAAGGGGTAGAGGATCATCTCTATTAAACATTGAGGGTTGGGAACATGGGAGGAGACAGACGTGAAGTCAGGTGCTACCCAATAATACACTGCAAAGCTTTTTTTTTAATCAATTTGAAAAATTAAAATTTAACTTGACACTGGAAAGGCAACCTCAGGGCATTAGGGACACCCTCCATGGGAAGGAGTTCCTCAAAGGGGAGCCTCAACTGAGAGCCTTCGTTTGCAAATAGCCACAGCACATGTCCGAGACTCAGCCCTCACCGTAAGCTTCCTCAATGAGGCTGCAGTAGGGGTTGAGGCCAGTGCCACTCTGCTTGGCCTCCTGCTCTCCCAGCCGCAAAATGTTCTCCAGGCCATTCAGGGCCACCTGAACTATCTTAGCGTCCATGACGGTCAAAAGATCGCACAGGGGTTTAATGCAGCCCAGGTTTACTAAGTATCTGGAAACAAAGCAAAAAAATCCAGAAGACTAAAATTACTGATAAAATTTAACGTTCTTGGAGAATAATTTACTTGCTGGGAAGACATGCCCTCTTCCCCAGTTCCTCTTCTGAAATTCGAGCTCAGACTCCTAAAGTTAACAAAAAGTAAGAGGAAAATAAAGTATTAGGATGCATATAATTCGTTGTTGTTGTTTGTGTGGTGTTGTTTATGAGCAGCAAATAACTGTGTAATCCTGTAAACAAGGACAAATCATCAGCTCTCATTATTAAAATAGTAAGAACCATAAAATCCACATGCTATGAAGTGCATGACATAGAATCCTAGGGCTGGAAGGGACCTTGCAGGTCTTCCAGTCCAACCCCCTACCCAAGGCAGGAGACCTTAAATTACCCCAGACAAATGGTTGTCCAAATTTTTTCTTGAAAATCTCCAGCAATGGAGCACCCACAAGTTCCATTAATTAATTGTTATTACTGTCAGGAAATTTCTTTTTGGTTCTAGATTGGATCTCTCTTTAACAAGCATGCGCCCATTGCTTCTTGTCCTGTCCTCTGGTGCTTTGGAGAATACTGTAAGCCAACCCCCTCTTCTCTGTGATAGCCCCTCAAGTCCCGGAAGAAGCTATCGGATCACCCTTGATTCTTTCCTTTGTTAGACTAGACGTACCTAATTCTCTTAACCGTTCATTCTACAGTTCAGCCTCCAGACCCCTTATCAACTTTGTGGCTCTTCTCTGCACTCTTTCTATGGTCTCAACACCTTATTTTGTATCTTGGTGAGCAGAACTGGATGCAGCATTCCAAGCGTGGCCTCAATAGTGCAATATAAAGTGGTACTATCACTATTCTCAGGCTCTTGATGCTTTCAGTTGGCCTTTCTGGCAGTTGCAGTACTAAAGTGGTGGCCCACTAGGATACCCAGCTTTTGCCTCATCATCAAAACCAAATCCTCCATTAGTTATAAAGGGGAAATGATATGGGGGAGGAAATCTTCCTTCTTCCTTCCTTTCTTCTTGGTTTATATAGCCGCATACCTCAAGAACACAACTTTCTTGCCAGGCTTTTATTCTACCTTTGGTTAGTTTTCTTCTCAGCTGACAAGATAGTGAGGAAGAATGCCTTACCTTTAACGTCTCTCATTCCTTATTCACAATTTTAATACTGTCACTTGCCCAGAGTCGCCTTGTCACAAGATGGGGAGCAAATAAATTTAATAAAAAAATAAAAAATTAATGAATGGAAGCTTCTTAGATGAACAACTAATGTTGGGTTATCTCATTTTATCCAGGTATCCAGTTCTTGATTTTTTATTAAAAAAAATAAATAAATTTAAAAATGGGAAACAGAGTAAAACTTGTTTGTGCCAAGAACATTACGTTGGCAAGGGTTACCCCCATGAACACCACAGGTTCTTTAAAAAAATTTGGTCTCACAGACCTGTTAATAAGAGAGAAGCACAATTACAAACAATGCCTCCCGCCCAAACTCTAAAGTTAAAGTTACTCCTTACTTAATCTGCTCTGGTGTTCCTCCTGAGGTGGCGTTTGTGATGGCCCAGGCCGCTTCTTTCCTGGTGCGGAATTCTGCCTTCTGCAGGATCTCAATTAACACTGGGAAGATGTTTGCGTCTATGACTGCCTGCAGGGCCAGAGGCAGGACAGGGTTAGCTAGAGGCTGAGCATTGGGCCCAACCCCCAATCACTTGGAGCAGGTGAGGACAGAGCAGCAGTACAGATAGTCCTCACTTAATGATGAGTTGTTTTATGACCACTGGAAGTTATGATAACCACCGCACAGATGCTTTATGGCCCATAAAGTGGTCTTGGCTGCACGACCACCCCTGCAGTCACATGACTGCATGTCAGCCAAGTCAGCTTCACGACCAGTTATGGCATTCCACAGTCACATGACTGTGATTCACTATGTTTTTTGCTGGTTTCAGCAAAAAAAACCTTGCCCGTTCAGATGAACAGGTTTGCTTAATGACTGTGGGGGTCTGCTTAATATGGTTTCAAGAAGGCTGAAAAAGGACTATACCAGTATATTGGTGGCTGGATCGGAGGTTAAAAGCAGTAGGTTTCTTGCAGTAGAGATTGCTCAATACAATTAAATAGCTTACTGCATAATCTTTTTCTATCCCCTTGGAGGAATATAAGCAAGGTTGGGCAGCATTAAAGAAGATTTTCCTGAGCTAGATAAGACTTTCAGAGGTGTGGTCCTCAATCCCCAGAATTCTCCAACAAGTCTAGCATTGCTGAGAATTCTGAGGTTCAACCTAACTATTGGGAAGGCTACCAAATTGGTGAAGGCTGAAATACAAATCACCCAATTAACTGAAAGATTGCTAGATAAGGTTTGTCTTTTTGCAAGTGACAAAAAGCCACGTAAGAGAGTTGATGTTCCTGGAGGGATTTGTAACAAGGAAAATGATTTGGCCCGGCTGGAAAATTAGTCAGAAATGTAGAAACTCCAGCTCAATGTTTCCCATATGTAAGATCACACCTTTGGGAGGGGGGCGGGGGGGGGGGGGGAAGTGAGTCCAATAAGTCCACAGTCATTTATGCCTTAAGAGTGTTACTTCCGTTGGCTTATTACCTGTATCTGAGCTCTGTTCCCTGCTGTCACATTGGAGATGGTCCAACAAGCTTCTTTCCGGATGGACTCTTTGGGGCTGCTAAGCAGATGAAGGAGACAAGGCAAAGCTGAACAATTTAGGATCACCTAGAAAGGAAAAGCAAATAAGCACTCTGTTTCAAAACTTCTGCCTACCTCCATGTAACAAAATAGGTGGGTGATCTGGGGGAAAGAGGGGAAGAAATGCTCCCTAAGAGACAATTAGACAAGAGAGGGCACCCCCCCCCAATGGATTAATAGCCAGAGGAAGAAATTTAGGATGTATCCACCCTAAAGGATCAAGCAGGGGTGAGGGAAGCAAGACTGACGTCAGCCCTCCTGTTGGATAAACCAGACAGGAAGCATGAGCTCATTCTACTTTGCTGTAAGGCTACATTAGCAGAATCTTGCAAGTCTGAAGATAAAAATTTCCCAGAGCCACTTTTAACCACCTAATGCATCAGGGTGGGCCCTTCCTGCATTTTTTCCTTTGACCGTTAAGCCCCTGGGGCCTGCCCCTGCTCTCATCTTCTAGGCACCATTTCCCCTCCTCCTCCACCCATTGATTGATTAATTACACCCATCTCATAGGAAACAGCCCTATTAAACTATTACAATACAATAGCAGAGAGGATCATAATTTGGCTACAGATACAGGAATGCTGAACTAGAGCAAACCTAAGCTAAAGGTCAGCCGGTCTCAAGAGATTTTTCATTACTCTAAAGAAAGCAGCAGGGAGAGTTTAATCAGGAGAAAATTTGGAAAACTACCTTCCCAAATCAGACCAGGGCTTGCTCATGAGGTGCCATCTGAAGGACACGTATGAAGCTGCTTAACATGTTCCCATCAGTCATGGTCCCTTGATTATGAGACCAAATAAGACTAACATCTGAGGAGTGTCAAGATAACTGTGTATGTGTGGTAATTTTCATGACAGACCCAAAGATCCACTTATTCTCCTAAGCCCTTGCTGTTAGCATTATAAGTAGAACAAGAAGATGCAAAAATAGAAATACCCAAATAAAAAGATAGCAGAAAAGAAAGTAATTCCTAGCCTTCAGTGAATTGCATCAACAAAAACAAATTTAGTGTTCCCCACACATCAATGAGTAATTACTGCCCCTGACATTAAGCCAGTCTCTGCTTTAAATCATAGTTTGAGTACCAACTGCCAGTATCAGCCAGATTCCACAACCTCTCTGATTATTGACTGGAATCAAAAGTCCTGGAGCTTGATTTCCCCAGATTGGTGGTAGATATTTCAACGGAAGATTTAGGAAACAGGCTCAGGGGCCTACTGGTGGGGGGGGGGAGCCTGCAGTGGGCTACACAAGCCTCCCTCCCATCACCTGGGTTTGGATATCATCCCCCGTCACAATGTTGCCAACTGCTCTCAAAGCTGGGGAAGCCACCTTGTAATCGCTGTGCCTGTGTGCAGAAGAAGACAACAACACACTCAACGTTCCTTAAGTTTAGTCTCTCTTATTCATCAAGAATCAAAGACATCCCAGCAAAGTCTATTTGAACAAAACCAGGATGCAATCCAGGAAACCCCATAGAGGCCAGTGGGAGAATCAAGGAAGACCCTAAATATTATTCAGCTGCAATCCACCACATGCTCATCCGGGCTGCTGGCTTAGGTGGCTCAACAGCATCTGGAAGGTCATGGGCCATGCACCTGCCTTATATGACCAGGGCACATTACACAGTCCCTGCTTTCATTAAAATGTTCAGGCCAGGCCAAGGTCTGGAGCACCACAGTCAAGGTTCCCATGTCAAATAATAGCTGTAAGCTCCAGATTCTCTGGAATTCAGGGAGTCCTTGACAGAACATCATAATGGAGATTGCCATTACAACCGATGGTTCACTATGGATATGTTTTGCCAAAAGGTTTTCAGCAAAACCATCATAAAATGCGGTCATGTGACCATGGGACATGCAAATGCCATATATGCAGCTATGTTGCCGAATGCCCAGAGTCTGGACATAACCAGGGCCAGGGCTCTGTCTGTCAGAATCGACTCACAGGACTGGAGGGCACCTTGAGGGTTTTCTAGTCCAAGCCTCTGCCCAAGGTAGGAGACTTTATACTATCCTGGACAAATGGCTGTCCAAGCTTCTCTTGAAAACCTTCAAAAATGGAACACTTTGAATCCAGGTTGTAAGCCTCCTTTTGGGGGTCAATTGTAACTTGAATGGTCGCAAAGCAACCAGTCAAAGTCAACTTACAGAAAGCTGGACCAGCACACACCAGATCTTTACTACCTTAAAGCAGCTTCCCCATCCTGGTTCTTTGGGTGGATTCAAGCTGCTGTTTCGATGTGCTGGGATTTATACAATCCCACCTACTTGGAACACACTAGATTCAGGATGGGTTAAGCTGGGACTTTAAGTGCACCCCCTCCAGCTCACATCTTCCCTCAAGCTCTCCCAAATGCACCTCAGTTCACTCAGCCCCTACTTATTCCACTGGAGATGGGAGTGCAGGAAGACAGTAGGGACACCCGCGCTGTTCTATCGCAATGGCAGATTGCAGCAATCCTTTGCGCGTGATGTGCGTTCTCACCATCCCCTCCCCACTTATGAACTGGCTGAACCCCGTTTTTAAATCCCCCAGTTTAAAAGAAAGGAAACTGCCTCGGCACAGATTAGCATTTGTCCTCTTCATGTCTGACTTCACAAAATGAACACAGCCAGAGTAGTTTGCAAACCATTATTTGTGGCATATGTGAATTTAATAAATTACTCAATAAGTGATAATGTAGCACTTTTACACTTACATTAGCAATTCTACCAGTCGCCGGCACACTCCTGAATCTATGACCGCCTGGATTTTCTCATTGGGTCCATCCGACAGATAGGAAAGTGCCCAGCAGGCATCTGCCAGCAAGTCTGAGTCACTGCTGAAAAGCAAGCGAGACAAGACCGGCAAACAGGACGACACCTGCCCAAAAACACAATTGCAAGAGACCCTGAGAACAGCGGCCCCATTACAGGCATTGCAGCAGTTCCCCACAGAGTTTTAGGTGTGTAAGATCAAATCTCTCATTTCATGCTCAATTCAGAAATACTCATGCTATCATCACACTGAATGCTTATTTTAGAGCTGGTAAATCAGTCCTCTATCCATAGATGCAGCAGCTTATTTATTTTATTTTATTTTATTTAGTATATGGCATATCATAAATGGACTAGCATTATATACTAACGTTTCCCCTAGATTAATAAAACACAATAAAATAAAAATGTTAAAAAGATCTATGTTCAAATGCTGATGTCCAGGCAATTTAACCATTGAAGCACAGCATCGTTTATCTTGAAAAAATCAGCTACTGGACCAGTTTGACATAGAAAACCCAGGCCCCGTTGATAATGTCCCAACAGACACTGTGCGAGGTGCAAATCCCATTCAGGATTGTCCATTGTTGACATGGTAGTTCAAAGCCTGGCACCTTTTTTGTGGGGTCAGTGATATGTCTTCCTCTGCCTGGGCATTCAGAGGCCCATTTGGCTTTCCATCGGGAATCAATACTAAAGTTGTTGGGCAGATGTTGTGCAAGGGCCAGTGGGGCCTTCCTGGATTTGAGTCTTCTGCTGATAAATGAGGAAGGGTGGAATGCAGCGGTAGAAGTGATTTGTTCATAGTTTTTCTGTATTCTCTCGGTTGTGCATTGAGGCCTCTGTAAAGCTGGCGCTGCCATGTGACTCAGAACAGGAAACCAAGTTGGAGTGGTTTTAATACATCCGCTTATAACCCTCATGATGTCGTTGAGTCTGGCGTCTCACTTACTAGGATGGCAGCTGCTAAACCCTACAAGGGCACAGATTCTGCTGCGGAGTAGACCCACCCTAGTGCTGATGATCCGAGGGTGGAAGCTTAGTTCCACATAGTTTCTGGGGCATATTGTTTCTAGCATTTATTTTTGCCATCGTATTCTCTAAGGGTATCTTGTAGAAGAGACCCCGATCCAATTTTACCCCAAAGCAGTTTAGATGGAGATTACAGGGGAGTAGGTTGCTAAGTAGACCTTGAGGGTTTCATATTCTAGATACAGCAGTAACTCTGGCTTAGAGTTATTACCCACACCAATTGCCTTGTCTAAAACACTAAACTTTGTAAGATGCTCGGCCTGCAATCAGCACTATCAGGACTTGAGTTACAATGAACTCAATGACCTTTTACTATTTTCACAGGTACTATACTTCGGGTGCTTTTAAACGCAAGGAGGAGAGTTAAGTGATAGGAGCAGGATGTGAGTTTTAGTCCTGAGCCTAGATAAAGCAGTGTTTCTCAATTGTGCTGGCTGGGGAATTCTAGGAGTTGAAAACCACACACCTTCCAGCTGCCATGGTTGAGAAAGTCTGTGGAACACAAGAAGTGTCTGTGGCTGGGAAAATAAAGTAATAGACCTTTGGCTCTTACCTTCTCAAACTCTGGGGGTGGGTTCTTCCCTCTGCAGAGATTTGACAAAGCCCAGACCGCATTTCGTGTCATTGTCAACCTAGTAGATTTTGTGAGGAGCCTGAAATATAATCAAATGATGCTTGTCCACATTACGGCCTTTGGGCTTAAACCAAGCTATTTAAGGGCTTGGCAAATGTATCCTATAAACAGTCCTAGCAGCTAGATGGTTCAGGGAAAATAAGAAAATCAGTTGTGGTTCTAGGACAAGTTTGCCCCACTCAGCACTTGCAGCCTAAGGAAATGAAGGAGCCACAAAGTGGTGGAATTTCTCCCAGTGGCTACTCACAACAACAAAGGAGGAAGGATGCCACAATTTAGGACATAATCACGGCAGGCAGAGCTGTCTCCAGCGATGTTCCCCAGTGCCCAGACAGCCTGGAAGAAGAGCAGGGGCTTCAGGACTCAGTCCTTGAAGGGGATACGTTAACAGCAACAGCGAAGCAGTCAGTTGGGTTCTTGCAAATGAATCGTTGACCTCGGCCACTTCTATGCTGTTTGTTATTATTCTGGTGAATGCAGTGCAAGATAGTCTAGGCAACCTTCCCAACCTAGCAGCCCCGGTACATGGAGGGAGCCTGGACAATGCATCACCTCGGAGGTGTCCCTCCTTTAGACAGCTACTACCCCGTATCTGACTATTTCATCCCATTCTCTAACCCAAGCCTTCCAATAGCTATTAGGGGTCTGTGTTTCTTTCTTGCCACATGGCCCAGCTCTCATGCCATACAAAGCAGCTTGCCTTACCCTAGGCAGTATGACACATCTGTGACATCACAACAGCAGTAGAGCCTGAAGGTTAGACACTGAGATCCAGGGGGATAAGAGAGCCAGTTGGGCCATCCTACCTCATAGGATTGTTCTGAGAATAAACTGAGTGAAGGACCCCTACCCCAATGTATGCTGCCTTCCAGGGGAAAGGCAAGTAATCAGTGTGATGTAATTACATCATAATTAGACCATGGAACATAGAATAACAGAGCTGGAAGGGACCTTGGAGGTCTTCTAGTCCAACCCCCTGCTCAAGCAGAAGTTCCTGCACCATTTCAGACACAAATGGCTGTCCAGTCTCTTCTTAAGAGTCTCCAGTGATGGAGCACTAACAACTTCAATACAACTGTAAACCTACAATGTGGTGGGATAGTTGAAGGCATAGACAAGCAATGCAAAGATCAGTTAAAAACATTTCCAAGCTCCCGTCACCTCCCTACTCAAAACAAACAAATTTTAAAAAATCTTGTGAGAATCAGCCATTTCAATAATTTTTAAACTGGGAAGCTGCTGCCCTTTATAGGACACCATTGATCATGTTTTGTTCACAACTGGAGCTGGCTATTCTGCTGCAGAAATGGTTGAGAGAGAATGAACAAGAGCTCAAGAGCTGCCATGAAATCGGTAGCCCAGGCCTGAGTCTCACCTGCTCTTGGACATCTTCAAAATCAGCACTCAGCAATTCGATGAAGATCGGGACTGCCCCGGCCTCAATCACTATCTTAGTTTGTAGTGAATTACCTGAGGCGATGTTGGTCAATGCCCACGCAGCTTCAAACTGGAAGAAAAGCAGCCAGTGAATGACTAACTCCAGTGGAGACCCACAATCAATGAGAAAAAAGTTGTTTGGGGATTGAACCTCAACAGATTAAACCGGAGTTCCCATTTGTGGGGGGGTGGGTGGGGGGGGTGAGCCTTCCGCAAGGCAAAATAATTCAGACCACTTCACTATTTCACTGACACTGCACCTGTGGAAGGATGGCAACAGTCTCTTTGAGTGGCAGTTCTTTCTTCAGCGATGCTGCTCACAATGAACTTCCCCCACCCGAGCATGGAAATCAAAGGCAGAGGCACAACTGAGGAGCGGCTGCCTGTTTGCCACCACTCACAAGACCAAATCCAAGGAGAAAAGCTGGAAGGAGGCCAAAAAGACCATGAAGGCAAGAGAAAGACACTCCAGAGTCGGTGGAATAACTGGTGTCCGGTTTTCAACTATAAACTGCCCCTCAGGAAGGGTCTTTATGCATCGTCATATTAAAGCATGATTAATAATGTACATGTCTTTGAAGGGCTGATAGCCTATAGTTATTCAGGGATAAAGAACTAATAACGAAATATTCCTATGCTTAAAGCAACAGTGGATTATGGCTTCAAAGTCAAACTTGCAGACTTTGAAATAGCCATACAACAATGGTTTAAAATTTTTAATAGTAATTTTATTAAACATTATAGCCGTACGTCTCTATTTTTGGTATTGTTTTATAGTGAGATGTCTTTGGTCAATTGAATCACGACCACCGACATAAGCAGGACAAAGACAGTGCAAGCTGTAAAGTTGATTAAGATCTCCAAGAAACAGCTGGCCCTCCTCTTACCTGTAGTGTGCTGTTTTCACTTCTCTTGAGGAACTCAACAAACCTGTCCACAACTCCCTGAGTACTTATCACCTCATCGATTGGAGGATTGGGCTCTAAAATGAAATTTAAAAAGAAACTGAAGGATGGGAACAAAATTAAATAGATATCAAAAAGCATTGGGTAAGGCTTGCCTATCGTTTGGGAGTGAGGGGATGAATATCACAATCCCAGCTTGCACATAACCCTTTGCAGACATGCCATCGCCAGCATGGCGGTGATGATCTCTCCATCTAACTGTTTGCCCAGTTGAGGCTGTGATTCTGTATAACACAATGTATGCTTGCATTTTATCTGTGTTTAGCTAGGTATGTTCCTTACACACTACTGGGCACGTCAAAACTTAACTGCTGAAATTTAAGGCATTTAAAAATTGATTTGTAATTCAGTACAATTAAAAATGAGCAGCTCAGATAGTCGGCTCCTGCTGTTAGATTTCATGTGTTCAGTCTACTCACCTAAAGAAAATTTTCAGATATTTTTGGCAAAGTATTTGAACAACAAATATATCTTGAGGGCCTAACAGAAACACTAAGTTAATCTCACCAACTCTTCTTAAAAAGAGTTACAATTGAATGTACCTTTTGAAAGTAGCTTCCTGAATCGCTGGGTAGTTAGTAACTGAAGATCAGGATCTTCAGAGAACAACATTTTCACCATCTCCATTGTGATCACCCCCTCCTGAAAAGAGCAGAGTTAATCCATCACCAAAATTAATGCCCACCTTTCATAACAATTCTCAAACTTTAGATTTAATTCAGGACTATTTCAATTTTCAAGAAGATTCCAGGCTAGAGTTAAGAGGAAAGACATTTAAATCCCAGGAAATTCTTTTACAAACCTTCTCAGAGATAGAATAAGGTGTATTGTACCAAAGCAGATAAAATGGGTAACCTAGCCCAGGGATGGAGAACCTGAGGTCCTGCAGGGGTAGCTGATAAATCCCCTTTTCTAGCTCGAAGCTGATTGCCAATACTCAAAATGAAATTGGCAGGTTGATTTCCTTATCTTCTGGGGCAGAAAACATTTACAAAGTGAATGGACGATTTTTAGTATTATATAGATGTCTTACGGATATTGAACGAGAGAGAGAAGTAAGAAGGAAACATGATATATATCTACTTACACTACCAATTGTAGAGCTGACCAAGGAATCTACCAGGGGACTGTCAAACATAGCAGCATCTTCATTAATTAGCTCCACATTTCTCCTTTTAAAGAGCTGCAATGGAAAATGAGTGGTCATAGGGGAACAAACCAAACCCTGATTCCGAGTGGTCACCCGCAGATTGCTGAACGGCTCCTCTGCACTTCAGTGTTGTAACCCAACATTGGTAACCATCCTGCCTTTTGATGTTTCATCAAGCAGCTCCTAATTGCCGTTCTGCAAGTAAGGGCTTCTATAGGTGGCTTAACTGAAAAGTAGTTTGATGTGATTATTCTTATTCTTTAGTACTATTGCAAGGTCGCACAAGGGCAAAACTTAGTCTGACCTGGCACTCACAATCTACAAATGTAGATCCCTATCACCCTATTACCAATCACTCCAAACCCTTCTCATGGCTTCATTACTCTAAATAGTTCTTACCCCTTCAACTGCCAGCTGCATGTAAGTGACATAAAATTTATGTTAAATTCATACACAGAGTGTGTGTGTTTTAAGAGCAAAGAGCCTAACAGGAAATACTACTGTCTTGCACCAAGTGTCAGCAGACCTTTCTTCCTTTTCTAAAGATCAACCAGAATGTGACATAAGATAAAGCTTGCACTTTAGAGTTAAGTCATGAGGTTCCTCTGAACAGCTGCTCAGCCCAGAACTGCTCCCATTAATCTTTTTGTCATCCACAATGCAATCTTTCAGTTTCGTTACCAAGCAGACACATATTTTTCTCACTACCTGAGCAAGTGGGATGACAGGAATTCCAGTGCCGGGAATTAGAAACTGACCCTGGTTTATATTCTGAGATAGCAATTTACTGGCAGATCCTTCAACCCACCCTACAATACAAGTAGTTCTTGACTTATGACTGGCTGGGTGCTTAATGATCATTTGAAGATACTATGGACATCCAAAAGGTACTGACTGTATAGCCCAGTTCCGACAGCTGCATCCCCAGTTGTCACAGGAACACATTTGGTTGCTCAGCAACCAGCCTGATTGATGGCCATTTGAAGCATCTGACATTTATGTGACTTGTGATTTGTGCTTTTGCAAAAGTGCCCCATAGAGAACAATGGGTTTCACTTAATAACCACAACATTTATCTACCAACTGATGCAAAAAAAGGTTGTAAAATTAAATCTGGTCACACAATGTCCCATCTTATGGCCATCACAATTTATGATCGCAATGGGCAGGTTTCATTATTGTCATAAGTCAAGAACTATCTGTATTGCTGTTACAGCTGCTTGTAATTTAAAGAATATTTAAATAATTTCACTGGACTTAATTTGTTTGCATTTTTATTGCTTTCTTAACCTCATTTTATAACACCAAAAACCATAAATAATCTTAGCGTAATTCTATTATTAGCACGATTCTCTGATTGCCTTCTCCCATTTTCTGTTACAACACAGCACCAGAAATCAAATGGTATATAGGGACACCTGCTTGAGCAGGACTAGAAGACCTCAATGGCCCCTTCCAATGCTGTTCCTCTGTTATTATCTGTTTTGCTATTCTTCAAAGTACTGACTCCCAAGTATCAGATAAACCCAAAATTAAACAATACTTCTAATTCACTCCACTTTTGATTGAGTGGATTCCTTACCTGCTGCTCCCGTTTCTGTTTGCGTAGCTGGATCCCCTCCTCTTCTCTCCTCCGGCGCATCTCCTCTGGGTTCAAAGCTTTGTTTTTGTAACTTTTCATTCTGTAATTGTTCTCTTTTGCTGGGCTCGCCATGGTTTCTGCAGGCCAGAAGAAAAAAAAAAGATGCCATCTTTTTTGCATTATCAATAGAAAATAGGCTACTTGCTTGCATCATGCCCTGGGGCAGGAGGATACCAAAGGATGCCATCATCTGGAGGCCTGTTCAGATTCTGCAATTAGTCACTCCACTGAATTGATCTGAAAAAATCCTTGGCCTTTACTTTAAAACCCTTCAACATTTTTCAGTTTTACAGGGCCTTTTTAATTAATCTGTACAAATGTGATTAGGTAAAACGTGGCTCAATAGCAGCAACTGCGAGAGGGATCTTGGAGTCTTAGTGGACAGTCACTTAAAAATGAGTCAGCTGTGTGCGGCAACCATCAAAAAAGCCGAAGTAATCCTAGGCTGCATCAACAGAGGGATAGAATCAAGATCACATCAAGGGTTAGTACCGCTTGGAAAGGCCACACTTGGAATACTGCATCCAGTTTTGGTCGCCGCAATATAAAAAAAGATGTTGAGAGTGCAAAGAGCACTTAAGACGCTGAAGGGCCTGGAAGCTAAAACATGTAAATCATGGTTGCAGGAACTGAGCATAGGTCTGTCTAGCCTAGTGGAAAGAGGTCTAGGGGTGACAGAATAGCAGTCTTCCAATATTTGAGGGGCTGAGGTGGTTCATCAGGCTGCCTGGACTGATTCTGCCCTTGAGGCCTTGAAAGGTCAGAAGCCACAGCCTGAACTGCCCTTGGAAGCAGACCGGGAGCCAGTGGGGTTCATGGAGCAGAGATGGGACATGGCCATCCTAGGGGCCCCAAAGGCTGTGCTCACTGCCACCCTTTGCACTGGCTGTAGCTCCCCAACGGACTTCGAGGGTTGTCCCGCATAGAGCCCACTGAAGCAGTCCAGAGAAGAGATGACCAAGGCTTGAGTAACTGAGCGCAGGGAGTCCTAATGCAGGAAAGGTCGCAGCTGTGCAAAAGTCCTCCGGGCCATGCCTGACAGCGAGTCCAGGAGAACCCCTAGGTTGCAAACTGGGTCTGATAGGGAGGGGGGAGAACCCATCCTGAACTAAGGGTGACACTTGGATCCCGAGGCTCCAGGCACCCAAAGCCACTCAGTCTTGCCAGGATTCAGTCTAAGTCTGTCATCCCCATCCAAGCCCCCACAGCCTTCCAGTACCGCAAAAGGGTGCCCACTGCATCACTCACTTCACCCAGGACGGAGACCTAGAGCTGGGTACATTTACCAGCATATCAAATGGTAGATGTTAGATAGTTCTGAGCCCTGAGGGACCCTGCCAGGAAGCAGTCAGGCCTGGGCTGGATCTTTCACTCCTTATCAATCCTGATTGGGACCAGCCTCGGAGGAAGGAGGCGAGTCAGAGAAAGTCTGTGCCTCTCAGCCGCCCTCTCTTGCATTCCGTATCTAGAAAACCATGGTCAATGATACTGAAGCCACGGAGGCATCAAAGAGGGCGAGAATGGTGACTCTGCCCTCACCCCGCTCCCACCAGGCATCATCCAGGAGTGCTATCAAGGCTCCATCCCACAGCCAGCCCTGAATCCTGACTGAAAGAGACCCAAAAAAGAAAAGATGGTACTGGCCCAAAGTTGTTCAGGCAGGTGGGGTTGAATGATGGTTTTCAAGGAGAGATCAAACCTCCTTAAAAGATCCCAGGAATGGTTCCGCTTGCACAGCATGAACCCACCTGCTGCTCACCGCCCTGGAGGCTTTTACCAGCCAAGAGGGCAAGGGTCTGATTGACAAGCGGTTGCAGAGGACTCCTTATAAATACCAAATACAAATATTGATACCCACTGGACAATGGCAAGAGAGCATCATATCTATCTCCTGCCTACAGGCACTACAGAGACAATGGTTACAATACAAAATGCTAGACTTAGTTGAGCATTGGCTTGATGTAAGATTTAACTAAGGCTGTTCTTATAGGATATCAGTCACAAATTACTACACCGACAAGCAACTCGGTGATTTGCAAATCATCATAATTCACTATTATCACTCAAAAGCACAATTTGCTTTTCAAAGGAGCATCGATGGGCCTTCCAAATTCTCCTGGAGACCCCACTGAGAGGTAGCAATATTTGGAGACCACCGATTTCCTATTTTAGAAGCTTGGTTCCCACTGGGAATATCCAAAAGGTGCCCCAAAATGTGTATTGGTAAACAGTTATCAAATTTCAGGGGACACCATATTTAAAAAACTGTCAGGAAAAACTGAAAGACTTCAAAATTAAACTGAAAACTGACCAAAAAAAGCATCCATAATGCACAGAGAGTCAACACCTGTTTATCTGATGCTAGACTCTCAATAACTTTCAGCCAGCCTTTAATCTGGAGTTTTTTTCGATCTCTCATGATCTGTCCTGATTAATGATGTCATAACAAAGATACACAACAATGGCACTGCTTTTCCATGGCAACAAGGTATGTCACAAATAGTGATTTGTGACTTCATTGCAAAGCCAGACTACAGAACACAACAAAATGAACTAGCAATAAATAATCAGATAGTTATGTGGCTTTACTTGGGATAACTGCAAAACTAATCCTGGTAAATTGCCATAAAAATGAATTGGCAAAGCTCAATCATTCAATAAATCAAAGGATCAAACACCTTTAGCAATGAAACCCAGATATTTATCCTTTTCTTTTTATTAAGTCTCAGTTTCAAATCTTCACAATCATCAAACCATAACAACATAATCTAATAAAATGTGTGAACTCAGCCACTGTAAACCATGGTTTATGCCTCAGCAAGAATCTGAAATAACCATAGCTTGGAACAATGTATGGCTGAATTTCTAGTTCAGAGGTCAACAGGGACCCAGAGGCTGCTTAGAGCTTTAGCTGCTTTCCAGGACTATCTAAATACATTTAATATGCCAGCAACCACAGCTAAATTTGGCAAGCTAGAGAATAAAGTTTAGTCACATATTTTTTTTCTCTTTGCTCTGAACATCTCATTCCGCTTCCTATTTAACAATAAATCTCTGCTGAGTAATTGTAGAAATTCGCATGTCCCAAAGCAGTTGAATTGCTGAGTCAAGGCAGCAAAAACCAGACAGTGAAACTATTATCAAGTGCATTGATCAAGCATCACAGGATTTAATCCCAAATTGCACCATAAAACATGGAGGTCCAAGCAGCAGAACTGACACAGTTTGATGAGATCACATGCTGTCATTAATATTCACTGTAGGTGAATGTTATACTCAACATACTGAAATTGAGCTACTGAAGAGGGTGTTTTGGGAATTAGGAACACCATTCTCTGCTCAATCTAATCCCTTTAAAATTGTATTTAACCTGGCAACCATACTGATTAAATATATATACCACCCATCTCACAATAATGTTTGTGTTCATCTTTATATATCAGCTACACACATACCTACACACACACACACACACACACACACACACACACACCAGCTCCACTGAATGTTTTAAGCCTGTGTGTGCAAATTATTTTCATTTTCAGTCTTCGGACCTACCCAATCTCACAAGCTATCCTTCCCAGAGCTTGTACACTGCTTCCAAGTTTGGGAACTTGGGAGCAAACTTCTCATACCTTCCCACATTTTACTGAAAGGTCTCTCTAGGCGGAACCAATATTTACCAGCTCTCTGTTCCTGATCTGAAAAAGCACAGCATTGCTACTTTGTGATGTAAGCTGCTGAGAAAAACTAGATGAGGCAGCAGACAAATGCAACAAATAAATACATGCCATTAGTCAATCTCTCCGAGTCGAGAAGAAAAAGCTGCAGCAAGTGAAAAGCTATGTTTTTGCTAAACAAACAAATCCAATCATATGCCACATTTCAATGGCATAGAAGCAAAGCGCCAATGCTTGCTTCTGGCAAAGCAGATGCTCCATTAGTCTAACATCACCTGTACGCTATGATATCACCTGTACCTTAAACCCTGGTTTACCTCTGCTTTTCTACCGAACAAGAAAATTCTTTAATTGCTACAAAACTAGAAAAGACTGTCACAAACATAAAGTCACTACATATCCAAGGGCCAGAATAAAACTGGGCTGGGAAGAAGGGAAAAAGAAAAAAAACATGATTTGGACTATAAAAACCTCAGGAGAAATTAGAGCAGACTATGGTTTTCATATTCATGGCCTCGTAAATAGCAAAAACAAAAACAGAATGTCCAAGGATGTAATCAAAAAAAGAGGCAGCATGCAAGATAACCATCATGTAACCATGACCAAGTTAAAAGTTGATTACTTCCTTCTAGAATTGCTCATAAGATGTCCAGGAACATTCAAGTAGGAGTTAATAAAGAGCAGTGCAAGCACTTGTCAATTTATGCTCCTTGGAACAAGCCTTCCACTCCTCAAGCTTGTTCCATAGACTTTTTTAAGCAACTCAAAGATGGTGAAGGCAAAATAGGAATGTGCAAAACTGATAAGAGATCAGGCTTATGCAGGAATTAAAAAACAGCAGCTGCCCCCATTTCCCCATTCAATTCAGACACATCATATATTGTTTTGTACTTAACCAACACGTTATATGCCAAACTGTATATACATTTAGATTAGATTAACAGAGTTGGAAGGGACCTTGTAGGTCATTTAGTCCAACCCCCCACCCAAGCAGGAGACCCTACACCATTTCTGACAAATGGCAGTCCAATCTCTTCTTGAAAGACTCCAGTGATGAAGCTCCCACAACTTCTGAAGGCAACTTCTGTTCCATTGGTTGAGTGTTCTCACTGTCAGAAAATTTCTCCTTATTTCTAAGTTGAATCTTTCCTTGTTCAGTTTCCAACCATTATTGTTTGGCCTTCAGGTGCCTTGGAAAATAGCTTAACCCCCTCCTCTCTTTGGCAGCTCCTCAAGTATTGGAAGACTGCTATCATGTCTCCCTTGGTCCTCTCTACGTTGAATTTCATTTTGTTAGATAGGGCCCAGTGTTCAAGTCTGTCAAGATAGTTTTGGATCTTGAGCCTATCTTCTAGCGTAATAGCTATTCCTGCCAGCTTAGTATCTTCAAATTTGTTAAGTTCCTCTTCTATTCATCCAAGTCGTTTATGAAGATATTGAAGAGTACTGGCCCTAAGATGGAGCCTTGTGGTACCTCACTGTTTATTTCCTTCCATATAGATGTAGTACCATTAAGGACTACTACGGTTTGTCAGCCAAATCCATCTTATGGAGATGCTGTCTATCCCACTTTTTTTTAGCTTACCAAGAAGTAGGCTGTGATCTACTTTGTTAAATACCTTGCTGAAGTCTAAGTACATTATGTCCACAGTATTTCACAGATCTATTACATTAGTCACTATGCTGAAGAACGTTTGGCATGTGAAAAATAAAAACTCAATTCCTACAATTTCCCAGCCAACATGGCTCATTACATCCTACAAGAAAGTATAACAATAATAACACTATATTAGCAAATCAAAATAAGAGAAAAAACTCCTGCCACGACAATAAATTACAAAACAAAGGTCATTCAGTTCCAGTGGGCACTGAGCCACCTCCCAATGGCCATCCAGAAGAGCAGTCTCTTCTGCCCCCTCGCCCAAGACCATCACGGAGAACAGCCCATTTTTTTCACCAGCATTCTTCATTTTATTTTCTATCTGGAAATAACATATTCCGGCATCTGGAAAATGCCACACAACCCCTAATGTATTCTGGGGAAATATAGACTTTGTACAGGATCAGTGGTTTCCTGTTTATTTTTTTATGAAAGGATTTTTTAAAAATAAAATCAGATGAAGAAAGATGCCCAGGCAGAAGGCACCCTGGTGCTTATGAGTAAGGTACAGAAAATTGAAGCATTAACCAAATCATGTTCTGGGTATTCTTATTTTTCAACTCTTATTTGTAGAAATAGTTCAATAAATAAAGGGGAGTATTTGTAGGTCAGGATTGAAATGGGAGATCCTTGATGTTCTCTGAGCTTGGCTTTTTTCTTGCAGACATTTCGTTACCCAAACTAGGTATCATCATTGGTGCTGGTATCTAGTTTGGGTAATGAAACGTCTGCAAGAAAACATCCAAGCTCAGAGAATACCAAGGATGCCCCCCAGAAACAGTTCAGCAGAACTGATCAAGCACTGTGTGTGTCAGAGCTCCAAGTTAACACCCCCAACGGAAGAATCTGGAGGCTTCAAGTTCCTCAAAAGTTCCATTTTATTAGAGATGTCATATTGGCACAACTGGAAAAACCTGAATCTGAAAGTTTCCAGGTTTTCCCCACCCAAAAGAAAGTCCAAGCACCTACCCGGTACCCACATGTCCATCACATGACCCAATCAGGGCACTGTCCCAACTGGAGATGCCTCTCAGTCACACCCCTCCAGGTGCGGGACGGAATGTCCTTGACTCTCAGAGAATGTTATTATGACTATTTCTCTCCCCAGCTCCATACAATCCCCCCTCCCAATTTCCCACAGCACTAAATGCGGCAGTCCTGAAGATCGAATACCCAAGATGGCTTCCAGGCCTGACAGCGTGTTAACATGTGTGCTAACAGTAGTGGTTTAGGGTGATACCTATAGGAAGCCACTTCCATGAAACTTATTCAAATCAAAACATCTCAATTGGATAGAGAAGAAGCCTCAACCACAGAATGGTTTTTCAACTAATCGTGACCAGCTCAACCCTCACATTATAGCATCCCCTTTAAATGGTTTGTACATGTCCAGGTACAGGTAGTCCTTGACTGGCAACCACAACTGAGCACAAAATTTATGTTGTTGAGAATTCGTTATGTGAATTTTGCCCACTTCACAACATTTCTTGCCACTGTTGTTAAGTGAAACACTGCAGTTGATAAGTTAGTAATCTGGCTGTTAAGTGAATCTGGTTCCCCGCTGACTTTGCTTGTCAAAAGGTTGCAAAAAGTGATCACATGACCCTGGAACGGTCTTAAGTATGAAGCAGTTGCCAAGCATCTGAATTTTGATCACATGATCCTTGAGATGCTGCAAAGGTTGTAACTGTGGAAAACAGTTCTTTCAGTGATGTTACTTTGAATGGTCATTAAATGAACTGTTGTAAGTCGAGGACTACCTGTACATAACCGTATAGTCTTGCCTTTGCAATTGCCCCCCAAATATCCTTAATATAAAATTCAAATAACCCTGTACCATCCAGAACTGGCAGACCTAAATTCTCAGTCCATCAGTCTGAAAAATATGAGCTGAACTTTCAATACAACTGGAGAATATAGAGTTGGGGAAGTTTGCATTAAATGGATTAGGATTTTCTCAAAATCACAAAATAAATTCCAAGCTTGATATTTCTGTAATTGCACAATTCAAAAGATATTCCTGAATAGAAAGATTTCAAGAAAACAAGAAGAGAATATTTCAAGTATTCTTCTTTCATGTAAATTTTATTAATTATAACTGATAAATTTAAGTAGATTCTTAACTTACTAAGTATTTTGTAAGTTTACTGGTAAGAAACTGGTTTTAAAACCTTCAGTTTTAGGACATAAAGAATGGTACCAACTCTGGATGCAATGCCCATTAGTTCCTTGCTATTAAGGGATATTTATTAGGAAACTGGGAAAACTACATAACACTTTTTAATAATCTTTTTTAAATTAACTTTCTTTTCCACTTTCTCCAGGACATATAAAATGGCAATAAAGAAAGAAAAGAAACATAAAAAATTAATCCAGCTGAATAAAAGGAGTCCCAGATGTTCTGCCTAAAAGGGTTCTCTCCATGGAGCCAGCCATCTCAGCACGCAGAGGCCATCAACTACCTTTTACAGGTAGTTCTCCACTTAGAACCACAATTAAAATCTTCCATTGCTAAGAAAGAGAATTCTGTGAATTCTGCCCTATTTTAAGTTCAGAGATAATCATAGAATTTACTTGCCCCCTGGTTGTGTTTCATATCCTCAATTTCTACTGCCCTGTTACTCTAGGTCAAGAACTTTATAAATTATGCATTGGGGGAGGGGGCTCAAGAGGGGACCTACCTATTCGGATCGCCTGATTCTGAGAATGCTGTGAAGGATAATACTCGCTTGAACTACCCAAATAAATTACTGAGGGATTTACCACCTTGTGCACATTTACCATAATTCCTTACACAAATCAGACCCCTTTTCTCTAAACTTGTAATACCTACTTTGTCAGGTGAATGATTTTTGTAAAGTCTCAGGTGGAAGCCCTTCCCAAGATGAATATTGGCATGCAGAGGTAGCCCATTTGTCTCCTAAAATTACTGAGAACAGCTTATAGATGTGCCACGCCTAAGAACTTCCCCTGTAGCATCACTGCCCATCTGTGTAAATGTACCTTAAACTGACTTACAGACATAGAGAAACCAACAGTGATTGTTATATATTTCACAGACTGGTAAATGGTTATTATCGAGTCATCTCTGCACTCTTAAGACCTCCTTTCAGGAAACCTGCTAACTTAATGTGGTAATCAATACACCACAAATAAATCAATAATAATAAATTAAATTGGTGAGATTCTGATTTTGAGGCATAAAAAAGCAACATGCCCTTTCATTTCCCCTCTCTGACACAACCTGTAGACTCCCAAGTCACAAGGTTCAGCATTTCTGCAACACTCCCAAGCAGGTTCAGTGACTGAGCCTTGTATGCAAAAGCTGCATCCTCCCCAAGTAAACTCCCCCACAGGGGCACTGGCAAGAAAATAAACGCACCTAAAGATGCGAATCTTTTAGAATGGCAGAAGGGTATCAACAAATTTGTATGGGCAGGAAAGAAGCCGAGGGTAAAGATGAAAATAATGCAAGATGTATGTGAGAGAGGAGGATTGAAACTACCTAATTTAAAACTATATTATGATGCAGTGGCATTATCTGTAATTAGTGATTGGACTCATTTAACCAATGATAGAATATTGAATATTGAGGGACACGATCTGGTATTTGGTTGGCATGCTTACCTGTTATTCAACAAAAAATTGGATAAGAATTTTAAAAGTCATATCTTAAGAAATGCTTTACTGCGGGTCTGGAAAAAATACCAATATATATTAAATGACAAGATACCCATGTGGGCAATTCCTAGACACGCAATTGAAAATATGAATATAGCACAAAAACAGGATAGAATTACTTACAGACAGCTTCTTACCTCGGAAAGGGGGGTATTACAATTAAAATCCTTAGAGGTATTAAAAGAGGAGAAGGTAGTTCAAACATGGTTCCAGTATGGGCAATTACAAGCTAGGTGGAAAATAGATCAAAAAATTGGTTTTATCCAAGTTGAGGATAATTTGTTTAAACAAATAAGAGATCAAAGCTTAATGCATATAAAGAGGATATATAATGTATTAATACAGATGGATTCGGAAACAGAATTAGTCAAAGATTGTATGATAAAATGGGCTCAAAATATTGAAGAACCAATAATGTTGGAGACATGGGAAAGAATCTGGGTAAGAAATGTGAATACACAAGCTCAAAATCTGAGAGAAAATTTTTACAAGATGTTCTATAGATGGCATTTAGATCCTAAAAAGTTGGCTTCTATGTATCCGAATGTACAGCCTAAATGTTGGAGATGTGGTTCTCTCGATGCTACATATTATCATATATGGTGGACCTGCCAAAAGGTTAAGGCATTCTGGATAAAAATATGGTGGGTTATGCAAAATATCTTTAAAAGAAGGATAAAGTTTACTCCTCAGTTATTTTTACTAGGTATATGTACTGATTTTACAGTGGTAGAGACTAACTTGATTCTGCACCTAATAACGGCAGCAAGACTGTTGGTGGCGCAATACTGGAAGAAGGAAGATTTGCCTACAACTCAAGAATGGACATTGAAAGTTACAAACTTAGCCGAGATGGCTAAAATATCGGCATATCTTAAAGATCACTCAAATGAGAGATATAAACGAGACTGGAAAAAATGGATTGACTATATACAAAATAAATACGGGACCAAGAAATTCCAGTTAGCCTATGCTTAAGATCAGAAATGATTTAAATTGTTTAAAGTTAGTTCAGCAAGAAGAAGCTAAGGTCAATGTAGAATGTCATTGATTTCTTTATTTCTTTTTTCTCAATAGATTTTAGACTGTGTTAGTTAAAAATCCATACTGTGTACGGGTTCTGGGAAGTCGGAGGGGGGGAAGGAGGAGGGGGGTTGGGGGTGGAGGGAGGGAGGGGCATACAAAAAAATTGTACTTCAATGTTTTAATGATTGACGAATGATGAAATATTTGTGTTTTTTAAAAGAAATAAAACCTTTGGAACAGAAAAAATAAATAAATAAATAAATAAATAAATAAATAAATAAATAAATAAATAAAACCACCTGATATATCACCATTTTATGGTATTTGTATGTCCTCATACAAAAAATCTTGTACCTGCTACCTATTTGCATACTATGCAGAGCACATTTTTGTTATGAAGAAGGTATTTCTTACGCCAGACCAATCTCTTTCCTCTAAATTCAAAACATAGTTAAAAAAAAATGTGCAGCCACTTTAGGTAGCTTTCAATTATCCGATCTTCGATCAGTCTTTAACCCAGTCCACTATTCCATCTTGTTTGAAGGCTTCCACCATTGTTCCGCTGCCAAAAAAGTTCCCTATCAATAACCTCAACAATTACAGACCAGTGGCACTCGCTCCTATCATCATGAAATGCTTTGAGAAATTGGTCTGCTGGCACATCATTTCTGGTCTTCCACATAAACACCAGTTTGCATACAGAAGAAATAGATCTACAGAGGATGCTCTAGCCATCACTCTTCACACTGCTCTGACTCATCTGGAACAGGGGTGGGGGATGGGGGGGCTATGTGAGGATGCCTTTTGTGGATTTTAGCTCTGCATTTAACACAATACTTTCACATAGACTAGTGTCTAAACTTATGGATCTTGGGCTTTCTTATTCAATCTGCCTTTGGATTATGGATTTCCTGTCTGGCTGCTCTCAGAGGGTCAGATTAGGTAATATCTATTCAGCCCTTATTCCTAACACTGGTACAGGGTTGTGTGTTAAGTCCCTTACTCTATGCCAGTGATGGCGAACCTTTTTCTTATGGTGTGCCAAAATTGCACACACATGTGCTATTGTGCGCATTTGTGTGCCAACTCAAGCTCCCCACCCAGCTGTGCATGCGTATGCAACCCCTCCATAGGCTCTGGAGGCTTTACTGAAGCCTGGAGAAAGCAAAAACGCCCTCCCCCAGCCCTCCAGAAGCTGGAAGCGGATCGTTTTTCGCCCTCCCCAGGTTTCAGGAAAGCCTCCAGAGGCTGGGGAAAGCAAAAACTGCCCCAATGCGCCAACCAAAAGTTTGGAAACGATCAATTTCCGGCTTCCGGGGAGGGCAGGGGAGGCCATTTTTTGCCCCTCCCCAGCCTCCGGAGCAGTGGGGGGTTGCAGGCAGTTACTGCGGATACAGCCGTATCGGTAGTGGCTGGAGAGCAGTGGCCACTGTACCGGTACGGTGGCTTGTTTGGCCCACCCGCCGGCATTCCATGGCTGTTTATAATGCAATTGCGCACACGCACACAGTGTGCAGTGCCTGTGCAACCTCCGCCGAGCAGCTGGGTGTCGCAGGGCGGTGGCGTGGGCAAGTGTGCACAGCGTGTGCCCAACTAGGATGCCCGGCCATGTGTGCAGTGTACTGGCTGTGAAGGGGTCCGGAATCCACCACTGCTCCAGAAGCTTTCCTGAAGCCTAGGGAGGGCAAAAAACAGCCTCCCCTGGCCCTCTGGAAATGTGAAAAATCAGCTGGCTAGTGTGCGCATCTGAGCTAATGGCTGCATGCCACCAAACATGGCTCTACCTGTGGCACATGTGCCATAGGTTCACCTTCACAGCTCTATACGCTTTATGTGCATGCATTCCCACTCATGCTAGTAATGCTATTACTAAATTTGCAAATGATACAACAGTGGTGGGACTCATGGGGGAGGGGGAGAATGAGTCTGCCTGTCAAGATGAGGTGGACCGGTTCCTTTCGTGGTATGGAGACAATAACTTGGTCCTTAACACCAATAAGAACAAGGAGCTTATAGTGGATTACAGAAGGAATAGAGCAGACATCCAGCCCTTGGGTGTTGTCATAAAAGAGGACCTGGCCTGGAGCGCTTACATTGCAGCCCTGGTCAAAAGGGCCCAGCAGAGATAATGCTACCCGAGACTTCTCAGGAAACAGCAACTGAGTGGAAAACTGCTGGTGACCTTCTACTGTTGCACCATAGAGAATATTTTAACTTACTGCACTTGTGTCTGGTTTGCCAATTGCACAGTGGCAGATAGGACAGTGCTCCAGGGGGTCAATATTATTGCCCAGAGGATCATTGGCTGCCCTCTCCCCTCTTTGGGAGAGCTTTATAGCTCCAGCTGCCTTAAGAAAGTTCAAAAGATTCTTAAAGATCCATCTCATCCTGGACACCCTTTTTTTGAACTTTTACCGTCTGGCAGACAGTACAGGATAAAAACAAGGACAAATAGGCTGAAAAACAGCTTCTAGAGCAGTAACTATATTGAATTCTACTGTATAGTGCAGTATCAATGAAGTATCAGGGTTTTCAATTTCAATTGTATAGAATGTGAAGGATGTGTGTTAGTGTTTTATTTTTGTAGTTATAATGTATATTGAGGATGGCATTTAGTTCCGTTGTACGAGGTGCAATGACAATAAAGTAAACTTATCTTGTAACTATAGTTTAGGGGTGGTCACCAGATGATGGGAACTACAATTACCACAATCCCACGTTTAAGTGAACTATGGAAGGCCGGAGGGGCCACTATTGTTTCTTCTGATAAACGCATCAGTCCAAAGGCGCAAAGGCTTACAAGGAAAGGCCATTCGGCAGCGAAGGGTCCGGGCAGTCGAGCCTCCCCCCTCGGGCCACTATCTTTCCAAGCTGCTCCAGACCGAAATCCTCTTCACAACCACACGCCAAGTCTTGCGGCGCCTGGAGGGCCAGCCTGGGAACGCAAGGCCCGCTGTCTCCGGCCCGGCGCCCACCAAGGCCTCGCGATTCCCAAGGAAGGTTTCCCAAATGGGGGAAGCAAGGAGCCCCTGGAAGAAAAGCGGGGGAGAGGGGCGGCCTCGACCACTTTTGGGCTCCCGGTCGCTTCGGAGCCCGGGCCCAGCTTCCCCAGCCGGGCGCTCGACCGCCATGCGCGGGGCCTCCGAGGGTGGAAGCGAAGGTTCCCCTGGCCGGAAAGCTCAGCGGAGGGAAAGCGGGGGAGGGACGGAGAGAAAGGAGAGGCGAAGCGGCTTCTTCCCTCCCCCCCCCCCCGAGCAGCGCCCCGCTGAACTGCCCGCGCGCCGCACCGGATAGCCGGACGCCCCGCGCTAAAGGCTGCGTCCTCCCCGCCTCAGGGAGACGGAGCGCCGCTTTTTGCCCCGGACGCCCAGCTTCGTCGGGGACCGCGGTGTGCGGCGGGAAGAGGGGCGGCCTGGCTCTCGTCGGCGCCTCCAGACGCCTCGCCGGCCACGCCCCTCCGCCTGGAGCCGCCGCCGGAAAAGGGGGGACGCTGGGCGGCCGCCGGGGCGCTCTGGGGTGGAGACCCGACCTGACGCGCGCGGGAGGGGGACGGGGAGAGAGAGAGAGAGAGAGACTCCGCCGGCTGCCTCACCCATGTTCGCCGCTCCGTCCCTCCTTCGCCGACAATATGGCGGACAGGCCAATGGGCCGAGCAGACGGGCCGGCAGGGCGGGGAAGCAAGGCGGAGTTTAACAGAAGCGACGGCGGCCGAAGCGAGACAGCACGCACGGCGAGCCCTCGCGCCGAAGCTCCGCCCTCGCAATGCCGCCTCGCTGGGACCGCTGCGGCTCGGGGCTTGCGGGCGCCTCCCAGCGGCCGGCCGTGAGCTGCAGGCGAAGCGTGGTGGGGACCCGCCAATCGGCTGGCGGAGCTGCTTCTTGGGCGCGTATGCAGCACCGCAGCCCAACTGTGCGGGGACTCCCATCACCCCCGGCTGCTGTCCTGCGACGCTCTCGGGATGCCCCCTCCCCCGCGTCCAAAGCCCCAGATCCAGGATCTCTGGGGGAGAAGAGCAAGAGGGAGAGTCTTCTCTTAACTTTCTTCCAGGAAAAGAAAATATTTTTAATTTGAATTTTATTTTTATTTTTCAGTGTTTTTATGCAATTTAGAAACGGCCCATCTGCCTCACAGGATGATTCTGGGCATAAAACTGTACACAATATAAAAGTGCTCTGGGAGCCCCCAACAAGATGGCCAGGGGTGTGGGTCTCAAGATTTTTTCAAAGGCCCAGGAGAGGGGAAACACCACCACCCCGTTGCCTCTGAGAGAGAATGCCAATACAGGAATATTTTTAACAGCAATTGATTGGCTAAGCAAGCTATTTACTATATCTTTTAAAAATCTGGCCTTTTTTGTTTGTTGTTTTTACTCAGACAAATGTTCATGTGCCTACAATTAAAATACACAATGTGATTTTAAAAAAACCAAGTCAAGATCATCAAACAGAGACTGTCATACTTTGGTCATGTCATGAAAGTTGCCTGGGGGTGTGTGTGTTTCAGTCCTGCTGGGGGTGATCACTGGCAAAAGGAGAAGGGGCCGTTCAAGCTGGCTGGGCACTATAAAGGATGATACTGGAATGATGGTGGTGGATCTGAAGAGGCGGTGTGAGACAGAGGGGCATGGAGACTGCTGACCCATAGAGTGGCCGAGGGTTGGACATGACTGATGACAACGATGCCACCTGGCAGCATTAAAGTTTTCAGGAGAAGTTCTGGAGCAGAAGCCGGCCTCTTTGACTCAAAGCCACCTTCTAAATTCCACTGGAGGCCAAGAGAGGGAAGTGACAGACAGAATGGAACCCACCCCCCCAATTCCATTTTGGAAAACAACTGGATCCCCTCTGTGGAGATCACTTCAATTCCCACACTCGCAGACCTGGAAATGAACAGGAAGAAAGAGGAGCTATGTAGTTCTGCTGTCTGAGAGGACAGAGGAAGGACAACCAAGAAGCAGACTCTATTACTAGGACTGGTTGGTTCACATTATCCAGTGGATGGGCCAGCCCCATTATGGGTGGACTGGGGAAACTGGCTACTAGCTAATCTCTGCGCACACTGATGGATGCTTCCTTTTGTGATTCCTTGAGACTGGGCCTTGAGCTTCCCACCTCTGTTGAAGCCTCAGCTCGGCTCCCTCTGGTGTCAGTGGGGAGGGGGTTTGGGCAGAGAGAAACAAATCAGATTTCCAGGAAGGACAGTCACAGAAACATTTTAAGGTGTCCTTTTATTAAAATGTGCGTCACTGTTCTGTGTGGCTTGCTTCACTGTTGTCTGGCTGTCAGTGTGTTTCCTGGGACAGCCGCTGTGGCCTCAGCACTTGAGCCGACCTGGGGGAGTCTTCAGGTAGTTCGTGGCCTGTGGCTCCCACCCATGGCAATGTAGACATCAATGGGGACATTGGGCAAGGTCAGGCAGTGGCACCCTGGACATCTTCGCAGCTGCCTGCCCAGGAAAGAAAGGGAGGGAGAACCATTGGGTCTGTTAGAAAGTGCAGATGCACTGCTGCCCAAGACAGCAAAATTGATTCCAGGATGTCCTCCTTTAAAAAAACTTTGTGCTGGCTGAGAGCCTGAATTCCTCCACAGTGCCACCACCTAATCCAGGGGAGGAAATAATAGGAAACTGATGTGCTGCAAAGCAAAGGACCAATTCCAGCATCAACATAATTTCTACTCATGCTGCTAGATGCCTGGGCATATATACTTCCTAAGAAGGCATGCTGCCCAAAATGGGGAAGAGACATTGAGGTAGTAGAAGGGGGAAGCTTCTGATGGAAGCATTTTAGCAGTGTGCCTATTCTGCTCGATAGATCTTTGGAACCAACCACATCAGCAGGACAAAGTAAATCTCCACAGGTCATTGCAAGAGTGGTTATAATGAAAACCGCCCCTTGGCTACTTGAGCACCATGTCACAACATTGTTGTAAAGAGGTGGAACTCGTCCCGTGAGGTCACCATGGGCATTGGTCGCTTTGGCTTCATTGGGGTTAGGGATGGCTGCCAATGCTCCTTTTTCCCTCCCCACAGCCCTGCCAGCCATTCGGTGAGCATCTCCACCTCGTGCCTCTGCCCCAATCTTCTGCTTTCCGTGCTTCAATCCGACAAGCCCCTAAATCCTTTCTAATAAGCTACTACTATACAACTAAGGATACAAACTTAGTTTCTTTAGACCAGTGGTAGTCAACCTGGTCCCTACCGCCCACTACTGGGCGTTCCAGCTTTCATGGTGGGCTGTAACTCTGCTTTATAAATTTTATAAAGTAAAGTTACTTCCCTACTTTATAAATCATCATTATTATGGAATCGGTGGGTGGTTAGAAAACTTTACTGCTACCAGAGATACAAAAGTGGGCGGTAGGTATAAAAAGGTTGACTACCCCTGCTTTAGACCATGTTTCTAGGAAAATGGCCCTTTCTAAAATACATTTTAAAACTCTTAACAAATAATCAATTTTTTTCATAAATTGTAACAATTTTTTTCTTCCACGTGTCCCATCTACAGGCACTGGGACCAGAAATTCCATGGCTAAGCAAGGCAGTTGTGAAGTGAGCTACAACCACTTTTACCATCTTTTCTTGCACAATTGTTAAGCAAATCACTGCAACTGTTAAGTGAATAACATAGCTGTTGAATAAATGCAGCTCTTCCCATTGACTTTGCTTCTCAAGCAGGCTGGGAAGGTCGCAAATGGAGATCACATGACCCTGGGATGCTGCAACCATTATATAAATACATGCCAAGTATTGAGCACCCCAATTTTTATCAGATAAATGTGGGGATGCTGCGATGCTTGTGAGCACACGAACCTGTTGTAAGTCACTTTTTTCAGTGCTGTTTGTAACTTCAATTGTCGCTAAATGAATGGTTACAAGTTGAGGACCACCTGTACCAGGTGTTCAGCTCTGGGCTGGCTTTCTAAGCTAAGTTAACATGGGGCTCGGTGATTGCTGGAAGATCCAACTCTGAACTGCCATTTACCTGACTTCCTGAAAAGGACATTCGTATATTCCGGTGGGCCACTTTTCTTTCCATAGGGAGACCACCACCCCCTTTCCTACTCTTAGACCAGCTGGTTGCTCACAGCAGAAAATACAGGGAATGAATGACTGCCATGCTTCTCCTTAAAATCCAAGGAACAACACGCACAGCTTTGCTTCTCTCTGCCAATTCTGTGCTCACCTTGTTGCAGCGCGCTCGGGGGCAACGGGCTCCTGAGTTTCGGGGGCCGTTGCCAGGCTGGGAGAATCTCCTGCCTCTATTGGAAATCTCCGAGCTTGTGGGGTCTCTTGGGAGCTCATGTCCGAGCCCCAGACCTGTCTGTTGAAGAGGAGAAGGGTGAGCAGGACCTCCTTTGTTCAACGCTACACGTTACCCCACTTTGGAGACCCCCAAATGGGCCTAGAATTGCCTTTGGAAAGGGTGGCCATGAGGACAAGGCAGAGGACTAAGAAGAGCAACCCAACACCAGCTAATCTGGCAATACAAGGAGGCCCCTAGAGGGTCCCAAGGAATTTCTGGGGGCCCCACACTCAGACATTCATTAGCCCATTGCATGACTGTGATCTGAGAAGTTAATTTTAGATTTTCAAGTCTTATTTTTTGCATGCAATGTCTCAAAATTATTTTAACACATAAATGGAATTGGAAAAAGAAGTTGGAAGTCAGTTGACCAAGTTGGAAATGAAACCAAAGAATCCCTGCGTCTTCTCTCCACTGGTCTCCCCCAGAGTTTTGTCTGGTTCCACCATTACATCATCCAGGAGAGACCTAGTTCTCCTGGGCCTATCGAGCCACCTTCAGGGTTTGTTTTGTTTTATTTTGATTTGGCTTCTTTGGCTCTTGTTTTTATTTTATTTTGCTCTTCTGATCAGCTGTCTTTCTTTTAATATTTGACTTTTAATTGTAAACCACCCATGACATTTAGGAGTCAGCCAGCCTATAAATTAAAATTTAAAAATATTTTTTTAAAATATAACAAGTGTATCCTATGCATGGTGATGTCACCAAATACTTAGTTCTTCTATATTCCTGATTAATGTAACCCAGCCTTGATGGGACCACAGGCTATTAGAAACTACTTCATAACCAAATCCATGGCCGATTTGTCCTCCAGCTGCCCCATATCTGGACAGCTCTTCATCATACAATGGCTCTACTTGTAATTTAAATTTGAACATATGACTTTTGTGGCACCTGGATCCTGGCACAGAAATCTTCTGTGGGAGAAGTGTCCTAGCGTGGTGGTTTCAAACAGAGGCTCAGGGGTTGAAGTCTGAAGGCCTTCCTCGTTGGGGAACAAGGTCAAGGTGGGTGGCATTACCCATCCCAACATCAAGGAGCCCAGTGGTTTTCCTCCTCTCTCAGAGCCTCTCCCTCCCCACAACTCTCCCCTAGCCTCACCAATCGAAGGAAGGCGGAGGAGTGCTCCCTACAGTCGACCTGGCAGCTTGAAGGGCCTACTGCAAAGGGCAGGCTGGGAGAGAGCCTAGAGGGAGGCCACGACTCCACTTCCATTGTGACACAGAAGGGTGGCGCCTGCATCACAATGGGACCTGATCTTCTCACTGCTTGGAGTTCTAGGCTAAGGAATACCAGGCCTCTCTCCAGTCATCTTCAGACCATTCCTTTCCTGAGCCCCTAACATCAAACGGGGGCTTCTTTCTGGGATTTCTCCAGGCATCCACGTGGTGGGCAGGAATGGAGAGCCAATGGTCTCCCATGAAGAAGACAATAAGGTCAATACGAAAAGCCCAAAAGCCTGGCTCTACTGCTTGGCCTGGGGCCACAATGGGCTTACTATGTTGGGGGTGGATGACCATCAGGTAAAGAAGATTCTCTCCCTCATGCTGCCCATCATCTTGGTTTTTAACTTTAAAATTTTTTATTCATTTTTTCTACTTTTGTTTTTAAGCACCTTTTAACTTTTTATTATATTGTAAGTCACCCAGAGTTGCTGTGCCAGTGAGATGGGTGGCACAGAAATGTAATAAGACTCAGCAGAGTGCAGGTTGAACACCAACAGCAGTCAGAGAACATGACTGAAACTCCTTAACTTCACAACACATGGACAGACTTAACAGGAGGTGCAACTGGGAAACTGTGACCATCCTAGACCAAACCAAGTCCAAAAACGCTAGGGAATTTCTAGAAGCCTGGCAATTAACACGCACACAGAGACAAACAACATCTATATACTATTCAAAGGAGACAATTAAAAAGCCCAAAAGAAAACAAATAGAGCTAAATACCTTTTCATCAGCAATCAATACCCAGATGAGCACAGCCAACAGCAATGTTAACATTAGAAACAAGCAATACTCTGATAAAGGAACCAGCAATTTAGACTAAAAAGCTGACAGTAAACAACAATCCACTCAAGGAAGCATCAGGACCACTCCCACCAACACTGACAGGGCAAGCCACTAGTATATAAAATCAGAGCAAAGCCCAGTCCTTACTAGCACTGATGGTGTTACCTAGTTTGGGTAATGAAATGTCTGAAAGACACAGCCAAGTTCAGAGAACACCTAGGACACTACAAATTAAGTAAACAAATAATTTAAAAATCATGTTGAACCTCCAGAGCAAAATTTACTAAGGAGACTGATACTTTCTACATAATGCTGTGTTCTACAAGCATTTGCTTATAAAGAGCAACGGATTGCCAGTCATCCTGGATTACAACAGCTATACTTGTTCTGGGGCTTTTTTTTTTGAAAGAGACTTTGCCTCAGCTGGGGAAAAATAACAGAAAGCAAAGTCTGCTCTTAAATTGTCTCAGGAGTGGAGATTTCTCAGGAGAAATGTGATGCCTGTTTTAGTTTCTCCAGATCTGGACTGTCATAACATTCACCTACAACTACAACTACCTACAATTACTGACTGTGAATGAAATCTATGCTCCCAGTGTTCAAGATGGCAGCTTCCAGGTTGGTCAAAAGTAGTCATGCTACTTCAAAAGCCACTTTTAAGAAGTCCATAGAACACCACCAGCAACTAAGGAAATCTTTCTGTTTAAAAACAAGGAGTCTGAAGATCAAACTGGTTAGGGGAAAAACAGCTGCAGCCAACTTGAAGAATGAGCATAGACAATTTTGTGATGAGCCTACCATGAAACTGAGCTTTGAAAGGGTTTATGCTTAAACATGACAAAGATGCATTAGACTAACAGTAGAAGGGCTTCCTTGCAGCAGCCATCCCCACACCATGGCTGCCCAGATTCAGCTTCTCTCATGCCCAGATTAGGTAGCCTGACTATCAAAGTAATCATTCTGGTTACCTGACAGCAAGACCAGAATCAGGATGCAGAGGTGCCTCACCACATCTACTTTGGAATTGCTGTGATGCACTATGAGTTGGATTTTGAGAAGAAAATATGGGCTTAAATGTTCCACTTTTATATCTGGCTACCACAGGTTCTCTTATGTCCCTGTAAATGAATTCTACAGTTCTGTTAATTTAGACATAATTATTAGTTATGTCTTAGGTTATTATTAGGCTTTCTGTTGTGATGTTTCAAATGTTTGCCCTAAGAATTTGATCTCATCAAGAAAGGCAATATTGAAGATGTCACAAAGAAGAGGGGGGTCAACCTATTTTCCAAAGCACCAGAAGGCAGGACAAGGAGCAAAGGATGGAAACCAATGAAAGAGAGAACCAATCTAGGACTTAGGAGAAATTTCCTGACAATCAACCAATGGAATGTCTTGCCTTCAGAAGTTGTGGGTGCTCCAACACTGGGGGATTTTAAGAAGGGACTGGACATCCATTTGTCCAAAATGGTCTAAGTTCTCCTGCTTAAGTAGGGGGTTGGACTAGAAGACTTCCAAGGTCCTTCTGTATTCTGCTAATATAATTCAGCTGTAGCCGCTGTGGTTGCTGATTGGTAAACCATCATTTCTCTTGGAAGCAGAAAACATCCATACGTAGTAGCTTAGGTTGAAAGATGGCATCTTTATCCACACCAGTATCATAATTCAGAGATCCAAACCAGATTTTATTTTTATCAATATAAGACTGTATGAATCAGATTTCTCTATAACCTTGTGCCCTCTGGGTATAGTAATTGCAATTCTCAGTTAGGACTGAGGAATCTTGTAGAATCTCTCTATCCTAACCAATTCAATTGCTGGTTTTCAATGAATGATCTAGATTCCAGTACATCCAACAAGTACAACTCCTTAAGAAATTATCATCTTAAATAAGACAAGAGTTTGAGGGACTTGTGATACTTACTCTTAAGGCTCGACTGATGTAACTAGGCCCAAACCCTGCCAAGTAGCTTCAAGCCAGCAGATTTCCATGGTGTGGACAACTTAACCATCCATGTCCAACCTGATCATGATTAGCCTTACCTACACTACAATACTAGCTACAATGATTTCTTATCCAAGGCCTCACAGCTTTGGGCCTCTTGTTAGGTTAACCCATCATCCCCCTGAAGGGTGAAGCCTGGAGCAACCCTTCTTCTGAGGAGGATGTGTGCCTGCTTCTCATTGGTGCCAAGTCCCTACCTTTCCCTCTGGTCTTCAGGTAACACAAGGTTGCATCACAATGGAGGCTCAAGTTTCAAGATGTCCAATCTCAGTTTCACCCCTCATCGAAGGACCTTGTCTGGGCAGGAAAAAATGATCTAGCATCCTGGGCTGCAGCCAATGCAGACCCTGGTCTGGGTGGAGAAGGACAGCGATGTATAGACTTTGTGATGACAGGATGTCCTGAGAATGACAGACGAGCGAGTGAAAGACACGATGGAGGAGTTTCTTCTCTCCCATGGTTACCAGATGGGCAAAACCATTGGAGAAGGAACATATTCAAAGGTCAAAGAAGCCTTTTCAAAAAAACACCAACGAAAAGTGGCTGTGAAAATTATAGACAAACTGGGAGGACCAGAAGGTAAGAAGCAGAACACAAAAAGTTAAAGCAAGACAGAGCAGATGGAATGGGAAAGGGCGTGTTTTTAGAAATAACTGAATTTCAGTTTCCAAGGGCCAAATTTTCCACACTGCAATATTTTTTCCAATAAAATTTGTCCCTTCTCTAAAGAAAATCTACACTGCCATAAGCATAGAATAAAATCCACTATGGCATCAATACAAATTAGATAATGTCTTCTTCCCATGATATCATCATGATATAAGTGATTTTACTTACTGCTTCCTGATGCTTCGGTGTGTTGTCCCTATAAACATACACTATATTGTCAAAAGTATTCGCTCACCCATCCAAATAATCAGAATCAAGTATTCCAATCACTTCTATGGCCACAGGTGTATAAAATCAAGTACCTAGGCATGCAGACTGTTTTTACCAACATTTGAGCCAAGGTGGCGCAGTGGTTAAATGCAGCACTGCAGGCTACTGCTAGATCAGCAGGTCAGCGGTTCAAACCTCACCGGCTCAGGGTTGACTCAGCCTTCCATCCTTCCGAGGTGGGTAAAATGAGGACCCAGATTGTTGGGGGCAATATGCTGACTCTCTGTAAACCGCTTAGAGAGGCCTGAAAGGCCTATGAAGCGGTATATAAGTCTACTGCTATTGCTATTGCTATATTGTGAAAGGATGGGTCGCTCTCAGGAGCTCAGTGAATTCCAGCGTGGAACTGTGATAGGATGCCACCTGTGCAACAAATCAGTCGTGAAATTTCCTTGCTTCTAAATATTCCAGTCAACTGTCAGCTGTATTATAAGAACATGGAAGTGTTTGGGAATGACAGCAACTCAGCCACGAAGTGGTAGGCCACGTAAACCTGTCCAACATCAGTGTGTGACCTCACAAATGCGCTTCTGGAAGAATGGTCAAAAATTCCCATAAACACACTCCTAAACTTTGTGGACAGCCTTCCCAGAAGAGTTGAAGCTGTTATAGTTGCAAAGGGTGGACCGACGTCATATTGAACCCTATGGATTAGGAATGGGGTGTCACTTACAGTAAGTTCATATGCGAGTAAAAGCAGGTGAATGAATACTTTTGGCAATATAGTGTAGATCTGTGCATTTTTATTCTACCCTGTGTTTTATATTTGCAGTTTTGCAGACTTTTGTCCCTTTTGTATCTATCTCACCAAGAGATATTTATTTGCCTGAAGGCAACAAGCTAGAAGTACCATTTCAGAAGCCTTAGAATAAGCATATCTAACATGGCTCCACTCTGTCCAGAGGCTATACCTGTTCTTGGTCCAATCTGACTCTTCTGATGAAATGTATGCCCCTGGCCTAAGAAACAAAGGAAGGGGAAGCTGATGGGGGAAAGGAACTTTTAAGAAGGCTTACAGTGCCTCATTTACAGTGATAGTAGGGTCTCTTACTTTGGTTGCATTTTGAACCATTCCAGTTGATTTTCTTATTCTAGTTGGGTCCATGGCATCACAGGCAGAAAATTCACATTTTTTTTCAAACCTATCTTTAGTGCTGTGGAAACTTTTAGCAAATTGGATCCCATGCAAAAGAAAATATGACAAAAGAATGGAATGAATGGGGACTAACGGGGGGAGGGGGGTTATCTTCCCCAAAACTTCCTTGGGTGTTATTATTTATGATCAGGCGTAACTTCCAGAACAAACTGCTGCATGAGTGATACATGCAACACTTTTTAAAAAACTTGCAACAAAAAGGCATTTAAGCATTTGTAAAGTAGACCACAGCCAGTGGTGGGTTCCTACCAGTTTGGATCGGTTTGGTAGAACCGGTAGTGGATTGGCGGCCTGGGTCACTGGAACCGGCAGCGACCCAGGCCTGCCACGCCCCCGAACTGGTTCCCCGGGAGGCGCTGTCAGCGGTGCCATCTTGTTTTTCAGTTCTGCGCATGTGTTTTTTAACTACTCGTGAGGACTGTTTGTGTGAGGGCTTGGGTATGATTGACTCGGAGGACCTGCTGGGATTTGCGGGGGTCACCGGGGTGGTCGGGGGGACTATGGCCGCGGGAGAGGGTCGGAGCATTGCGGTCATAACAGGGAGGGGCAGATATGGCGGGGACTTTAGGGCAAGCCATTACCGGGGAAGGAGGGTTCGCTACATCACAGAGATCCCTCCTTCCGGCCCTATGAGTCCCACTCCAAGACCAGATGGCGCGAGCAGTCAGGACCCTGGTCTCAGGCTGTTGTCGCTAAATGCCAGGTCTGTTGTTCAGAAAGCTCCCCTCGTCCGGGACTTAATTGTCGACGAGAGGGCAGACCTGGCATGTATTACTGAAACCTGGCTGGGCACAGAAGGAGGAGTCCCCCTTGTAGAGCTGTGCCCAGAGGGATTTCAGGTGCTTCATCAGCCGAGAGCCCAGGGAAGGGGTGGCGGTGTGGCTATTGTAATCCGGGAGTCTCTGTTACCTCGTAGGGTCCCTGCTCCGGAGCTTGTCGGGTGTGAGTCCCTGCTGATAAAGTTGGACCTCAAGGGTCAAGTGGGTTTGCTGCTAACGTACCTGCCTCCCAACTGCGTTGCAGCATCCCTCCCCTCGCTCCTCGAGTCAGTAGCCGAGCTGGCAGTTGAGTTCCCCAGGCTTATAGTTCTGGGGGATTTCAATTTGCCATCGCTCGGTGAACGCTCTGATGGGGCGCAGGAGTTCATGGCTTCCATGACAGCCATGGGCTTGACCCAAGTAATTCGGGGCCCAACCCATGCAGCGGGTCACATGCTCGACCTCGTATTCCTCTCGGAGCAGTGGATGTGTGATCTTGGTCTGAGGGGTAATGAGATCATACCCCTGTCGTGGTCAGACCACTGCCTACTGAGGCTTGACTTCCGGAGGCCAAACCCCCACCGTAGGGAGGAGGAACCGACCAGGTGGTTCCGCCCCAGGCGACTTATGGACCCGTTGAGGTTCCAGACGGAGCTTGGGGTTATTCCTGATACTCTCGCCCACAGTTCGGCGGAGACGCTGGCTGCCGCCTGGTATTCGGCGGCGTCGGAGTCTCTCGACCGGATTGCGCCACTACGGCCCCTCCGGGTCAGTGGATCCCGGAGGCCTCCTTGGTTTACCGAGGAGCTCCGGGAGAAGAAACGCCGGAGGAGATGCCTAGAGCACCTGTGGAGGTCCGATAAGTCCGAATCGAACCAAGCACTTTTAACTACCTGCACCAAGGACTATGTCCGAGCACTAAGAACTGCAAAAAGATCATACATCTCTGCCTTGGTTGCGTCCGCCGAGTCACGCCCAGCCGCCCTGTTTAGGATAACCCGCTCCCTCCTCAATAGGAGGGATGCGGGAGACCCCTTGCAGGGTAGAGCTGAGGACTATGCTCAATTCTTGGCGGACAAAGTAGCTCGGTTTCGATCGGACTTGGACTCCACCGCAGTAGATCCAGCCGAGACACAGGAGGACCACTTGCCACACCATCTCTGGGTTGAGTTCCAGGATGTTGCCTCTGGGGATGTGGACAAGGCCATTCGAGCTGTAAGTGCCTCCACCTGTATTCTGGACCCGTGTCCCTCCTGGCTGGTTGCCAACAGCAGGGAGGTGACACATGGCTGGATCCAGGCGGTTGTGACCGCCTCCCTTCGGGAGGGGCACTTCCCCGCCGTACTTAAAACGGCGGTGGTGAGACCCCTCCTGAAGAAACCATCTTTAGATCCAGCCATTCTAAACAACTTTCGTCCTGTCTCCAACCTCCCCTTTATCGGGAAGGTTGTTGAGAAGGTGGTGGCCTTCCAGCTTCAACGGGCCTTGGAGGAAGCTAGTTATCTTGACCCCTTCCAGTCCGGCTTCAGACCTGGTTACAGCACAGAAACCGCTTTGGTCGCATTGACTGATGATCTCTGGAGGGCCAGAGATGGAGGCTATGCGTCCATCCTGGTTCTCCTTGACCTCTCAGCGGCTTTCGATACCATCGACCATGGTATCCTTCTGCGACGTCTGCGGGAGGTGGGAGTGGGAGGCACTGTTTTACGGTGGTTCTCCTCCTACCTCTCGGACAGGTCGCAGTCGGTGTTGGTCGGGGGGCAGAGATCGTCCCTGAGGCCCCTAACATGTGGGGTGCCGCAGGGTTCGGTCTTATCCCCCCTACTATTTAACATATACATGAAACCGCTGGGCGAGATCATTCGGAGGCACGGGATAAAATACCACCAATATGCGGACGATACGCAACTGTATCTGTCCGCCCCGTGCCAACTCAATGAAGCGGTGGACGTGATGAACCAGGGTCTGGAGGCCGTTAGGAACTGGATGAGTGCTAACAAACTGGTACTCAACCCGGACAAGACCGAGTGGCTGTTGTGCTTCCCTCCCAATAATTTGGCTAATACACCAACGCTTAGGCTGGGGGGTCAAATTTTATACCCCTCAGATAGGGTCCGCAACTTAGGAGTCCTCCTGGACCCACAGCTGACTTTTGACCACCAGCTGTCAGCTGTGACCAGGGGGGCATTTACCCAGGTTCGCCTGGTCCGCCAGTTGCGGCTCTACCTAGACCGGGAGGCTCTCACAACAGTCACTCGAGCCCTTGTGATCTCTAGGCTGGAATACTGCAATGGGCTCTACATGGGGTTGCCCTTGAAGTGCATCCGGCGGCTACAGCTAGTCCAGAATGCAGCCGCGCGAGTGATAGTGGGCGCACCGCGGTTCGCCCACGTTACACCCGTCCTCCGCGAGCTGCACTGGCTACCTGTTGGTCTCCGGGTGCGCTTCAGGGTACTGATGACCATCTTTAAAGCACTCCATGGTAGTGGATCTGGGTACTTGAGAGACCGCCTTCTGCCGATTACCTCCCTAAATCGACCAATTAGATCGCACAGACTGGGCCTCCTCCGTATTCCATCTGCCAGTCAATGCCGACTGGCAACCACACGGAGGAGAGCCTTTTCTGTTGCAGCTCCGACCCTGTGGAACGACCTCCCCGTTGAGATCCGTACCCTCACCACTATCCAGACCTTCCGCGCAGCCCTCAAGATCTGGCTCTCCCAGCAGGCCTGGGGATAGGTTCCCAATTTACCCGCCCGAGTGTTTGATTGCTGAATGAAAGTTGTGTTTTTTACTATTTTTTCTTTGTTCACATACTGTTCTGTTTTTGACACTGCACCCCCCTCCCTTGTGGTTGTAAGCCGCCCTGAGTCCCCTCAGGGAAAAGGGCGGCATATAAATCCCAATAAAACTCTAAAACTCAAAACTCAAACTCAAAGAACAATTTTAATTGCAGGTGCGCACACAAGCAAACTGGCAGTAGTGCCTGCCGGAAGCCACCCCTGACCACAGCCTACTTCTTGTTAAGATAAAATAATGTAGGACAGGATCACCACTAGATGGATACACAGTTGGCTGAAAAACTGCACTCAATGTGTAGTTCTTAATGATACTGCATCTACGTGGAGGGTAGCAAGCAGTGGATATCACAAAGGTCTTAAGTCCAGTACTATTAGGGGAATTTGCAGATGACATCAAGCTGGGAGGATAGATTCAAAATACGGAAGGATTTTGACAGACTTGAACATTTGGTCCTTTCCAGGAAAATGCAATTCAGTGGTGAGAAAAGTAAGGCACTTACTTACTTAGGCCCATAAAAAACTAATGCATAAGTATAGAATAGGTGGTACCTAGCTCAACAACAGTAACTGTGAAAGGATCCTAGGTCAGTGGTGGGTTCCTAACCAGTTTACTACTGGTTAGTTGAGTATGTGGGGCAATTGAACGAAAAATACCCACAGCAAAAGGAAAACAGCTGGGGAGCAGCAATTCAAGCTGCCGCCCCTGATCAGCTAGGCTTCGGAAACTGGAATAAAGGTAAGCATAACCCAGGGGCAGGTAGGCAGGCAGGCCCACTTTCAAAGGAACAGAGAACCAGTTCGCTCTCCGTTTGAAGGCAGTACTGCCAGTTCGGGAGAACTGGTCCGAAATGGTAGAAACCCACCACTGTCCTAGATATCAGAGCCTATCTCGTGGCAATACGGGCGGTGAAATGTGAGCATTTTGCCGCTCTTATTGCAGCCGCTGAATCGCGCCCAGCCGCCTTGTTTAGAGTAACCCGTTCCCTCTTGAAAGGGAGGGACGCGGATGATCCTTTACAGGGAAGAGCTGAGGAATTTGTTCAGTTTCTAGTGGATAAAGTCGCTCGGATTCGGACAGACCTGGACTCCAATTGCTCAGTGCCAGCCAAGGTACCGCGGGAAGGTCTTGAGCAGAGTTTATGGACTGAGTTTCAACTTGTCGCGCCTGAGGAAGTGGACAAGGCCATGGGAGCGGTGAGTGCCTCCACTTGTATACTGGACCCATGTCCCTCCTGGCTGGTCACGAACAGCAGGGAGGTAACACGCGGCTGGATCCAGACGATAGTTAACACCTCTCTCCGGGAGGGATCTTTCCTGCTCCTCCTAAAGGATGCAGTGGTGAGACCCCTCCTGAAGAAGCCGTCTCTGGATCCAGCCATCTTGAGTAACTATCGTCCAGTCTCCAACCTCCCCTTTGTTGGGAAGGTTGTTGAGAAAGTGGTGGCCTTTCAACTCCGGCGGTCCTTGGATGAAACCGATTATCTGGACTCCTTTCAGTCCGGTTTCAGGCCTGGTTACAGCACGGAAACTGCTTTGGTCGCGCTGATCGATGATCTCTGGCGAGCCAGGGATAGGGGTTGCTCCTCTATCCTTGTGCTTCTTGACCTCTCAGCGGCCTTCGATACCATCGACCATGGTATCCTTCTGCGACGGTTGCGGGAGGTGGGGGTGGGAGGCACCGTCCTCCGGTGGTTCCCCTCCTACCTCTCGGGCAGGTCGCAGTCAGTGTTGGTCGGAAGACAGAGATCAACCCCTAGGCCCCTCAATTATGGGGTGCCGCAGGGTTCGGTCCTGTCCCCCCTCCTATTTAACATCTACATGAAGCCGCTGGGTGAGATCATGCGATGGCATGGGATCAAGTACCACCAGTACGCGGACGATACGCAACTGTATCTGTCCGCCCCGTGCCAACTCAGTGAAGCAGTAGAAGTGATGAACAGCTTGGAGGCTGTTAGGGTCTGGATGGGAACGAACAAGCTTGCACTCAATCCTGACAAGACTGAGTGGCTATTGATGCTCCCTGCCAAAAATGGTCCAGCTATTCCATCTCTTAGTCTGGGGGGTGAAATTATACGCCCCTCAGAGAGGATCCACAATTTGGGAGTCCTCCTGGATCCACAGCTGATGCTAGAACATCATTTTTTGGCTGTGACCAGGGGGGCCTTTGCCCAGGTTTGCCTGGTGTACCAATTGCGACCCTATCTGGACTGGGAGGCCCTTCGGATAGTCACTCACACCCTCGTGACCTCAAGACTGGATTACTGTAACGCGCTCTACATGGGGCTGCCCTTGAAGAGTATTCGGAGACTTCAGCTTGTCCAGAATGCAGCCGCGCGAGCGATTGCGGGTGCACCTTGGTACACCCACGTTACACCTATCCTCCGCGAGCTGCACTGGCTGCCTATTGGTCTCCGGACTCGCTTCAAGGTGCTAGTCGTTACTTTTAAAGCCCTTCATGGTATCGGACCTGGGTACTTGAGAGACCGCCTCCTGCCAATTACCTCCCAAAGACCTATCAGATCCCACAGATTTGGCCTCCTCCGAATTCCATCTGCCGGCCAGTGTCGACTGGCAACTTCCCGGGGGAGGGCCTTCTCTGTGGCTGCTCCGGCCCTCTGGAACGATCTCCCCACTGAGATCCGGACCCTTACCACCCTTCCGGCTTTTCGCAAAGCTACTAAGACCTGGCTGTTCCAGCAGGCCTGGGGCAGTTAAATCTTTCAGCCCCAGCCGTGATTATGACTGTTGTGTATTTTTAACTGTTTGTCTTTTTATTTTTATTTTGTACCCCCTTCCCTTTCTGATTGTTAGCCGCCCTGAGTCTCTCAGGAATAGGGCGGCATACAAACTGAATAAAATCTAATCTAAAATCTAAATCCTAGTGGACAACCATTTACGATAAATATAAGCCAGCGGTGCACTGCAGCTGCCAAAAAGGTCAATGCCATCTTAGGATGCATCAACAGAGGAATGGTATCAACATCAAATGAAGTATTAGTACTGCTTTATACTGCCTTAGTTAAGACCACACTTAGAATACTGTGTCCAGTTCTGGTCACACAATACAAAAAATTGCTAAGACTCTAGAGAGAGTACAAAGAGCCACAAAGATTACGAAGGGTCTAGAGGTGAGGCACACAATGAATGGTTGAGGGAGCTAGGCAAGTTTAGTCTAATGAAGAGAAAGACTAGGGATGACAGGATAGCAGTCTTCCAATACTTGAGGGGCTTTCACTGAGAAGAAGGGGTCACCCTATTATCCAAAGCACGGAGGGCAAGACTAGAAGGAATGGATCAAAGATTTTTAAAGAGAGATCCAACCTAGAATTAGGGAGAAATTTCCTACAGTGAGAACAATTAATCAATGCTTGACTCCCGGAGTTGTGGATGTTCCTTCACTGGAAGTTTTCAAGAAGAGATTGGACAGCCATTTGTCCAGAATGGTATAGGGAAAGGGACTCCTGCTCAAGCAGGGGATTGGACTAGATGACCTCCAAGGTCCTTTCCAACCCTTATGTTCTAAGCTAGCAACCATATATAGGTCCGGGAAAATACCAAGGGGTATTGGTTCAGCTTAAATTAGCCCCTAACCTCTGATGTTCCAGGTCAAATTCTAAACTTCAATATTCCAAACAAAAGAGTTGGGATTTCATTTTGAAGGCCTATCTCTAGTCAGGCAGGGAGCCTTGCATGACCACCACAGCCTTATAAAGTCTTGTCCCAAAGGAGGCTGACTGCCCTGCCTACTAATGTCTTTTGGCCATGATCATTTGCAAGTGTTGCCATCCTACCCCCCCTCCGCCCCATCTGAAACTTTCAGACATATAATGGGGTGAAATACAGCTGATGGAATCATTTCATTATTTCAATTGCTGTACATTCAAACTATATTTAGTCCAATGGATTTTGGGACTGGCCCCATCCCCTTCTTGGGGTTTGACACAAATTCAAAGTCAACTACTGTATAACCTTCACTGCAGTTGTTACTTATTCAGATTTACCACAGTTAACACAATGGTTTAGCTAGTCAATTGTTTTTGAGTTCACCTAACACACTGATCTATAAATCAGGGATACTTTCTCCCAATAATCTATGCAAAATTTTTGATTCATTTGAGGCTGCATGTCTCTAAGACACAGAACTATTTTATTCCACCCATTCTTGGGGTCATTAACCAGGGGGGATGGGGAGGAGTATTTCTAAACCTGTCTTGCAGAGTAGGAGCAAATGTCACAGCCTGCTTTGCCTGAGAAAGTCCCAGGAGGTATTTGAGTAGCACAAAGTTTGAAAACCTTCATAATAGATTAAAAAATCATTAATCAACGTGTATGTTTATTTCTTGCCCAACCTAAGCTTGGTGAAATAATTTGCTTATTGAAAAGAGCCTTGCAATTTCTTTGTTGTTCATTGTTCAAAATTTGAGAACCTCTCTTCCCTAAACGCCCCCTCCCCACAGACCTGACTGGGTGCTTTAGCTGAACAGCACTGAGATGCTATGTTATATTTTAGTCATTTACAATTCTGTACAATTAGAGAAGCATGGAAGAAACCACAAGGATTCAGGTCCAGGGTGAATCCACATGAGAAAAATGTTTCCAGCACCATCAGAAAAACCCCATTCTCCTTCTCAAGGGAAATTATGACATTGGGAGGTGGGAACATTACAAGGAGCATAACGTTCCTCTCTCATTAGCTATGGTCTTCAGACTTGTTGTGATTTGGCCAACTCTCTCTTTTGCCTCCCCAGAGTTTATCGAGAGATTCCTGCCTCGAGAACTCCAGATTGTCAAGCGCCTAGACCACAAGAACATCATCCGGGTGTATGAAATGCTGGAGTCCACAGATGGAAAGATCTATCTAGTGATGGAGCTGGCAGAGAATGGCGATGTCTTCGACTGCGTCCTGCAAGGAGGACCCCTGCCGGAGAGCCGGGCCAAAGCGCTCTTCCGTCAGCTGGTAGAAGCCATCCGTTATTGCCATAGCTGTGGGGTGGCGCATCGTGACCTCAAGTGTGAAAATGCCCTCCTGCAGGGGCTCAACCTGAAGCTGACAGACTTTGGATTTGCCAAATTGCTCCCCAAGAACCGCAAGGAGCTGAGCCAGACCTTCTGTGGCAGCACGGCCTACGCGGCCCCCGAGGTGCTGCAGGGGGTGCCCCACGACAGCAGGAAAGGCGACGTGTGGAGCATGGGCGTGGTCCTTTACGTCATGCTTTGTGCCAACCTGCCCTTTGACGACACGGACATTCCCAAGATGCTTTGCCATCAACAGAAAGGGGTGTCCATCCCCGGCCACTTGGGGATCTCCGAGGAATGCCAGGACCTTCTCAAAAGCCTCCTGGAACCAGACATGATCCTGAGGCCTTCCATCGAAGAAGTGAGTTGGCACCCATGGTTAGCAAGTTCCTGAGGACAGGACCATGTCAAAACTCTCCCCAAATAAAAGGGGACAGGCTGTTTCCAAAATGCTCACATATATTTTAACGTTATGCTCAGTTTCTAGTCTATCCTTAATCCACCGAGAAGGAAGGCATTTTATATATTCCCCTCTCATCAGGAACTGCATTCCCTTGTTCAAAGATGCCTGCAAAAGTGGTTACAAATAAGTCAAAAGGCCAAGAAAAGTAGAGTGAAGGTGTCTCACCCTAACCCTGGCTGGAATTTCTTTCTCAGACACACAGAATCACTTTGAAATGTTAAATCTAAGAAACCTCCCCTAGGATTCAAGGCTGTAGATCTCCTCCCTGGCTGTTCTTCAATAGCCTGCCATCCATTGGTCTCCAGGATATCCTAATTGAAAAAGGGAAGGAGGTGCCATTATGCACCAAGCCAAACTTCTTGATCCAACCAGCACTGTAATTCAAATGAGCTGGCAGAAACACCATTTCCAACCTGGTGCCTTCTGGATAGGTCAAAATAGCAATAGCAATAGCAGTTAGACTTATATACTGCTTCATAGGGTTTCAGCCCTCTCTAAGCGGTTTACAGAGTCAGCATATTGCCCCCAACAACAATCCAGGTCCTCATTTTACCCACCTCGGAAGGATGGAAAGCTGAGTCAACCCTGAGCCGGTGAGATTTGAACAGCCGAACTGCAGAACTGCAGTCAGCTGAAGTAGCCTGCAGTGCTGCATTTAACCACTGAGCCACCTCAGAATTCCTAGGCAAAGTTTCCATCTATCTTGGGAAGAATAACTGAGGAGGATGTTGTGTGTTCTAAGGCAGAGCTTTTCTGAGCCCCCAAGACAAAAATAAAGAACCTGGAGACTGCCAAGAACTGAACTTGGGAGCTCAGCTGTACAAAATATGGGCAAGTGATGGCCACTCCAGGATTTGTTTTGTGGCACACAAAATCTTTTGAAAAGAATCAAACTGGAACCCCCACTTTCAGTGCATACCAGACTGTCTTGAAAACTTGGGAGAACAGATCAAACTGTTGTTTCAAGAGTGAAGGACTCTAGAGATTGAGGGTTCACCGACAAAAGGGCGAACGACAAAAGCACGCCCGACTAAAACGCAGTGACAAAACTGTGAGTTCTAAAGCGCTCCGACGAATGAGCGCTGAATCGCGCCAACAGCGTGGCAACAGAAGCGCGCTGTAAACCTCAACCTAACCCTAAACCTAATCCTAAACGTAACGCTAACCCTAACCCTAAACGTAACGCTAACCCTAAATCTAATCCTTACCTTAACTTAAATCGACACGGTGTTGTAAATCGCCCTTCTGTCGCCGCGCTGTTGTCGCCACGTTGATGACATCGCAGTTTTAGCGACGCGCTTTTGTCGGCACACTTTTGTTGTGCGCGCTTTTGTCGGGTCACGGAGATTGAGATGCCCCCTCTCAAGTTAACAAAAGAATCAATTTCCCAGGGTAGCTCACTCAAAATGGGGCATTCCAAATTCAGAATGGTTTGAATTCTAATTATTTTGAGCTCCCTTAGCTAACGAATATATTGAGAAAGCTCCCAAATGCTAGCAAGGCTCCTAGAAAGTAATGTTTTCCATTGCAGCACCTATTAGAGGTTTGGTCCTACAATGTCATCCCCTTCCGTCAGCACAGCCAATGGCCTGATTGGGTTTGGGAGACAGCCGTAGTCCGACACCCCTTTCACTTTATGAACTTAGCAAGGCAGCTTGGAGGGGGTGAGCCTCTCCATCACCTTGGCCTTGGTCTTCTGGCTGGCTGATCAGGAAGTGCGTCTATCCATCAAATCCTCTGGACCCTGCCAAGTTCCATTGGGGCAATACTCCTTGCCCTCCTTGTGTCTGGCACAGAAAAGGCCCAGGCCCCCCGAGATATTTGCTTGAAAACTTATAGAGGATGAAAAGAAAAAAATCACAAAACCAATATGGTCATTTCTGTAGAACTCCTTTAATTGCCATTAACGGCAAATCTGTAAAATGCGAAGAGAAAGTCATAATTACAAAACTAACAGCTGTTAGAGTCACTTGTTCACTCCAACTAGAAAACAGTCCAGGGAGATATATAATTTAAAAATGAGATAATATTGCACACAACCAAGAAAAAGAAAATAAAGTAATTACGATGAAACCAGGGCCCTCGGATGTCTCCCAGCACCAATACTAGACTCTAGAGCAGAGGTCTTCAAATTTGGCAACTTTTAAGACTTGTGGACTTCAACTCCCAGAATTCTCCAGCCAGCTCTGCTGGGAGTTGAAGGCCACAAGTCTTAAAGTTGCCAAATTTGGGGACCCCTGCCCTAGAGCAATGTTTCTCAACTTTCGCAACTTGTCACAAGTGGGAATCCCTCCGTTGATGGCACAGCATCTCGGGGTGTCTGTCATCAAAGCGCAGCCAGCCCACAGATCCTACACGGTGGAGAAACGTTGCTCTAACGCTACCCTCTATTTTGTTCCATCACCACCAACACTGAGAGCTGAGGGGTGCTTTTCCAAGAAGCCTCTTCCTCACTCATTTACCTATCAGCTCTTCTAGACTGTCCAGTAACGAGGCCTGGTCCAGATGGGCCTATTTATGCATTTACACCCTCCCTAGGGGTTGGTCAGCCCTTTAGGAGAAATCACCAGAGTTTCTTTCAAGACAACAGATATTCTCCCGATCCAGAAAGCTTAGTTTGATATATCCAAAGAGTAGTTTTCTCAGGAGAGTGAGGGAACTGGACCTTGTACAATGCAAATATTTTTTAAAGCACTAAATTATTCCAGAAGTGCAAGCTTTCATTTGGTTTGCCATGGAGCCCACTCCCAGCTGTCCTTTTAAATCACAGCGGCTGGAAGCTCTTCAGACTAGGCCGTGTTCATGGATCGCCACACATCTACCCACGCTCCTTCAATTTCAAATGGCCACTTGCATGCAGAGGAAGCCGCTTTCCACTGGCTGAATCACATCCTTGCTCACATTTCCCATGGATGACCAACTTGGAAATCTTTCCTCCTCTTTAATGTCTAGTTTTGGGGCTGACTCCTAAGTCAATTGTTCTTCAGACAGGTACTGATTTTCATGATCTGGTGGCAAAGGGGAGCCCTGAAAGCCAGTCTTTTGTCTTATCAGAAGCTCTTCAGTGACTGAGACTAAAGAGATTCCACAGGCACCATGTTGCCCTTCTCAACTCTGCACACGGAGTCACCTTCTCAAGAGGTTTCCTCTCTCAGCTGCTGCTTATAACAAGAAAGAGGAAAGAGAAGAGCAGCAGCAACTCCTTCCTTTCTCTCTGGCCCTTTGGGAACCCATTTGAACGTTGCCCTGCGGGAGGGAAAGGGGTGGCCCGCACACGGTCAGAGCAGCTGCTGTCATGCAGATGCACTGGGACAAGAAGAGGTTGGATGGCTCCAGTCTGAATCCATCCCAAAGGAGTGAAAGCAGGGATCTTGGCCCACTTCAATGAGCCAGCTGGCACTGGTTCCATTCGAATCCAGTTGGGTGTGTTGAGGAACACCTGTTGGTGTATTGTATCCCAAGAAGAGAAATCTGCCTTTGGGACCCATTTTTTTTAAAAGCATGATGAGTTCTAAAGTGAGACTTAATTATAGTCAGACTCCATTGCAAGGCAGCAATAGCTAAATCTGAAACAGATCAAAAGGGGGGAGCATCACTCTGCCCCCCATTTTCCCTAAAAAAAAAGAGAAGATGCCTGTACAGATTATAATTTAGAGAGAACGTAGATAAGGAAGCATCTTTGACAAGGGTGGAGAACAACCAAAACTCTCAACACAAGCACACTGCTTCCCAAGGGTTTCTATCTATGGAAGAGGATCTACAGATGCTCCCAACAGCATCAATGCAAGGGGAAGACAGTTATGAAGCTTTGGCAAATGAAGATGCTTCCGGGAAGATCCAGAGTGCCTCTTCCTAATGAGGCAAGGGATATTTGAGTCCAAGCAACACTGTAGAGCACTAGCTCAAGGGATATGCTACCCCACACTGGGGCCCTTTCAAAGAGATCTTAGCCATGATTGTGACAACCCAGGAGGAATGCCCTCTTTCCTCTTCCATAACTGGAATTTATGCAAGATACTCCAGGGGATTATATCATAGCCCCAGAACAATAATTCCATTTGTAAAAAGTACTTCACTTCCCAAGAAAAATGGACCAGCTTACATTTGGGGGCAGGAAAAGAGAGATGGTTTCATTTATGCAAAAGTTAATTCCAAACCAGGCACTATGAGTCTTGGGGAGTGGGGGAGAGGTCTGTTGGGGCCAAAATGCCTCACCGAGTTTCTTCTTAAGACTGGAGTTCCCACAGGTGAGCAAAGAGATTTGCTCTTTCAAGTCCTTAGAAGCTGTGTGAGTTTCTAGACACATAACATGGCATAGCTAGCAAGCTATCAGTCTGAAAACAGATAGGTAGGACAATCCTAGTTATTTCTGAAGATCACTCAAACAAGGAAAGTTCACCCCACTCGTTACTAATCCACTCTAAAATGCCAAAAGAAGTGAGAGAATGAAATCAAATCCACTCTGCTCAGGGAGGGGCATGGTCTGAAAAGAGGCCTCCGGCGCACACACCGGTTGCACCGTTGCTCTTCAGCCCTTCTGTACAACTTAGCCACCATCGGGATTTGAGCAAGGGTTCTAGCCCAAGTTCCCAAACAGGCCTTGCCCAGAGATGAGGTGTAGTCAGCCCAAAACACTTTTACAGGAGAGAAAGGAACCAGTTGGTCTGTGATTTAATTCACACCGGATGGTGCGGGTGCAGGGGGGGAGGGGCAAGGCTGAGTCCAAGGAGCCCATGGAGAGCAAAGGCCCTTGTTATTCCCAGTCCTCCCATTCTTCGTCTTCCATCTGCAAATGGGAGAGAGAGAGAGAGAAAGAGACAGACAGTGTTCAAACAAAGGTGTCATTTTAGAAAAGAGGTTACAAAGAGATTGAGTGGAAACTCTGGCAGGAATTCCACAATGTACTGGAATGGATCACCATTTAAAGCATTTTAGTTGTTAAGCTGGTTGGCCAACTTAACATTCAAGCCAAGATATTTTTAAACAAAGATTGTAATTTTATCTTTCCCACACTTTACTTTCACTGATGTACCTGCTCAAGATATTATTCCCCCAATCAGAAGGTTCACTAGGAGCATATATTTCAATATAAAAGGCAGCTCAATATTAATGGAAAAACCTTTAGATGAACAGATACACATATACATCTGAAACTCTTTCCCATCTGCATTGAGATTTTGTGTGTGTGTGTGTGTGTGTGTGTGTACACATAGAAAAACAAGCCAAATAGGAGCTCAAGGCCAATGCTGAAGTTTGTTTCCTTTTTTAAATTTAATCATGCTTATTTATATCTTGCAAATCCAACTAGCTGTAAGTCAAGCAATGAACTGCTAGTCCAGAGCTCCATCCCTGCAGATGCTTTTCTTGAGGGAGGAGCTTCTTTGTCCACCTGGATTAGTGTTTCTAGGCCGCCAGAGTTTCTGCAATACTAGTCTGATAGAAGGAGAAAGCCATCTACTCCTCAGCCTAAATCAGCCAATATAGTTGAATCACCATGTACTAATTAAAAGAGGGGGCAGAGAGAGAGAGAGGCAGGTGGGCGGGACTGTTTAGGATTCTGAAATATGTAGCTCTAATTTTGGCTAGCACTGGTTCTTGTGGCCAGAAGCAAATTCCAAGACTGCTTTTAGCACGTGGCTGCTTTCCTTTATAAAAAATATTATTGGTTGGGAAATTCTAGAATACATCTTAAAGTGTTCTTGCAAAATTTCAGAAATAATGATTTAGAACATATACAATATGACAAAGTTCCAGTCCCTTGTTAACAAAAACATGTGGCAACCCCCCCCAAGATCTCTTTTGAACATCCTTTTAAGGCTGCAATCGAACACACAGTTTCCCTATCAAGGATGGTCAGAAAATCAATGGGAACAAGAATCCAGAGAAAGTATGGACAGTCAGCATTCAACGTCACATTTCTCTTGCATGTCTTAGAGTAGTCATCTGACACATACTCGCAGCTTCAGTTCCTTATCACGAAAGGCACATGTCAAATGCCAAATGGATTTTGTTCTGCTCAACTAAGGTCCAGAAAACACAAGGTATTATGCAAGCCTACGCCTCTCCTCATTACTTCCTCAGCTGCATCAGACTATCCCCAAGCGCTTACCTCTGCCGCGGAGATGTCTACTTTGGCAAGGGCCAGCTGAACCTCTTCTTCTGTCATGTCCAGGTCAAAGTCCTTTTCCCAATCCTCGCTTATATCTGTGCTTGAGCCTGAAACAGGAAAGAAAACACCACACATGCTCCATTGCAAAATAGCAATAGCACGTAGACTTATATACCGCTTCACAGTGCTTTGCAGCCCCCTCTGAGCGATTTACAGTGTCACCATATTGCCCCCAATACTCTGGGTCCTCATTTTACTGACCTCAGAAGGATGGAAGGCTGAGTCAACCTTGAGCCTGGTGAAATTTGAACCACCAAATTGTAGGCAGCCAGCAGTCAGCCAAAGCAGCCTGCAGTACTGCACTCTAACCACTGTGCCACTGAGGCACAGGCTTTTAAAATCTAACAAGGAACATTTAGCAAGCAGCCACTGAACCTTTCCATGCAACAATTAGTGGAAGCCAGCTCCATCAAAACCACCTGACAAGCAGCCGCCTTAAACACAGCAACCTGACTATTTTGCCAGAATCCTCAAAGCTTGAAAAGGATCTTGTATTGAAACAATTCCAGCAGTCATTTCTCTATATAAACATCCCTTCTCGCCCTATTGGCCATCTGTGTCTTCTCCAGTCTCCTGTACTGAGTGCTCCTATCTCCATTGGAAATACCCAAGGTTACGTGCATGTATGACCAGACTTTACCACAGATTTTACTTCTGGATTTTGGCAAAGCTGGCCATAGCAAACTGTTGGTTCGCTTAAGGACTGTGGCATTCACTTAATGACCACAAGAAAAGGTTATAAAATTGGGTCAGTCGTGTAGGTCACCCACTTTATGATCATCATGACTTACAACTGAGATGGGCAGGTTTCATCACGGTCTGGGTTGAAAATCAGCTATATATATCAGATACATATATATCAGATACATATATATCAGATATATATATATATGTATATGCATATGTATGTATGTGTATGTGTGTGTATATATATATATATATATATATATATATATATATATGTATGTATGTATGTATGTATATGTATATGTATATGTATATGTATGTATGTGTATGTGTGTGTATATATATATATATATATATATGTGTTTTTTTTATTTGTGCTGATAAATAAATAAAGGAAGACTAGTATAGATCTATTTCAAGCTATTTAGCTCTCATCAGCTAGCCATATCCTTACTGGGATTCTATGGCTAGCTGATGAGAGCTAAATAGCTTGAAATAGATCTATACTAGTCTTCCTTTATTTATTTATCAGCACAAATAAAAAAAAACACAAATATAACAAAGGCAACAGTAAAAATATTGGGTTTCTGTCTGGATGGACTCTTGTGACGAGCCTAATGACAGAGAGTGGAAGTGTGACCTTCCTCCCACACTTGGGCATACCAGGGGTTGTGACTTTAAGTATATATATATATATATATATATATATATATATATATATATATATATATATATATGTATATGTATATGTATATGTATATGTATGTATGTGTATGTATATATATATTTATATATAAAAACCTAAGAGACCATTAGAAAAAGTATATAGTTTCCAGCCCCTCACCTTTCTTCCCGTTATTGGACGGTGTGGACTTTCCACTGTCTGAACTGAGCTCAAAGAGTCGCAAGTCCAGAGGTGTGTCCTCTCGCAGAGTCTCTGTCCTGTTGCCTGACTTGCTCTCTGCGCGCTCCTTGGGCTGCTCCGAAGAGGCCTTGCCCTTCTGGGGAGGCGGAAAAGGCTGCACAGGCTTCCCTGCTTTAGCCAAGGAGCTTCCCTGCTCGTCTCTGCGGGCTTCCTGCCACTTCGGGGAATCGTCCCCAGCTCCTGCAATTGGGGCTCCAGTCTGTAAGGGAGAGGCAGGCCCAGCGGTGGGGTTTGTGATCTGAGTCACCAGGGAGACGCTCTCGCTGCTTTCTGAAGGGGTTGCCTCTGCTGGGGTGGGGCTCAGCGTGGCCCACAGCTCCACCGAGGCCTCCAGGGTTGGAACGGCTTCTGCTGCCAAGATGGAGGGAGCCGGCAGTGCAGGCTGGGAAGACTCTGCCTGTATTACAGCTTGTGAGGAGGAGGAAAAGGATCCAAGAAATTCCTCTGTGTCAAGAGAAGAAGAAACACTGAAGACATAGAAAAAAAATGAGGTAAATCAACCTAGGTAGCCCTCAATTTACAAACCAAATTGGGACCGGAATTTCCTTTGTTAAGTAAGGTGGTGATGAAGTTAGTTGTGCCCAATTTTACATTGTTTTTGCCACAGGTAAGGGAATGACTGCCGTTATTAAGTGAATCATGCTATCGTTAAGCGAATCCAGCTCCCCCTATTTTCAATTATCAGAAGGTTGCACATGGCCATCACATGACCCAGTAACTATCATAATACATGCCAGTTGCCAAATTCTCATCACATAACTATGGGGATGTTGTGACAGTCGTAAGTGCAAATACCAGTCATAAGTCATTTTTTCAGTGTCGTTGTAATTTAAAAGTCACTAAGCAAATGGTTGTAAGTCGAGGGCTACCAAGATGATACTCCAATGAGAGTCTCATCCTCGCTGGACATAGTAGAATAAAATAGGATTTTTTTCTTTCTCTACCCCTGGCTCCTGATCTTAAATCCCTTCCGCCCTGCAGGAGTTCCGAAAGGACCACGCCCTTTCAGTGAATGGTCAGAGCTTATGGCTCCCTTACCTTCCTCCTCCTCCTCCCATCCTGGGCCTTCTGAGTGAACACTCTGTTCTGCCCGCTGCTTCAGGGCCTCCCTCCGGAGCTCCTCCTAGGATGACAGAGGATGCGCACAACCATCAGCAACACTCCAACTGGCTCTGCTGCCAAATGGGGGCAGGGAACAAGCATGCACAAAACCACAGCTTCCAAGCAAAACCCCTTCTCCCTGGGCAAAGTCCTGCCTTTCTGCAAACTCACCTGCTCCAACTGGTGCACTCTATAGAAGTACCGCTGCCAGAATTCCGAGTGGGAGACGGCCACAGGCACCTAAGGCACCAGAGGAGGGAAAAGCGTAAACTTTCCTAAACTGTTAAACCACGCCTTTATGGAGGTGTGCATTATCCATTCCTCCAGGGACGACCCATGAGTGGACATATAAATAAGCCCTTCCAGCAATTCTACGAGCAAAACCCAGAAGATGAAAAGGAAGTTTGCTCCCTCAATTCTGCTGCTTCTTGGAAAGAAAAATTCCAGTGCTTTCCAGCATATTCTGCAGAGACCAAAGCTCCATATCACACACTAACCTGCTGAACAAGTTAAAGGAACACATAATGCCAGAGATTTTCAAGCCACAAACCTCTCTGTGATGGCTTGAAGAAAAGATGGAAGAACCCAAGGAGCCAAGCTTACCATTTTGGAGTAGAGGGAGCGGATGGATTGGCTGTTTCCCAGCAACTCGGATATCTCTCCTTTCTTCTCCTCCAAGTTGAAGTGCAAAAGCCAGACCTCAAATAGCTCAGGTGGTCCTGTAGGAGAAAATACTACGTCTACCAAACACAGCTATGCCAAGATGAGCAAAGAAGATAGCCAAAATCACACAAGCCTCCTCAGCCCATAAAACTAAATCTCATTTTCTGCACTGACAAAGCTGGATCTGTGGCCACAACCCTACCTCCTGATCAAAGGACATGGATTTTTCAAAGCCGATCTTCCTCCTTTGTTCGGGAAGCTACAGGCTTAAATAACAAGACAGCAAGAGTCTGATGGATCAAATCAAGGTTCTAAAGAAGCATGCTAGAAAGAGGTGGCATAGGAGACCGAGATGTACTGTGAATTTCATAACTATCATATGCAAACAAACATATTATTATACTCCATCTTTTATTTTCTAGAATTAAAAAATCCCAATTCATTAGTCTTCCTTACCAAGAAATTCACCAGCCTGCTTGGCCTACCACAGAAGACACACGCCACCACTATCCACTACAGGAGAGGGGAACATGGGACATTTTCTCTCTCTGCCCTCCAGCTTGGAGTCCAGCAAGCCCCGCAACCATTCCTGGCCAATTTCCTGTGGTTTTCCAATCTCCTCGCCTGGAAACCATTCAGAGAATTGGAGTGGAAGGCACTGGGGTCAGGCAAAGGGAAAGCAATGAGGAAAAAAAATAGCAAAAACCTCCAAAACACCCTTAAAATGCAACTTGAATCTCACTTGCAATGATTCTTTTACAAATTTCTCAAGATTTTTACCATGAATAACTTTGCTTGTAGACATCCAAACATGCTTTGACCAGTTGTGGCTGAATGAGTCTCGGCCTCCCCATTGTAATATCACCTGTCTGCCAGCCTCCCAACTGTTGCCCGGAATCCACTTGATCTTTCTACTGTAGACTTAAGAGCTAGAGATTTGTTTTTTATAACAGCAACTTGTACTCTTGAAAGGTTTGCTTTTAGAAACACTAAAAACATGATATGAACTGCACTCATTATCTTGTAGATGGCTCCCGTATTTTTCCAGAAGGACTTAATTTTATGTAATTCCCCTCTCCGAGCTTCCCTGTCTCTGATTTCCTCTCCACTTACCATCAGGTTCGTTGCAATAAGTGGCGGGGTCAGACTGAAGGCTATAGAGCCGAGCCTGGAAGAGAACAGACAGGCAACATTATATGAACAAGAGGCATTCACAATAGGGGGGAGAGCTCTATATTAGGGGGGAATGCAAGGTACCTTGGCACTGTCATACAACTCTGTGGTCCCAGATGGAGTTGCCATCAGGGTTATGACATCACAGTCAATGGTCTTATCTGGGGAGGGTGCAAATGTGTCTGAAATAACACCCAAGAAGTTGGAGAGTCCTTTTCTCACTTTTTCCGTTGCCCCCGAAGAGCTTTCCGTCTTTACACAAAAAGAGACAATAAACAAACAAAATTAAGCCACAGGAAGGAGAGATGGTAACATCCTACAAAGTTTAACCAAGGGTGAGGTTATATGTCAAAGCAACACAGAGTATAAAAATCCAATAAAACTTTTTTAAAAAGAAAAAGAAAAGAAACTTAAACAGTATTTTCCCCTGGCTATGCATCCCTACATCTCAATAACAAGACCCTTTACTTACAGCCAACTTCTCTTTGACCACACTGGCAGTAGCAGCAATGGTGCAAGCTGTATCATGTTGGACCACCTGGGTGAATTCCGTTAGATCACGTTTCATGAACTCCAAGGCCTCTGTAGACTGTGGAGAGAAAGAATGGGTGCACTGACCTTTGTGTGATAAATCAGAGCTTCTGCAGAATTTCAAACAATTACTGTTACTTAAACAAGGAGGTGCAGTGATATGGCAATGGTGGAGCCAGAAATCTCTGATCACTCCAATATATGACCAGCAACAGAATACAACGGAATCTTTAAAAAAAATCAAAGCTAGATATCTGATGGCTCAGTTGTTGTTTTATTACACACTGTTTCTATTCTGATATATTAAGTAAAATACCCTTTTCCAGTTTGAAAAAAGGCTCAAATTAATAATAGTGCCTAATTAGTACTCATGTATTATATGTATGCTCTGAATGGAGAATACCATTACCAGCCAAGTTAGCAAGTTTACTTTAATGTTTTAAAGTTGTATCTGACCAGCAACAGGATGGAGTTCTGGATGCTTTTTAAATTGTACTTAATTGATGGAGGAAGTCGTTAAAAGACAAAATAACAGCGTCATTACTGGATTTATAACAACATGAGTAAGGCACTATTATTAACCAGACTTCATTACTGGATGAAGCAAAGCCAGGTGATTTGTTTAAAGCCACCTGGCAAGTTTGTCAACAAACAGGAATTTCAACTGGCATCTTGTCCTTTGAAATCCAAATCTCTGCCACATGTACCACAGTAATTCTAAAACTTATCTGGAAGTTTTGGGGGAGGGAAAGAGAGGAGAAAACAGAAGCAGAGAGATGCAGTTTGCCAAGAGACCCAGTTTCAAGTCTGGACTCCTATCCAAGCCCACTCCAATGCAAAGAACAAGCAAAGTCTTTTCTGCAAAACTAATGACTGACCAGTAATACAGAAGTTAAAAAATAATGTTTTCAAGGATTCAAGCAATCAGTATACCTCAAAATTAAGAAGTACCCCCCAAAGTTGCTCCTTTAGGTCATCGTTCTTTATTTATTGCATAATTCCAAAAATTCTGCCTACCTTGTCTCTGACCGTTTGAAGGCTTTGCTGTAGCCAGCTTCTCCACCAGCCTCCATCTTCCCTTTTACAGGAGAAACATATAAAGCTGAATAGTTTGTACTATATTTTAACATTTGGTGAATTACTTGAATCCTGCCAACTGGAGTACCTTCAACAATCCTAATCATATTCCAGGACCTTGTACAAATTAATTTTGCAATCATTATTTGGTATATGTTTGATTTTTAAAAAACCTAAATGTGATATTAGCATATATTAAAATATATGGGTAACAAACTTGAGCGATCCTAATAAGAGTTGTTTCTAAATAATCCCAATTAGAATTGAGGGGCACAGCAATAAAAAGCAGGACATCAACTAATAATATTCAAAGACAATTATACAAATGTCCAGGGTGATATTGCCTATGTACTGTAACGTATGACACTAGTTTTGGCATCAAATTCAAGCTTCCTGAATTTGCCATGTGTAGATAAAGCAAACAAAATAAACATCCATTGTTCTAATAGCACAAAAGAAAATTAGCCTGTGAGCCCATTTTTCAGCATGTAACTTAGTCTGGGTGGCAAAAAGAGAAGGAAGGCTTACTGGAGTCCCCGTCCTCTAAGCCAGAGGTTGGGAATCTTGGCCCTTTCGCGACTTGTCGACTTCAACCGCTGGAATTCCTGAGCCAGCCAGCTGGGAATCCATCAGTGGTGAAAGGGCCAAGCTCTGCTCTCGCCCAAAGTGTCTCAACCTCGGCCACTCTAACTCCCAGAATCCCCCCAGCCTGGCTCTGGTTCAGAAACGCGGCTCCAGTAAAAGCACCGCTCAAACTCAATTCGCTGTTTGTCAGAAAGAAGCAGGGGCCCGAAGGACTTAAGAACCGCCTCATTCGAGCCGGCCAAGAGGACTGGATTCAGCCCCTCACCGCTAGGCAGTCAGGCTGCCCAGCTGGGCTCTCCAAGCCGCCCCGGGACCCTCCGCGCGCCGCCTCAGCGCCTGTCACGCCCCCCCCTCTTCCCGGCGCCCCCTCCTCACCCCGGCCCCCCGCCTCTCCCCAGAGCGGTTCCGCAGCTCATCTTCCGGCTCTCCCAGCAGCGCCAGCGCCTCATTTCAGAAACCAGAGCGCGAAGATCCTGGAGAGAAGGGCCGAACGCTCTTCACATGCCCAGAGAGCCCGCGCTGCCTTCCCCCGCCCGGCCCCCTCCTTTGCCGCGGCGCCGCCCCCGGCGATCTGTCTGAAGCTCACCCTTCCGCCATCTTGGCCGCAGACGTCACCAATATTTACTGACCTTTGACACGCCATTGAAGCCCCGCCCATCCGAGGCGCAACAGCGGCAGCTTCCGGCCGTTCCCTGACCTCCCGTCACCACAAATACGTTTCCGGGCGCCTGTTTTACCACCCGGGGTAAAGAAAAGGGACCATAGAGGATTCTGAACGGCGCGGATGCCCTTCGTTACATTCCAAGCAGAAGAAGCCGATCTTTTCCGGACACTCTCCATCCTCTTGTTTTCGCAAAAGGTTTCCACCCGTTTCTGTAGCAGGAACCGGAAGCCAGCGCAGAGAACGGCTTCTGTATTTAGAAAAGCTCGATGGTCCTTTCCGAGTCGGCTGGCAGTTGCGACTACGGAAGCTGCCGAGGGTTAAATTATTTGCTCGAAAAGTTCTTAGAATTCCCCCCTACCCCTCCCTACCTTGGCCGTTTCCAGGCGAGTAAAGGGGAAACGGGAAGGTGACAATTGCGAACCATGCGGAAAGGGGGGGAAACCTAGAAATTTATGGAGATCAAAAGCTGCTTTTCGATACTCGCGTCTCAATTGTTCCTGGACCGAAGACCACCTGGAAATAAGAGAAGAATAGAATAACAGAGGAAGGGAACTTGGAGGTCCTCTAGCCCAACCCTCTCCATAAACAAGAGATCCTGTGCCATTTCAGACCCGCCCAGTCTCTTCTAAAACGCCTCCCGTGAATTGGTTCATTGTTCCCGTTGTTAGTTCTGGGTTGCATCTCTCTTCAATGATTTTCCACCCGTTACCTTTTCTCCTGCCCTCAGGTGCCTTCCAAAATAGACTATGCCCCTCTTCTTTTGTGGCAGCCCTTCAAACACTGCTGTCATGTTGCCCATTGTCCTTTTCCATAGATTTAATTAAATTCTGTCATTTGTATTTTCTTTTTTTATTTCATATCTTTTATTTCTATATCTTATCTAATGTTTCTATTTAACACTTCCAAAGTCAATATAAATACTGGTAGTAGTGGGGACAATGGACATCCTTGTCTTGTGCCTTTCTTTATATTGAAGTTCTCTGTCATGTCTTGCTGAAGGCCAGGAGGATGGGAGCCGATCTCACCTCAGGGGACAAGATGCTTCAAAGTGTCATGGCAGAGAAGGCTCTTCTGGACCATGCCAACCAAAATTCCTTGACTGATGGAATCCACAGCACAGCCCTTCTGCAAGCACAGGTGGGGTGGGCCAGATCCATTAGGGTGAGACGGTTCCTCAAGTAACCTGGACCCATTCCAGGCAGGCTTTAAAGATGATAACCAACATCTTGAATTGCAAATGGAAGCAAACCAGCAGCCAATGCAGCTCTTGAAACCATTCTAGGGGCCCCAAAGACTACCTGTGCTACTATATTTTGCACCGATTGTAGCTTCTGAATGCTCCTTAAGGGGAGCCCTACACAAAGCACATTGCAATAGTCCAAATGTGGGATGAATGAGTGAGCACAGGAACTCCTGATTCAGGAGAGGCTACAACTGGCGTACAACGTAGAGTTGGCAAAGGCTCTGCTAGCCACAACTGTCACCTGTCTTTGAGTTGTGGAACCCCCAAGTTGTGGATCATGTCTGTCTGGGGTAGTGCTGGAACCCCACCCAGAACTAAAGAGGTTAAACTTCGAGACCTTGAAGCACCTAAAGCCATTCAGGCTTCCCAGGGTTCAGCCAAAGCCTGTAGTCAACCATTTAGGCCCCACGGCCTTCAGGCATCATAGAAGACAGTGACAGCCTCACTTAGATCACTAGGGGGTGGAGATTTGAAGTTGAGTATCAACAGCATATTGAAGATACCTCATCCCACAGTAGTGGATGGTTTCACCCACGAGTTTCATAGAAAAAGGAGTGGGGAGAGTACTGAGCCCTATGGCATACCATAAAAGAGCAGCCATAGGCTGGATCTGTCACTTCTTATTGGAATCAACTTTAGTGAAAGGAGCCAATTCCAACACAAAACTGCACCGCACTGCCCAGCCCCAATCTCCACAGCCAAAAAGGATGCCATGGTGGATGATATCAAAGGCCACTAAGAGATCAAAGAGAGCAAAGATGGTTGCACTAGTCCCTGCCGATCTTGGCAGAGATCATCCACAAACCAACCAAGGCTATTTCAGTTCCATAGCTGGGCCTGAATCCTGATTGGAAAAGGCGCCAGATAATCCATTTCACCTTCTGAAGCTGCCAAGCAAAACCATCTTTTTCTACCACCTTCCCTAATGAGTGAAGGTAGGAAACTGGATGAAAATTGTCCAGGCAGGTAGGATAAAGTGATGGCCTTTTTCAGGAGGGGGCTTATTAAGGTCTTAAAAGGCCCCAGTAACATCCCCTCCTACAATGAAGAGTTTAGCCTGGTCTGCTGGTCACTATCCCAGAGGGTTTTACCAAACAGGGGACATGGATCTAATTGGCAGGTGGTTGACTGACAGTGTAAATTGTATGTAAATTCTATCATTGTATCCACAAACTTCCATGACCTAAAAGGTGGTGACGAAAATGAATTGTGGTGGATACAAAGCCTTCATCCAGTGAATCCCAAAGTGTTGGCAGGCAGCGTTCATGGGTTTATGTGCCCTTTGCTGCTCTCCAACAGTTGTCTGTGTGTTAACACCTCGCTTTCTGAGAAAGGCAGCTTGTCTCCATCTGCCGGAAACTGACGTGTTTAAGAGAGACAAAGAGATAAAACAGTATAAGAACCTGTTCTGACCCCCCTCTTCGCTCGTTCACAAACGACAGTCAGACAGAAATATCTTTATCAGTCCTGGCTCAAGCTGGCTGCGAGCCCAAAATTAAACGTAGATAAAGTCTCTGGCAAAAAGTTACAATGCAAAAACAAAAAGCTCTTACAGCAAACCAGGTTTACAGAAAGCAAATCACTTATCCAAGTGCCTCTTTGCATCAGGTTTACAGAAAGCAAATCACTTATCCAAGTGCCTCTTTGAATCACGAAACTGAACTCATGAACAAATGAACGATGAACGACGAACGACGTTGACTTCTGCAACTAAGGCGTTGCACCATCCGTCTTTTATCTGCAGAAGACGACCCTAACGAGCAGCAGCTGCTTATTATTCCTGCACCCCGAAACAACTCACAGCAAGCTTCTGCTGAGTCACAACACTATCCCCCACCGCAGGGCCCTTTCCCCGGGTCTGACGGTCTGGATGTGGTCAGAATGGATTGTCCATAAGATGGCCCGCACTCATCTCCTGTGTTTCCACCTTCGTGATTCCCAAATACCTGCAGGAGCCTTCCCCTTGATCCAATGCTCCCCAGATATCCGGTGGCCACCACGTCTCCTCCTGTCCTGCGCGGCGTCGACACCCCGTCCAGGATCCTCCACCCTCTCCAAGGCAGACCCACCAGCCCCCGTGCTGTTGGAGACTGGCAGCAGCTCTAACAGCTCCGGCCGAGCCCTAACACCCTGTCCAGGGTTCTCCACCCTCTCCAAGGCCGACCCACCAGCACCCATACTGTTGGAGTCTGGCGGCGGCTCTAATAGCTCCGGCTGAGCCCTAACACCCTATCCAGGGTCCTCCACCTCCTCCAAGGCCAACTCATAAGACCCCTCGCCGTCGGAGTCTGGCGGCAGCTCCACCGACTCCTGCCGGGCCACCACACTATCCCCCATCGCAGGGGCCTTCCCCCGGGTCTGACCCTCAGAATGCGGCCCAGAAGGGTTGGTGACGGACTCCACAGAACACAGTCCAAGACACTGGTACCCCGCCAGGAACCTAAAAACGAAGTCCTGTGCTGCGGGGACTGGGGTCGCCAAGGGCTGGAATCTTGGTGAAGCACTCCTCACAGACCTGGCCCATTGGCACTGGACACATGACGCCACGCACTTCCGCATGTCATTTCTTAAATGGGGCCACCAAAACTGTCGGGATGCCAGGCGCAATGTCCGGAAAAAACCCCAATGTCTCGATGCAGAAGTGCCATGAACCTGAGAGAGCACCCGTCTACGGATGTGCCCGGCGGGAACATAGAGCCGGCTCCGATACTTCAAAAGATCCACTTTCAAAGTCCACGGGGAAGCCAGCCCTACTTCCGCCTTTCGTCGCTCCACCCATTTGTCATCCAGCTGCGCATCCCGTATCAGAGACTGTATGCTCACGGGATGATAAACTGCAGTGCAGGATGCAACAGGTAGAACAGTCCGAGGTGGAAGCGAGTTCGCAGGGTCAAAGTTCTCTGATTTCCTAGGCAGGGTATCCGCCCTGGGATTACCCACCCCACGAATGCACACTACATTGTGCGAACGGAGTATCACAGCCGCACAAACGTGCTGATTGTCTGACACGATAGTTTGTTGCTGAGGGACGGCCGCAGTCCGCGCAACCCTTCTATTCTTCTTGGGGCAACTCCCCGCCAGGGGTCCAAGATCCCCACAATAGAAGCACAATCCCTCAGCATGTCGTCTGTCCATCTCTGTACATGACACTCGAGGTCTGACAGCACCCAACTCCATGGGCTCCTCCCAGTCCACTGCAGTCTCTTGCTGAACCAGCATGCTGGTGGTCTCCTGGAATGCACAGCGAGGCCTTCGCCTCTGCAGCTGGGCATCTATCCAGAGGCACAAGTGGACCAATGCATCGAATGTTGGTGGCCTGTCCACCCTCGCCAGTTCATCTGGCAAGGCATCAGACAATCCATCTTGGAAAGTGTCCATCAGAGCTGGTTCATTCCACGTTGAATCCTGGCTACGCAGCCTGAATTAACTGACATAGTCTTGCAATGAACCACTCCCCTGCTGCAGTGACTTCAGACGTCTTGTTGATGTTTCCCCCTTAATGGGATCCTCAAACATACGTTTAAAGTATTGACAAAAACCCTGGAAGTCATCTAACAAAGGGCTCGGCTGAGTTAGCAAGGGGGTAGCCCAACAGACAGCTGTGCCTGAGAGCAAACTGATAATAAATCCCACCTTCGTCCGGTCAGGGGGAAAGTCCTCTGCTCTCAAACTCAGGAACAGCTGGCATTGTCCCAGAAATGCGGCAAACATGGCCTGACTCCCATCAAATTTATCTGGCATGGCTACTGGGCACTTCCTCCTTGGCTGGGGGGTGGGCTCTCTGCAGCTGAGCAATTTGGTCAGCCAATACAGCTATCTGCTGAGTCAGTCTGGCATTTTCAGCAAGTAATTGCTCCATAATTAATTAAATGGAGGTTTGTCGGGCAGAAATCAATCTGTTCTGACCCCCCTCTTCGCTCGTTCACAAACGACAGTCAGACAGAACTTCAAAGGAAATATCTTTATCAGTCCTGGCTCAAGCTGGCTGCGAGCCCAAAATTAAGCGTAGATAAAGTCTCTGGCAAAAAGTTACAATGCAAAAACAAAAAGCTCTTACAGCAAACCAGGTTTACAGAAAGCAAATCACTTATCCAAGTGCCTCTTTGAATCAGGTTTTGTCAGCCTCTGCTTTGCTACTTCTTCGGCTGCCATTGAAATGGGGAGGGGGGGCGGTCTTCATGCAATTAATTAAAGAGGTGTTACATTACCATCTTTACAAAGGCGTTATCGTATATTTAGATGATATCCTTATTTACACGGAAACATGTGAGGAACACGTAAAGCTGGTTCGTACCGTGCTGAAGAAACTTCGGGCCGCGGAGCTTTACGCCAAATTGTCCAAATGTGAATTCCATCAGGAGAAGGTTGACTACCTGGGCTATCGTATCTCACACACAGGTGTTGAGATGGATCCCGCTAAAGTCAAAGCGGTCACTGAGTGGGAGGCCCCTCGTACACGCAGGCAATTGCAAAAAGTTTTGGGGTTTGCCAATTTCTATCGCCAGTTCATCCGCTCTTTTGCTAAGATAGCTCTTCCCATAACTAACCTTTTGAAGTCCAAAGGTGGGGGTGAAACCCAAGCCTAGCAAGCCCTTGGATTGGACCATGGAATGTCAAGCTGCCTTTGAGAAGTTAAAACGGCTTTTTGCCGAGGAACCTGTCCTCAAACATCCAGATATGGGCACGCGTTTTGTGGTTCAAGCTGACGCCAGCGACATGGCAGTGGGGGCCGTATTGCTTCAGGCCAACAATCAAGGTAACTTACAACCCTGCGCATACACCTCTTGCAAGCTGACTGACACTGAGAGATGTTGGGCCATTTGGGAGAAGGAGGCGTTTGCTGTTCATTGGGCTTTAACCACTTGGTGCCATTTTCTAGAAGGTGCCAAACACCCATTCAAGTTTGGACTGACCATAAAAATTTGGAAGCTTTGAGAACTTCCAGGAGACTTTCTCCTAAACAGATACGCTGGGCTCAGCATTTCAATCGTTTTAATTTTACCCTGAAATACATTCCAGGGGGGAAGAATTTTATGGCTGACGCTTTATCCCGGCTTCCTCAGTACAACTGTTCTAAACTCAGCGTGGTCCAGCCTGTCTTTCCCACGACGAGCCTAGCTGCTCCAGTTGTTACTAGGAATCAGGCACGCTCTAAAGTGGAGTTGTCCCAGAACTTTCTTTCCGATCTCAAGAAAGCCCTCCCTGATGATGATTGGTTCCAGCAGCACGTGACTGAATGTACTATGAGGGATGAGTTGCCCTGGATTGGGGCAAAGCCTTACGTTCCTGCGTCTCTTTGATTAATTGTTCTTCAGCGTGCTCATGATTCCCGAATGGCAGGACATTTTGGTTTCGTTAAAACGCTCCATCTCGTCAAAAGACAGTTTTGGTGGCCTTCTTTGAAAAAGGATATTGAACGTTATGTTGCCAGTTGTCCCGTTTGTGCTGCTGCTAAACGCCCGCCGGGGAAACCGCAAGGACTGCTCCAGGCTGTGGCTCGCCCTGTCGCCTCTTGGAAGGAGATCTCTATGGACTTCATCGTCGAACTTCCTGAGAGTCAGAGTCACACTGTTATCTGGGTTGTTACCGACTTGTTCTCCAAGCAAGTCCATTTCATCCCTTGTTCCAAGATTCCTTCTGCTAAGACTCTTGCTAAGATGTTCATCTCCCACATTTACCGTTTACATGGGGTGCCCAACCGTATCATTTCGGATAGAGGTGTGCAGTTCACCTCCATTTTCTGGAAGGAGTTTCTGAAGCGGATTGGCTCCGCCCAGGGCTTAAGCTCCGTCCACCACCCTCAGACGAATGGGGCTTGTGAGAGGACTAATTCTGTACTGGAACAATATTTACATTGTTTCATCAACTACCAGCAAGATGATTGGGTGGATTTGTTGCCGTACGCGGATATGGCTTATAATAATTCTGTGCATAGCAGCACTGGGTTCACCCCTTTCCGTGTGGTGTTTGGCCAGGACTTTGTGCCCATTACTGAGGTTCCTCGTGAGCAGCTCCAAGTATCATCTCTGTCCGAGTGGAGTGATTGCCTTCGGCGCGTTTGGCCTTTAGCTCTCCGCACTTTGGACGCTGCGCATCGCACCCATAAGAAACAGGCTGATAAGAAGCGGACTAAGCCGTATGATTACAAAGTTGGTAATCAAGTTTATTTGTCCACCTAGTTTCTTCAGACTACACAAAAGTCAAAGAAGTTGGGGCCTAAATATGTTGGCCCATTTCCCATTGTCAAGATCATCAATCCTGTTTCTGTTTGCCTGCAGCTGCCTAAGCACCTCAACCGGGTTTACCTGGTTTTTCATGTTAACCTCGTAAAGCCTGTCTGCACTTCGTCGTTGCGTCCGCCTGCTCCTCCACCTCCCGCTCCGCTTATGATCGACAGTGAACAACATTTCGAGGTTTGCGAGATTTTGGACTCTCGTAAACGCCGGAATCGTGTCCAGTACCTGGTGGCTTGGAAGCATTTTCCCCCCCTCTCACGCAGAATGGGTGGATGGGTCCCTGTTTGGGCCCCTCAGTTACTCCGCAAGTTCTATTCTGCTTATCCTGACAAGCTCTGATTTGGCTACTTTCCTGACAACATTTTTTTTCTCTTCTCTCTTTTCTCTCTCTCTTCCTCTCCTTTTTTCCCCTTTTCGTGTTTTGTTGTTTGTCTGTTTGTGTTTTGTCGTTTAAGAGCCGAGGTGGCGCAGTGGTTAAATGCAGCACTGCAGGCTACTTCAGCTGACTGCAGTTCGGCTGTTCAAACCTTACCGGCTCAGGGTTGACTCAGCCTTCCATCCTTCCGAGGTGGGTAAAATGAGGACCCGGATTGTTGTTGGGGGCAATATGCTGACTCTGTAAATTGCTTAGAGAGGGCTGAAAGCCCTATGAAGCGGTATATGTCTAACTGCTATTGCTATTGCTATTGTTTCTGCAGGTCTGACCGCCTTTTTCTGGAGGAGGGCCGGATGTCAGCCTCTGCTTTGCTACTGCTTCGGCTGCCATTGAAACGGGGAGGGGGGCATAGTATTTGGGAGGGGAATCATTGTTGTGCTGGAGGAAGTTTCTAGACTCTGAACTGACCACCTTACTGCGCATGTCGAGGAGGAGTGTTTCCCACCAAGGCCAACGGTCCAGCATTCCATCCTGGTGATGCCTTTTGAAGTTATCTCACACCTGACATTTGGGAGAATTATGATTGGACTGTGCACGGGGATGCCAAGGGGAGGGGAATGAATTATACATTATATTATTCGCTTTCGCGCCTAATTAACCAGACTTAACTTAGCTTTGCATCTGTTCGTTTATAATTAGTAAAAGTACACTTGATTTCAACAAAATGGAGTCCGGTGGTTTTCTTTCCTGATTATTGAATGAAGAAAGGCTGACAGGTTTACAGAAAGCAAATCACTTATCCAAGTGCCTCTTTGAATCACGAAACTGAACTCACGAACAAACAAACGAACGACGTTGACTTCTGCAACTAAGGTGTGGCACCATCCATCTTTTATCTGCAGAAGACGACCCTAATGAGCAACAGCTGCTCATTATTCCTGCATCCCGAAACAACTCACAGCAAGCTTCTGCTGAGTCACTACAAGAACCTAAGTATGTAGACAGGTGAAAATTAAAATGATAGCTTGCTTGCTCTGTACTAACATCCTAATTGAAACCTTCAGTTTATTTACAGTTTTATTTTTCATTACCTAACAGTTAAGTAATAGTAGAAGGAAATCTTGTATTAAATGGAAACCATTCCTGTAATACACAGGTATCAGCTTATTTCTGACAAATGGTAAATCTAGTAAAAAAATTTTTTTTAAAGAACAGTCCTTCTATAGAAGGATTACTCCAGACATCTATCAACTCTCATTTCATTCCTGGGATTATTAAAATGGGAATTTGATCCCTGGATTCTCTCTGAAATGTGTGTGACTGCCAGTATTTGCAATACAGGACTGTGTTTGCCATATAAGATTAACTTGTTCAAGCACCTTCCAAATATGGGATTACTAGGTTTCCATACATACATAGATTTCTCCTGGCCATGTCCTTAAATTTCTGGGTAACAGAACAGCCAAGACAAATAATGCTTCAACCTTTAAAGGTTTAACAATGCCCTGGCTTATGCCATTTTCCTTTTAAGTTCTTGCTCTTGTCAGTCTGGCTTGTGGCAGGGCAAGGATGATGTTTGCTGACCTATTGATTGGCCGAAATATTGATGGTGCAGACCTGGCTGCAGCATCCACATTTTAGCTGATCATCTCCTGGCTGGAGATGGGGCAGGGTCAAGACTCTGGTTGGGAGTAGAAGTGGCCTGTGGTGTTGAATGAGGCGCTGGCAAAGAGCAGCATGGTGCAGCCACAGGGTCGCAAGGCTGATGCCAGTTCAGGCCTTCTTTGATTTGGAGAAGAGACTTGATTGTCCCCATGCCCTGGGACAACAAGCAGCGACTTTGGGTTTTTAATTTAGGACAAATGGCTCTTCCCTCGAGGCCTTCCTTGGCAAGATGGCTTAATAATGCTGACCTCATTTACTAAACAGCTGAAACAATGAACAAGACTGATTTGCAGCGGTAACATTCCTTATTATTGTCCTGAAAACCTTGGTCCCTTTACAGATTATAAACAAGAGTAGCTTGGAAACAGCTGTTGGGGGTAGTAGCTGGAAGGCCCAGCTGGGAAGGCCTCCTGCTGCGGCTGCAGCTTCTTGGATCCCACCTGAGCTCTTTGGCAGGGACCCTCAATCCCCCTCTCCCCAAAATGTGCCTTTGAACAAAGAGGCTCAGCTACAAAAGGTGGTCAAAGATATTGATTGCGAGGTTACCATCCCAGAGGGCTGTGCCCTGGATACTCAGAGCAGGCTCTTCCATAATTCCACTTGGGGAAAAGGAACAATTATTGGGAAAATAATGGCATTCCAGAAGAAGGGAGGGGGGCCCTTTTAAGCATGTCTGTTGATACACGGATACTTTCACCTCTTCCTGGAATAACTGGATGGGCAGCTGCATTGAAGCTGACTTTCGCGCATTGCTGATTGGAAGCAGATGGTGTGAATCCATGGGATACTTCACTGGCCCAGCATATTTGGGGGGGGAGGCATTAGCCATCCCTGAAGCCCCAGAAAGGCCTTAATCAGGCAAGCAAAGATCTGACACAAAATGGCACAAAGAACAGCAACCAGACAGGTAGAGGAGGCTTCACAAAGCTGGTGTGTCTCCTTTCTCTTGCAAACCAAGACCCACAAGCAATAATTAATAGTGGACTATCCTGCCTCCATCCATGACTAGTAGAAGCAGCCAAGCCACAATTAAAAACAAAAGTACAGTTGGGATTTTGCCAATCAACTGAACTGTCGCACACAAGTGACAATTCAAGAGACAATGTAAGGGGAAACTCAATAGTGAGAACAGCTTGCCTTCAGAAGTTGTGGGTGCCTCCTCACTGGAGGCATTTAAGAGGAGACTGGACAACTACTTGTGAGGAATGGTATGGTCTCTTGCTTGAGCAGAGGATTGGACTAGAAGACCTCCAAGGTCCCTCCCAGCTCTATTCTGGTTTTGTTTGGTCGGTTGATTGAAGGCTTGAAGGAAAAGCACAGCATGGAAGAGAAGAGGCCTGGAACCAACTGCTCTTGGGGGACCCTGTTGGAATTGTGGTATAATTCCAGCCCCCAAGGCCTTGTGGGGCTTCACAAATGCCCAATTCACATTCATTTGGAGTCATTTCAGGAAGAGCTGAGTAGGAGAGCATCTTGTGGAAGAAGAGGCTGGATAGGTAGAATAGGGATTAAATATGTGTTTATGTTTTGCTTTACCTACCAGGGATGCCTGCGGGGGTGGTCAAGAAAAGCCCAGATGGTGCCTGTGGTGGTGCAATTAAATCTCTAGCATTTTACAGATGGAGATTTTAATTGCCCCATTCTGGGTCAATTTTTACTTTTTCAATTGCACTTTAAGGACATCCCTGCATCCCACCTATCCCTTTCCTCTGACAATACCAGGTACTTTTCACTGATGGCAAATATTTTGGGCTTGGCATGTCCAAAATTCAGAAAATGCCAAATTCAGCTCTGCTCATATGTCACTGCCTCCCCAACAAAAGAGACACAATCCTTTACATATTCATTTATTTAAAAAATACAGTTAAATAAGATGTGTTGCTATGCATTACATTAAAAAAATCAAATAATTACAGAAATGAAATTAAATAAAATACAAGTAAAACAAACTCATTTTGCAGGGTCTGCTTAAAAGCACAGCTCTCTTGTGTGATTTCCGGAGCCTCAAGGATTTATGTGACACAATGGCAACCCGAGTTGGATTCAGAAAAAAACACCCAAAACAGGTAGGGAAGCTGTCTTCCTTTTCTGGTGCTAAGTCATTGTGCATGTGATGGCCACACTAGTGAGCACCCACACACACACCCAGACCAAGAGCCTGATGCTGTGGGAGAAATGAGGCCTGGATTCTTCTAGATGATTCCCCCAAGGTCTGGATTGAGCAGAGCTGGATGTGGGAGATCTGCCAAAGCCACTAAGACTGTTCCCAGTAAGAAGCTCAGGTCGAAAAGAAGTCAAGTCAAACATATTACTGGATCATCAGCTGAACAGAATTCCTGCAGCCAACAGTTCTGCACTTTTGGGTTTGAAGATGTAGTGGAGTTGGAGAAATGAAGATAGAAAGATCAGGAATTGATCTGAAATTAAGAATATGGCAAAAATGCTTCTTATAGATCATTAGTATTTCTTATACAGTAATTAACACACTCTGATGCTAAGGAGTTAGACATTCTTCTCCCCCGCCCAACCTGAAAATAACTCTGTTCCAACTGCCACCTGGACATGGCAAGTGTATGACTCGTCCCGCCTGGGGGCTGGGAGTTTGGAGAGGAGCCTGAGGGAGACAAGGGGCTAGGTCAGGAGAGGCTTCTGTGGGGCAAGCCTGAGGAAAGAAGGGGAGAGGCCAATCGTAACTACTCAATTTTCAATTTGTGTCGATTACTTGAGAGACCGCCTACTGCCGATCACCTCCACACGACCCATTAGATCTCATCGTTTAGGCCTCCTCCGAGTTCCATCCGCTGGCCAATGCCGACTGGCCACCACGCGGAGGAGAGCCTTCTCGGTGGTAGCCCCGACCCAATGGAACGATCTCCCCGTGGAGCTTCGTACCCTCACCACCCTCCAGACCTTCCGCACAGCCCTTAGAATCTGGCTATCCCGTCAGGCCTGGGGCTAAAGATTGTAACCCGCCCGAATGGTATGAATGTTGTGTTTTAATCATGTACTGTCTTATATGTAAAAGTCTGTTTTCCCCCCCTTCCTTTTGATTGTGAGCCGCCCTGAGTTCCCCCAGGGAAAAGGGCGGCATACAAATAAACAATCTAAATCTAAATCTAAATCTAAGCCCGATCACATAGTTTCGAAGCGGAGAATGGGAATTCAGCTAGTAATCAATATGTGAAGTTAAGGGAATGAGATAAAAGGAAAGGGGGTGGAAACTAGTTATGCAAAATCAGGCACTATAAAAAAGCCCTTCTCAACTGGGGCCCCCAGATCACCAGGCTCATGTTGATTTAGGATGATGGCAGTGGTAGTCCAACACATCCTGAGTCTGGCAGGTAGTGAGGAGATAAAATTAGTGGACCAGTGAAATGCTGTGAATATAATTTACTTGGACTTCAGCAAGGCATTTAATAAAATGGACCACAAGCTACAACTTGATAAACTAGAAAAATGTGGGACAGCATCACCACCAGATGGATTTGTAATTGGCTAATCAACCGTACTCAATATGTAATTCTTAATTGAACTGCACCTATATGGAGGGAAGTAGGCAGTTGGGTACCCCCAGGCTCTGTCTTAGGCCCACTACTCTTCACTATCTTAATCAATGATTTAGATGAAGGGATAGATGGGGAACTCATCAAATTTGCAGATGACACTAAACAGGAATAATAGCCAACATTCCAGAAGTTGGGCTCAAGATGCAGAAGGATCTTAACAGACTTGAACACTGGGCCACATCTAACAAAATGAAATTCAATCTGGAGAAAAGTAAGGTTTAACAGGGAAGAAAAACCAAATGTAGAGGTACAGATTAGGTGAAACTCAGCTCAAAAGTAGTAACTGCAAGAGGGATCTTGGAGTCCTAGTGGACATTCACTTAAATATGAGCCCGCAGTGTGCTTCAACTGCCAAAGAAAGAAGTCCTAGACTGCATTATCAGAGGGATAGAATCAAGATAACTTGAGATGTTAATACTACTTTAGAACAACTTAGTAAGAACACGCTTGGAATATTGCATGCAGTTTGGACTATATGATATCAAAAGATGTTGAGACTCTGGAGAGAGTGCAGAGAAGAACAAAGATGATTCGGGGACTGGAGGCTAAAACGTGAAGAACAGTTGCAGGAATTGGGTATGTCTAGTTAGGGAAAAGAAGGACAAGGAGAGACATGATAGCAGTCTTCCAATATTTGAGGGGCTGCCACAGAAAAGAGGGGGTCAATATATTCTCCAAAGCACCAGAAGGCAGGACAAAAAGTAATGTGTGGAAGATGATCCAATCTAAAACTAAGTAGACATTTCCTGACTAATCAGTGTAACAGCTTGCCTTTAGAAGTTTTGGGTGCTCCATTACTGGAGATTTTTAAGAAGAGATTGGACAATCGTTTGTCTGAAATGGTAAAGGTTACAGGAAGATTCCCTTGCACCATTTAATGTAACAACTATGGCTAAAAAAAGATTGTAAAATAGTGCATGACTCACTGAACAACCGCCTTACTTAGAGCCACCCAAAATAGCTCTGCAGCAAGATCCTACTTAGACTTAGGTCAGTGTTTCTCAATCTCAGCAGCTTTAAGATGGGAGGACTTCAATTCCCAGAATTCCCCTGCTAGAATTAAAAGCTTTCATCCCAGCTATCCCCAAACTTGGCAACCTTAAGACTTGTGGACTTCAACTCCCAGAATTCTCCAGCCAGCAGAGATGGTTTGCAGAGCTGGCTGGAGAATTCTGGGAGATGAAGTCCACAAGGTTGCCAAGTTTGAAAACCTACAGCCTAATGTGCAAAAGGAGTCTCCTCTTTGGCTGATGCAAGAAGCATCCCCGTTTAAGCCGCGGTTTCCGAACTTCAGCAACTTTTAAGATACGCGGACTTCAATTCCCAGGTTCCCCAGCCAGCCTGATGCCTTGAAGGCCACACATCTTACATTTGCTGAGCCGCACTGACTACTGCGAGGAAGGCGGAGTCGCTGGATGGACCCCCGGGACGCACGGCTGGCTCTCTTCTGCGAAGACTCCCCTCTTCCCTTGACTCCCCCTCCTCTCCTCCTCCTCAAAGACCGCCCGCCACCCTTTCTCCCCCCACCTCCAGCCCCGGCCGAGAAGACTGCAAATCCCGGCAACCCCCAAGAAGCCGGGGGCTCCGGGGGGCGATTGGCGCCGAGCAGGGTGGGTGGCCGCTGCAATCGGGCGGGCTGCCGGTGCCCTGCCTGTGGCTCGGAGCGCGCGCGCGCGGCCGCGTGGAGGGGAGCGGAGGAGGCAGGCAGCAGCCGCGGCGGGCGAGTCAAGGCAGGTGAGTCTGCGCTGCTTGGCCGGGAGGCCGGCGGGGCGGCTCCCGCTCTCCCTCCGAAGGCTGCCGGGGCGGGGTGACCCCACCTCCAAGCCGGGCTCCCTCCGGCGCTTGCGGGCGCTGCATCGCTGGGACGGCGGAGGGTCGGACTAGAAGACCTCCGGGGACCCGCGCTGCGCCTGGCGAGGGGGCAGCGCCGAAGGAAGGCAGCAGGAGGGGCTGCTGGGCGGGGAGGGGCCCGTCTGTCTCCCGGCAGGTCCGCGAGGGACGTCTTGGATGGGCACGGAGGGAGAGAGGGAACCGGCTCTTTGGCTTCGGCCCCGCCGCGCTCCTGCCCGCTTCGTTGCAGGCCGGGCTGGAAGGTCCCCTGGCTGCCTTCCCGCCCACCGGGGCCGAAAACCCCCCAGCCCCGCGTGGCTTAGCCCGCGGATGATCAGCGCCGGGCAGAAGCGAGGCTGCGATCCACTGCGAAGCCCTGCGGGGCTTGGCTTTCAAGAATGCTGCTCCAGCACCAAGGAGCCTGATGGCTGGGCTGGGCTTCGGTCCGAATATAGGTTTATTGAAGAAACCATGGTTTATTAGACAAGGGTTGAAGCAGGGGAGGCAAAAGCAGCTGCTACGGCTGCTTCCCAAGAACTTCATTCCCCTGAACTTTGTGATTTAGCCCTGACTGATCATCTCTTGTGCGGAATATCTCCCTCCTATGGTGCCACAAAGCCAAAGGAATGAAAAGGACTCAGTTCTGAATGGCTGATTTAGAGGACGGGATAGGGAGAAGCATCTGCCGTCCTGTTTTGTGCTTTAGTGAATGACTGGCCAATTTTGCTCTTTGAGAGGAAGGAGGAGGGGGGTCTGTGGGGCTCCCCTGGTCCCATTACAGCTTTTGCTTCCTACTCCAGGCAGAAGGAACCATTACCCAAGGGCTTCTACCCTGGAGGAGGAAATCATCATCTGTGTGATTATAATATTACCAGCAAGGAGTGCACTTACAAAGGCTGAATGGCCTTGCCTTCCTTGCCTGCAAAACGGGGCCCTGAGACGTTGAGGCTCAGGCCCCTTTCATCTGGTGCAGTTCTTGTAGTTGCAAACGAAGAGAAAAGTGGAAAATCTTGGCAGTTGCCTCAGTTAGGAAAAGGAACCCAGCTGGAGGAGAAAGAGCCTGCCTGCAGCTGCTTAGAGGGAGGGGGGGATGTTCTGAAAGTGAAAATGGCTGGGAAAATCTTACAAGGATAACAGCAGAGACAAGGATGGGATTGCCAGGCTCCAGATGTTGGTGTTTGTTTTCCTTTATGGCAATGTTGGAAGTTTTAGTTCCTAAGACACGGTCCCAGTGGAGGTTTTTGATGTATGTGTTTGTGTATAAGGGACAATCCTGCAAAATCTCCCACTTGATCTAGGAAAGAATCCCTTTGCAGGGTACCCCACAGAACAGAAGGAGAAGGCAAGTGGAAGCAGAGGCAGGGAGTGGGATCGGCATTCTTGTTCTTGCTTATCCCACCCCCCAAAAAAGCTCTAGAACTTTCTGCATCCAGTCATTGGCTTATCCAGAAATAAGCCAAAGTTTGGGTGCAGCTCACTGGGAACTCCTAAGTTAACATGCCATTCAGGTGTGATAAACCAGATTAGTATTTCTCAGCCTGGGCTATTTTGAGATGTATAAACTTCAACTCCCCAAATTCCACAGCTAGCACTCAATACTTGGGTATTCTGGGAATTGAAGTCCACGCTTCTTAAAAAGGCCAATGCTGAGAAACTCTGGACTAGAGTGCAGAGCTGAGAGAGGAAAAAGACTCTTGATGACGTAGGATTCCCACTGCGGCTTCTTCTCCATCCACAGCCCTTTGAAGCCCTCCAGGAAGGGCTGTCAAAGTTCAGGTGCAGGCTGGAGGGGGGCTCGGTCTGCCTCCGTGTCCTGGAGCTGCGTGACCTCGCTTGGTCCTCCTTTTCCTTGCAGGGCCCCCTGACTGCTCCAAGCTGCAGAGCCATGGAGATACAGTCCTACTATGCCAAACTCTTGAGCGAGCTGAACGAGCAGCGGAAGCGGGACTTCTTTTGCGACTGCAGCATCATAGTGGAAGGGAGGATTTTCAAGGCCCACAAGAACATTCTCTTTGCCAACAGCGGCTACTTCCGAGCTTTGTTGATCCACTACATTCAGGACAGTGGCCGGCACAGCACAGCTTCCCTGGACATTGTGACTTCGGAGGCCTTCTCCGTTATCCTGGACTTCCTTTATTCAGGTAAGCTGGAACTTTGTGGGGAAAATGTGATTGAGGTCATGTCCGCGGCCAGCTACTTGCAGATGACTGACGTGGTCAACTTCTGCAAGACGTACATCCGGTCATCGCTGGACATCTGCAGGAAGATCGAGCGAGAAGCTGCCTTCTACCAGGCAGACAGCGGGAGCTCTGCCAGCTCTGCCTGCCAAGGCCCATCCTGCGGTGCCAAGTCCCAATGCTCAGCCTCCACTTCCTCTCTGCAGGACAAGGATGGCGCCCCGGACTGCCCACAAGGGCCTCCCCCCTGTGGGGACTGCAGCAGCTGCCAGCGTCATCTGGATCTCCTGGCCAGGGACCCTGCTGGCTGCGAGTCTCCGGATGACACCAGCTCCTCCGCACCCAAGGTGATCGAGCCAAAGGTCGAGTTTGATGTGGACGAGGTGGAAGTTGGGGGACGGCTACAGCAGTATCCCACTCCCTTGATGATCGAGCAGATCGAAGAGGGGCTTCACGGGGGGCAGGCCATGGACTTGGCATGCAGCAGCTACCACATGAAGCAGGTTCTCGAAGCCTTGCTGCGCAACAGCGCCTCCCAAAGGAAAGACGAGATGGTCCACCCTTTTGTGCGTGGCTTTGAGGGCCGGCCAGAAGATGCCGGTTTGCCCATGAGCTCCATGATGGACCTTCAGAGTGACTGGTATGGGGAGGACACAGGTAAGCGGAGTCTGATGCAGCTTCTCGCAAGGGGGTTGTTTTCTGATTCAGTGATTTCACAGAGTTTCTTGCCTGTGTGGAATTGAGGTAATGAGGTGCATCAAAATAGCTGGGCTTCCAAAGGAAGAATGAATCTTAATTCCACAATCTAAAGTTTCTGGGAAGGTGTAGAATTCAACAAGTATTTAATGAAGGTAGTCCTTCACATGCGACCATTTGTTTAATTATTTAAGTTACAGCCACACTGAAAATAATGACTTGCAACCAATCCTCACACTTATGACTGTCACAGCAATCCCATGCTGATTTGATCAGTATTCAGGTGCTAGGCAACAGGCCTGTGTTTACGGCACTTGCAGTGTCCCGAGCTTGTGGGATCTCTTTGTGAGCTTCCCAGCTGGCTTCCAACAAAGTCGAGGGGAGAAGCCAGGTTTGCTTAATGTTTGCATGATTCACTTAACAACTTCAATGATTTGCTTAACAATGGAAATTCTGGTCCCAGTTGTGGATGTAAGTTGGGGGATACCTATATTAGTGTTGGGATTCTCCCTTCTGCTTCATTTTCCTTTCTCCCCTTCCCAAAGATGATGGGCAGGTTATGATGAAGGGAGAATGAAATGTCATAAAATGGAACCATTCATTCATTTATTCTGCTGTCTTTGTAACCTGCCCTAACCCACAATCTCCAATTACGATAAGTCTTGGATTTAAAAGTGCTTTCCATTGTCCGGTGAGAATGCAGAAGGCACAAAGGATGCCTTTAAATGATTCTACCCATTTCAAAGGCTCTTGCATTTAGAAAGGAGCCCTGGGCCCTTGACTTATCTGTGGGATGCAGCCATAAACCACCTAGTGATGTTGTCTAACTGAGCTGTTGATGAAACTACTGGTAAACATTCCTTTGATGAAGGAATGTCCATCTTCTGGAATTCTGTAACTTACATAAATTGAAATTGGATGTTGAAGTTGTGTGCTTTTTGATATTGACTTTGAAAGATGCTTGATTTATTTACTTATTTATTAAATTATATGCCACCCATCTCGCTATCCAAGGTGACTCTCATGTTTCCTCCCCAGAAAATAAGCCCATAATTCTCTCTGCCTGGAGGAAAGCGGTGCTGGTGCAGGAAGATCTTCTCTTGGTCTTTCCTTTGCCCTGATGTCTGTTTCCTCTTTCCTGTTTGGGGGGGGGGGCAGCACCCCACCCCTGCCTGCTTTGGTATCCCACCTTGAATCAATTTCAAGCCAGTTGGGCTTCAGCTCCCAGAATCCCCCAGCATCTTTGGGAGTTGAAGTCCACACAGCTTGAAGTGGGCAGTGTTGGGAAGCACAGAAGAAAAGCTGGGACCCTTAATATTAGGCTAATTGAAAAGTGGAATTAAAAATATAGGATAACTAAAAGTTACAGGTAGTCCTTGACTTATGACCACAATTGTGCACGAAATTTCTGTTGCTAAGCAAGACAGTTGTTAAGAGAGTTTGCCTCATTTTACGACTTTCCTTGTGTACGTGTGTTGCTGCAATTAGACTAGTAGGATTGTGGTTGAGTGAATCCGGCTGCCTCATTGAAGTTGATCATCAGAAGGTCGTAAAAGGGGATCACGTGGTCCCTGCAACCTTCAGAAACACATGCCAGTCGCCAAGCATTCAAAATCTGATCCCAGCATCAAGGGGATGCTACAACGGTCATAAGTGTGAAAAATGGTCATGTCACTTTTTTCACTGTCATTATAAGCTCGAATGGTCACTAAACAAACGGTTGCAAGTCAAGGAATCCCTGTACTCAAATGTTTGTACCAGGTATATCTAAAAGGAACACACCCTGCCCCAGTGGTCCCCAACCTTTTTGCTTCCATGGATCAGTGGCAGTGGCTGCAGTAACCAGGCAGAAATGCTTTCACACATGCAGCCTAAATGCTGCAGATGCTAAAATGAAGTTTTGCCTGCCATGGCCTGGAATTCTCAACGGAATTCTCTTTCCCCTCCCAAATGGTTGCACTTGCATTTAAATCTCCTCCTTTGAAACTTGCACCCCCGTTTGAAACGGTCCCCAATGCTGTTTCCCTCCCCACAAAGGTGATGTCCTTGTGGTGCCCATCAAGTTGCACAAGTGCCCGTTTTGCCCCTACACGGCGAAGCAGAAGGGCATCCTGAAGCGCCACATCCGCTCCCACACTGGAGAGAGGCCCTACCCCTGCGAAGTCTGCGGCAAGCGCTTCACGCGCCAGGAGCACCTCCGGAGCCACGCCTTGAGTGTAAGTGTTACTTCGGCTGCACCTGCCCATCAGGGGAAGCCATGTCCCCATCGCAACGGACAATCAACTTGTGGAAGTGGGGGAGGTTTTTGGAAAAGGACTGGGCATGACTTGGGCCAGTACAGATGAGACACAGAGTTTGGGGCATCAGCCATGTTGCTTGTCCATTGTACAAATCTATATGGCTGCCCAACTCACACCCTGGTGACCCTGGGCAGCTCACCACATTAACATACACAACCCATTCTCCCTGCCCCCCAAGGCAGCAGCAATATAATCATACCAACCCCTTGATTGCTACATCTTAATGCATCAAGAGGGGAGGGGAGCAATCGTATTTGTGGGAGTAAGATGTTCCATAAAGAAGCCCCCCCCTCCCCAAAGATCTTTTTGTGATCTCAGCAAATGACAGTCCTGTAATATGCCCTACCTTCCTGTTCGGGTGGGCTGGGTGGATGGAAGAGGGGACATTATACATGATCCTTCAAACAACCTGTAAGGGTTCCAAATAGCATCCAAAATTAAATCAGAGTCCAAGGCAAAGGATTCCTCAGAGTTCCAATTTATGAAGAGAGCCACGTTGGCACATCTGGGAAAACCCGAATCTGAAAGCTCCCTAGTTTTCCTCTCCGAGTTGAAAGTTCAATCTTGCTCCCGCACCCACAAGTCCATCCCATGGTCCAATCTTCCACTGCCATGCTGGCAGTTCCACACATCCAGTTCCGGTCAGGTGCAGAGGCCTAGAAACAAAGGATGACCTTGGCTTTTAGAAAGAATTTTTTTTAGGCTACACAATAAGTAACTCCTTACAATCCCCCCTCCTATCTTTCCTATAATAGAAAAAGAAAGATAATAGAAAGTATGGCAGGCCAAAGATCCAAAAGAAAACTGCAGGCCTGACAGCCTGGCCCCAGGCCATGCAGGGCTTTAAAAGTGGCAACCAGCATCTTAATTGGACTGGAAGCAGAGTGGCAGCCAGGGCGGCTCTTGCAAACTCTGGGCTTGTCTGGGCTGCTGCGTTCTGCCCTGATTGAAGCTTCTAAAGGCTCTTTGGGGGCAGCCCCATGTAGAGTACATTACACCAGTGCAGACAGGAGGGGACCAGGGCGTGGGTATCTGAGATGGGCATGTTGCTCCAGGAATGGGCATAACCAGTGCACAACCCAAAGTTGTGCAAAGGCCCTCCTGACCTCGACTGTCCCCTGGGTTGACCATCCTGCTTGATTTTTGTTCTCCAGGTCCATCGGTCCAACAAGCCCATCATCTGCAAAGGCTGCCGGCGGACATTCACCAGCAGCCTGACTCAAGGCTTGCGTCGCTTTGGCCTGTGCGACAGTTGCACATGTGTCACCACCACTCATGAGGATTCAGTGCCCATCAACCTCAGCCTCATGGAGCCTTCTTCCGAAGGGCCAGAAAAGGGTGACCCAGACAACGACTGGCCCATCTACGTCGAATCCGGAGATGAAAACGATCCTCCTGAAGATGAGGAGGCCGACCCTGACCATAAGCAGGGCCTCCATGAAGAAGCATTGATGTAGCAGTTGAGAGAGGGAGGGTCTGGGCCACGGTTGGGAATCCTTTTCCTTACTATGGATGGGTCGACTCATACAGTTACCCAGAATTGCATGAAGTTGGGTTCTTTTTATAGAAACAGAAATAATTCTCTTTTGGTAACCACAGATGGACTTGGTCATTCTGAAAGGTCTTTTTCAGTCGTTGCTGTGCACGACATATTTGGAAAGGATTCCGTGTTCAAAAGTGGGAGCAACAGCTGCAGTTTCGAGAGGTTGGGTGCATTTTGTTGCTGGCCTCTTCTCTGCTTATTTGGTGCAGCTTCTCTTTTTCTTCCCTGCTGCTGCTGCTTTTTCCTTGAAGTACCATTTGGATCCAGAAAAGATTTGGGGGGGGGGGGACAAGCTTTCCTTCCTCCTTCCCTCCCTCCCTCCCTCCCTGGTCTGATCTTTAATTTGGAAATGTAAACTCAGGGGTTGCCACAAAGAAGAGGGAGTCAAACTATTTTCCAAGGCACCTGAGGATAGAACAAGAAGCAATGGGTGGAAACTAATCAAGGAGAGAAGCAACTTAGAACTGAGGAGAAATTTCCTGACAGAACAATTAATCAGGGGAACGGCTTGCCTCCAGAAGTTGTGAATGCCCCAACACTGGAAGTCTTTAAGAAGATGTTGGATAGCCATTTGTCTGAAATGGTATAGGGTTTCGTGCCTAGGCAGGGGGTTGGACTAGAAAACCTCCAAGGCCCCTTCCAACTCTGCTATTGTATTATTATTGTATAAACACGACTCTGTCCATGCAAAAACTGGAAACGTCATCACCAGTTTGATGTTTGAATTGAAGAAGAACTGCCACAACGGAATCCTAATTTTAGATTTTTTTAACACCAACTTAAATGGACGCTTCGGCTCTGCCTCAAGTCAAGGGCACATAAGAAGTTTACAAATCTCTGGAGTAAGAACCTTGGGGATTGCAGTGTATTGGGCCCTGATGTGCCTCGTGCTTAAACCAAAGGGGTCCTTCTGCCTTGATCTGTGTGTCTGTGGCAGGGCTTCAGGTCTGCATCTGCTGATGGTCGAGCAGAAAATCTGAAGTTCATTTCTCAGCATCTCCAACTGAAACACCTAAGATACTTTGCTGCCTGACTGGCTCAGTATCAGTCAGTCTTCATTAATTGGACCCAAAGCCAATGGGTGCTGTGGCTGGCCCCATCCGTACAGTGCAAGCTACCACACAGGATATACTGCTTGTGGGCTCTTAAAACAATTGATGGTCCATACCTCTAGGAAGAAATACGAGAGAGAAGCCAATGGTACTCGGAAGTCAGAGCCGGGGACCAGTGGTCTCAATTGCTGTTGAGTAGAGCTCCAGCACCTTCACTGGTGGCTGAGCTGGGACCTCCGGCAGGGCCCAGCAAAGAGCCTGGAATGAGCCTGTTGGGTCAAAGTGAATAGAACTCCACTTTGCCCTTGTGCATTCCAAAGGCAACGCTGTGAAGATTTCTGGGAATGTCCATGTTCGGCGGGACCTGGTGGGTGGGGGAAATTGGGCCCTTGAAGGATCCCCTTTCTGGTGGTAATTGTATTGTGAACACCAAGTCAGCAATTAGCCACAATTCTTCAGTTTACTGCCCTGCTTCTTTCCAGGATACGTTCCTCTTGTTGCACAGATACATGGTAATATGGGTGGATTGTGATGGTTTCTGTATTTGTATCGTCTTACAAGTTTGTCTTGTGTGTGTTCCATGTTTTAAAAAATTACAGTTTCAACTTTGCTTTACTCCCATTGATGGCCTACACTAGGGATTTGGTTACCTATAGAATGTGAAATTACTCAATTTATGTCCTCTGGTTGAATTTCTAGAGGCTATTTAAACAATCTGGGGAACTATCAAAACACATTAGATATAACAGAACAAAGTTACTAAAAGAAAAGCCAATGAAAATCAAAGTGTAAAATTGTATGTAGTGGTTTGTAGCTTCCATATTCAGAATAAACTCACCTTCTCCATCCTGGTGTCAACCTTACCAGGTAGACCAGACAGGAAAAATGTTAATTCTACTTTATTGTAAAGTTACATTCATAGAATCTTGCAAGCCTGAAGGTATAATTCTCCCGCCATCACCTTTACAGTCTGAGAGTCTAGGGAAGGTCTCTCTTTGGCCTCTTGCCCCACCCACTCTCCAGCTGCCGACTAAGCTGTCTCTTACCTGATGGTTCTCTAGGAAGCCTCTCTCCCCATCTCCCAAGGCATTTCTCACATGTTAGTACACCTGCTGACCTTCCCAGTGTGCTGGACTAGCTCCCACCCAGCTCTCCTGACTAGAAATTGTGGAGATTAATCTGAGCACCTGAACAGCACCAACCCAGATAGTGGGAGCAGAAAGACCTGGTTGCTAGTTCTTCCTAAGACACAGAAGTCAACATTGGCCAATCACACCCTCTCTAAAAGCTGGCTAAACAATCTGCTTACTGTTCCCTTGCTCTTAAAAATAGAATTGTTCCTCCTCTGTTTCCCAAGTGCAAATCCCCAAAATGATTATTGAAAAAGTTCAAAATAGTGCGTGTGACTACACAATCAAAGCCCCACTGCTTTGTGTAGCTGCTACTTTGTTTTATTTTTCCCTGTTTTGCCTTTACCTTGTCAGGTTCCAAGAAATTGTGGTACCTGTGCATACCACAACCTGCATCCCCCCAAGTATGCTGAACTACCTCTGACCAACTCAGCATTGCAGCTGTCTAAGCTCCGCCCACTTTAGCTTATGGCCCTTCCTGGACCTGATGCTAGTATAAACCCATCTCAGTGGAGCATTATTTTTCTGCCATGGCCTCTAGATGATGATGCTGTTTCTGGCTCAGCAGTCAGAAGGTGTAAATTGTCCTGGTGTAAATACTAAAGTTCTGTCCACCATCCGGGAGGCAGCCTGAAGATGCATAAAATAGATTAGGCTTTGCTCCTTTGCTCCTTGGAGGAAGTCAGGAGATGGGCAGATGAGGAATCACATGAAGCATTGAGAGAGAGTAGCAGGAGCAGCAGACATCACGATCTCCTGAAGGGTCAGGTGAAACCATTAATCCATCTGGTTTGTGGCCTTCTGCAGTGGTCAGAATGCAATATTGCAAGCTAATTCTGCCAGATGCCAGCGGTTTGATCCTAACCGGCTCAAGGTTGACTCAGCCTTCCCTCCTTCCGAAGTTTGCAAAATGAGGACCTAGATTGTTGACAGCAATAGGCTGACTAAACCATTTAGAGAGGGCTGTTAAACACTGTGAAGCAGTATATAAGTCTACAGTAAGTGCTATTGCTATTCTGGCTAGGGTAGAAAAGTCAAGGTGGGCCATGCTCAACACAAATCTGATGATTAATGGAGAGAATGCTGCAGTTTTCTTGGTGATAATGGTTTATTGTAGAGCTCTTTGCAGGTTTAAGAACTCTTTTTTGCATCAGACAATTCAATCTGGTTTCAGGAATTTTCTTGAGAGTAGAAAATGAAGCTTATATAAGGGGGAAGAGGAGAGAATTCTAATCAACATTCCCATTCTGGCCAAAACTAAGTGGGTTATTTTGTTCATGCCATTTGTGTTTCATGAAATAGTATTGCCTTTGGCTTCCTTGTGAGGACACACTGCCTGCGTGTTCCCTTCATCCTTCAAATGCTAAGTTTTTTATATTTCTCTGAAGCCTTTTCGTCTAATCCAAATTTGGCATTTTGATAAGCAATGCTTAAAAAGAATGGAAACAGGCTTATTCCTAATATAATTTTGATTACTTTTCTATGAGCCCAAGAAGCCGTTTGAGCTAATATAATCCAATTTCATTTTGAAACTATTTCTCTCTCTGTACTTGGAAGATGCAGTTGAGAGATTAACGGCCTTGTTTTCCTGACTGCTTATCAGCCTCAGTGGTCTCCCTGCTGGGAAGTCCCATTGACTGCAAAAGACAAATGCTTTTAAGAAGGCTTCAGCCTCTCCAAAGTTTCTTTTATTTTGTTTTCAATGAGTAGTAAGTTTTTAAACCAGAGATCTTTAAAGTGATTTTTTAAAAATAAAGCTGTTTTGCTTGGTTTCCTCTGTGACTACAAAATTTAAATCTTTATGCCATTTAATGTGGCTAAATTCTCCCTTCTGCTTTTATATCACCAGAACTTATTGAATGGAAAGTAAAGCAAGTTCCTTGAAAAGATACATTTAAAGATATCCACTCAAAACTTTCATAAATCTTGAATTCCGAGACTTCAAAGGGTTGGCAGGCTGGTGCTAAAGTTGCATTTAAATTTAGTGAAATTACATTTATTGCTTGAGGTCTCCCTCAAGTCAAGCTCACCTCATGGTGCTTCCCATGTGCACCCAAGATAGTTTTGGGTAAAAGTATCATTTTTACCGAAACTGGGTGCCTTTCCTCTTCCTGGGATGTTTGAAATTCCCAGTTTAGGCACAACTCTGGTGGTTTCCCATTCTAAGCCGATCTGACTTTTTTAGTTAAGAGGGTCTGGGGAAGCTTGCAAATCTGTTTTTTCGAACTGTTGTGAATGTGCTTTTAAATGAGGAATCAGTGTTGGGAGATGGATTCAACTAAGACATTTTTACCGACGTGCACAACTACAATAAGTGGGATTCCCCCAAAATTGTCCCAAATCCCACAAGGTTACAGGTCATGTGAAATGTCCCAAAGGTGCTTCCCCCTCCACAATTAGACTTTCTTGTTTTTTCTTTTGAAGACGTTACACTTCACAAAAGAAAAAACAAAGTACAGTTGCCTCCTGGGGGTGGGTGGGGGCGAGGGCAGCACCTTTGGGACAACCATGACCTGGATGACTGAGAATCTCTACAGACCTCTACTCTCTGAAATGTTACAGTAATTAAAAATAGCAAAGGCAATTTGGAGACGCAACTTAAAGGCAACTTAAATCCCAGAATTCCCCAGCCAACATGCTGGTGACTCCACAAATCTTGAAGCCGTCAAGATTTAAGAAATGCAGACATAGATACCACTAAAGGAGAATATTTGGCATAGATCTTGGTAACTAGAACATAGCATCTGACCAGAACATGGCTTGGCCTTGCTGTGGGCTGGCCCAGTGCTGCTAAAACATTTCTATAAGAGGCTCTGTCGTCTTTTTTCCTGAGATGCCAAGCACTTTCTCTTCTAAATGACTTTGGTGCCCAAAGATTGCCCCCTTTCACACCAAGGAAAAAAGAACCTGGTTACCTGTCTCCTTCCCCTCCAAGCTTATGAGGCAGCTTTCAATCAGCTGCTTCTTGGAATTGCTTGTGCCAATCAGTTATGTTAGATAGAATATTATTTTTATAGGACAAAATAAATAAATGCACATCAGGGGCAGAGAATTCAAGTCTGAAAAAAATTAATCTACAAGCAAGCAAAACCTGGGAAATTTGTCTGTGTGAAATAGTTCTCCAGTGCTATCCACCACTGGTCTGAATTTGCAAGTGACCCCCTCGCGATGTTGGCTTTGTCTCAAGGCAAAAGGGTTGGAAATAAACCAAAGCAGAGAATCGACAAAGGCCACTCCTTGCCCACATTGTGTTCTTGTCTTTGCAGGATGTGGAACAAATAGGAAATGCTTTAGTAGTCTTGTTTCCACATTGGCGCACCATTAAGTCTCTGTATGTTTATATCATGTCTCTTCAGATAGCTGTAGCAGGACTTTTGGAGCTGACTGTGAACAAAATAAAGTTTTGACAACAATATGAACTTGGTGAGGCTTCTGCCAGTATCTTTTGGGGAGAGATTTTGGTAAAGATAGTCGTCACCTTACATAATTGAACCCAAAATTAAAGTTGTAAGTTGTTGTGGTCATTAAGCAGGGCACCATGTGATAGTGCCTGAATTTATGACCTTTTTTATACAGCGATCATTAAGTGAATCCATTTTCGCCAATGGGCATAAGTAAAGGCTACTTTATGGCAAAACCTGTCATAAATCATGGTCATGTGACTGAGGTGCTGCAAAATGCAATCCCGTGACTGCAGGGTGGAGGGGTTGGCCTTTGGAACCTTGAAACTGGGAGATAAATGCCTTTTGGGGAGTCTGTTGTAAGTCAAGGGCCACCTGAAACTCTTTCAATTGTGAACAGTCTTGTCATTTTGTGTGGAATTTCTGTGATTCATGACATTGCAGGAGGGGTATATTAGTCCATGGTGGCAACAAAAATCAGGAGCTGTTAGCATCTTTTCAAAGTAACTAGTGACCAAGTAACCCAAGCTATATTCCATGACCCTTAGAGAACTGGGCGAGCTACAGGCTTTTATTGACCAAAAATCTAGAATGAGGCTTCATTCAACTGGCCCAACCCCGAAAAGCCATCCCAGCTCCCTGGTTCTGTTCTGAGAAAAGAAAGTTGGATCCCTCCATCTGTGTGTGCACTATAGAGGGTTAAACGCTGTCTGCGTGGAAAATGCTTACCCTCTGCCATTAATAAAAAACATGCCCATGTGGCAAAAGGGAAAATTTCACAAAGCTAGACTTGCAAGAAGCATACTACCGAGTTAGGATCAAAGAGGAAATGAGTGGAAGATAGCGTTCAACTGCCCTTAGAGTGTTTCTAGTTCAGACAACTCCTATATAGACTGCAAGGAGCCCCTGAGGTCCTCATGCAGCTGATAAATGAGGTGCTGCACAAACATACAAAGGGGTGATGGTATATTTAGATGATATTTTAATCTATTCCAAAACTATGGCGGAGCATGTCAGGCTGGTGCAGGCAGTACTAAAGAAACTCTGTGCTGCCCAGCTATACAAAAAACTTTCTAAATGTGAGTTCCATCAAAGCAAGATTGACTACTTGGGTTACCTAATATCCCACAAAGAGATAGAAATGGATTGTACTGTCCAGTACTGTGCAGTACTGGACTGGACTCCACTCTGCACCAGGAAACAACTGCAGAGCTTTTGGGGATTCACAAACTTCTATTGGCAATTCATCCCCTTGTTTCCACAAATCACTCTCCCCGTCACAAACTTGATAAAAGCAGCCTGCTGCTCAAATGGACAATGGACTGTCAAGCAGCGTTTGAGAAACTTAAATGCCTATTTGCAGCTGAGCCACCCAGACCCAAATGCTCCTTTTGTCATCCAAGCTGATGATACAGTTATGAGGGCAGTCCTCCTACAAAAAAAAACAGGAGGGCCCTCCGCAACCATGTGCCCACACATCCAAAAAACTCACTGACACCAGGTAATGGAGAACTGTTTGGGGAAAAGAGGCATACAAAGTGTGATGGGCATTACTTACATGGAGCACTTCCTGACGGTGGCCAAGGCATCTTTCAAGGCCTTGGCCGCCTTTCAGACCACAAAAATATAGAGGCCTTAACACCCCCCCCCCAAAAAAAAGCTGTTGCCTAAATAAGTCCAATGGATGCAATGCTTCAATCACTTCAATTTCACTCTGAAATACTTCCCTCAGGGGGGAAAAACCTCCTAGCTGATGCACTATCTAGAATGCCTTGGTAGCTCTTAAGCCAGAAATAGTCAGACCAGTCATCCTTCCCATCAACTAATGGCCCCAGTAACCATCAGGGCATAAACGAAAGCAAGGGCCCCAAAAACTGAAGCCACCTTAAAAGGAATCCTGGAGGGAGATGAATGCTTCCAGACACATCAGGATGAATGCACCATGAGAGATGGTTTGGCTTAGGGGGAACTAAATTATATGTCCCAAAAAGCCAGAGACTCTAGAGAAAAGCCATGACTTTATAGCTGCAGAACATTTCAGGTTCATAAAAATGCTCCATTTGGTCAAATAACAGTTTTGGTGGCCATAGCTGAAAAAGGACATTGGAGGGTACATGGCAAGCTGCCCAGTATGTGCCTCAGCTGAATGACAGCAAGAGAAAACACCAGGGCTCCTTCAAACAGTAGCAGAGCTTAGTGTTCCATGGAAAGAAATCTCCATTTATTGTAGAACTCCCTGAGAGCTCAGGAAATACAGTGATCTGGGTTATAATGGACCTACTCTCCAAACAAGTACATTTTGCAGCCTGCCAAAAGATCCCATCTGCCCATGCCTTGGCTAAACATTTCATTAAACATTGCCTATAGACTGCATGGGGCTCCGTAACACATAATCTTCTATCATAGAGTCCAATTCAACACAAAGTTTTGGCAGGTGTTTCTGGGACTTTTGGGGACCTCTCAGGAACTAAACTCCAGTCATCACCCCAAACTAATGGGGTGTGTGAATGAGATAATGGGGTTCTAGAACAGTACTTCAGGTGTTATGTAAACTATCAGCAAGACAATTGAGCGGAGTGCCTTCCGTTTGCTGAGGTAGCATACAATAATTCTGTCCATAGCAGCACAGGCTTTACCCCATTCAAGGTGGCCTCAGGTCAAGACTTTGCCTCAATACTGGAATTACCAATGCCCCGCCCATCACTTCTCTCAAAGACTGCGTGACCCAATTGTAAGACATCTGGCCACAAGTTAGAAAATCATTAGAGGCGAGGGACATGTATAAAAAGCAAGTAGACAAAAAATGCACAAAGCCTAAAGAGTTTAATGTAGGAGATCAGGTGTATCTGTTTACCAAGTACTTGCAAGCCAGGCAACCCTCGAAAAAAACAGAGTCTAAGTATGTTGGACCTTTTCCCATTAAATGCCTGATTAATCCAGTCACAGTAGAACTCGAACTCCCCAAATCACTCAGGCGCATCCACCCGATTTTCCACTGCAATCTGCTGAAACCTGAGATGCCCTTCCCCCCTGCATCCAATGCCACCCTGCCCCACCTGAGCCTATCATGATAGAAGGGGAGCAGCATTTCAAAATCAAAGACATTCTGGATTCCCGCAAACACTGGGGGAAGATCCAATACCTGGTGGCATGGAAATACTTTCCCGTTTCCGAAATGGAGTGGGTAGACCTTAAACACGTTAAAGTCATAAAATTCCTTAAATGCTTCCCCAACCAATATCCTGACAAACCAAGGTGATCTAACCCTGGTTTTCCTTGTTTTCTCTTGTATCTTCCCCTCCCTTCTCCCCTCTTTTTTTGCAGGACTAATGTCCTTGTCTAGGGGAGGGGCAGCATGTCAGGATCTCCATCATTGGCATGGCCCCTTGCTGGGTTCCTACCATCAAAGGGGAAAGGAGGGACTTCCGGGTGGTGACGTCACTGTGCCTAGAGCGGGGTAAGGGAGCTCCTCTAACCCCTAACTCTAATTTCTTCGTGTGGGCTCACTTTTGGAGCACTGCTGATCCCGAAGAGACCAGCAGATCAAAGGGGATATTCTGCAGACGCCGGGGTGGTAAGGCAAATCCCCCGGCAGATAGGAGAAACCCCTCTAAACGGACGAAGACATATCCTACCATCTGGTTAGGACTGAGTAATGGCAGCCGCATAGAAGGAAGAAACAGAAATAGAAGCAGACAAATTCGGGTGCTTGTTATTATTGCCGACAATCCAGAGAGGAAAGCAACGCGAAACTGGCAAAATGGGTGAACTGAGAGAAGAAGGAGCCGGGAGAGAGGCTATTTTTTACAGTTTAATTTTGCCGAAAAGAAGCAGTGCAAAGAGGCTGAGTTAGAACGGACAGGAAGGGACAGCCGCAGGAACCTTAAGATCAGCCACAGTAAGAACAAAATCCCAACATGGATTTCAGGGGATAAAATTTGCCGGAAGGATTTGGAAGGTTTAAAGAAGTGACTGCATAATAGTCGGGTTGGCAAACGGAGTTCCCTTTTTTTCTGCTTACCAGTCCTTCTGCTGCTGGGTTGAATTTTTTAAGTATTTGATATTGAGCTGACTAGGAGCTTGGAGCAGTGCCAGAGACAAGAAATAGAGGTCTGTCTTTTGCTTTGTGGACATCAACACTGACACCAAGGAGAGAGTGACTTAGAGAGACTAATTATTAGAACTGAATATTGAACAACCGACAAAACTGAGAGACATTTATTGATATAAGAATAGGGTGTGATATATAAATTTATGATATTTACTAATCAAATTAATCAAATAGAATATTACTAGTATTACTACATAGGACTGTTTAAATATTGAAAGGTGATACCAAGGAAGGATAATTATGGAATTGTTGTTGAATATTGGTTTATACAATTATAATAATTATAATATATTATTGATATTACTGACAAGGTATAAATAAGGTAAAAGTTATAACCAATCGTGGGCAAGGTCAAAAAAGGGGGTTAAAAATGGCAACCTCATTAAAATTAGGGAAAAAGACCATACCCAATGTGAGTTCAGCAACGCCCCCTCCTCAAATAAAAAAACAATGGAGGGTGTGTGGGGGTTGGAGAAAGGGGAAAAGATGGCAGAATCAGCGGGACCAGCACCTACGATGCAAAACATGCAATTGATGCTCCAGATGATACAGGAGACCTTGGCTATAAGCCAAGTAGAGACAAGGAAAAATCAAGAAGAATTAAAAAAGGAAATGGGAGAATTGAAAGGAACAATCAAAAATGTAGATGATAAAGTTGAAAAGATACAGAATGCCTTAACAATCAACGAACAGAAAATCCAATGTATGGAAGAAAAAATACAACACTCAGATCAGAAAATGGGAAAAATGGAAATAGAATATAGGCAACTTAATAAAGAATTGGAATTGTCAATAATATGACTCGAAAACGAAAAAGCAGCATTCTACCTAAGATTTCAAAATATACCGGAAGAGAAGGAGGAAGATCTGAAAGGAAAAATGATTAATATCCTTACTGAATTTCTCCAAAAAACAGAACAAGAACTGAGAGGAACTATTGATGAGGCTTACAGGGTGAATACTAATTATGCAAGGAGACATAGGCTCCCGAGATAAGTACATGTAAGATTCACTAAGAAAACTGCCAGAGATGAAGTGTACAAAAAAAACAGAGAAGAGACGATTATACTACAGGGAAAAGAGCTGACCACGTTTAAACAGACCCCACGGAGAATCTGGGAACAACGCAGGCAATACCAATTTTTAACAAACGAGTTGAATAAAAACAGAATAATGTACAGATGGCTGATACCAGAAGGGGTTCTGGTATCTTGGCAAGAAAAAAGATATAAGATAGAGAATTTAGAAGAAGCACACAAATTCTATGAAGAACACTGTAATAGGGAAGGAAAACAAGGAAGCAAAGAGGAACTAGAATACAGAGGTCAAGTGGAAGAAACATCAGAAGACAGCGAAAGAAGCAGGAGAGAAGAACAGAGGCAAGAAAGAGAGAGAGCACAGAAGGAAGACAGCGGAAGAAGCAGGAGAGAAGAACAGAGGCAAGAAAGAGAGAGAGCACAGAAGGAAGGCACGGGAGGGAAAAGTCAGATACAAACTAGAAGTAAAAGAAACAACTTCAATGAAAGATGGATCAAGAAACAACAATTATGTTGGTAAACTTGAATGGACTGAACGCACTAAAAAAAACAAAAACCCAGATATTTAATATTCCTAAGAAATTGAAAGTAGACCAGATATGGTTAATTGGTATAGATGGATGGAACAAAGAAATAAAAAGCATTGAAAGAATAGAACAACTCGCAAAAATAATAATTATGAGTAAAACAAGGGGGTCATGATTGGTGAAATCAAATCAGGATGATAGCTGGCATATAGACTGTAGAATGATAGAGAAAAAAGGAAATGATATGAAAAAAATGGACTTGTGGAAATAACACCCTCAAGAAAACATAAACTGGATTTAAAAGAGACACCTATAACAATAGAAAAAGAAAGGAAAAGAAGAAGGAAGGAAAGGAGGGGAGGAAGGAAGTAGAGAATGGAGGGACGAAGGAAGGGAAAGAAGTGGAGGGTGGGAGAGAGAGAAAGAGAAGGAGAGGAGGGAGGAAGAGAGAAAAAGAGGAGAGAGGGTAGGAAGGAGAAGAAAGAGGGGAGAAGTAGGGGAGAAGGAAGGAAGAAGGGGAAGGAGAGGAGGAAGGAAGGAAGTAGAGAAGGAAGGGAGGGAGAAAAGAAAAGAAAGAGAAAATAAGGTGGTGTCATAACAGGTGTGAAGGATGGTAAATAATACATTCCAAATTATACCTTACACCCTTTTAAATGGAATAATAATAAGAATGGCAAAGAAAAAGAATAACTATGTGAATGTATACCTATAACTGCATGTAAGAGACTAGATGACAGTAAAAATATAAAGCACAATATAGGTAAATAATACTTGATCGTAAGTAGCTAAGTATAAATAAATAAAGAAATGTATATAAAAATGGATAATGAGTAACAAGATTACAAACGCAAGATAGAAATGTATAGAAAGGAAAACACTAACTGCAAAAAACCCGATTTGGAACTGCTGTATGATATACGATGGAACTTATTGTTCCCATGTTGTTTTTAAGTCATGTGGTTATTTTTGTTAATGTGTTTATGTGTTCTGTTGATGTGCTTATGTGTATAAAATAAAATAAAATAATAAAAAAAAACAAAGGGGAAAGGAAGGAGGAGGCGTTGGGGGGCAATTCACACCTGTATATCTAATGGTGGGAAATGGGGAGATGGTGGGGGTGAAATGTCACTTTTTTCAATGGTGTAACTGAAAGGTCACCAAATTAATGGTTGTAAACTGAGGACTATCTGTATACCTAGGATTAAAAAGCATTTGGAAGAGTGTACTGTTTGTAGTTCAATCAACAAGTGTTTAATGTGCATAGCAACTGAACAAAATTCAACTTCTGTGTGTGTAACATAGGACAAACAAAAAAACAAATATAACTCGTCCTCTTTGCCCATAAAGTTTTCCAAAATAAACTGAATTGGCCCTCAGATCTTTATGAAAACCACAAGAGTCTTCTGTCCTCTTTCTTGGAAGCATGGTAAGCGTTGAGCTCTCACTGGGAGAATCCTTTTGCACCAAAGTAAAGAATAGCCAAAGAGCAAATGGGATCCCTGCTCTTTATAGAACTCCAAATTCAGGGTTAAAGAAGCAACCACAAATTCTTGGGCTTATCTTGAGGCACACTCACCTAACAAATTGTCACATCCTGTTTTTAATGCCTGTCCTGATCTAATAGGAATAGCAGTGGTGCACAATAGTTGCCCCTCAACTGGAACTGGATGGCACCCAGCTGTTTCTCAATGAGGACTTGTAGATTAGGTAATCTATGAGAATCTTGGCTGATTCAAATTCCGGATTAACCCTCCTTTGGCAAAGGTGAGACGTTCTCTCAGCAAATAACATACACACACACACACACACCGATTTTATTGAAAGATACTTTCGCTCCGATCCAGCTGGATAATAATTGCAGGAGCTCCGGAGGATTGAATGATGGCCGGGCGGAATCCGCCTCTTAGGGAAAGCCGCGGTCGGAGCAGCTCCGGGAAGGCGGATGCCCTTCTCTGCCCCGGGCGGCGGGGAAACCGAATGGCCTCCGGGGCTTTCTAGAAAAGCCCTGAAAAAGATCGCGGACCCACAAGGGGCTTCTTCGGGTCATCCCGGGGCCTGCGAGATGCTGGGGCATTTTTCAGTTTCAGCCGGAGAAGAGGCGGTTCCAACCACCCGCTCCTCGGTCGTCCAGGAACCGCAGGAGCCCCTGGCATCGTCCGCTCCCTTTTTGGCAGAGCTTTGCACCGCCCGGAAGCGCTCCGGCTCGTTATTCGCCGCCCTCGGCCTCCCGGAGCTCGCCTGGTAGCTTGGATTTGGTCAGAGGCGACGGGAGCCCGGCCGCTTCCCCCGCCAACTCGTCCCACTCGGACCGGCCAGGCCGTCCTTGCGGGCGGAACCCCGGCCGGGCATCCGCCTCCTCCGACCCGCTCCTTTCGCATCAGGCTGGGGGACGCAGCAAAGCCCGGGCGGGGAGAGGCGAAAACGGCGGGCGGCCCGAAGCCCTCCGGCCGTGGCGGCAAGGCGCAGGAGGGCGTTCCGGGGGCGCCAGGGACGGCAGCGCCAGCCGGACGGGCGCCAGGGCGGGCGGGGGGCGCCCGGCGGGACGGAGGTGGCGAGGAGGAGGGGGCGCGCGGCCAGGCGGAGAGAGGCGTGCGTGTTTGGCTCTTGCCGCGCTCGCTGCGTTGCCCCTTTAATTGTGTCCCTGGCCCTCGGGCGCCTCTCTCCGCCGCCCACGTCAGCAGCCACCTTTGTTTCTCTCCGGCCGGGCGGCTGGGCGGCGGTGCCCGCGACGCTCCGCACCATCACCCCCGCCTCTCCCTCCTTCCATCCGCCCGCCCGCCTCCGGAGCCGCAGCCAACCCAGCCCAGCCTCCGCCGAGCGGTAAGTCACCAGCGGCGCCCCGCAGTAGCCCGTGCGAACAGGGCGTCGGGTGGGCTGAGCGCGCCCCGCGGCCTCCGCCTCGCCCGCCCGGCGCCCCCATCGCCCGGAGCACCAGCGGACCCGGGGGGCGGCCGGGCGCCATTTGCTGCTGTCGCCGCCCCGGGCGCGGCGCTCCCTCCTCGCAACAAAGGGCGGCGAGGCCGGGGCTGCCGGGGGCGGCGCTGCTAGCCGGGCACCGAGCGGGCAGGGCGAGGAGGGCGGGGGCTGCCGCATCGCCTCCAGCGCCGGTCGGGCGGCTTTCCGTCGAGCGAGAGCGAGGGAGCGGGCTTCGCCCTGCGAGCCTCCAGGGGCTCCCGCACCAGCGCCGCTGCCTTGGCGGGCTCCGGGGCTCCCGACGCCCGAGCAGCCAATTCGGAAGCGCGACCAAAGACTGACGGCGCCCTCTGCCAATACGCCGCCGCGATCCCTCTTCGGCCGGGCTGGCCCCGCCGCTGCCCCGGCTGCCCGCTTGGCGCTCGTTGCGGCGGCGGGCGGTTGGGCGACCGCTGGCGGCGCATCTCGCTTCGACTCCCGGGAGCGTCCTCAGTGGCCGCGCTGGTCCGTCCTCGGAGCGCACCTGAAGGGCTGCCCCAGCGCTTCGCGCTGCCATTCACGGCGCCGGGCAAATGGCACTTTGCGCACCGCACCCCTCTGCCCGCGAAGGCGGTTTGGCCCCCGCCGGAAGAAGCGGCGGACTCCCGGGAAGCCGCCCGCGGGCCCTCCGGCCTGCAAGGAAAGAACGGAGGGGCGGGAAGCGCCCCCTCTCTCAGCCCCAGCCTTCAAGCCGCAGGCCGGAGATGCTGCCCGAACCGTTTTAGCGAGGGACGCCCAGCCTCCGGGGCCTTCAGCGGGCTAGCCGCGGTCCTCATCGCCTGAGGCTTCTGGCGCCCTGAGGAAACCAGGCGGGCTCCGCGGAGAGATTCGCCCTGCGCGAGTCCACCTAAGCAGCAGCTTCAAATGGCCCGAAGCCTCGGCAGGGAAGGCTGGTTTGAGGGACCGGGCAGCGGTCCGGAGGCCCTTTAGCCGCGTCCAGAACTCTGCTCCTCCCGGGTCCTGGTAAAAGGCCTGGGGAAGTTGGAAAGGAGGAAAGATAGCAGCAGCCAAAACCACAGTAATGGAGAATAACACCCCCTCCCAGTAGGCCCCTTAGGAATGAATATGTAGTGCTAATCAACCTTCGATTTTGGTGGACCCTTTAGACCCAAGAAGTGTCAGATTCCAACCAAAGAGGCAAAGGGTTTGCACAGCACCCCAAGCCAAGTTTGCGTAAACTATCCATCAATGGCCCTTGTTTTACAACCAAGTTTGTACCTAGTTGGTGGCATTTTGAATTTTGCACAGGCCACATCCTGTAACCTATTTATATTTCTTTATAAGATTATCAATTGCCTCCATTCTGAAAGTCTTCCTTATAAAGTCCAGTATGGACAACAGTGGCTGAGATGCACCACACAACTGGGGAAGAAGATATCATGTGGGTATCCAAGTTTTGGGGGTTAGTTTATTGTATGAGGATGGTCATTGACTAAACGGGCTGATTGCAAAACAAAAATAGGTCTACACGGGAACATTTTTGCCAAGGAATAAACCGGGCTGGACAGGACTAGACTAGAGAAGCCTACAATAGGCTAGACTAGACTGGAAGAGAAGAGGTTTCCCAAGGTAACCACAGCTGGCCCATTATGGTGTTATGAGGGCTGAGAGGCAAGTTGAGGATTCTTTTTCTCCCACAGTTACATCAGCTGGCTTAAGTGCAGTACTGTGTGTGGCTGAAAGTGGCCAATTCTTTAAATATGTGGTATGGATTTTGGGGGCTGCACACTGTAAATTCCTGCTGCAAATATTTAGAGCAGTGTTTCTCAACCTTGGCGACTTTTAAGTCCTATGGACTTCAACTCCCAGAATCCCAGCTGGGGAATTCTGGGAGTTGAAGTCCACAGGACTTAAAGTCACCAAGGTTGAGAAACAATGATTTAGAGCAACTGACCCGGAGCTTCTCCTGAGGATGAAGCTCTGATGGACTGCTTGTAACAAATTCTGCCCCATTTCGCAGGGTAGCAGAAATTACTGGGGTTTCTGTGTGAACCTTACTGGTTAAAGGAGACACAGAAATTTTCTGTTGTAGAGCTGCTGCTTGTGTGGCTCAAAAGTATATTGTGCTGTTTTTCACAAGGCTCTGTACAATCTTGGGTTTCTTAGAAACATCCTGACAATTTTAGGAAGTTTCAACTAGGCATTTGACTTGTGTCCAATCTCTCTTTTTTAATACTGTAATTAGCTCACTTTCCAGTTGCTCCAGGGATCACAACAGAACTGTGTAGTAATTATTGTAGTTAAAGTAGCAGAGAAAAACAAAATGATCAGCTCATTCAGAACTAGCCAGAAATAAGCAAATATTGCTGAGTATGGATAATCCTTGATTTTTGATCACAGTTGGGATAAGAATTTCCATCGCTAAGCAAGGCAGTCGGTGAGTGAGTCACAGCTGATTTTACTACCTTTTTTTAAACCACAGTTAAGTGAATCATGTGGTCATTAACTTAAGGTGGCTTCTGGTGACCACTGGAACAATTCAACTACCATAAATATATGACAGTTGCCATGTGCCCAAATTTTGATCTCATGACTGAGGATGATGTGATGGTTGTAGGGACCGGCTGTCACTTTTAGGATTATAGAATCCTAGGGCTGGAAGGGACCTTGATCTTCTACTCTAAACCCCTATCCAAGGGAGGAGACCTTATTGCATGCTGGACAAATGGCTGCCCAATCTATTCTTGAACACTTTCAGCAATGGAGCACCCACAGCTCTAGGGTGCAAGGTGCTTTATTGATTACTGTATTTTTCAGAGTATAAGACACACCTTTCCTCCCCTAAAAGAGCATGGAAATGTTGGTGCATCTTATATACCAAATACAGCCATTTTTGGCTTCCCGAATCCCTGCCCCCCATCCCAGCAGCAGAGGAGGCATTTTTGCCTTCTCCCAACCCCCAGGAGCACTCTGCAGGCTTCAGTAGGACTGGGGGAAGGCAAAAACACCTCAGTTTTTTGCAAAAAACAACCCATTTTCTGCGGGTTTTTCACAAAAATGGGGGCATTTTTGCCTTCCCCCAGCCCTGTTGAAGCCTGCAGAGTGCTGCTGGGGCCCGGGGAGGATAAAAACTTTTATTTCTTTCTTACCTCTTCAAAATCTTGGTGTGTCTTATACACGGTGTGTCTTATAGTCCAAAAAATACGGAAATTATTCTCAGTGTCAAATTTTTTTCCTTAGTTCTAGATTAGTTGTCTTTTTAATGAGCTTCCACCCATTGCTTCTTGTCCTGCTCTCAGGTGCTTGGGACAATAAGAACTCCCTCCTCCCTGTGATTGCCCTTCAAATACGCAAAGATGGCTGTGGGGTCTCCCCTGAGTCTTCTTTAGACTACAAATCCTACTCATACCCTCGTTCAGCAAATGGTTGTCTCCAGACCCCTTGTCATCTTTTTCGTTGTTGTTCTCTGCACTCCTATGGTTTCACCATGTTTTTGTATATTGGCGACCAGCACTGGATGCAATGTGGCTTCAATACTTCTGTATAGGGCGATATTATCAATTCTTGTGGTTTTGATGCTGTCTCTCTGTTGATGCAGCCTAGGAGTACATTGGCATTTTTGGCAGCTGCAGCACACGGCTGGCTCATGTTTAAGTGATTGTCCTCTAGTACTCCCAAGATCCTTCTCACAGTTACTGCTGTTGAGCCAAGTACTGTCTATTCTATTCTTGTGTATTTGGTTCTTCTACCTAAGTACAGGACCTTACTTTTGAATTACATCTTGTTAGATAGGGTTCAATATTTTTCTGGATCTTAAGCCAATCTTCTAAAGTGTTGGCTATCCCCCCTCCCAGATTTTGTATTGACTGCAAATTTGATGAATTCCCCTTCTATCTCCTCATATTATCCCCTCATACTCGATTATACATTTTTCAGTATCCCTTTAACTTCAAAGGGTTTTAGGTCAAAGTTTCTCCATGAACTTCCCAATCAGGTAGCTCTCTCTACCCTTAACCAATTCTGGGGAAAAGGAGTTCCTGTGTAGCTGTGGAAAATTGATGAGAAGTGAATTTGGAGCAGAGACCCTTTTGGCCACTGCTCATTTTTCTGATGAAACATCAATGGGCGCAGTTTTCTTTTAAGGTGAAACTTCTGTGGAAATCCACAGGAACCAACAACAATTTAGCTTACATGCCACCTGCTAGCACTCCAATCAATGCAGCATGTTAGCTGTATTCACACAACACTAGGCATTTCTGGAATTAGCCAATTGTATAAATACAATACAATACAATACAATACAATACAATAGCAGAGTTAGAAGGGACCTTAGAGGTCTTCTAGTCCAACCCCCTGCCTAGGCAGAAACCTTTACACCACTTCAGACAAATGGTTATCCAACATCTTCTTAAAGACTTCCAGTGTTGGGGCATTCACAACTTCTGGAGGCAAGTTGTACCACTGATATAATTGTTCTAACTGTCAGGAAATTTCTCCTCAGTTCTAAGTTGCTTCTCTCCTTGATTAGTTTCCACCCATTGCTTCTTGTTTTACCCTCAGGTGCCTTGGAGAATAGTTTGACTCCCTCTTCTTTGTGGCAACCCCTGAGATATTGGAACACTACTATCATGTCTCCCCTAGTCCTTCTTTTCATTAAACTAGACATACCCAGTTTCTGCAACCGTTCTTCATCTGTTTTAGCCTCCAGTCCCCTAATCCTCTTTGTTGCTCTTCTCTCCACTCTTTCCAGAGTCTCCACATCTTTTCTACATCGTGGCAACCAAAACTGAACGCAGTATTCCAAGTGTGGCCTTACCAAGGCCTTATAAAGTGGTATTAACACTTCACGTGATCTTGATTCTATCCCTCTGTTTATGCAGCCTAGAACTGTATTGGCTTTTTTGGCAGCTGCTGCACACGGCTGGCTCATATTTAAATGGTTGTCCACTAGGACTCCAAGTTCCCTCTCACAGTTACTACTATTGAGTAAACCTAGAAACCTTAACAACTCAGAATCAGAAAGAGGATAATAGAATTATAGAATTGGAAGGGACCTAAGAGATCATCAAATCAATCCCCCTGCATAATACACCATACCATCGTATGGTAGTATACCATCGTCAAAATATGCTATTCCAATGTATTTTGGGTCAATTGTTAATCAAAGCTCTTTTGTACAAATCCCAAAACCTGGTCACTTTGTAGTAATGGTTGTGCACTAACTAGCTGCGGAGAAGGAAGAAAGTGATACAGAGGCTGGAAAGAGAAGGCTTCCACTACAGCAATATTTTTCAACCTTAGCAACATTAAAATATATGGATTTCAACTCTCAGAATTCCCCATCCAGCATGACTGCCAGGGGAATTCTCGGAGCTGAAGCCCACACTTCTTAAAGTTGCCAAGGTTGAGAAACACTGCACTATAGAAACAATCACTCACTTTGGTAGCTACTGAAAATGCTTTCAAATATTGGGAGTCCATAAGCCCAGTGGTCCTACTGGTTCGGACCGGTTCAAACTGGTAGTGGTTTGGCGGCCTAGGTCGCTGGAACCGGCAGCAACCCAGGCCTGCAATACCCCCCCCCCGGGTGCCACTGTAGGTGTTGCCATCTTATTTTTAAATTCTGTGCATGGACAGAACAATTTTAATAGTATTACTTATGCATGCAGAGCGCTCAGTGCACATCAAGCCTGTGTGCGTTTGCAGCACTGCCGGATATCACCCCTACCTAAGCTTCCCACCTTGCTGCGTTCAAGCCGGGGGGGGGGAGAGTGGGGAGCAAATATAATGATTAACAGTGCATGAGGGCTGGTGTGATGCTAGGCTGGAAGGAAGAAACAGCTGGTGACTGTATTCCACCCTGCATCTTGCCAGATCCAGCAGCAATGCAAGGAGCAATACCACGGAAGCCACTGCAATGTATTAATGCTCACTAGTAGAGCAGGGGCAGAGCTGGGGATCCGTGTGTGTGTGTGTGCGTGCGCGCGCGTGCGCGCATGCTTGGCTGAAACTTGAAGAATTGTTTCTAATAGTTGCTGTGTTTCTCAACCTCAACAGTTTTAAGTTAGGAAAATTTCAGCTCCCAGACTTCCCCAGTCAACATTAAAAGCTCTAATCCCAGAACAGACTAATAACAATCTTCTCCTGCAGTGGAGTATCCAAAATGAATCCTGGGAGCTTGGCTGGGGAATTCTGGGAGATGAAGTCCCTCCATCTTAAAGCTGCCATGGTGCAGAGTGTAGTACTGGACTCCCACAATTTCGTTATTTAAATTGTTCTTCTTTTTAGAACCCTATGGACTAGAGCCTTCTTTCTCTTCAGGGGAATCCATAATTCCATACTTTCAGCTAAAGAGGCTTCTAGGATCCGTCCTCAGCGTCTTCAGGCAAGCTAGGAGGGATTTGCTGCCTCTTAGACTGAGTGAGCCGTTCTGTGCCCAGACGTACAGCTCACCCCTTCCATCTGACATCCTGGCAGACCGTCCCCATTGTCCAAGGGAGCGCCTTTTCCCCAGAATGTCTCCCGTCTGATTTGATCTAGCCAATGGGGGCTGCTGCAGATCCCGTCAGTCAAAGAGGGTTGGCTGGTGGGGACTGGAAGACGGGCCTTTTTGGCAGTGGCACCTGCTCTGGGGAGCTTCCTCCCCTCAGAGGTTAGTAGGGCCCCAACCCTCTTGGCCTGTCGCAAAGCTCTAAAAACCTGGCTATGTTCCCAAGCTTTGAGCATGGAAGGTGCTAAGGGCCCAGCTTCCTAGCTCTACTGTTAACTAGCTAAGCATCTTGGTAAAATGCTTTTTATTGATTTAATTGTTTTTATACTTATAGGTCACCCAGAGTCATTGACTGAGATAGCTACCCAAATAGCTGTAGAGATGAATGAATGAATGGGTATATCTCTCTGTCCCAAGGTCTGAAAATAGCTTCCTGTTAAAAACATTGCAGCCTCTGTGGGTATGTAAAAACAGGCCCTCTCTGTGCTCTTTTGCAGCGTAAACACTGCCCGGTTTCAGAATGGAGATTTCTTCCCACCAGTCCCACCTCCTGCAGCAGTTAAATGAGCAGCGCCAGCAGGACCTGTTCTGCGACTGCAGCATCCTGGTGGAGGGGAAGGTCTTCAAAGCCCACCGCAACGTGCTCTTCGCCAGCAGCGGCTACTTCAAAATGCTCCTCTCCCAGTGCTCCAAGGAGGCCTGCCAGCCCACCACCGCCACATTCCAGGCCTTTTCCCCGGAGACCTTTTCGGTGATTCTGGACTTTGTGTATTCAGGCAAACTCTCCCTCACCGGCCAGAATGTGATCGAGGTCATGTCGGCCGCCAGCTTCCTGCAGATGACCGACGTCATCAGCGTCTGCAAGACTTTCATCAAGTCATCCCTGGACATCAGCGAGAAGGAGAAGGACCGCTACTTCAGCCTCTCAGACAAGGAGGTCAGCTCCAATGGGGTGGAGCGCTTGTGTTTGTACAGTGCTGGCTGGAGAGCAGAGTCCAGCCCCCCCCATTCCCACCTGAGCCCCGACCGAGGGACCTGCGTGATCAACAGCAACTCCTGGACCAACTTCAGCTACTACCCGTCTGCCCCAAGAGCCGCCCAGCCTCTCTCCAAACACGACCAAAGACAGGAATCCCTGAAGAAAAGCAGGCATTTGCAGCCTGCCGACGGGCCACCCTACAAAGCAAACAAGCTGGAGGACCGGGTTGCCGAGCAGGCGAGCCATGCTCCTCCGTCTGAAGAGGAGCTCCAGGTGGACTCGGAAGGGGATTCCTGTCCCACCAGCTACCAGTACGGGCAGGGCTCGGATGCAGTCGCAAGAGGGCTGGCCGTGCCTCAACATGAGCACGAATTGCCCCATTCTGCCAGCAAGTCCAAGTCTTCCAAAGCCGAAGAGCAATACCCCAGCATGCCCTCCGTCTTGGGGGTCATGGGGAATTGGGCTGAGGGTAAGAGCCTTGGCGCTGCACTCCCTTCCCTACCCGGGCAGAAGCCCCAGGCTTTGGCAGAAGCTCAGTCAGGGGTGGGAAATGAAGGACAGACAGAGGTGGGTCCCTCTGAATTGCTCGTTCTTGTGAAGGTTCCAGGGGAGGCGTCAGGAATGTCTGCTGAGTGCTGTGCAGGACTCGGTGGATTTTGAAAACTGAGCTCTTTAGCAGAGGTTTCAATCTGGAGTTGTCTCTTCGCTCTCTTTGCTTAAGGGGAAGGTGGTGGTGGGTGGCCGAGGTAGGGCTTTTGGGGGCATGTTGGCACAGAGTGAAGCCCATCCCACTGGAGATGGCCCCAGCAGATTGTGAGCTGGCGTAGCTACGTATTAGCCCTCCTGGGTAAACCAGACAGGAAATGGGACTAAGGAGCTAATTCTACTTTATTCTAAAAGTACCATATATTTCGGACTATAAGAGGTACCGGTGTATAAGACGCATCAAGATTTCGAAGAGGTAAGTAAGAAAAAAAAGTTTTTGTCCTCCCCGGCCCCCAGGAGCACTCTGCAGGCTTCAGCAGCGCTGGGGGGAGACAAAAATGCCCCCTTTTGTGAAAAACAAGCAGAAAATGTGCCATTTTTCACAAAAATGGAATGTGGGGACAGGGATTTGGGAGGCCAAAAATGGCTGTATTCGGTGTATAAGACGCACCAACATTTCCATGCTCTTTTAGCGGGGGAGGGGAGGTGCATCTTATACTCCAAAATACAGTATATTAAGAGAGTCTTGCAGGTCTGAAGGTAGAAACTTCCTACTTTTAGCCGCTTTTAGCTGCTTAATCCATTAGGGTGGATCTTTCCTAAATTTCCTCCTTTGATGGTTAAGCCGCTGGAGGCTTCCCCTGCTCTTCTCCTCTCTGATTCTTCCCTCAGCAGCATCTCTTCCCTTTGTCCCCGGAGGTCATTCCCAAATGCTGTTTTGTACTGCCTGCCCAAGACAGTTTGCTGCCAGAAGCAGATCCTCCCATGTTCTCCCCCCGCTTTTAGAAAGTGCTGTCTGACTGAAACACACAATTCTTTCTTTGATCCTTTCTCAAGTTGACCAGATGTTGCATCCAGCTGCACAGCAGGGCAACCCATTGAGTGTGTCCTAACTGCATTTGATCTAAAGAGGCTTTTCATGTAACTCACATGAGCCATTCACAATTCACAGTTTATTTTATTTAAGAGAAATAAACTCAGAGTTGTGTCTTCCCCAGCTGAGTACCTGCCATCTGTCTTGGGCAACCTAGCTCTTTAGCACACAGATGGTTTAAATTATAGTCCGGCACAAAGTTAGAAGGGATCAGTTGGAGAAGAGTGTCTGAATGGGTTTTTTATATAATCTTAAGTAGTCCCATAGTTTAGTTGCAGTCCCCAACTTGAGCAAGTGATTCTGGGCAGCTAACAACTATTTATTTGTATTGTATATTTATTATTATTATTTTATTATTTTTACAAATAACATGGTGATCAGTGCCCCTTGTTCCTCCTATTTCCCCCACAACAAGAACCCTGGGAAGTGAGTTGGGCTGAAGGAGACTCTCCATTTCTAAGGTGGAACAAAAACTGCTTTCTAGCATGGTGTCTTAACTACACCAAATGGCAAAAGAACCACAAAATCTGCAGAATAAGAGAAGAGGAGAGGAGAGCTGGAAGGGGCCTTGGAGGTCTTTTAAGCCAGTGCCCTGCTCAAGCAGGAGACCCTATACCATTTCAGACCAGCAGGGGTGGGTTCCTCCCGGTTCGCACCGGTTCTTGCGATCCGGTTCGTCAGTGAACCCGGAAGTAATTAACTTCCGGGTTCCTAGCTCCTAGCCCCTGTCGCTGGGTGCCTGCAGGGTTTTTCTTTTTAAAAAACGCCTCTCCGGAGAGGAAGCCCTGTCAAAGCGCACCTTTCCTGCCTCGGCGGCTGCAGGGACCGCCCCACCGCTTTATCTTCCTCCTCCTCCTCCTCCTCCCCTTCTGTCCTGAGCAGCAGCAGCTGCAGCCGAGCCGGGAAATAGGCGCTTTGGCAGGGCTGTGGAAGCCCTGTCAAAGCACACCTTTCCCGCGTCGGCGGCTGCAGGGACCGCCCCGCCGCTTTATCTTCCTCCTCCTCCTCCCCTTCTGCCTTGAGCAGCGGCAGCGGCAGCCGAGCCGGGAAATGGGCGCTTTGGCAGGGCTGTGGAAGCCCTGTCAAAGCGCACCTTTCCCACGTCGGCGGCTGCAGGGACCGCCCCGCCGCTTTATCTTCTTCCTCCTCCTCCTCCCCTTCTGCCCTGAGCAGCGGCAGCGGCAGCCGAGCCGGGAAATGGGCGCTTTGGCAGGGCTGTGGAAGCCCTGTCAAAGTGCACCTTTCCCGCGTCGGCGGCTGCAGGGACCGCCCCGCCGCTTTATCTTCTTCCTCCTCCTCCTCCCCTTCCGCCCGCAGCAGCAGCAATGGCAGCCGAGCTGGGAAAGGAGCGCTTTGGCAGGGCTTCCGCCGCGCCCCCAAGGACCGCTGACCTCGCGCCGCCGCTTCTTCTTCTTCCCCGGCCTTCCCAGTTAGCTTGCTTGAAGCTCCGAGGAGGCGGGAGGAGGGTCGCAGGAGTGGAAGTGGGGGGAGGTCTTCCCGGCCGGGAAGAGCTGAGAGGCTGCCGGCCCCTTTCGCAGGAAAGTTAACTTTTCTTGGCGAAATCCTGCCCCCCCCCCCCCCGCGTGGGTGAGTGGTCGGCTGTCCTCTTCCCGTAAGCCGCCCGGAGTTACCTGTGTGTGAGGTGGGCTGCCCTATGCATTTGCGTGTGTGCGCTGGAAAGAGAGTGAAAAAGAGAGGGAGAAATAATTATATTAATTAGATAGATCAGTCTTTCTCCACCTTGGAGACTTGAAAGTGTGTGGACTTCAACTCCCAGAAAGGGAGTTGGGAGAAAGGGAGAAAGGAGGAGAGAATGAAAGGAAGATGGGGGAAAGAAGAAAGAGGTAAGGAGAGGAGGATGGAAAGGAGAGAAAGAGGGGGAGAGGGGGTAGAAAGGGGAAGAGGAAGAGCAGGAGTAGGAGAAAGGTAAGGGAAGAAGGAAGAGGAAGGAGAGGAAGAAGGAGGAAAGTAGAGAAGGGAGGGAGGGTGAAAAGAAAGAGGTAAGGAGAGGAGGATGGAAAGGAGAGAAAGAGGAGGAGAGAGGGTAGGAAGGGGATGAGGAAGAGCAGGAGTAGGAGAAAGGTACAGGAAGAAGGAAGGGAAAGGAGAGCAGGAAGGAAGAAAGTAGAGAAGGGAGGAAGGGAGAAAAGAAAGGGAAAATAAGGTGGTGTTATAACAGGAGGAAGGGATGGTAAACAAAGCAACCCAAACTGTATATTATAACCTATTAAATGAAATAATAAATGTATAAGAATGATAAATGTTAAAACACTTGTAACCAAACGACATGCTATATGTGATGATGGGTTTTTTTCTTTTTGTTTTGTTTTGTTTTTATTGTTGTGGGTATGTGTCGTCTATGTAACAAAAAATAAATAAAAAAATTATTTTTATAAAAAGGTGGAGAAACACTGAGATAGATGATAATGAGGGAGGGAGAGGGAGAAAGAGAGAGAGACCATAACTAGATAGACAGATAGGCAGGGAGATAGACGGATGGATAGAGAGAAAGAGAGAGTGATAGGTAGGCAAGCAGATAGATGGATGGAGAAAGAGAGGGGGAAAGAGGGAGAGGGATACCATAACTAGATAGGCAGGCAGATAGATAGACAGATGGATGGATGGATGGATAGAGAGAGAGAGGATGTATATAATTAAGGTGACCAGACGTCCCTAGCGAGGTCGCGGGCTGGCAGTAACTGCCGCGGCCTAGCTCCCCCCCCCCCGGTCAATGGTGTCCCTCTTTACCAATCTGAAAATCTGGTCACCTTACTTGTTTAGGTAATTCTGAGGTGGTTGATGGTTCTGTGAGTGCCTGTCCTTTATAATTTTCCACATTGCCTTGATGGTTTTTATTCCAGTGACTTTGTCTTTCCTGTTCTTAGGCTTAGGAAAAAAAACTGGTTTCATTGGCAGTCTTTCTTTTTTTTTGGGGGGGGGGGTATTTTTTTGGTGTTTTCCTAGCACTGTCATAGTTTGTGGGTGTGGGTGGGTGTGTAATGTCCCACAGTTATCTATGCATTAATAATGATCTAGTAATATTAATAATATCTAGTAATTAGTAATATCTAGTAATAACATTGTCTTGGCCACTCCCACCAGGTCACACGGGTGGCAGGCCACTCCCATCCGGTCACATGGGTGGCAAGCCACTCCCATCCGGTCACATGGGCAGCAAGCCACTCCCACAAAGGAGGCCACGCCCACAGAGTAGGTTCGAACAATTTTTGAAACCCACCCCTGCAGACCAGTGACTGTCCAGTCTCTTCTTCAAAACCTCCAGTGTTAGAGCACCCATAACTTCTGGAGGCAAGTCCTTCTACTGGTTAATTTTTCTCACCATCAGGAAATTTCTCCTTAGTTCTAGGTTGCTTTTCTCCTTAGTTAGTTTCCCTCCATTGATTCTTGTCCTGCCTTCAGGTGCTTTAGAAAATAAGTTCTTTTCTCTTTTTTGTGGCAGCCCCTCAAATACTGGAATATTGCTATCATATTCCACCCTAGTCCTTCTTTTCTTAGACTAGCCAAACCCAATTCCTGCAATCATTCTTCATATGTTTTAATCTCCAGGCTTTTAATTGTCTTAGTTGCTTTTCTTTGCACTTTTTCCAAAGTCTCAGCATCTTTGGAACTGCTGAGTTTAAAAATGAAAATAAGGACCATCTTTTGGGAGGCCTCATTAGTTCCTACCTAAAATGTTAGGAAATTTCATCTCTGATTTTTATTTTCTTGCTGGTGATTTCTGAGTTCTGGCTTTGTGGCCATGCCAAAGTTGAGCAAGGTGGCAATCTGTGCACCCATTGAGCTTGCGGGGGTGGGGGTGGGAAGAGGAGCTCCAAAGGGAAGGGTTGAACTGATTCCCTGATTGCAGGGAGAGCCTTGGGCAGAAATCATCAGCAGGCTGAGGCTCTTTGGGTTTTTCTCCAATCTCCAAGAAGAAAAACTGAGCTCCCTCTGTGTTTTGCGTATCCCAAGCCTAAACAATTTCCCCTTCCTTCCTCCCTCCATATTCATTTCTTGTATTTATAACCACCCTTTAACCAAAAATAGGTTTCAGAGCAACGAGTAATCCAGATGTCCTATAATTACAGTACAATAACAACCTAAGCATATCACCTTTGGTCCTATCAACAAAGTGGGGAGAAGCAACAGACTTCATTTTGTGCCCAAATCTGTCTTCTTCACCCAGCAGTTGGAAAAAAGTTTCTGGTGCCAGAGGCTGAGTTTGGCCCCTGGAACCGGCCTCTGGCATCCGGGAACCAAAGAAGCCTCTGGAAAAACGTCTGAGCCTGAAGGAGGCTCCTCACTGGAAGAGGGGCTCTTGGGCAGACTCTGACTGGGCCGGGCTGTTCTGGGTGGCCCTGACTAACTGAATTATAGTCAAAAGTTTGTACCAATCATTAGGCAGGTCATGACTCCACATGATTTTATGACCTTTTTTGTAACGCTGCAGTTGTTAAGCAAACCAGTGGTTCATAATGAGCTGGTTTTGCCCGAAATGGAAAATAAGCACCTATTTCTAGCAAAACGTGTTGTAAGTTGTGACTCTGGGATGCTGCAAATGGCTGTAAATGTGGGCTGGTTGCCAAATGCACAAAATGCAGTCACAGGCTGGGGGTAGGGCAGCATCACAATTTTGAATTTGAGCTGTAAGCAGCCCTGGAAAAGCCTGCCATAATTTTGAACAGTTGCTAAGGAACTAGTCATAAATTGAGGACCACCTGCAGTTTCCAACAGAATCTGTTGCAAGTTGTGCTCACTTTAATGAAATTCAGCCAAACAAGCACACAAAGATCAACCACTTTGCACACTTTATAGTAGATCTTGGCAACTTTAACGCATGTGGATTTCAGCTCCCAGAGTTGCTGCTGGGGAATTCTGGGAGTTGAAGTACACATGTGTTAAAGTTGCCAAGGCTGCAAAATACATGTGATTGTATGTTATGAAAATGGAAAATAAAAATCCATATGTCTTCCAAAGCCATTGGATGACCGGTATTTCCACGCAAGCCAATTGGTGTATGTCTTGAGGATTTTGCAGCTGAAGGGATTGCTTTGCATTCCAGATGACCTACCACGGATGAGGTTCAAATGCCCCTTCTGCACCCACGTGGTGAAACGGAAAGCAGATCTGAAGCGACACCTTCGCTGCCACACGGGAGAGCGGCCATACCCATGTGAAGCCTGCGGGAAAAGATTCAGTCGGCTGGACCACTTGAGCAGCCACTTTCGGACGGTAACCTTACTTTTTTTTAATGTTTTGCTTTAAAATGGTACAGACACACGAGATAGGAATTCTGGGAGTTATAGTGAAACACACCTGGAAACGCCAGATGGGCAAAGCATGTGTCTTCCAGGCAAAGTCTGCATTGTACAGAAACGGCAGCTACAATGCAGCTTCTTTTAAAAATCCCATTTTGTATGTTTAGCTGAAATGTTATTTCTAAAGCCCAAGAAAAGTAACTTGGGCTTAAGTAGCAAATAGGAATACAATTGGAGCTTGATGCAACTATGGTGGAATGCTCTGAAGTTGCTCTAATTTCAAGGCAGTGTTAATCGCATATTGATATTCCAATTGGAATTAGTGGGATGTCAAAGCAGCATTTTAGTTTTGGAATGGTTATTTTTTTTTTAGTTCAGCTCTATCTTGTGGGCTGAACTTAACTCACCCCCTCAACTCAGTTGGTTAAAAAATAAAATACAATTAACATGTCAGAAATAACATTATATTGCATTATGAAATACTTTTTTCTATCAGTTCTGTTGGCCTATCCATTCCATCAGCAGCAGCCCCTTCCAGAATCCAGGAGTAAATAGCCAGTTAAAGTTGCCTGGGACCCCTGGTATGTCCATCCAGGAGAAGATGGCCAATGACCACTGCGAGCTCTGACCTGTCAAGTTCTGGCTTTTGCTCATTTCTGTCCTCCCCAGGCCCCAGGAGCTCTCTGCAAGGGGCGGGGCTTTGGGAGGCAAAAAATGCTGTATTCGGTATATAACATGCGCCCAGATTTTCAGCCTCTTTTTTGAGGAAAAAAGGTGCGTCTTATACTCTGAAAAATACGGTAGCCATAAGCAAGTTTTTTCAGTGCTGTTTTAACTTTGAATGGTGACTAAATCAACTGTTATTAATTGAGGACTACCTGTACTACCATGTTTCCCTGAAATTACGATATATCCTGATAATAAGACCATGCCATATTTTTCCTGTGGACAAAAATATACACCCTCCCCCAATAATAAGCCCCCCGGACACACACACCCCGCCAGCCAGGCAAAGCGCCACTCACCAACCTAGCGATATCCCGAAGGCGCAAAGGGAGGGGGGCAAAGGCGCTCACATTGCTTGATGCCCTTGGGATACTGGTAGATTGGTGGGTGGCGCTGTGCCCAGCTGGAGCGGGGGTTTGCTGAGAGCGATTGCTCTCACAAGCAGCTCCCCAGCAACGCCCCTTTCCAGCTGGGCAGAGCACCACTCACCAACCCAGTAATACCCCAAAGGCGCTAAGCCGCATGGCGCTCTACCCGGCTAGAAAGAGAGGTTGCGCAAGCACTTTTTCTGCCTCCAGCTCATGTGTCTCCCTGCCTCACCATGCCCAACTCTCCCTGCAGGGCCGCCCCACTGCCGCCGCCCTGCTGCTGCTGCCACCGCCCTACTCTGAGCATAACCGGCTGGTACAGAGAGTCTTCCCGCAGCCAGCCCACAACCATAGAATGTAGTCCCATAGTGGCCGCTCCCGGAAGACTTGATAGCGGATCTCTGGAGTTTGGAAGCCGGTTATGCTTGGAGCATGGGAGCAGCAGCAGTGTGGGGGTGGCGGCAGCGGGGAGGCGGCGCCCTGGCCCAGCCCTGCAGGGAGTGTTAGGCATGGTGAGGCAGAGAGGCCCGCGAGCTGGAGGCAGAACAAGTGCTTGTGCAACCTCTCTTTCCAGCCGGGTAGAGCACCACGTGGCTTAGTGCCTTTGGGATATTACTGGGTCGGTGAGTGGTGCTCTGCCCGGCTGGAAAGGGGCATTGCTGGGCGGCAGCTCATGAGCGTGGTCACCTCATGGCGGCTTTGTTGTGCTGCTCGCAAGAGAGCAACCACCTGGCAACCCGAAACCAATAAGTCTCCCCCCCCCCCCCCGATAATAAGGCCCAAACAAAATTTTGTCTTCTTTTCGGGGAAACACGGTACAGATACATTCCGAGAATGTAGACTCTTCCAGAACAAGAATCTCATTACTTCAGTCTTCACATATTGGCTATTGGCCATCCTATGGCTACTGATTCACTCCTTCTGACCAATATACAGCGGAACCTTAAACACTCATGTCTGTCATTTCAAGAATAGATATGAATAAACTCTCTGTCAGGTGCTGCTTCACTTAATAACCAAGAAAGAAACTACTCAATTCCATTTTGCAGAATTAAGAGTACTTTTACTGATTCTAAGTAAATAGAAGCTAGGCAAAGCTGGATCTGAGTAAAAGCGCGCGAAAGCATTAGATATTAATGCATGACCCATTCCCCTCCCCTTAGTAACCCCAGTCCATAGTTCAATCGTATATCTCCTCAGTGTCAGGTGGGAGACATCTTCAAAAATCATCATCAGGTTGGTATGCCGGACAGTTGGCCTTGGCGGGAAACTCCCCTCCTTCCACATGCGCAAACGAATGGTGAGAACAATTCCCAATTAACAGTCCTCCTGTACAGAATATTTCCCTTACCCAAATACCATGCCCTCCCTCCCCGTTTCAATGGCAGCCGAAAAGCAAGAAGCAAAACAGAGGCTGACATCCGGCCCTCCTCAAGAAAAAAGGACGATCATCCCCGTAGAAACGAAAGAGCACAAACAAACAGATGAACAACATAACATAGAAGAAAAAGAAGGAAGGGGAATTAAAAGAGAAATCAATCGAGGTCAAGGCTTGTCTGGGTAGGCAGAGTAGAATTTACGGAGTAGTCGAGGAGCCCGCACATGGGACTTATCAACCCATTCAGCATGAGAGGGAGGGAAATGTTTCCATGACACCAGATATTGAACACGGTTTCTATGTTTCCTAGAGACCAAAATTTCCTTAACCTCAAAATGCTGTTCACCTTCAATCAGGAGCGGGGCAGGGGGAGCTGCCACAGGGGCCCGCAATGGAGAAGTACGTTCAGGCTTTAGGAGATTGGCATGAAATACCGGGTAAACACGGTTGAGATATTTAGGCAGTTCCAGATGTACGGAGACAGGATTGATGACCTTGACAATTGGGAACGGGCCAACATTCTTGGGACCCAATTTCTTAGACTTTTGAGAGGTCTGGAGGTATTTGGTAGATAAATATACACGATCACCAACTTTATACTCCTTTGGCTCCGTTCTCTTTTTATCCGCTTGCCGCTTATGTGCTCGATGTGCCACATCCAGCACCCGGTAAGCCAATGGCCACATCTCTCGGAGTTGGTCACTCCACTCGGACAGGGACAGCACCTATGGTTTTTCTCAAGGTATCTCAGGGATAGGCACAAAATCATGTCCGTACACTATTTTGAAGGGTGTAAATCCTGTGTTGCTGTGTACCGAGTTTTTATATGCCACCTCAGCATGAGGCAATAATTCCACCCAATTATCCTGCTGGTAATTGATGAAACATCGGAGATACTGTTCCAGCACAGAATTAGTCCTCTCACAGGCCCCATTAGTTTGAGGGTGGTGGGCGGAGCTTAAGCCCTGGGCAGAGCCTATTAACTTCAAAAACTCTTTCCAAAACAAGGAAGTAAACTGGACCCTCCTGTCTTGAGATGATGCGGTCCGGTACTCCATGTAGACGGTATACATGGGTAATGAACAACTTAGCTAAAGACTTAGCAGACGGGATCTTGGAACAAGGAATAAAATGAATCTGCTTGGAGAACAAGTCAGTAACAAATCACCGTATGTCCTTGACTTTCCAGCAATTCAACAATGAAATCCATAGAGATCTCTTTCCACGGTACCTCAGGACAGGCCACTGCCTGGAGCAATCCTTGGGGTTTACCCAGTGGCCGCTTTGTTGCAGCACAAGTGGGGCAGCTAGCTACATAAGATTCAATGTCTTTTTTCAATGAGGGCCACCAAAATTGCCTTTTAACGAGGTGCAGGGATTTTTACAAACCCAAATGTCCAGCCATGCGAGAGTCGTGAGCACATTGAAGAACTAGGCTTCTAATAGTCATGGGAACATGCAATTTAGCTCCAATCCAAGCCAGGCCATCCTTCATGGTGTACTCATCTGTATGTTGGAGAAACCACTCATCAACTTTAAGGGCTTCCTTGAGTTTTGTAACGAGATCTTGTGTGACTTCCAAATTGGAAATGGTTTGGCTTCTGGTAACAACTGGAGCGGCGAGGCTTCTCATTGGCATGATTGGTTGGACAACACTAAGCTTTGAACTGTTATATTGAGGAAGTCTGGACAAAGCGTCAGCCATAAAATTCTTCCCTCCCGGGATATACTTCAAAGTGAAATTGAATCTATTGAAGTGTTGTGCCCGTCTCATTTGTTTTGGGGATAGTTTTTTGGGGGTGGTGGTTCTTCAATGCCTCTAAATGTCAGGTGCGACTTCATTTAATAACCAGGAAAGAAACCACTCAACTCCATTTGTTTGAAATTAAGTGTACTTTTACTAATTACAAATGAATAGTTGCGAAGCTAAGCTGAATCTGGTTAATTAGCAAAGAATATCATGTATAATTCAATCCCCTCCCCTTGGCACCCCAGTCCATAGTCCAATTATAATTCACCCAACAGTCAGGCGGGAGATATCTTCAAAAAACATCACGAGGATGGAATGCTGGACAGTTAACCTTGGCGGGCAACTCCCTTCCTCCATGTGCGTAGTAAGATGGTCAGATCAGCGTCTGGAATCTTCCTCCAGCACATAATGATTCCCTTCCCAAATACCATGCCCCTCCCCCTCCCCGTTTCAATGACAGCTGAAGCAGCAGCAAAGCAGAGGCTGACACTAAATTTTTGTGATCAGTCCATACCTCAAAAGGGTGTTTAGCCCCCTCCAAAAAATGATGCCAGGTCATCAAGGCCCACCTGACCGCAAAAGCCTCCTTTTCCCAAATAGCCCATCGTCTCTCAGTCTCTGTTAGCTTTTGAGAGGTATAAGCTTGTAATTGAATGATCCCACGTTTTAAATTAACTTAACTTATTTCTATTTTTACTGTATTATTGTATGCTTTTAATTCCATAGTGGGGTATGTATGTGGAGAATTCCTGGCCGGTACATATGAGGGGATTGAGAGTGCTGCCTGGAGCCCCCTCCACTGAGTGCAGAAGCAGAAGTGGATGGGGGCCCGGATCCGCCTCTCATCCCAGAGTGTTTGGTATGAATGGCCTGCCGAGAAGAACGGGGGCCTTGGGAGGGAGGGAGGGTCTACGGGGATGGGACGGGCCGGAGCATTGCGGTTACGACTGGGAGGGGAAGGTATGACGGGAGCTACAGGGCTAGCCATTACCGGGGAAGGAGGGTTCGCTACGTCACAGCGATCCCTTGTTCCAGCCCTGAAAACTCAACCCTAGGACCAGGTGGCAAGAGATGCCAGGGCCCTGGTCTCAGGTTGCTGTTGCTAAATGTCTGTGATTCATAAAGCTCCCCTCGTCTGGGACTTAATATTAGACGGGGGGGCAGACCTGGCATGTATTACTGAAACCTGGCTGGGCCACGAGGGAGGAGTCCCCCTCTCAGAAATGTGCCCAGAAAGGTTTCAAGTGCTCCACCAACCACCACACCAGAAAGGGTTGGGGGAGTGGCAGTTATTATCCGGGAGTCATTAGTTCCTTGCAGGATCCCTGCTCCAGAGACTGTCGGGTGTGAGTCCCTCCTTGTGAAGTTGGACCTAGGGGGTCAAGTGGGCTTGTTTTTGACGTACCTACCTCCCAGCTGCGTCACAACAGCCCTGCCTGCGCTCCTAGAGTCAGTAGCCAGACTGGCGGTTGAATTCCCCAGACTTATAGTACTGGGGGATTTCAACCTGCCATCTCTTGGCGAACGCTCCGATGGGGCCCAGGAGTTCATGGCCTCCATGACAACCATGGACTTGACCCAGGTAATTCAGGGCCCGACTCATGTGGCGGGACACACACTCGACCTTGTGTTTCTCTCGGGGCAGTGGAGACGTGATCTGGAATTAAAGGGGATTGAGATCTCGCCCTTGCCATGGTCAGATCACTTCCTGCTGAGGCTTGATTTTCGGAAGCTAATCCCCCACTGCAGGGAGGTGGAGCCGATTAAATGGTTCCGCCCCAGTCGCCTGATGGACCCATTGGGATTTCAGACGGAGCTTGGGGAGATACCTGACTCCCTTGCCCACAACCCGATTGAGTCCTTGGTCGCTGCTTGGAATACAGCGGCGGCTGAGGCACTAGATCGGATTGCGCCTTTGCGGTCTCTCCGCGGCAGTGGATCCAGGAGAGCACCTTGGTTTACCGAGGAACTCCGGGAGATGAAGCGCCAAAAGAGACGCCTAGAGCGACGCTGGAGGACCAGTAACTCCGAATCTGACCGAACACAACTAAGAGCCTTTATTAGGACTTATTTAGTGGCGATTTGGGCAGCAAAATGTACTCATTTTTTCACTCTTATTGCGTCCGCAGAATCTCATCCGGCCGCCCTGTTTAGGATAACCCGCTCCCTCCTGAAAGGGAGGGATGCCGGGGAACCCTTACAGGGAAGAGCTGACGAATTTGCTCAGTTTCTGTCGGACAAAGTCACTCAGATTCGGAGGGACCTGGACTCCACTTGGACAGTGCCAATGGAGATGCCAAGGGAAGGCCTTGATCAGTTTTCATGGAGTGAGTTCCAGCTTGTCACTCATGAGGAAGTGGACAAGGCCATGGGAGCGACGAGTGCCACCACCTGTTTGCTGGACCCGTGTCCCTCCTGGTTGGTCTCGACCAGCAGGGAGGTAACACGAGGCTGGCTCCAGAGGATTGTGAACACCTCTCTTCAGGAGGGATCTTTCCCGCAACCTTTGAAGGTAGCGGTGGTGAGACCCCTCCTCAAGAAAACTTCTCTGGACCCAGCTGTCCTTAAAAACTACCAACCAGTCTCCAACCTCCCTTTCTTAGGGAAGGTTGTTGAGAAGGTGGTGACCTTCCAGCTCCGATGGACCTTGGATGAAGCGGATTATCTAGATCCCTTTCAGTCCGGTTTCAGGCCTGGTTATTGTACCAAAACCGCTTTGGTCGCGCTGACCGATGATCTCTGGTGGGCCACGGATAGAGGACATTCCTCTATCCTGGTGCTCCTTGACCTCTCAGCGGCCTTCAATACCATCGACCATGGTATCCTTCTGTGATGGCTGGAAGAGGTGGGAGTGGGAGGCACCGTTTTACGGTAGTTCCCCTCTTACCTCTCTGGCAGGTCACAGTCGGTGTTGGTTGGAGGACAGAGGTCGACCCCCAGGCCCCTTGAATATGGGGTGCCGCAGGGCTCGGTCTTGTCCCCCCTCCTATTTAATATCTACATGAAGCCACTGGGTGAGATCATTCACCAGCACGGGATCAAATACCATTCAGTACGCGAATGATACCTAGCTGTATCTCTCCACCCCGGGCCAACTCAGTGAAGCGGTGGAAGTGATGTGTCAGTGCCTGGAAGCTGTTAGGGCCTGGATGGGAGTGAACAAGCTTGCACTCAACCCTGACAAGACCGAGTGGCTATGGATGTTGCCCCCCAAGGATAGTCCAGAAATGCTATCTTTAAGCCTGGGGGGTGAAACTCTACACCCATCAGAGAGGGCCCACAACTTGGGTGTCCTCCTGGATCCTCAGCTGACACTGGAACACCATTTGTCAGCTGTGACCAGGGGAGCTTTTGCCCAGGTTCGCCTGGTGCACCAGTTGCGGCCCTACCTGGACCGGGAGGCACTTCAAATGGTCACTCACGCCCTCGTCACCTCCAGACTTGACTACTGTAACGCGCTCTACATGGGGCTGCCCCTGAAAAGTGTTCGGAGACTACAATTGGTCCAGAATGCAGCTGCGCGAGCGATAATGAGTTTACCGAGATACACCCATGTTACACCTATCCTCCGCGAGCTGCACTGGCTCCCTATTGGTCTCCAAACACGCTTCAAGGTGCTGGTTATCACCTTTAAAGCCCTACATGGCTTAGGACCCGGATACCTACGAGACCATCTTCTGCCACATACCTCCCAGCGTCCAATAAGATCACACAGACTGGGTCTTCTCCGTGTGCCGTCGACCAGACAATGTCATCTGGCGGCCCCTCGGGGGAGGACCTATTCTGTAGCTGCCCCGGCCCTATGGAACGATCTACCCCCAGAGATCTGGACCCTGCCCACTCTCTTGGCCTTCCGTAAGTCTACTAAGACCTGGCTATTCCGGCAAGCCTGGGGCTGTTGACCTCATGACTGAGTCCAGCCCCACTAAGACTGAGTGCATGTTGTGTTTTTTAACCTGCTTTTCTCTATTTTATTCTTTCTTTTTTATTCTTATGTAGCTGTTTTTATGTGAGCCGCCCGGAGTCCTTCGGGATTGGGCGGCATATAAGTTCATTAAATTTACAATTTACAATTTATTTAAGCGCAGGGTTGCAATTTCCCATTTGCATTCGCCTGAAGTAGCACCGCTCCTACTGCAACATCACTAGCATCTGCCTGGACTACAAAAGGTGAATCCATGTCCAGGTGTTTCAAAACTGGTTCAGCTGCAAAAAGCCATTTTAGCTTTTCGAATGCTGCTTGACATTCCATAGTCCATTTTAAGGGTTTACTCGGTCTAGGTTTTGCCTTCCCCTTCGATTTTAGGAGGTTCGTAATTGGCAGGGAAATCTTGGCAAAGGAAGGAATAAATTGACGATAGAAATTAGCAAAATCTAAGAAGCTTTGCAATTGTTTGCGTGTGTGTGGGGCCGCCCATTCAGTGACTGCTTGGACCTTTGCTGGGACCATTTCTATCCCTTCGTGGGAGATGCGATATCCCAGGTAATCCACCTACTCATGATGAAATTTGCATTTAGACAATTTAGCATACAGTTCCGCTGCACGAAGCCTTTTTTAGTACTGTGTGAACCAGTTTCACGTGTTCCTCATGTGTTTCCGTGTGAATAAGGATATCATCAAGATAGACTATCACGCCTTTGTAAAGGTGGTCATGTAAAACTTCACTAATTAATTGCATGAAAACAGCTGGCGCCCCCTGTAGTCCAAATGGCATAATATGAAATTGAAAACCACCAAGTGGGCAGTTAAACGCAGTTTTCCACTCATCCCCTTCTTTGATTCTGACTCGATAGTAAGCCTCTCGTAGATCTAATTTGGTGAAAATCCTCCCTTTACCCAACTGGGCCAGCATGTCCTTCATTAATGGCAAAGGGTAGAGATTTTGGACACACACACACCGTTCAGGTTTTTAAAATTTACACACAAATGAAAAGAACCATCTTTCTTTTCTCTGAACAAGACTGGAGCAGCAACTCGGGGTCTAGAGCTTCAATGAATCCCCTCTCCAAATTTTTGTCAATGAATTTTCTCAATTCGTCCATTTCTCTAGGGGTCATTGAATAAATCTGAGGCTTAGGGAGTTTTACTCCAGGGAGAATGTCAATGCTGCAATCGGTGGGTCTGTGGGAGGGTAACTTATCTGAAGATTTTTCACTGAAAACGTCTTTCAGGTCCCAGTATTCTTTTGGGATTTTTTCCTCCCCTTCAATTTTTTCTTGCTCTCTGGCTGCTAGATTGGGGTCTGATTTATTTGGTTTTGGAACCCCTTCTTTCCTTTCAGGGGGCGCAGAAGATCAGATGCGTAACCAACCCTTTCTCCAATTTATGTGTGGGTTCCACTTACGCAGCCAGGGCAATCCCAATATAAGGGGCTGGTCCATTCCCGGGGCTACAATAATACTTATTGTCTCTTGGTGGGGTCCCATCCACATCTCAATAGGCTCAGTAACAAAATGAGCAGGGCTCCCTCCCGCAATAGAGCCATCCAATTGGCAAAAAGTGATTGGGATTTTCAAAGTTTGTAGCTTCAATCCCAATTTTTCTACTATTTCCGGGCTCATAATGCACCGTGTGCATCCGGAATCTAAAAGAGCTAGAATTTTCTCTCGTTCACCAGAAGAGGGCACCTAAGCTCAACTGGAATAGTCATGGGTCCCGATCGGGAACTTACCCAGTGTTCATCGTCGGAGTCACTTCCTTCCGAAGAGCTGGGGGTGTCCTTCCCCTCTTCACCAGGGCTGAAATGCTGAGGAGGTTTCCTCCCCTTTCAGGGCAGGTTCTTCCTTTTGCTGGGAGATTTTTCCAGCCTCTTCTCTCTCCGAGGGGGGGCCTTTTGGGTTATCTTGACTCGGCAATTAACTGCACAATGCCCCTCCTTCCCACAGCGGAAACACGAAGGGTTTTGGTTTGCTTGCAGATCCACTTTTCCCTCCTTTCGGGGCACCTGGGGGGGGTTGGCAGGGGGGGATTTTTCGCCCTCACTCTCCCCTTGGTAATTCAGCCTGGCCAGGTCAATTTCTACATCAGCAGCCGCTTCATACCAGGGCTGCAGTCTACGGGGAGGTCTCCGGTTCACATAATGCTGGTAAATTTCTTTGTTTAACCCATCATTGAAATGGTCTAACAATGCTTCTTTAGACCAACCCCTCACAAAGCTGATAGCTCCCAGAATTCTTGTACATAATCAGCTACTGGCTGTTTCCCCTGGGTAAGAGTTTAAAACTTAATTCTCACTCTTTGCTCTGTGAGAGGATCATCAAAGTGTTTTCTCAAAGCGGCCATAAACCCATTAAAGTCTCTCAATAGTGGGGAATCAGCGTTGTGCAAACCCACCATCCAATCTGCCACTTTTTTTCCAAAGCCATCATAATAACTCTTACCTTCGCTTCATCAGAAATCAGTTCATCGCCATACATTTGCATGTAGTTCCAGGTTTGAACAAGGAAGAACCCTAGATCTTTCGGTTCTCCTACATATTTTACACTTAAAGGAGGAACCTTAGCCATCCAGTGTCTGCGGTGAGGGGCTCTTGGAATGTTTCTAGCCGCTGTGATCGGGGTCGGCGCTGGATCATCTTGTTCAGCTCCCCCTTCAGCCCCTCTAGTTTCTCTCGGATCAGCCAAGGTTTCAGTACACCTTTCCTCTGTCTCCTGGAAATCAGCTTCTCTCTCCATGTCACTCTCACGGGCTCGGCACCTCTCCCATGCCCCTTCGAAAAGTTTCATCGCTTGGGGCATCATAAGGTTCTCCTCCTCAGGATCCCGCCAGTCAGCCCTTGGTTTTCTGGGTCTCCTCGTAGTAATCCCAGTCAATGGTTCTTCGGGGTCCTCTTTTCGTCCCACTCCCCAAGTCCATCTGGGTCAAACGGATCGTTCTTCCAAGTGCAGGCCAGCCATTTGCTCCATCTCCAAAGGGCATGCAACTGCTCCCATATCTTCTTCTTGATCACTGCCTTGGTGGGACATCCTTCAGGTTTTGGGTGCACCCCCCTCAGAAGGTGTCACCTCCGGGATGGGTGCGAGATGAGATCCAGCTTAATGTCAGGTGCTGCTTCACTTAATAACCAAGAAAGAAACCACTCAATTCCATTTTGCAGAATTAAGAGTACTTTTACTGATTATAAGTAAATAGAAGCTAGGCAAAGCTGGATCTGAGTAAAAGCGCGTGAAAGCATTAGATATCAATACATGACACCTTCACCTCCCCTTGGTAACCCCAGTCCATAGTCCAATTGTATATCTCCCCAGCTGTCATGTGGGAGACATCTTCAAAAATCATCATCAGGTTGGTATGCCGGACAGTTGGCCTTGGTGGGAAACTCCCCTCCTTCCACATGCGCAAACGAATGGTGAGAACAACTCCCAATTAACAGTCCTCCTGTACAGAATATTTCCGTCACCCAAATACCATGCCCTCCCTCCCCGTTTCAATGGCAGCCGAAAAGCAAGCAGCAAAACAGAGGCTGACACTCTCTTTTGCAGTTGCACAAATACGAGATATACTGTATTATCACCTAGGCAGCCCAAGGTTTTTCTAACAATCAGTCACTTTTTCATGAAAGCTTCAGACCTGTTATCATACTTAAACATTCCTGGTACTTTTAAAGCCCTGTTTGTGCAGTCAAAGGCAAACAGCCTGATGCCAGGTCTGCCTGTTGTCAAAACAAGTAATGGATGGAAACCCTTTGCCTTTCCTTCCAAAAATAAAAAAATGTGCTTTTAGCCTTTTACTAAGGTGGAAGAAAGCCAGAGGCATGCCATCCAAGCCAGGCTCCTTGTTTAAATGAAGAAAATGGCAGGCGTGGAATTGGGGGGGGGGGGGAGTTAAAAATTACATGTTAGGGTAGTATCTTAAGTTCTCAGGTGGAGGCACATTTGGCCATGAGGCTTTACACCGCACTGAATCCAAAACAATAACTGATTAGTAGTAGTAGTTGGTTTCATTTGACTTATGACCAAAATGGAGCCTGCCTGTTCCAGTAGTCGTAAAGCAGGTCACCCATGTGACCAACCCAATTTTACAACATTTTCTGCAGCAGTCATTAAGTGAATGTTGCACTAAGCAAAATGAACACTGTGGTCACAAAGCAAACCTGTTATTATGGGGTATTTTTGCCCAAAACTGAAAGTAAATTCTGGTTTTTGGCACAACTGTTGTAAAACGCATCACAACCACAAGTGCAGGTCAGTTGTTGAGCATCTGAGGGTAGTCATGTGACCATAATTGACCACCCCACAGCCGTCAGAACTTCAGAACCAGGTAAAAGCACCGGGGGGGGGGGGGCATTGTAACTTTAAGGAGTTGCTAAGTGACCAGTGCTAAGTCAGGGAGTACCTACTCTAAAGCAAATAGATTACTCAGCTGGCAGGAATAGCGAACACCTAGATCAGTGATGGTGAACCTTTTTTGGCCATAAGTGGGGAGCGCAGGGGGGTTGCGTGCAGGCGTGCTACACCCATAATGCAACACGTGACACCCCCCCCCCCAGTGCGCATGCATGCGAGAAGCATTCTCCCCCATTTTTCCATGCAATTTTAATTCTCCCCAGGCTCCAGAGGCTTTATAGGAGCCTGGGGAGGGCAAAAACAGCCTCCCCTGGAGGCCGTCCGGAGGCTTTAGGGACCTTCAGGAGGCTTCAGAGAACCGAGCAAACCAGAAGTCACTTAGGGCCGTTTTTTTGCACTCCAGAGGCTTCAGAGAAGCTCCTGAAGCCTCCGGAGGGCCTGGGTATGAGGAGGCTCTTTTCGCCCTCCCCAGGCTCCTATAATGCCTCTGGAGCCTGGGATGCGCGAAAAATGGCTTTTAAAAAGGCTGAACTCAGCTGGCCAGTGCGCGCATGTACGCTGGCCAGCTGACAGGGCAACGCCTCACGTGCCTTGACAAATGGCTCTGCGTGCCACAGGTTCGCCATCCCGGACCTAGATGATAGGCTCAAGATCCAGAAGGATCTTAACAGACTTAAACACTGGGCCCTATCTAACAAAACGAAATTCAGCATAGAGAAAAGTAAAGTCTTACACTTAGGCAAGAAAAAACAAAGGTACAGATATAAACTGGGTGAAACCAGGCTCAATATCAGTGACTGTGAGAGGGATCTTGGAGTCTTGGTGGACAACCAGGTAAATATGAACCAGCCGTGTGCAGCAGCAGTCAAAAAAGCCAATGCAATCCTAAGTTGCATTAACAGAGGGATACAATCAAGATCATGTGAGGTACTAATACCACCCTATAAAGCCTTAGTAAAACCACACCTAGAGCACTGCATCCAGTTTTGGTCACCACAATATAACAAAGATGTTGAGACTCTAGAAAGAGTACAAAGAAGAGCAACCAAGTTGATTAGGGAAGTGGAGGCTAAAACATACGATGAACGATTGCAGGAACTGGGCATGGCTAGTCTAGAGAAGAGAAGGACCAGGGGAGACATGATAGCAGTCGTCCAATATCTCAGGGGCTGCCACAAAGAGGAAGAGGAGGTGAAGCTATTTTCCAAGGAATAATGTATGAAAACTGATGGAGAGATTCAACCTAGAAATAAGGAGGAACTTTCTGACAGTGAGAACAATCAACCAATTGAATAGCTTGCCCTCAGAAGGTTTGGGAGCTTTAATCACTTGAGACTTTCAAGAAGAGATTGGCCTGCCACCTGTCAGAAATGGTATAGGATCTCCTGCTTGTGTGAGGGGTTGGACTAGATGACCTACAAGATCCCTTCCAACTCTGTTACTCTGTTAAATCCATAGAAGCACCTTCTTCTCACCCTGTGGGACACTCAGCATAAGATCAAAACTACGGTTGGTTCAAATGGCTGATTTTTGTCTCTGAAGTCAACTGGCAGGTGGCTTCATTTGGGAACAGGCAGCAGTTCAAGCACAGCATCTGCCTGCATCTCATTAAAGCAGCTGTATCTGATTCAGGACTGTGCAGCTGCTGCACAGCTGCTTCAGTGAGTCACAGACAGGTGCCAGGTTTGTGCTGCTGATGCTTCTTCCCAATGAAAGCCTTTTGTAGCCATATTGATAGTCTCATCACCCTGCAACTCCAGAAAGCTCAGGTGCTTATCTTGCTACTTAGAGAACACAATAAAGATGTGCACATCACACCACACCACATTCTTTTGCATAATGTCAAAGTGATGAGATGTTCTCACTTGTAAAGGAAAGGGAGCCCTCTTGCTCCTGAGTGACCTTGGCATAGTGGGGGTAGGAAAAATGTTCTTGCCATTGGGCTGCTCAGACGGACATCTCGGAGCCTGGAAAAGGGAGCAGCATTTTGCAAAATGTGACCAGACCAGACGTTGCACATTCCTATCAGGGAAGCAAGCAACAACTTCTGGGTTTTTCAAGAGACGCTCCTCGCCCTGATTAACATCGATTAAAGAAGCAGAATTGAAACGCAATTCTCCAATTTCTATAAATTGTCCTCTATCAATAAATGTTGCAAATAAAAAAATAAGAGAATGTAGCATTGTTGGATGGGAGTCGGACAGCTGCTCATTCGGCATCTGCCTGCCATTTGCCTCAGACACCCTCTCCAAGGGGAGGTCCTGATCTGACCAGAGGCTTCTGAGGCTGAGGCACGATTGGCCTTAGCGTTCCAGAAGAGCATCCGCTCAGCACGGGGGACTGGGACCAAGAAGAGCTGCTGGCAGGCAAGAAGGAACAGCCTTGGCAGAGAGGCCGGGTGATGACAGCCAGAGGCTGGACTTTCAAGAGCTGCCTTGCCTTTCCAACAAGATGGAATCATCGGCTGTTCCGAAACATGCTAACCAAGTTCTGTGGCCTCTACATTCCAACAGCAGGCTAGCACTGTTAGCCTGGTTGCTTTCTGGGTGGCTCAGGGTTTTGTGCACGTCCAAACCTGTCTGGAGTCTAATTGCGTCCTTCGTTTGCGTGTTGTGCAGATGCAGCACTTCAGAAGTTGACTCTTGTGCAGTTGCCCAGGTGTCTTCTGACTAACCACCTTTGGAAGGACAAGTTCTCCAAGAACACATCTGATGAGCTAGGTGGAATCATCTCTTCTATCCGTTTATTGCGTTTCCATCTTGCCATGTTCTCTCTGAGAGCTTAAGGCAACTGGTCTCAACATGGCTCTCTGGGTTCAGTGATCAAATGAAGACGTAGCTGGCTCTTGGCCCATCATGGCTATTGGCTAAGCTACAAACACAATTCTAATAAAATATGTCTAAACACCAGCTGGATGGATGGCTTGTTATTGGTTGATTGGGATGTTGATAGCCGGCTATTAAGTGGTTGGCTGTTGTCTCTTTGTGCAGCCAACTCCTCAGCTCCTATGTACCTGATAAGCTGGTGGTAAATCAGAACTCCTGTTGACTGACAAGGCGCCCAATTCCCAGACTTCAGTGGAACATTCAATATATGTTAGATATCACATGCCTCAGTACCTTAGAATTAACTTCATGCCATTAGTCTAACACTCTTTTAAAGCAGGAATAGCCACCACTCCAGAAGATAGGCTCAAGATCCAGATAGATCTCAACAGATTTGAACAGTGAGCCATAACTATCAAAATGAAATTCAGTATAGAAAAAAGTACATTTACATTTAGGCAAGACAAATCAAATGTACAGGTGGAGATTAGGCAAAACCTGGCTCAATAGCAGTAACTGTGAGAAGAATCTTGGAGTCCTAGTGGACAAACATGTCCATGTCTAAACATGACAAACAGGAGCCAGCTGTGTGCAACAGCAGCTAAAAAGCCAATGCATCAAGATCAAATGAACTATTAGAACCATCTCATAAAGCCTTGGTAAGATCACACTTGGAATACTGCATCCAGTTTTGGACACCATATTATTAAAAAAAAAGATGTAAAGATTTTGGAAAGAGTGCAGAAAAAAAGTAACAAAGATGGGTTTGGACGCTAAAGCATATGAAGAATGGTTGCTGGAATTGGATATGTCTAGTCTAGTGAAAAGCATCAGGGGTGACATGATAGCAGTGTTCCAAAATTTGGGGGTCTGCCACAAAGAAGGAGGGATTTCAACCTATTTTCCAAAGTACCACAGGCAAGACAAGAAACAATGGATGGAAACTAATCAAGTAGAAAAGCAGCCCAGAACTAAGGAGAAATTTCCTAACTCAGAACCATTAACCAGTGGAATGGATTGCCTTCCTAAGTTGCGAGTGCTCCATCACTGGAGGTTTTTCGCTTGAGTAGGGTGTTGGACAAGAAGACCTCCAAGGTCCCTTCCAATCTGTTAGTCTGTTCCATTATTTTTCGGAAGAAGTATATTTTGCAAAGGGTGGAGTGCATAATATAAACATAATATTTTAACCAAAAATGGGTTGTGCATGTACCTATTGAAACCAAAAAATATTACTTGAAACTTTCCTTGCATTTTATAACTTTGTTGATATCACCTTGCATCTTATGTAATTATATACAAAATCGTATATGATTACAAAATTGTACAATAGATTTATCCTATAATTTCTTTGCTTTACAATTAATTTGTTTTCATCTCTTATTTGCTTAAAAAAAAAGAGGGAGAAAGTCCTTCTTATCCTGAAATTTAGATTTGCCTTTACTCAACCTTGACTCCTGCTGATGTTATAAACAACTTCAAAGAGTTTTCTTCCAAGCCACAGAGAAGTGGTTCCTTTTACCTCCCATCGTATTCAAACACGAATTATGTCCAGCTCTTATAAACAAAGTCTTTTCTAGATTAAATTGATTTAATTTAGGACTAAATGTAACTGACTCATTCTCTCAGTGAGGAGAGTATGACTTGCTATTGCCACACAGTTCTATTTCCATCTAAGCACTTTCTGATAATGTCCTCTCCCATCACTGCAGATCCATCAAGCTTGCAAACCCATCTGCAGGAAATGCAAGCGTCATGTCACTGAAATGACAGGCCAGGTGGTCCAGGAAGGGACAAGACGCTACAGACTTTGCAACGAGTGCCTCTCTGAAGCTGGGATCGACAGCATCCGCATTGATTTGGACACAGAACCGCCCCCGGAGTTTCCTCTGGAGGAGGACAAAGATTCCAACTGGAATTACAGCGAAGACAATAGATCCGATGTGGAGATTGTAGAGGATGGCTCATCTGATCTGGTTATCCAGCAAGTGGATGACAGTGACGATGAAGCCGAGGAAAAAGACGTAAAGCCCAATATCAGGTAGGTATGAAGGACAGATCGTGAATAGAGCCTCTCCCCCCCCCCCCGTCCTGTTAACGTTATGTCTCATCCCTTGTCTTGAGCGTTGACGCCCAGCCTGCCTGCCTGCTGGCCCAGGGTTCAGATGCACTCTGCTCTAACGGCTTCCCCTGGCTTGGGGTCAACTGCATGCAGTGACGGACATGCCATTGTGTCTCTTCTGAATTTAGCTACTCCCAAGTATCACTATTTTATTGCATAAGGAAGTCTTCATTTCAAGATGGCGCAATGTATGAACAATTATTTGCAAACGGCAACCGTGATAACTTTTGATAATATAAAATTGTCCTCTTAATCCTTTTACAGAATTGGAAAGCCCTTCAAAATAAAAGTGAACAACTTCATAGTAATTCAGATACTGAATTAAATTTTTTGCAAGTATAAGAGTTTTGTTTAACTATAAACACTAATATGAAAAGGTGCTTCAGCCTCTCCTAAGCCATGGACAATAATCTCAGCTATGTGTTATCTTAGAAACACAGCCAGTAGATTTAAAGGAATGTAAGTGGACAACAATTCATAATCCTTCAGCAAGCATTCACCTTCTTCAAAGCATCATTTGTTTATTAAAACAGTGAAGTTTTCAAAACCAGTTTTTGATTCCCAAATCTCTTTTCAGTGAACCCTTTCGGTAGGCCTTGTGCCTGATAGAACAACTGATACTTCTCAAATCCACCGGAGCACACAGATGGTAATGCAGCTTTTCCTCATGATGCAGGTGTTCACACATGTTCACTTCCTTGACTTTATGGAAATGTGACACTGCACCAACATGTGGGGTTGTGAGAGGTAATAACCTGTATTTTCTCATTTAGCCCAACACTTTAGTAATGACACAAGTCATTACGATTATTTTTTCCTGAATTTACAGGTTCTATTTTGCGGTTTTCTTTTTCCAGTTGTGCTTTTTGTTTTTCTTTAGTTTTTCATTCTCTCTCTCTCTCTCTCTCTCTCTCTCTCTCTCTCTCTCTCTCTCTCTCTCTCTCCCTCTCTCCCCCCCCCTCTCTCTTTGAAGCAATTAAACCGAAAAAACCCAGATGGCCATTAGATGGAAGCAAATAGATACTAAAAAGCTTAGCTCCATCTTGCCAGTGATTGACAGTGGTGTTCAAACTTTGTGAATCCTTTGAATGTTCAATATTTCTGCATAATAAATTTTAAATGAGATCTGTTCTCCACACAAGTCCTAAAACTAACAAAAGTGAATTCAAGTAAACAAATCCGTCAAAAGCCTTATACTTGTTTCAGTGAGGAAAACGATCCAAAGCCACCTATTTGTGTGTGGCAAAAGTACACAAGGCCTCGGGGAGGGTCTCCCAACCTTGACCACTTGAAATTGTGGACATCAACTCCCAGAATGTGTCCTGGTTGGGAAGCCCTGCCCAGCTCATCTGAAAGGGAAATCAGACTTGGGTATTTCAATCGGAGGATCAGGTGTGGGGTCCAACTAACTTAAAGAACATAATTTATTAAATAAATAAAATAAATTAAACAAATTTATTTATTCAATTTATAAGTTGCCTATCCCACTGTTGCAGTGACTCTGAATGGCTACTGCATATTCACTATTAAAGTCTGATTTTCACAACTCATGAAGATGTGGAAGTACCGGTATGCTATGTGGAGAATAGATCATGTTTTATAATCTTTATTGTCATTGTACTTAAATACAACGCAATTGGTTTTAACCTCACTGGTGCAAAATTATAACAGAAACAAAAAAAAAACTGCAGCAGAAAGGGTTGTGAAATCAGGCATGCACCCAGTTAATTAATGACCTTGATGACTTATGGCCATAAGATAGACCTCAGTTGTAAGTCGAGGATTACCTTCTATGGAAATATTCAAAAGGGTTCACAAATTTTTAAGCCTCGTTGCTTACTTCGGCATCTTAGGCAGAGTTTGTCCCCCACTGTTTGTTATTGGGGATCAGGGAGGTTCCTTTCTCCTGAGCTTCTCTTTCCAGCCTCCGTCTCTTCCAGGATCATCCACCCCAGTTCACAGCCAGCTGCCAGGGATGGACTTAAACAAATGAACCTGGATCCTTCTGACTCAGCGATCCCTGGAATAGCAATTTCAGTGGGGAAGAAAACCCTGAGACCCTGATCTAGCTGCTATCTATTGTAGAACACCTGGCATGACTGGCCAAACACCTTTCACTGGCACAAGAGATGGCAGGACCCCACAAGTCCCCCAGGCCAGGGACATTTGCCAAGTGGGCAGCTGCAGTGGAAGCCTAGAGAAACACTGTCTTTCATTCTCTTGGCTTCTACGGCAGCCAAATATTTCACAATTCTGTTTGTTTATGCAAAGTGAACATATTTTGAATAAATTTAAAATATTTACATCCCGTCCTGATGCCAGATTGTGACCTATCAAGGCCACTATTCCCTACCTCATATTCTTCCTGTAAACCAACGTTTCTCAATCTCAGAAACGTTTAAGATGCATGGACTTCAATTGCCAGGATTCCTCCGTCAGCATAGGAACTCTGGAAGTCCACATACGTATCTTTAACTTGCCAAGTTTAAAAAATACTAATTTAGCATTTCCCAATTGTCGCAATTGTGGCATCCTCTGGCAGCTGGAGAAGTACAGATAGTCCTCAACTTATGATCACAATTGAGGCCAAAATTTATGTTGCTAAGTGAGATATTGAAGTGAGTTTTGACCCATTTTACAACCTTTCTTGCCACAGTTCCCAAGTGAATCTCTCTAGTTGTTCAGTTAGTAACACAGTTGTTAAGTGAATCTGGCTTCCCCATTGACTTTCCTTGTCAGAAGGTGGTAAAAGAGGATCACGTGACCCCGGGACACTGTAACTGTCATAAATACGAGTCGGTTGCCAAGTGTCTGAATTTTGATCACATGACGATGGGGATGGGGTCATAAGTGTGAAAAATTGGTCATAAGTCACTTTTTTTAGAGATGTAACTTTGAACGGTCACTAAATGAACTGTTGTAAGTCAAGGACTACCTGTACCACATCTTGATGTATCAAGGTCATTTTAAAGATAGCTTGATCTCCCTGAAGGTTGAATGAATCCACCTCTCATCATTACCTTGTTACAATGTAGGTTTCTGCTAAGCAGATACTGCAGTAGGCAGCTAAAAGATTGTTTATTATTTATTCTTTCATTTATTATAACTAACTGAAGGTAGCAAACGTACCTAATACTCCTCCCTCCTCCTAATTTCCCCACAACAACAACCCTGTGAGGTGCATTGGGCTGAGGGACTGGCCCAAAGTCACCCAGCCAACTTTCATGCCTACGGCAGGACTAGAACTCACCTTCTCCTGGTTTCTAATTGCTGCCTCAACTACTAGACCCGTGACGGTGAACCTAGGGCACGCGTTCCACAGGTGGCACATGGAACCATATTTGCTGGCACGGCAGCCCTCAACTCTGATTTCTGGCCTTCTGGAGGGCCGGGGGAGGCAGTTGCCCCCCTCCCCAGGCTTCAGGAAAGTCTTCAGAGCCTGGGGAGGGCAAAAATCCCCCCCCCCGCATGCATGGTGGGGGGGTCACTCGAACATGTGCAAGCGGGTGGGGGGATGGGCACACGAACACGTGCACAGTTTTGGCACACCTTTAGAAAAAGGTTAGTCATCACTCCACTAGGCAGTGGCTTCTTACATTCAATCAATCCACTCCATGCATTGGTGGGACAAGTGGATTCCTGCAATGTCCCTTGCATTCCACAGTACCCAGTCATTGCCAAAAATTCATGGGTGTCGGTGCAACTGATAACATGCAGAAATACACAATCCTGATCATCGATCAAGAGTCTCATTTCAAACCATTCACATACCTTTCAGTCACTACTTACCAATCTGGGAGCCCTCTAGTAGTCGTTGGTATCTTTCAATCAAATCCAGACATGGAATCCCACATGAGTCCCCAATTTGGGTCTGAGCCTGGTGCCGAAGCCGATGAAGAACACCAGATGCAAGGTGCAGGTTTGTTTCCTTTTACTGGAATGCTCCAAGAAAAGGGGTCCTGGCAAAAAATGCCAAAGAACCCTGAAGAATAGAATAAAGAAAGCTTTATACAATTTCACTAAAGCACAAGGCGGATAAGACGAGATATATAAGAAATATGTAATAAACATTACTAAAGTAAGGACCTAACAATTGTTCTATTGGTTCCTAGATGTCCCTATTCCTAAGACTTGGCTAATGAATGCTCCAGGAGTTATCTATTTGCTCCAGGCCATCCCTATTCCTAACTTCCAGCTGTGATATGCAGGATGTCTAGCTTTTGTTACTCTTATCAGTTCTTTAGCCACCCAGAATATGCCAAGTTTTACACTGGCATATTCTCTCCGAATAAGCATTCTTTGTTCTTGCCAGACAGGCTCCACAATGAAAGGCTTCCTACCAGGAAGCCTTGCCTTTTTTTAGCGGACAGCCCATTATTCATGTCTCCTGTTCATGGGCTCAGAAGGACTCCAGGCCTGGGAGCAGCTGGGCACCAGATCCGCAACCCCTTCCGATAGCTGGAATGGAAATGGAGTGGGGTGTATGTAACTCGGTGACTGGCAGGGCCTCAGCTGCTGAGTGCATCCCATCTCTTCTGCTGGCCTCTCCCAGGTCAACCTTGATTCACCACAGTTTATGTTGCTAAGCAAGTCAGTTGTTAAGTGAGCTGCACCTGATTTTACAAGCCTTTTTGTCACTGTTTAAGTGAATCACTGCAACTGTTAAGTGAATCACATAGTTAAGTGAATCCATCTTGACTTTGCTTGTCGGAAGCCAGCTGGGAAGGTCAGAAACCCAGTTGCTGGCCCAGAAAAAACTCTTGCTGGCCCAATGTCAGGCCTGCCTCCTTTCAAACCCCAAGAAAAAAAAAACCCAAATCCATTGAGATAGATTGTAGATTGTAGATTGTAGAAGTTTATTTATATGCCGCCCTTTTCCCTGGGGGGACTCAGGGCGGCTCACAACCCAAAAGGGGGGGGGGAAACAAACTTTTAACATATAAGACAATACATAATTAAAACACAACATTCATACCATTCGGGCGGGTTACAGTCTTAGCCCCAGGCCTGACGGGTAGCCAGATTCTGAGGGCTGTGCGGAAGGTCTGGAGGGTGGTGAGGGTATGAATCTCCACGGGGAGATCGTTCCATAGGGTCGGAGCTGCCACCGAGAAGGCTCTCCTCCGCGTGGTTGCCAGTCGGCATTGACCGGCAGATGGAACTCGGAGGAGGCCTAATCGATGAGATCTAATAGGTCGCATGGAGGTAATTGGCAGTAGGCGGTCTCTCAAGTACCCAGATCCACTACCATGAAGGGCTTTATGGGTGACAAGTAGCACCTTGAAGCATACCCGGAGATTGACAGGTAGCCAGTGCAGCTCGCGGAGGATAGGTGTTATGTGGGTGAAGCGAGGTGCACCCACAATAGCTCGCGCGGCCGCATTCTGGACTAGCTGAAGTCGCCGAATACTCTTCAAGGGCAGCCCCGTGTAGAGCATGTTGCAGTACTCCAGCCTAGAGGTCACAAGGGCACGAGTGACTGTTGTGAGAGCCTCCCGGTTCAGGTAGGGGCGCAACTGGTGCACCAGGCGAACCTGGGCAAATGCCCCCCTGGTCATAGCTGACAAATGGTGTTCGAAGGTCAGCTGTGGATCCAGGAGGACTCCCAAGTTGCGGACCCTGTCTGAGGGATGTAGTGTTTGACCCCCCAGCCTGAGAGATGGAATACTTGCCGAATTGGTGGGAGGGAAACACAACAGCCACTCGGTCTTATCTGGGTTGAGCACAAGTTTGTTAGCCCTCATCCAGTCCCTAACAGCTTCAAGTCCCTGGTTCATCACGTCCACCGCTTCATTGAGTTGGCATGGGGTGGACAGATACAACTGAGTATCGTCCGCATACTGGTGGTATTTTATCCCGTGCCGCCGAATGATCTCGCCCAGCGGTTTCATGTAGATGTTGAAAAGTAGGGGGGACAAGACCAAACCCTGCGGCACCCCATATGTTAGGGGCCTAGGGGTCGATCTCTGCCCTCCAACTAACACCGACTGCGACCTGTCCGAGAGGTAAGAGGAGAACTACTGCAAAACAGTGCCTCCCACCCCCACCTCCCGCAGTCGTCGCAGAAGGATACCATGGTCGATGGTATCGAAAGCCGCTGAGAGGTCAAGGAGGACCAGGATGGAGGCAAAGCCTCCATCCCTGGCTCTCCAGAGGTCATCGGTCAATGCGACCAAAGCGGTTTCTGTGCTGTAGCCAGGCCTGAAGCCGGACTGGAATGGGTCAAGATAGCTAGATAGAGAGGAGCGAAAGCAAGGCAAGATCTAATTCAAAACGTATGAAAGTTACAGATTGAACGTTTCCCCAAATCCCCCCCCTGAGTCCAGTGCTGAGGGTCCAATCAAAGTCCAGTATGATGATATGTGAAGCCCATCTTCAGGTATTTTACCCATCTGGAGTCCTAGGACGGTTGGTCTTGACTGGGTATAAACAAATCCACTCAGCAGTGCAAAAATTCTTGAGAGCAAACCTCCCTTCCAGTTCACATGAGACTTCACCTCACCAGCCCAAATGCCACCCCCCCCCCAATTACTATGGCAGCTGATAGCAAGCATGCAGCAAAATCTAACCCCATGCTGACACTCAGCTTGGCCTGGGGCACTTCTACCCACCTGGGATCAGTCTCAGAGGGAGTGGGAGGGGGGCATAGGCCTCCTTCCCGTCTTTGCTCTGTTGGGAGCCCGGCAAAACCACCATTTGACTTTGAGTCTGGCAGCTCCATAGTTCTTGTGGGCGGCTCTGCTTGGCAGACAGTTTGAGCTTCGTGGCCTCCAGTTTCTTGGGTCCCAGCAAGCATTAACTCTACTCTTCCTATGTGCTCTGTTCAGGAAAAATAGGGGGAGGTCCTTGATGCTCTCTGAGCTTGGTGGTTTTCTGGCAGACATTTCATTACCCATAGCGGTAACATCAGTGGTAGAAGGGAGGGGATTTGCTCTCAATTTACTACTCCTACTTACCAGCACTGATAATGTTATGTAGTTGAGTAATGAAATGACTATAAAGGTAAATGTTCCCCTCGCACATATGTGCTAGTCGTTCTGACTCTAGGGGGCAATGCTCATCTCTGTTTCAAAGCCGAAGAGCCAGCACTGTCTGAAGACGTCTCATGGTCATGTGGCCAGCATGACTAAACACCAAAGGCGCATGGAACACTGTTCCCTTCCCAACAAAGGTGGTTCCTATTTTTCTACTTGCATTTTTACATGTTTTCAAACTGCTAGGTTAGCAGAAGCTGGAACAAGTCATGGAAGCTCACTCCATTATGCAGCGCTAGGGATTCAAACCACCGAACTGATCAACAAGCTCAGCGTGTTAGCCACTGAACCACTGCGTCCCTAAGAAATGTCTATAGGAAATCCCCAAGCTTTGAGGGTACCAAGGACTCTGTCAGCGTTCCAAGTATCATGTAGAATTAAATCAGAGACCAAGGCAAAACCATCCTTAAAGTTCCAATTTAATAAATCAGACATGTTGGCATTATGCTATGGAATCCCAATACTGGAAATGACATCAGAATCCCACCCAGTTAAAAGTTCATGATCTTGTCCCCACACCCACAATCCATCACATGGTCCAATCTTCTTCTTTCACGCTGGTATCTACACCCAGCTGCTTCTGGTCAGGTGTGAAAGTACGGAGACAAAAGATGACCTTGAGCTTCTAGAAAAGAATGAAAACAATACATTCCACAATCCTACTCCTGTCTATTCCCACTCCCATCAACTATACTAATGAAACAACATAATGAAATTAAGAGAAGGTGTGGCGCGGCCAAAATTCTAAAAGGAATATAATTGCAGGCCTGACAGGCGGCCTCTCCTCAGAAGAAAAAACGTTTCCTGAAAAGATAATAACATAAAAGTTAACATAAAAAATTAACCACCTACTTCCCCCTTTAGGGAACCCTTTGGCTTATCGGGAAACTTCTCATGGAATTGTTCTACTAACTTTTCCACTGTTAAGTTCCAACTTTTCACCCAAGTGGCTTCAGACAAAGGGTAACCCTTCCACTGCACTAAATACTGTAAGCAATCCCTATTCAACCTAGAGTCTACAATCTTTTCAGATTGTGTTTCCCCTTCTATCTGGTTAAGAGGAGAGAAAGTTTGGGTGGATGCTCTTATGCTAGACTCAATTTGTATTTGTATTTGTATTTTATTATTTGTATGCCGCCCTTCTCCGGGAGGACTCAGGGTAGCGAACAATTCAAGGGGGAAAAAAGGGGAACATAAAAAGACAAAATACAAATAATAAAAGTAGACAACAGTCGCACAACCATACATGTCGAGAGGGGAGGGAACTCATCACCCCCAGGTTTACTGGTTTCAACAAGCTACATTGAAATTCTGGGTCAAATTTCCCTAGACTTCTGGGTAGACTGAGTTGAACTGTAAATGGGTTAACTATCTTCACTATTGGTAATGGACCTAGAAATTTTGGACCAAATTCCTTGCTAGGCATTCCTAATCTTAAGTATTTGGTAGACACAAAAACTTTGTCCCCCACATGGAAGGGGTTCTGGAGCAAGCGATGTTTATCAGCTTGCTTCTGGTAGGCTTCTGCTGCATCTGCTAGAGCCTTCTTCGTATTCTCCCAACCTTTCTTTAGCATGTCCATCCATTCATTCAAAGACATGGAGGAGGGAGATTTCCTAGGCAGCTCAGGCATGGGAACAAATTCCATGCCACTGGTAATCTGGAAAGGAGTAAATCCAGTGCTGCTGTGAATCGCATTGTTGTATGCCACTTCTGCGAAGGGTAGCAAGTCTGACCAGTTGTCTTGCTGATAGTCCACAAAACACTGGATGTATTGTTTTTTTTTTTTTTTAATAAATGTTTTTTAATTTTAATTTAAAACAGGTACAGCATCTTTCTTTACATCTGTAGAAAATGTGTCAATCAATTACAGATAAGTTTTGGTACATCTCCTCCATAGTCAACTAACATAACTGGATGTATTGTTCTACTACCACATTGGCTCTCTCTGCTGCACAGTTCATGTTGGGATGAACCTCTGAGCTCAGTTCTTGTGTGGACCCCATGGATCTCAGGACCTCTCTCCAGAACTTGGCTGTGAACTGGACTCCGCGGTCTGAAATAATCCTCTTGGGCAATCTGTGCAGGCAATAAATGTGTTTCACAAACATTTTCGCTAATTTCTTTGTGGATGGCAACTCTGAGCAAGCGATGAAGTGCACCAGCTTGCAAAACCAAGTCCTTAACTGTCCAGATTACTCTGTTGCCAATGCTGTCTGGGAGTTGCACGATGAAGTCCATTGCGACCTCTTCCTATGGTCTGTTAAGGCTGGCCACCCGTTGTAGCAGTCCAGACTGGTCTGTTGGGAGCGCCAATTTCATAGCTGTAATCAGCTTATCTTCATTACTATCATATTGCGTTTTTCTCGACAAAACATCCCCCAACAAGTTTTTGAGTACTTGTTGGACAGCTGGGTTTTTTGTGTCTGCTGCAGGTTCTGGGCTCTTGGGTTCAATCATCCCTAGCTGGCCCTTTTCCTCCACCGGTGGTAGCGGCTCAACCACTATCATCAATTTCCTACCACCGTCTTCCCACTTTATCGTAGGCTTCCACTTGTCAAGCCATGCAAGCCCCAAGATGATTTTTTCAGGCATCTCGAGCCACAATGAATCTGAGAAGCTCACAGTGGCGGCCCACTTGTAACTTCACCAGGTCAGTTACTAGCATGGTTTGGGCCCCTCCAATTAGCGTTCCATCTACCTGCTCAACCTGAATGGGACAGGCTAGAGGTCTTGTGCTTATGCCTAGTTGCTTGACAATTGACCTGCTGATTAAGCATCGAGAGCAACTGGTGCTCACAACTGCTTCAACTTCCCCCTCCAACCCCATCTTAGGCACTTGGAGGTTGACTTGGAAGGCGAAGGGGCGGATGGGTGCATTCACCATTGGGTCATCTTCAGCATTTTCCTCCTCCGAGGACTCCCCCTTGGTAGGACTCTTTGTCACTTTAAGTTGGGGATCCTCTTCCAGAGGTTGGTTGCCCTTTTCCTCCTCCGAGGCCTCCCCCTTGGTAGGACTCTTTGTCACCTTAAGTTGGGGATCCTCTTCTCGAGGTTGTTGGCCCAGATGACTCTTTTGTGGTGGCATCTGAGGCCTTCTCTTTTCTGCCATGGCAGTTGATGTGCACATTTGTGGCAATGGGGCTGGAGCCAAGCCCTCTGACGCTTTGTGGCCAAGTTGACAGCAAAGGTGGCATTTTGTTGGCCCCCACGAGGAAAGGGACCTAGTTACATCTCTAAACTTAGGAACCGCCTCATCACATTTTTCCACCGTCCATTCTGTAGCTTGCCCCTTGGTAATCCCTTCTTCCATTGTTGAGAACCTTTCTCTGTAGGAAAGTTGGGTAAGAACCTTTGGGGACATTGCAGGGGAGACTGGAACCAGTGGGGAGGTCAATCCCTCGGTGGGCCACTGCCCAGTTGTCTGCCATGATGCCATCTGTTGAGGAAGGGCAGGTACCAATTGGAATCCCTTCCATCCATGACCTGGGATTAAGACCCATCCCGAGGGTGCCTGATTCACAGGTTGCAGTTCACCCAATGATGGCTGGTTAGGGGGGCTTATGTGCCAAGGGCCCCACTGCTGGCTTGGAGGATTTCCCCATGTTGATGGCCCATGTTGATGGCCCACTGGCATCTTAACCATCCATACTCTGGGAAGAAAACCCAATTTAGTGGTGCTTCATCCACTAGCTGCAGCCCAATTTCTGGTGGCTGGCAAGTGAAAGATGCTGGCCAAATCCCTTCTTGCTGGCTGGGTTGAAAATCCCATCTTGATAGGGATTCTGGCTTCAACTCAGTTGCAGGGCATTGGTTCATTTCAATTATCCCCATTTGGAAGGAGTCAAAATCTCCACTCCAGGGTTTTTTCCAAGCCTTGGCTGGGGGGGAAGGAGGGGTAGTATGCATTCATGTTTAGTTGTCCGGAACAGTCCGGGAAAGCCATCGGAGCTGACTGCGTGAGGGTGACTGGGATCTCCATTCATCAGATCATCTGGCCATTCTTTAGTTGTGTTGAGAATAAGTTTCTTCATTCCTCTTCTTTCCATCCCCCACAGGCTGGGCTTCTTGCCAGCGGCAATAAATTTTAAAAGCGAAACTGCTTCACCTTTGAAGATTTGCAAAGAAGCGTCTCATCTCAGCTTCTTATCTCAAAAGGCTTGCTCATAATTGTTCACTGATATTTTACGCTGACCGGGTGGCTCAGCGTTGGGAAAACAGCAACCCTCACCAGCCCCCACCCCCCTTGAGGGAGCGGGTGCTGGTGATTTATTTTGAAGAGAGTATTGGGATAATGTCAGCGTTCCAAGTATCATGTAGAATTAAATCAGAGACCAAGGCAAAACGATACTTAAAGTTCCAATTTAATAAATCAGACATGTTGGCATTATGCTATGGAATCCCCATACTGGAAATGACATCAGAATTCCACCCAGTTAAAAGTTCATGATCTTGTCCCCACACCCACAATCCATCACATGGTCCAATCTTCTTCTTCCACGCTGGCATCCATACCCAGCTGCTTCCGGTCAGGTGTGAAAGTACGGAGACAAAATATGACCTTGAGCTTCTAGAAAAGAATAATAACAATACATTCTCACTCCTGTCTATTCCCCCTCCCATCAACTATACTAATGAAACAACATAATGAAATAAGAGAAAGTGTGGCAGGCCAAAATTCTAACAGAAATATAATTGCAGGCCTGACAGTTCAACCCTGAGCCACAAATATTCTCCTTTATCGATATCAGTTCAGAATTTACTTTTGTTTCTTCCAACTCTGAGAAGGAAAACGACCCAAGTTACTGGGAAAAATGATTGGTTGCAAAAATGGGCAATTTGCGTCTCACTCTGCTCTACCCTTCAGAGGTTTTTTCATGTAACTGCACAATGTCCTGCTGTCCTGCAGATTTCCAGAGAACTGCACAGACCAAAAATGCATAGGAAGGGAAAGTGCTTATTGCATTTCCTGCTGGTGTTGATCAGGGATGAGAGAGTCCTTGTTTCTCGACAAGGAATGGCAACTCCAAGGACAAAAATGAGGCTCTTTTCCCCTCTCCTTTGAATGGAGGAGGATGTTCTGAGCTGTAAACCAGGAAGACACTTGCTAGTCACTTGTAATTGGTGCAAATATTGGTATCATAGAAATACATTTGTCTTGTACTCCTGGTTCCTCCACAAAACTTGGATTCATCTTTAAATTATGTTACTTGTTGAATTACCGTATATACTCGAGTATAAGCCGAGTTTTTCAGCCCACTTTTTGGGCTGAAAAAAGCCGCCTCGGCTTATACTCGAGTCTACAACTGGATCCGGCAGTGCTGTTGCCTGTTGGAGGAGGAGGAGGCGAACCAGCCTGCCATCGCCAGCCACCGCTAGCCCTGCCGCTCTTCCCACCCCCTTCCAAGCCCCACAGTCCAGCGGATGGAGCAGCGAAGCCCCGGGGCTTCGCTACTGCTCCCCGCATTTTCTGCATGGGGATCCCTTGGAGAGGGGATTCCAGCCTGCCATCGCCAGCCACCGCTAGCCCTGCCGCTCTTCCCACCCCCTTCCAAGCCCCACAGTCCAGCGGATGGAGCAGCGCTGCTCCATCCGCTGGACTGTGGGGCTTGGAAGGGGATGGGAAGAGCGGCAGGGCTAGCGGTGGCTGGCGATGGCAGGCTGGAATCCCCTCTCCAAGGGATCCCCGTGCAGAAAATGCGGGGAGCAGTAGCGAAGCCCCGGGGCTTCGCTGCTCCATCCGCTGGACTGTGGGGCTTGGAAGGGGGTGGGAAGAGCGGCGGGGCTAGCGGTGGCCGGCGATGGCAGGCTGGTTCGCCTCCTCCTCCTCCAACAGCACTGCCGGATATCCGCCCAACGCTGCGGGGGCGCCAGCGGGAGCTTTGGCGGCTTCACCTCAGCCGCAGCGCTGGGCAGCAAATGTGCTGGTGCTGTTGGAGGAGGAGGAGGCGGCGGCAGCAATAGCACCTGAGGACAGGACAAGAAGCAATGGAAACTTGTCAGAAGGAGACTCAAGCTGGAAATAACGAGCAATCTGACAGTAAGAACAATTAAAATCCTAGGAAAATGTCCTTTCATGAAAAATTACTTTTTCAGTTAACTCTGCCTGACATTAGTTGGGTGAACAGAAATATTAGTTGGCCAATTCTAAAAGGGAGCACCAGAAAGAACTTAAAATATTTTTTAAGAGAGCTGGGTTTTTCATTTATATTATATGTATGAACAGAATTAACACAAATTGCAGATACCAATCAAACATAAAGAAAAAAAGGATGAAATAATGCTCATTTTAAAAAACTCAGTGAAAATAAAAACAATATACCAAGAAGGTGGCATACTGGTTGTGATTTGATCTCTTCGGGGGATCCCGGGGATCCCCTATACAAGTATTTTAATATTGCAGACTTGCAGTATTATAAGTCATACTGATATTATAGAACACTTTAATTAAGCGGGTCCCTTGAATAAACATAACTTTGAGTTTCAAATAACACTGATTTTTTATTTTTGAAATTTACCGTAGCTGCTGCATTTCCCACCCTAGGCTTATACTCGAGTCAATAACTTTTCCAGCTTTTTGGGGTAAAATTAGGTGCCTCGGCTTATATTCGGGTCGGCTTATACTCGAGTATATACGGTAGCCACCATAATCTATTGAGCAGGCACAACCAGGCTGTGGCATTTCCTGGGATTGATGTAATATTAGATGCACTTCACTGGAGGTGATCACCACAAAACACAATCCACACCAAACCAGAATTTTCAGCTGTGCTTTACTGAACAATCCATTGTGGCTGGTTTTCAAATATTGTTAAGCCATAATGGCTGGGTTTACTAAATGCATTACACTAAACCAGTGATTCCCAACCTCACCAACTTTAAGCTGTCTGGACTTTGATTCCAAGGAGAATTCTGAGAGTTGGTCCACAGAGTTGTTAAGGTTTGGAAACGCTGCAAAAGTCTTCTATTAACAACTTAATGTTACATATGAGTCAGGCCAGTGAAGCATTTGGCGTTATTAAGGTTCTTTCTGTCCTCCTAGTTTTGACTAGGTGTCCAGGCTCCATTCACACACGAAAAGTAGCCTCGCTCATGTCCTACTCAAACAAGCAAGCCATGACATGGCTTAGCAACAGGGCCGTTCCCCCATCTTCCCACAACTCTTGGATTCCCGAATGCCCAACCGTCTTGCCCCCTGCCCTGCCTTGCCAGTTGCATGAACTCAGCTGGCCCTTTGGAGGGTAGCTGTCAGGAGACCTGGCTGCTCTGAGCCCAGCTTCTTTCTGCAGGATGGACCACAGAGGACCCCAGCTCCCCACAAGAACTGCGCTGGGGGAGATGGTACAGCTCTGGCCCCCACCCGACACTGCCTGAGAGGAAGAGCGCACAAGGTGGGGCAAGGCAAAGAAGGAAGCAGCCTGACCCACAGTCCCCTCTCACTTAATGCCAGAGAGTCTCCTGCCCACTGCAGGGCAGCCCCTCCCCCAGGTGCACCGGGGCTGTGGGAAGGGTGGTAGCAGGAGGGCTCTCCCTGGCCTCGGTCATCCAGTTCGTCATCCAGTTCTTATCGAAGAAACAAAGAAAAAAAAACCTGAAAGTCCACTTGCCCCTTGAAAAAAGCACCTTTGGGTCAGATAGTAGAAACCTTTTTCTTGTCTAGTCTTTTTAATAACGAATAGAATAGGACCAGAACAGCTTTGGCCAAGTGTGATTAGACTTATATGGAATGTATATCTGGTGCAGCTTTTAGTATGCATGCAAAACAGAGTAATAGTGATAGAAGGTAGTAGAAAAGAGCCAAGGTGGCGCAGTGGTTAAATGCAGCACTGCAGGCTACTGCTAGATCAGCAGGTCAGCGGTTCAAATCTCACTGGCTCAGGGTTGACTCAGCCTTCCATCCTTCCGAGGTGGGTAAAATGAGGACCCAGATTGTTGGGGGCAATATGCTGACTCTCTGTAAACCGCTTAGAGAGGCCTGAAAGGCCTATGAAGCGGTATATAAGTCTACTGCTATTGCTATAAAAGATGAAAAGGATAAGGTCATACAACCATACTATATGGGTAAATATTCTTATAAGACAGTTGTCAGCCTCTGCTTTGCTGCTGCTTCGGCTGCCATTGAAACGGGGAGGGGGGCATGGTATTTGGGAAGGGAATCATTATGTGCTGGAGGAAGATTCCAGACGCTGATCTGACCATCTTACTGCGCGTGTGGAGGAAGGGAGTTTCCCGCCAAGGTTAACTGTCCAGCATTCCATCCTGGTGATGTTTTTTGAAGATATCTCCCACCTGACTGTTGGGTGAATTATAATTGGACTATGGACTGGGGTGCCAAGGGGAGGGGATTGAATTATACATGATATTCTTTGCTAATTAACCAGATTCAGCTTAGCTTCGCAACTGTTTATTTGTAATTAGTAAAAGTACACTTAATTTCAAACAAATGGAGTTGAGTGGTTTCTTTCCTGGCTATTAAATGAAGTTGCACGTGACAATAAGCTGAATCCCACCTCGCACCCAACCCGGAGCGAACAACTACCGAGGGGGTGCCTTCATAGAAAGAAAAGAAAATGTCTTTGCATGAAAGCGACCAAGAGGAAGACTTGGGTGCAATGGCAGGACCATCTCTAACAGAAAGACTAGCCGAACTGAGAGTGGAAGAACCTGCCGTCCGTCCCAGATGGACTTGGGGTGTGGGATAGAAAGAGGAACCTGAGGAATTACAAGCTGGAGTCACGAGAAGGAGGCCAAAGAAAAAGCCAGCGGCTGACTGGAGTGGCTCTGGAGAGGAAGACTACAAAATCTCCCACGCCATGAGGCTCCTCGAAGAGGCATGAAGTGAACACCGAATTCGAGAGAGAGCTGTGGAAAGGGAACCAACAGAGGAACTGGAGGAAAGGTACTCACTGCATAGCTTAAGGGAGACTGGAGGGGCCGATGGGGGATGTGCGCAAGAAAACCCAGAACCAGCCCCCCCCCCTGCGGCTAGAGACATCCCGAGGGCAGGGGGGGACAGGCAATGCTGGATGGCTAAGGTCCCACCCTTAAGCGTAAAGTATGATGGAGAACCCAGAGGTCTCGGGTTGTTTATTATTCAGGTCTGGAATTATATGGAAATATATGGGCCTGATTTAGAGACAGATGAATCTAAAGTGAGAATGGTGTTAATGGCCTTAGAGAAGAAAGCAGCTGACTGGATGGCCAGACTACATAATAGTAATTCCCCTCTCCTGAGGAATTTTGATGAATTTATGGCAGCCATGAGAAGGAGGTTCGACGACCCTTTGACCGAGCATCGTGCTAGGCTGAAATTTGCGGCCCTTAAACAGGGAAAGAAAACTGTGCCTGATTATGTGCAGGAATTCCAGGAATTGTCAGCCTATATGAGGGGGTGGTCGGAAGAGGCCTTGCTGGATCGATTTGCTGATGGCTTGGATAAAGATCTTTACCAGCAATGCATAAACAGACGCCTTCCCCGTCGTTTGGAAGCTTGGTATGAGAACGCGGCAGACATTGAGTTAGACTTAATCAGGCTTTGTTGCATGGAAGAGGGAGAAGTTGAGAAATCCCCCCCAGCACCCCCTAAAGCCCCCCGCCCAAGAAGTGAGGGCAGGAGAGGTTTTGCAGGCAAAGCCAAGCCCTCCGCTTGTTTCCGCTGTGGAAAGGAGGGGCATCGTGCTGTGAATTGCCATGTCAAGCTGACCCAACCCGCTCCACCCCCCCCGGAGGGAAAGGAAATCTGAGAAAGCTCCAGGCAAGAGGAAGGAGGCCGCCTTCACTGCTGAAAATGTTTCTCGACGCTTTGAGCCAGAGGAGGAGGGAGACGACACTGATGATGAAAATTCTCATCGCTGGGTAAGTTCCCGCTCTGGCCCTATGCTTATCCCAATTGAGCTTAAAGTGCCCTCTTCTGGCGCAACAGAAAAACTTCTGGCCCTGTTAGATTCTGGGTGTTCCCGTTGCATGATAAGCCCTGAAATGGTTGAGAAGCTGGGCTTGAAACTAAAGACTTTAAAAATCCCTATTGCTTTTTGCCAAATAGATGGCTCTATTGGTGGAGGCGGTCCTGCTCATTTTTCCACTGAACCCATCGAGATGTGGATGGGTACCCACCAAGAGCTAATAACTTTTATTGTAGCTCCTGGCATGGACCGGCCCCTTATTCTGGGACTCCCCTGGCTCCGTAGATGGAACCCGCGCATAAACTGGAGGGATGCGTGGTTGCGGATTTGAATGTCCACACCCCCAGAAGGAAAAGGTGAAAATCCAGCCCCTGATACTACTACCCCCTCACTGGCAGCCAGGGGGCAGGAGAAGATTGAGGGGGAGGAACGAATACCAAGGGAATATAGGGTCCTCAAGGATGTTTTTAGTGAAAAATCTTCTGATAAATTACCCCCTCACAGACCCACTGATTGCACATTGATATTTTACCTGGAGTAAAACTTCCAAAGCCGCAAATATATTCCATGACCCCTAGGGAGATGGAGGAAATGAGGAAATTTATTGATAAAAACTTGGAACGGGGCTTCATTGAGCCAGCAAGGCCCAAGGTAGCAGCTCCAGTATTGTTCAGGGAAAAGAAAGATGGCTCCTTCAGATTATGTGTGAAGAAGTTGCAGAAGTTTTTGGGTTTTGCTAACTTGTATCGTCAATTTATTCCCTCCTTTGCTAAGATAGCTCTCCCTATAACTAACCTCCTTAAGTCGACAGGAGGGGCCAAACCTAAACCTAGCAAACCGCTAGATTGGACTATGGACTGTCAAGCTGCTTTCGAGAAATTGAAATGCCACTTTGCGGAGGAACCAGTTCTCAAACACCCAGACATGGACGCACCTTTTGTGGTCCAAGCTGACGCCAGTGATGTGGCAGTGGGAGCTGTACTACTTCAAGCTAATAGCCAAGGTAAATTACAACCCTGCGCTTACACCTCTCGCAAACTGACCGACACAGAGAGACGTTGGGCCATTTGGGAGAAAGAGGCTTTTGCTGTTCGCTGGGTTTTATCCACGTGGCGCCATTTTCTGGAGGGCACCAAGCACCCTTTTGAGGTGTGGACTGACCATAAAAACTTGGAAACACTGAGGACCCCCAGAAAACTTTCTCCTAAGCAGATGTGCTGGGCTCAGCATTTCAATAGATTCAATTTTACCTTGAAATACATTCCAGGAGGGAAAAACCTTATGGCTGATGCTTTGTCCAGGCTCCCTCAGTACAACTGTTCAAAGCTCACTGTCGTCCAGCCTGTCATTCCCACAAAGAGCCTCGCTGCTCCTGTTGTTACTAAAAGTCAAACAACTTCTAAAGTGGAAGTCACTGAGGACTTTCTTTCTAACCTAAAACAGGCCCTTACTGAGGATGACTGGTTCCAGCAACACATGGATGAATGTACTATGAAAGATGGATTGCCTTGGATTGGGGCAAAGTTATACATCCCTGTGTCCATTAGAGCCATTGTTCTCCAACAGGCTCATGACTCCCGGATGGCTGGACACTTTGGATTTGTCAAGACTCTACACCTCGTCAAGAGGCAATTTTGGTGGCCCTCACTGAAAAAAGACATTGAGGCTTATGTTGCTAGTTGCCCCATTTGTGCCGCTGCTAAACGCCCTCCAGGTAAGCCCTAGGGGTTGCTCCAGGCAGTGGCTCGCCCAGTAGCTCTATGGAAGGAGATCTCCATGGATTTCATTGTTAAACTTCCGGAGAGTCAAGGACACACAGTAATCTGGGTTGTTATGGACTTATTCTCCAAGCAAGTTCATTTCATCCCTTGCTCTAAGATCCCTTCAGCTAAATCTCTCGCTAAGATGTTCATCTCTCATATATATCGCTTACATGGGGTAGTTTAGTTAGTTTAGTTTAGTTTTATTTATTTACGGAAGGCCGGGAGGGTAGTAAGGGTCCGGATCTCCACGGGGAGCTCGTTCCAGAGGGCCGGAGCAGCAACAGAGAAGGCCCTCCCCCCGGGGATCGCCAGCCGACATTGGCTGGCAAATGGAATCCGGAGAAGGCCAAGCCTGTGCGATCGAATCGGTCTTAGGGAGGTAATTGGCAGGAGGCGGTCTCTCAGGTACCCAGGTCCGATGCCATGCAAGGCTTTATAAGTAACAACTAGCACCTTGAAGCGTGTCCGGAGACCAATGGGCAGCCAGTGCAACTCGTGGAGGATAGGTGTAACGTGGGTGTACCTAGGTGCACCCACAATCGCTCGCGCGGCTGCATTCTGGACTAGCTGAAGTCTTCGAACACTATTCAAGGGCAGCCCCATGTAGAGCGCATTACAATAATCCAGTCTTTTTTTTTTAAAAAAAAATTTATTTCCATTTCATAACATACAATCACATGTATACTATACATAGCCAATATCATATAGTATTAAATAATGATTACATCAGTTCCTCTTGTCCTCAACACCCCGAAAAGATTAACACCCATTATTAGCTCTTCTACTCTCCATACACCTCTTTCTTCTACCTCTCTCTTATTTCCTATCTTATCTTCCCTCCCTCTTCCTTTCCTACTCTATTTCCCCTTCCTTTCTCCTTCTCCTCTCTCTACATTCCACTCCTCCTTATCCTCATCCTCCTCATCTTCCCCCCTTGTACTCTCTCCTATCCCTCCCTTCCCACTTTTCTTCTCCCTTCTGCTTCCCACTCTTCCTTTCGTTGGTGTATTTCCGCTTCCATACTACTGTATATACTCGAGTATAAGCCTAGTTTTTCAGCCCACTTTTTGGGCTGAAAAAAGCCGCCTCGGCTTATACTCGAGTCAGTGAAAAATTTGCCCAAAATGGAGGAGAAAAAGGGGCGGGGCCATGCCGCTGGGTGACACTCGTGAATGGCCCAGTGCCCCTGTGAGTTTCCCCTCCCTCTGTGTCAGTTTGCCGCGCAGCGCGCACCGCACCATCCCCCCTCCTCACGTTCTAATGTAATGCAGGGCTGTCTTACGATTCCCCTTCCTCCCCCTCCTGCCGCTCTGCAACGATGTCCCACCTCCTCCTTGTTATGGCAAGCAGCCACATAGCGATGTCCCACCTCCTCTGGTACAGTGATCCAATGATAGGAATCACTGTGCCGTGTGTCATAGGAGGCGGGACATCGCTCCCGCGGCTGCACGGGACATCATCATCACAGCGGGACATCAGCATCATGAGGTGAGTGAAGTATTTCATTGAATACACCGCTAGTTTACTGTTTTTCTTTGAAATAAATATTCAAAAACATTATTGGTATCTATTTTTATTTTTGAAATTTACCGGTAGCTGCTGCATTTCCCACCCTAGGCTTATACTCGAGTCAATAACTTTTCCAGTTTTTTTGTGGTAAAATTAGGTGCCTCGGCTTATATTCGGGTCGGCCTATACTCGAGTATATACGGTACTCTGTTTCCTCTTCCTTTCTCTTTCTACTCGCTCCCCTTACCACTCCTCCTTATACACCTCATCTTCCCCCTTCACCCTCTCTCCTATCCCTCTCTTCCTATCTTCTTTTCTCCTCTACTTCCAACTCTTCTATATCCTGACTTCCCTCCATCATTTTCTACTCTACTTCCCCTTCCTTTCTCCTTCTCTTCTCTCCCTTTACCACTCCTCCTTATACACCTCGTCTTCCCCCTTCACCCTCCCTCCTATCCCTCTCTTCCTATCTTTCTTCTCTCCTCTACTTCCCACTCTTCCTCTGATTCATTTAATGTGTTTCGGCATCTGAGCAAAATCCCTTTTGTGTTGATGGTATTTATAATTCCATTTCAATATACTTAAAAAATTAAAAAATAACAGTATACATGTACAATCATCCAACATCCCTCCTCCAACTTAGTAAACTCCACTCCCTCCCACCCTCCCCCCAAGCCCCTAACCTTCCCCCACCCTGACTTCCCAGAACTAATACAAGGTATAAATCTTTAACAAAAACAGTTTAAAATATACTTAAGAGAAAACGTAGAAAGTTAATAACATCTTTGAATTCATATTAGCTCCTCCTTGCTAGGCTAACTATAAATAATTTGTATTGTTTCTGATCTTAGTCATAAACTATCTGAAATTTCCTAGACCCATATTTATTTTGAATATAGTCAATCCATTTTTCCCAGTCTGGTTTACATCTCTCATTTGAGTTATCCTTGAGATATGCAACTATTTTAGCAGTCTCTGCTAAGTTTGTGATCCATTCCTAAATAGTAAACAAATCTTATTTCTTCCAATACTGCGCCACAAACAATCTAGCTGCAGTTATCAAATGCAAAGTCAAGTTGATCTCTACTGCTGTACAGTCAGTAATTATACATAACAAAGAATAGGTGGGCTTTTTTTTGAGAGAGAGAAAGCATTTTACATAATCCATCATATTTGTGTCCAGAATATCTTAACCTTTTTATAAATCTACCATGTAATGTTTTTTTCCCCAACCCATAGCAAGGCATTCCCCAGAGCATGACCTTTAATGTTCTCATCCACCTCTTTATTATACAGCAAACAAGCAGCCATATACCAAATCAAACCCTTCAATACTGAGCACTCCATTTCCTGCTAAATTAATCCAATCGTTTAACATTCCATATTAGGGATTTAGTCACCATCCTTAGCCCCCTGAAACTTTTTAATAGCCATCTGAACATCTTGAAATTTAAGCTTTGGCCTAGCTCCTCCCACTGTTTCTGATGTAACACCTGTATGCTCTTGAACGGTGGCTTGTGTACGTTGCTTTCTTAATTCCTGTTCCATTCGTCTGGTAACCACACGGTTTTGTCTTTGTTCTTTAGCATCGTGTACCTCTGAAAGAACAAGTTGATCCTCCCTTGTTAAAACTTGAGTGGCTTGCTTTCCATCATATCCTTCTCTTTGTCTAGTTCTAGAGGAAGAGAGTTGTCCACCCATCAGTACGTTGGTGTAGAAATCTTGAGCTTTCCATACTGTATTGAGGCAATGTCTTTTTCCAAGATAGCTAAATGTGATGCCGGTTGGTGCATCCCATCTAAACTGTATCTGGCAATTTTTGAGCTCTTCCACTAGAAAGGCATAATCTTTCATAGATCTCAGCATTTTAGGTGGTATCTCCTTCAAGACAGTCACCTCCCGACCCCGGATTTGAAGCTTATTTTTGTAGGATTCCTGTAATATCGTATTTCTCACATTTCTAGTGGTGAAGTAGACCACTATATCTCTTGGTAATTGTTTTTGTTTTGCCAGCGAGGAATTAACTCGATAAACCTTTTCGATTTGCCAGTCAAGATTCCCTCCCGCCATCAGGTCGAAGGCTTCAGAGAGAGTCTGTTTCAGGTTCTCTTGTGTATTTTCAAGGAGACCCCTTATCCTTAAAGCCAATTCCATTTGCCTATACTGTAGCATTAGGATTTCATTGTCTGCATCGCTAACCTTTTGCTGGACCGCCTCCAGTTTCGTTGCCAATTTCGTATTAGCATCACTAAGTTCTTCTACCTTTTCTTCAAGGTCCTGTGCATAGCCAACTATTAAGTTCATAACCGTCACAAAGTCACTCCTAATCATTTGGTTATATGTCACAAGTTTTTCATACATCTGTTTGTTAGAAGCAGCTATCTCTTCCTTAAATTTTTTTCCCATCATAACAGCATGAGTTTGTAATGCATCGATTAATTCCTTCTGCAGAATTTGCCTTGTCAGGGGGTCACCTGCAGATGTAGAAGGGAGTGATGATTGTATTTTAGCAGAAGGCACTGGTGAATTTCCGGCACTTTTCGATGCGGGGGGAGGAGTGGGGGAGGAATCTTTGCTTAGAAGCCATCTCGAACTTAATCTTCTTTAGTCAGTTAAAAAGTTCAGGAAGTCCAATTATACAGCAATTGCTATTTGTTTTGATAATAAATCTCTTCTTGAAAGTAAATCACTTTTAGGCTTCGCAGAAGCTCTACCTGAGGCACACCCCTCCTACACAGCTCAGCGCCATTTTTATAGAACTTTCAGTAAGTAATCAGCAGAAGGAATTCTTTACAATGGAGCTAAAAAGATTTATACATACAATTAAGAAGCTCACAAGTATTGGTTCAGCTCGGCTTGAAGTCCATAATAAATCATTGTGCTGAGAATGAGCGAAAACCTTCATTCTGCAGCAAAAGGCAGAATAAATCCTGGCACGGAGCTGCCATGCTACAGCCGGTGCTTTCCGACTTTCTTCCTGGCGTTTATGCTGAAAAAGCTAGTTGGAAAACTTCCGATGCATAGCTGCTCATCTCTCTCTTCTAAGCCTGAAGGGAGGATAGATAAACTGCTAAACAACTTGATAGATTGCTGTTTAGACAGATTAACGACGCCAAGATTCCAGAGCTGTTAGAGATAGCAACTCTCTGTCAGGCCCGCCCACCGGAAGCCGCAATAATCCAGTCTTGAGGTGACGAGGACGTGGGTGACTATCTGAAGTGCCTCCCGGTCCAGGTAGGGTCGCAATTGGTGCACTAGGCGAACCTGGGCAAAGAGCCCCCTGGTCACAGCTGACAAATTATGTTCTAACATCAGCTGTGGATCTAGGAGGACTCCCAAATTGCGGGCCCTCTCTGAGGGGCGTATAATTTCACCCCCCAGCCTGAGAGATGGAATAGTTAGCCAATCTTTGGGAGGGAGCATCAATAGCCACTCAGTCTTGTCGGGATTGAGTGATGTGGTACCCGACCACATCATTTCGGAGAGGGGTGTTCAGTTCATCTCCCTATTCTGGAAAGAGTTTCTCAAGCGGATTGGCTCCGCCCAGGGGTTAAGCTCCTCCCACCACCCTCAAACTAATGGAGCTTGCGAAAGGACTAATTCTGTGCTGGAACAATATTTTCGTTGTTTCATCAACTACCAGCAAGATGATTGGGTGGATTTGTTGCCTCACGCTGAGGTGGCTTACAACAATTCCGTGCACAGCAATACTGGCTTTACCCCTTTTCGTGTGGTGTACGGCCAAGATTTTGTACCCATTCCCAAGATTTCTCGTGAGCAGCCGCAGGTGTCTTCGCTGTCCGAGTGGAGTGATCGCCTTTGGGCCGTTTGGCCTTTGGCTCTCCAGACTCTGGATGCTGTGCACTGCGCTCATAAGAAACAGGCTGATAAGAAACGGACTAAGCCCTATGAGTACAAAGTTGGTGATCAAGTTTATTTACCCACTAGATTTCTTCAGACACCCCAGAAGTCGAAGAAATTGGGCCCCAAGTATGTTGGCCCGTTTCCCATTGTCAAGATCATCAACCCTGTTTCCGTCCGTCTCCAGTTGCCTAAGCATCTCAACCAGGTTTATCCTGTTTTTCATGTTAATCTCCTGAAGCCTCTCCACACTTCTTCGAGAACACCTCTCCCTCCTCCACCTGCACCGGTTTTGATAGAGGGAGAGCAGCATTTCGAGATTCATGAGATTTTGGACTCTCGTAAACGGCGAAACTGTGTCCAGTACCTGGTGGCTTGGAAGCATTTTCTCCCGTCTCACACTGAATGGGTTGATGGATCCCATGTTCGTGCGCCTTGTCTGCTCCGCAAGTTCTACTCTGCCTATCCTGACAAGCCCCGATTATTGGACAGTCTCCTAATTTTCCTTTCTTTTGTTTTTCTCCCTTCCCCTTTCTCTTTCTCATGTGTTGTTGTCTGTCGGTTTGTTGGTGTTTTTTGTTTCTGCAGGTCTGACCGCCCTTTTCTGGAGGAGGGCCGGATGTCAGCCTCTGCTTTGCTGCTGCTTCGGCTGTCATTGAAACAGGGAGGGGGGGCATGGTATTTGGGAAGGGAATCATTATGTGCTGGAGGAAGATTCCAGACACTGATCTGACCATCTTACTGCGCATGTGGAGGGAGTTTCCCGCCAAGGTTAACTGTCCAGCATTCCATCCTGGTGATGTTTTTTGAAGATATCTCCCACCTGACTGTTGGGTGAATTATAATTGGACTATGGACTGGGGTGCCAAGGGGAGGGGATTGAATTATACATGATATTCTTTGCTTTCGCGCCTAATTAACAGATTCAGCTTAGCTTCGCAACTGTTCGCTGCCTGGCTCGCGTTGCCCGTGATGAGACAGGGCGAGCCTGGTGGGGACCAACCTGGGCTGAGAGGGAGAAGCCGCCCGCCCTCCCGGGCTGCCTTCTGCCATGCCATGCCATGCCATGAGTTCCCACCACAGGCAAATGAGCCATGGTGGTGCAGTGCATGTGCAAGGAAGATGGCTGCCTGAGCTTTTCGCTCGGGCTTGAAGAGAGACGAAACTCTGAAAAACCGAGCCTCTGCTGTAGCCAGACTGCTGAAGGGCGAAGCCTGGGTAAGAGGATATTGAGAGGGTGCTGGAAGAACGAGCACCTGGAGAAACGCTGCTCGAACGGCTTTGGGCGGCGCAGTGGTGTCGAGCGGTGCTGAGAAGCTTGCGGGCAGCCTCCCCCCCCACAGACGGCACGGATGGCGGTCTCCAGTTGATGCATCACCACGGCTTGCCTTTCTTTTTGCGAGACGCCGCGGAGCCGCTGGGACGTGCAGCCTCCCCCCCTCCTCCTGTGGACAGTGGTTTCCAGCTGGCGGCAGTTCCAGCGCCGCATTCGGATCGCCGCAGCCCTGTCTTTGTCTGTGTGGCGCCGTTGGGCCGTTGAGCTGGGCGCCGCCCCCCTCCACCCTCCACCGTGGATGCAGTTCTCAGCCTTGGATTTGGATTGCCATGGTCCTATCTCTGTTTATAAGGTGCTACTGAGACGCTGGGTGTGCTGCTCCCAGGGGGGTTGGTGAGTTTGATGCTGGGGGCCTAAGGGTTAGGCTTCCTGCCGTTACTGCTGCCGACCCAAACGCACCTCCCCTTCCATCGCAACTCTTTTGACTATCATGGCCGGCCTCTCGGCTCCTGTTGCTGTTGCCGCTGCTATTCGTGGTTGCTTTAGGAGCCCCCCTTTTAGACGCCTGTCTTCGCCTTCCGACCGTCTCCACCCCTGCCTCCGTCCTCAGGACCAACATTCTGGAGTGAGCTGGGATACTTGAATCCACCTCCAGCCTCGTTGAGAGTCCCAGATACTACCCCGCATACTATTCTGCGCCTCAATCTTTGCAGAAAGAGAAAGCAGGGGACGAACAGGACATGGGCAGGGAGCCTGCTCAGCACCTCCCCCCAACCGACATTAACCCTCCAGCCATTCAAACTTTTGGGCTTTGCCCTTTTTTGCTGGACTCCGCAAAGGAGAAGATTAAGAACACTAAGATTTCCTCTCTCGCGCAGTGCGCAAAAAAAATTTTTTTTTAGGAATGCGGTGTGAATGGTATGTTTGATTGATGACTGTACCCACTTTTTTAACTTTATTACTGTTGTGTTTTTTGTGTTTTAATTGACTTATGTGGGGAATGCATGGATGAGTGGCTGTATTTGTGTGAGAGGATGACTGATTCGAAGGGCCTGTCAGGAAACGTGGGGGCTATAGGGGTGGGTGGAGGGACTACAGACATGGGAGCGGGCCGGAGCATTACGGTCTTAACAGGGAGGGGCAGATATGGCTGGGACTTTAGGGCTGGCCATTACCGGGGCAGGAGGGCTCGCTACATTACAGAGATCCCTCCTTCCGGCCCTATGAGTCCCACTCCAAGGCCAGATGGCGTGAGTAATCAGGACCCAGGTCTCAGGCTGCTGTCGCTAAATGCCAGGTCTGTAGTTCACAAGGCTCCCCTTGTCCGGGACTTAATCTTAGACGAGAGGGCAGACCTGGCATGTATTACTGAAACCTGGCTGGGCCCGGAGGGAGGAGTCCCCCTGGTAGAGATGTGCCCAGAGGGTTTTCAGGTGCTTCATCAGCCGCGATCCCAGTGAAGGGGTGGAGGTGTGGCTATTGTTATCCGAGAGTCTCTAGTACCTCGTAGGATCCCTGCTCCGGAGCTTGTCGGGTGTGAGTCCTTGCTGGTGAAGTTGGACCTCAAGGGTCAAGTGGGCTTGCTGTTAACGTACCTGCCTCCCAACAGCGTTGCAGCAGCCCTCCCCTCGCTCCTCGAGTCAGTAGCTGAGGTAGCAATTGAGTTTCCCAGGCTTATGGTTCTGGGGGATTTCAATTTGCCTTCGCTCGGTGAACACTGATGGAGCGCAGGAGTTCATGGCTTCCATGACAGCCATGGGCTTGACCCAAGTAATTCGGGGCCCGACTCACTCGGTGGGTCACATGCTTGACCTCGTATTCCTCTCGGAGCAGTGGAGTTGTGATCTTGGTTTGAGGGGTAGTGAGACCTTACCCCTGTCATGGTCGGACCACTACCTACTGAGGCTTGACTTTCGGAGACCAAACCCCCACTGTAGGAAGGAGGAACCGATTAGGTGGTTCCACCCCAGGCGACTTATGGACCCTTTGGGCTTTCAGACGGAGCTTGGTGTTGTTCCTGATACCCTCTCCCGCAGTCCGGCGGAGATTCTGGTTGCTGCTTGGAATTCAGCAGCGGCAAGGGCTCTTAACCGGATTGCGCCTTTACGGCCGATCCGAAGCAGTGGATCCAGGAGGGCTCCTTGGTTTACTGAGGAACTCCGGGAGATGAAGCGCCGAAAGAGACGCCTAGAGCAACGATGGAGATCCAGTAAGTCCGAGTCAGACCGAGCGCTTTTAACATCCAGCATCAGAGCCTATCTTCGGGCAATTAGGACGACCAAAAGAACACACATTGCCTCTCTGATTGCTTCCGCTGAGTTGCGCCCAGGCGCCCTGTTCAGGATAACCCGTTCCCTCCTAAATAGGAGGGATACGGGCGATCCTTTGCAGGGCAGAGCTGAGGATTATGTCCAATTCCTCGCGGATAAAGTGGCTCGGCTTCGGATGGACCTGGATTCCAATTGCGCAGAGCCAGCCGAGGCACCAGGGGAGAATCTGGAAGGACATCACTGGATTGATTTCCAAGCTGTTACCCCTGAGGACGTGGACAAGGCCATGGGAGCTGTAAGTGCCTCCACATGTGTACTGGACCCGTGCCCCTCCTGGCTGGTTGCTAACAGCAGGGAGGTGACACGGGGCTGGATGCAGGCGGTTGTTACCGCCTCCCTTCGGGAGGGGTTCTTTCCCCCCGCTTTAAAGGCGGCGGTGGTGAGACCCCTTCTGAAGAAGCCATCTTTGGATCCAGCCGTTTTAAACAACTATCGTCCAGTCTCCAACCTCCCCTTTGTGGGGAAGGTTGTTGAGAAAGTGGTAGCCTTTCAGCTCCGGCGGTCCTTGGAGGAAACCGATTATCTAGATCCCTTCCAGTTGGGATTTAGGCCTGGCTACAGCACGGAAACCGCTTTGGTCGCATTGATTGATGATCTCTGGAGAGCCAGGGATGGAGGTCATGCCTCCGTCCTAGTGCTCCTTGACCTCTCAGCGGCCTTCAATACCATCGACCATGGTATCCTTCTGCGATGACTGTGGGAGGTGGGGGTGGGAGGCACTGTCCTACGGTGGTTCTCCTCTTACCTCTCGGACAGGTCGCAGTCGGTGTTGATCGGAGGGCAGAGATCGACCCCTAGGCCCCTGAATTATGGGATGCCGCAGGGTTCGGTCCTGTCCCTCCTTCTGTTTAATATCTACATGAAGCCGCTGGGTGAGATCATTCGGCGGCACGGGATAAAATACCATCAGTATGCGGACGATACACATCTGTATCTGTCCGCCCCATGCCAACTCAGTGAAGCGGTTGACGTGATGTGCCAGTGCCTCGAGGCTGTTAGGGACTGGATGGGGCTTAACAAGCTTGTACTCAATCCAGATAAGACCGAGTGGCTGGTGTGTTTCCCTCCTACTAATTGGCCAAGTGTTCCATCTCTCAGGCTGGGGGGTCAAACAGTACGCCCCTCAGACAGGGTTCGCAATTTGGGAGTCCTCCTGGACCCACAGCTGACTTTTGAACACCACTTGTCTGCTGTGACCAGGGGGGCATTTGCCCCAGGTTCGCCTGGTGCACCAGTTGCGTCCTTACCTGAACCAGGAGGCCCTCACAAGTCACTCGCGCCCTTGTGACCTCTAGACTGGACTACTGCAACGTGCTCTACATGGGGCAGCCCTTGAAGAGTATTCGGAGACTTCAGCTTGTCCAGAATGCAGCCGCGCGAGCAATCATGGGTGTACCTCAGTTCACCCACGTAGCACCTATCCTCCGCGAGCTGCACTGGCTGCCCATTGGTCTCCGGATACGCTTCAAGGCGCTAGTCGTCACTTATAAAGCCCTTCATGGTATTGGACCTGGGTACTTGAGAGACCGCCTGCTGCCAATTACCTCCACTAGACCGATTAGATCCCACAGATTAGGCCTCCTCCGAATTCCATCCGCCGGCCAGTGTCGACTGGAGACTACCAGGAGAGCCTTCTCTGTGGCTGCTCCAACCCTCTGGAACGAACTCCCTGTGGAGATTCGAACCCTCACCACCCTCCAGGCCTTCTGCAAAGCCCTCAAAACCTGGCTGTTCCGACAGGCCTGGGGCTAAAGAGCTGTTGCCCCCATCTCGAATGGTATGACTGTTGTGAGTTTTAAATTATATATTATGCTTGCTGCTTTTTTTTAAAAAAAATTCTGTCTGTGTACCCCTTCCCCGGTTCGAGTTGTGAGCCGCCCTGAGTCCCCTTCGGGGAAAAGGGCGGCATATAAATATAATAAACTGAACTGAACTGTTCATTTGTAATTAGTAAAAGTACACTTAATTTCAAACAAATGGAGTTGAGTGGTTTCTTTCCTGGTTATTAAATGAAGTCGCATGTGACTACAGTACTGTGGAAATTAGTTGTTCAGCAGAGCAATTGCACAAGGAAAAACACTCTGGGTCTGGTGGTTTTAGCTTGCAATGCTCTATAGCGGCATCTGGAAGAGTTGAGCCAGTTTATGTCCAGGAAGTGACGGGGTATTTTCTCAGCCCTCCTTCTGACCAGCACAAGGTGCAGGTCCTCAATGGTAGGCAGGCTAGTTGCAATTGTTTTTCCTGCAGTCCTAATTATATCTGTACCTCTCCTGTAGCAAACCAGTTATTTTCCCCAAGTCTTATAAATTGTGCTCGTAAACTTACGTATGCCTTGCAAAATTTGTAATATGTGGATCATTTTCACCTTCACTCGTGATCATTTTGGAAGTAAATATAAAGAAGCAAATAAAATATATTTATTTGTAATGTGATTAAAATATAAACTATCAGTGCAATCATTAAATAAACCATAGCAATAAAGGAAATAATAAAACAGCCCTGTTCAAAAGTTTGCATACCCTTGATTATTTGGGCGTGATAGTCAGTGGCAAGTATCTATGCCTTGTTTCAGTGTAATTAGTGTATTGTGGAAACATAACAGGAGGGGAAAAGGGGGAAAATACCATCCATGCCAGCCCCCATTCCACAGGCAGATCATCTCTCCTGACTCTCCAGCTAATAACCAACCATTAGAAAGAAGCTGAAGGTTGCAGAAGAACACCCCCCCCCCCAATCCCTTCAGGCTAGATTGAGGTGGAGGCTGAAATGCAGTGCTGCTTTCCCTTTAAGAAGTTGATAAGTGCCGGTTTCTTAATAGGAAAGACAATCTCCCAGGATACACAAGATGTTTTCCCCTCAACACCAGACAACCAAAGACCTAGATAAAGAATAAGGAAGGATGGCATTCCTTCTACCAAAATTCCCACCTCTCTGTCTGCACCTTTCAAACACTGGGACGACTTTACTAGAAACCTTACTGCCCTTTTGCCTGTGCCAACTTCAAGAGTAGCCTAATAAACCATACTCCACTCCAAACAGTTGTTCAATGTGCTCCTTCATAACTCAAGTCACACTTGAACCCAGAACTTTCTCGTTTAACAGCAGTCAATGAGTTTCTTTGGTCCCAAGAAACACTCATGCATTAAAAAAAATAAATCCAGGACTGTGTGGCTTAAGAGAAGCCGGGGGAAAGCGAAAGGATTTGTGAGGAGGCAACTCTGCTTCATAGTCAGGAAAAGGATCTAAAAAGAGATCCAAAGATTTGAAAATGCCAAACGGTGCTGCTCAGACTCTGACCCAGAAGTGGGGAATGAGGGGCTCTGCTAATACTGAGCCAGCTGGGTAGACCAAGAAAGATGTCAGACAAAACTGCTGCAAGATCTGCTGGGCTGGAAGGAAAACCCCAGAAGTGGCTTTCATGGGCACACAGGCTTCTCAGAGGCCGCGCAGTGTGGCTGCTTCAGGAGGAGCAAGGAGCTCCTGGAACAAAAATGGGACATGGGCAGGGTTGCCGTCGATGCACCTACGCCCAAAGCAGCTCACTTGCAATATGCCAGACGGCATCTGGAGGAGCCTTGAAACCTCCCGAACAAAATCATCTGGGACGATGAGGCCAAAATTGAACATTATAGCCGCAAATGGACATAAACACTTGCAGAGGAATCCACAAGGCCTGTGGAGACGCAGACCCAACTCTCCCAGGAAGCCTGGGGGTGGGTCTCTGTTGCTTTGGGGTGGGGAGATTCGACAGCAGTCCAAATCAATGGCAAGAGGAAGACAACATCTCATCAGAAAATACAGGATGACAATTTGCATTCATCAGCTCCAAAGCTGCACACGGGCACCACCTGGACTTCCCAACATGACAGTGACCTCCCCAAAAAGGGCAAGAGTTCTGGAGTGGCTGTCAGTCTCATGACCTCAACACTACTGAGTCGCTTCAGGGAGACTTCAAACACTCAGCTCATGCTTGACAACCCAGTTCTCCACCAGAGGATGCACGCAATATACATTCTTTACGTATTATTTTATACAAAGACATTTCTTAGCTTTAGTAAGACCACCATAGCTCTGATTTTGGTTGACATTTGAGCGATAGTCCTCGATTGACAATCACAACTGGGGTTGGACTTTCTGTAATACGTTAGTGTGGTTGTAAAGCAACTCATCAACTAATTGGACCCAATTTTACAATCACTGCATTTGATAAGAGATCCAGCTTCCACAACTGACACCGCTTGCCACAAACTGGCTGGAAAGATGGCAAACCTCAATCATGCAATTACATGACCATGTACTAATGGTCATAAGTGTGAAGACTTTCTGAGCCCATCATAACTTTGAACTGTCGTTAATTGAACTGTCATAAGTCAAGAACTATCTGTATGACGCAACTTATGTGTTCTCGTCAATATCTGTGGACTACTTGTTTTAACCATGCCATACGTTCTCCAACAGTGTGAGTAGCAGATCCTCTTGATAACTTCTCATCCGTGCAAACCATAATTGCACCAGTGCTGATGCTATCTCACCACACCGCTGGAAGCAGTCATGGAGGCTAGGAAAGAATTTATCAAGGAGAGCAGAAGATATAAGCTGTGCTTTCACAGCCACCTGATCACGGAGAGCGTGACTGCAGGAGGGTTGCAGGAGAACTACATCTTCCAATGTTTCTTATGACTACATAAGGGAGGGGGTGACTAAGTGTAATTGACTGGCTGCAATTAGTGCATAAAGCAAATGGATATTCAACAACATATTCTCCAAAGGGGAAGTGCAGGAAATAGCAAAATTAAAACAAGAAAATAATTGATCCTAGTTCATTTCCATTTTGTCATGAAACAGCTAACAATTTCATCTCTGGCTTTCACTGAAAAATTATCTTCTCAATGGCTGTCGCATGCTCCTTTCTCCTGGCTTTTGGGTTTCTGGACTGACTGGCTTCTGTGTTCCTCCTGAAAACTATCCCTGTGGCTCCAAGGGCCGGCTGCAGAGGAAGCGTCCAGCAGAATAACCTTTCTTTAAATATCGATTATGACAAAAACTTCTTTTCCTTCTTCCAGGACCTGCATGGCTGAATACGTGATTGCTTTGACTTCTGTCCCCTGAGATGAACAAGCAAGAAGAAAACAGTAAATAACTTGTTAATTCAACAAACTATGTTTAACCATGGCTTATTCGGGCAGAATTCAAACATCCTTGTCAAGAGCAGAGTTCAGAAATCATATGTGAATATTTGAGCAACAGCATCCCTTTGCACTGGATCAGACTCAGGACAGCTAACAAGGGAGGAACTTAGGCAAACTGGAGGCAGTGCGTGTACACTCACTTGCTCTTTCTAGTCAAGATGAAAATAAAAGCAGTTTCTGAGTGTATAAATCACATAAAGCCATACTGCTAATTGTTGAGGTTTCTAAGGTATGGGTCATTTAACTGTGGTTATATGGACCTAAACAAGTGCGGCTTATTCAGTAAATCATAGTTAAATGAGCTTTGACTTAGGGTAATGTGTGAAGCCAACCATATCAGAGCTTGCTTTTTTCCAAGTTGCCGTTTTCAGGGGAATCTATTTGTAGTTATTATTTCCTTTTAGCTGAAAGGTTAGAGTGAACTTTATGTGGCGTATATAAGTTATGAGCCTTTGACCAAATAATGCAAGGATGGTTTTCCTGAAATGCAGAAGGATGCTCAACCAAGCCAGATTTGACTCTGATTCACTAGTCCACAATAACTATGTTAAAGCATGTTAGAGCATACCTGGGGATGCTTCTGCAAAGAGAACTCTTCTCCCCACCTTGAAAATAAAAGAAACCAATCATTAGAAGGTAAAGCATTTTTAAAAAAGTCATCACCAAAGCAGGGGGAAGTCACCTGGAACATTTAAAGCAGGGGTCCTCAACCTGTGGGTCGCAGCCCACTACCAGGCTATGGCCTATGCATTCGCAATCCCACTTGTGTGACAATCTGTGCAAGCATGAGTGCCTGCCCTCACACAAAACCATTCCCTCTTCTCCCCCTTTCCCTGGCCATTGACCCAGAAAAGTGGGGGAACTCAGATTTAAAGGCAGACAAATTTGATTCCAATGGTGTGTATTTTCTTTCCCAAATGTTCATGACAAATGACGGTGAACAAGAAACCTCGCAGAGAGATGACACTTAGTCGCCATGACTCTTTGCAGAATCTTCCATGAAAGTCACAAAGTCTTTAGATTTTAGAACTTCAATTCTTCTATTTTAAACTGGATAATTTCACTTACCCAATAGATCGTATCCTGAAATGTATTGGGTCGATGTGAAGCACTTTCACTTCCTATAAACAGGGAGGAATTTAACCTTAGTATGAAATCTATACACCTTCACAGGCTTCACACAGCTCCAGTAGTATCTCCAAGTAGCAGGATTCTTAATCCAAGCATAAAAATTCTCCACTTCTACATACATCAAGGTACACCTGAAGCAGTAACTTTCTTAGAGCCTACAAACTGATATTTTAGTCTGCTCCAGCATCTTGAACAGCTCACATAATCTAACAAGATGCTATATCCCTGATTCACAAGAAGAATGCAACTAATGGGACCTTAACAAAATACATTCCTGCTCCTCTTTAGATTTTTTTCATTGGCTAGTTGTAGATTCTACCTCAGCTTCGTAAGAATAGATGAATTCAATAGGTCAAAAAGATCATTGCAAAGAGCTGGTATATAAAGTATCATATTTCTTAAGATGAAAAATATTAATACTCACTCTGGGTATGAAAAACTCCTCAGCGCTGAATTTATAGAGCCACTCATCGAGGAAATGAAAGAGAAGAGAGAGCATATCATGTCCTATGGAAAAATATGTTAGAAACCACAGGTGGATTTTCAAAGCAGAATTCTTCCTCCCTGTCTTAATTCTCACCCTCAACAGCTTTAGGCTGGGCAAAGGATACGAAAGGAGATCTTTTTGTGAACCATGCTGGGAGGGACCATTATTTTCTTGCACATGCTATGCTAAAACATTCTTTTTTCTGCTTGTTGCCCTGGATTGATTGAATGCAAAGGAAGTTAAATTTTCTGCCTACTTGTAGGAATCGACAATTATGCTTTAAAAACTTTGAAGAACTATTTTACAGCATGTGCACAATTATTAACAAGAGTATTTTGGACGTATCATTTTTATGCATATTTTCCACCTCCAAGCTGTATAAACTTGAATGTTTATTGGCTATAAGCATATCAGGTGATGTGTATTCATGTAATGAGGCCTAAGGAGATCAACACCCTATATCAAGGTGTGCATAATTATTAGGCAGCTTCTTTTCCTCAGCAAAATGGGCTAAAAAAGATTTAACTCTGAAAAGTCAAAAAATGACTTTTGAAAAGTCAAAAAATGACAGAGACGCAGCATTCTTGAAGTTGCTAAGATATTGGGGTGTGGTCACAGAACTTTCAAACATTTTGTTGCAAATAGTCAACAGGATCACAAGAAACGTGTCGAGAGAAAAAAGACGCACCTTAACTGCCAAAGGTTTGAGAAGAATCAAACGTGAAGCTACCAGGAACCCGTTATCCTTCTGTGCTGTTATATTCCAGAACTGCAGCCTACCTGGAGTGCCCAGAAGTAGAAAGTGTTCAGAGCTCAGAGACATGGCCAAGGTAAGGGAGGCTGAAACCCGACCACCACTGAACAGGACACACAGGTTGAAACGGTAAGCCTGGGCCAAGAAGTATCTGGAGACAGTTTTTTCAAAGGTTTTGTGGACTGATGAGATGAGAGTGACTCTTGATGGACCAGATGAGTGGGTCCGTGGCTGGATCAGTAATGGGCACGGAGCTCCGACGCCACCAAGGTGGAGGTTGGATACTGATGTGGGCTGGCATTATTAAAGATGAGTTAGTTGGGTCTTTTTAGGTTGAAGATGGATTTAAAATCAACCTCCAAACATACTGTCAGTTTTTAGAAGACACTTTCTTTAAGCAGCGGTACAGGAAAAAGTCTGCATCTTTCAAGACGACCATGATTTTTATGCAGGACAATGCTCCATCGCATGGATACTCCACTGTGTAGCTAGCAGTAAAAGGCCTTAAAGATGAAAGAATAATGACATGGGCCCCTTCTTCACCTGGCCTAAACCCTAATGAGAACTTGTGGGCCCTTATATGGGAGATTTATGGTGAAGGAAAACAGAAAACAGAAAATCTCTCTGAACAGTGTCTGGGAGGCTGTGGTTCCTGCTGCACAAAAAGTTATTTGTCAGTAGGTCAAGAAACTGACAGACTCTATGTACGGAAGGCTCATGACTGTTACTGACAAGAAGGATATTGGTCACTGATTTTTTTTTAAATGTCAGAAATGTTTATTTGTACATTTTGAGTAGTTTATTATTCTCACTTTAACAGAGGTATTTTTATTTTTCATTAAGTTGCATGATAATTCTGCAAATTAAGTTGCCCAATAATTGTGCACACATAGATATTCTCCTAAGAAAGCCAAAACCTCACTTTTACTTCCTCAAATATTTTATCTATGCTGTTCTGGTTGACGAATACTGGTGGAGGGGTGCTGGAATCTTTTTTTTTCTCTTTTGGGCTGATTGACTGACAGGTCTTCATCTAATATTTTGCCCTTTAAAAGCACTCATATAATTGAAGGAAATCTTCTTAAAACTTTTTCCTGCCTGTGGATGTTGTGGGAAAAAACTTCTGGGGAATGCCTAGTTAGAACAGCCAGGCTCCAAAAATACTTTCTTACCTTCCGCTTCCACTTCTACTGTGTCAAGAGGTTCAACTGTTTCCGTGTCTGTCATGTAGCCAAACATGGCCATAGCACATTGTTCAAATGCCTCTTCCAAGGTATCACCCCAGGCATGCAACCTACAATTTGATTAGAATTAATTCTGCTTGGTAGGGTGGTCCTAGCATCAGAATAAAATATATAGATGAGAAATCTGAAGACCAGAGTATCACAAAGGACAATTCAGTTGACTTACAGGATAAATAGTACATGTTTTATATTTTGAGATCTCCAATAAAAAATAGATAGTAGTTGCCTTTTTAATTCTGTGGGTTATATTCAATGTGCTCAACAATGACCTCTACAATAACTTGCTCTTTAGAAAAACCTTTGTCCCCACCCACTCTTCTTCCCAGTCTGCAGAGGAATCTTTTATATGATGTAATCTTCCAACAGGTACAAACCCATACATTGGATTTAAACTAGAAGCTTTGGGGGGAAGAAATGTATTTTAGGGACATAACTCCTGTTTTGCAGATAGGAATTCCATATTTGGTTCCTCCCCTTTACACATAGAATTGGAGACCTTTCAGTCTGGAGAATGGTTATTATGGTTAGTAGCCTCCAGTCCCCTAGTCGCTCTTCTCTGCACTCTTTCTAGAGTCTCCACATCTTTTTTATATCGTGGTGATCAAAACTGGATGCCGTATTTGAAGTGTGGTCTTACCAAGGCATTATAAAATGATATTAACCCTTCACATGATCTTGATTCTATCCCTCTGTTTATGCAACCTAGAATGTGTCGACTTTTTTGCTGGTTTAACATATTCAGAGTCCAATAAGATTAGAGTTACTAATGAGGAATTATGACATGAAAAAACTCTTTCCTGAAGACTAGAGAAAGGGCATTGCATAACCTAGCCCTCCCCTTTCCATTTATTAGAGTATATGCTTAGGTGGAAATACTCACTGCACATCAGCCGTATGATCCAGATCTAAATGTGGTTTTAAAAGAATACATAAAATCAATTAATGAAGAGTCAAAGTGAAATCTACAGAAATCACAATAGGTGCCTCAAACTTAAAGGTTTTGATTTGCTAATTAAAAAGTAATCATCTCAAAATCAAAATTTCAGCAATGTTTTTCCAGATTGGAAAATAGAAACGCTAAAATCTACAGTTGAACAAAGACCGATGGAAAACAAAGTGAAAATTAAAAGGAGGCAAAGATCGTTTTACTCTCTGGATCTCATCTGCCATAAATGAAGGAAGAGCGCCAAGGCGGAGGCAGGGCGCCGGTTCTTCTTAAAGCCGAACTCACATTCGTACTTCTTCTGGATGGCCGGGTATTTGGCCTTGACTCCCTGCTGCGCCTCGGTCAAGTCGTAGTCCCGCCCGTCGTCCGCCATGGGGCCGGGCTGCTCTGTTTCCCCGGGCTTCCTCGGCCTCTCGGCCCGATGGACTGGGGGAGGGGGAGCTCCTGTTCCTAACTCCCGGCGTGGTCCGAGGCCCCTCAACCAAGTCCCAGCAGATCCGGCCCGACCTCACCCTGCCACTGTCAGTCGGCGCTGCTCTGCCCTTGTCTTCCGCTGAAGCAGCTTTACCGGCCGGATTTCTGCTTCACCGGCTATCCCGAAAGGGGGGAAAACCCCTCCCTGATCCGAGCAAAGGAGAGGCTGACTGGCAACTGGGAAGACGGCCAAAGGGACAAGGGGGGGGGGTCCTTTCCCGGACAATCCTCCCGCCCCTCCTCGGTGGAAAATGGCGGCGGAGGGGGGAGCTCGCGCGCGCGTGTGGCCTTGCCTGCCCCGCCCCCTCCCGCCATTCCCGCGCTCGTGATTCGCGGAGGAGGCGGCGGCGGTGAGGGTCTGCGATTGGCTGCCGTTGGCGCGAACGCGTCGCGCGCGGCTGCGGTTCTGTGGCGACGGCCAAAAGGGGGGGGCAAAGGAACCGGCGGCGGCCTCGCCAAACGGTAGAGGCGTGCCCAGACAGGCAGCCGTCGGAAACCGGGAGCCGCGACGCCACACGCGCCGTTTCGACGAGTCGCCATCATGGCGGATAAGGAAGGTAGGCGAGCCGCGCTCTCCCGAGGGGAAGCCTCCGCCGGAACAGGCCCCGCGCCCGCCCTCTCTTCCCGCCCTGACGAGGAGTCCTTCATCCAATCCTGGCGCCGGTCCACCTGGCCCCGCCCCGAATCCCCGACGCCGCCCAATAGGGTACGCCGCGCGCGCTGGACCCGCCCTCTCCGACTCTTCCCCCGCGGCGGCAAGTCCGCGCTTCTGGGTCCCTCGGCGGCGGCTGCGAGTTCGCCGGGATGAGGCGGGCCGGGCTGCCCGATGGCTCAGGTAGGGGCCTGGCCGGGGGGAATCCCGGGGCGGGGGTGGTGGGCTCCCCGATGGTCTCCCGATTTCGCGGGGGGGGTTGGCGCTCCCCCCCCAACAATTTCCCCGGCACTTGAACCCCACGCCGGTCCGAGCCCCGCGGCAGTCGGGTCTCCGCCTTCCGGGGAAGCAACGCTGATGTCATGGCTGCCCCGGCGCCGACCGGGGGGGGGGGCGGAAGGAACGAGGCCGTTTTTCCCCCCGGCCTCTGGGCCTTTTTCCGCCTCGGCCTTTCTGGGCGGTTGCTCCTGGGGAGGGGGACGAGACGGGGTGGGGGGGAGGCTTCTTGCCGTTGTTGGCCCAGCGCAGCCCGGTCAGCTCCCCTCGGATGCTCTGGCAGCGAGAAGCCCCGTGAACATGCCTGGCTCTTCCACGCGCCTTGGTTGCTTTCCTTGAGACGAAGCGGACTGGGAAGCAGCACAGCTTGATAGCCGAGGAGGAGGAGGCCTTAGCCTGGAGGGAGCTCTTTGTTGTACTGCAGGCCAGAATCGCCTTTTCTTTCGGAGCATTAAAGAAAAATGACAATTTGACCCCCCTCCTATATTGTGTTCTGTCTTGTGAAAGAGACTGCCGAACTTTAATATTGATATTGTGGATAATAATTTCTAATCACAGGAAAAAAATGTGTCTCGGTGATAATTATCCAGTCAATAGTAAGCTCTATACATTAGTATAGGCTTGCATGTTTAATTACTACATTTTTTGCATTTCCTGATAAGGTTATGAGTGTACATAAATACTTTGCAATGTATAAAAAGTACCTTTTCCCTTCTATCTCATATTCTGAATAATTAACTTTACTAATAATTTATTTTCATGCTACTGTAAAATTAATTGGATTGCATTGATGTTATATTTTAGCTGCCTTTGATGATGCAGTAGAGGAACGAGTGATCAATGAAGAATATAAAATATGGAAAAAGAATACTCCCTTTCTTTACGACCTTGTAATGACACATGCCTTAGAATGGCCCAGCTTGACTGCTCAGTGGCTTCCAGATGTAACCAGGTAATTTTCTAAGAATTACAGTTTAACATGTATAAGTACTGAGCAAAGTGAAACTTTGTAAATATGCTGGAAAAGTAGCTATACCCATTATAGCATTAATTTAACTGAAAAGACCTTGCTCTTATTAACTCTAGGTGCCAATAATCTTTGCCTGCATGTGTTTCTTGCAGTCTGCTTGCTCCCTCCCTCCCTCCGCATAAAATTATAAATGCATTTAGTTTTCTAGTCCTCCTTACCAGATACTCATGCACAGTGCATTAAGTTCTATAGAATGGAATTGAGTTCGGACATGTGCATATTGAGGGTAAGACTTAAATGCGCACAATAGTCCTCACCATACTTTTAATTTTCTTTTGCAACTCTTTATTAACATATAGCAAATAGGGGTGAGCACAAAAAGTAAAACCTATTTTAAATCAGAATAAATCATGTTCCACAAGTTTTGCTAAATCATTATGGATGAGGTGTGCTTGGCAAAAACAATCTAAAATGTAGCTGTTGCAGAAAAAAAAACCCTCAGTCCTGGAAAAATAATGGTCAAATCTTCAAGATAGGCATAGCCAAGAAAGAGGAATCATGTGGAGTCTTGGGTCAGGCTTTTATATAATTAGAATGTTGTAACAGGAAGCTATCAAAGCCCCTCTCTAATTCATCTTAATGCTAAGGTGAACCAAGGTTGCTTGAATTTATTTCTCACATACCTTTTCTTATAATGCGTTTTTGGCCTTCTCTGAATCAGATGGCATTCAGTTACACAGCTCTTTCCTGTGTGGAATGGTACTTGGGCCCAAAAGAATTTTGCAAGAGATTCCTTTTTGTTTTTTCTACCCAGTGTAGCAGAAGAAATCTGGCTGGTCTCTTCTCCTACACCCACCCACCCCAAATAAATAGCCTGCCTTGTTTTTGAAAATGTATGAAATAGCCAGAGCTCTTGGCTCTTTCTTGCTTTTTTTTCTTAGCAAAATATTCTTATTACTTTAAGAATTAATTGCTCAAAGGATGCTTTTTCTTTGTAGTGTTCACTGACCCTATTTAATCAGTCTAGCTTTTCTTTTTTTCTTTTAAATTCAACCCGGTCTCATTTTTTAATGGCATTACAGACCCGAAGGCAAAGATTTCAGTATTCACCGGCTAGTTCTTGGGACACATACATCTGATGAGCAAAATCACCTTGTAATAGCCAGTGTTCAGCTCCCCAATGATGATGCCCAGTTTGATGCCTCACATTATGATAGTGAAAAGGGAGGTAAGAAAAAAAAATAAGTTTTTAGTTGTGGGTTTAGACCTATTATTTAAAACATGGCTTGTGTAATTGCATCTTGTGTGTACTTTTTGGCAGTACCTGATTTCTTGTTTTGGTTTTATTGACACATGGGTTAGGGTTAGGGTTAAAATCATTCAGCTATGTACAAATTAGGTTCATAATGAACATTGATAATGAGCTGATAGAAAATATTAAATATTGTAACACTATAAATATGAAATGTCAGCATTTTGATTTTTTTTTAGATAAGTCAATGGAAAGCTTTTAATGTCACATTTGCTTGAGCACAGTTTAGTAATCAGCAATAGTATTTTAGGCTGCTGTATTGCATTATTGCACTAGCTTTTATATTTTATATTTCTGTTCTCAATTCATATCCTCCGATGAGCAATAAAGTAGAGTTTATAAACCTTATCTTTATTTCCAGAATTTGGCGGCTTTGGATCTGTTAGTGGAAAAATTGAAATTGAAATAAAGATCAACCATGAAGGAGAAGTGAATAGAGCCCGTTACATGCCTCAGAATCCTTGCATTATTGCCACAAAAACTCCATCCAGTGATGTTCTTGTATTTGATTATACCAAACATCCATCTAAACCAGGTTTTTGCCTATTTCCATGTCTTTCATCTCCTGTTTGGAAATACAATCTTAAGAAAGTTATAATATGCCAAATAATTGCTATTTGAAAAGTAACATTTATGCATTCAGGCAAGTAGGAATAGCACATGATAGTGGTTACTAGGGAAGGATTTTGAGTAACTGTTTAATTATGTGGATCAACTAGATAGTCAAGTTTTCTCTACTTTAATTCCAACCTGAAGCAAAATTAATACTTTTCACAATAGTTATATGCTTGCTATTTGCATTTCCCTAGTGTTAAATGTTTTAAAAAATGAGAAGAAGTTGTTATTTTATTATATTTGTGCTTTTGCTCAGCCATTGCTTTCTTTGTAGATCCTTCTGGGGAGTGCAATCCAGATCTACGTCTTCGGGGGCATCAAAAAGAAGGTTATGGTCTGTCTTGGAATCCAAATCTTAGTGGACATTTGCTTAGTGCATCTGATGATCATGTGAGTAATTATGTGTTAGCACATCCCCATTACATGTATTAATTGCCAGGTAAATTATCCTAACCAAACACACTTTCTCTCCTTGTTTAAGACTATTTGCTTGTGGGACATAAGTGCTGTTCCAAAGGAAGGGAAAGTGGTGGATGCTAAAACTATCTTCACTGGTCATACAGCTGTGGTGGAGGATGTTTCCTGGCATTTGCTCCATGAATCTCTTTTTGGATCTGTTGCTGATGATCAAAAACTCATGATGTAAGCAAAGCAGTATTCTTTATCTCAAACTAAATTTCGGGTTTATTATTATTATTATTATTTACAAAGAGAAAAGGGTTTTGTTAATCACCCAACAATGTATATATTACTACCCTGTGAGAACAGTTTCTCCAACTGTATTTTCTTTTCGTTCTTTTTTAAAGCTGGGACACCCGTTCAAACAACACTTCGAAACCAAGCCATTCGGTGGATGCTCACACTGCTGAAGTGAACTGCCTGTCTTTCAATCCTTACAGCGAGTTCATCCTGGCTACAGGATCAGCCGATAAGGTACCTAATTAGAATTATGTGTAGTGTTTTGCCTTTAAATTCATGGTTTCAGTTTAGGGGTCTTTCTATTTAAATCAGCATATTACATAGGGTTTTTTTGGGGGGGGGGCATTGAAGCGGTATTGAACATATGATTTGCACTCTGTTGACTGCTATATATGAAATAAAAGGTAAATGTTTTAATTTGTCAAATTGTTTTGATCTTCCTGGACAGACTGTTGCATTGTGGGATCTGAGAAACTTGAAACTAAAGCTGCATTCCTTTGAGTCACATAAAGATGAAATATTTCAGGTAATTCACATAATGGGTATGGAATGCTTTGCTCTTAATCATTTGACAAGTTGGCTGTTTTTAAGAAGATCTTTTAAAAGTTCTACAATTAAAGCAAACATTTGGTTAATGCATTTTTTTTTTGCTCAAGGGGAGTGGCACAATAGTTCATTCGCCATTAAGCTTTTTTTGGCCAAATACCTAATCGTTCCAAGTTGTCATTAAGTGGGGATTACCTGTACTACAACAATATGTTTTGCATCATCTTACTCCACAGGTTCAGTGGTCACCACATAATGAAACTATTTTGGCCTCCAGTGGTACTGATCGCCGACTAAATGTCTGGGATTTGAGGTGAGCATCAAATTAGTCTAATGATGTGTGTATAAATTTTTATCAGGAATGGTTTTTATATAATGCAGCTGCTTCTTTTCTAGTAAAATTGGAGAAGAGCAATCTCCCGAGGATGCAGAAGATGGTCCACCTGAATTGCTGGTAAGTGGGTACTTTAATCCACTCAACCCAATACAGCACAATCACCCCAAACCCTAAAAAGAATAACACTAACAATGGTGGAATTCTGCTGGTTTAACAACTGGTTCGGTGATCACGCGCTTCTCGTGCAGAGTTTTAAGAATGCTTACCTTCCGCGTTACTGCTGGGGAGTAGCACAGCTGAGGCATGGCAATCCACTCTGCTGTGCGAATCAGGTGAGAAGATATAGGTCCGTATAGTGCAGGGGTAGGCAGGCGGGCCCACCTGATTGTTGGACCGAACCGATTCGCTCCCAGCTGATCGTTAGAACTACCGGTTCACCTGAACTGGTCTGAACTGGTAGAATCCCACCCCTGACTAATATATATCTAGAACAGATTACTACAAACAGACTACTACAACTCTACAGAGAACAGATTACTACAACCAGATGGAATCAGCGTAGCCAATTAAAGCCTTTCAAAATATCCTAAGAAAACCAAAAGATCCTGCAGCCCCAGAAGAAAAAACAGGAGCCATCTATAACATACAGTGTAATGACTACAATAGCCACTATGTAGGACAAACAGAAGACTGGCAGAATGTATCCATAAACACCAACCAGCAGTCAGAAGATGTGAAAACTCTTTAATTTCACAATTAACCATACTTTCAATTTGGAAACTGACCTACACCAAGCCAAATCCAAGAATGCTAGGGAATTTCTAGAAGCTTGGCACTCTGACAAACTAGCCATCAATAGACATAAACAATATCTACATTCTGTGCAAAAGAGAGAGTCAACGAGGCAAAAAGGGAACAAAAAGATCAAAACATCTCCCCACCAACAATCAGCATCCTGATGAGCATAGATTTACTGCAGGTTTAACGTCAGATCAACAATAAACCCAGTCATGGAACTGTCAAACAAGCCAACAATAAATAGCCCAACCAAAGACCCTCTAAAATCACCTCTACCAATATTCAGAGGATAAGCCACTAGAATATAAACTGAAAGCAAACCCCACTCCTTACTAGCACTGATTACCTAGTTGGGTAATGAAACATCTGCAAGAAAACAATCCACGCTCAAGAGAGGATCCTTCCTACTTTAATCTTACTACAGTACTATCTCTGCTACATTTTCCTGTTTGAAATTATTCCCCTCTCCATCTTTTATCCCAAAATTACAGTCGGTCTGACAGAACAACCTTTTGCCACCTTCTGTTATGATCTTTTTTGTCCTGAAATGTGCTTTCCAAATCTACTCTACAGTAAAAGAGGTAATAAAATAAAGTGAAGTGTATGGTTGAATGATGCTTGCTCATGTACCCTATAGAAGTATTAAAGATCAATACATTTTATATGGCCAAGTCTCTTGGATTTTATGAAGCCTATTTCTGATAGTATGCACCATTGCTATTGTGTATTTACGTCACTTTCTCTTGATTCTGATATTAGTTCATTCACGGGGGTCACACTGCAAAGATATCTGACTTCTCCTGGAATCCCAATGAACCCTGGGTAATTTGTTCTGTATCAGAAGACAATATAATGCAAGTGTGGCAAATGGTACGTATTTGACGGATTATTTCAAGGCTAAGCCAAAGTGCAAATTTTAGATGACTGTTCCATTACTTTTGTTAGTTTGCAAACTTTTAATCATTCCTTGCATGAACAATGTTGACCACAGAATTTTATGGCAATATTGGAAATATTATGGTAATGTCTATATAAAGAATGTGACATTCTAGGGCTGTGATGGCAAACCTATGGCACGCGTGCCACTGGTGGCATACGGAGCCATTTGTTAGGGCACACAAGGCGTTGCCCTGTCAGCTCTAGCGCGCTGACTAGCTGACTTTGGCCTTCTTTTGAGGCCATTTTTTGCCCTCCAGAGGCTTCCCTAAAGGCTCCGGAAGGCAAAAAACAGCCCTATGGCCAAACCAGAAGTCCATTCCTGAACTTCCGATTTGCCTGTAGGGCCGGTTTTTCGTGCTCCCGAGGCTTCAGGGAAGCTCCGGAGAGCCTCTAGGAGGGCGGGGGAGCTATTTTCACCCTCCCCAAGCTCCTAGGAAGCCTCTGAAATGCCTGGGGAGGGCAAAAAAATATGAAAAAATGCAGAGGGGGGAGCACTGGTCTTGCACGCAGAGAGGAAAAGCACGCACATGGGTAGCATGCCTGCGCACGACTCCCCTGCATTTCCCCCCACTTTTGGCACACTTCTAGGATATGCTTGTTAAGTTGCCTTATGCCAGGGCTATCAAATTCCTGGCCCATGGGCCGGATGCATCACACGCTGGCCATGACCACATCTGGTTTAGTGAAGTGGGGGGGAGTCCCAATATGTCACGTGACACTGCCATGACAATGAGTTTGTCACCCCTGCCTTATGCTAATCAAAGGAATTTATCACTGGTATTTGTGGAAAGAATAGAATCCTTATAATAGATACATAAACTGTGTTGCACATTTAAGCTGCTTAATGTTACCTATCACTGACACAATTAAGAATTGTGGAGTTCTTTGAGTTTCCTGAGCTTGGTGGCTTCCTTGCAGATGTTTCCTTGCAATTCACATTGATGTTACCTTGTTGGGTAAACAAGGTGAATTATAATGAAAGTCTGCAGACAAACCACCAGGCTCAGAGCACCAAGGACACCATTGCATCTGTTTTCTTCAGTTGGAATGGTTAACAACTGCCTTCAGAATTGGTCTGCTTTGCCTACCAAGTCAATATTTCCCTTTCTCTATTCATCTCCTATTTTAGGCTGAGAACATATATAATGATGAAGATCCTGAAGGAAGTGTGGATCCAGAAGGACAAGGATCCTAGACACGTGGCCCCTTTTATTTCTCTTTACTGCCCTCTTCCTGCCTTTTCTAACTATCCTAAAATTGACAATATTTGCAAGAAAGAAATCACACTGCATTCAACAGCTCATTTATGAATGCTGTTCATCTGAGAATGTAAAAGGTTGCTGTTGAATGTTGACAGATTCACCTTTTTTGACCATTTCTAAAGAATTTGTCAGTTATGCTAGTGTGAATATCTGTTGCCACAACTATAAGATTAATCTCTGATTTTTAAACAACAATACAAGGTATGCTCAAACTGTTGCAGTACAAGTTGCAGAGGGGATTCTCTTATAAATACTTTTGGTGCCCTCCAATAAAAGAATTGGGGTTACTTTTGTTCTCTACTCATCAAGTTCTTGCCGTAGGTAAATCCAATGCAGGCTCATCAATTCTCATTCTTACCTCTAGCTGCTGTCAGTGAGACTTTCTTCCTAGGTTTCTCTGTAGCATCTTGTTCCGTCTATCATTTTCCAATAAGGCATCTTAGGATGTTAGGATAAGAATGTAATATGGTGATAGCCTATATATCTGCACATTGCTTAGCTGTCTCTGTATCTTTCTTGAAATGTGTTTTATCTTTCATTTCTTGTTAATTGTTTTTATGTTTTAACTTGGGAGACCAAGTTGTAAAAGGTGTCTCAGCTGAGTGATAGATCGCAGACCTCATGCCCAGCTTTCTGGAATTGAACACTGGTAGCAGATATACATAATACAGAATGATGAAACTAGTTCAGTTTGCCTCTGAATATTTGCTGTGTGGATTTAACTGTTTCACCAGCAGCCAGTGTAACTTCATGAACCCTGTAAAAAACTTCAAGTTAAATAAATTCATTTTTTAATGTAAAATGTGACGTCTTTTTTTCTTCATTTGAACATGCATAGATTTTTTACCAAATTATATATTATTGAAAAGTTTGTCTTTTAGGTTTCTTAGGAGCTAGAGATACTCCTTGAGTTACTATCATAATTGAGCCTGGAACTACAACCCTAAATCATTCTGGTCACAAATTGAGGCATCACGTGATTGGACCCATTTTTTTGGAAATTTTTGTGGTTATTAAGTGAATTCCATGGACATTAAACAAATCTATTTTCCCCAATGTGTATTTTCTGCCAGAAATAAAAAGTGTCACAAATTATTTTCATGTGACTGTGGATGCTGCAAACAATTATAAAGGTGAGCCTGGTTGCAAAGCACCCAAAATGAGTGTGTGGTGCTGGGATGCAGGGTGTGGGTTCAGGGGAAGAAAAAGGTAAGTAGCTTTTTTTTTGGGGGGGGGGAGTCATGTAACTGAATGGTTGCTAAGTGACTATTCACATAGCTGAAGTTAATTGTTCTTAGCCATTGGGAATAAAAATTGAGTAATTATGTGTTACTGACTAAATCAAGATGGTCCTAATGTTGGAAGCTGCTTGGTTGTGCTTATGCAGCTTTTTTGCAACAGTTCTGTTCTTAGTAGTTCTGTTCCACACCACTTAGCAGCAGCAATTCCTGCAGTCCTGGTTGCTGTCACCTGGTGTTAGGGCAGACAATTTCCTGCCAGCTTCCTACAATCAAAATCTGGGGGAAGTTGCCAGTCCCAGGCTTGCAGGCAGGTGACCCACTGTGGGCTGGGGATGAGGGGGCACAGTGAGGGTGTGTGAGAGGTGCCCTGTGAGTTGGAGAGTCTTAAAACTTATGATTTTGGTTTTTATTTTTTTTATGCTCCTCAGAATCACTGAGTGGGTGGGCGTCCATATAAATTTGTCTTAAATAAACTTTTCCTGCTAGCCTCCTTGTTGACTTTTCTGGAGAAGTGTACAAGGTTGGTTGCAAATGGTGATCATGGTGTCCTTAGCAATTGGTTGTAAGTGCACATAGTTTGCCAATCACCCAAGTTGCAATCCTGTGATTGTGGGGCTGCTGGGACAGCCAGCAGTCCAATGACTGGTCATAACTACCATTCAGGTGGTGTCATAATGGTTGACACCATTGGAATGGTTGCTGATCGAATGTCATAGATTGAAAAACCCCTATAGGAAAGCAGTTCTTATATGAAGTTTCCTTCACTATTCATAAGCAAGTTTTATACAGAAAGTTAAATATTGACACAAAGTTTTTGACATGTCATGTGAGTATTTTTTTACAGTTGTTGATAATGCTTATCTAGTCTGTTAACATCAAATCTGTCATAATGGCCACATCTCAAAAATCATCCTTTTTGACAGTAAAAATGCACACTCATTCTAGAAATCTTGCTTATTGGTTGCTACCGGTATTAGTTGGATGGAGTCCATATTGGTAAGCAGAGGGAAAGATGGCTCTGCATAGGATTCAGTCTTCATCTTCCTTCACTTCCGATTTGCAGAGTTGCCCGTACATTTCTAAGCAGCCTCTGTGAGAATTGAGAATTGGTTACACAGTTGCATCAGTTCTATGTTACAAAAGACAATATATTGCAAAATAACATTTGCTCTAGAGGTGCTTTGCACATAAACTCTTGTAGATCCTACATAGAAGAAAACTTGACAGTAGAAAAGTTATATAACCATTTTTATATCAAAGCAAGATATTTTTATCTATCGATGCAATGGTTAGTACTGCAGCCTACTTCTGATCACCGGCGGCCAGCAATTTGGCAGATTGAATCTCACCAGGCTCGAGGTTGACTCTTCCATCCTTCCAAGCTGGGTAAAATAAGGACCCAGATTGTTGGGGGCAATATGCTGACTCTGTAAACCGCTTAAGAGAGGGCTATAAAGCACTGAAGCAGTATATAAGTCTAAGTGCTATTGCTATTTGTTATAATTTGAATATTGTATCAAAAATCCTGTCTGTACACAATATATTTAGATTATATGCTAATTATGCCGCCATGGTTTATACTGTTGGTATAGTAAGAGTGGCTATTAGGCTACACTCCTAGCACAAAGGCCAAGGAAGTAAGCTACAAAGGTACTACGAAGGTAGAAAAAATAGGAAATCAAGATTCCTGGCTCAAAAGTGTTATTTTCAAACCCTTAATTTGCTTTTACGTGGATACGGATCAAAGAAGTGAAACCTACTTGTAAATGGACAGTTCTTGATGTAAACTGGCTTTCAGTTCTTCCAATTCTTGGTTCTTTCGTTGCTGAAGTTGAACTCCAGTCTTCAGTTCCCTCATTCTGTTTTCCATCTCCTCCACTTGCTCCTGTGAGCAAAAAAGACAGGTAATCCTCAATTTACAACCAGAGCTGGGATTGTGTTGCTAGGCAAAATTTGGCAACATATTTTGCCAGAGTTGTTAAATGAATCATGCTGTTAAGCAAATCAAGCTTTGTGTCAACTTCTAAAGCATTGCCATGACTATTATCAGGCTGGCATGGAAGGGAAAATTCCATGCATGCTTTCGGCCGGAGTCAATCTCATGTCTACAGCCTAGTTGGAGAATATGAATTATGACGCAGGACAGAAGGGAGGAGATACAGGGGGTAAAGTGCAAACGCAATTAAGTGAAAGCAGTTTCAGCTCCACAGGAGTCCACACCAGAATGTCAATCCTAATAAATGATTGGATTTATTTTGAACTTTGTCTGGAGGCTCGTAAATTAATTAGGTCATCTTCTGGGAACTTCACACTTGTTTGTCAGAATTCAGCTGGGACAATCATAAATGCAGCACACTGCAACCATAAATACATACCAGTTGCCAAGCCCCCAAATTCTGATGCTGCATAGGTTGTGTGAGGCCTGAGAACTTTTTCAGTGCCTTTGATTTGGAAGCATCGCTAAACAAATGGCAAGCTGAGGACTATACTGGTATGTAAATTATCTTTTTAAAAAGAAAGCTTTAAATTCTTCATGGTGACCTTATGTTGCAGTCAAGATGGGCTTTGCAATATTAAGGAGCAGCCCCTTGGGTGTGAACTTGGGCGATGGACAAGTGAACTGGAATGGACACTTGCAAACCCACAATGCCAGTCCTGGAGGCCATCCTTTTCTTTGGATCTTCAGGGCTGCCACACTCGGTGGAGGGGCATGCTGTGGGAACTGGGAGGGAGGTGAGATGTATAGCTATAACAACATTCTTTCACTGGGAGGCAAGGATGTTCAGCCTGCACCTGGAGAGGCATGACTGGGAAGCAACTCCAGTTAGGATGGTGACCTGACTGGACCTTGTGATGGACATGTGGGTGCAGGGGAAGAGACTGACTTTCCTTCGGGTTTTCCCAGATGTGCCTGCCACGGAGTCTTACTTGGTTGGGGATGTTACTTGGAACCCTGACACAGGAGATTTACAGTACATGCCTTTTTAGTCAGCCAAATCACATGCCACATCCTTCATGGAATCTATAACCTTATAATAATTTGAATAAATTATAGGTGTTCCTTGTTGGGTAAACCACAACTGGGACTGACAACTCGGTCATTAAAATGGTCAATAAATGGAACTGTGACTCCTCACAATCTTTGCTTTACAGACCTGTTAAAGGCATAAATATGAGGTCTGGTTGTAAAATTAACTGCATAATCTCATGTGCTCATTAAAAAAGGCAGCATGCTAAATGAGAATTGCCTCTTTGTCTCATTTAAATTAACATTTGGTTTTAAATTGATCAATCAGTCTGAGCAGCTGTCAAAAGTTTAAAAAATGCACAAAACGACCACAGTAATCTGAAAATAAAATGGCTGCCAAACAGGCTCCATAGTAAGAAGCCCTAACCCCAAAAGGCATTCACAGCGCTAGCTCTCAGATGTTCTATTTTTTGTTTTGAAAATGCATGAAAACAAATGTAGCTGTGAGCAAGGATTATATAAGCCCAAATCAAAGTTTATACCAGAGGTCTTCAAACTTGGCAATTTTAAGACTTGTGGACTTCAACTACCAGAATTCTCCAGCCAGCTCTGAGGAGCCCTGGTTTATACAATAATACGAAAACTTTAAAAGTTTTTAAAAGTGTGAGTAATTACATAAATGGTGAAATAATTTTGCCAATACCTTAATTACAAGTCTGCTTGTAGAATTGATGCGATTCACTATTTGCTTTAAAAGTTTTACCATCATGAGATTAAATGATTTTGTTCATTCTAATTATTTTTTGCACATAAAAGATATTAAACTGCTTTAAAGATACGTTACTAACGAAACACTATAATCATTTTATGCTGATGTTTCTTGATACAGATAATTCTTGGCAGGATGACAATTGGAGATGGGCTTTCGTTGTTAAGCAAGGCAATTGTTAACTGAATTGCACCTGATTTTACAAACTTTGTTATTGGTTCAGCTTCCCCCAATGACTTTGCTTGTCAGACTTTGCTGGCTGGGAAGTAGCAAAAGGCGGATTGCATGGGATGCACCGCAACCATCACAAATACATACAGGTTGCCAAGGGACTGAATTTTGATCAGATGACTGGTAAGACTGAAATAGTTGTCAGGGCAAGGACTGGTCATTGTTTTTTTTCAGTGTCATAATTTCGGTCATTAAATGGCAGTAAGGACCGCCTGTATTGAGGGCGTTGGCTTGACAGCCCTTGGGGCTCTTTCAGGTGCACATGTGGCTTGTTAGTTGTAGTCTGTTCCTGAAAAGAAATGTTGAATCTGGTCCATCTCAAAACTCTTTATTATCCTGATGTCCCCCAGATCCAGGGTTCCTTCAAAGTCCTCACTGGCTGAAGATGTTACAGATCAGTCCTATTCATAGAAAGCAAAATGTGCTTTTGTGGCCACAAAAATAGGCCATTATTTATCTACTCTCCAGAGAGGAGTCAGATCACATGGTTTTAAAATCTCACTGAACAAGTAAATAGCTTTTCCTAAACCTGCTAGTTTTTCCTTTTTGAAGAAAGAGTTTGAATAATTGAAGAAGAGGAATAAAGTTTCCTCAGAAAAGGAGACCCCTGTTGGAATTTTGACTCTGTTGGAGTTACATTCCCTATGATCAGCAAGCCGTGCCAGATTCGAAAAGCTGCTCTAAGCAGAAAAAGACGTCAAAAATGAATGTATTCGGAAGTTCCATTGTTCCACAACACCTGCCCCCTACATAGCGTTGTGGTCTGCCACCAAACATACTGCATATAAGACAGTCCGTCTCTGGAAAGAACTTGTCTCCCTGCCTCTGCTACTGAACCGCACACAGCCCCAGCCCAGCCGAGCTGTGAGGAAACCGAGCTTGATGGATGGCAGGGAGTTGTGCTTCTACACCACCACCACCACCCCCGTTTAAAATAACTTCCTCAGCCTAATAAAGAGGCAGCTCCATCATGAATTGCAGATTATTTTCTCATGGACCAACATGATTATAGTTCCTTTGTAAACTGAATGTAAGCTTACAGTGCCTTTGAGGAAAGCATGGGATAATTTCTTTAGATAGTCATGTATAGATAAGAAACGTTTAAGGTTTGTTAGTCAAGATAATCCCAGAGTTATGTCTAAGCAGGTGGCATAGAAAATGATAAGCTTTTCTCTGGCTTGCTTCATATAACTTGCTACACCATTACGACTGTCATATTTGGTTTTGATTTGTGCGTCAAAGATGGGACCATAGTTTCTCTTACAATACAGATAATCCTTGGTTTAAAACAATGTGTTGTTTGAAGTTACAACAGCACTGAAAAAAGTGGTTTATGACTGGACCTCACACGATTATCACAGTGACCTACAGTCACATGATCAAAATTTGGGTACATGACAACTGGCAAGTATTTATAAAAGTTGCAGTGTCCCGGCATCATGTGATCGCAATTTGCAACCTTCCCTGCCGGTTTCTGATAAGAAAAGTTGATGGGAGAAGCCAGATTTGCTTAATGATGATGTGATTCATAAAAAAGATTGCAGATTTTCTTAATAACTGGCAAAAAAGTTCATAAAATGGGGTGTAACTAATTTAATAATCACCTTGCTCAACAATGGAAATACTGGTGCCAATTGTGGTTGCAAGTCAAGAACCAACCTGTAAATGTTGCAAAGCAAGCATCCCACCTGGGGGGGGGGGGGGGGGCAGACTCAAATGGGACATCTAGACTCACTAGGTGAGCACATGAAGGCCAGCCTGGCACTCCCCCAGAAGGCCTTTGAGACTTGAGGCTACAATAAAGTAGCTAGATTGAACCTGCAAACAAAACTCCTTTTGCCCTGCCAAGCTACCTTGCCAGGCGAGTGCTGCATCAAATGGCCTAGCAGCTAACTGAAAGAGGGTGGGTGGAAGCCATAAGGTTTACCTTGTATTGCAGGACCTCTTCATCGCGCTTTTGCTTTATCAGCAAAATCTGTTCCTCCAGGTTCCTGTTTTGCAGTAGCAACTTGCTGACTTCTCCCTGCAGAGGCCTCAGGGTCTCCTTCAGTCTGTGGATTTCACTCTGTGTCGTTTGCAAGGCTTTGCGGCTGGCTTCTCTCCTTTCCAAGAGGCGCATCAGCTTCGGTTCGTAATGCTCCTCCAAGCACTGACGGTTCTCCAGTACAAAACTCTCAAATTCCATGGAAAGCCGCCGGCTCTCTTGGAGGTGACGGCTGCTCCTCTCATGCCGTGGAGTCTTCAGCCTCTGCCTAAAATGTTCCTTCTCTTCCTCACAAGTCTCTCTCAACTGGGACAGTTCTTCTGAGAGCTGGCTGACTCTGTTTTCCAGTTCTTTTCGGTAGTCCACGTGCTGAGTGACTTCGTACCTCCTGGTTTCCAGCTGATACTGGCAGGCCACGCATTCCCGCGTCACCCTAAATAGCTTCTGCTTCACCTGTCGAACCTCATCCCACAGGTTATCCTTCTCCAGCTCTACTTTGGCATGGAGCCTGTAGGCTTCCAGAATCTCTTCGTGGGCCCGTTGGAGTTCCTTGAGAGCCGGCTGGCGTAAGAGAGTGAGTTCCTTAATGAGACAGTCCCTCTCCTCCTCTAGTTGTTCAACTGCTTCAATGCATTGCTGGAAACGGTCTCCTAGATCTTCCACCTCCACATGTTGGCTCTCAGCAGTAGACAAGTCTTGGCAAGTCATGGACTCTTGAGGCCCCAGTGAGGCCCCAGTAATTTCTGGGTTTTGTTGGAACTGAGCACTAATGGGGTCCCTGTAGAAGAACTCAGGGACATTTTCTTGGTTAAATTCTGGCAGAGTTCCTACACCGGCAATATTTGGCTCCAAGGTTTCTTCACTATTCTGCTCCACTGGAAGTTCAAAATCTGCCATTTCTTTCTTGTCTTGAAAAGAGAAAGGAAACTGAATCAGATCTCGAGAAAGAGAGGTATCTTTGTACTACACAGATGCCATAGCTTTGTATTGTAAATAGAGAAGGAAAGTGGGGATTTAAAGACATTAAATCAAAAAGTCATAGAAAGACTTTTGAGGGCATTATTTAAGAAAGGAGAATTTGAAAAGGAATCACAGTGGCATGGCATTTCTGCTGTTAAAATATTTTAAAAGCTTTATTGCCCAGCAGTTCTGTTTTGATTTACAGCGCTTTAAAATAAAATCCTTTTTCTGAGTAATTGGCAAGAGGCTGGTCTTGCATCCCAGGGCCCTTTCCTGATCCCTTCCTCACAAAACTCGAAACAGCCATTATATTATTTGGCCAAGTCTGCTCTAGGCCATCATCTGTACAGCCTCCATATGTTGTCATCCTGGAACAGGGAACGTTCTCAGCAAAATGATTAACTTTTCAGTTTCTGGTAAAGGTGTAATGCAGAGGAGAGACTGGAGCAGACAGAATTTCTTAAATACTTTCTGACAAGTTAGTTGGGGGAAAGTATAAAAACATCCCAACCCCATGAGTACCTGCCACACAAACACAAGCGTGTGACCTTTATTTGCCCATATTTTGTCAACTTATATGCCACTCGTTTCCCTTTTTTTAGGTAGCACATGGGTTTAGAAGAATTTTCTTTTCCAAACTCTCTCTGTGTTGCATTCTTCACCAGCAGGTGCCTGTGGGTTATTACAAGTCAGTCTCACTGGAGACTAATATAGAAAGGGCAGAGAATATGGACAGGTAACTTTCAACTTATAACCATTCATTTAGCAATCACATGAAATTATGACAGCGCTGAAAAAAGTAACGTACAACCGATCCTCACACCTACAACCATTGCAGCATCAACTTCAGCACTCAGCAACCAGCCATGTATTTACAATGGTTGCAGTATCCCGGGGGGGGGGGGGGTGTAATGTGATCACTTCCAACAAGCAAAGTCAATGGGGGAAGTCAGATTTGCTTAATGACCATGATTCACTTAACTGAGGTGATTTGCTTAACATGCATGGCAAAAAAGTCATAACATCAGGTATGACCCACTTAACAACCACCTTGCTTAGCAACAGAATTTCTAGTCCCAATTGGGTTTGTAAACCACGGACTAACTCTGTATTGATTTTTCCCTAGAATACAGTGGTTGTGCATTAATATAATATCTGGTCTATGAATCTTTAAATTAGCAGATATTGTAAATATTCTACCCTTCTAAAGTCCTCTCCCAGCGAGGGGTCTTTGGGAAGAGAGGAAATAAGAGATTTCTTTGGGCTAAGGAATTCTTGCTGAAGGTCGTCAAGGAAGCAAGGACTTTAGAAACAGATCTAGACCACAAGCCTCATTCCCCCAGCCAAATCCCAGGAGATCCAAGACTAGTGAAGTGAACAGGGTGGGGGTGGAGGGTCATATACAGATCTTACATTACTATTTTTGACAGTTTTAATTCTGCTGCTCATGCCCGTCTATTGCTTTGCTCAGCTCAATGGCTGCCAATGCGCACAGGTGGCAAATTAAGCCTCATGCAATGATGCAGCTATTGTCCTAAGTTTTTATTCAGATAAACATCTTTTACTTTTTGCAAGTGTTGAGTTTTGATTAGCTGCGTGGCATCCACTGCTGGGATTCCTAACCCTGTTATGATAGGTGAGATCTCTTTGGTTTGAGGAATCGGCAGTTTCTCTTCTGTCAATAAACATTGGCAGCTGTTTTGAGGTTGGAGTCTTTATGTGGAAAAATATTGCCGGTTGCTTCAAATGTTTGTGTGGTCACCCAACCCATCTTGCATGGAAGGACTGTGGTCTGAGCAGAAGAGCGAGATAATTAGCACGACTGAAAGTATTTTGGTGCCCGAGACATAAATGTATATGTTCTCCTTACCTTGGCAACATTTTCAAGCTAAATATTGATCCAACCCATTAGTGGTTCTAAGATGTTACGTGATTTATTTAGCATTGCTGGCTAGGAATCCAGCAAATTTTAATCTCAGTGTATCTGGACAGTGCCAGATTTGGGAAACCTGAGTCAGTGTTATGTAATTCCAAATATTTAAGCATCCTCCAATTTATGTGTGGGTTTTTCCAACTTCTACCTCTCAAACTGTTTGCATTTCTTTCCCTATTCTTCTAATCCTCCCTTAGCCCATAGTAGGATTAAACCAAAATAGAGAAAACTACAGTATTGTTTTTCTTCTTCCCATTTTGCCTTCATTTTCTTCCTCTTCCATCGTTTCTCTCACACCTCAACTTGACCGTAATTCATGCCCGACAGAAACTCTTCGGCTCCCTTCTCAGGAGACATCAGGAAGCCAAACCTTTTTTTTTGCCAGCTCCAAATCCACCTGGTGCATTGGAGTTTCTGGTTCGGAGGGGAGGCTGGGGATTATCGGCAAACCAGAAAATTCCACTAAGGACGGGAAAGGAGTTGAAAAGTGAGTCGGGAGGAGGAACCTGTGAGCAGGGAAGGCAGGAGCTGCATATGGGAGGCCACCCCGCAAAGTAACAAGTACGGAGGTATGAAAGGCACAAATCAAACATTTAGCCATGAAACGGGCGATTAAATTCTAGCAAGGATTTTATGGCACCGACAAATCTGAGCAGTTTAGTCGGGCTTGAGAGCAGCCTCCGCCGCCGCTGCTGGGAACTGACTAATGACTGAAGCGCCACTGCTTTCTCGGGCGAGGAGGCTGCGCCCGCGTGAATCAGCAAGGCGGCGGCGAAACTCCATATGACGGCGGCCACGGCAAAAGTCTCTCGGGACCGGAGATTCCCCGGGCGGTGCTGGGGACGGAGCCCGAAGTCCGGTTGCTCCGGGCGGACGGCCGAGCAGGTGCCGAGCCCGCCAGCGGCCGGACGAGGCGCCCCCCTCCCCGCAGCGGCCGCCCAGACGAGCCGGGGAGGAAAGAGGCGAGCAGGAGAGGAGGGGCCCCGGCAACAGGTGGCCGCACAAGGGCCGCCTGGCCTTCCACTCCCTCGGGAGAGCGAGCGGGCAGCTGACTTCCACGCGCGGCCGGCCGAGGCCCTGGCCTGGCGGAGGGGCCGAGCCCCGCGAGCCTCCGCCGAGGCGGGGGAGCGGCAGGCGAATCGGCCCCTTTTCCCAAATAAGGCCGCTTCCCCCCTCGGCCAGCCCGCCCTCGGGGCTCCAGAGCGGGCTTGCAGGCGAAGGGCCCCTCTCGGGAGCCACACCCGACCTCCGAAGGCGCCCGCAGCCCCCGCTGCCCCCGGCGGCTGCACCGCTGGCCCAAACGCCCCCTGGTAGCTCCCGGTCGGCGGGGCCGATTCCCCGCGGGGCTCGGAGGGGCGGCGGGAGTCGTGCAGTTTCTTTTCCCGCCGCAAGTTTTCCGAACAGCCGCGCCTGCCCCTCTCCTCCCCTGCAGCGTCCCCGGCCCCTTCGACCCTGCCCTAGCGCCCCCCGCCGCCCCTCGCCCGGAGCCCCGCGCGCCAGCCGCTGCTCACCTGCCGCTCCGGCACTGGCGCCTGGAGCCGCCGTTATTAATAAGCAGGAGCAGAAACCCGAAGCCCGCCGCGCGGCCCCCCATCGGCCGGAGGGAGGAGCCTGGGGAGGGAGGCGGGGCCGGGCGGGGGGGGCGACTGCGGTGCTTCTCACCCTTGGGGGGATCCTGGGCGGGGAGCCTGAGGGGCCCGTGGAACGCAGGGCTGGCAGGAGAACCGCGTGACGGAATCTGGTCGCATCTTTTCCAGTTGGACTTTCCCAGGAAAGCTGCAGGGGTCTCGCATAACAGGCCAAGAGGACTTAGAAGAAGGTCTCTAGGCGAGATGGGGGCGGCATGTCGAATAACAGAGGTGGAAGGGACCTTGGAGGCCCTCTAGTCCAACCCCCAGCTGAAGGGCATTCCAGACACAGGGCTCTTCAGTCTCTTCTCTAAAGCCTACATGATGGAGCACCCACAACTTTTTTTTTCAAATATACTTTTTTATTTTCCATTTTCATAACATATAATCATGTGTATACTATTACATAGCCAATATCCTATTGTATTAAGTAGTAATTACATCAGTTCCTCTTGTCATCTACGCCCAGAAAGATAAAAACCCATTATTAGCTCTTCTGCTCTCCATACACCTCTTTCTTCTACCTCTCTCCTACCTCCTTTCTTCCCTCCATCATCCTTTTCTACTCTACTTCCCCTTCCTTTCTCCTTCTCCTCACTCTTCATTCCACTCCTCCTTATCCTCCTCATCTTCCCCCCTTATCCTCTCTCCTATCCCTCTCTTCCTATCTTTCTTCTCTCCTCTGTTTCCCACTCTTCCTCTCATTCACTTGGTGTATTTCAGCTTCTGAGCAAACTCCCTTCTATGTTGATGGTATTTATGCTTCCATATCAATATACTTAACATATCTTAGTTTTAAAGAAAAAATAAGAGAAGACAGTATACATGTGCAATCATATTACTTTAAAATCTAACACCCCTCATCAAGCCTAATATACATCCCTCCCTCCCACCCTCCCCCCCCCCCCGACTTCCCAGAACCCATACATGGTATAAATCTTTAACAAAAACAGTCTAAAATATATTTGAAAAAAGAATGGAAAATTGATACATCTTTACATTGAACTTAGCTTCTCCTTGCTAGGCTAACTTTAAACAATTTATATCATTCCTGATCTTAATCATAAGCTATCTGGAATTTCTTAGTCCCATATTTATTTTGTATATAATCGATCCATTTTCTCCAGTCTCGTTTATATCTCTTGTTTGAGTGGTCCTTAAGATATGCAGATATTTTAGCCATCTCGGCTAAATTTGTGACTTTCAATGTCCATTCTTGAATTGTAGACAAATCTTCCTTCTTCCAGTATTGCGCCACCAACAATCTAGCTGCAGTTATTAAGTGCAAAATCAAATTAATCTCTACAGCTGTACAATCAGTAATTATACCTAACAAAAATAACTGAGGGATAAACTTTATCCTTTTTTAAAGAACATTTTGCATAATCCACCATATTTTTATCCAAAATGCCTTAACCTTTTTGCAAGTCCACCATGTATGAAAATATGTAGCGTCGAGAGAATCACATCTCCAGCATTTGGGTTGTAAGTTCGGATACATAGAAGCCAACTTTTTAGGATCTAAATGCCATCTATAAAACATCTTATAAAAGTTTTCTCTCAAGTTTTGGACTTGTGTAAATTTTACATTTCTTACCCAGATCCTTTCCCATGTATCCAACATTATTGGTTCTTCAATATTTTGAGCCCACTTTATCATACAGTCTTTAACTAATTTTGTTTCGGAATCCATCTGTATTAATACATTGTATAGTCTCTTTATATGCATTAAGCTTTGATCTCTTATTTGTTTAAATAATTTATCCTCGACTTGCATAAAACCAATTTTTTTATCTGTTTTCCACCTGGCCTGTAGCTGTCCATACTGGAACCATGTTTGAATTACCTTTTCCTCTTTTAATTCATCCAAGGATTTTAGTTGTAATACACCCCTTTCTAGGGTAAGAAGCTGTCTGTAAGTAATTATATCCTGTTTTTGTACTATGTTCATATTTTCTATTGCATGTCTAGGAATTGCTCACATGGGTATCTTATCATTTAATTTGTATTGATATTTTTTCCAGACCCGCAGTAAAGCATTCCTTAAAATATGACTTTTAAAATTCTTGTCCACTTTTTTTGTTATATAGCAGGTAAGCATGCCAGCCATGTACCAGATCATACCCCTCGATATTAAGTATCCTATCATTTGTTAAATTAATCCAATCACTAATTACAGATAAACTACTGCGTCGTAGTATAGTTTTAAATTGGGTAATTTCAAACCTCCCCTCTCACACGCATCTTGCATTATTTTTAGTTTTACTCTCGGCTTCTTCCCTGCCCATACAAATTTATTAATACCCTTCTGCCATTCTAACAGGGTCACATCTTTTTAAAGTATAGGTAGCATTTGGAAAAGAAATAAAAATTTAGGTAAAATATTCATTATTCTTCCCAGCAAGGATAACTGTAACTTTTCCCATTTTTTCATCTCTATCTGTATACTATGCCAAAGTGGTTCATAATTATACTTATATAACTTCCCGTTTGAGGTTGAAATATGAACTCCTAAATATTTGACCTTTTTAACTATTTCGCATCCTATCATTCCTTCTAGTTCTTCCTTTTGTTTAGTATTCATATTTGTAGCTAATATTTTTGTTTTCCCTAGATTTATTTTAAATCCTGACACTTGACCATATTGATTAATCATATTCATTAAGATCATACTAGATTCCTGCGGTTGGGTTAATATTATAACCAGATCATCCGCAAAAGCACGTACTCACGAACTCCCCGTGGAGATTCGTACCCTCACCACCCTCCAGGCCTTCCGCATAGCTCTTAAAACCTGGCTGTTCCGACAGGCCTGGGGCTAAAGACTTACAGCCCCACTCCGAATGGTATGATTGTTGTGTTTTTAGCTGTGTATGGTCTCTATGTCCTGTAACTCGTTTGTTTCCCCCCCCCTTTGAATTGTGAGCCGCCCTGAGTCCCCTCAGGGAAAAGGGCGGCATACAAATAAAGTAAATTCAATTCAAATTCAATTCAATTCAATTCTTGCTGCCTAATCTTAATTCCCTTTAGGCCCTCCAAGCCCCGTATTTTATTCAACAATATTTCCAAAGTTATAATAAACAGTAATGGGGACAAGGGACAACCCTGTCTTGTACCTTTTTCAATTGAAAAGAATCTGTTAAACTTCCATTAACTATAATTTGAGCTGTTTGCTGTTGATATATTGCTTTAATTGATTGTAAGAAACGTTCTCCTATTTGCATTTTTTGCAGTGTTTTCAACAGGAATTGCCAGTTAACTCGATCAAAGGCTTTCTCAGCATCCAGAAATATGAACGCAGTAGGAATTTGGTTATTCTTTCCCAAATATTTTAGTGCATTAACGATTAATCTTACGTTACTTCTCATTTGCCTCCCTTGAATAAAACCTGTTTGATCATTATGAATCAATTGTTGAATAACCAACATTAACCTATTTGCTAGTATTTTAGTAAAGATTTTATAATCTACATCAAGTAGTGATATAGGTCTGTAGTTTTTTGGTTGGGTAATATCTTGGTCTTCTTTGGGTATCAGGGATATAAAAGCTGTCTTCCAAGATGGAGGTACCTTACCTTCCGTTTGAATCTTATTAAATAATTCCTTAAGAGGTTCTACCATTTCTAATTGTAGATTTTTATAGTAAGCCGCTGTCAAGCCATCTGTACCAGGTGTCTTCCCTGCCTTTAACTGCTTAATTACCTGTAAATTTTCCCCTGAAGTTATTGGTTGATTCAATCTTTGCCTCTGCTCTTCTTTAACTATCGGTATTTTTTCTTTATCCAAGTATCTCTCTATATCTAGACCATTAATTTTGTCACCCTTGTACAACACTGTAAAGAATTCACGGAAGACCTTTTGAATCTCACCCTGTTGAAACACTTTTTTCCCTCTGTAGTGCAATTTGGTTATGTTGCGAAATTTTTGTTTTTTCCTAATCTGATATGCTAACCATCTACCAGATTTATTTGCATTGCAGAAAGTATTATGTTTTGCATATAACAGACTAGTGGCTACCTGATCTGAGATCAACATATTAAATTGGTCTTTTAATAAGGTAATTGCTTCTTTAATCTTTATATCTCCTGGTTTTAAAGTTAACTCTTGCTCTTTCTTCCTAATTTCATCTTCCAGTTCTGTTCACTTTTCTCCTTGTTTACGTCTATGTAATCTATTTAGATTTATCAAAGCTCCTCTCATATACACTTTACTTGCATCCCATACAATTTCCATAGATGTACCCTTATTCATATTAAAAACAAAGTATTCTGTTAACAATTTTTTACATTCATTAATATATTTCTCATATCTAAATAAATTTTCATTCAATCTCCAAGACCTTCTTGCTTGCGTCACCCCTCCCAACTCCATCCAAACTGGATTATGATCTGATAAAACTCTGGCACATCTCTTTGTCTTTGTCAGCTTCTGCTTTGCTGTTGCTTCAGCTGCCATGAAACGGGAAGGGGGGGGCGTGTATGTGGGAGGGATTTAATTGATGTGCTGGAGGAATGTTCTAGGATGTACCAGTCGTTGGGATTACGCATGCGTACGTGTTTCCCGCCTGCATCAACGGCCTACACATTCCATCTTCGGCCTGTCTTTTTGAAGTTATCTCACACCTGACATTTGAAGGACTTATGATTGGACTGGAGCTTTGATCCTAAGGGGGGGGAACGGGTTTCCCTATATATCAATTGCTTTCGCGCCATATTATTCAGATCTTGCTTCACTACTGCTCGCTTACCATTTATAATTAGTAAAAGTACTTTGGATTTCCAACCCATGGAGTCTCTTAGTCTTCTTTCCTAATTATGGAGTGGAGTGGGGCGTGACAAGAAGCAAGATCTGAATAATATCCCTTTCCAGGAGATTTACGTCTACCGAGAAGGGAAAGAATGTCTTCTCCGACCAGAGAGGAGGAGGGCGCAGCTGGAGGGGATTCCAGTGAACTAGGACCTCCCGACCTTTCTTTACACCAGCCCAGCCCGTCTGACCGACCTTTGCACGAAGATTTATTTCAACTGCAAATTTCCAGTCAGCCTGAACCTTCCCCCCCACCCCGTTGGTCAATTTCAGCGGGGCAAAGAGAGATAGAGACAAGCTGGAATGCTGGGCTCACCCAAAGACCACCTCCACAAACTTCGCTGGAGCCAGGTGCTGTGAGAAAACCTCAGGCGAGTGAAGTCCCTGACTATTGGAGCCAAAGGTACTGTGGGGAAAGCAGAGGGGGCGATGAAGGAGAATGGAGAGGCTATCAGCACCGGGGCCCGATGAGAAAACCCCAGCGGAGTGAATTACCTGATTATTGGGGTCAAACATTTTTGGAAGAGAGAAGGGGGGAGGAGGAAAGAGACTGGAGAAACTGGCAACGTTACCCATGCCAGGATTCTCCCCCACCCCCCCCTCGGCCCGTGTCTCCCCCTGCGGCTAGAGGTTTCGCTGATCAAAGAGGACCTCCCCCCCCAGCCTCCCCCCCGAAGACATCGAATGGCTAAAATCCCTCCCTTGCCTGTACGTTTTAAGGGGGATTCTACTAGCCTTCCCTCCTTTCTTATGCAGGTGTTTAACTACATGGAAATTTATGGCCGGGACTTTGAATCTGACACTTTAAGGGTCAGAATGATTCTTTTATCTTTGGATGGTGAGGCGGCTACATGGTCGACTGCTTTGCACATGTCTGGCTCTCCCCTCTTGGGGAATTTCAACCGTTTTATGGAGGCTTTCCGTCAACGTTTTGATGACCCATTAACTGAGAAGCGGAACAAATTGAAGTTTTTAACCTTCGACCAAGACGATAGACCTGTCGCCCAATACATCCAGGAATTTCAGTGTCTCTCACAATACATGAGAGGATGGGGGGAGGACGCCCTTCTGGACAGATTTGCCGAAGGGTTGAACGCAGACATTTATCAACAATGTGTCAATCGTAACCTGCCAAGACGCTTAATCACGTGGTTTGAGCATGCTGCAGACGCCGAGCTTGACTTAATCCGTCTGCGTTATGCCACAGAAGAAAGAAGGAAGCGGAAGGAGAGGGCTGCCAGGTCCCTCCCCCCTCCTACTACGCAATCGTTTTCCAAACGACGAGGCGACGCGAGAGGGCCCCCTTCTGGCTCCTCCAGACCGTTAACATGCTTTCGTTGTGGCAAGCTTGGGCACACCGCCCCCGAATGTCGGGCTAAACTGCCTCTCTCTGCCCAACCCCCTCCCAGACGTGATGACAAGCCTGCCAGAGGCTCTGACAAGAAGAAGAAGGAGACAGCGTTCGCTGGGGAAACCAACCCCCCTCCTTTTGCCCAGCCATTAAAGGATGACGCAGATGCTAACTCCTCTTCTTCTGAGGACTCTGATGACGACACATCGCCTCGCTGGGTGAGTTCAAACAAGGGGCCCCTTCTCATCCCTATTGAATTAAAAGTTCCTCCTGAGGGGACCCCTGCCACCCTCCTAGCTTTACTTGATTCCGGCTGTTCCCGATCCATGATCAATCCCGCCATGGTAGAAAAATTGGGCATCAAATTGCGCACTTTGAAAACCCCGATTGTGTTTTGCCAAATAGATGGATCGATTGCGGGGGGGGGGGCCGCCCATTTTTTTACTGAGCCTTTGGAAATGAGAATGGGTACCCATACTGAATTAATCTCTTTTGTGGTCGCGCCTGGCATGGACAGGCCACTCATTTTGGGCATCCCATGGCTCCGGAAGTGGAACCCTCACATAAATTGGCGGACAGGCCGCTTGCGTGTTCGCTCGAAGGTGCCTCCAGTGGGGGAGGGCTCTCCGGACCAACCTGAAGTCACTAACGTTCCTGAAGTAGCCGCTAGAGGGCAGGAGAGGATTGCAGGAGAGGAAAAAATCCCGAAAGAATATTTGGATCTTAAGGACGTCTTCAGCGAGCAATCTTCGGACATTCTACCCCCCCACAGGCCTACTGATTGCTCCATTGACATTTTACCCGGGGTCAAACTCCCAAAACCCCGCATTTACTCCATGTCACCCAGGGAAATGGAGGAGATGCGTTCTTTCATTGACAAAAATTTGAAACGTGGGTTCATTGAACCGGCTCGACCCAAAGTGGCTGCCCCTGTACTATTTCGTGAAAAGAAAGATGGGTCTCTTCGTTTATGCTGTGACTTTCGCAACCTTAACGCGATTTGTACTCAAAACCTCTACCCACTGCCATTGATGAAGGACTTGTTAGCGCAACTGGGGAAGGGCCGCATCTTCACAAAATTGGACCTGCGAGAAGCTTACTATAGAGTACGCATTAAGGAAGGGGACGAATGGAAGACCGCATTCAACTGCCCTCTTGGTTGTTTCCAGTTCCCAGTTATGCCTTTTGGCCTACAGGGGGCTCCTGCTGTGTTCATGCAATTTATTAATGAGATCCTGCACGATCATCTCTATAAGGGCGTTATCGTCTATCTGGACGATATCCTCATTTATACTCGCTCTTACGACCACCACGTCAATCTGGTGCGCACTGTTTTGAAAAAACTCCGTGCTGCCAACCTGTATGCCAAATTGTCTAAGTGCGAGTTTCACCAAACGACTATTGACTATCTGGGCTACCGTATCTCCTCTGATGGCGTTGAAATGGACCCTGAAAAAGTGAAGGCGGTCACTAGGTGGGACGCACCCAAAACTCGTAAACAGTTGCAAAAATTTTTGGGTTTCGCTAATTTCTACCGTCAATTTATTCCCTCTTTTGCCAACATTGCTCTCCCTATTACTAATTTACTCAAGACTAAAGGCGACCCGAAGCCTAAACCCAATAAGCCTTTGGACTGGACCATGGAATGCCAGGCGGCATTCGAAAAACTTAAACGCCTTTTTGCCGCTGAACCAGTTCTTAAACATCCTGATCTCAACCAGCCTTTCGTCGTCCAGGCGGATGCCAGTGATGTCGCCGTTGGGGCCGTTCTGCTACAAGCCAATGACCAAGGTAACTTACAGCCTTGCGCGTACACCTCACGTAAACTCACTGACACAGAGCGGCGCTGGGCGGTTTGGGAGAAGGAGGCTTTTGCGGTCCGTTGGGCCCTCGCTACTTGGCGCCATTTCCTCGAAGGCTCTAAACACCCATTTGAGGTGTGGACTGACCACAAGAACTTGGAAGCGTTACGCACACCTCGTCGTCTCTCCCCCAAACAGATGCGTTGGGCCCAATATTTTAACCGTTTCAATTTCACTCTAAAGTATATCCCGGGCGGAAAGAACTTCATGGCCGATGCTTTGTCCCGATTACCTCAGTATAATTGTTCCAAACTGAGTATCGTCCAACCGCTCTTGGCAGCTCCGGTACTCACACGTCAACAGACCAAAGCTCAGGAGGAAGTGCCTCACGATCTACTTTCTGACCTCAAAGCGGCTCTTCCTCAAGACGACTGGTTCCTGACCCATCGGGACGAGTGCACCATGAGGGACGATCTACCGTGGATTGGTGCTAAATTATACGTCCCCGCTTCCCTACGACTTGTCGTCCTTCGTCGCGCTCATGACTCCAGGATGGCGGGTCATTTTGGGTTCGTCAAGACTTTGCACCTCGTAAAGAGACAATTCTGGTGGCCTTCTTTAAAAAAGGACATTGAACTTTATGTGGCCAGTTGCCCAGTTTGCGCTGCCGCCAAAAAGCCGCCGGGGAAACCGCAGGGACTTCTACAGTCTGTCGCCCGCCCGGTTGCACCTTGGAAGGAGATTTCTATGGACTTTATTGTTGAGCTCCCCGAGAGCCAGGGGCACACCGTCATCTGGGTGGTCACTGATTTGTTTTCCAAGCAAGTTCATTTCGTGCCTTGCCACAAAATTCCTTCCGCCAAGGCGTTGGCTAAATTATTTCTTTCCCACATCTACCGGTTACATGGGGTTCCCGACCGTATTATCTCCGATCGTGGAGTCCAATTCACATCTAAATTTTGGAAGGAGTTCCTCGCACGCATTGGTTCCACCCAAGGCCTTAGCTCCGCCTACCATCCTCAGACTAATGGCGGCTGTGAACGTACTAATTCCGTCCTTGAACAATATTTACGTTGTTTCATCAATTATCAACAGGACGATTGGGTTGACTTGTTACCACATGCTGAAGTGGCCTATAACAATTCGGTTCACTCCAGTACGGGCTTCACCCCTTTCCGGGTCGTTTACGGCCAGGATTTTGTTCCTATTCCCGAACTGCCTACGGCCCAGCCTCAGGTTCCTTCCGTTGCAGACTGGAGTGAACGTCTCAGTCGCCTTTGGCCCCTGACTCTTTCCACCTTGGACGCTGCCCATAAGGCTCATAAGAAGCAGGCTGATAAGAAACGCTCTCAGCCCTATGAGTACCACGTTGGAGATTTAGTGTATTTGTCCACGAAATTCTTGCATACTACACAAAAATCGAAGAAATTGGGTCCCAAGTATGTTGGCCCTTTCCCAATTGTTAAAGTTATCAATCCTGTTTCTGTTCGTTTGCAATTGCCCAAGCATCTCAACCGTATCCACCCAGTGTTCCACATTAACCTCATCAAACCAGTTCGGGTGTCCAACCTAAGGCCCACAGATGACCCTCCGCCTGCTCCGTTACTTGTGGATGGGGAACATCATTTTGAAATTCGTGACATTCTTGATTCCCGTAGGCACCGTAATCGCATCCAATACCTTGTGGCTTGGAAACATTTTCCCCCCTCCCACACGGAATGGGTTGATAAGTCCCACGTTCGTGCGCCCCGCTTACTCCAGAAATTTTATGCTTCTTATCCCTACAAGCCTTGACTTCTCTCCCCTCCCTTTTTCATTTGTTTTGTTATTTGTCTGTTTTGTTTGTTTTTTCTTCCAGGCCTGACAGCCTTTTTTCCGGGGGACGGCCGGATGTCAGCTTCTGCTTTGCTGTTGCTTCAGCTGCCATGAAACGGGAAGGGGGGGGCGTGTATGTGGGAGGGATTTAATTGATGTGCTGGAGGAATGTTCTAGGATGTACCAGTCGTTGGGATTACGCATGCGTACGTGTTTCCCGCCTGCATCAACGGCCTACACATTCCATCTTCGGCCTGTCTTTTTGAAGTTATCTCACACCTGACATTTGAAGGACTTATGATTGGACTGGAGCTTTGATCCTAAGGGGGGGGAACGGGTTTCCCTATATATCAATTGCTTTCGCGCCATATTATTCAGATCTTGCTTCACTACTGCTCGCTTACCATTTATAATTAGTAAAAGTACTTTGGATTTCCAACCCATGGAGTCTCTTAGTCTTCTTTCCTAATTATGGAGTGGAGTGGGGCGTGACAGTCTTCTTCAATAGCAATAGCAGTTAGACTTATATACCGCTTCATAGGGCTTTCAGCCCTCTCTAAGCGGTTTACAGAGTCAGCATATCGCCCCCACAGTCTGGATCCTCATTTTACCCACCTCGGAAGGATGGAAGGCTGAGTCAACCTTGAGCCGGTGAGATTAGAACCGCCGAACTGCAGATAACAGTCAGCTGAAGTGGCCTGCAGTACTGCACCCTAACCACTGCGCCACCTCGGCTCTTTTCACCCTAGAAAGCAAATCATTGGTAGTTAGTATGAAATAAATTCTGGAAAAGGATTGATGTCTATCAGAAAAGAAGGTAAAATCATATTCTTCTGCATTTCTTTCTCGCCAAATATCTCTCAGTTCGAAATCATCCATCATATTGAAAAAGGACTTAGGTAGTTTCGCTCGCATTTGAGTATTTGGGCGAGAAGCCTTCTTATCTTTCTTAGTGTCCATAACACCGTTCCAGTCACCCAATAGTATGCAGGACCTATAATCCAAGTGTACTAATTTGGCATGAAGCTTTCTATAAAATCCATCTTGTTATTGATTGGGAGCATATATTCCCAATAGCAATGTCCTTTTCCCTTCTAATACCAAGTCTATTGCAATATATCTTCCATGGGGATCTGCTTCGATTAATTCAGCTTTCATATCCTTCCTTAAGTATATAACTATACCATTTTTCTTCTCTGTAGCAGAAGCTATAAAATGTTGTCCAAATCTTGTATTAATCAGATATTTTTGATCAGTTGATATAATGTGAGTTTCTTGCAAACAAATTATATCATTCTTGAACTGTTTAAGATAGTGATATATTTTCTTTCTTTTCTGTGGAGAGTTTAATCCATTGACATTCCATGTTAGAAACTTAGTTGTCATCTTTGGCTCCCTGAAGCTTTTTTAGAGCCATCTGAACATCCTGGAATTTAACCTTTGGTCTGGCTCCTCCCACTGCTTCTAAGCTGGTAACTGTAGCATCTTGACTGGTAACAGGTGTTTGTTGTGATTGTTGCTTTTTTAATTGTTGGTCCATTCATCTGGTAATCACACGGGTTTGTCTTTGTTCCTTGTGCTTCTGAGAGAGAAAGATGATCCATCCTTGTTGATAATTGTGTAGTTTGCTGTCTATCTTGTCCTTCTTGTTCTCTTTCTCTAGGCCCAGGTGGGGCGGGATGTCCGGCCTTCAAGATATTATGGTAAAAATCTCGGGCCTTCCATACTGAATTAAGGCGGTATGTTTGCCCCTCAAAAATGACTGCTAGCCCAATTGGTGCATCCCATCTGAACTGTAGCTGATGATTTTTAAGCTCTTCAACTAAAAAGGCGTAGTCTTTCCTAGATCTTAGCATTTGAGGTGGTATTTCTTTCAAAACAGTCACTTCCTGACCCCCAATTTGAAGCGTGGTTTTATAGGACTCTTGCAATATCATATTCCTCATGTCTCTTGTGGTAAAGTAAATCACAATGTCCCTTGGAAGTTGCTTCTGTCTAGCCAGCCAGGAGTTAACACGATAAACCTTATCAATTTGCCAATCAAAATTCCCCCTTGGCCTTCCCATCAGACTATCGAAAGCTTCTGAAAGAATCTATTTTAGATTTTCCTGGTTATTTTCACGCAAACCTCTTATTCTTAGTGCAAGTTCCATTTGTCTATACTGTAACATAATAATTTATTTTTCAGCATCTCCAACTTTTTGTTGAACCATGTCCATTTTGGATACCAAATTAATATGAGAGTCATTAAGATCTTCTAATCTGCTTTCAATTCTGGACACATAATCTGAAAACGAATTAAGAACCCCCAACATATCATCCCTGATCTTCTGAACCCGGGTCTCAAGTTTATCAGACAGTTCTTTATGAGCAACGGATATCTCCTCCTTAATTTTTGTTTCCATCGTAACTACATGATTTTTAAATGCTTCAGCCAGTTCCTTCTGAAAAGTTTCTTTAGTTAACGGCTCCCCTATGGGGGGAGGAAGTAATGACTGTAGTTTTGTGCCGGGGGGCGGGCGAGCTGCCTGCACTTTTTGAAACGGGGGGGGGGGAACCTTTTGGATAGGGTTTTGCTTAGAAGCCATTCCAAGTTTTAATCTTCTTCAGCCAATTAATAAGTCTCTGCTGGTCGATAGTGCAGCTGTTGCTGTTTAATTTAGTATTAAATCACTCCTTTTCTTTGAAGTTTTAAACTCCTTAGAAATTCAAAGCCCAATCAGTGTTACGAAGCTGCTTGGCGCCATTTTGAATATCTCTTTAGCAAGTAAGATATCAGAAGGAATTCTTGTAAAAATGAAGCTAAGGATTAATACAAACAATTAAAAGTTCACGTGTATAGGGTCTGCTCATCTTGAATTCAATAAATCAAATTTTTGTTCTGAGGATGGGTGGTTTGCTTTGTGCTGCTAATAGACAGCAGGAATTCCTGGCACGGAGACAATTCTGCTCTCGGGTGCCCTTCCTCCCCACCCAGAGTCGATCTGAGAGAGTTAGTTGACGCGTTGCCCAGCACAATTAGCTCACCTTATCTCCTTAGCCCGAAGAAAAGGTAAACAAGCTGTCAGACAGCTGATGGATTGCTGATCAGACAGTTTAACGCGACCAGGATTCTGGAGCTGTAACGACCAGCTCCCACCAGCAAGCCTCTCCCCCTAGCTTGGTGTCATCTGCAAATTTAATGACTTCCCTTCTATATTTTTCTATATTTCTTTTTTTCTATATATTATATAAATTGAATGAATAAAGAGATAATTGAGGGTTGTCTCAGATCCTGAATAGTCTCCTGGCATTTATAATGCAGTAATGGTGCTACATTATGGCTAAAAAGGGTAAAGAAAAGTTTGTATTTTGCCATCCTAAGCAAAAGATTTATCTTTTTATTTATATCCTGCTTTTATAATTTTTACAACTAACTCAAGGCTGTGAACATATTCAGCTCCTTCCTCCTATTTCCCCATAACAACATCCCTGTGAGATGGGTTGGACAGGGAGAGAATGACTGGCCAAAGGTCACCCAGCCAGCTTTCATGCTTGAAGCAGGACAAGAACAAGTTGGTTTATCTGTGCCTCAAAAAGTTCAGAGGCCAAAGCTTCTGTCAGCCTCTGTTTCGCTATTCGCTATATGGGGGTTACCGGGGGGGGGGGGGGGAAGAGGGTTGGACAAATATTGATATGTATGATTTTGCACACTTTTGCCTTGGATCTTGCTTTACTTTGCTGCTATCTTTTAATACTCTTAATTCTACAAAATTGAGTTAAGTGGTTTCTTTCTTGGTTGCTGAAGGAGGCCGGCTCGACATTAAGCAAGGTCTTACTTTCGCCCTCATCCTGGAGCTAACACCTTCTGAGGGGAGTGTATTAAAACCAAAACCTTCAAAGGAATGTCCTACCTAGGCAACGACTAGGAGGACGACATGGGGGTGGCCAGATCCTCATATCCCTTGGAGATGAAGTGGATGGCAGAACTGAATTTGGAGAAAAGATCCATCCACCCCAGGTGGTCATTGGGAGTGGGACGGAAACCCACTGAGGAAATCCTGGCTGGAGTTACAACAAGGCAACATCGGCGACCGGCAGCTGCCTGGCAGAAAGCTGAAGAGGGTGATCTCATGATGTCCCACGCTATGAAACTCTTCCAGGATGCTTGGGAGAGACGACGTTTTCGTGAGAGCAGGTCCGAAAGAGAAGCTGATTTCCCTGATCTAGAGGAGAGACCTGCAGAGGACCTGTCTCGCCCAGGGGGGCCCTAGGGGCAGACAGTGGAGCTGATCAGGATGGGGGAGCCCCAGCAGCAGCAGCCGTGAGAGCCCTTCCAAGGGGAGGAGCCCCCCCCACAGACGCCAAGTGGCAAAACTTCCTCTTCTTGGTGTGAAATTTGGAGGTGACCCAAAGGATTTTTCCTGGTCCAGGTCTGGAATTTCATGCAACAGTTCGGAGAGGATCTCCCCACCGAAGAAGCCAAAGGTAAGAGTTGTTACCATGGCGTTGGAGAACAAGGTGGCGGCATGGATTGTTGCTCTGCGTAACGATAATTCCCCCTTTGCTGAGAGGCTATAATAAATTTATGGTTGCCCTGAGAAAACGCTTTGATGACCCGCTCACCGAGTGAAAGGCCAGAACCAAAATGAAAACCCTTACTCAGGAAAAGAATCCAGTGGCTGATTACATCCAAGAGTTTCATGAACTATCCGTTTATATGCACGGGGTGGTCAGAAGAGGCTTTGATGGACAGTTTTATGATGGCCTGAACAAGGATACATACCAGAACTGTGTTAACAGCACCCCCCCCCCGGTAACCTGCAACGCTGGTTGGCAGCAGATGTGGAGATCGACCTAGCCAGGGATAAGTACCATGAAGACAGTGAGAAAGAGAAAACCCCCCTCCCCCTCCCAAGGATCTCCGAAGGGAGGAAAAAGTTGGTCTACAAACAAACCCCGGTCTACCGCTTGTTTCCGCTGTGGGAAGGAGGGGCACCGGGCAGTGAATTGCCACTCCAAAATTGGCCCAAAGCCCCCTGCCACTGGGGAGAGGAAGCCAGACAAACAATGTGGGAAATGAAAGGACACCGCTATGAAAGGGGTGGAACCAGTTGCAGACTTCCCTCTCATTCTGAGGGAAGAAGAACCCTTCATCGGGGGAAAGTGAAACCGATTCTGATGATGACTGTCTGGGGGCGCCAGCAGTTTTCATGCAATTAATAAATGAAGTTTTGCATGAACACCTGTACAAAGGCATGATGGTCTACCTTGATGACATCCTTATCTACATAGAAACACCTAATGAACACGTGACTTTAGTACAATCAGTACTTAAGAAAATCCGGGCTGCCGAACTTTATGCCAAATTTTCTAAATGTGAATTTCATCAAGAGAAGATCGATTACCTTGGCTAACACATCTCCCACAATGGCATCGAGATGGACCCGGCGAAAGTCCAGGCTGTCACTGAGTGGGCACCTCCTCGCACGCACAAGCAATTGCAAAGTTTTTGGGGTTTTGCTAATGTTTATCTTCAATTTATTCTCTCATTCGCCAGCATTGCTCTGCCCATTACAAATCTCCTAAAATCTAAAGGGGAGGCCAAACCCAGACCGGGTAAGCCTTTGAATTGGACTATGGAGTGTCAAGCCGCTTTCGAAAAATTAAAGTGACTCTTTGCAGCTGAACCTGTTTTGAAACACCTGGATATGGAGGCACCATTTGTCGTTCAAGCTGATGCCAGTGATGTGGTGGTGGGGGGCAGTCTTACTTCAAACAAACGCTGGTGGAAAATTGCAGCTGTGTGCTTACACCTCACATAAGCTTACAGAGACAGAGAGGAGATGGGCTATATGTGAAAAGGAAGCTTTTGCTGTCAGGTGGGCTTTGATAACCTGGTGGCATTTCCTAGAAGGGGCAAAACACACTTTTGAAGTATGGACTGATCATAAAAATTTGGAGGCATTGAAGACCCCATGTAAGCTATCTCCCAAACAGGTGTGTTGGGCACAACACTTCAACCATTTCAAACTTTACCCTCAAGTACATTCCAGGGGGGGGGACTTTATGGCCAATGCCTTGTCTAGGCTTCCCCAGTACAACAGCTCTAAGCTGAGCATTGTTCACCCAGTCAACCCAGCAAAAAGTCTGGCTGCCCCAGTGGTTACTAGGAGCCAAGGCACAGCGAATTTAGAGGTCACTACGGACCTCATGTACAAACTCAAGGAGGGCCTTGAGTGCGATGACTGGTTCAATAAACATTCAAATGAATGCACCATGAAAGATGGACTGGCTTGGTTACGAGCTAAATTGTAAGTTCCTGCCAACCTGAAACCTATTGTTCTTCAACTGGCCCACGATTTGAGAATGGCGGGCCATTTTGGATTTGTAAAGACTTTGCATTTGATTAAGAGGCAATTTTGATGGCCTTCATTGAAAAAAGACATTGAGTCCTACCTAGCCAGTTGTCCCATTTGTGCAGCTGCAAAATGACCACTGAGGAAACCCCAGGGCCTTCTCCAAAGTGTTCCCTGCCCTGAGGCCCCATGGAAGGAGATATTGATGGACTTCATTGTCGAGTTGCCAGAGAGTCTAGGAAATACTGTGATTTGGGTTATCACCGACCTGTTTTCCAAACAAGTTCATTTTGTACCCTGTTCCAAAATCCCATCAGCTAAGTCATTAGCTAAGTTGTTTATTTCACATGTGTATTGGTTACATGGAGTGCCTGAGCGCATAATTTTGGATAGGGGGGTCCAATTCACCTCCCTCTTTTGGAAGGAGTTTCTGAAGTTGATTGGCTCCACCCAGGGGCTAAGTTCCACCCACCATTCTCAGACTAATGGGGCTTGTGAATGGACTAATTCTGTTTTGGAACAGTACCTCTGGTGCTTCATCAATTATCAACAAGATAATTGAGCTGAACTGTTACCACATGCTGAGGTGGCATACAATAACTCTGTGCACAGCAGTACCAGCTTGACCCCTTTTAAAGTTGTGTTTGGCCAGGACTTTGTACCGATCCCTGAGTTACCTCAAAAGAAACCACAAATTTTGTCCCTCTCTGAGTGGAGTGATCAACTTTGCCAATTTTGGTGCATGACCCGCCAAGGTGTTTTGGCGCATGACCCGCAAAGCTCAACAGGCGCACAAGAAACAGGCTGATAAAAAGAGGGTGAACCCGAAAGAATACAAAGTGGGGGATCTAGTGTTTTTGTCCATCAAGTTTCTGCAAACCACCCCAAAATCGAAAAAATTGGGACCGAAGTATGTCGGTCCATTCCCTATTGTGAAAATCATAAATCCTGTTTCTGTACGATTGGAGTTGCCAAAGAATCTTAGGTGGATTTATCCTGTGTGATAAATGTGAACATGTTGAAACCAGAGCACACTTCTTCCTTTCATCCGCCTCAACCTGCACCCCCAGCTCTTCTTCTTATTGAGGGAGAGCAACATTTTGAAGTTAAAGAAATCTTGGACTCCAGGAAACATAGAAGTCGAATTCAGTATCTGGTGTCCTGGAAACATTTTCCCCCCTCCCATACTGAATGGCTTGATAAATCTCATGTTAGGGCTCCTAGACTTTTACAGAAGTTCTACTCCAAGTACCCTGATAAGCCTTGATATTATTTGAAATGTACATATTTATGTTGTCTTTTCTATTGTTTTCTGTTTTTCCTGCAGGAATGATTTCTCTTCCTGAAGGAGGGCTGGATGTCAGCCTCTGTTTCGCTATTCACTTTTGGCTACCATTAAAATGGGGAGGGGGGGCTGATATTTGGGAGGGGAAGATTTGGTACAGGAGAGCTTGTTAAGAGGGAGTTTTGTTCTTACCATCTACTGTGCCTGCTGGTGTTTAGGGTTGATCAAGGCCAACCGTCCTGCATACCAACCTGATGATGCTTTTTGGGGATGCAACCACGTGACACCTGAAGGATTTTCAGATTGGACAATGGGATGGGGGTTGCCGGAGGGAGGGGGTTGGACAAATATTGGTATGTATGATTTGACGCGCTTTTGCCTCAGACCTTGCTTTACTTAGCTGCTATCTTTTCATAACCAGTAAAAGTACTCTTAATTCTGCAAAATGAAGTTAAGTGGTTTCTTTCTTGGTTGCTGAAGGAGGCCGGCTCGACATTCTTGGAACACAGCAGGACAAAATGTAAAACTCGCTTGATTATACAAACCATAGTTAAATCCGGCAGAATTCTCTGTGTTGTCAAAATGTAACCTAAATCTTAACAGTGGATTTTTGGAAGGATAAGAGATTGATTTGCCTTAAATGTCCTCTTGCCAAGATGTTTGTGAGTGACCAAAGAATGCTGAAAGCATTTTAGTGTCCAAAGCCAAAAAGTTGATCTGTGCTGTTTTCTAAAACAACCACCGCTACATATCACATCCTTGCCTGTATGCTGCTTTCTTAAGGAGATTCTACCTGAGGGGCCCATTGCAGAAAGCCCAGGTGACTTTCAACAACTGCCGGGCAGAGGGAGATGGAGGGGATTCTTGTAGTGCAAGGTGGGAGGGAGAGATGTAAGGACAGTAAAATGTGTGAAAATGTTCACTCAGCTGCAACTGTGGGACATGGTGCAGTTTCTATTAGGGAAATTAAGGTATGGAGGGCTGTAATGTAAGGTTTCAAATACTGGAATAACAAGAGGATGGGATGGGATGGGACGGAATGGAATAGAAAGGATAGGATAGCATAAATATTGATATACTGTAGTCATTTGGCTAAATTAAAAATATAAAACTAATACAAACATACAAAGAAAACAATAGGTTTATTGTTTTACAATTAAACTCAATCTAAGCTAAATGGCCTTTGAAATAAAGAGTTCAGTCTTACTAGTTTTTTAAAAAAAGTTTTTTATTTTTTATTTAACCACTCTTACATCATTAATCTTACAGTGTGTCATCTGGGTACAATTTTTGTGTCATCATATACAGTTACATCATTTTAATCTTTTTTTATCTTACCTTACATTTCAATTGCCTTTTAATTCAACTCCTCCCCTATAATTCTACATTATTTTCTAAATTATTCAATTTTCTGTTTCTTTTTGTCTATATTCATTTTCTATCCAGTGATAAAAGCATTCCCATATCTTATAATAATCTTATTCTTCCTTCTCTTTAATTGCCAATGTTAATCTATTCATTTCTGCACAGTCTAATATTTTTTTAATTACCTCTCTCTCTGAGGGATTTTTTTTTCCATTTTCCAATTTTGTGCAAATACAATTCTAGCTTCAGTTATTACATGAATAATTAAATATACATTTTCTTTACTATATTTCTCTGGTAAATACCCAACAAAAACAGTTCCGGCTTTAAATCAATATGCTGCTGTATCAGCCTTTCTAACCACATATGAATTTTTGCCCAATATTTTTTGCCTCTGCACATGTCCACCACACATGATAATATGATCCCGGCGTCTGGTGACACTTCCAACACTTGGTTGATTTATCTTGAGTTCAGTCTTACTAGTGACATACAAGTTTGTTCCTGGCAAAAAGGAAGACAGCTTCTCCTGTCTGTCCCAATATCTTTTACTTCTTAAAGAAGAATCTAAGGGAGGAGCCTTCCTGGAGAGTCCAGAGGTTGCTGACCATGCGAGAAGGTGCCTTTCATGGCTGTTGTTCCACAAATGGAACTGAGTCTTTCTTCTAACAGAACTCCACGAAAGCCCCCAGGGAGCCCAACTGTTCCAAACAAGCCCTAGAAACAGCTCTTCCCAGATGCTGCTGAGGCCCCTGAGCGTTTAAAGCTTTCTCTAACTGCTGATGGTTAAGAGGCCTTATGATGGAAATCGGGCCTGACCAAGGAAGGAAGTCGGCCCAGTGAAGCTGCCTGCAGCCCTTGCTGGCTTCTTTCCTTTTGTTTGCTGAAGTCCCAAAGCTTCCCTGAACAAATCAGAGGCATGAAGCCGCCTCCCACTGCCCCCTGCTCTGCCGCCCAAGCCTAAGATTTCCTCGGTTTGCTCACTTTGAGGTGCAGTTGCACAGCAAAAACCTGGGTAAAGGCAAAAGAAAGGCTTTAAAAGGAATGAAACCCAGGGCTCTCTTTTTTTAAATCTAAATGTGCTTTTGTCCTTTCTCAAGAATTCAGCTCAACCCACACGCTCTGCCCCTCCAATCGCAGAGCGGTGTTTGACTCAGTAGTATAGGAATGCTGTTAAGTTGGGTGAGGTTGCTTGTGTATATAAATACCCAACTAAATCTATCTAAGTGTAGGAACAGCCAGTAAAGTTACAGCAAAGGGTCAGCCAGGCTGGTCAAAGAGAGCTTTCTGTGGCATAAAGAGAGTCCAAACAAGGTGGGCACCTTGAGCTGTCCATGCACCTGTGTCCAGAGAGGCCCTGAGAGGGAAGAGGGATTGGGGGGCAGTCAGGAAGGGAGAGCCTAAATGCACTGCTCCTGATGCCCAGGGTGACTGCAAGCTTTCTCTGTTTGTGGACACAGCCAGGCAACCGTTGGTTGTGTGTCATGCAAGAGGAAGGGGCCGATTACTTGATAATACCCAAGGCAGCTACAGGTTCCAAGAACAACACTGCCTGTTGCAGCAAATCCTGAATGGCTTGTATGCGTGTGCCTGTGAGTTGGTGTGTGCGCACGGGTGTGTTCAAAGCACATAAAGTCCTGCCCTAAAGCAAAGCAAGATGGTCTATTTTGGGGCAGCAGCAGAGATTATGGTAAGAAACAGAGAAATCAATTCTATGGTAACCATCTGGATGATCCCCAGATAAACATTCTCTATGAAGGCCCTGGTTTTTATTTTTATTTTCCCTTTGGTTCGCTTTTGGCTTCACTTGTTTACTTATTTCGCTAGGATACCTTTAATTAGGCCTCTCAAATTTTGCACTCATATTGGCATACATTTGCAGTTCTTCCTAATGCAAGGTTTGTTTTAAATCTGCTTTGTTGAAGAAAAAAAATCATGACTTGCTCATCAAACCCAAATAATTTTCTTTCTTTTTTGGGTCATTTCCCAGGTAGTATCACAAGCTTCTTCTCACAAGCAGCAGGAAATAAAGTTTTTTTTTTTAGTGTGGTCTCTGGGTATCACATCTGTGCCTCCTTCCTAGCACACGCTAGGTGTGGACTTCAACTCTCAGAATTCCCCAGCCAGCATGGGGATGGGAGCACAGCTAGGAAATTCTGGAAGCTAGATCGTAAAGTTGATGAGGTAGAGAAGTACCCTGAATTGGCTGCTCTGTGTATAAATCCTAAATTGATATGCCCCAGTTTGACAGCTATAGAAAAAGGTATGTGTGTATTGGGTGGGTGGCATTCTTTTCTTATATCTTAGGTTGTTTTATTTTTAATTGTTTATTTTAGCACTGTCTTGATTCCACAGCAACTCAAACTGGCTCAAATATGAAACAGTATACAAAAATCAATTCATTCATCCAATATATTTTAGACTGTTTTTGTTAAAGATTTATACCGTGTATGGGTTCTGGGAAGTCGGGGGAGGGAAGGTTGGGGGTGGTTAGGGGGGAGGGTGGGAGGGAGGGATGAATGTTAGGCCTGATGAGAGGTGTTAGATTTTAATGTAATTTGACTCCACATGTATACTGTTTTCTCTTATTTTTTTCTTTAAAACTAGGATATGTTAAGTATATTGATATGGAAGCAGAAATACACCAAGGAGAGGAAGAGTGGGAAACAGAAGGGAAAAGAAAGATGGGAAGAGAGGGATAGAAGAGAGTGTAAGGGGGGAAGATGAGAAGGATAAGGAGGAGTGGAATGTAGAGAGAGGAGAAGGAGAAAGGAAGGGGAAGTAGAGTAGGAAAGGATGACGGAGGGAAGATAGGAGGTAGGAGAGAGGGAGAAGAAAGAGGTGTATGGAGAGCAGAAGAGCTAATAATGGGTTTTTATTTTTGGGGGGCGTTGATGACAAGAGGAACTGTTGTAATTACTATTTAATACTATAGGATACTGACTATGAATAGTATACATGTGATTGTATGTTATGAAAACGGAAAATAAAAAATAAAAATAAAAAACAAATAAAAAACAAATAAAAAAATCAATTCATTAAAAATGCAATAATAAATAACATGCTATTATATATGTTATATAACAGTCTGGGTAACCACATCAGCACAAAACAAAAAGTATCAATCATATCTAACAAGGGGATTGTCAACCCACCCTACCCAAGGCCTGGGGCACTGCCAGGTCTTTAAGGCTTCCCAGGGTGGCATCATCCAGATCCTGGTGACAATTTCATTCCACATACCAGACAGGGAACCTGATTCTTGGGTCCCAGACAAGGCCACTGTTGATTGCGGGACCTGGAGCAACCTGTCATATTGGCTGAGCAGATTCCAATCTCTCAATTAGCCTGACCTTGGGCCACACAGGACTTTCTGGGTGGTAACCAGCACACTGAATCCCTCCCAGAAGCAGAATGTCAACCAGGGCACCCATGAAGCAGGAGATCAACAGCTGAAGAGGGAGGTTTCCTGTAATCCTAGAACTAGAGACCATTCAACAAAACTGATCCTAGATTTTGCAGCTACTAAGAAGGAAATATTTCTCCATGCAAGTTGCAATCAATTTGTATACCCCATAATGGTCATTTGGATGGCTTCTGAAGGGGAATAACAATAGTTCTTCACGGTGCTTTTACAGGCCTCTCTAAGCAGAGGGCAACCAAGTCAGCCTCTTGCCCCCCCCCCCAACAATCGAGGTCCTCCTTTTACCCACCTCGTAAGAATGGAAGGCTGAGTCAACCTTGAGCTGGTGAGAATCGAACTGCAAAACTGCTGGTAACCAGCAGTCAGCAGAAGTAGCCTGCAAGACTGCATTCCAACCACTGTGCCACTGTGGCTCTTAATAGACAAATGTAGCCTTGGTGCCCAAGGGCTGCTTGGGGCACAGGTGCTCTCTGCCTCTACATACAAGGTACATGGGATCAGCTATGGGAGGGTAATGCTGCCTTTTCATATATTAATAAATAAAAAAAATCATATTTATAATTATTTGTTTATGCCTTGATCTGCGGGCTTCTTGCAATCATCCAGTATGTCATTGTAAACCTTCTCCTTTGTGGGGTACTACAGCGCCTGATCTGTTCAGTTATGACTTTTCATCAAATTTGTTAGTTTGATTTTTAAGTAGATATTTTGTCTGCGTGAGTGTGTGGGATGGAGTTTGTGTTTAAGTGTTTTTTGTGTAGGAGGGGCATAGTTGATGCTCTTGAATGGGGAGGCTCTGGCTGAAACATTATATTTGTTTGGAGTGGTATGCAAAGAGCCTGCATTTCCCCTGCCCCACCCTGCCCTCCCCTTTCCTGGCATTTGCACACATGAATTGCTGGGCTATGCAAAAAAAGATGGAGTATTCGAGAAGTTCCCCCCTTTTTTCGCAGGAACCTCGCCCAGCTCAGGGCTCAGTGCTTTGGACAAAGGGGAGGGGAGGGAAGTCGCACTAAAGCCCTCCATTCTTTTTCAGCTGCTGCCAAAGGAACATCACTGATTTCCTGAAATTGCTTTTTTTAAAATGCTCTTTGCCTATTTTCCTGTGTTCTTCCCAAGCTATTTTTAGACTAGGCAAACAGCGTATTGGAAAATTCCTGCCATCCTTGTTCCCTTTCAGCAACTGCTTGGAAGGGGCCGGTGGTGGACTCTGCTCCAAGGTTACCTCTTCCTGGAGCCCGGCTGTCAGCCTCGCTCAGAGGAGCAAGATCTCACCATCCCAGATCGCACAAAAAGCCCCTCGGCCCAAGGCTGCCCCCAGTCCTCCCAGGATTTATTCCCAGTCCTCCCTAGCATCAGTCCATCCGTCGGTGAATCCTCCTCTTGCCTTGCTGGTAACTCTACCAACTCTGGCCAGGTCTGTGATTGGCAGGTAACCAACCAATTTGAAGGCTAAGAAGTCCCAATGAAGAATGAGTGCTGCATAAGGCCGATGCTTTCCCTGTTGCTTAAATTTAGGTGCTTCTTCTCACAACTGGAGATGTTGCCTTGAAGCAGAGGTGCACCCTAATGCTTCTCTGCTCACATAGCATTCTTAGCCCCTTCCCATCTGCCTCATCGCTGCGGGGAAAACGCTGCTTAGAAACCTTTGCTGGTTCCAGCCGAGGCACAGCTCCCTCCGATGAGAATGCAGGACCAGTAGAGGAGGTGTCCAGTGTATCCCACTGGCTTTGCGGCAGGATCTTGTTCTGTCCTTGGCCCATTTTGTTCAGCAGCCTATTCTCCCAGTGGCCAACCAACTTGGCTCAGGGGTCTCCTAGGAGATGTCCTTCAGGGGTAATCACCCCATCAAGGCCAAGAGCCACTGATTCCTGGGAATCTCTGAGCCCTACTTTGAAGTCAGCCAAGTGAGTAGCCGGCCTCTTTTGTGATAATTCCATGGATAACATACCCAAATTTTAATGGTTATCCAAATGGAGCTATGGAAGAAAAGATATTTATAGGATGAAAGAGTTCTACAAAAATGCCAAGCTTTATAATTTTAGAAATAAATGGAACAACAATTAGAAGAAAAAATCTTATGGTTTCCTTGGTGTCAGATCAATTTAGTATTGTATGATAAATTGTAATAAACATCTGTGTATTTTTTTAAATAATGTTTTTAATAGAACCTAAAGGCATAATTTCAATAATTTATCAAATTTGATAAATAAGGGCAGGGGTGTTAAACTCATGTCGTCACAGTGGTGTCACGTGGCATATCGGGACTGGGGAAAAACCTGAGTGTGGGCGTGCCCAGCATGTGGCACATCTGGCCCATGGGTTGGGAGTTTGACAGCCCTGTACTATGGAGTAAAAGAAGCCTAAGAGAAACAATTAGAATATAATACTTCATATTATTGGCACCCTGAAGGATTTTATCAGCATTCAAAATGAAAATATGTCATAAATGTCATAAATGTTTGTATTTGCAGTATCAAACACCAATACAAATATGGTATCTTCTCAATATACAGTGCAATGACATGCTAGCAAGTCTGTAAATTGCAGGAACAGAACAGAACAGGATAGAGCTGGAAGGGACCTTGCTCAAGCAGAAGAACTGTCCTATACCATCTCAGACAAGAGACTGTCCAATCTCTTCTTAGAAACCTCCAGTGATGGAGCACTAACAATTTCTGGAGGCAAGCTGTTCCACCAGTTAATTGTCCTCACTGTTAGGATGTTCTCAGTTTCAGTGGAAATGCAATAAAATATCAGTGTTTGGAAGAATGTGTTTAAAAAAATGTCTCCTGGAACTAAACAATATATTCAGTTCAGCTCAGTCTGCCTCAAATATTTAAGGGCCCGAATAAAAAATTGCAAAACAAAAGGCCTCATTAAGTCTTTATTTGTAAAAACTAAGTTAGTCATTGTTAAACAATGGAAAAATCTGGATAATATTTCAGTAGGTAGATGGCATAGGATTGAGTATGTAGCTTTACTTGGAAGTTTCTTTAAAAAATCCATTGTACAGTATCTTGAGCTGATGTACTGAATCATTGTTTTACAAGGAATGTAGAATTTTAGAAGCACCCTGGAAACATCTTGTACCAAATGTTACTGGCATTTAAAAATATACTGACACTAAGTAAATTTCAGGAGTCCATTTTTTTTTTTAAAGTCTAACCTTCACCTTCGTGCAGGAATTCAAATTCGATGTTGTCTGCATGAACAAATCCAGATGCAGGAAATTCACATAATCACACGACACCAAAGATTCTTACTCTGCTTCTAATCAGCAATTATTCCAATAGCTTTCTCAACCATGACAAGATGGGTGGACTTCAACTCCCAGAACCCCTCAGGCAGCATACCTCATCTGACTATCCCCAACCCTTTGTATGTGCATTTTATTCCTTTATTTATATCCATTTATTTTATTTATACAATTTATCGCCCATTTTGTCAGGGTGGCTTACAATCATGAAATGTTGAGATAGTATAAAGTGAAACATAAATTGATACACAAGCAAACACTGCGGCTCAGTTTAAGACGGGGAGGGTGGTAGCAGGATGGGGATCTGTTGTCAGCCAATCAACCACCTCCGCTGTGACCCTTCCAATGGGCAGAGCCGCAGAGTGTGATATATAGATATATACACACAGGTAGTCCTGGACTTCCGACCATATTTATGGTTGGAACTTAGATAGGCTTGGGGAAAGTGACTTATGACCCATCCTCAAAGTTATGACCATTGCACCCTCATGGTGGCCACACATGATCCGACGCTTGGCCCAGGTTCACATTTACAATGGTTCCAGCCTCTTGTGGTGACATGATCGCAATTCGCAGCCTTTGCCGCCGGCGTCTGACAAGCAAGTTCAGTGGGAGAAGCTGGATTTGCTTAATGACCATGGTATAAATGTTTGCTAAATATCTATATATTTGTCTGACTTTGATGCTTAATTTTTATTTTTATTATTCAAAAAAATGATTCCATGCTAACAAGCATGAACAGGATAAATCTGTGGGATACTTTTAAATTTATATGACAAAAAGTAATAGTCCCTTAATAATAAATATTTCAGATTTCAATGTGGCATAAAAGAGATCTTTGCCAAGTCTTTAATTCAGGCCTGAATATGTCGGTAGGCAAGATGGCCGGAATCTCATTCCGTTCTACAGATGCTGTTTTTGAAAAGCGAATTCTCTGTTAATATTGCTTGACTTTGCTTTTAACCAACTACTGGGTGCTATAGCAGATAGAGCACAAAGTCAGGCATAAATCAAATATAGAAGCAAAGCTAATATTATTGACCAGCTATCTAATCAATTGTGAGTTCATGGTTTTCAACTCCTAAAAATGTTTATAAACCCAAAACATACGCATAAGGCCTTCAGATTAAATGAAATGGTTTCTGAATCAGAAGTAGCTTATACACCATTTATTGTTCTTTATCAGTGCATAACTTTAAACAGCGTTTTGATGATAATTTTTCATAATTTATTTTTATTTTAAACAATGTGGGTTAAGTTGGTTATTTATAGAGTAGTAGATAGTGTCTAGATGACTCATGTTTTGACATACTAAAGAATGGATCTTTGTACGTCCATGTGCCTCCTCTTAACTATTTTTTAAAAAAATCATTCATACACTTATTTTATTAATTATATTAATTACATTAATTAAGTGTTTCAGCTGATACTTCATAGCATATAGTGCTTTGATGAAAGTGAACTGTAATTTTTCCTGTAGCTTCTTTAAGCATTCCTATAAAATTAAATAGATATTTTTAGATTCCCTGAAAGAGCAGCAAAGCAGCTGATGCATAGTTTCTGTTTTTTCTTTTTTTACTTTAAGTGCACTTTACAAGCTGCTTTCAGCCACAGCACTGGCTGCCGCTGTCTGCAAGGCATGAATAATATTACTGCTTTAACGTGAATAGAAGATTTGCTATTTGGGATCACATTTTAATGCCTCTAAAGTGCAGATCTCCTCAATTTAAAACTACAATTGAGCTCAGAAGTTTGGTTGTAAGTCGCAAATTCAGACAGTCTTTAAATAGGTCCATATGACCTGACTAAATCTTATGAGTGTTTTATGACTGTCATTAAGTGAGTTGCCATGGTTGTTAAGGTTATTAAGTGAATCCAGCATATCCAGTTGCATTTGTTGCCATTTTCTGCTGAAAAAATGTCCAAAATCTCAGCCCCACAACTGCTGGATGCTGCAGCCTGTCATAAATACAGGTCAGTTCTCAAGCACCCAGAATACATTCGTGACCTTGTCATTAAGTGATGCGGCATTTTCAGCACTAAATTGTGACCCAGAGGCAATAGATTATTCTCTCATATGTGGAAAAAATAACCTCATAAGCACCCGAAACATTTGAAGGCAAACCTGTATGCACAAAAGCATCCATTATATTATTGTAATTTGGGGGTTATGCTGTGGTCTTCCAGCAGCTCCATCCAAAGGAGCAGATCAGGAACAGTCAGAACAAGAGTCGTCGTGGCAAAACAGACCACCGAGCGTTGGCAGCTGGGCCGAAGGTGCCACTTGTCAATCCGATAGGATGGCTGTGTAGTAGAGAATTGCGAATCGTTGCTGTTGCTGCCGCTACCGACACAGCAGGGGCCTGGCAAGGACAGATGCCATGAGTCACCCTTGGAACTGTAGGAAAGTTGGCACCCACCCCTCTCCTAGAAAAATGAAACATCCTGGGAAATATTGAAAAGGCAGAATATTATATTTCTCTGGATCAGAAATGGAGAAAAATGTTTTTAGGCAGGAAGCAGACTCACTCTTAATAGCCCACACCTTTGCCAATGGGCCATTAAAAGGCCTGAGCCAGTCTATTCTACATAACAAAGATCTCTCCCCCCTTCAGCTCCAGGGTGATGTGATTAAGGCATGATAGTATTATAGCCCTTTACTCCTCTCACCACAGGGCACCTGGGAAGAAGCAATGCTCAACCAAACTTGGACTCAAAACACAGCCTACAGAGTTGCCCCTGCATGGCCCCATGGAAGTCTGACAGCCAATCAGAATACAAGATCAAGATCAAAGCCCAGAGGGGGCATAAAATCAGGAACTTTCAGCATCTCGCTCTCTTTTTCTTCTTCACCCAACATCTGGAAGCATCTGACCCCCGTTTTCCCCATGAGCTCAAACCATGTGATCCTATCCACCATTAAACTATCTTTCCAAGCAGTTTCCCTGTTTCCAGAGTCTTTTCCCCCACTTGGAATTGAACCCAGAAGGACATTTCTTCCAACAGAACACAGCAGCTCCTGGGTATGTGACGGGTGAAGCACTGTGCCCTCCACCCTCAGGCAGCGGAGAAGCTTGGGCAGCGGAGAAGCCTTGGGCTGGCATGCAGAGTGCCTCAGCTCTCCTCCCAAGCAGCATTTCTCCAGGGGCTTGCTGGTCACAGGCACCGGGAAGGGAGCAGGATGGCAAGGCTCAGAGGACAGCACCTGTGTTCATAGAACAAACCTCGTTAACTGGGGAACTGCAGGTAGTCCTCAAACTAATTAGTAGTTCATTTAACGACCGTAGCGCTGACAAAAGTGGCTTATGACTGGTCCTTGCACTTATAACTGTTGCAGGATCCACACAGTCCTGGGATCCAAATGTGGGTGCTTTGCAATGAGCATGTATTTACAATTATCCCGGGGTCACGTGATCGCCGTTTGCAACCTTAACTGCTGGCTTCTGACAAACAAAGTCAATGGGGGAAGCTGGATTTGCTCATCGAGTGCGTGATTCATTTAACAATTTCAGCGATTCACTTAACAACTGTCACAGAAAGGTTGTAAAATATGGCAAAACTCAATTAATAACCACCTTGCTTAGTTTAGAAATTCTGGTCCCAATTGTCATAAGTCACCTTTTTCAATGCCGTTATAACCTTGAATGGTCACTGAATGAATGGTTGAGAACTGTCAACTCTACTATCAGATCCTCCTCTGTGGTTTCGGGATCAGGTTGTTGTTTCAAAATCTGCCATCTATGGGTTAGCAATGGCTTCAGATGCTTAAACATGTTTAAAGGGTATCTGCAGATTTGAGATTGAGTCATTAAAAATTGTATTTAAAGCATGCTGGATTTCCCCAAGAATGCGTTTCAGCCAAGAGGCATCTGACTTTTATGCTGGCATCTGAGGGTTCACCGAGCCACATATTACAGTCATGGGATCATTTAGCATCATTTTGGGACCTGACATTAATATATATTAGTAGATTTATGGGAAAAATATTTAAAGATGAAAGATGTTGATGTAATGTTGACTCATAAACCAAAGCTTTGGGATTTGAGCTACCAGGCCACCTATACAGACTAATTGTGAATATCCATAGACTCTTCTGACCATTCATCTTCACTGAGGCCAGAATGTTTGACCAGTTGACTTTGAAATAATGAAAAGTCACTGCTGCCTCGGGAGTGCAGGAGGACAGTCACAGCTGTGTTCAGCCTTCTGAGACCGGAGTCAACATTCCCGCTGCTTCCACACTCTGGCAGGCCCTTCCCCTCATGGTTGTGGGTTCCTGATCCAGGTTGGCATCCAACCCAGCCCAAGGAGTGTCAAATTGTCTGGAAGCTACTCAGAGTCAGGATTTCTTCCTTCTCATTAACAGAAGAAAGAAAACACTTCTTCAGCAAGGATTTGAATTTCTTTCCAGCAAATAAGCTGTCAGTCATCCATTCAATAACAAAATAACAATAGATTAATAAAAAAGTTGAAAGGGACTTTGGAGGTGTTCTAGTCCAACCCTATACCAAGCAGGAAACCCTACACCATTCTGGACAAATGGCTGTCCTTAAAAAACCTCCAGTTATGAAGCACCAACAACTTCTGAAGGCACATCCTTCCACTGGTTCATTGTTCTCATTGTCAGGAAATGTCTCCTTAATTCTAGGTTGCCTTTCTCCTTAGTTAGTTTCCATCCGTTGCTTCTTGTCCTGCCTTCAGGTGGTTTGGGAAATAGGTTGTCCCATTCCTCTTTGTTGCAGCCCCTCAAATACCGGAAGATTGCTCTCATGTCACCCCTGGTTCTTCTTTTCTCTAGATTAAACAAACCCAATTCCTGCAATCATTTTAATATGTTTTAGTCTCCAGCCCCTAATCAATCATTCCCGAAGGAGAGAAGCCTTGCCAGCTGTGTCCACTTCTTCATATCCTGGCAAAGCTTCCCTGTTGTTTCTTCCTACTGGGCAGCCCATCCCAAACTGGGGCTTGCTGCCCCCCCACCCCAATTGTCACTACGGGAAATCAATAGCTGGACAGGAGAGAGGGGTTCACCTCCCTAAGGATGCTCTTTTTTGGAAAAGCAGGGCCACCTTTGGGCACCAGAGGGCACCAGGAGCACACTTGATTTCTTTCAGCGCTCTCCTTTGGCCACAGGAAGGTCCATTCGATGGTGCCAATGTGCCACCTTTGGATCTATTTAAATTCAGCTATAGTAGAAGCGAAGCAAAACAAATATAGAAGCAAGAATCATAGCCTTCCTAGCCCGATACTTTGGATTTCCCCAGGATCCACAGTCTCCCTACCCTGCCTGTCTCTCCCCTCTTTTCCCTGCCTTCCCTTCTTGACTTCTCCAGCCCTTCTTTGCTTCCTGGGCATCGGCTCAGCCAGGGCATCCTGTGTGTGAAACCTTTAAGTGACTTTTCCACTAGAGATGGGCAGGACAGCATTTTTTGCCCTGCTGTTTTTCAATCTCAGCAACTTTTAAGATGTGTGGACTTCAACTCCCAGAATTCTCCAGTCAGCCTTGCTCGCTAGGGAATTCTGGGAGTTGAAGTCTATATATCTGAAGGTTGCCAAGGTTGAGAAACACTGTTTTGTGCTCTTAATTTATATACTCTGTTTTCATTTTATGTCATGGAACCCAAGGTTAGAATATTATCTGTGGAGTGAGCCTTTGGGGGTGTTATTAATCTATTTGCCTGAATTCCCTGCCAAAAGTGGCCTGTCTGGCCACTTGGGCAGTACAATTGGGGGAGAGATTAATGAGGTGTAAGTCTCACACAACCTTGTCATCTGCGGGGGGGGGGCACTTTCCATGGCTGATGAGAAGCTGCCAGAGCTGCAGAGTCTTCAGGGGGGTCCTGGTGAGGCCTTTTCTTCCCTGAACCAGAAGGGCTTGAAAGAAATCTGGGAATGGGAGTCTCCCTCTTGACCGCTGCAGATCTCTCTCCCCTCTATCCATCAAATTCAGAAACCGCCCATCTCCCTCACAGAGGGACTCTGGGTGATGTACAAATAAAACATTACAAGCATAAAGGATTTGAAAAGGTAACCTTAAACATTTGGTCCTCTCCAGACAGGATGCCCCAGAGCAGCTTGTGCAGTGGCATTTTTGGGAGGGTGGCCAGTGAGTCAAAATGGCAGCCATGACTACACAGCCCTCGATCTTCTGGCTCAGTCTTATATGGGGTGGCTGATTCGGTGGCACAGCTGTGGCAGCCATCTCAACTTCTGTGACCTCCCTACTGTTATCCCCAACTTCCCTTCCCCCACTAAAGTTCTACTTTCTTCTCAGCCACCACAGTTCTGGAGGTGCCAGATGCTGCTGAAGTCAAGGCCACGAATGGAAGTTTCCTGCTTGTCCTTAAACAGGGACAAGCCAGAGCAGCTCCCGGAAGTTCTGTAGCTGCAGAATCTCTGCCAAGGTCAGATGATTTGGAAAGGTGGAGCCGGGGGGGGGGGGGAGGAGGAGGAAAGAGAGCCAGCAGTCTCATACTCTTTCTCAACCTCAGCAACTTTAAGAGGGGTGGGCTTCAACTCCCAGAACTCCCCAGCCACCTCTTCCCACCTGGCCCCTCCAGATGGGCCAGGATGTTCCTTCCCCCTCTGCTGCCTTGGTCATGCTGGGAGCCCCATTCCAAGGGGTGGGGGGCTGTCTTCTTTTGTCTCTTGCATGCAAGCCAAAGAGGCACCCAGAACAACCTGACCCCTGCCTTTCCTTTGTTCTTAGACTAAACCCAGGTGTTGTGCCTGTTTGTGTATGTTTGTGCCTAATGCCAAACAAAGTGTCTGAAGAGGCCCCCTAATATGGCATATCCTAATGAGGCTCTAGGTTTGTGTGAGAGGTTAATCTGCTGCATTTCCTGTTGGTGGCCGTGAGCTCCGGGGGCGCAGGTCAGCAGAAAGTATATTAGAAATAGAACATGGGAGGGTGGAGAGCGTTCCTCGAATGCCCCTCCAATACATGTTGAAAAAACTTTCAGAAAAGTTTTAGTAAAGTCTCTAGCAGAGAAATTATCCTCACTCCCATTGCACAAGCCTCAAGGAGGTTGTTTGCAGGGATCGTTAGTTAGAGACACATATGCTGTTGTTAATCAGGTTGCTGCAGCCTGTCTCAGTTGTGAAAAAAACAACCCAAAGACAGGATGGAAACTTCCTTTGGAAGTCCTTCTACAGGGCTCCCAGGTGCTGTGTGGCAAATAGATTTCCCCACAATATTCCCAGAAATTGGGATTTAGAGATCTCTTGGTTCTGTGTGTACTAAAAGACATTGTGCCAAGATTTGGGGTGCCTTTCTGTAGGGCCTCAGATTCTGGCCACCATGAGATGAATCAAGAGCCCCACCAAGATGCAAATGATGTGTTAATGAAAGTCTCCATATATTTTGATCTTTAAAAATATGCCAGCGCGGGCTGGGAGATCAAGAATTTGGACCTTTAAAAATTAACCAACGCTGCTGGGAGGTCCAAATTATGGAACACCCCAGGGCAGAGACAGGTATTAACAATCTAGTGCATAAGGAGATAGAACATTGGGCATAACTTTGAGCAAAAGTAAGAAATTTAGCAGGTAATAAAAAGGAAAAGCCTATTGAATGGGAAGATGTAGGTAATTGGACTTGATTAATTTGATGTACTGTCTGTTGAAATTCTTAGGTGTGTCTAAGTCTTTTGTGCACCCTCAAGGTAATTGAAACTAAGATGTCTCCAATCCAAAAGGACATAAGAAAAGTTTCATCCTTGTAGTTATTGTGTGTTTAAATGATTTTACCTGTTCATTTTGTTCCTGAAGCATGTGAACCCATACTTCACAGCTCAAGTGACACCAACTGTTTCCTTTTGGAATTAAGTGGAAACTTCATGCTGTCTATTCCTCACAGAATAGTGGTGTTGAAAAATTTAATGATTTGATTTAACGACAAAACAACTAATAGGAGACAATTATGAGGGTTTTTGGTTGTATCAGGGTATTGTAGAATATGGATACTGAATTTTGCCCTCCTAATCAAACCACCGTATGAATCCATAAAAGAGGCATAGATAAGAGATAAGAAACAAAAGGGGGGGAAAAAGAGAGTCTCAACGAAACATTTAGTTCCTGGGCTGTTTTAGCTTGCATGTTTGTCTTTGTTGATGTGTTTAAGTGTTTAAAAAGAGAAAGAGAGAGTGTGTCTCTGACATCAGTGCCCTCCACCTGTGTAGCCTTAACATGAAGTGGTTGACACTGAAGGGGTAGGAGACCCAGGGAGACAAAAAGTGGAATCAGATATTGGTTAGAATGAACATACGGTCACATTAGGTGGGGCCAGGAGGAAGGAAACCAAAAAGGTTACAAAAGGAACAGATCAAGTGGACCACAAACCTGGTCCAAGGGAGCAGTTGAGACAAAAACTCAAATTGCCCCTAAGGAAAATTTTATTGCCAGAAGCTGAGGGGGAGCTACATAAGGGGTGGATATGCTCCATTCTCAGTGGCTGATTTATATAATTGGAAAAATCAAATTCCTGCTTATAGAGAAAATCCAGATGAGATGCATGTCCTTTTTGCATCAATTTTTCTGAACTCACCAGTCTGCTTGAGCTGACATAAATTCTGATGGAAATTTTATTAACCCCAGAGAAAAGAAGGCTGGTGAAGATAACCATGAATAAACCTTTGCAGAAGGATCATGAAAAAAAAATTCCAGACTGGACATGGTTACTGAAGGAACCAGATTGGGAACCTAGTCCATTCAGCTGAAAAACTATTGGACCTTAGTTTTGGTAGGATTCAACAAAAGTTAAGAATTCAGAGAAGGTCTATTAAATTCAACAGAAACAGGATGAAAATCCAGAGGAAATCCTAGAATGCATTTATCAAACCTTTAGGCAAAATACCACATTAGATCCTGAGATTGAAAAAAAAGTAAGAGAATGGTCAATATGATCTTCATTGGTCACTCTGCAGATGACATTAGGGTAAATAAATAAATAAAATACAGAAGACAAAAAGGAGGGCCAGGAAAGGCATCTCTGAACTTGTGAAATAAGCATACAAAACATATGTTAATTGGGCTCAAATTTCAGAGAAGAAAGACAGAAAGAGTGGGAGGCTAGGGGACTTGCCGGAAGAATTGTCGAGGAGGGCCAATAATAGAATCCCATGGCCAGTCAGAGAAAGAGCCCTCCAGTTAGAAAGAAAAGAAAGCCACGAAGGTCTGTGTGGCTTGAATAAATGGAAATTGCATGAAAGATCTTTGTGAAGAATGAAAGAAAGAAAGAGGACAGAATGCAACGTAAAGCTGAATTGCTGACAGTTGCGTTGTCAAATAATTCCAAAGCAGAGGTCAATGTATTTGGTGAAAAGAAAAGAAAAAAGGCCACTGACTACAAAAATGTCCCAAGACATGCCTGTCTGCCTACCACCTCAAATACGTAGAGACAGCCAAAAAACTGTTTGCCTTTGGGGAAAACCTAGTAACAGATCACAAGAGGCAGTTTGCTTGCCAAGGATTTGAAAAAATAAAAATAATAATTCACCTACCTTTTTGGCGAAGGAATGTGCTACTCCAATATGTAAGTAATATCTCAGTAACCAGACAAACGAAGGAGATTTGTTGAAAAAAAAAACCAATCAATTGCTCCATTTGTTAAGGGACATGGTGCCCCAAGGCAAAAAGCTCATCTGGGAAAGCACCAAGTAAATACTTAAGGTACACCATAAGTCGAGGTTAGAAGACAATAGGAGATGAGCAAAAAGAAGCTGTGTGCCAAATTGCAGAACCAACGACTAGGATGAGGATTTCAAATTTCGCTCTTCTAGCCAAATCTCCTTATACATCTACGAAGGGGGGTGAAAAAGAACCCTTTTGTTTGGAGTTTAAAGCAGAAACAAGTGTAAAAAAAAACCTGAAGTCAGAATTATCTCAGGCTCTGGTAAGAAATGGGAAGTTGGCAAAAACCTGTGGCTTATCTATATAAACAACTGGATTGTGTTGCAAAAGGCTGGCCACATTGCCTAAAGGTTCTAGCCACCATGGCTCGTGATAGAAGAAGCTAATAAATTAAATTTTGAACAAGCTACTTTTATCTATACAAGCCACACAATTCAAAGAATTTAAGAAATGAAGGGACATTTATGGTTAACAAACCCTAGAATTTACAAATATCAGGCATTCTTGACTCAAAAGGCACTATTGTCCAAGTAGCAAAATTATGGGCTTTAATCCGTATATTGTGGTCATGTAAGTAGAAGTGTTGGAATCCAAGTTTTGGATTCACTGGACTCAAGTTAAGCCAGCTGCTGATGAGTATTGGGAGGCAGACCATGATGAAGCCCATCCTCTAGTGATATCCTTAAAGAAACGCCCCCTATAAGCTTTCCTACCGGCAATGGGAAGCTCTTATGGGCAGAAGAAGCCCTACTGAAACCTCAACCGGAAGCTGGTTTCTTGAAGTACGGCTGAAGAATTGAAGGAAGGAAGACAACGTTCCATTTATTAGCTATAAGATGTATTAGAAAGTTTGAGCACCTGTCAGGAAATGGCAAGCCAAGTATTCATAGTCATAACTACTTTATCTCTTGCTTTAGTGAATGTACTTAATTGTGTATTGCATATTCATCCCTAGGAATTGCCCCCTCCAGAGGAAGACAGTTGCTGAGGCTAAAATCATTGACTGTGACAAAGTGAAGTGTGAATCTTCTGTTGACACTTATGTTTGAGGAACCGTGGGAATGGGTTCTTTGCAGTATAATAGGAGTTTTTGGATTGTGGGTAATATGTTTAGCAAATAAGATTTGGTTTTAAAGATTGCCCTTCCTCAAACTATATATATCCCCTGTCTTCTCCCTGACGTGGTGATTCAGTAGGCTAAAAGAATTGTGTTAGGAGAAGTTTTGTGTGAGAGACAATTATGAGCCTTTTGTGGCTCTGGCTGTTAGTGGCAAAGAGCTTGCTAAGTGATAATGTCTTGAATAGTAGTTCCCAATGTTGCAAAAATACCCAAGCAACCCCGCTTGCTCTTGAAGAAAGATCTGAGGATGTCAAAAAATCCCGGAAAACAGGGTGGAATCAAGTTACAGGATGTGGAATAGGTCCGCTCCCATCAGCAGCGCATTATTTATGCTTGGGAACGAACTGTAAGTCAATCCCAACACCTAAAGTCATGACAAACCCTGTAAAAAAAAGGGCAGAGCATAGGGAAAATGGGCCCCTGCAACAAATGAGAAAAGGGAACTATATGTGTTAAGAGTGCTGGAGTTAAGTCAAAGCTTAATCAATTGGTCTGACCCTGACCTAGGCCAAAAATGCTGGATGTGCTTGTCTGCAACCTCTTAATCTTACAATGCTGTTCCAGTTGAGCCAGATTTTGGGGAAATGACCAGAGCTATGATTGTCTTTGACAAGGGAGGTAAATGGGGAACTAAAACGGCAGAAGCCCAGCTACATGGTGAAAAGACTGGGGATGAGCCGTCTCATCATTGGCCCATAGCAGTTGGTGTAGAAATTATAGGGTCACCCTCCTTGTGCATCAAACAATATCAGGAGCATGGCATTCCTGTGGGGTCACTATCAGAGGAACAATGCCAGTCTGAAATGTATCTTGCCCCCAGGAAAATCCTTGTAGATGTAAAATTGATTCACAGCTCACAAGATCTTCCAACAGAAAGTCACCTCCACTTGCTTTTTTTAACCGAAGGGAGGGGAATCTGACCACTGGAAGTTGCCCAAGATCATTCCACCCACCCTGACTTCCCGTTTGGCTTTCAAAACAATCCAATATGGAAGTTTGTATTTACTTTTGCAATATCTCTTTGAAGGACCAGGCCTCAGGAATAAGTTAATGAAACCTAATCAAGAAGTTCCATTATAACCCTTGAGTGGTATGTTCCTAGCAGGAATCTTACAAGTTTGGGCTAATGGAAGGAACCTCCAAGCCCATGCCTTCTCCATGAACATCAGCGTATGTGTAGGAGAAAATGGAGTTTTCTTTCTATGTGGGAGAAATGCATATCTATGTTTACCCACCAATTGGACTGGCACATGCACTCTAATACACCTCCTCCCTAAAATGGATAGTAAGTAGGGAACAGGCCTTCCCTGTACCCCTCATGGGACATGTCCAGAAAAGAGTGCTGCTCCTAATTCCGCTATTGGCGATCTTGAGAAGTTGGAACGGGTGTAGGTGGAATGACCCATTCCATTACACAGTTCAGGCAGCTGTTGGAAGAATTCCAAGAAAGCCTGAACCAAATTGTGAACTGGCATGCCATAGATCTTTTAACTGCTGAAAAAGGTGGGCTATGTGATTTCCTGGGAGAAGATTGCTGTTTCTATATGAATAAATCAGGAGCGGTCTGGGGAGGGGTAGTTAAAGAACTACGAAACCCAGCTTCCTCAATTGGTTAAAGACCACAAGGTTCTGAATGGTTCTCTTGGCTACCAGGAACAGGTTGGATTAAACAAATGCTATTGCCTTTATTATGTGGAATCGCAAGATATTATCCCTTGCATAATACCCTTGCTTAAACAGCTCGTTATGAGGTCTGTAATAGAGATACGGGTTGAAAAGGAGTTAATGTTAATGGAAAGTCTAATCCCACATACCCTCAAGGAAGATGAAGCTTCAGATACTAGCTTCTATATTCAAATTGCACTCTTAGAAGAAGGGAAAGTGATCCGAAAGATAAGCCCTAAAATGTGTATTGATGTGCTATAAGATGTGCTTTAATTTGCTATTCTGTATTCTGCATGCTTATATTTTTAATCTAACAGGCAAGACTCAATTGTGGGTATTAATAGAGTCTAGAAGGGGGGGATAAAGCAGACGTAAAGTGAGATTTGGACATTAAGTGTGAAACCTACTGGGTCAGTCTGGACAGCCTCTTAGAGACCCTTTATGTCTATATTAAAGCCACATAGGCAGAGTTGCAGCTTGCAAAAGAACAGGAAGCCAGTGCCAAGATGTCCCTAGGTCAAAATCTATGTCAAAAGTCCAAGGTTCAATTAAAGTTTGTTCATGATATGTACTCCATAAACAAAAGGAGAAGTAAGACCCCCATCTCCTTATAAGGTTTTCTCCTCAAGGTAACCACTAAGAAATGTGTTAAGTATTTCCGTGTTGCAATGCTTTTAAGAATGTATAAGAATGCGTGCTTCGATAATGAAGGTTGTTCAGAACTTGCAATGCTAGCCATGGGCTAGCTTTCTGAACCTGGCTGCCAAAGAAAGTTTTCCTGTATCCTGAGAAGTCTAAAGCCTGTCATTTTCTGCAACACCGACTGTGGGCATACCTTTCAATGCCCTTGTTCACGGCTCTAGGCTCCACTTGCCTTGTCGTAATGGCTGAGGATGCCTGGTTGGCCGGCTTGGAAGAGGACAGAGACCCTCCAGAAATAACATGAAGGACTTGGCTTGCAAAAGGTGCCACCCCAGGCATTTTGGCTGGTAAGTGCTGGAGAAGGCCTCTGCCAAGTGCCAGAACGCTGGGCCAGGCATATTGGGGTTCCCAGATAGGCTGCCACTTTCATATTTGCTGTGGGGCAGACTCTTTCCAGTGAGATGGGGCTTTCTCAGAGGAAATGTGGAGCCTGCCCCACTCCCTAATGCTCACAGAGTCAAGGAGAATCTGTGCCACCATTTAATAAGTGCCTTTTTGCTTAAAGCTAAATTGTAAAATAAAATCTGGTGATGTTTTCTGATTTAGGCCAGCGTTTCTCAACCTGAGCAACTCTTAAGATGGGCTGCCTGGGGAATTCTTGGACTTTAAATTCACATATCTTAACATTGCAAATTGAAATCTACAGGGTCTCCTCCTACAATGTGTCCTCTTGGGCATTTCTTCTAGATAAGGAGACTGTGGTCTGGAGTCTGTTTTGGAGCTTAGTGTGGGGTCAAAAAAGTAAAGATGGCAGCTGTGACAGTGTGATGGAAGGTCAACCTTTTTTTTATACAAGTGTGTATTTGGAGTCTCAGTCACACTGTTGCAGCCACCATCTCCGCTTTCTTGGCCATACCCTGGAGATGCCCTAGGCAAAGGTCTCCAGTGGGGCTGCCCATCTTAGCTATGGACCTCCAGAATTCTCAGCAAGCATCAAAAGGGATGAAGGCAGAGCGAATAGAGAGTCTCTGCTTGGCAATGGGCCAGAAACCAGGAGACAGAGAGTTCTCGTGCCTTGGGCAGCCCTTCTCCCTCAGCCCAGAGGGTTGGGTTGTTGTGGGGAAAACAAGACGAAGGAGGATTGTTGGTGCGTTTGACACCCTGAGTTATTTATAAAAAATAACAAAGGAGGCATGAAAAATATAGATAACAAATGTTGTGGGAATTGGTAGATCCCATCGAGAAAGACGCCCAAATCGGACAAGGCGGCAAGAAACAAACAAACAAACACACACACACACCCCTTGGGAAGTGTGTCCAAAGCGACAAGAGCTAAACTGAGTCCTGAAGGTGGGAAACCGGCAGCGGCATAGAAGGGAAGCTCTGCAGCTGCTGCTCTCCTGATGTGCTGGACTTCCACCCCCGTAACTCCCAACCGGCAGGACCCGAGTTCGGGGACCGAGGGCTGTGGGCATCGGGCGGACAGCAGGGCGAGCAAAGGACTTTCAAAGGCAAAAGTGGACCAGGGAATCCGCCCCCTCCGCCGCCAAGAAGTCCTGCAGGCTTTCTGAACAACTCCCGCGTGTCCATGAAGCGCCGCCCTCCGCGCGGCTCCCTCGGGCAGGAGAAGCCGCATCGTTCCGCTCGCCCTCGGCCCCAGCAGGAAACACTGCGCGCGCCCCCCGCCCCCGCGGGGAATCCGTGAAATCCGCGGGCGGCTCCTCCTCTGCCACGGGCGGCATCTCCGCTGAAGGGCAGGGCGGGCGGGGGAAGAAGAACCCCCCCCTCGGGCGCCTCCGCCCTGCCCCTCCCGCCCGTCCGCCCTGCTGCTGGGGGCGCCTGCGGGCCTTCCGTGGCTCGGCCTCGTGGGTGGGCCTCCCTCGCCCTCCAGGTGCCCCGAGCCCCCGCCTCTCCCCAAGACTCCCCGGCGGAGCAGGAGGACTCCGAGCCAGATTTCAGGCTGGGGCCCCGCCTGCTCCTTTGTTTTGGGCGCTTGGGGAGGGGGCTGCGGGGGGGGGGCTTTTCCTCTGGCTGGGCAGGGCGCGGGGGAGGCTCCTCCCCAGAGACCCCTCCCTTCCCTCGCCCTGGACACGCCCAGCCCCCAGCAGCGGATGTGGGGGGGGGTTCTTGCTGGCAGCTCAGCTTCTCCCTTCTGGCGCGGGCATTCCAGGCTGGGGCGAGACCTTCTGCTTTGCCTTCCCTGCCGAGAGGACCTCCCTCCCCGCGCCGCCGCCTGGCCAGACTCCCAGGATGCCCGCCATTGTTCTTCTCCACACCTGAAGGACTGCCTCCCCCACGGCGGCAGAACAGCCCCCCTTCTGGGAGGCCTAGCGGGGCTGCAGGAGGACCCGGGGCAGCCCCGTTTTTGAAAGCTGCCTCCTCAGTCTGCCCATCGGGCGGCCTCCCTGGGCCAGCGCCAGCCTCTTCGTGTGGCTGGACCATCTTCTGATAAGGGAAGCCCCCTTCCCCCCCCCCCGCCCCCGGGCACTTTGGGATTGAGAGGGGAGGGCGATCCTAAGCTCATCTCCTCATAGACTTCCAGGAGGGTTTTCTGCCAGTTTCAGGACCCCCATCTGCAGCTCCAGTGTGGGCACTGCCAGCCCAGTCTGTATATGTACCAGCATCTCAACTCACACATCCTAAAGGCAGTGGTGATGAAGACTGCTGCCCTCCCAGCCCCCAATCCTTTCCAAGAGCTGCATGCATATAGCCCCCATTTGCACCCACGCCCTGGGCTGTGGGTGTGAAACACACAAAAGTTGGGATTTGTTTTGTTGGGATGATGGAAGTTATATTCCAACAGATATGGAGACCGCCTGGTTGGGGAAAGCTGGCAGTTTGTCTATGGACCTGGCAACAAAGCTCATCAAACTCCCTAGGTCTTCCTTCGAATAGGGACAGGGCAATCCCTCTGAATCATGAAAGCATTTTCAGACGTTCAGCCTGTCCATTGCAGTCATATATCATAATGGACATAAAACAGGTCAGTCACAGGATTAACCCAGTTTTACAACCTTTTTTTGCAACAACACTACAATCCGTAAGCAAACAAACCAGTGGTTCTCTATGGCGAAATTTTGCTGAAATCTGGGTGCTCGTCTTTGGCAAAACTGTTATGAGGCTGCTTTGTACTAAAGCTCTGAGTCTCTGCTGAGCTCTGAACTGAAACTGAAACTGTTCAGTTCCCTCCTCTGCCTGTGTTTTGGTATTGTATATTTACTTCATTAGTTATAGGTTTGAGGTTTGAGGTTTTATTTAATTTGTATGCCGCCCTATTCCTGAGAGACTCATGACGGCTAACAATCTGGAGCGGAGGGGGGTACAAAATAAAAATAAAAAGACAAACAATTTAAAATAGAGCAACATTCGTAACCTCGGATGGGGCTGGAAAATTCAGCCCCAGGCCTGCTGGAACAGCCAGGTCTTAGCTGCTTTGCGGAAGGCCGGAAGGGTGGTAAGAGTCCGGATCTCAATGGGGAGATCGTTCCAGAGGGCCGGAGCAGCCACAGAGAAGGCCCTCCCCCGGGGAGTTGCCAGCCGACATTGGCCGGCAGATGGAATTCGGAGGAGCCTAGTCTGTGGGATCTAATAGGTCTTAGGGAGGTAATTGGCAGGAGACGGTCTCTCAAGTACCCAGGTCTGATACCATGTAGGGCCTTAAAAGTAACGACTAGCACCTTGAAGCGTGTCCGGAGACCAATGGGTAGCCAGTGCAGCTCGTGGAGGATAGGTGTGACGTGGGCGCACCCCGGTGCACCCACAATCGCTCACGCGGCTGCGTTCTGGACAAGCTGAAGTCTTCGAACACTCTTCAAGGGCAGCCCCATGTAGAGCGCGTTACAGTAGTCCAGTCTTGAGGTGACGAGGGCGTGAGTGACTATCCGAAGGGCCTTCTGGTCCAGGTAGGGTCGCAATTGGTGCACCAGGCGAACCTGGGCAAAGGCCCCCCTGGTCACAGCCGACAAATGATGTTCTAGAGTCAGCTGCGGATCCAGGAGGACTCCCAAATTGCGAACCCTCTCTGAGGGGCGTATAATTTCACCCCCCAGGCTGAGAGATGGAATAGCTGGACCGTCTTTGGGAGGGAGCATCAATAGCCACTCGGTCTTGTCGGGATTGAGCGCAAGCTTATTTGTTCCCATCCAGACCCTAACAGCCTCCAGGCACTGGCACATCACTTCTACCGCTTCACTGAGTTGGCACGGGGTGGACAGATACAGCTGTGTATTGTCCGCATATTGATGATACTTAATCCCGTGCCGGCGCATGATCTCCTGCTGAATTGGTTACCTGCGTGTGCTTTCTGGATGTAATTGCTGCAACAGACTGTCAGACTCTCTTTCCCAGCATGGTGTCCTCACGATGCATTCGACTGTAGCCTTCAAAATTCCCCACCAGTCTGGGATTTCCAGCAGAGTTACCAGGTCTGTAGGAAGGGGGGAATTGCACCCTGACCCTTCTGCTGCCCCATACCCCCCCCCCCCCCATTCAGGGCAGAGTCATCTGCCTGCAATCTTAGGCCTGTTTGCGTAGGGTTGGTGCTCTGGCTTCCTCAGGTGCCTGTGGTTTTAGATGGTTTGTAGCAGTAGGATTGTTAAGAATCGCTGGAGTCTTTTTCAAGCTGGCTGAGATCCAGAAGGCAGACAAAGGGTGTTCCAGTGACACCGGACTGAGCTTTGAGCAGGAGCCCCTTTGCTTGGGTGGGGTTGCCCAGGGGAAGGAATTAGAGCAGGTAAAGCCACCACAGCCAACAAACTGAGGCTTGCAGCCTTTCTGTTGACGTTGAAAGGCAAAGGCTGGGGAATCTCTGGATGAGGGAAACTCCCTCCCTGCTCCTTATATTCCTGCACATGCCATGCCAGCTGATCAGGGAAGCTGCCTTCGTCTGCCAACCTCCTGGCATCCCCCTAGTAGGGGAAAATTCAGCCTGCCTGCAGCAAAGTCCAGTGCCCCAGATGGGACTTTCTTTTGGCCAACCCAGCCTCTGTGAAAAAGGGGCAGCTGAAGAAGCCCCTCAATGTCTGTCAGGGTCACCTCAACTCCAGGTGGCCCAGAGAGATGCATCCAAGCAGGGTCCTCGGCTGGCCCGACCCAGGAAGGGTTTGCCCTCGTCTCCTCGCAGGCTGTGTTGCGCAGACCTTTTCCAGTCGATGCTGACCAGGCTCACCTCTGCAGGGTTCCTTGGACAGCCCCCCCCTTCTACTCTGTTTCCCAGCCAACTGGTCCTCCTTCCTTCTTGTGTAGATGCCCTTTCCCAGATTTAACCATAGGTTGTGTTTCCAGCAGCTGTTACAAATTATGCCATACATCTTGCCTTGTGCCAGCCGAGATGAGACTCTTGTCATTCCCCCACAGGGGTTTTCTTTGCTGGGCGCTTACTAGATGGCGCTTGCTCCACATCTTCCAAAGTTGGCGTTTTAGGGGGGTGGGGAGAAACACAAAGTTGAGGAACCAAACTAGAATGGAAGAGGGTGGGTAAGAGGCAGCAAAGACGGGGAAGAAAGCAGCAGAGATTCTGCTCTGCGTTGGTGGAGAAAGATGAAAAACTGAGGCTGGGGATCCATGCCAGCTATCCCTCCACCAATGTTCCCTCTAATTTTTTTTCAGTGTGAGCGGAAAAGTATAGTGTTTGAGCAGCACATTTTCATACCTGAGCACCTGGATTTTTTTCATAGATGTCACCCAAGAAAACGAAATTAGTGTTATTTGAAACTCAATTCTACCATGTAAATATCCATTAAGTAAAGAAATCTCCCTATACAGGTAGTCCTCAATCTATGACCATAATTGAGCCCAAAGTTTCTATTGCTAAGTGAGACATTTGTTAAGTGAGTTTTGCCCCATTTTACAACCTTTCTTGCTACAGTTAAGTGAATCACTGCGGTTAAATCAGTAACCTGGTTGTTAAGTCAGTCTGACTTTCCTACTGACTTTCCTTGGCAGATGGTTGCAAAAGGTGACCCCAGGACACTGCAACCATCATAAATATGAGGCAGTTGCCAAAGATCCAAATTTTGATCATATGACCATGGGGATGCTGCAATGATCATGTGTGAAGAACAGCTGTAATTCACTTTTTTTCAGTGCTGATGTAGCTTTAGTCATTAAGTGAACTGTTGTAAGTTGAGGACTATTCTTTCCCCCTTACTATCCAATAGTCTGCAGTGATATTAGCAAGTTATGAATAAATTACCAACTGATGTAGATTAGCAATTGGAGCACTTAAAGAAGCAAACAAAGAGGGGAGAGGAAGGAAGGAAGGAAGGAAAGAAAAAAGGAAGAAAGAAAAGAGGAGAGAAGAGAAGGAATAGAGGCCAAAAAAGCAAACAAGGAAAAGTAGGGAAAAAACTTTCACTGGAAAACACTATTTTTCCATCAGTGCAAAACTTTCCTAAACAAGGTTAATTTTCTGGATTTTGACTTTCCGGTCCAGGTGGACCAAGAAGCCTTTATTTTCTTTTTCTAAAATCAAATAAAATCTGCAGAGCACCAGCTCGATTCCCCCTTCCTGCGAAAAAAACCTCGAGCGCAGAGGCTGGATTCAGACACATGTGCATATCCGGCGTGGGTTTCCACTTGTTTGAGAGTTGGTTGCTGCCGTTGCTGCTGCCGCCGCTTCTCTCCTCAGTAACTTTGATCCAGGAGGGAACAGCCTCCCTGTCAATCAGCTAGAAAACGGCTTCCTTCCCTCGGCTTCCTTCATGCTGAGTTATCCTTTAGAAACTTACTGTTAATGCCTACTTCCCTATCTCCCACAGGCTATAGGGGCTTTTTTTTCCTGCTCCCGCCCCTCCGCCGACTTCCTACTGGCTCCTGTAGCCTCAAAGGCTCCTCAAAGCCGCAGCGCCGGGCAGCAAATCCGGCGGTGCTTTTAGAGGAGGAGGAGGCAGCAGCAGTTAGTCCGGACTGCAAAGGACCTCCTCCCCAGCTTCCGGAGCCTGTGGAAATCACTGCGCGGGAGTTGAAAAGTCCTGCGTGGTGTTTTCTTGCCATGTGCGCGGCCGCGCAGCCGCGCACCTTAGAGGGAACAGTGCCCCCCACTCCTCCCCACATCCTGGAGGGCCTCAGAAGAGATTTCAGCTGACAATGGACTCCCTGTGTGGCTCTGGGTCTCACGGAGACAAAGGCTCAGCTGAGATTGCGGCTGCCCAGTTCATCCCAGTCTCTGATCCATCAGGCAGCAGCATTGAAAAGGGACACCCTTCAGTGGCTGCAGCCTGGGATTTTGTGGGAAGGAGGGGCCACCGAAGGGCTCGGTGAGAGAGGCTTTGCTGTGGATCCAGAGTTTGCAAATGCTGCTGCACAAGCTGGCCGGGAGCAGCCTTGAAGAGGCTTATTATCAGTGGTCTCGAGGGACTCTGCCGAGGACGATCATCAGAGCCACACTACAGCCAGAAACTTTGCTTGGACGTGAATCGGCTGCCAGTTATTTTCCTCTTTGGCCAAAAATTATTTTGGTTACATACACTGCTAGGAAATAGTTTCTCCCACAGACAAAATATGTAAAGTTTATTTTCTTTAAAGAGCCTAATATAAATCTTAGCAAGGGCTTTGGGCTGGTTAAATTAAAATAGCAAAACTGAACAACAGGCATTGTCTCTGGAATGTATGACCTACGAGGATAATCACCAATTTTCTGGGGGTTTCGGGACCCTAAAGAGAATGAAGGTAAAACCGATGAGCAGAGGAAGTGCAGGAGGAAGCGGGTGGCATTCAGTGACGTGCGGTGAGGTTTACGGCTGGTGAGGCACTGACAGATAATTCAATTTTTTTTAGACTTGTGGACTTCAACTCCCAGAATTCGACAGGCATGCTCAGTTCCAATTTAAAGCGACAGCATTTGTGTTTGTCCTTTACGAAAAAGTTTCCTTCATTCTTTTTCTTCTCCCCCCCCTTCCTCCCTCTCTCCCTCCCTCCCACCTCTCTCAAACAACACATGCACACAGAGAAGTTGGATTGGATTATCTCTCATACTCCCTTCCCTCTCTCACTCACTCACTCTCAAACAAACACAAACACAGAAGTTGGATTGGAGCCGATCCGAGCCTTTGATTGCAGCCACATTGCCTTTTCAAACTTGTAATCAGTGAAGCTGGACTTATATCATTTTATCCAGCTTTGTGTGTGTGTGTGTGTGTGAGAGAGAGAGAGAGAGAGAGAGAGAAAAGGCAACGTGGCTCTGCCTGCAATCAAACTACACTTGGGGAGGGATCTACACTTGAGGATGAAGTTTGAATTCCTCCCCTTCCCTCTGACCCACACATACCTTTTCCAGCTGTTTCAGAGAGGATTTCAACTCTGCTCTTGCCTGTCATCATGAAAAGAAAAAAATGTAAAAGGAAAAAAGCAAGAGCTGAAGTCAGGCTGAGCTAGTTGCTGCCAGAGTCACCGTGGATGACTCTGCTTAACTGTTTAAAAAAGCCTCTAAAAAGCGCCCTCTACAGGAGGAGGCAGGAGAACGACATGCCTCACCTACGTCAGGAATTTTTAGGCTTTTAACCCTTGCTTAACTGCTCGAGTGATCATAAAACGCCTAAAGTCAGACTAGATGAGGCATGTCGTTCTCCTGTCTCCTGTAGAGGGCACTTTTTAAGAGGCTTTTTTAAACAGTTAAGCACTAAGCAGAGTCATCCACGGTGACTCTGGCAGCAACTCAGCCTGACCTCAGCTCTTGCCTTTTTCCTTTTACATTTTTTTTTCTTTTCATGATGACAGTGGTGAGGCTCTGCCTCCCCTGACTGCATGTCCCTGGTGGCATTACAGGCAGAGTGTGGTGGATTTAAACAGAGCTTAAGAGAAGAAAAACCAAAAGAACTGCAACGGGACAAACTTTTGGGAAGTGATGACTATGGTAGGCTGTTCTGCAAAAATCTTGAAAATAATTTTGCAGCACTGTCAGGATGAATACATTTATCACAACTAAGTTTCTATAAAGGGCTGTTCACATCTTCAGATGCAAGTCTCAGCCCAGCATCTTACTCTCCAAAGTGAGACATCGGTTCTGGGTAGTCCTTGACTTACAACCAGTCACGACAGCCACAGGTTGGGTGCTGTCTGGCCCACGAAGCAGCCCTCCTCATGGCCATTGTAAATGGTTGCATTGCTACTCACATGGTCACGTGCTTTGTGATGTTTTTTGCTGGATTCCAACATTTTTTGCCAGTTTCTGGCAAAAACACCCATTTGAAAGAACAGATTCATACTTACAACTGCTGTGTTTGCTTAAGAGCCACCACAAAAAATGTAGCAAAATAATTTTTGGTCACTTGGATTTATGGCCATAATAATTTATGATCAGATTTCCAATCCCAATTGCCGTTGAAAGTGGAGGACTACCTGTACATTACAGTTACTTTTCACTGTTTGAAAAAAATTCACATGTTGGATTTTGTCTTTAAATTTTGAAGACAAAATCCAATGTATGCTATAAACCTTACTACCATCCTGGTTATCTTCAGGACATTGATCCAATACACTGTTAAGAAAGTAACTCTTAAACAATTTCAGAAATATTGTCTTAATTCTCACATCATGCTAAGTCACACTTAAAAGTTTTTTAAAGCAAACAAACGCTTTATAAAATCTTAGTTGTGTAAATATGTTTTATTTTCATTTCATTTCGTACAGTCACATATATACTGTGCATAACCGGGGCATATAACATAGAACAATAAACACAGCCCTCCCTCTTGTCAACAATACCCCCCAAAATACAAACCCAATATACCACTTCGACCCACCATACACCCTTTCTTTCGCCCCCCTCCAACTTTCGTTCTTCCCTCCAACATTCCCCTCTACCCTACTTCCCCTCCCCCTCTATCACTCCTCTCTCCCAATACACTCCCTCCCTTCCTTCTCATCCTCCCTCCAATCCTCACTCGCACCCTCTCTACCCCTCTTTCTTCTTTCCCTCTACTCCTCCCTTCGGTGTATTTCTACTATCTATCAATATATTCAGCTTGTCCTATTTTTACACTAGAATTAAAGAGCAACAGTATACAAGTGCAATCATGTTACTTTAAAATCTAACACATACTATATTTCCCCCCTCCCCCCTCCCAATGCAGGGGGAACAGCCCATCAGTGGGGGTGGGGGTTTCCAGGTAGACTGAACAATTCCTGGGTTCAACTGTCTGGAAAATGTCCACCAACCTATGGAAGACCAAGTCCCATTCCTCCTGTGTCCACAAGGATGGGGTGGGGGGGTGGGGTAGACACCTGCTCCTTCTGGGTGTGGTTTGCTAACACAGGTAGAAGGGCGGGGCTCCAACTATGCAGATAGAGCCATTATTTCCACTGTTTGCACATAACCCATAACCTTGATATTTAACTTTTTCTGTTACACGAGTAGGAAAAGGAGTCAAGTAGAGGAGAAAGTTAGCTGCAATGTTTGCCACCCTCATTTAACTGCCTCCCTGTCTCTGGAGTTGGCAGCTGGACCTATTCCTATGGAGCCGTGAAGAAGCTGTGCAGCCTGTGAAGAGAGGAGCAACAAGCCTTGAGCTTTGAGCCTTGGGAAGGTTGGGATAGGAAGTCCCCGCTGGGGACAAGGGCCTCTGCCTTTCTCTGGGTGGGGCAGGGCTCCCCAGTCCCAAGGAGCAGCTCCAAGGAGGCTCCTATGTGCAGCTCCTGCCTATCAGCCTTTTTGGTTCTAGGCCAGCCGTTGTGACACCCTCGCGGGGCCTGTGCTGGGAGGAAACGGGATATCTATAAATTTATCTATAAATAATAAGAGTTATTTATAGATAGCAGAAAGTAACACAATCACTGGCAAGCTTTGTGTGTGCATTTTTTCGCTGGACTTTATGCTGTTATACAGGAGAAACCTGCAAATCATTTTATCACTCAGTTTGAACTGAGGCATGTAAGAAACGGGGAAGACCCTTTTGAGTGGCGCATGGCCAAGAAGCCTTCAATGCTGGGATGTCAGTCAGAAAGTGTCACCTTTAGCTGGCTTTGCTTTGAAATTTCCCAGTCTCAACCTGGAGCTTTTTAGGAGTCTCTTCTCCCTTTGAAAATCTGCAGCTTTTTTCTGATTTCAGCAGGACTTTTGTAAATCAATAAAAGGTTGCAGCCTTTCAGTCCTGGGTGCATTTCCTTTGAAATGCAATGATCTTAGTAGGGGCTCTTCACAGGAAAAGAGGCAGAAGACTCTGTGAGAGTTTGCAACAAGCAATGCAGCCTTTTACAGGAATTACTTGACTTAATGACCAAAACTGAGCCTGCAATTTCAGTCATCAATCATGACCCTTATTGGTCATTGTGTGATCATGCTCAGTTTTATGAGCTTTTTTTGCAGTAGTCATTAGGTGAATGAGGATGCCGTGGTCATTAAGTGAGCACTACGGTAGGTAAGCAAAGGCATGGTTCAATGGGGCTTTTTTTCTGGAACCTGGCGGTAAGTGCCAGTTTTTGGTTAAAAAAAACCCCATCATAAACGATGGTCATTTTCACTCTGGAGGGCTTCAAATGGCCATAAATGTCCAGTTCCTGAGCACCCAAAATGCAACCCTGCAACCACAGGGAAAACCACCAGAAGGTCATAAGTAGTTTTGGTAACTTTGGATGGTTTGCTAAGCGACTGGTAATAAGTCTGCATTTCTTTGAATAGGGAGGGAATGGTACAAGATTCAGGAACTAAATTAAACAAAACAAAAATCGCAAAAGAAAGCTTGTCAAAATGGATCGATGTAGTGGAAGCCATGATCTTCGTCATGTCTATAGAAGTTGCAACTGCCATCTTGCAACTAAGAAATGTCTGGTCTGATCACAAGGCTGGCTCCCCACCATCAATTTTTTGTTCCCAAATGTTAAATCTGTGGAAAGATGTCCTGGCCAATAGATTTCATGACACAAAGCCAGAACAGAGAAACATCTATGGTTGCGGATGGTGCCTGCAGCTGGCTCTGGGTTCAGGTCAGGAGGGTCCCTTGCAGACGTTATTCATAACCCATGTTCTAATAAACCATGACAAAAGAAAATGCAGGTCCAAAGCCAGTGATCTCTTCACTCAGTTTTAGCTCAGCCCCCAATTTCCTGCCTGCTCTGGCTGTGCCCCCTATGTGATTTTCCTGAGGCTGCTGTAGAGGGACTGGGTCCTTGTGGGGGAAAGATTCCTCCACACCTTTTCTTGAGTATAGAAAGCACAAGCCACTGATCCAGTGATTAGGTGGAAGGCACCTCCAGGCACCAAACAGATGGAGCAAAGCAGGCTCATCAGAATTACTTTCTCTTGCTTCTCATACCATAACCATGTGAGTGGAGGAAAGACAAGAAAAACACTAAGACACACAATCCATAAAACCAGAGGCAGGAGTTACCAGCCTATTTTCTGCAAGAATCCTGTCTGGAGACCAGGTTCATCCATCCCAAGGATCATGCAGGAGGATCCAGCTAGCCTTTCCAATATCCATGGCTAAGGTGACCAGACATCCCGCATCTGGTGGGACAGGCACGCCTTCCCATAATTTTTCCCGCGTCCCCGGCCGTTCTTAAAAAAACCCGCTTTATTTTGGCGCTTGCACCTCGCTCGCTCTCCTGCCCATCAGCTGCTAGCTCGCTGGCTCGTTCTATCTACACTAAAAATCTAAGCCAGCCCAGCCTGCCGCTCACTGATTGGCCTGGACTCCAGCCAATCAGTGAGCTAGCTGGGATGGAAAATTTTAAGCACGCGGCGTGCTTAAAAGTTTCCATCCAAGCCAGCTCACTGATTGGCTGGAGTCCACTTAGCTTAGCACGCCGCGCGAGTCTCCATTTCATTTAGTCTTTTGCTTGCTGCTTAGCTTAACTGGTGAGTAATGGTACCGGTGGGAATCGGGAGGCTTAGGGTGGGCAACGGCGCTTCCCTTGCGAAGGCTGTCCAAGAAGCGCCGCCGCCCACCCGAAGCATCCCGATTCCCACCGCCGGAGTTACTCACGTGAAGCTGCCCGGCGGTGGCTCTTGGCAGGGTGCGGCGCTGCTCTGGCCAGGAGAGAGGCAGGAGGCCGCGTGAAGGGAGGGAGAAGCAGGAGTAGCCATCACCGGGAAGAGCAGGGTGGACGGCCGCCTTCCCACCACACACATCGCCCCGCTGGCACCGGCGGCTGCTCTGGCCCTTCTCCGGCCACGTGTCCAGTCCGGCTGCTAGGTGACCTCCCTGCAGCCTCCTCGCCTGGCAAGGGGGAAGGTTTGGGGCGAGGGGTCCTCCGCTTCCCCCGTCCCAGCAGTGAAGCGCGGGCGCCTGGTTGCAAATGCGTCTCCCTCGCCTGCGCTTAGACCCGCAGCCGAGGCAGCGCCGACGTCAGAGGAGGGGAGGGAGCCAGCTGAGGAAAAAAGACCCCCACCCTCTTCCCCTTCGGGGGGGGTCTTCCCACTTACCATCGGAGCGGCGGGGCGGGGAGAGATCAGATCCAGCCCCCTTCCCTGCCTGGGCGGGCGGGAGGCGCGGAGGAAGGCGAGCAAGAGGAGGTGTCCAGGTTGCTGCACCCGTCGCCACCCCGCGCCCATCTCGGTGCCCGCCTGTCAAGGCGGTGACGCGGAGCAGCCTAGCGCCGATTGGGGGGGGGACACCGGGCAAGGGAGGAGCCGTCTCTAGCTCCGCTGGTGCCAACCCGGTCCTCCCCGCTTCAGAGAGAGAGAGGGACACCCGCTGCCCAGTGCCCACCCCGGCGGAGAAGGCACGTGGGGCTTTGGGCTGGCGGGCACCGTGCAACAAAACCTCCCCCCTCCCCCGTCAGGTGGCAGATGGGGGGGTGTGGGCATACCTATCTTGCCAGCCCTGGCATGGGCCAGCGGGGTTCTCTGTGTGTGCTATTGTGGGTCTAAGGTAGCAATCTCACCAGCCTCCAACTTGCAGGCTTGCCAGTCCAAGCTGAGTCCCAGCCGTGTTGCTGATTGCGGGTCAGTTTTGCCAAGGTGGTTGTGAGAACGGCATTCATAGGGAAAACTGGCTTCACCTGTTACAGCAGTGATGGGGAAACCTTTTGGGCTCAAACATTCAGAAAATGTTTAATTTCACTCTCCTGGTGTGTGTGTGTGTGTGTGTGTGTGTGTGTGTGTGTGTGTGTGTGCGCTGCACACATACAGACATCCTTGACCAAAGAGAAACATTTCTTTTTCAAATTCATTCATTAAAAAAGAATACACTTCAATCATACATGGTGTTAAGTGTTGCACAAAGAAACAACACAGGAAAGGAAAGAAGGGAGGGAGGGAGGAAAGGGGAAGACAGGGAAAGAGCAGAAAGACAGAGAAGGTGAAGGTAGATAGGCAGAAGGAAGGAAGAAGGAAGAAATAGGGAAGGTGAAAGGATGGAAGGAGGAAGGAACAGAAGCGAAGAGGAAGAGAGAAATGGAAAGAGGAGAAAGACAAAGAAGGTAGATAGGCAAAAGAAATGAAGCTGAAAGAATGGAAGGAGGAAGGAAGAGAAAAGGAGGAAGGGAGTGAGTGAGGAAAGAAGAGAGGATGGAAGGAGAAAGGAAGGAAGAGAGGGAAAGAGCAGAAGACGGATAAGGTGAAGGTAGATAAGCAAGAGGAATGAAGGAAGAAGTGAGGTGTCTCGAGGAGGGGTAAAACATTTAGTGACCAAAGTTACAATGGCAATGAAAAAAGTGACTGATGACCATTTTTCACACTTAGCGACCGTTGCGACCATTTTTCACACTTAGCGACCGTTGCAGCATCCTCATGGTCACGTGATCAAAATTTTGTTTGGCAACAGATTCGTATTTATGCTGGTTTCAATTTCCTGGGGTGACCTTTTGACAAAATATAAAATTTTTAATCAAGCACCCTCCCCCCCCCGCCGCCGGTCAATGGTGTCCCTCTTTACCAATCTGAAAATCTGGTCACCTTATCCATGGCTGAAAGGCAGGAAAATTGGAAATTACGCCGACTGAAGACCAACCCTGCCCAAAGCTTGAGGGCAAGAAAAAAGGCTAACACTATTGCTGTTTATCAGCAAAATTAAAAACGAGCATCTCTTTAACTTCTGCCTTCATATACGGCAGGGTTGTCCAACTCAATCATGAGCAAAACAGTGGTCATGCATAGTGGTACTAATACATCATGTGATCTCTGTTAATGCAGCTAGAATTGTGTTGACTTTATGGCGGCTGCAACACACTGCTGGCTCATATTTAAGAGGTTGTCCACTAGGACTCATAGATCCCTCTCACAATGACTAATGCTGAGCCAGGTACATCCTATTCTATGCCTGTGCATTTGGTGTCTTGCCTAAGTGCTGGACCTTATTTTTCTCACCACTGAACTGCAATATTTTGGATTGAGCCCAGTGTTGAAAGAATAACTTGGTCTCCATTTTCTTTGGTTTGAGAAAATGGCTCCCAAATCACCTCGTAGCCTCGAATATCTTTCCATAATGTTTAATTATAGAATTATTTCTCAAGAACAGGCTTGCTCTGTTATTTTTAAACTGTGCTTTTAAAATGGTTTTATTTTTATACATAAAACCATTTATTAGTTGCTTTGATTCTTGCTTTGGGTAGAAACACAAGGCCAGCAAGCAGAACCCCAAGAAACAGAATAAAGTAGAAGTTTTACTTGAAGTCCTGCTGAGTTCCTGGGTCAAGACTGCAAATCCAAGAGATTTTTCCTGCTGCCAGTTGCCTGGGTCAGCCTAATTGCTTTTGGTTACTTGGAGTTAATGTGGCCTCCAGAAACTAAATGTGGTTTCTTGGAGCCACCAATTATGACTCACTTTGGAAGGCAAAAACGCTCCGGTAGTTTTGCAGTCCTGTCTGGGCACTTCCAGCCCTTACATGCTCAGACAAGAAATGAATGCAGCGGGCATTCTGACATACTTCTGGGGTAAAAATTAACAGATGGGAGGGTAGCATTTTCTCACCTGGTTCCTCCAAGCAGCCAGCAACAAGCCTTCAACAACTTGCTGCTGTAGGAGCTGGAAGGAGAAGTGTGTGTGTGTGAGGAGGAGAGGTAGCTTGAGTACAACCTTTCCATAGCAAAGGTAGCATTGCTCTCAGCTGGAGCTCATCTCCCTGTCAAAGACAATCAACCCAGCAAGTCTCTTTAAAAATGAAGCTGAAGGAATGAGTGTGGTCTTTACCTTCCCTCCAGTGTTGCGTTTTGCAACCTTAGAAACTTTAGCAATTCTTAGCCAGAATTGCTGGCTGGGGAATTCTGGGAATTGAAGTCCACTCATAATAAAGTTGCTCATTTTGAGAAGTATTGCTCCAGTGCTCCCTGATCCCAAGATGGTGGAATGGAAATGTAGGAACAAGTTGGTGGGGCTGCAGTTCTTCTTTCTCTCCTTCCTCCTGTTGCAAAGCAAGCTGAAAACAAATACAAGACTCCCAGACCCAAACTAGGCCCAAAATTACCCATGGAGGCTGATGGCTACCATACCAGTATCTTTAAGGTGACCACATTTTCAGATTGGTAAAGAGGGACAGCATTGACCGGAGGGGGGGGGCTTGATTAAAAATTTTATATTTTGTCAAAAGGTCACTCCAGGACACTGAAACCATCATAAATACGAATCTGTTGCCAAACATCAAAATTTTGATCACATGACCATGAGGATACTGCAACGGTTGCTAAGTGTGAAAATGGTCGCTAAGTGTGAAAAATGGTTATCAGTCACTTTTTTCATTGCCATTGTAACTTTAGTCACTAAATGAACTGTTTGAAAGTTAAGGCTAGCTTGCATTATAATGCCTTATGCTAGCTTATATTTTCAAGAGAGAGAAGCTAAACTCCTTATTGGAATTGAAATAGAAATGAGTAGAGTAGAGTAAAGTAGAATAGAATAGTTTATTAGCCAAGTGTGATTGGACACACAAGGAATTTGTCTTTGGTAAATATGCTCTCAGTGTACATAAAGAAAAATAAAATAGTAGGATAGTGTGATCCTTGCTGCACCAAGCTCAGAAAGCAGGAGAACCCACCATCTCCCAAGCTGGGAGGAGGTGTGTGATGTGAGGGATCCTAGGTGCACCAAGCTCTTTCTGAAAGAGGAGGTGTGTGAGGTGGGATCCTAGGCAGATGTCACACAAGCGCCCTTCAAAGACTAAATGGTTTTTTTTTACTGGTGGGGAATTAAAACTCCCCTTTTCCTCAATGGGAAATCATATTCAGACAAAGAAAATTATTAAAAATATCCTTTCCTTTCTGAAGCCTGGCTCTTTCTCTGCACCTATATTGGGAGGGGGGGAATAGGGGAAATGCAAGCAGCAAGGCCAGCCTGCCCCCTTCTTGTCTCCCACCCCCCTCTTCCCAACGGGAAAAGGTGGAGGGCTGGTCTTGCAAACGGGGATCAGCGCACTCGCCGCCTCCCCCTCCCCCGGGAGGAGCTCTGCAGCGGGACAGACGAATGGAGGGGGAGAGCGCCCCTTCCTCCTCCGAGCCCCCAAACCCCATCTTCCCTGGCCTGCACCCCTGCGCCCAGGCTCCTTTGGGTTTGGGGGTAATCCGAATGGGTGGAGCGGGGGATCCCCGGGGCGGAGGCCTCCCGGTGCAGCAACGGTCTTCTGCAGCTCCGAAGCGAACCTTCGCCTTCCCCACCCAGGATTGCAAGGCTGGAGGCCTCGGCAACAGCCACCCCCACTCCCAGCCGGCCAACCCTCGCCCGTACCATGAGCGGCGGGACCTGCGCAGTTCCTCTCCTCCCCGGCGCCGTCCTGTGGGCGTGCGAGCGCTGGGTGCGAGCGCTGAATGGCCGGCCGGCCCGGAGGGCTGCCGGCAGGGCTCGGCCGCCATTCAGCGACACATGTTTCGCTGAATGGCGGCTGAGTTCTAAACTGCTGGCATGACTTTGAAGGGCTGGCTTGCCTTCCGCGCGGGCCGACGTGTAGGGCAAGCCAGCCCTTCAAAGTCATGCCGGCACTTTAGCGTGCCCCTCGGCCGCCATTCAGCGAAACATGTTTTGATGAATGGCGGCCGAGTTCTAAACTGCCGGCATGACTTTGAAGGGCTGGCTTGCCTTCCGTGCGGGCCAACGTGGAAGGCAAGCCAGCCCTTCAAAGTCATGCTGGCACTTTAGTGTGCCGGCAGGCAGGGCTGGAGCGAGCGAGTGAGCATGCTCCGTCCCGGTGGGTGCATGAGTGGAGCACTTTTCCAGCGCTCCTGTGCCTGCAGAGCTCAGTCTGCATATGAGCCCAGGATCCGCTGCTTGCGCTCCCTTGCTCCGCCCCGCAGAAGTAGCAGAGTCGCGTCGAGCGCCGCTCTGCCTTCCTCCGCGCTCTTCCCGCCCGGACGCCCAAAGCCTCCCAGCCTGCCCGGCTTGGGGCGAGTCAGCTGCAGTGCAGCGGGTGGCGATCCCACCACCATCCGCCCGCTCACTCGCCCCGCCCCGCCCGTCACTTACTCTGAGTTCGGAGAAGAAGCGGCAGCCCCAGGTGGCTCTTTTCGCGGAGGCTTTCCCACGGCTTGTCCGGAAGTGGGGCTGGAAAGGCGAGCTCGCTCCCCCGCCCATCTGCCCGCTCACTCGCTACGCTACCCCGCCCATGCGAGCGGCAGCGGATGGGTGGGGGAGCGAGTCGAAGAAGGCGCCAAAATTAAGCGGGATCTTTTGGGAATGACCCTGGACACGGGTAAAATTATGAGAAGGCATGCCTGTCCCGCCAAATGCGGGACGTCTGGTCACCCTAAGTATCTTGGAAGTCAAGCAATATTAAAGGTTGCCCACTGGGCCTCTGAACAGCAAAGCTGCACTGCTGCCTGTCAGGGTCTGGCTAGAACGACTGTCCAGGGTCCCCAGGATTTTAGGCACTGGAACCTTTTAACTTCATGGAAGGTGATCTGTAGGAAGAGTAAAAAAGTTCACTCTCTCTCAGCCCAATCTGCCTCAGAGGGTTGTTGTTGTCAGGAAAATAGAAGGAAAGTATTGGATATGTTCACAGCCTTGAGTTATCTGTAAACATGATAAAGGCAGGATACAAAAAAAGAAAGAAAGAAATGGACATTGCCCAACTCCAGATATGATCCTTCAGAGCAGAAGGAAACAGCCAGGGGGTTTAAAAATTGACAAGGCTTGGCTCAAAGGAAATCTGGAAATGCTCTATTTTGCTGGAAAATTAAGAACTTAAAATCCTAGTGGACAACTACTTAAATATGGGCCAGCAGTGGCTTCAGTTGCCAAAAAGGCCAACACAGTCCTGGGTTGCATCAATAGCGGGATAGAATCAAGATCATGTGAAGTGTTAATACCACTTTATAAGGCGTTGCTAAGGCCATACTTGCAATACTGCATACAGTTTTGGTCCCCATATTATAAAAAAGATGTTATGGTTATGGTTTGGTTATGGTTTATTAAACTTGTATGCCGCCCTATTCCCTGGGGGGACTCAGGGCGGCTAACAAACTCATAGGGGAGGGGGTAATATAAAAAAACAAACAAGACAAAACAATTACAAAAAAACAGATTAAAACTCCTCAACAGCCACAACAATTCGAGTGGGGCTGGGAACTCATCAGCCCCAGGCCTGCTGGAATCCATATTGAGACTCTAGAAAGAGTGCAGAGAAGAGTAACAAAGATGATTAGGGAGCTTGAGGGTAAAACATATTAAGAACGGTTGCAGGAACTGGGCATGTCTAGTTTAGAGAAAAGAAAGACTACGGGGAAAGCAATAGTCCAGTATTTTGTGGGTGCTCCATCAGTGGAGTCTGGAAGCTGAATCATAGCAACTGGATTTCTTTTCTGGGTTTGGTTTGAACTGTTTTGCTGCTTATCCAGGTAGCTTCCTCAGTCTGACTGAAACATTTGAAACAAGAAGTCCAGTTGCCATGACTCAACTTCCAGACAACTCTACCTGGATGACTAAGAATCTTCATTGACGTTTCAGCCACCATGTTTTCAAGAATAGAGTGGACAACCATTTCACTGGGATGGTATAGAGTCTCCTGTCTGAACAAGGGGTTGGACTAGAAGACCTTCAAGGTCCCTTCCAACTTGTTTTTTCTCTGTTCTATGTTCCATGATTGCAGAAACTACAAACTGCCTCCCTCTGTCTTGATCTTTGGAGCTTTGAGGTCAGGGGGGCAGTTATGGGCCCTGCAAAATAAATGGCCTGGCCAGACCCCTCTGATTGACATTTCCTTGGGGAGGAATAGGGGGCACTTTATGCACACAATGTCACAATCCATTGCACACCCAAAGCTTCCGGTTCAGGAAATATTTTTGAGGGATCTACAAGAAACTTTGATTGCTTTGGCTCTGGACCCTTGTAAGAATTATGGATTGGACTCTTAAGAGCAGCCATTCTTTCACTCTGATGTATATTAAATGGGATTATAGATGTATGATTCTTCAGCAAAGTTCACACTGCAAGGAATAAAAGGCTTCTGAAAAAGAGGAGACTATCCTGGGGGTGGGAGAGATGCAACCCAGTGGGCCCCCTACTTAATATTAGTAGCAGGAGATCCTACATTCACGGGATGTCATCTTAAATTGAAATTTTATAAAAAATTTTTTACCCCATTTATGATTCTCTTAAGAGTCTTGCAAGTGTCACCCCTCCCCTGTTAGTATCAGAACTGGCCTTGCCATTGCAGGTAGTCCTCAATTTACAACTGTTCCTTTATCAACAAGGACACTGAAAAAGTTATTTAAAACCAGTCCTTGTACTGACAATTAGTGCAGTGATTAAAATTTGGGTACTTGCAACAATTATAATGCCCAGGATCATTTGATCACCACTTGTGACCTTTCAGCTGGTTTCCGAAAATGGAATGCAAGGAAGGGGGAGCCAAGTTTGCTTAATGACCACTGCAGCAATTTGCTTAACGACTGTGGCAAAGAAGGTAAAATCGGATATGACTCAAAGGTCTGGAGGCTAAAACTTACAAAGAACGATTGCAGGAATTGGGTAGGTCTAGTCTGGTGAAAAGTAGGACCAGCGGAAATATGATAGCAGTCTTCCAGTATCTGAGGGGCTGCCACAAAGAGGAGGCCAGCTCAACCTGTTCCCCAAAGCTCAGGTGCTTTCAGAAGGTAGGCAGAACAAGAAGCAATAGATGGAAACTAATCAAGCAGAGAAGCAACCTAGAACTAAGGAGGAATTTCCTGTCAGTGAGAACAATTAACCAGTGAAACAAATTGCCTTCAGAAGTTGTGGGTGCTCCATCACTGGAGGTTTTTAAGAAGATACTGGGCAGCCATTTGTCTTGAATGATCTTGGGTCTTCTGCTTGAGCAGGGGGCTGGACTAGAAGACCTCCAAGGTCTCTTTCAACTCTGTTATTTCAACCATCTTGCTTAGCAATGGAAGGTCCGGTCCCAATTATGGTTGTAAGTCAAGGAATACTTGTACTCTCTTGTCAGACCTGGGGTTGGTCTTGCTACTTTCCTATCCTTGCCCCATGCCCGGATCTCACAGGCGGCCCAAAGATGCCCATTTTGCCAGGCAGGAGCAGGGGGTAAGCCCACCACAGAGAAGGCAGCCTGCTGGGAGGCCAGGTCAGCCTGCTGTCCTTGCCTGCCTCTTGCCAAGATGCTGCTCCAAGGCAGGAGAGGAGCCTCGGAGGGAGGAGGAGGAGCACAGCGAGGCTCTCCAGGCAGAGAAGCTGAGTCACGTCTAGTTTGACTCCTGGCTCTCCTGCCTCCCTCCCTCCTCCATTACGGTCCCCAGCGGCAACTCACAGCCCGCCTCTTCTTTCAGGGCCTGGGTGAAATGGAAGTTCTGCATCTGCCCGACAAAACCAGGCGCTCAGGCACACGCGTGGCTCGGGAGAAGGGTCTTCCCGCCTGAGGGGGGGGCAGGGGAGAAAGGCGGGAACGAAGGGTCACTGGGCCTGGTCTCAGGCGGGGCTGGCAAAGGCTGCCCGAAGCTCCCTGGATCACGAACTGGCCCCGTCAGGGAAGCATCTGCGGTGGGGGAGGAGAAGGAAGGGAAGACTGGGCCGGGGGTGCTGGAGGGTCCGAAAGTTCCCGGCCAGAGGCTCCAACCGGCAGTTGCTCCTCGGTCCAGGCGCTGACAGATTTCCCCCCCCCCCCAATGGCCCAAGCTGCAACTGAGGCGTCTCCAGCAAGGGGCACTTTTGCCAGCCCGGGGGCACGACCGTTGCCCCAGACTCTGGCCCTTCGGGACCAGCCCCCTTCGGGAAGCTGGACCGGCAGATCCACCGCTTGCTTCGCCCCGTGAGGATCGGGCGGCCGGAGAGCCCGGGAGGGGGGAAGTTGCCACGATCGGCCCGTGGAGTCCGCATCGACGGCCAAGAGGCGCCCCGCCGAACTCTGCCCGCGCTCTCCGTCATTCCAGGGCCGAAGCCGGCCGAGGTTCCCTTCCCGCTGGCAGGAACCGGCCCGCCCTGGCCAGAACTCCCCGCGCCGGCCCGGCCCCACCGCGCGGCTCTCTCACCTCGGCAGGGGGAGCCCCTCGCGAGCCGAAGACGCGGCCGGCCGATCGCGAGGTTGGAACGGCGGCGGCTGCAGGGGGATCTTCGGAGCGAAGCGCGGCGGAGGCGGAGTGTCGGAGGGGGAGCTTTCCACACCCCGCTGCGCTCCGCAGGCCCCGCCCGGCCTCCCCACACGCCCTCCGGTCCGGCCGAAACTTTCCCCGGCGGCGGCGATTGCAGCGCCTCTTCTTCGCGTCTCTCCGATCCGGCATCGCCCACCGCGGGAGAAGGACTCACAGCGGCCCCACCGGGTGACACCCGCTCTGCTCGGGCAAACTTGAGCGGGCGGCGGGGGCATCGCGGCGCAGCAGCAGCCGGGCCCCCGCACGCTCCTGAGGCAAGGCGCCGAAGCGGGCGGGGCTTCGGATGGGGGTCCCGGTGCCGGCTGCCCACGGCCACTGAGCCCGGCCGAGGGAGAGGCGGGGCCGCGCCACCCCAGAGCTCGCCCCCGCCGCACCCCGGCCGGCCGCCGCCTCCCCCGCCCCGAGATGTCGGCCAAGAGCGCACCTGCGGCGGCCCCCGTGGAGAAGAGTCCCGGCGCCCCCCCGCCCAAGAAGAAGAAGCCCAAGTCCGGCTCGTCCAGCCTGCGCCGGGCCTTCAGCTGGCTGCGGGGCCGGCGGAAGAAGGCGGCGGCGGGCGAGCAGCCCGGAGCGCCCCCTGCGGAGGGCAAGAAGCGAGAGGAGCGGCGCCAGGGCAAAGGTGAGGCCGGGCCCAGAGGCGGGGGGGGGCAGCGGGGGCGGCTCGTAGCCTGGGGGAGGGGAGGGGGCGGTGAAGCGGGGGCTCTTTCGGGGTCCCGCCGGACTCTGCCCTCCCGCGAGGGCTGCGGAGCGGAGGGGCTGAAGCCGCGCACCCAGCCAGCTCTCGTCCCCCGAAGTTGCAGCGCCAGCCTGTTGCTCCTTCCTCCGTTGCGGGCTCCGTCCTCGCCTCTCCCGGAGCCGAAGCCGCTTCAGCCTTGACGCCACCTGCCCGTCCGGCTGCCTTCCCTCGGCCGGCGCCCCTCGGAGCAGAGCAGGCGGGGGAGGCGGAGCCCCGCTTCTTTGCGGTCTCTGAGGTGAGGGAAAGGCCCGGGGCTGCTCAGGTGGGCAAAGGGCACTAAACCATCCGGCGGCAACCCCGGTTGGGCGCGCCGTGTGCAGTTTGGACAGGCGGTCTTGTTCTGGGGTTGGGCTGCAGCCGGCCGGTTCCTGCCGGCCGTGCCAGATGTGGGCCTCTAATTCCCCTTTGCAAATGCCTTTCCTGCCAAGGCCCAGGCTTCTCGGCGGCCGTTCCTTCGAGTCCTCGGGTCAGGGATCCTGGGAGAACCCGGGTGCAGCTCCAGATCCCCCCAACGAGGGAGGAAGCTTTGCAACACATGATGCAAACCGGGTCCAACGCTGACCCGGTCATCTTGCTGGGGAAGGAAGGCTGCTGTTCTCCCTTAGGACTTTGGATTGAGGGGTAGAAAGGAATGTGTGTGGAGTGGCTGGTTGGTCCATGCAGTTGGTCCTGAGCAGAGTTGAGAAAGTCCTGGACCAGCCAACCTATAGCACACATGCTGTAGCCCACTTGGGAAGCCTTTGGGACATGCTTAGCTGAAGCCGCCCTTTGAGAGAGCTTATCATTTCCTGCTGCCTGGATCACTGGGTTCGCGGCCGAGTGACGCCAAAGGGGAGTGCAAGGGTGTGTGTCACACAGATGGAATGGAACATTAGACTGGGGGCACGATGCCAGGTGGGCAGCTGGACCTTGTGGATCCGACTCAGGAACTGGCCAAAAAGTTTCCTTGGCCTGAAGATCCTCGGAGGAGAACGGGGAGCAAGTGATAACATGAGAATAATGTCATTTTTTAATATGTTAGCTAGATACTCCGGGGAAATAACAACAAAACTGGAATCCATTTATTTTGGCATATACTGACAAAGCACATTGTCACCCATGCAACCAGATGCCAAATATACTTGCTTAATGTTTAAGATGTCATGAGGCTTTTTATACTTCTGCAGAGGTAAACTAATTCTAGTATGGTTGCTGCCTTTTAAAAATGCAAAACTTACACAGATCATCTGACCAGAATGATATAAGATCTCCTGCCTTATGCAGGGTGGTCGGACTAGAAGATCTCTGAGGTCCCTTCCAGGATTCTGTGGTCTGTGTTCTTTCCAACTGAATTAATATTGGTCCTATGCCTTGCTTTAAGTTGAATCATGCTTAATCCCTCCCCCCACCAGGAAAATCAGAGGCCACCAGAGATCCAAGATTGCGGATCCGTGAAAGCAAAATCCGCCAGGCATAGCCTGGGAAATCCAAGTGATAGGCTCATGGGAGGCATTTTCCCCCTCCTCTTGGCATCAGATGTGTCAAGGGTGTGTGTGTGGAATTGAGTGCTGCTCTAGGTACAGACCTCAGCCTGGCTGCCCAATTCCAGGGAACTCACGGGGGGGGGGGGGATCCCAGGGCCATCTAAAAGGCAGAGAAGAGGTATTAGGAGTGCTGTCCACAGTTAGATAAGTCTGTCTCAACCTTGGCCACTGAGATGTACAGACTTCACTCCCATAATTCTCCAGCCAGCCATGATGGTTAGAGGATTCTGGGGTTGAAGTCCACCCATCTTAAAGTTGCCCGGATTGATAAACACTGAGTTAGAGAATCCTATCCCATACTGGTGTTCTTTAGAGAAGTCAATCTCTTACAGGGGTTGGGAGAATGATCAGAGCTGTGGTCCATTGTATTTAGAAGGCAGCAGGTGGGGAAGGCTGATTTTGGTGACTGCTTGATTTTACAACCTTTTTTGCTGAGTTGTTAAGCGAATCTGGCTTCTCCCATTGTCTTTCTTTGTTGGAAGCAGGCTGAGAAAGTTGCAACTGGTGATCACATAACTCTGTAACGCTGAAACTGTTGGCATTACATGCTGGTTGCCAAGCACCTGAATCATGACCACATGATTGCAGGGAGGCTGTGAAGGTCATATGTGTGAGGATTGGTTTAAGTCACTTTTTTCACTGCCATTGTAACTTTGAACAATCGCTAAATGAATGTTTGTAAGTCGAGGACTCCCTGTAGGTTTTCAAACTCCTTTGTCTCTTGCTGGCAAGATAGTAAAAGATGGCCCCTCGCCCCCCAGACTGCATGGAAAGTGTTTTGGAATGGAGCTCTGCGAATATGCTAATGCGCCTTTCTCTGAAAGAGCCTCAGAAGAACATTTGGGAGATGGCAAAGGCCGATGACATCTTTTAATTTCAGGTACAGGGCAGTGTTCTTTTTCAAAAACCATCAGCCATTGGTGAGTGGTTTTTCAATCCGGAAATATTTGCACCCCCTTCCACAACTTTGGGACCTAAATCAGTGCTATTTTCCTAGTACGAATGAGGAGATGAGCCTGATTTGCCATAATGCCAGTTTCTAGAGTTGAGGGTCTCAACACACGCCTGAAATTATAGTTGCAGGAGGTGGACATCTGTTTTGGAAACTTTATGTATCTTGGAAGGAAACCCCATGCTGTGAGGTAAAACTGGTTGGCAAAACTTTGTATAGTCTATAGAAAAATATACCTTTCCTCACAGCTGAAGGGACAGAAAGTCTGTTGGCCATGGTTGTTCACCATAGCAATAGCAATAGCAGTAGACTTATATACCGCTTCATAGGGCTTTCAGCCCTCTCTAAGCGGTTTACAGAGAGTCAGCATATTGCCCCCAACAATCTGGGTCCTCATTTTACCCACCTCGGAAGGATGGAAGGCTGAGTCAACCCTGAGCCGGTGAGATTTGAACCGCTGAACTGCTGATCTAGCAGTAGCCTGCAGTGCTGCATTTAACCACTGCGCCACCATCTGTCCGGGGATTTGATTTTGATTTGATTTTATTGGAAATTTATATGCCGCCCTTTTCCCTGAGGGGACTCAGGGCGGCTTACAACAGTGAAGGGAAGGGAGTGCAAGACAAGACTTAAAAAAAAGGAACCGTGATTAAAAGAAAATTGGTCATAAAAACACAACATTCACTCAACATTCGGGCGGGGTGAGAGTAATCCTATCCCCAGGCCTGACGGGATAGCCAGTTCTTAAGGGCTGTGCGGAAGGCCTGGACTGTGGTGAGGGTACGGATCTCCACGGGGAGGTTGTTCCATAATGTCGGAGCAGCAACTGAGAAGGCTCTCAACAATTTGCTCTTGTGACTATGGAGATTCTCAGTCATCCAGTCACAGTTGTCCCAAAGGTGCTTTTTTCAAGAGGCAACCTTTGGGATTTGTTAAGTGAGTTTTGCCCCATTTTACGACTTTTCTTGCTGCAGTTATTAAGTGAAACATTGCATTTGTTAGGTTAGTAACATAGTTGTTAAGTGAACCTGGCTTCCCTGTTGTCTTTGCTTGCGAGAAGGTTGCAAAAGGGGATCATGTGACCTCGGGATGCTGCAACTATCATAAATATCTGTTGCCAATTTTGATCACGTGTGTATGGGGGTGTCAAGAACAGTTGTAAGTGTGAAAAACAGTCACTTTTTTTAGTGCTGTTGTAACTTTGAATGGTCACTAAGTGAACTGCTGTAAGTCGAGGACTTTGGCTTTTTGAAGTTCCACTTGTTAGTCAGAAGAAGACTGGATAAAGAGAGGGAGCTGCAACTTGCATGGGTGAAGATGAAGTAGCCCTGAGCAAGGACAGGCCTCTTGACTCCTAAGGCCATTGGGGCTGCTTCCCTGGTAGTTGGGTCTCTTCTGTAAAGGCAGCACAGGATGGAGTTGGCTGTAGGGTAGATGGGCTCAACTGGATTCCCCGAAGGTGTTCTCTCTCTCTCTCTCTCTCTCTCTCTCTCTCTCTCTCTCTCTCCCTCTCCCTCTCCCTCTCCCTCTCCCTCCCCCCTCCCCCCTCCCCCCTCCCCCTCCCCCTCTCCCTCTCCCTCTCCCTCCCTCCAGCAAGGTAATCCCAAGAAGCTGCTTAGGGGGGTAAGGAAACCTGCCCATTTTGAGATCTCCGGTTCATCTGTTGGGACAGATCAAGTGAGATCAAGTTAAACCAAGGCAGGGTGTCCACGGGGTACATGAGTGTGTCAAAAAAGTCAAAATGGCGGACGTGACCTTGTGATCAGAGCCCTGCATCCTTTTTACTGATATTCTCCTGCGGAAGCTCCTGAAAGCGGATTAATCTGCCAGCTCAACTGTTTTTCAAAATATATTTACTTTGGCCTCATTTTGGAAGAAAGTGCGATGTACAAACAACATTCATTTTATTTATTTATTCTACCCTTTGATTATTTTTCTTACAAATAACTCAAGGTGACAAAAGATAATCAACTCTCCTTCTTCCTCCTGTTTTCCCCATACCTGCCATCCTGTGAGTGGGAGAAGAGGGGCTGCTCCCCCAGCATCAGGTGGGTTCAGCCCAGTTCAGCCCGGTTCGGCTAAACCGGTAACAGTATTTTTGCTTGGGTCACAGAACCAGCAGCGACCCAGGCTTGCCACGCCCCCCGAACCAGTTCCCTCTCCGCTACTGATGTTGCTGCCCTGTTGTTTTCTAGTGACCACGTGTGCACAGTTCACTATAAATTGTTTTGCACATGCATGAAGAACAATTTACATTGAACTGTGCATGCATATGCGAGAAGCCAACCGGTAGTAAAACCAGTAGCAACCCACCAGTTCCTAGCATGAATGCTTCTCCCCTGGGGAATCCTTCCCAGCCCTAAGACCTTTAAGGGCCTTTTTACTTTGAAGGGAAACAGAGCCGGGGCTGTTGGAAAGTCTCTCCAGCAACTCCTGGAGAGACGTGGGAAAGAGGTGCAGAGAACAGCACTGGAGTGTGAGAATCCGGGCATGGTGGAGGAAGTGGCCAAGGGGCAGATTCTGACAACCAGGGTTCCTTCCCTTTGAGACGCCCTTGAGGGTGGAGTCCCTCTGAAGCACGTGAAGGCAAGGAGCTGTACATGTGAGCTTCTCTCTGGATTACCAAGGAGACATGAAGTTCTTCGCTTGCCAGATCATGATGACTCCAACAGGCTTCTGCTGGATAAAATCACCGCCGTCTCCCGGCACGTCTTATTCACGGCTTCCAAAATGCTGAGTGCAGACGGGCCGCACCCTCTTCAACTCTTTCGGCACTGGGCCGCAAAGATAGTTCGACAGCTGCAGCAGCCTTGAGGGGCCCAGTGGGGCCTGGATGGGAGGGCTCACTCTTACTGGAGTGTGTGTGTGAGAGAGAGGGAGGGAGAGACGTTTGCTGGTTGCACTCAAGAGGGCCGGGGACCAACCTCTGGAATTGCTTTACAGCATTGCTGACAATGGAGAGAAAGCACTATAAAAGGGAAAGTGGTCGCGCGTGATTGTGTCCTCTGGGCAGATAGCGGCTTGTTTAAGGACAGGCAGGAACCAAGGATTCTGCCACGCAGGTACTGCCAGTGGAGAATGATGTCCCCGTGAGGGTGGCAAGCGATTGGGGGGGGGGAGAGGATTCCACTGCAAGGAATGGGGGAGGGGGTATCAACTTTACACCCCAACAGTGTGTGACTGTTTTGTTCAGCCTTTCCTCTGGACCTCAAGGGGCTCTAGTGGGAATCTTCCTTTGCTTTATCTTCCCAACAGCCTTTTGAGGCAGGTGAAGCTGAGCAGGAGGTGCTGAAGCCGACGTCTTCCTGGCTGGAGTTAGAACTGAACCGGCCTCCCAAGTCTTAAGCCAACAGGATTTGTAGAGATTTGTACTTTGGCCTTCCGGTTCCTTCCACTCTGCTTTACAACTTTGCAAGGAATCCTATACGTCTCTTGGATCCCTTTGCCATTTGATTTTAATCAATCCAAAGAGTGCCCCCTCCCTCCCTCCAAATGCCTCTGCTGGCTTGTTCTGCTCCTAACATGTCAACACCACAGTTAAATCATGGTTTGTTTAAATCACCACTGCCTGGTTTCATTCACACTGAACTCTTGAGGAAATAGAGAGGGGTCTGCTCAGGCCTGACTCCCACCACCACCACCCCTCGTGGTTCCCATGGAGAGTATTTGAGGAGCCAGATCTGGAAGGTCGCAAAGTTTCTCTTTGGATAATTTTATCAAGGATTATATTAAACAGATAATGCAAAATATAGAAGACAAGAAAACAGTATTTAAAGGCATAACCCCCCCTTAAAAGGAAAAAGGAATTAACAAAAATATCTAATAATGTATGTCCCGCTTTCCATTTATTCCACCTCTCTTCAACCCTCTCCTAACAATTAAGCAATGCAAAAAAGAATTTAAAACTATTACGTAATAATCAAAAGAATAAAACTTTATTTACATATTGAAAATGAATCCATTACACCATAAGGCATTTCCAAAATGAAAAATATACAATTTGGATAACCACAAACATTGCCAGAAACAAAACTCATTTTTAACTATGATCAGATAAATCCATTTTATATTCTTTCTTCCTCACACTCGTCCTTAAGGCCCATCAATAATATTCTAATTCCTGTTTTCTTCTAATACCTCCTCCTGTTTTCTTGAAATTCTCAGCTTCCTTTAAGTCAATTTGTAATTTCATGAAGTAACTCTAGTAAGTCTCTGACATTTCAATTTGAAAGGGTAGCCTCTTTCTGGGAGGGGGTGAGGGAAGAAGGAGGCACCGGGGACTGTGAGTTGGATCCCCAACTACAGGGAAGGTCATCTGGAGGGAGAGGAGGAATCAGGTGCAGAAGATGCCAGAAAGCAGATTACCTGGAACCTTTCCATGCATGTGGGATGGAGTACATGTTAGATGTCCTGGTGGTTGGGGCTCAACAGGGCCCATTTACCCCTTTTGACAGCTTACAATATCATTGGTCAGATTGTCCCGCTGGGTGGCTGGCGAATGACATGCCCTAAGGTCGTCCAGGAGCTGCTCCATCCATCACACGCCAAACATGCCCTGCAGGTATCTGAGACCACCCACTCTGGAAAGCCAGATGTGGCTGGGCATCATCACCCAAGGAGACTTGAGATTAGCAGGACGTTTCTCTTCTCTGCCTTTAGGGGCATCTGTAGGGAGCAGATGAAATGGGCCACACTTCACCCACACCATTGTGGCTGCCATTTTGACTTTGACTGTGCCCTGTAAGCACCTGTATCCAGTAGGCCTGCCACTTTCTGGCTTTTTTGACCCTCTCTCCCCATGGTGCCTCCAGATGTATAGCACACCGCTTCTTCCTTCCTGCCCTACAGGGTGGCACAGACTGGGAAAGGGGGACTTAGGTAGCAGTGGGTCTCCCAGTTGAACAGAGACATGGAGGGGGGGAGGGAGTGTCAGTCATACATTGCTTATTTATTTGATAAATATATAAATTGTGTAGAGCTGCCGTCTCACAGATGCAATTCTGTGATCCTCCAGATCTGGAGACGATGCAGTTAAGACCATTACCATCTGAAAAACCCAGTTATTTTTTTCAGTAAAAGATCCAAAGTGCCAATTCTGCCTCGTAAAGGGTTAATTGGAGAGGCTTGCTTGAGAAGGAAGAGACTGCAAATGGCATAATTTATGCAGTCTCATAAACAGAGGAGAGGAACTCAGCCAGGTAGATGTTGGCACAAAGACTGAACAGTTGAAATGTTGGGATCAACCTTTGTATAGGCAGGGAGAGGCTCTAACAGTTTCAGGAAAGGAAAAATTATCAGCCTGTTTCATACCGCAGGAAGAAAAGATATTTCATTGCCCAACCTGAATTTATCTACCCAGAAGAAAACCCCTTCCCACGGGCTGCTGCTGCTGGACCCTTCTGTCACTGCGCTGTTGTCGCGGCGGTAGGGTCGTTTTTTTCTTAGCGCTTCGGACGCCGCGGATTTGCCTCCGCACTTATGTCGGCGCGGATAAGGGCATCGCGGTTTTGTGGTGGAACCAGCCCATCATCCCCTGACATTCCCTAACACACTCACACAACTCTAGGTGAAGAAGAGCCTTTCAGGAGCCTGCTGCATTGCAGATGGAGCGAATGAGCTGAGTTGGGCAGCCTGGCTGGGGGTGGGGTGGTGGGGTGGAGGGCCTCCATTATACAGGCTGCGTTATGTCATGATGGGAACGAGGCACTTTTGCCTCATCAGATCATGATATCATGTTGCAACTAAATCAGTCACATCCTATGTGATGCTATTCTCCCCGTTGATGACTTTCCTGTGGACATTCTGGGGTGGGCAAGGGGGGCAGCTGATGTTTCTGGGGGGCTCCTGGGGCTTAGCAGATCATGGCCATTGTTAAAAACAAGGGCAAGACAACAGACATCTCTTCCTCCAAACAGTTGCCCTTTTTTAAACCATCGCCCTCAATCTGCCATTATTCAAAATGCACAAGCTATCGTTTGACTTCAGAGACATGCGGAGACATAATGCATCCTGGCTTGTAAAAGCCAAGCTTCCTGATGTTGCATAAAGCAGTCAATCCCAACCCCCCCCCCCCGCCTCCCATGCTGCTAGCTTTAGAACTCTTCCCACTGAGCACAGCCAGCGCCTTCCCTCCATGCTGCGACTCTTGACCTCTGGCTTTGCCCCACAGCAGATGGGAGAGCAGAGGAGGCTCCGGGTGAGCAGGGAGGTCTTGGCTAAGGAAAGATCCTGGTCTGGTCCTGTCCGCTCCTGCAAGGGAAAATGTATCTGTCCTCATGGACACCTTCTCATTAGCTCATGACTGATGATAATATCTGTAATCTCCAGCCTCAATGGCTGTCTGGGAATCATGGGTTTGTAGGCCAGCATATGTGAGGGATCAGGTTGGAGAAGGCTGGTACCTCCCAAGAAGGAAAAAGGCTGCAGCCTCCGCCCCCGTGTGTGTGTGTGTGTGTGTGTGTGTGTGTGTGTGTGCGCATGCTCATTAATTGGTTGAAGGATATTGTTGGCACCCTGAGCTGGATTGCAAAACTGGTTTCCAGGGACTCATTGTTGGGAAATATTGTGGTTAGTTTGCAGGATTATGAGAGCTGAGAATGACATTTCTGAGAGGGAGACTCGTAAGAACTTTGCACCTGGCTTCTGCTGGAAAAGGCAGAGTTGCTTGGCTAACAAAGAGACGTGTGTCTTTTCCACCCGAAGGTGGGAGAGGAGGTCCTTGTGCAACAACAACACCTGATTTTTTTAGAGCTCAGGATGGTTGTGGAGTCAGGTTTCTGGGCTTAAGGAGGCTTCCTTCTTAAGACAGTTTGGTCTTTGAGAAGGAGGAAGACTAAGAACTGAGCAAACACCCACGTCGGCAGCAGACGGGACTCGTCCAACCAGTGCTGGAGTTTCTGTAGGCTGCTTTTGCACGTGAGGAATCCAGGGGCAATTTGTGAGAGTGTCATCTTAGGCAACCTCACCCCGGGGTGGATCCCGTGAAAGGGACACAGGACACACCGGTCTCTTTTTCCATTGCTCTGGGTTGCAAGAGGAGGAAGGAGGAGGCAGGTGCCCTGGGGGAGCAGAGTGGGGGTGGAGGGGCAAAATCAGGTTTCAGCAGGAAAGAGCTGGGAGCTTCCTGGCTCATTTCTGTTAATGATTTCAGATCTTAACCTCCTGTTTTTGTTTCAGCAGCAGGTAAGCCTTTGTTCCCTTCAGAGGAAGGAAGGGCTTTGCTCTCAGAGGCTGCAATGCTCCTTTGTAAACCGATGCGGCTGCTCCTGAAGCTGCCTTCCCCAGCAAACTTGCAATGACCCATAACTTGACTCAAGACTTTCACTTAATCAGCTTCCCTGCCTTTCCCTTTTCAGCTCTCAGCCAGGGTGGGAGCTTAAGTCCACTCTGAGCAGGAGCGGCTTCAGACAGCTTTCTGAGCTGGATCCACCTCTGGGGCAACTCAAGGCTTTCCATATTTTCTCTCTGTTCCAAAACGCTGGGTAGAGCCAAAAGTGGATCTCAGTGGAAGACTTTGTTCTTCTTGACCCCTAGTAGGATTTGCTTCTGGGATCTAACAGGATTGGCCCAAACTGGCTAGGGGATTGCTGGGTTTCCTGGAAAATATGCCTGTCTTCATAGTGGGTCACTGCATGCAGTGGGTCAGGGAAGCAATGAAAGCCTCCCCACACAGGGGAGGCTTCCAACAAGGCTCTGAAGGCTTCAAATCCTTGGGAGAATTTCCCCCCTGCACTTCACATTGACTTACAAATAAAACTCTTTGAAAATGTGCTGCTTCTTCGAAAGTATATAGTTAAGTATTTTTAGGGGGTGCTCTTGTAAAGCATGGTGCACTGAGGGAAGCTTGTTTGGAGGCAAAAGGCGAGTGCTTGCAGGCCAGGAGATTGAGGAGGAGACGGAATGGCCCTTGTGTCTGTGATGGACATTCTGCTTGCTGTACGGTACAGGTGGTCCTTGACCTCTGACCACAAGTGGGGTGAAGAATTTCCATCGTTGAGCAAGGCAATAGTTAAAGTGGGTCGCACCCCATTTTATGACTTTTGCCATGATTGTGAAGTGAATTGCTGCAGTTGTTAAGTGAATCAGGGAGTTGTTAAACGAATCCAACTTCCGTTGATTTTGCTTGTTAGAAGCCATCTGGGAAGTTTGCCAATGGGCCACATAGCCTGGGACACTGCAATGACCGTAAACACATGCCAAGCACACACATTTTGACCACCTGGGGATGCTGCAACATTGTAAGTGCTGCTTATTAGCCAATTTTTTCAGTGCTGTTGTTTCTTCCAATGGTTGTAATTCAAGGGCTTCCTGTACAGCAGAGTAGCTTCAAGGAGAAAACTTTGCAGAAGGTCAGCCAAGGAACCAGAGTTTCTCTTTGCTTGGCCATATCTCCACGGAGGTCAATGCCGGCCGCTACACCATCATCTTCTTGGCTGCACCTAAAGTGAATGGGAATTCCTGCAATTTTTCTAGATAGAGAAGGGCCACCAAAATTAATCTCTTTCCCCCTCTCTCCCGTTCTTAATAGAGGGGCAGGCAGCTTTCCTAATCAGCCGCTTTTTTGTGGCCTCTGGATGACGTGACCAAAATTGGTTGTGTGGTTTTTGAATTTTTGAAAAAGCAAAAATGAGAAGCAAAATAGGTTCATTAAGTCTCTATTAAGCCTAATGCACCATTTTCCTTTTTTAAAGATAAAAATATCACCCTGCCCCCAGAGCCATTCACTCCCTTCCAAGAACATTTCCAAATTACTTCGGCACTTGGAAGCAAGGCAGGAGCCACATGTATCAAAAACATCAAGATCCCCCTTGCCTTTGTTTGAGGTGTGTTGCTCAAGAAGGCTCTAGGGATGCCCCTGCTTGGAAGCCAGGAGTCAGGGATGGCCCGAACACTCAAAGAGAAAAAGGTTGTGATGGATTGAGTTTTTTAATGTTTGCCAATGACAGGTAGTTCTTGACTTATGACCACAACTGAGCCCAAAATTTCTGTTCCATCTCAGAAGGATGGAAGGCTGAGTCAACCTGGAGCCTGGTGAGGTTTGAACTACTAAATTGTAGAAGTAGCCTGCACTACTGCACTCTAACCACTGCACCACCGTGGCTCATTGTAACTTTGAACTGTCACTAAATGAATGGTTGTACATCAAGGACTATCTGTAAGGATTTCTGATTCAAATTTAGTTCATGAAACAGTCGCATTCATAGAAAATGGGCGAGGCCCTTCAGGAGGTCAGAATGATGGATGGGAATGTGCTTCATTGATGAAGATGTTTACAGCTTAAGACTCTTTAGGATGCCTGGTGCTTAGATCCATCCATCATAATCCTCTAGTGCCAGGATAACAATACACAATTTGATTGCACAAGTATAATTTAATTTCTGAATGGGTGGGAAAAATCTCTAGGCTCAGGTAACATGCTAGTCTCTGAACCCAGGTTAATGAAACCGCATTGCTCTTTGCTATGGCAGTGAATATCTGTAGCTATGTTGCTCCCTTCCTGTGTTCAGGTGTGAACCAAGGAAGTCTTCACATCTGGACACTGTGTGTCTAAAGAAATAATCCCTATTTCTTGTGACCACGAAGTCCTGGTCCAAATGGATGCAAACCGAGTCCATGTGTAGTTGGACTCTAAATCCCATGAGACTCAGCCAACTTGGCCAATGGGCAGGGATTCCAGAAACTATTATTTGGCAAAACCGGCGGGTGGGGGCGACTGCCATAAACCGTCTCCTGATTCCCAGCCCAGGACCCAGCTGAGCGGTTTGGTCCCGGGGGGGCCGAACACAGGAGCAGCGGCCCCGGAGAAGCCACCTGACAAGGGAGCGGGGCGGCGGGGAAGCTTCGGGCTCCTCCCCGGTCCCTCCATTGGTTCCGCGGGCAGGTGGCGAGGCAGCGCCGGGGGTAGCTGAGCGGCCGCCCAGGCTCCGCTGGAGCAGGGAGGCGCTCGGGGCTCCCGCGCTTTCATGTAGCGCCCCCCCTCCTCTCCCCCTTCTGTCCGCAGCCGGGCGGGGTGGGGGTGGGGGGCGGCCGAGGCGGCCATGGGCAACGCGTCCCGCAAGCGCAGCGCTCCCGGCGCCCGGCCCTGGGCCTTCTGGAGCTTCGCCCGCGCCCACTGGGCAAGGACAGGTAGGGCCGGACAGGTGGGGTGGCGGTTGCAGGCGGGGCAGCTGTTCGCGGGGCGGAAGCCTCCCGGCAGAGCCCGACGAAGGGCGCCGTCCAGGGATTCCAGGCGGCTCCTCCCGCCTTCCCCCGGAGGCAACCCTCGCCTCCCAGGCTCCCGGCCGGTACACAGGCGGCAGCGGGGTGACGGGGCGGCGCTCGGCACGCGCTCAGAGGCCCTCTTGCCAGACGCTGCATTGCGGTTCCGCTTGAGCCCCGCGGCGATTCTGCCTTTCGGGGATCCCCGGCCGGAGCTGCCCTCTGCGCCTGCTCTCTGCCTCCCGCTGAAGGGCAAGGGCTCTCCTTGGGAGCTGCAAAGCCCAGAAAGTTTGGGCAACACCGGGAGCCCCGGAGAGCCCAGGCAGTGGGGGAGGGGACGCTGCCTTAATCCTCCTTGCAGCTGCAGCTTCAACCCCCCCCCCCCATCACCCTTTTGTGGAAACGTCAAGCAGTTGTGCTGGTGCCTGCAGAAGGTCTGGGAAGTGATTTGGTTTCTAATTGGTGAATTTGGGATTCCCCATACAGGGCTGCTGGGTTTGCTGGGCCTGCTGTGTGCCATGGGTTGGGTCTCATCTTTGTGTGTCTGAAGAGCATGAAACCCTCGGAGGGAGGGTGCCCCACTAGCCTTGCCTTGTTTAATGTTTCTCAATCTTGGCAAGTGGAGATGTATGGACTCAACTTTCAGAATTCTCCCGTTGGCTGTGAAATTCTGGGAGTTGAACCCCTACATCTTCAGGTTGCCAGGTGGAGAAACACTCCTCTACTTGATAAAAGATGCCAGAGTTTGGCTGTGTTTATATGGACTTCGGCATAGACTATGGTTTATGAAGCCCAGCAGGACATTGGGTGCACCATGTTATGCGACTGATTGACTGGTTAATAATTTTGATTCTATTGTCAACATCAAATTGTGTAATTTGCACCTTTTGCACCATGCAGGTGACATCACAATGTGTATGATGCATTCCCTCCATTCAGCAGCTGGATTTGCAGGTTACCTGAAGTCAGAAGGAAAGGCAGCGAGTGCCTGCTGCCTTGGCCTAATTGTATCTTCCCGGTGTTTTGTGACTTCTGCCCTGCTCTGTACTTTACACTGCAGGTGCTTATGTGCCCTGCCCTGGCATAATGGAGTATGTTGATGACAAGAAATTGCTTTAATTGTTGTTATTTCATTCCATCCGTGTGGATTATATTTTATGGGTGCAAATCATGATGAATAAAAGGGAAGGCAGCCCCCAACTGGCTGGCTACTTGTTTCACAGCTGTTGAGATCCTCCTAATTAGCACTAAGCTTTTTGGGTGTGAGAAATGCGGAACCTTTGGAACACGAAGCTTGTGAGTGTTTTTTTCTCCCAGCTTGGTTGGTTGGCCCAATGAACCACCAGAGATGAGGGACCCAAATTTTGTTCTAGGTTTGCTCTACTGATGGCCCCGTGCTAGGACTGCGTGCTTTGGGAGGGGGTTAGGGAGTTATTTTGCAGTGTTATAATTGTGTGCTGCTGCTGATTAAGAGAAACCAGTGTTTCCCTTACACACGAACCTTCCCCACAAAACAGGAGTGTGTTTAGCTTGGGTTAAGGCCGGTTAATACCCCCATCCTGTGTCAGTCAGTTCCTTAACATGAATTTTATTTAATAAGGTAGTTGTTTGATCTTTATTCAGACTTTGGAATGGTACCAACACCCTGTTCGTTAAATAAGGATTGATCCAAATGTGGGTGTCATACTGGTGTAAAGTTGGGTTGGCCTGCTGTGGGGGAAATGGATCACCAGCAGCCCCCTGTTCCAGAGAGGTTGGGTGCAAATGCAAATTCAGTGTCACCCACATTTCTTTCTACAAGACTAGCATGGAGATTGGTGTGAGCGGAGGCAAAAGAGACCCCAACTGGTTGTGCCAGTTTGCACAGTTAAGTGGGGTGGGCTTGGGAGTTTTCCCCACAAGGTAGCCAGCCAGCTTTGCAGGTTTACCCCTTGCCAAACTCTTTATCTGCCCAGTGGCTAAAAGAAGCCCCTACAGGAAAAGAGAACCAACAAATGTAAACATTTCACTGCAACTGTGTCTGGACAAGAATTAATCTGCTAATTTCCCCCAGTTTGGTCTGTAGTGGTTGTCCTTCGCTGTGGCAATCAATCTGCAGCTAAACATGAGTCAGATTAAGTCCTGCACTTCTGGCTAATAGAATTTATATTCTGATCAGTTTTTCTTCTTCTGATCTTTGAAAGGAACCTGATTTACTAAAACTTTGAGGGTAAAGCTTTCCCTACAGTTTTTCTCCATTCTGATAAAACCTTCACTTAGTGATTGGGTTCCTAAATTAGGCAGTTACACTTTGCTTAACAAATTGAGAAACGACAGCTGCCTGAGTTCATATGTAATAGTAACAATATGAAATAATAATAAGTCATAAATAAAGATTCAGACACTGCTCACGTTTACAAAACAAACACCAGCTACCTTCTGACTTAGTAGCAGTGTTCTACACACCACACTTAAAACTCAGATACAAGCCCAGTTGCTCTATTTGCTCAACTCGCTGCCAGTGGTTCTTTTTAATCTTGGTTGGTTTTTAGTTGGTTTTTGTGGGCTAGTATTCTCTCCAACTTCAGTCTGGTTGGTTACTTTACAGTCCAGTGCATTGTGCAAATGCAGACAATGGATGAAAGTTGTGTGAATGCAGCCATAGCCATGTAGGAATTCAGACTGCAGGAGTCTGCCCTCCAAAACATGGTTTTGAATGTGGTTGGGACAGGGCTGGTTGTGTAAAGCAGCAGATGAAATGACCACAGAGGTGGGGCCAGATTCCAAAGCCTCCCTCCCAGGCCACAGGAAGCAACTGAGCTTAATGAATGTGGCCTGCCAGGGAAAGAAAAGAAAGGAAGTAGGAAAAATTTTGGAAAGGCTCTACAGGGTTTAACAAGAATTGGGTGCTTAGTCCTGAAACAGGTGACAGAGTTCCAGTTTCCAATTTCTTCCGCCTCCAGATGCCCAGGAGCAAAAGGGTGACAGGTTGGTGAAAATGCTCTCAGCATGTAAATTCCATGAACAGGGAACCTCGAAGCTTAGTGGTTGCCAAGCTGGCTGGGGGATTCTGGGAGTTGAAGTCCACAGGTCTTAAAGTTGCCAGAAGTTGGGAAATGCTGCTCTATGTCAAGGATCCTGAAAATGAAGCCCAGGGGAGAGAAGAGCCGTCTCCCCACTTCACACCACATATGCCTTAAGGTGATTGGAGGACAGACCCCTTCCATTTGAGCTTTCAAGTCAATTTTGACTTCTGGTGGGTGCTCAGACAAGTCTCTGCTGTTTTCTGTGCAAGATATTTGGATGTGCCACCTCCTTCCAGTGAGAGAGCCCAAGTCCCCCCAGATGGCTTCTAGGGCAGGATTAGAATGGAGGATCTCCCAGCTTGAAATTCAGCACCTTTAAGCACTGCATCATAACTGTCATAACCTTATTCTACATATTTATTTAATGTTGCTGAAATCAAATTCAGCTTTACTCTTGATGCCACAACTCAAATGAAATGATTTTCCAAACAACAGCAACAACAATAGGAATATTAACTCCTGCTTAGAAGTGTTGGGGGAGGGAGGGGCGCACAGGAAGTCCAAAAAGTCAAGATGGCATCAGCAACTGTGCAAGGTTCCTCCCTTTTTTAGATGGAGTTTTCATTGCACAGTTGCAGCTGCTGCTTTGATTTCATTCCCTCCTGCCTCTCCTCCACACATCCCATTTAGTTAGCATCTGACCTCCTGCATGGCTCCAGAATCTTGGCTAGAAACAGGCACAGTTTGTTTTCCTTTATTTCATAAAGTTCCAGCATAATCTGGTGGGAGAAGGAGATCTTCAAATCGGTCCATCGATAAAGAGAAAATATCTTGTGCTTTAAAACAGTGTTTCTGCAACTCGGCCACTTTAAGATATGTGGATGTCAACTCCCAGAATTCCTCAGTCAACTACGCTGGCTGGGAAATTCTGGGAGTTGAGGTCCACACATCTTAAAAGTTGCCAAGGCTGAGAATTATTGTCTGTGTGACAGAAGTTGTTTGTCTTCCTAGCTTCCTTCTGAATGTGCCGCAGCCCCTGCTGCTGGAGGACTCAGTCTCTGTACAGTTTAATTGGTAGCAACATAGAAAGGCTTTACATTGCCTTCCCCCTGTATCAGTCTTGCCTATATCTCTTGGATTTCAGGATGGTGCCCCATCCAAACACTAACTCTGCCTGCCCTTTACAGTATGTAGTTTCCCCACTCACATCAGATCAGAACTGTTACCTAGCTGACATTTGCCCTTCAATCAAGCATGACTTCAGGGGTTGGAATGCAAAAATCAGGTGGCTTCTGGTGGCACCGTTTTCTCCAAAGGCAAAACCTTTGAGGACGGGCGCAATGGGGGGTGTTCCTGCATACTTCCAGTATCTCTCTTGGAGGCAGAATCCAAAGGAGTGCCAGCCCTGCCAACTTGACCAACCTGACTTAATTCTGGGCCAGACAGGGTTGTCCCCACTGCTGGGCTCCCCTGCAACTAAGAAACAAACCGAGGACTTTCATCTTCCTCTCACATCAAAGCTGATGTTAGTGATGGGGTCCCCCCCCCCCTTCTTCCACATCCAATTCTCTTAGGCTGCCTGGACAAATCCCCACAGTTTTCTTGACAAGGTTTTTCAGATGTGACTTGCAGTGTTCCTCAACTTTGACAGCTCTAAGATATATAGACTTCAACTCCCAGAATTCCCCAACCATCCACAGTGTCGGTTCCTAGGGCTGAGAGTGACTGGTCCAAGGTCATCCAGGTGGCTTCATGCCTAAGACGGGACTAGAACTCACAGTCTCCTGGTTTCTAGCCTGGTTCCTGTAACACAAGCTGGCTTGTGAAGGTCTCATCCCCTGAATAGAAAAGCTAAGAGGGCCACACAGGCCCTTTTTGGCTTCTTTCCATTTAGTTCCCTCCCTCCCGCTGGGCTCCTGTTAGGGATCTGCAGTGATGCCCAGCTTAAAAGCAAAGGCTCCCCAAGAGTCTGGATGTGGCTGTGGCTTTGGTGGGGGTTGCAGAGGGTGAGTCAAGTGACTGACTGATTCATAGGCAGGCAGTAGACACCCACAGCAGCTTTGGGAGGTTGACTTCCTTGGTTCCTTCCAGCTTCCTTGGCTGCTGATCTTGCTGGCCTGCAACAAGGACATCATGGCAGCAGTGGCCTCACTCTCCCCTTCTGCCCACCAGGAGTGTCTGCAGGGGACTGATAGTTAGCCAAGCTGGTGGCCACAATGGTCCCAAGAAAGCCCCAGGAGAAAGAGTTTTGTTCAGGGGCGATCCATCTGGACTATGATGACCATCCTCCATGGACATCCCTGTCCACTGTGGGACTCCCCTCTTGGCATAAACAGGGTGGGAATTGTAGGGACGTTAAGCAAGTGAAGGCTGATATGTTGGAAAAGCTCCCAGGGCTGTAATGTGGGGAATGGCTCCTATTCAAACCCCTCCCTCAGCCTGATGTTTTCCAGGTGTTTGGGACCTCATCCCTACAACGCCTAGCCAGGACTCCCAGCCAATGGAAACTGAAGACCCACACCTTCTGGGGGCACCTGACCAGGGGAAGGTTTTTTTTAACCTACAGTTGTGTTTTTTCCAAATGGCAGAAATGCAGAGGTTTTGCGTTTGTTTCATAGTTTGTACTTTTAAAAGAGCCTGATTCTTTTTCAGATACCAATTGAGATGGGGGGGGGGCAGAGGGAGATTTATCTCCCTGGAAGTTGCACCCCATGACCTGGAAGGAAGTCCATTCGTTCAACATAAATCTGTGTGGTTAGAGGTGCTGCTGGGCTGAAGCAAATGCATTCCTCTCGTGCTCAGAGACTTCAGGGGCTATTTAAAAACTGTTTGAAAACAGGCAGTCCTGCCAAAATAGCCCCTTATCCTCTTACACAAAGCTTCTGTGGACGAATTGAGATAGGGGGGTTCAGTTTTGTAAGCTTCCTGGCAGCCGAGAATTGCCTCTTCATTTATGCTGCAAAGTTCAGTGCATTTTGTTTATTTAATACATATTTATCCCCCTCTTTAGCCAAAAGCTGGTTTATAAACATTTGCAACTAAAAATGAAGAGACGAAAGACATAGCACACAAGGAGAAAGGGATGGACAGGGATGCCTTTTAAGACAGATGAAGTGGAAGCCATTCCATTTTTTGTACAGCTGGGAAAGTTGTTACAGGGAAGGGAAGGACTTCCCTGTGAGTGAGGTTTGTAGGTTTTCCCATTTGGTACCTGAAAGAAGGAAGGAAGAATCCTTGGCTGTCATGTGGTAGATGGACCAATAATAACAGAGTAAGAGAATAACAGAGTTTGAAGGGATCTTGGAGGTCTTCTAGTCCAACTGCTTGTCCAAGCAGGAGACACTATACCATTCCGGACAAGGGGCTGCCCAGTCTCTTGAAAGCCTCCAGTGATGGAGCATCCACAACTTCTGGAGGGAAGCCAGTCCATTGACTTATTGTTCTCACTGTCAAGAAATTCCTCCTTAGTTTCTAGATTGCTTCTCTCCTTGATTAGTTTCCATTCATTGATTCTTGTCTTGCCATCTGGTGCTTTGGAGAATAGTTTGACTCACTCTTTTTTATGGCAGCCCCTCAAATATTGCAACACTGCTATCTTGTCACCTCTTTGTTAGACTAGACATACCCAGTTCCTTTTGGGAATTTGTTTTTTAAGCCTCTAGTCTAGTCTTTGTTTCTGTGCTCTTTCTTTTTTCATTGTAGTGACCAAAACTGGACATAGCATTCCAAAAATGATCTTACCAAAGCAGTATAAAGCGATATTAACACTTCACGTGACCTTGATACCATTCCTGTATTAAATGCAGCCTAGGATTGCATTGGCTTTTTTGGCAGCTGCTGCACATCACTGGCTCCTATTTAAGAGATTGTCCATTAGGACAAACTCCAAGATCCCTGCCACAGTTACTACTGTTGAGCTGGGTACCACATTGTCTATAACAGCCGTGGGTTTCATATTTTGTTACCACCGGTTCGCCCCACACGCACTCCTTCCACGCATGCACCCAGCCTTCCGTGCATGGCCTTTGCTCGTGCGCCTTCCGCACATGCACCCGGCCTCAAAAATGTGCCTAAATAGGACAGCATAGAGCCGGGATGGGTGGGCAAGCGCACCCACCATTTCCACTACCAATTTGGGTGAACCGGCTGACCTGTACCTGTGCCTTTGGTTTCTCTTGTCCAAGGGTAAAAGCTTCGTTTTCTCTCCCTTGAATTTCATTTTGCTAGTTATGGCCCTGTGTTCAAGTCTGTTGAGAAATTAGATCCTTTGGCTGGGTTCTCCACCCTTTTCTTTCCTGGGTTCACACATTGCATCAAGCCACAAAGGCATCTGGTTAACTGGTTTTGGGTAAGCATATTGTGTCCTTGCAGCCCAAATAAAATTTCTGACCCAAAATGCAGCTTTGCAAAAGACTAGCAGCTGTGCCACAGTGATATCACACAATATTGTGAGACATTGCGTGCACTAAGGCTGGCATGATGTCACAGCATCCATGCTGAGGCTGCCCAGGTGGCACCTGGAGGACATCTGGGCTTTTTTCCAACTCAACGTCTGCTCTGCCTTGACATTTGCCTCAATTTCCCCTCCTGGAAAATCCTCCAGACATGTTGAATTTGAACTTCTCTTTCCCCAGTCAGCTTGGCTGGCATATGGGCAGCTGCAGAGCAAAGTTTTTCTTGGGATTACTCTGAGGAAGAGGGAGCGACCAGGGTTCTCTCTACTGGCTTTGGGGGATTCAGTTTAATCAGTGAATTCTCTGGCCCCAAGTATGCCGCCTCTCTGGGTTGGTACCCCATGTGGGAAGGGCCTGGGCTTCCACAGCAGCCATTTTGTGCATGGGCACATTATGCCCCCTCTTACAAAGGCAGTGCTGATGCCCATAACGTCACGTCCAGTTGTGTCCAGTAGCCAAAAAGGTTGGGCCACCCCTGTGCTAAGCTGTTCTGACCCAGCTCTCCAAATGCAACAAACCCTCAGTAGTTAATTATTCCATTATTAGGAGTGCCAGCAAAACATTTCTCTCTCACCGCAGGCTAATGTCCGTCCAGCAGGGAGATGAATGGTTGTCTGCCACATCTATTCACCCCCTGCCTTTGATCCTCAGAGCTAGCAGCAGTGGCTCTTCCGTCCTAAGGACTGGCCCATAGATCTCCACTGCTCTCCTCTTCTCTGCCTTCTGCATATCCGGGTATCAGGCACTGGACCCAGCTGTTCCTTCTCTTCCTCATCCAGACTTCCAGACCTGGGGGCTGTTAACTCTCCAACTGAGGGCTGATGGACAACTGAGGTTCCGCCTCTCCCCCCTCTCTCTCTCGCTCCCTCCCTCACTCCCTCCCTCCCTCTCTCTCTCTCTCTCTCTCTCTGACACTCCATTCCCTCTTCCCCTTGGAGCTCTCAGGTTGCCTTGATGTTGACCCTGACTCCCATGCCGCCTCCTCTTCCTCTGATTCAGCTGTTGGAGGAGCCGGTGGCCGATAGGCTACAACATACACCATGATCCATGGTTTATAAACCAAGGTGGTTGAATTCCCCCCAAGATGCTAAGTCCAGGGTTGTAGGCACCCCTTTCGTGCTCCTCTCAAACGCTAAAGTTCAGTGTTACTGAAGGGGGAAATCTTTCAACACATGACTGGGCAGTAATCAGATTAATGAGAGTGCATGTAGATTAAAGGTAACACCTGATTTGCTTGCCCCTCTTTCTGCAGCCTTAGAAGACATCTGGGCCCAAACTCATTATTTAGCACACGGGGGTGCAAGTGGGTATCTCCTGGGGTAGCATGTTGCACCTGTCAGAGTGGGTCTCTGGAGAAGAGCCCAACCTTCGAAGCCTCTCAGCATCCCATGTCAAAAGAGCCTCTGATCAGGTGCCCCGAGCTGCGGGGGTAAACCTCAGGGAACGGAGGGGGGAACAGCCCCTGCCCAGCTCCATGGCAACCGACGGGAGACCACAAAGCAAAGGAATGTGCATTGTGTTGCTTCAGCATTTTTCAGGCACCCAACAAATGGGGTGGGGTGGGTGCCCTGTTCGCGTTGGGGCTGTCCAGCCACATTCTGCCAGCAGAGAGGAAAGGGGGGAGGGACAGCCCTGGCATTCAGGGTTCAGGAAGCAGGAAAATGGGGATCTTGGCTTGAAGAAACAGGTGCTGCGCCCTGAGAGCAAAAGAGGGCAGTTGCCCAAGAGGGAAGCCTGGGCACCATGCTGGGCCTTACTGAGCCGTGCCCCTCTCTCGCCTCTCTCCAAGTGTGGGGCATAAAGATTGGCAGCATTCCCAAAACCGGTGCCCTCCAGAAGTGCTGTGGCTGATTGCCCCCCATTGCCAGAGGGCACACATTTGCACATGGAGGCTGCTGTACCGAAGCCCCCCGAGCAGCCTCTTCTTCCAACTGACCCCACAAGCTCAGTCTGAGAATGAAGGGAAAGGGAGAAGAGCCCTAAAGAACTTTGTTCTCTTGTCACCGGAAGCTTCGCTCAGATGAGTGGAGAACTGCCCTGTGCAATTAGTAACCTTGTTGAGTTTGAGGCTCATGATCTGATTATGTTTATGTATTGTATATGCCGCCCATCTCACTGTCAAATGACTCTGGATGCGGAAGAGTGGCAGGAGGCTGTCTGGAGGGATCCTCTCTCACCCACACCTTTGCCCTTCATCCGGCAGCCCTTTCCACCTCCCTGGCTGCAAGGAGGGGCTCTTCTTGCGTCTCTTCCCCAGCCCAGGCAGGTCTCCCTTTCTTGGAGAGAGGGCACGGACACCGACTGCCTCTGCCTTCCCAAGCGAGGGAAATGCCCACCGTTCCTCCCTCCCTAATCTCACTGTCGGACCTGCTGGCTGCAGAGATGGGCAGGGCTGAACAGGCCCCGAGGCCTCAGCCTCCTGCTGGTGCCAGGGGGCCTCCAGGCCCTGGGCAGCAATGTGGGAAGGACCATGGGGGTGGGGGCACCGCAGTGCAGAGGGAAACCCGGGAGAAGGGATCCTGTGGGCGGAGGGGACGGGGATGGGGCTCCTCTACTTGCCTTGGGGCAAGGAGAACCTGATCCTGCCTCCACGTGGCTCTCGGCCTTTGCAGCCAGACGCTCCGTTCTGTTCTTGGGCACCACCCTGGGCTGTGCCCCACACGCTTTATCCGGCAGGCATTGCCATGGAAACGGACACACCTCTTTGCGTTCCCTGCAGAGTTCTCCTCGGTTCTCACTGACCATCATGAATGGGCAGGTTTTCCTCCGTCTCTGTCTTTTGAATGCTGCCAGGGCCCCAGTTGAGATTCCAGAGGCCAGTCTGTGCCGTGGCTAAGGCGCCCAGCTAGGAACTTTGAGACCAGGATCTCCAGCCGTCTGTTGAGATGCAAGGCTTCTGCCTGCCACAGATATTGGCAGGAGCTGCTCAGTTTTAAATGTAACCCAGGCAACCAACACATCTTTGGTTTGTGAGAGAGCAGAGCAAAGAAAAGGGTGCCTCTGAGCATGTCCGGCCTGTAAGAGGGAAAATTTTCCAGAAGTAAAAAAGTGGCGCTGTGTGTGTGTGTGTGTGTGTGTGTGTGTAAAAGGTTTTTTGGGGGGGAATACTGCAAAGAAGTATTTGCGGTATACCGTGGCACGACATAACCGCGAACGTCAAAAGCGCGCCGACAACACCGCGGCGCTAAAACCGCGATGTCAAAAGCGCGCCGACAACAGCACGCCGACAACAGCGCGCCGACAGAAGCGCGATTTAACTTAACGTAAGGTTTAGGGTTAGGTTTAGGGTTAGGTTTAGGGTAGGTTTAGGGTTAGGTTTAGGGTTATTTTTAGGGTTATGTTACAGCGCGCTTCTGTCGGCATGCTGTTGTTGGCGCGCTGTTGGCGTGCGGTTTTGACGGTGCGGTTTTGTCACCGCGCTTTAGTCACGCGCTTTAGTCTACTGCGGTTTTGTGGTGGAACCGCGGTATACTGCAGTATATAAAGGAAGCAAGGAGAAGAGACTTTTCAAAAATGAAACCAACTGAGGAAGAGAAACAAGCACAGGCCTTTTACGCTGATTTCTCCTTACTGGTAATAATTTAGCCACAATTATTTAGAAACAATTTTGATGATCTCTTTTGTTAGACTGAAATTGCATAGCTTCTTTTGCAGCCTAGAATGGCCCATGCAACGTTAACTTTCTGGATTCTGCATCAGTAAAACTGGTTACTGGATGTTTGATCACCACCTGATGCAGGAAATCAACTGATGGACACATAGATCTAGAAGTCGCCCACTTTTGTTCAGAACTGGCCAGACAATGGATTGTGGGCAGACAGGCTCTTTATTATGATCCAGTCAGTAAAAATGCACAACGGAGAGATCTAAAAGAGGCATTTTTCTGGGATCCTTGCCCCAGTTTTTCAGGAATTGGGAGGGGGGGCACTGCAACTCAGTACTTTCTCTGGAAACAGGCCAATGCGCCCCCCCCCCCAAGAAAGAGGAGAAAGTAGGAAGCTGAGGCCGTTCCCTTCCCAGTTTGCCCAGCCTCTTCTCCAGGAGCAGCCATTTTGTGACTGCACGCTTGAACAGCTTTGTCAAATTCCGGGGGGGGGGGGGGGCTCCCAGTCTCCTCCCATCAAGTGGCATCAGGCGCCTCGATGTTTGTGCTGCGAGGGACTTCCTGCAAAACCCGCCTCTCTCGGGGTGCCTGAAGAAGCCTTGAAAATTGGGATGAAGTTTCTGGCAGAGTCTCGGCCTCTGAAGGGAAACCCTGCGAAATGCCTTCTCCTGTGCAGACATGCCTAGTTGGCTGATCACGCACGGCCACAACTTGCCCCGTCGTGCTTGGGCAACGGTTCCCTTTGGGACTGAGAAGAGGAGGAGGAGGTGGCGGCAGCAGCAAGAACCCCTGCCTCCATTTGCAGCTCTTTGAAAACATAGAAGAGGTTTGGGCCGTGTGAGAGGAAGGGCCATCAATACCCCTGCCCCCCCCCCCCTGCTCAAAGGCAGGGAGAAAAGATCATGGCAGTCGAAGCAGAGACCGGCTGATCTTTAGAAAGCACCCTCAGTCCTGGGAAGGGGCCGTAGGATGGGGGGCCCTTGCACTCTGCTGAGTTGGCCCTCAATGAAAGGCGAGCGGATGGGCTTCCTCGCTGCCCTTTGGATTTCTCCAGGCTTTGGAGAGGCAGCTCCGGACTCTTCCTTCTTCCGTTCTTGAGTCACGTGGGAGGCTCAGCTGATGCCAGCGGTGCCTGGCAATGGGTGAGAATGCCTTTGAGAGCCCTACTGGGTAGAGCAGAGCAGGCAAGCAGAAGAGGTTGAGATTGTCTACAATGACCACATCTTGCGGTTTTCCGCTTCTCCTCCTGCCAGGCACAAGAGATCAGAAGGCAGGGTTAGGTCCAAAATGAGAACCGATTTATTCCATGCTAAATCCGAACTAAACGGCTCAATGCAAATTGATGGTAGATAAGAGTCTCTGAGGGGACTGAACTTGGCTCTCTGGTGGGCAGGAACCCTAACGCTAACGCCTCCCTCGGGCTCCACCTGGTCATCTCCTACATCAGGGGTCCCCAAGCCCTAGTCCATGCAAGTGGTGGCCGAGCATGTGAAACTCCATTTGCACATGTGCCAGATTAAGTTGCATGCACAAAACCATCCTGCTCCTGCCACTGTGTGTCCTTGGAGTGGAAAGGTTAGGGACGTTGTCCTACATCTTTGCTCCCCACCTCACCCCAGTGAATCAGGGCTTCTGAATATCATTTTTCCCTTAAAGACTCCTTAAGGCCTCTTTTGCCTAGGTCAGGGATCTTGCACGTTTCCATCAAATTCCTCTTCTTTCCTCTCAACCGTCCTGTTGGGAAGGGACTTCTGGCAGATCCTGATCCAGGCTGGTGATTGCTCTGGCAGGGGGTGACAACTGGATGCTGGGATGGAGGGGATGTTCCTTTGTGCCCAAAAGGCTGCTCTGCATCTGATTAGGAGCCAAAGGTTTTGAAGAAGTGTAGACAGAAGCAGGTGGACAAGAAATGGGACAAAGGTTCCAGCCTAGGAAACAACAGCCAAGGTGGACTGGACTGAAGTACTACTACAGTTTTGACTTAAGACGTTCGAAGTTAAAGTGACCCAGAAAAAGGGACTTACGATCCGGATTTGAAATTCTAATGTCCAGGCCTCCTATGCAATCACATGACCACATATTGGGTGTTTAGCATCCAGCACATGTTTATGCCTGTTTGCCTTGTGATTACATGATCACAACTGACAATATTTTGTTACCTCTTAGTTCCTCATAATGAACCATGGTTTAGCTTTACAATCACCACATTAGCTTAAATGAGGTCGTAAAATTGGGCACATGATGACCTGCTTTGCAACCATCACAATTTAAATTATGGGCTCAACCAATCAAGTATCATAAGTCAAGGACTACTTGTAAGTAACCTCCAAAACCTGTTTGATTCAAAAATGGCAAGTGAGAGAGGAGAAGGTTGAATGGGGTGCTAGAGTCATGTTGACTTGATCCAAAGTTGCTCTTGGATCTACTCCTTGACCTCAAATTGTTTTGCTTTGAATTAACGGAGCTCTTCCTAAGCTGTTCTTATTCAAAAGCACACAGTGCTTTTCGAGAGCCACCAGCCCCATCACTCAGCGACTGGTTGCACCCAAAGCCATCACTGTCTGTATAAAATATTGGCAGATATGGAGAAAGCAGCTTTCAAAGAGCATTTTTAGACTGTGGCAGCAAAGCCCACAACTGTGGTTCATTAAAAACAACCCAAATGACATAGATGTAGCTATTCATTAGTTGCATAAATTAATTCTGAGGAAGTTTATATGTCTCCCTCACACCCAGACAAAGTACACCAGCCAAGGAGTGAGAAAATGGAAATGCTAAAAAAAGAGGCAAAAAGATAGAGGCAAAATTACCTCTAGACAATAACCATAAACAACCACAATAAAAGTAGGCCTGACATAGGCATTCTTGCATAGGCTTGCTCACACATGCATTGTGATAAGAAATATTTCTCTTCTCCCTCCCCCTTCCTCCTTCTCTCTTCCATGAAAAGCAGCATCAAACCTCCCAGAACCTTTCAGCTCAGTTCTTTTATCTAAAAATTGGTTTTGCAATCCTCGCCCTTCATTGTGATGTTGAAATGCCCCCCTCTGCAGTTTTTGAAGATACAGCCTCTGCCCACTGTCTGTGCCAGATGTCCTGGCATTTTAGCTCAGCCTTGCGAGGAGCGAGATTCCAGCCTAATGCCATGTTTGAAGGCTGCTGGTTAATCATTGTTCACAGTTGAATGGCTGCTCCTAGGCCTGAATGTGCTGACTCCCTGCTTAAATTTTAACTGTGTCCTGGCGCATTTCTTGGAGGCTTCCGGTAAAGGAGATAAATAAGAGAGCAGCTTTTGTGGCACTAGAAGAAGGAGGCGGAAGAAGACCTGTTGTTTGCCTCACGCATGTGACAGATACTACTGCCCTGCAGGCTTCCCATAATTACTGGCAGTGGGCCTGGCACCGGTCTGGAGCCCAGATGGGTTGGGGAGGTAGTCAGCGGGCAGAGAGCCTTAGGGGATGAGTTGCTAGGCGGGGCTTCTCAACCTCACCAACTTTAAGATGTGTTGAACTTCAACTCCCAGAATTCAACGGTGCTAGCCGGGTGGGGGAGGCGGGGGTTCTAGAACTTGGAAGTCCACACATCTGAGGTTGAGAAGCTTTGTGCTTGGGGGGGGGGTCCCTCCTCCTGGGAGTCCTTGTTCTGATGACCTCTGGCCTTTCTCTCCTTGAAATGAGGGCGCTGGCTGTCTCACACCCCGCAATCTGTGGACGCCAAACCAATTTGCCAAAACATTTAAACTTTAGCTTCATTATTAGAGATTCTTCTCTGAGCACTCGGGATGTTCTTCAAATAATTATTGGCAATATTTTGTCAGGAGCCCCGGTTCCAAGTCATCAATTCTTCATTCTGGTTTTCTGAAGATCCAAATTCTTAGCCATATGGATGTTACAAATGGAAAAGTGTAGTTTTGATAATATGTACCAATGTTACCAACCTGATGTTTTTGCACTTTAATAGTTTGTCTAGATTTGTGGTATTTATTCTTCCCAGGCTGCAGAAATAGCCGTATTTCATGGTCACAATTTCTATCCCTATGATTTATTTTTTTGAGCTTCGGAAGATAAATCGGTTACCATTCCAACTTCCTCCTTATCTGTTTATGCTGGGCTAGCTCTGCCTGCAGACATAATATTCAGTTTTTTAAATATTGAGCTTCCAGCTATCCAGCTATTTTTGAAGTTGTGTTGGGAAACTGCCAGCTAGGCTGAAAAGAGGAGTCAAGCAAGGGCCTGGTCTGGAGGCCTTGCACATCCACAAGCACCGTAAGCTTGACCTGACCCAGGTCCATGAAGCCTTCTCTGGTTGTTCCCAGGGAAAAGCAAACACTGGGAGATTCTTCTAACATGGATGATAGACTGGTTTTCATTATTCATGAGTGGCTCTGGTTCAGTGGTGGGATTCAAAAAATTGTATTACCTGGTTCTATGGCCGTGGCTTGGTGGGCGTGGCATGGCATGGCTTGGGGGGCGTGGCAGGGGAAGGATACTGCAAAATCACCATTCCCTCCCAATCAGTTGGGTTTCGGGAGGCAGAAAATAGATGGGGGTGGGGCCAGCCAGAGGTGGTATTTTCCGGTTTTCCAAACTACTCAAAATTTCTGCTATCGGTTCTCCAGAACTGGTCAGAACCTGCTGAATCCACCTCTGGTTGCTTGCATCTGACAAGTTATTGTTCCTCCCAGCAATTTTAATTCCAATTTCTTCAGGCCTAGGATTTTCCTTGCTATCTTCTGCACCTAAATTGAATAAATAAGGGGACAGTGTACAACCCTCCTTTCATTGCTCTGTGGTCCCTTTTAGGAATGGTGAAGGAGGAAGTAAGGGGGACAAGACTCAAGGCCTTGTTTCCAGCCATTCTCTCTGTTGCTACAACTGAAAATATTACAGTGTACTTTAAAATGCTGCTTTTTCCACTGAGGAAATGAATGAAGGGAAACATGTCCCTCTGTGACCAATCTTCTTCCTGTCCAAACCACTTTCTCTCACATCATAGAATAGAGAATAACAAAGATAAAAGGGACCTTGGAGGTTTTCTAGTCTAACCCCCTGTACAAGCAGGAGACCCTATACCATTTCAGACAAGGACTGTCCAGTCTCTTTTTGAAAGCCCCCAGTGATGGAGCATCCAGAACCTCTGTAGGGAACCAATCAATTGGTTGATTGCTCTCACTGTCAGGAAATGTGGTTAGGATTTCTGGTATGACTGTTCAATTGTAGAATTAACAGAATAACAGAGTTGTAAGGGACCTTGGAGGTCTTCTAGTCCAACCCCCAACACTAGCAGGAGACCCTATACCATTTGGGACCAATGTTTGTACAATCTGTTCTTGAAAACCTCCAGTGATGGAGTACCTGTAATTTCTGGAGGGAAGCTGTTCCACCGACTGATTGTTCCCCCTCTTTAAATAACTTTAAAGAAGCCGTGGAAGAGTTTGATTGTAAGCTCCATGCGCCCCCCCTCCCCATTTCACCTCTCAGCCACCTCTGGAAGTTCTGCCTTCTTGAGCCTCTGTGATTTGAAGAAACAAGATCCTGAGTGGGACCCCCACTCCGGGGGTTGACAAGAAAGCAATCGGGACAGGGCTGTGAAGCAGTGGGGGGGGGGGCTGGACCAGAGGGGAGACTTCCCTTTCTTAATGGGAGTCAAACCTGAGGGCAGCTGCTGAAGAGGGAGACTTCACAGGCCCGACTTGGGTACCTTGAAACATACAACGGCAAACAAGAGACTTTGAGGGGGGGGAAGAGTTGATACTTTGTTTTATACCCCACTTTTCCAGGCTCCAGAGCATCTATCTATCTATCTATCTATCTATCTATCTATCTATCTATCTATCTATCTATCTATCTATCTATCTATCTACCTTCCTTCCATCCATCTAGCTTTCTATCTTCCATCCATCTATCTTCCTATCTTCCATCCATCCATCCATCCATCCATCCTTCCATCCATCCATCCATCCATCCATCCATCCATCCATCCACCCTTCCATCCATCCATCTTCCTATCTATCTATCTTCCATCCATCTATCTTCATATTATCTATCTATCTATCTATCTATCTATCTATCTATCTATCTATCTTTCTTTCTTTCTATCTATCTTCCATCCATCTATCTTCCTATCTTCCTTCCTTCCATCCATCCATCCTATCTTCTATCTATCTATCTATCTATCTATCTATCTATCTATCTATCTATATCTATCTATCTATATCTATCTATCTATCTATCTATCTATCTATCTATCTATCTATCTATCTATCTATCTATCTATCCATCCATCCATCTATCTATCTATCATCTATCTCATCCATCCACCCTTCCATCCATCTTCCTATCTATCTTCCATCCATCTATCTTCATATTTTCCATCTATCTATCTTCCATTAATCTATCTATATTCCTATCTATCTTCTTATCTAGCTTCCATCCATCTATCTATCTTCCTAGCTATCTTCCCATCCATCCATCTATCTATCTTCCATCCCTCCATCCATCCATCCATCCCTCCATCCATCTATCTCTGATCTAATTTATCACATTTTGAAACTGCCCATTTCCCTCTGGGCAGGGAACCAATAAAAATATTAAAACATAAGAACAGCTAGAAAATTTAAGAAGCGGCAAGGGTGCTTAAAAATCAATGTTAATTAATTAACATTAATTAATTAAAACATTAAGTTAATTAACAGGCAGGAAGAGGGCTTTTAGGGTGCTAATCAGCCCCTTATATGGTGTTCCTCCCCTTTTTATTCCCACACCCCTGCAAGGTAAGGTAGGTTGGATCATAAGAGAGAGAGAGAGAGAGAGAGAGAGAGAGCGAGCTGGAGCCCCCTGCCCAGCCATGAACCCAAGGAGTGTGTGGCTCCTTTTCTTTAGCAGCTTTGGAGAGGAGAGGGAGGAAGATTGATACTACGTGCAGATTGCCTTTCCCTTCCTGGCCCAAACATTCCTTGTCTGACATTGGGCCTGGCGTCCCCTCACCTGAGTCCACCTGTCCTGGGTTTGCTGTAGGGACGTTTCATTTTTCTTGGTAGCTCAGACCCTGCTGTGGCTCCAAGCCAGGAGAGTTTTGTGACGCCCTGGAATTGGCGAAGGGTATGAGAGTTTGGCCAATGGCATGTGCTTGGCCTGACTGCTTTCCCTTCAGATGGCACTTGTGGATAAAGGAGGCGGCATGGCAACCACGCTTCCCGGGAGAAGCACGTGGCTGGCACTGGTGCATGTTGTTGCCACAATTCTGGAGACTTTTAAAGAGCAGCCTTCCACATCCTTGCACCTGCAGGTGTTTTGGATTGCAATTCTTTGGCTTCTCAGAAGCAGACCTGAAGGGCTGGCAAATTCTTGGAGTTTATTTATTTATTTATAACACAGCCACCCGTCTTGCAACCAATCCTAGGCAATCCCCAATCAAAAAATTAAAAACAACATAAAAATCATGACAAAGCTATAAAATTAAGCACATTAAAAACGACAAAAACCTGGTCAGTTGGTCATCCCAGCACTTTGTGGAGAAATCAAAAGCTTTATGGAAGGCTGGGAGGGTTGAGGTCTGCCAGGCTTCAGGAAGCAGAGTCCTCTGTGGGTTGGAGGCTGCCACAGAAAAGGCCAGAGGAGGGCTGGAGCCCTTCTGCCACCTGCCAAATGGCGTGGCTGACCTACCTGGTGCCCCTCTTTCTAAGAGCCTGATGAATATTCAGATGGAGGGCAATGAATGGGGCAAGAGGAGGAGGGCTGCTGTGCATTTTGCGGGGGGCGGGCATTTCAGGTGACACTTTCCCCCCCCCCCCCAAAGGCAACTGGACTTTCTTGGTGTTTTGTTTCTCATCCAAAAAGCTTCTTCAGTCAGAGAATGGAAAAATTTACACCTGTGAATACTCTGAGGGTCATTTGGGCCTTTATCCTATCCTCAGACTCACTTGAATCATTCCATTCCCTGACAGTCAGTCAGAACTGAGCAAGCTTCTCAGATGAGAAGGAAACATTTTCAAGGACAAAAGCAAGAAAATCCGGCTTCCATTTGGAAAAAGCACCTTTGGGACAACCATGAACTGGATGATTGAGACTCTCCATAGCCATTGAGCATTCCAGTTCTTAATTGCTGATGAAAGGAGACCCATTTACTGAAAGACTTATATTCTGTACATATGCAGAAGATCCCATGTCCAGACATGGGAGGTTTTTGATTGTGCAGGAAGCCACTAGAATAATGATTTTTAACCCGGGCTACTCTTAAGATGCCAGCTGGGGAATGCTGGGAGCTGGTCCACATGTCTTAAAGTGTATCTGCAGGGGGAGTCAAAGAAGGCATGATGGCAGTTCAGCTGTGCACTTTAAACCCTCACTTTCCTCCCCCTCCCCCCCAAGCTCTCTTCTCTGGGCCTTGTCTCAAGGCTGGTCCTGCCTGGGTGGTGGTGGAGGGACCCTGCTTGGGAGTGAAGGTCCACGTAATCCCAGGCCCTGCTATGGGGTATGTGGACTGTGGGGGGCATGGACGTCAGGATAGGACAGGAATTGGGGGAGCCTGGCTGCTCATTGACGGAACTGTGACCTGAATCACAATAGGCTGTAGGGGAACTGCCTGATTGGCACAGAATCTCAGAGTAGGGAGAGCCAGTTCTAGTTTATACAGCACAGAAGCTGCTCCCTTGGGCCAGTCCTTCTCCCTCAGCCCAGCCTACCTCGCAGGAGTCTTGTGGTGGGGACTGAACCAAATAGGGAATCCTATTTATAAGGTTTGGTAGCCCTGAATGAAAGATATAAATCAACTAAACACTTTGCTGCTATATTCTGCCAGGCTAGCATTAAGGAGGAGGAGGAGCACCATCTGGCCCCTCCCCTGGCCATTGGTGTTGCAGACTCTGCTGTCCAGAGGTGGCTCCCACAAACCACATCCATTCCCCCGTCTCCCTTTTGTTGCAGGCAGATTTGACTCAAATCAGAGGTGGGGGGGGGAGAGAAAAGCCATTTCCAATGTTGCAGTTTTATCCAATCCAGCCAGAGGACTGTCCTGCCAGAGCTACACACTGGTGCTGCTCACCATGGCCCTCCCCTACCTCAAGGTTAGATAACACCTCAAGTGTCCTGGAAAACCCCACATAAGATCAATGATCCATTTGGGGTAGCCATCTTCCCCGGAGATCAATCTCAGACTGCGTCTTTGGCTGGATTCATAGAATTTTTGTTTCTAAGCAAAGTAGTTGTTGAAAGTCTGCTTGATTTTCATAATCTTTATTGCCATGGTTTTTAAGTGAATCACTACAGTTGTTAAGTGAACAATTGATTCTTAAGCCAATCCAGCTCCACCCATTCACCTGGCTGGTCAGAAGCCAGCTAGGAAAGTCAAAAATGGCCTTCAATTATAATAAAGATTTGTTTATTTGTCTCAGAAGCATCACAATTAAAATGAGGCATACTATATAACATCAAATTTAAAATTTAAATATGTACAAATGAAATATCTTTCCCAGAAACAATAAAGTCAGGACGTAGATAAACAAATACATGCCAGTTGCCAAGCATCCAAGTTTTGACCACATGACCCCAGGGATGCTGCAAGAGTCATACATGCAGGAGGCCTGGTCTTGTCACTTTTTTCAGTGCCACCACAGTAATTTTGAACCATTGGTGGAGGAGCACTTGTATGTCGAGGACCATCTGGATTGGGACCAGGTCTTCATAGTAATACAGTAGTTCTTAGTAGGTTCAGAATGTTGTGCCAACTGGGCCACCTAATGACGCCTGCCTGGAGGTCCCAGACCGTTCAATGGGTAGGTCAGGAACCGGCTGGTGGGCAGCAGCTCATGGCACAATATCGGCCTTTATCCTAATCAAGCGGCTCTCTTCATTAACACGGACCTGTTGTTGTTGTGGTCGCCGTCTTCCCCAACACGATTAGCCGGATTCCTCCAGGGAACCATTTCCCAGAGTAAATAGAAGCCTACCCAGGATTAGCAGGTTGGGCCAAAGCGACCGCCCGGAGCGGGGGACACCCTGCTATACAACCGCGCCTCCGTCGCCCGTCCTCGCCGCTCAGCCGGGGCAAGTGGAGGATTTCAGCTTAGCCGGAGAGCTCCGCGGGCGGCGCCGGGTAGGGATGCGGGCGGCAGGGATTGGGGGGGGGGGGGGCTGCGCGCGAAGTCCCTCCCCTCGTCGCCCCGGCGCTGACCTCGAGCACGGAGACCCCCCCCAACCCATGCGGCTGGCCCCTCCTCCTGCTCCGGGAGGGAGGGAGGGCGGCGGCGGCGGCACGAGGAGAAGGACGCGAGTCCAGCAGCCGCCTTGCGCTCCCGCCGGCCGGAGCGGCGGGATGGTGGTCTTGCTGGGGAGGAACCTCCCTTCGCTGCTGGCGCTCTTCAAGAAGAAGGGTGAGCCTCTGCCGCCACCGCTCCCCGCCCCACCGCTGTCCGGGGGAGCAGCAGGCTGGGCAATGGAGGGAGGCTGCGCGTGAGGGGATCGGGCGCAGCGCTGGCGCCGCGCGGGGGGAAGGGCTGCGGCGCACTTGGGGTTCCGGGATCTCGCCCCCCCCCCGAAGGGGATCGAAGCCAGCAGAGACGCCCGGGAGCCTTTGTCCCCTCCTGGCCCTTCTCCCTGCCCAGAGCGCCCCCGCCCCAGCTGCCCTCGCCTTGCGCCGCCCAGCCCAGCCAGCCTCACTGCTCGCCACCCCCTTGTTGCTCGGCGGCATCCCAGGCGAAGAGGGTGGCCTCAGCGAAGGGGCTTTCTCCCCCCCCCCGACTGCTCCTCCCCGTTTGCTGGAGCCCAGGATGAGTCGGGCGTTTTTCCTACTGGGGGGTGGAGAAGAGTGGATGCCTTTTCCCTACTTCGTCCGGGAGGGCGGCGAAGGCCTGGACGGCCCGCGTGGCTCCGGCGCTCCGCTTCGAGCCACGGAAGTGAGCCGGAGGCTGCCGTGAGAAGGGAGCCTGGCTGGGTTGGCGCCTTGAAGCTTGGGGGAGAGGGGCCTGGAGGCGGGTGCCGACCTCCGGAAGCGCAGCCCGAAGGTGGAAGCTCCGGCGGGTCCGGGGCTGCCCAGCATCTTCCTCGCTCAAAGGCCAGGAGGGATTTGGCCAGTCCCGAAGTCCGTCTGGGCGAGAGAAGCTGCAGCCCAGCCGGCATCCCGGGGGGCTCTGGACCGGGGGAAGCTGACCGGGCTGCGTTTGTCGACCTTCGCGACCTAAAGAGGTGCGGACTTCAATTCCCAGGGGTCCCTTACCGTCTTTGCTACCTGAGGAACTCTGGGAGATGAAGTCCACGCACCTTTAGGTTTCCATGGTCGGAAACTGAGGATCGGTAGATGTAAAATCTCTTTCCAATTAAGCTGGGTTCCCGGGGATTTTGTGGATACATAAACATAGTTTGTTTTGCAACTATAGATTTAATGACAGCCACAGTGGTTTCCCATTGCTGTCCTGTGGGATGTTTTTTAACTTTGCAGTCTGGGGATTTTTGGTGGCCTGAGCTTTTCAAGGTCATCTGTACTCATCTGGGTAGGAGTATAGAACTGATGAAGCTTCCTGGAAGGTTGTAGCCTTGTTAATCATAATTCTTTTTAGTTTTTCAGAATTTCATTAATGGATTGTAACAATATTTAGTAAAAAAATAAAAAGATTGTAAACTATAATTATAAACTGCCATGCGTTCTATTCATACTACCAGAAGTCACTCCTGATTTTTAAAATCTTCTAAATTTGAAATATAAAAATGTAGAACATAGAACATATTTATGTACATATTTATATAACATTAAAATGTACATAAAGAGAAATCTACATTTTGGAGGTGATATAAATCCATGTATGAAACTTACCGGGAAATGTTTTGCAAACTCAGTGAAATTCTGTGTCGGGTTTACTTTTAAGATACGAGATATTATTTTAGACATCCAACCTCGTAGAAACCCTCCCCCACTTCCAAGCTCAGCAGCTCAGTCCACTTGATAAGTTGTTTCAGCAGTCGGTGCCACATCATCCTGAAAGAAGTCGTGGTTAATTTGGTTTTTCATCCCATAATTAGCTAAATACAGCTCCATGCATTTATGTATTGAAAGAAGGAAAGTGTGAAGGAAGAAATTGCTTTATTTAACATGTTCATTAACTGCCCCAATCATGTAATTCTGAGATTGTACATGACTATGAAAAACAAAAAATGTCATATCCCACCCACTAGGTAAAACAAGCATGCCCCCCCCCCCCCAGCATTTGCATAGAGATGGATGCCTGATGAATAAAAACCTTCTGGAGTATGAGAAGGGGGTCCTGTCGTTTGGGCAGCTCAGGGAGCACATTGCATAAGATCCAAGTCCGGTGAATTTCACAAGTGGCCCTTGAAAGATCTTCCCAAAATAACAGAAGGATGGGTACAGTGAGTCCACTGTACCTCAAGGCAGTGCCAGATGGTCTTTGGTGTTATGGTAATTGGAATTCTGAGTTGGGCCTGAGAAGAACCCCCTGCGTGGACTTCAAAATTAGCCAGGAAGGAGCTGATCCTAGCAGACATTCCACCAGGTGCTGGAATAGCTGAAGACCCAGTTGGCTCTTCTCCAAAGGTTGACACTGAAGAGTGGTTGCAGTGGTGACCAGGGTGCTTCCCAGGCCCTGGGATTTGATTCCCTAGGTGGGAAAGGGGCCTTCCTGCTTTCTAAGAACTTGCAGTAAGGGAGAGTACAAAAACCTTTTGCTATCTGATTGCCATCTTTCAAGGATTGATTCCTGTGCTAAACTCCCATGGCCGGAGGTCACAACTCCATCATCCCACCCACCCCCCGCCCCCAACTGGGGCAGGCAGGGAGGTAGGCTATGGTGTGCAGTGTGACATTGCCACACAAAACACACGTATCTACTTGTGCCCAAGCAGGATATTAAGCACCAAAGGTGGCCTTGTGATGCACGTTTTGCCATTTTCAGATGATTGTGGTTTGTACCAAATGCCTATGGGTGATGTGAATTCTAGTCCAATCCAGCTGAAGGGTTCCAGGTTGGAGGAGGCTGAATAATACATTATAAAGTTAAATTCATACCCAAAATAGTGCTGTTTTGTCTTCTGAGAAGGATGAGGGTCCCTCTGATTCCCAAATTGCCTTGGCTTCCAGAGACAGAAGGAGGGCGAGGGTGGGGTGGGGGAGGCTTGCTTGCCTGCTTGGCTCCAGGCTGTTTATCCTAAGAAGAAGGAGAAATGAGCAAGGATGCTTCTGCAAGGATGTTTCGGAAGGGAAACTCCATCAACATTGATTTTGTAAAATGCGAACCAGATTGTGGAGAGGGAAGAGGAGAGTGGTGGAAACCAAGTGGAAGCCAAATCAGCACTTGGCAGCCTTGTGGGAGACGACCTTCCTGGGGTTCAGACTGGCAGGGACTTGTGCCATAGTTTTAAACGGTTCTTGTTGGTGGCTGCAATCTAAATCTAACTTGGGTTTTTTTGGGGAAAGGTCCACAAACAGATGCAGCCCAAGAAGTACATGATTTCTGGACTTTACAATTGATGCTCCAATCCTCAAAGACATTTAAGTTGTCTTAATTGCTAGCCTTGCAAGTGTATGCATGAACAGGACTGTGGAGCTGCTTTTCCTGGCTTTGTGTTCAGAAGCAGTCTACCTTATATAGTGAGTCCTTCACTTACAACCACAATTGGGACTAGCATTTCCATTGCTAAGCAAGTAAGTGAGTTGCACCCAATTTTACAACCCACTGTTAAGTGAATCAGGCTTCCACTATTGACTTTGTGTATTGGAAGCTGGCTGGAAAGATCATAAATGGGGATCACGTTACCATGGGGATACTGCAATAGTCATAAGTGCGAGGACTCATTGTAGATCACTGGTTTCCATAACCCGTGAACATCAAATGAGTGCTAGAAGGATGGTTGTAGGCTGAGGACTACCTGCCCTGCTGGAGGCTGAGTGCTTACTTGCGGGTCCAGACGTACCTAGTGGAAAGACTTGAGAGCCGATCTCCTGCTGGACAAGATTTGGGAGAACCAGATTAAGGGGCTCCTCCTGTTAGAGGTTTGGGGTCAGAACAGGGGATGCTGGCAAAGGCCGTTCATCTGTGTCCTTGATTGCCTTTGGGCCCTGCAGCAGATTGCTCCATTTTGCTCCCAGAATTCCCAGACCTCAGGACCCATTGGCAAAGTCATGATTGGTTATGCCTGGGAGACAGTGGGGGGCAGTGGGGGCCTGGCCTTCTGTGGTCCATGGGGTTGCAAGGAATCAGACACAAGACTGAACAGCCACAACCACAAAGATGGCCCCAGTTTACCGTATATACTCGAGTATAGGCCGACCCGAATATAAGCCGAGGCACCTAATTTTACCACAAAAAACTGGAAAAGTTATTGACTCGAGTATAAGCCTAGGGTGGGAAATGCAGCAGCTACCGGTAAATTTCAAAAATAAAAATAGATACCAATAATGTTTTTGAATATTTATTTCAAAGAAAAACAGTAAACTAGCGGTGTATTCAATGAAATACTTCACTCACCTCATGATGCTGATGTCCCGCTGTGATGATGATGTCCCATGCAGCCGCGGGAGCGATGTCCCGCCTCCTATGACACACGGCACAGTGATTCCTATCATTGGATCACTGTACCAGAGGAGGTGGGACATCGCTATGTGGCTGCTTGCCATAACAAGGAGGAGGTGGGACATCGTTGCAGAGCGGCAGGAGGGGGAGGAAGGGGAATCGTAAGACAGCCCTGCATTACATTAGAACGTGAGGAGGGGGGATGGTGCAGTGCGCGCTGCGCGGCAAACTGACACAGAGGGAGGGGAAACTCACAGGGGCACTGGGCCATTCACGAGTGTCACCCAGCGGCATGGCCCCGCCCCCTTTTCTCCTCCATTTCGGGCAAATTTTTCACTGACTCGAGTATAAGCCGAGGCGGCTTTTTTCAGCCCAAAAAGTGGGCTGAAAAACTAGGCTTATACTCGAGTATATACAGTACTTCTCCAGCCTTGTCATCCACTCCAAGTGAGACAAAGGGAGGTTTGTGAAATCTCAACCCACCCAGGAGGATCCATTGTCTAAGCACTCCGAAAAGAACAGATTGAAAAGGAGGATGTGCTTTAAATAATATCTAAACAGCTATTAAGAGCTAAGTGGGTGGCAAAAATGGGCTGGTAATTCCTTGGAGGTCTGGGTGTATGATGGCACAGTGCCTGGATGCCACAGGGATTTCTTGGGCTTCAAAGCCCCTGGTTTCATACTATGACTCCTTCCTTTGCATCTCTTTCTATTTTAGCTGGATTTCTATTCCTTGAGCAGGGAACCCAATTTACCCAAACACAGTGTGGCACCTTCAATATCAAATGGACCGATCAGAGGTGCAGAGGGTGGGGGAAGTGCAGGTCTAGTTTTTGGCTTCCCTCCCCAGGTGTTTTATTTGATTGCATCAAAGCAAGTAACAAGAAATAAGTGTACATAAATACTATTAGCATTGCAGTATCAATTTTGATTTGTTTTTGTGTTTGCAAGAAAGAGGCATAGAAAATAATATAGAAACGGAAACAATCCCAGGGAGAGAGGGGATGCGTGATCAAAACACCTCTTGCTTGTACCTTCATGAAAGGAACAGCTAATTCGGATCTTGATAAACAATGTACATCAACCGTCGCTTGCTGCAGATCAGATACAGATTCATGTATTATGTAATAATTTATATAGCCAGACCCAGCTTGCCTGGGGAGGGGCATGAGCAGGGGGGGGGCCTGCTGCTTTCTGCCATGCATGGTGTCAGCGGTTGATCACTAGTTTACTTTTAGAGGTGCCTCCAGCTTTGGAGTCAGTAGATCAACCATCATTCTGACTTCACTGAGTGGCTCATTGTTTGTTTGTTTCTATCAGAAGCATCACAATTGACATAAGGCATGCTATAAGACATAAAATTCAAAATATAATATGCAAGATTAAAATATGTATAAGTTAAACAGATCTTGGCCAGAAACTAGCGACATTAACTGCGTTCTGTCATGCTGTTGTCTTCTGCGTGTCACCATAATCGCAAAGGCCACAAGCCACCGGGTAGCCCCATTTCTTCAGAGCATCTCTGGAGCTTCTTGTACCCGTGCACAGCCTGTGCAATGATTTCCATACTTCCCAGCTTTGGTCAGACCGGCTGCCAGCCCCTCCGTCGGTTCCATGCTGGTTGTAGGCCGTAGAGAGGGTGTTGTCTTGAGTCTGTTTTTGTGTGTGGCTGATTCTCTCTGAACGGCAGACAGGGCAATGGCGGTAGATCTTACCTAGAGAGGAAGGGTTAAAGCATCCAGTCATAATTCTGTTAGTTTCATCCAGAGCAACACTGAATTTCCCAGCAGGTGCTGATTGGGGAGGGGCCGTATTTGCCTTATGAGTAGCAAAGGATTAGAGCCCTTGTCTTAAGGTTTGGCACCCCAGGTAGAGCTCGTTCATTTCCCAGGGAGGTTATATCGTCCACTGGGCTTCAGTTTAGTGTTGGTACAGGGCTGCTTCTATGTTAGGGCCCCATATGGAGAGACCCCGTAAAGACTTAGGCCTGTGGCAAAGTGGTGCATTTATATCTGCAGCTCCCCCCTGAAGAAATGGCTCCAATAAACAGCCGGACGGCTGGGCAGTCATTAGCTTCTGCCAGTCCAAGTGGAGAGGATGTCTTTGGACACGTCACCTTGCTATGCTAGAAGGAAGTTTGTTTGTCCACAGCTTAAGCACCGGCAGGAGAGCAATGCTGGTGCTGAGGATTTGGGGCTGCTCAGCCAAGTTAAAAGTCGAGTGCTTAGTTTAGGCTAAGTTTTAACACTGGTCTTTTGTGGTTTGGCATGTTGCGTGAAGCTTGCTCATTTGATTGGGTTAAGATTAATGTATGGTGTAGGTCTAGAGGATATATTGATTCAGTAACCAGAGTAAGTGTGTTGTGTGGCTCCACTTGAGCATTCCCAGGAAAAAACCCCAAATGAAATCCTGCATGGCCGTCTCTCCCAGTGAGAGATGCTGCCGCCGCTGAGCCAGGGGTTTCTGCTTGAAAATGAAGGCGTGCAAGTAAAATGGATCCGATTTTGCTCAGACTCGCCTTCTGCCCCCACCCTATCCCCCTCTTTCGGTTCTGGGAGTGGCTGGGTTCTGTGATTGGTAAATCCACAATAAAATAAAGTGCTGCCCTTTAAGCTGGATTGCAAGGTTGGTATGTGCCAGGTGCTGCAATAGGTGTGGTATCAGTCATGTGACTCTGCCCTGGGCACTTTCACCTCTTCCTTGCACAGACTTTAAAAATGTAGGCTGTGAATGGGAGCCGCCTGAGCTCCTCGCTGAGGGGTGGAAGGAAAAGAGAAGTGTTGGGGGGGGCTGTGAAGTGAGGCAGGGCTGGTCGGGAGACCCCTGCTTGGTTGAGCTGCACGGTGGCTTCTCAGGCTACAGCAGCGTTTCCCAATCTCGGCAACTTAAAGATATGTGGATTCCAACTCCCAGAATCCCCCAGCCAGCATACAGTATCTGGGCTTCAGCTCCCATATACTAGGGATTCTCAGGTTGGAGCCCAGGCAGGTTGGCTGGAGAATTCTGGCAGTTTAAGTTCACGCATTGTAGCATTGCCAAGGTTGAGAAACACTATCCTAGGTGGACAGAAATAAACCACAATGAATCTATGAAAAATACGTTCAGCTGTATTAAGAGGCCTATTCTTGTGCAGCGTAAACATTGCTCGATTCAATCAAAGTTCTTTTGGGTGGAGTTGTGAAGCTTATGCGGCATAGTTCAATACTGCTGGAAGCACCCTGCATTCCAGGGATGTTGGTAGGATCCACAATAATTAAAATCTGTCGTAACAGATGCATTTTCAAGCATCAAAAGATGTTAAGCCACACAGTTCAGAACTGGCAGTTGTTGATTCCTGTGGTGACAATATAAAGTTTGGGACAGCCTTTGTGAACTATTATACAGCTCAACCTTGCCCAGTTGTCTCTCCAGAGATGTTGGATCATAATAATGGCATTTAGTGCAGTCTATCACATCTGGAAGACACCGACTTCAGGAAAATTGTTAATAAGGGTTAATAACTTAACCAAAAATTTCACTGATCTCTTGGGAAAAAGGGTTAATAACAGTCCATGCCGCTTGCCTTGTCAATGATGGCTGCTAGTCCTGGTTTGCAAAAGGGCAACTGAGCTGAAGAGAAAACACTCCATCCTTCTCTCCAGGATGAATGCAGCAACCTGGTGATACTCCCTGAGAGAAAGCAAAGAGGGTCTTTCGAAAAGAACTGGACCCTTTCTCAGTCTAGGAGGGGGTTTTATGGGGTGGGGGGCACTTGTAGTTCAGGGCCTGGATTCATCAGCCAAAAATTGGGCAGCCCTTGATGGGAAGGGCCCTCCCTTCTGCCACTGTGCAGGGCTGCTGCCCATCAGATCAAGAAAGGGTTGGGGGTGTGGAGATTTCCTGCCTTCCATTTCCTGCTCTGTGTGTGTGTGGAAGGGAAATGGACCCTCGTTTTCCTCTCAGTCTGAGGACTCTTCTTTTCCCCTCTGTGTCTCCAGGTGCTGCTGCCAAGGCGGAGAATGAGGAGAAGCGGCTGAGCGTCCAGTACAAGGCTGTAGAAGACCAGCCGGACAATGTGTTCTTCCCCAGCAGCCGCCCGCCACACCTGGAGGAACTGCACGTCCAGGCCCAGGCGGGGCTCAAGTCTTTGCAGAACCTAGGTAGGCTGACTGGGTTGGTGGCCAGGAGGGGCCGGCAAGGCCTTCTGGGGGTTGACTTTGGAGCTGCTTGTTGGTCTGTAGGTCTCGCCCCACACGGATGGGACAGTTTTCCTTGCTTAGCATCCCATCTCAAAGCCAGCAGCTTTGCAGGTGGTGCTGGCCAGCCTCTCCCAGCCTGATGCCCTCAAGATGTGGGATGGGATGGAAAGTCCCGGTTGATATGAGATTGAGAAAAGTTGTGCTGAAAACTCAGCTGCTGTCTGTGCACCCATATTTGAATGTGTGAATGAAGAAGACAAAGTTTGTGGATTCAGGGGTCCCTTATGGGTCAATCAGGTTCAGTGCAGGAATCTATTAAGCCACCCCAACAGGTGGGCAAGCAGCAGCCGGGGAACCCAGCCCTGTCTCCAGTAGGGAAATACCTCCGAAAATCCAGCTGGAATCTCCTTCCTTTTAATTTCAGTTCTTGGTGAGCCCGAAGGAAGGAGATTAGAATTGTAGTTTTCCTTGGTGGCTCATCAGGCTTATCCCATGAGCCCCTGGCTGCCCCTTTGCAGTTTAAAAAGGGCTTTATATCATGTGAGATTCTGGCAGCATCGCCCCACACAGCTCAAGCAGGAGATTCTGAAAACTCCCAAATTTCAGCATTTTCCTGTGAAATCTTTGAATATCCCCCATTAAGAATGCCAGAATCCCCCCAAATTAAGCAGTCCCAGGATAATTTGGTTTAATTTGAAAGTCTGAACATGCCATTGTGGAAAATCTGTGGCCAACTCTTGACTTCCCAGTTCAAAAATTTCACTGATCTCTTGGGATAAAATTCATAGGATTAGTAAAAATAATACCTTTTTACAGGAGAAGTGCAGCATGCAAATTTCATATAAAACTAGGCATATATTTTTCCTCCCAAAATATAAATGCACATGAAATGAAATGGGGAAAAGGAGGGGGGGCAGATGCTCCAAGGTCTAAATTAGACCATGTAATTTGGTGCAATTTGAGCAGTGACGGAGGAGATGACATCCCTCAACTCTGAAATGGTTCTTCCTTCCCTAAGTGGAATCACAAGGGGATGTTGCGATGGCACCGAGGGGGGAAGCCACAGAATGGTGGGTTTTGAGGAAAGCAGAAGGTCCTGGCTTGAGATGGAAGCTCTCCAGGGCTTTGCTTGGAGAGCCATTGATTGTAAAGTGGGATATCCTGTGACTTTATTGCTTAGAGGTGGCAACCTGGTCGTCATCATTAAGCAAGGACCAGGGGGAAGAGGCGGGCAGGCAAGCTAGAGCTACAGGCAGGTATGCATTATGGAGGCAGACAGGTGGGCAAAAAAGTGGCAAAAGCAACTTGTTGGCTTCTCCCAACTATTTTGCTTGTTGGAAGCCAACAGGGAAGGTCACAAATGATTATTGTGTGACCATCATTAATTGTGAGCTGGTTGCCAAGTACGTGAATTGTGATTGTGTACTGCAATGTCAGCAACCATAAGCACTGGTTGCAAGTCCCTCTTGTTTAACGCTGTCATAAGTTTGAAGAATTGCTGGATAAGTAGTTGTAGCCCAAAGACTACCTATAGATATGCCCTGAGTGGGATTCCAACCGGGTGTATCTGAGGGAGTTGTAAGGGGCTTGATCTGGTGGAATGATCTGGGTGAATCTGTGTCAGGGACTGAGGAAGGGGGGAAAGTTCTCTCTGCTCTTAGTTCAGCCTCCTGCTCGATGGGCCCAGGAGCCTCAGGAGGATGACCAGTCGTTGGGTCCAACACCTGGGAGGAGCGTCGGCCTCTTTGTGAGTCAGGGAAAGGCCTTCTTCTGCCTTCAAGGAGGTGGTGATGAATTCTCTTCTCACGAGATGCCTCTGGACTGTTTTAGAGACCTCCCGTCTAAACTTCCTTTTTAGGGAAGGTTGTTGTGAAGGTGACTTGGCTGTAGAGGACCTTGGAGGCTGCATCAGACCCATTTCAGTTGGATTTCAGGCCAGGATTCAGCACAGAGACAGCCTGGATCTTCCTTGTGGGTAGTGGAACCAGGAGAAGCAGGGGTGCCTCCCTCCCCAGGCTCCTTGATTTTCCAGGGCCCGTCAATCCCTGGACCAGCTCCGGGGGCTGGGAATGCAGGGCTGGCCGGATTACAGGGGCTCTTCCTTCCTCGCAGCCCTGCTGTCGTCCGTGTGGATGTGGAGGGAGAGGATGCCCCCCCCCCCATAGGCCTCCACTTTGGGAGGTGTCTCCCCTTTTACTCAGCCTCCGCATGAGACTGCTGGACAAAGTCAGCTACTTTGGGCGTCCAGGTGTCCCCAGTCTGCGATGCTGCGGATTCTGTTTTTCCACCCAGACCAGCCAGGCTCAGGACCAGGCGGCTGGGGCTGTGGGGGGCATGTGCACTGAGACCGGGGGGTAGGGGTGCCTCCCCGGAAAGTCTTAGAGGCCTGGCTGTGTCCCAGGCCTGGGGGAAGGTGGGTGGATCCCCCTCTCTTAGATGTCTTCTTCTTATTTATAGACACTTGATGTGAATTGGGTTTCCATTCTGCTCATCCCTATTCCTGATTTCACTTACTGCATTTTTATTCTCTTCTGCATTTTGTTTAACATTGTGAGCTGCCCCAACTTGCTTTGGAATTGAGTGGTGCCAAAATGGAACACATTGTTTTGAGCTGGCTTTGTTTCCAGAGGGAGCAGAGGGGGCTCCTATGGGTGTGTGTCCCTCCTTGTAGCCCCCCCTTCACAGTTTGAAAAAAGAGGGAGAAGAGGCTGTTCCTGGGGGTTTGAATTGAAGTGGGAGAAGCCAGGCAGACTGCAGACCCCGTGTGGGGATTGTGCAATGGAAAACTCCTTGTAACGAAGGAAAGGCCGGAACTTCAGCCATGAGAAATTCTCTTCTCCTTTGAAACAAGGCTCGAAATACGCATCGTCTTTCATGCAGCTCAGCGAGAACCCGTGGAAAGAAATACAGGCTCCACGGCCTTCACAACAGAGTTTTTTAGGTTTACATTGGGGATATCCGGTTCTGTGAGTGTTGTGCGTGGGGACCTACACCTACACCTACACGCACACAAACACACAAACAGAGGGAGGGAGAGAGAAAGATATTTGCTTTAGATGAAACATTTATCTGCTGATGGTTCTGCCCCCAACGGAGGCCAAACAAGCCGAATCCTCTGCAGCTGCGCAGAGCAGATGGGCCGGTGGCAGATCCAGAGCGGAGTCCAGGGCTGGTGGGCTCAACTCTTTAAAGAGCCAGTGACCTCTGGCACCTTCATGCTGGCCCCGAATGCAGCTTCTGAACACCAGTGGTTGGGAGCTTACAACTCAAGGGAGCTTCTAGTGTCACCATCTCTGCAATCAGACTCCCCAGTTCATGGTTGGGGGGCTCCCAGGCCCTCTCGAGCTGATCCATGGCTGTGCCTGTCCTGTTGCCTTTTAGAGAAGCAGAAGAAGACCAGGAAGATCTGGGACCACAGTGAGACCATCAGTACCCAGGTAAGCCATCTGCCTGCCCTCCCCCCTTCCCCCCCCCCGTTGTCTCACTGTATTGTGCACTCCCTGTGCAGCAGCTGCTGCACCCTTCTTGCACCCTCCCAGGTTTGCTGGGCTACAGCTCCCCTCCTAGGGCCCCCCTATTCTTTGGGCCTAGCATGCCCTGCCAACACAGCCACTTGGAAAGTCAGCCGGGAAGCTCTTCTCTGCCCCTCGATATTGACCTTGCCTGGCTGATGAGGGAGGAGGCAGGGGCACGGGGGTCTTGGGACACGCTCTCTCCCACCAAAGCCACCCGAGTGCTGTGCTTGACCTTTGGGGGAGGGGGTGTCTTCCCCTCCCTGCTGCATCCCTGGGAATATTTACCTTGCCTTCAGCCAGCTGCACTTTGTCCCTGCAGAGAGCCCCAGGGCCTCCCTCGGCTGCTGCTCCCATCCAGGTGCCTCTTTTTGGAAGGTGTTAAAACTCCAAGAATTGTTAAATTTGCTTTGTTTGTCTATTTTTCCTCTTTTGTTAACAACATGTACAAAAAACCCTAAGTAATAATACAATGGAGAGTTTAATCCTATGTGATTAGCCCAAGACCCAAACCTTTATTGTATGACAAATACTTCAATGCATTCAGTAGTGATTCCCCCCCCCCCATGTAGTATAAAATTCTGGATGAAAAAGTCAAATAATCTTATGCTCAGTAACATTGAAATCCAAAATTGTAACTAATATGGATATAATACTTCTTTCTCCTTTCTTTCTCCTCCATAGTCTAAGTTACCCCAAAACATTTTGAATTGAAGCTAATAATCTTCAATTAATATTTTACAAATATAGCAACATCAAAATAAAACATATTAAGATTTACAGCAAACTAAGAGAAAAAAGGGGGATGAAAAGAAACCCTCCAGGAGTCTGGGGCCTTCTGGATGAGGAATGAGGGAAGCTGGTGATGGTGCTTTAAACCAAGACTCTGAGCAGAGAAGGACCATGAAACCTCTCTGGATAAGAAGAAGGCAGGATATCGTCCACTTGTGCTCCAGACAGCTGTTCCTTGTGAGGGGATGGCAGGAGAGGGGTTTCCCCCAGGAGATGAAGGGAAGTCATCGCCCTCTTCAGTCAGCTTCTCACTTCTGTTTCTATCACTTTCAGAAATTACCTGTTTAACTATCTTAAGGCTAGTAGAGTTCTTTAAAAATACCTGGTGAGTTTATCTTCACTGCACAACAAAAGAAAAATTAACTATAAGCTTAAGAAATTAAAGAAGTTGAAAGAAGTTGCAAAAAGCTAACCAAGATTTTAATTCAAAATAATTGTAAATATATTAAAGGACCAGACAAATTTTGAATATTAAGATTTTGGTGTAAGATTTTGGAAATAATTATATAAATAAGCAGCACCCAAATGGAAGCTAAATTATTTACCCTACTTTAAGGCATAACAGAAATTTGAGACTTTTATGATTTTAGAAATTGGATGCTACAATAGTGGGAACTAAAGATTCTGAATATACAAGGAGAAAGAAGATCTTCTTTCTTTGGTCAGTACTGAGACAGAATGACGGGAAATGATATGACATACTCCAGGAGATTTTTGAAGGGGAACAAAAACCAGAAGCCACAATGTCAGCCATGATTTCTGCTTCAGTGATAGACGTTGTCCAAATGATGTTAAAGGAGCAATGACAAGTGTGAAGTAGAATATCTTGGAAGATCTACCGATAAAGAGATGAAACAAACATGATCTGATGCAGAAATGTTAAACTATAAAGAGATTGTTGAAACATTGGACAAAAATTTTAAAATATGGATTATAAGACACAGATGACAGTTAAAGTCGAAATACAAATGATAAGGCAAGAAAAAGGTAAAGGTTTTCCTATCCACTTGTGTCCGACTCTTAAGGTCTGGGGCTCATCTCAGTTTATTGGCCGAGGGAGCCAGCATTGTCTAAAGACATTTCTCCTGGTCATGTGGCCAGTATGGCTACATGCCAAAGGTACACCAATTGCTGTTACCTTCTCTGCGAAGTGGTACCTATTTATCTACTCGCACTTGCATGCTTTCAAATTGCTATTGGACAGGAGCTCACCCCATTTCCCAGTGCTCAGGTCTCGAACCTGAACTATCAGCTTCATGATAATTATATAGAGAAGATTTTTAAAAGTGGAGTATTTGTTCCACAGAAAACTATTTGTCTGATTCAAATAATACCAAACAACAAATAATACTAATAATACTAATTATCATCATTATCATTATTTGGAATTCTGGTTTGCTGGCACTGAGTAAGCCAGATAGGGAATTCTCCTTGCTCTTCTTCAGTTACTCAACTCCCTGCACTTACCAAGAATGTGCAGGACTCAGAATGGTTAGTTAATAGTTTCACAGATAGTCCTCAATGGGTTCTCAGCCTGTCGCACAGTGCTCAGGGGTCGACCTGGGCTGTTGACTTTCCATCAAGCCCCCAAAGGCAAGAAAATAACCTGGATAATGATCCCCTTACTGGATTTACAAAAGAGATTTGCTTAAGCCTCAAAGAAGAGAAAGAAAAACTGAAGAATGATGAAATGAACAACATTTGAATGAATGAAAGAAGACCAAGATTGCTAGAAGCAAAAGGAAGGAGTACAAAGTTGATTTGATTGGCCAAGGTTAAAACAATAAAGCTCTGTAAACTCTTTATGGACTTTTTGCTGATACCAGGACTGGAATGTTAAGGTTTTTATGGATTTCGTGTATGGATAAGGAAAAAGATCCTTATAAGGGCTGAAGAATTATTAACTTTGCTTTCTACTTGTAGGAAGTCACTTCTTCAAGTATTTCCTTTCTTTTTTACTTATTTTTTCCTCTTTCCTTTTTTCTTTTCTATTGCACTTTCTGTTCTTTATTTTCCTTTCTGGGTTTATTGTCTTTTATTGTCATTATTTCTAAGTATTTTCAATAAAAATGATTAAAAGCAAAAACAAAAATCCCTGAGTGGGTGTATGGATGAAGGCAGGAAGGGCTTCCCTCATAGCTGTGGCACACATGGAGGTTCAAAATAGTCAAGAGGGCTGCATGGCCCTCTTGCCCTGCATTGAATAAAAGGGATGAGCTTGGATTGTGCAGTCAGGACTCCCAGGGGAACATTTCTGACTCGCACAAGTTGCTCCTCTCCAGGTTTATAGCTTGGGAAGAAATCTGTTTACCAGAAACCATAATGTGGTGCTTCTTAATTCACTGAAATGACTGCAGCTCCAGCTGCAACATTATTATTTCCTTCCCTTTTAACATATAACTCAAGGTGGGGAACAGACCCCCTCCTCTTTCCTCCTCCCTCTTTTCCCCAGAAGAACAACCCTGTGAGGTGGGTCGAGAGTCACCCAGCTGGCTTTTGGGCTGAAAAGGTGAGAACGCAGCCTGTAGTCCAGCATCTTCACCACCACTCCAGATTTCAAAAAGATCTCTTGATTCGTTGGAAACTTGCAGCCCTGTGCAAGGCAAAGTGGGTCTTCAGAGCCCCTCTTGGAGGGCAGGAGAGCCAAAGTGTAACTGAGCAGGTTCCTCATTGTGGCTGATGCCTGAATTCTGTAAACTGCTTACAACTGTAGCGTTCACTTAACAACCGCGGCACAAAAAGGTCATAAAATCAGGTTGGTCACTTTAAAATGGACCTGATATGACAGTTTTGCTGAAAACCAGAAGTAAATGCCAATCTTGAGCAAAACTGCCGTAAAATGCTGTCATGGGACTGTAGGAAGTTGCAAATGGCTATAAATGGGTCAAATCAAAGAGAATCAGTCGTGTGACTCTATGGTGGGCCGAATATGAATTTGGGTTGTAAATAGCCCCAAGTTGGTCTGTCGTAATTGAACAATTGCTAAGTAACCATCTAGGACTGCCTGTATGCAAAACCAAGGGAGTCTAATTGTCATTTGCACCATTTTTATGGCCTTTGAATCTGAAGGATTTGTGCCCTTGAAAGCAGCAGGTAAGAACACCTGCAGGCTGGTTTTCCTGTATTATCAATAAGGGGATGACAGCCAACTAGTGCCACCTAGTGGGCAAATTGAATGCTTTTGCCTGGGGCTGGAACTGGCTTCCTCTTGTCATTCTTTCTTTGGTGAAGGCAAGAAAGAAGAGAGGCATCTGGTGGACAAATTTTGTCCTGCTTTTCAGCTGCCAAGATTCTTGCCCCCTGTCTCTGTGGGGGGTGGGGGGGCGCAGAAGGGCCTTTGGACAGCTCCCCCCTCTGGCGCATTCAGAAAGTTTCACTGGTGGAAGAGAAACCTTGGGACAGAGTTTCCCAACCTTTAATTGGTGTAGACTTCAGCTCCCATAATCCCCTGCCCAGTATGCTATTTAACTTTAAGATAGGTGGAATGATGGCTGGGGAATTGACGTCTACCCAACTTGAAGTTGTCAAGGTTGGGAAACCTTAACCTTAAGACATGCTTATATCCAAACTGATAGAAGACATTTTAATATGGATTTCCATCAACATTTTTCAATTTTTGATCAGAGTGTTTATAAACCATCTTTATTTTCAGTTTGATTTTAAAATTATTTTCTTGCTTTCTCTGATTATATTTGTATATGTAAAACACTATATTCGTATTTAAAAACTCTGTCCACTTTTTTGTCCTTCCTTTTGACGAGCAGTCTTCCCAGTCCACTGAGGGTGATGACATTTCCATCCAAAGCCAGGCCTCCTCGTGCACCACAGAAGATGCCTCCGAAGACGCCATGTCGGTCCGCTCTGAGATGATCCAGAGAAAAGGTAGCACCCAGCAGAGCCATCTTGGAGCAGGGAAGAGGGGCCCAGGCTCTGGGGTCAAAGGGGTCAGATGCTGAGCCAGGGAGATGAGGGTAGCTTGCCGTCTGGAAGACAGAAGGGGCTGGCGGAAAGCTCAGTTGCAGCAGCCTCTCCATCACAGCTCTGTGGAAGTGGAAGCTGCCCCAGGAAGAGGGAGGGAAGGAATTGGGGCCTTTAACCCCAGAAGACAAAAGAGGAAGCCATGTGGGGCCAAGAGAGGCTGCCTGGGAATGGTCAGCTAAGAGAGGGCAGAGCCTGTGGCTACTCAATGGGCAAGAAGGATGCTCCAAAGGGGACTGTAAAGGAGATTCTCCGGCTGTAAAGGTGATGGCAGGAGAATCGCACTTCCAGGCTTGTAAGGTTCTTTTAATGTAGTTCCTTTACAGGAAAGTAGAATGTGCTTATCTAGTCCTGTTTCCTGTCTGGTCTACCTGGGCAGGCTGACATCAATCTATCAAGCTGTAGGTACAAATCTCCCACTCTTTCCTTTACAGCCTGAGAAGTGAGTGAGGGTCCTTCTGAGCTCTTGCTCTACCCTGTGGACTCTGGTATCTCTCTGACCCTTCCCCGGGTAGCCTTTCTTCTTCCCATCTTCCAAGGCCTTTCTCACACACCAGTGCATCTGCAGAAGGTGGTCAAGAATTGTGTTTATCTATTTTCCAGAGTGTAGAGGAGAGAATAACGGCCTCAGGATATAGAAAGGCAGATTCTGTTTGGATTAAAGTTTGAAAGAGAAGTTCAGCCATGGAACATTGACGCAGAGAGTTGGTGGTCTCCCTTTTGGTGAGGAAGTTCACTGACCTAGGAATGCTTCAGTTTGATTTCTTCACTGAGCAGGAAGTGGGACACCCTCACAGGCTCTGCCTTCTGTGATTGTTGAACCCCTGCATCTGGTTGGGAGATCAGGCAGGCAGGGCCCCATTTTGTCTCCTCTGTGAGCCTCAATGGGATTAAAGGGAGATCTGATAGCCTCTTCCAACCCTTGAAGTTACCCTGTGGTAAGATGGACGGCTAATAAATGTAATAAATAAAGAAGGCCTCCTGCCTTGGACAGGGCCTGGGACTTCCAAAGTCCCCTTCAGCCCTGTCAATCTATGAGTCTATGAAATCACTTACAAGAGGAAAAGTCTGAATTCTTTGCCCCTTTGGACCCAGGTTTGGTAATCTTTGCATTTTACTTGTAAGGAAAATAAGTGTGAAGTCCTAGGGCATCTATTTAGTTTAATTTTATATGTTGGCAGAAATACTGGTGGGGACTTCCGAGACTTTGCTGCTGAAGTTTGATGAAGTTTTCCCTTCTGTTTGTTTGTTTGTTTGCTTGCCTCCCTCCATTTGTCCTCCCCTCTTGGCCCCTTCCAGGCTCCACCTTCCGACCACATGACTCCTTTCTGACATCATCTGGGAAGGGAGAAAAGAGGCGGAGGGAGCGGAGGACCACAGTCCTGGGGCTACCCCAGCATGTGCAGCAAGAGCTGGGTAAGCGGCTGGCCAGGCACAAGACAGCCGGGTGGAGGGGGAGACTTGCACCCGGAGGGCCAGAGGGCAGTGTCATCCATCAGCAGCCGCCTGCCTTCTCTGTGCTAGCTGGAGCCTGGTTGGGGGAGTTTGGAGAGGAAACTCCCCAAGGCTCCCAGAGCCCTCAGGTGCAGAAAGGGCAGAAAAGGGAACCGGCTGATCCAGGGGCACGAACTGCTGGCTTAGCTGGTGCCCTGGAGAGGGATCTGCCCCCTTGAGTCCCAGAGGGAACAGGGATTGCAACCGAGCACTGGGGGCGGGGGGGGGGATGATAGGCAGTCCTCAGCTTAGGAACCACAACGGAGCCTGCCTGTTACAGACATAAGTCATGACAGTCATAAAGCAGGTCGCCAATGTGACCAACCTTTTCTGTGGCAGTTGTTAAGCAGTCCAGTTATTCACTATGGGCCAATTTTGCTGAAAACCAGAAGTAAATGCCACTTTTGGCAAAAACCTCTTAAAAGGCAGTGTGCAAGGGATGATGCTAATGGCTATGAGGACAGGCCGGTTGCCAAGTGCATCAAACAAGGTCATATGACTTTGGAGTGGGTGCAAGTGGCTGTCAAAACTTCAGAATCAGGCTGTGAGAACCCTGGAAGCTCTGTTGTAACTTTGCCTGTTCGCTAAGTCACCCATCATAAGTCCAGGACTACTTGTAATCTTACAGAGGGGAAGCAGTTTTAACCAGTCTCCCTCCAAGTTGGTGGCTCAAGCGTTTGTTCTGGGGAGCCCCCCCCCCCTTGTGTCAGGTAGCGTCTCCCGAAGCTGAGCTGAGTGCTGTCGAGCAGGGCCCCAATCTGGGCTGCTTGGGAGGCCAAATAGGCGCTGCCATTTTTGTTGGTTTTGAAGGCCTGCAGCGTTTCCTTACTGGCCCTGAGAGTTTCCACCTTAATGTAGATGCTGCTTTAAGCTTCATTCATTTGGGAGAATTTCTCTTCATCACAAAATATAAATTCCATAATGGAAGCAAAACCTTCTCCTACAATGGAAAATTCTGGACTTCCTCCTGCAGGATTGCATTTGGCTTAAGATGCAGCAGGATTTTTGGTCCAGATTCTTCTTTAAGAAAAGCCTGAACATCAACCCCATTTTTGTGGGCATTTTTCCTGCTTGGCTTTCCCATAAGATCCCTGCTGTTTGATCCTCCTGTTGATGGTTTGGACCAGCTCTTTTCCAAGGGTCCCTCAGAGTGGTCAACCCCCCCCCCCGCAAGCAGGATGCCCTCTCCTCTCAGATCAGCCAAGAGGGGGAGGGTGGTTGCGTGGGGGTGGGTGGGCAAGGGGTTTTGCACAGAGAATGCTTGGCACAGCTAAATTGGGGCTGAGCAGTCTGTGGCTCACCTTGTCACGGAAACCCTTTCTAAGCATAGGCTATGAACTGGGCTATTGTTTCATGGGAATAAGGTCACCAAGCAGCCCTTGTATTTAGTGTGGACCAGACAATTTGTTGGCCCTGAGGATCCATGCATCCTGGGGACTCCTGGAAGGATGGAGATGTTCTGGAGATTGTGTCCCAGAGTTCCCCTTTGGGCTCAGTTGTGCATAACCAGGGCCGGATTCGCACTGAGCCAAAGTCAAAAGCAGAGCTGGCATCTATTCTGGCTGGATTTATGCAACATGCATAGAGTGTGGTGATGCAATTCCCCGCCTCCGTCAACCGCTTTGAGAGGGCTGTTAAGCAGTAAAAAGGCTCTTGCTATGCCAAGTCAAGACCAGCTGTGACCTGTGGACTGAGGTGGGTCCCTCCTATATTGAGCGAGAAGAGGCCAGCAGAGCATTCCTGGGATGGGAGTCGAGCCTTCCTCAGTTCTGTCTTGCATTGGTGCCCATTTGTCTTTCTCTCCACAGGCCTGAGCGATGGGCGTGACTCCACGAAACGTCCTGGCAGCATTGCCGTCAGAGCCGGCCCGACCACGCAACCCTTGGTGAATGGGAGTCAGTTGCCCGGCCCTGCCATCCAGATCCCCACCATCGATGGGAAGCCTCTAGCCACCACCCCTTGGGAGCGGGGGGCCCGCATCTCCCTCCAGGCTCTCGAGGCCCAAGCCTCAGAGGCTGCCCTCCAGCAGCACATCAGCCGCGTCTACTACGACGACTCTGTGCTGGGCCACAAGACGGTGGACAAAATGTCTCCTGTGGCCAGGCCCAAGTCCCTGGCCGTTCCCTGGGTGACCACCCAGCCCAGTTCCCCCGAGCTGCTGAGCCCAGTCATGTCGATCTCGCCACAGGGCACCTACCTCTCAAAGATTATTCCCAACGCCATCTTGCCGCCTATGGTGGATGTCATTGCTCTGTCCCGCAACCGGGTGCGCACCCTCAGCCGCTGCAGCCTGGCCAGTGCCAGCCCGGCCCTCTCAGTGCGCTCCACAGGTCACTTCCCTGCCACCCCCCGCAGCCGTGAGCACTCCTCCTCCAGCGACAACTGGAGCCACTCACAGTCCACGGAAACCATCGTCTCCAACGCGTCCACCATCTCCTCCCACAAGAGCCCCAGTGGCCAGAAGGATGAGGCAGGGCTGAGCGGCAAGAACGCCCCCACAGGCAGGCCAAGCTGGCTTGGTCCTTCCAGCCCTGCCAGTTCCAGACAGGCCAGGACCTCCCCGGCCTCTCCCAGCCTGCTCGGGGTGCGGCCAGGAGGGAGCAGTGGCCGAGCCTCACCCGCTTACAGCACCAGCAGCCTGGCCGAGGGCTCAGATGATGCAAGCGTGCGCAGTGACCGCTCCTCAACCCGGAGTGTCTCGCTCCGGAAGATGAAGGTGGCCCCCTTGCCCCCCCAGAGGACCTATTCCTTGCACCAGAAGGCTCAGCAGCTGGAAGCTGAAGGGGCGCCCCGAGGAATGGGGCTGCCTCCCAAGCCAGAGCGGAGGCCCCACCGGGAAGGTGCCCAGTGCCCCAGCCTGGCCAACGAGGATGATGTCTTCTCCCCCATCCACCTGGGCGGGACCAGCAGCCTGCAGTCCAGCAGTCTGACCTGCTCACCGGACATCTGTTCCCGGAGCCCAGTGAGGGTCAGCCAACTGCGGGAGGCAGACAGGAGTGAGGCCCCAGAGCCTGGCTCTCCCCACCGCTTTGGCCGCACCATGTCTCCATCGAGTGGCTACTCCAGCCAGAGTGGCACGCCCACGCTGCACCCCAAAAGCCCCCTCCCCCATACCGTGTCCCCGGGGAAGAAGAAGCTGCAACCGAGGAAGCCGGAGCGCATCTGCTCCCTGCAATCCCCGGGACCCTCCCTCTCCTCCTCCTCCCTGACCTCCCTCTCCTCCTTGGCCTCTGACCACGCCCCCGAAGGGACAGCCCCGCCCACTCCCGCCTCCCTACCAGCCTCCTCTCCTGCTGCCCCACGTTATGTGGACCACTTGGTCATCCCTCCGCACCCGAAGGTCCCCGCCCCCTTCTCCCCACCCCCCACCGAGCCAAAGAACAAGGAAGGGACAGCAGCTGCCTCACCCCCCAGCAGCCAAACCCCCCAGCAGCCCAGCCCTCTCCACAAGGAGAGCTCACCCCCACCCTCCCCTCCGCCGGCCTACCACCCCCCTCCGCCCCCTGTGAAGAGAGCTGAGATGAGTGCTGAGGTTCCTGGAGCTGTGCTGGTCCCCTCCGAGGTGGAGGCAGGGGCTTCCTCAGACCCCTTGTGGCTCCCTCCGCCCCCGCCCCTGCTGGACGAGCAGGATCTGTCCATGGCTGATTTCCCTCCTCCAGACGAGGCCTGCTTCCTGCCGCCGCCCCCAGTCTTGCAGGTGGAGCTTTTGGACGCAGGGGGTGCAGAGGCCCCTCCCCAGTCCCAAACAGCCACCCCTGCAGGGCAGGAAGACGGAAGGCCTCCCTCCTTCCCCACAGCAGTCTCCGCAAATTTCCTGCAGCCAGGAATTCTGCCCCTGCCGACCCCAAGCATGGAGCCCTTCCCACTTCCCAAGGATTCTCCAAGCGGAGAACTGTCTGGTCCTCAGCTGAGCTCCAGGCACCCCACTGGCTCAGGGGTTGCAGTGCCCTCCAGTCTGTCCCCCCCGATGAAGAAGCCACCCACCGGTTCCCACCCTGACCTCAAGAAGGAGTCCGCCATGCGCGGCAAGGCCACCTCGGTGCCCAAGGAGGATGCCAGCCTGCCCATTGTTACACCATCCCTACTGCAGATGGTCCGCCTGCGCTCAGTCGACATGGATGCCCACAGCCCCGGGGTCAGTCCAGCCGGGGGCTCCGTGACTCCCACAGAGTCCAGCAGAACAAACGTGGCTACAGATGGGAAGACCGGCCCCTCAGCCCCCCAGAAGCCCCTCCGCAAGTCCCTGTCCCTGAGGGGGGGGCAGCCAGCTTCAAAAGAGGGGATCAACCCCCTGCATGAGGCTGTGCGCCTCAAGGCCTCCACCTTAACTTCCAGGGAACCCAGGAGTCTCGGAATGGCTGAGAGGAAGACTGGGAGCCGGGCGGCGCTGCCAGGCATCCCTGCTGCCCCAGCTAGCAACGGCCCAGTGTCCCCACTCCACAAATCTCCCGCCTCCACCGCTAGCTTCATCTTTGCCAAGAGCCCCAAAAAGCTGGTCATCGAGACGGCATCCTCGTCAGAGGCCCAGGACAGCCTGCAGAAAAACTTGGTGGCCGAATTGATGACTGTCTCCAGCCAGCGATCCACAGCGGCCGCGGGGCTGCATCCGCAGGACTTGGCCAAGGCCCCCAAGGCCCAGAGGATCCCCCCTCCCATTGCCAAGAAGCCTTCTCTTCGGCCAAGGTGCAGGCCCTCCCCCCAAAGCCCAAAGTCCTCTGGAGCCGAGGAGCCGGCAGTCGAGGAGTGGACTAAGAAGGTGGGGTCTGAAAACCGGACCGCTCCCCTGGAGTCTGGCCATGGCAGCCCCCCACCTGGGCCAGAAGACAAGTTGCGGAGGAGCCCCAGAGCAGAAGGTGAGCAGATGGGAGACCCACGATCCTACGGGGGGCCCTTCCCGTTGCAGGGGGGAGGGGGGTTGGGTGGAGCAGCAGTCCCAGAGGCTAGAGGGAGGCCTTTCCCCGGGATTTGCAGTGGGACTTCTGCTTCTTCAGAAGGCCTCAGGGTCCATGTGGCAGCTCTCCTGCCAACTTTAAGCCAGTTGCTCCTGGGATTTGGGAACTGGCTGCCGTTGCTTCAGGGCATGCCAGGCTTTGGGGGATTGGGCTTTCCTCCCTTCCTGTTGAAATGGCCCTGGAGGTGGGTATTGTCTACTCCGGCACCATCCCCAGTCATTTTGTGCTGCCCGTGGGCTGCCTAGAGAGTTTAGAGTTTAGAGTAATTTATTTATATGCCGCCCTTTTCCCTGGGGGGACTCAGGGCGGCTTACAACTCGAAAAGGGAGGGAAACGCCTAGGGGAGACAGGAGCCCTCTCACGCCCAGGAAGGTCTCCTCAAAGGCTTTCCTGTCACTTGTCCAATTGGAGACTTTATATCCCTTGAAATTCACTGCCAAAGAGGACTTGGGAAGCCCAGTGGAGGCTCCTCATAATTTGGAGAAGATGCCATCAAGAGTTGCCAAGAGTGTAAGTCGGTTGGGAAAAGATCCCAGAATAAGGCAGTGGCAAACCCTATTGCTGCCAAGAAAATACGTGGGTTTGTCTGTAATGCATCATAGGAGTGAAGCACCCCCCCCCCAATTCAGACCCCTGCACCAATGATGCTTGCAGAGTCAGGGTGGGGTCTGGGTTGAGGGAAGGATCAAGCAGAAGGTCACCTTCCTTGGAGCCATTTGCCCCTCAGTCAGGAAGCCAAGGGGGTTGTCTCTACATCCAGACCAAGAACAACCAAAAGTGGCTGTTAAAAGAGGCTGAGCAGATGGTTCCACAGCCACAGATTGTCCCTCCCCAGGACGCCTGAGTCCCACAGGCCCTGCTACGCTGTGGGTTGGTCCAAGCATGGAATGGCTGCTTGGCCATAAGGACTGGAGTCAACTGAGGAATTCCCATGTAGTCCAAAGAAGCCACTTTGGGGCTTTGCACAGTAGCCAAAACACTTTCAGACACAGACTGAGGTCAGCATCCAGGTCCATGAATGGGACTCAGAGAGTCAAGTCTTTTTCCACATGTCCACAGAAATTAGAATCAGAATAGAGCTGGAAGGGACCCTGGAGGTCAGACAAGTGGCTGTCCCGTCCTTTTAAAAAAAATCTCAAAGGATGAAGCACCCACACTTGGAGGCAGGCTGTTCCACTGGTTAATTGTCCTCACTGTCAGGAAGTTTCTCCTTAATTCCAGGTTGCTTCTCTCCTTGATTCATATCCAGCTGTAGCTTCTCTTTTCTCTAGGCTAGCCAGACCCAAATCCACAACTGTTCTACATATGTTTTTGTCTCGGGGCCTTTAATCATCTTCTTGCTCTTCTTTGCACTTTTTCCAAAGTATCACCACCTTTTTTGTAATCTGGTGACCAAAACTGGATGCAGGATTCCAGGTGTGGCCTTACTAAGGCTTTATAAAGTGGTACTAATACTTCTCATGATTTTGATTCTATGCCTGTTTATACTACCAAGGATTGCATTAGCTTTTTTGGCAGCTGCTGCCCACGGCTGGCTCATGTTTAAGTGATCGTCCATTAGGACTCCAAGGTCCCTCTCACAATTAAATCCTGAGTAGCAACTTGCAGCTCTTAGACTTTGTTTCAATAAAGGTGGTCCAGACTTGCTGAACAAAGTGGTCCTTACAACCGGTCCTCTAAGTTCTGACAGTTGCAGTGTTCTGCAGCAATTCAATCTCTTTTTGCAACCTTCCCCAAGCAAAGTTAATGGAAGTCTCAAGTTGTGACAGTAATCGGGGGCTACTTGAACTGCCGTCACTTAAGCCTGATCACACAAGGTTGTGCTTTTATGACCAGCTAGAGGTGGAAATGTGGGTGTCAGTTGCCATCATGAAGTAGGGACTCCCTGTATCAGGCAAATCTTCCTGATGATAAAATCCGCAGAAGAGTGGAGGAGGAGAAGGGATTCCATCTCAAGGCAGCAGCCTCTCCTGGGGGTTTGACTGCCTTTCCTGCCCATTGCAGAGCTTACATAGGACGTCCCTAAAGCTCCTTGCAGGTACCTCAACTGCCATTTGGTCTGGACCATCACAGCCCCTGCCCTGGTGCCCACCAGCTGCCAGGCGTGTCCTTGTTTTACGTGAAATGGGCAGCTATGTCAGTCACCAACAATAACAGTAACAAAAATTGGGAGGGGCAGGCTTGGTTCAGGGCTCTTGAACTCTGCTGCAAACTCTCATGCAACGTCTGGGAAATGAAAGTAACCCAACTTTCTCATTGCAGAAACAAAAGAGGAGGTGGTCTGAAGGAGGACCCTGCGAGGTGCATTTGCCCATAAGATACAGGGATTTAAAAAGAAAAATATTCTCAGGGACCTCTTGGGGCCAGAAGAGAAGCTTTGATGGCGCCGAAGAAAACAACACCTTCGTCTCCCTTGGCCTTGATATTTATGCAACAGTGGGATTGGCTTGGATGTCCTCAGCAATGTGGCTCTTTTAAACCTGGGGACAAAGGGGCACATCCCTTTCCACCCTCCTGTCTCTCCTGGGATTCAAACCTTGCTTTGGTCCTGCTTGGTTTGGTGATGTTGAATTCCTCCCTCTCCCCGGTTTGGTGTGAGAAAACAGCTTAAGGTAGCATAAGATGAGGACACCTCAGTATCTGCAGGGAAGACGATCAAAACTGGATCAGCTTGTTGCAGTCCCCCCTCCTCCCCCCGAAGATGCCTTTTTAATGGGTTGCATTGTTGTTGCTGTTGAGTGTGCATTTGGGGAGTGGAGGAGAGAGAATGTGGCCTGCGCTTGCACCCCCGTGTGGCATGGAAGCACTTGCTCAGATCACAGAGGGATCTGAGGAGGACAGCCATGGTGGGAAATTCCTGCTGAGTCTTCCTGGATGGTGCCGGGTCCCAGGAGAGGCCCTGCTGGTACTTTTGCTCTGGGCTCCTGTGGGCAGATTCTGGCTGCTGTAAGTGGCTGATTCCGGGTAGGGGGTGCCTATAGGGAACCCCTCTTGCCTACACACTAAAGCACAAATGACAGCCTGGAAGATGGTGCAACCACCAAAAGACATGCATTTTCTCCCTGTCCCTAACTGTGCCATGAATGCCGCCTTAGGGAAGCGCCTCCTCATACCCACCCACCCCCAGTGGCAGTGGGAGAATCTCAGAGTTGTCTTGCAAGGGACAGGAGTAGTTAGCAGGCACCTGACACAAGTGAGGCACACAGTTGAGGCTTGGCAGGCACTGGCAACTGTCTAGAATGTAGCTCTCCACTGCCAAAAGAGCAAAAAAAAACCACTGCATTTTGCACCAAAACATTCCAGTCATGATGACAGGATCCACTGGAAAATTTGGGTGGGGGACCACGTTAGGCCCTCCCACCAAGAAATCCAAGGGATAATGTCACAGGGCGCCTCCACTTGTGTTTTATTTGTGGTGAACTTGCCCCCCCCCCAATGGGCACAGAGCTGCAGAGTCATTGGATCTGATTTACACACCCTTCTGTGGAGGGGCTGGGTTGGGCATGTAGACAGGCAGCTCTTCCTAGGAGCTGGGGAGGTGGTGGCGGGGGGATTCCATCCAGACTGAAGGGGAAACCTGGATGCAGAAACCCTCGGGTGTGTGTGTGACTCAGGGTGTCCTGATCTGGCCAGGAGGGTCTGCGGTGTCCTTGGGGCTTCTCTCCTCCACCAAGCATGGCCAGCAGTGGCTGATTCTGGAGGTCTTTGTGGTACTGAGGACAGCTCCAGCATCCCAGGAGCCCTCCAGCATCCAGATCACTTGCAACGCCCATGGTTGAGCCATACTGACTGGGGAGGATGGGAATTACGGAGAGCTCGGCAGAAGCAGCTCTGGACCAGGGTTGTTTTGTGACCTCCTGCCAGAATGTCAGGAACGGCTGGGCATAGTTTTCTAAGTAATGATTAGCTGCATCAAGAGTCAACCTGGTCAACTGAGATGGTAGCAAATGGTGCTGACTCGGGGGGACCCTTTGTAGAAGGGCGAAGGGGGCACCGAGACTAGTGCCCTCCTTTCCTTCCCAAACAACCACACGTGCCTGCAGTGGCAAATGCTCCCCCCCAGGCCCTCATTCCCGGGGCACCCTGTGGGAGGCTTGCCACCATCCTCAAGGAGGTCAGGGTTTTAAGTTTGCACCAGGGACGTTGCTGGTGCAAATCCGGAGCTCTCTTCTTCGGCCGACATGCCAAGGGCAGAGGGGAGAAAGATGGAGAAGGTGGTTGCAGCACCATCTTGCCTTTGGCTGCTCTCTGGAGAGCCAGCAGGGGGAAGGGGCTTACAGCCTCAAAGGAGACCAAAAAGCTCTGCCTGGTTTTGTCTCTCACCCACCCACCCACCCAATCCCCCTCCCCTTTGGCTTTGCTTTTTCTCTTCTTGGACAGCCGGAGCTACTCTCTCCACCTTGGAAAACCTTGGAGTCTGTTGATTTGATTTTCACTGTGGTGGGGAAATGGACAGGTTGCTTTTTTAAAAAAAAATGGTCAATTCTGTTTTAAAAAAAGATTAATGTGCATTTGTAAAATGACTGATTAAAAGCTTGCTTGCTGACTCTTCTTTCCTGTGATGTGAGGGGAGGAAGGGCATGTTGGGTACCTCGGATGGGGAGAAAGGAAGAGTGGGTGCCAAGGGCCACGAGATGCCAGCACCATCAGGTTGCAAGGCTGTGAGAGGAAGGGGATCAAAAAAGTGAAGATGGTGGGCATTATGGTACAAATGCTGCTCTTTTAAAAACCCGTTGTGTGTGCCATTCCTGCAGAAGGGCAGGGCCCAAGTGTGGTTGGGACTTTTGGACGCTTCCCTCCCCCACCAAAGGCTACTGGAGGGGCCCCGCAGGCAAAATGGGCTCAAGCGGCTCCTCCAGGCCCAGTTTCCTTCCAGCCCCTTTGAAGGATGCCAGAGAGCACTGAATCTCTGTTTGGTCTTTTCTGAACAATGGTTATTTTAACTGAACAGGGAGCTGTCTTAGTTTCAAAGGCTCAAGACAGCCATCTTGCTGCTTAGAAACTCCCCAAAATGGACACAATTGCCAGTTTTGGAGGGTTTAATTTTAAGGCTAATGTGTGTTTGCAAAGGGCCCTTCTTCCCCAAACCTCAGCCTGATCTGGGGGACGCAAGCCTTGCTGAAGCCTTTTTTTGAGAAGGGCGACATTCTGAAAATTAATGGGTAAGGGGCTTCCAAGGGACACGGCATAATCATGCTGTTTCAACAGATCAACTGCAAAGTACTACCCATCATAGCAAAACCTCTAATGATCGATGATGTCAACTTTTGCATACTTGGAAACGTGGGTTAAAATACCTGTCACCAACTTAAGCCTTTCCACCTCTGCAGAAGGACTCCTGATGTGGGCTTTTCATTGTTGCACCAGCAAAGGCAGAATTTAGGCCCTGAAGACCAAGAGAGAGCTGCAGGTCCAGCCCTGCCTGGGTGACCTTTGGTCGGTTCCTCTCTCCCGAGAAGGCAAGGACAAATGGAGTCAGAGTTCCTTCACTTGGAAGGAAATGCAAACTGCCTCAGGGCGGCTAGTCCTTGACTTACAAATAGTTCATTTAGTGACTGAAGTTACAAAGGTGCTGAAAAGGGGATTTATGACTTTCATAAGAGTTGCCGCATCCCTGTGGTCATGTAATCAAAGTTCAGGCGCTTGGCAACTGACTCCTATTTACGACCATTGCAGTGTCCTCGGGGTTATGGGATCTCCTTTTGCAATCTTCTGACCAGCAAGGTTAGTGGGGAAGACGGATTCCCTTAACAAATGTGCTACTAAAGTGCAGCGATCGTCATTATACATCACGTGTACAAGGAAATTGGTTAACAGCTACTTTAAAAAAATCTACTTAACAGCTATGGCAAGAAAGGTTGTAAAATGAGGCAAAATTCACGTAACTGTCTTGCTTAGCAACAGAAACTGGGCTCTGTTATAATCATAAGTTGATGATTGCCTGTACCAAAAGAGCCATGTGTTCCGGCTCCGATAGTTAGGGATCACAGCCACTCGAATTACTTAACAGAATGAATATAATTCATCCCAATATACTGAAAACTCAAAAGGTTTATACCAATTCGAGATTAACAAGAAAGCTCTGCATTTCCTCAAAACAAAAGGATTACGTATCATTGACTCAAGTCTCAACTCCTGGTGTCTCTGGATAAATGCCGAGCCGAGTAGGAGTCCGAAGGGAGAACTCTGGATTTCCTGATATCCTCCTCACCATCTATCCACTTCAGCCAGGTTCTTCTCCGACTGAGCATCCCACTCACCCACAGCCCCCACCTTCCCCTTCCTGAGAATCCCCTCATAGGACCCAGCAGCCTAAATTGCTTTAGGACTGTGGTCTTCAAACTTGGAAATTTTAAGACTTGGGAGTTGTGGACTTCAACTCCCAGCATTCTCCAGGCAGCTCTGCTCAAACTCTGTTTGAAGACCTCTATTCTAGGATGCGCTGGTTAGGGAATGCTGGGAGGTGAAGTCCACAACTCCCAAGTCTTAAAACTCAGTTTTAAAGTTGAGAAACGCTGCTCTAAGAATACCTGCTGCAGAGCATAACAGTCCAAACAACGAATTTCAAATCACGGTTCAAAAGCTTTGAGCCTTTCTCTTTTTTAATATGCAGTTTCCGTAGCTGTATGTTAGACAAGGGGTGTCAAACTCAATTTCAGCCCTAATCAAGGTTGACTTTGACATGGGGAAGGGGGGGGGAGGTGTGACATGGCTGGGATGGGCGTGGCCAGCTCAACATTACTCATGTCAGGGGCGCCTGTGGTGGCCTGGGTGGGGCTGGGCGACTGTCTCCAGCGGAGGAAGGCAAGACCATGGAGCGCCAAACCCTTCTCCTCCAGAGGAGCCTCAACGTCTGCTGGTGGCCAAGTGCTAAGACAGGACTTCCTTCCTTCCCCCTTTTTCCCTTCCTTATTTTTCCTTCCTTGCTCTCTTCCCACTTTCCTTCTTTTTCTTTCTCTTTCTTGTCCCTTCTTTGATGTGCAAGTGCAATGGGGAAACATTTCTCCTTGTTTTGTTTTTTGTTCTGCTAACCGTTTGCCACTGAAAACAGAGCTGGGGGCATGTGCTCGCCCCCCCCCCAAGCCTCATTTTCAGACGGGATGAAGAGGGCCTCCCAAAACCCTCTGCCAGCGAAAATTGAGCTGGGGGGGACATGGCCCTTCAGCTTCCATTTTTGCTGACAGAGGGCTGGAGGCTGTCCAGGCTGAAAACGGGGCCTGTGGTGGTGTGTGGCCTCCGAACCTCCATTTTTGCTGGCAGTGGCACTGTGGGATGGTCCTTCACGGTTTCCACAACTGCTCTGCAGGCCAGAATTAAACACCCTGCGGGCCAGATGTGGCCTGCTGCAGGGGTGGGTTTCTGCCAATGTTACTGCTGGTTTGGTTCGCACCTGACATGCACTCTGAGTGCATGCGCAGTTGCCTGTAAATAGGTCTACGCATGCGCAGAACATTAAAAATGTCACAAAAACATGCGGCAGTGACCAGGGAACTGGTTTGGGGGTGTGGCCAGCCTGCCATCCCTACCGGTTTGGCAACCCAGTTGCAATTTCCACTACTGGTTCTCCCAAACCAGTGTGAACCGGTAGCAACCCACCTTTGGCCTGTGGGCCTTGAGTTTGACAACCCTCCACTAGACTTCTTAGTGGCAGAACATGGACAGCAGGTTGGTCTGCCAGGAAAATATTTTAGCACACTGAGTTAAAAGATGCTTGCGGCCCTGTCCAAAAATGCCAAAACTGACCAGTGTGTTGGCAGAGACGGCTGCACGCAAGGTAGGCCTGGCCAAAGGGCCAATCGAGGCTATGGGCCTCTAGGCACTCCAGTGCACTAGAAAGGAGTTGCTGCAGGCTGAGGTGGCAGAAGCTCTGGAAAAATGGCAAGGCCACGGGTGGACAGAGTGAAACCGGGGGTGGGCTAAACTAGGGGATGGCCTGCATGGGCTGAGACTGCCGCTTGCTGAGGCTGCTCCTTCCCCCTGAAGTAACAGCCTTTCTCTTAGGATGAGTAGGCGGAGGAGGAACACCTTTTTACAGAAGTTACGAGTGCAAGAGCGTTTACCTGCCTGTGGGTATAAAAAAGTGAGCCAGTAAAGTGGGCTAGGGAATGGATCCAGTTGGTCCGTGCGAGGGGTGAAGGAAGGCTGGCTGCACAGGCAGAAAACAGCAGAGAAGCGAAGAGGTGGGCATAAGTTCCTCCCTCTTATGGCTTCAGCTTATTCACCTTCCCAGCTGTGGGGAGCATTGCTTTCCACAAAAAGGGAAGCACATACAGGTAGTCCTTGACTTATGACCAGACGCTTAGTGGCCATTCAAAGCTACAAGAGATTCCCCCCCCCCTCCCAAGGTACTTACCATCCATTTCCAACAGCCCTGTGACCGCATTTCAGGTACCAGGCAACTAGGCCACATTTATTGCCATGTGTTTCGTCCCGCAGTCACATGACTGCAATTGTTTTTGTTGAAAACCGGAATTGCAAAAAAAAAAAGTAACCAGGTTATAACCGTCATGGTTTGCAAATGGTAATGAGCAGGCCCCTATTAGAGTCGTAAGTTGAGGACTACCGGTATTCAAATGCTTTAAGTATCACTGATGCTGGGTCCCAAGGGTGGGTTCCTGCTGGCATTACCACCAGTTCGGCACCCAAAAATTTTTGCGTGCATGAGTGAAGCAAGCACCCACGCCAGACGCGCACTAAAAAGGTCTGTGCATGTGCACGTTAAAAGAGGGGGAAAATTACATTTTTTCAATGAAGATTGTTCTGTGCACGTGCAGAACAGAAAATCAAGATGGCTGCCCTGGAGATAGAACCTGTTTGGGTGCGTGTTCAGCTGAACTGGTGAGAACCCACCTGTCAGGTCCCAAATACTCAGGCCTTTGGCCTGCCTGTTTCTGCAAACCGCTTCTGGCTTATTTCTGGATTTGACCTTGTGTGGCTAACAAAATTATTTTCTTAGTACGGTTTGTGCAAACATTTTAGAAGAAACAAAATCCTTTTCTGTCTTTTGCCCAGAAACCAAATCAAGTTTTAATTTCTGGAGCACCACTGATCGTTGACAGCCGGGGATGCCCAGGTCTGGCAACCAGTTTTACAGAAGCAGCCAAGAAAAGGGAGCACTGTATTTCGAGGCAATCACAACAATGTGGCAGGACAGGACAGGCCTAACTGGTCTGCTCCTCCGAGGGAGCCCTTCTTCCCCAGCCCCCATCCGAACTCAAGGGAAGCAGCAGAGGAGAAGCAGCGAGGCCTCCCCGTTCACCTGGACGGAAGGCTGTTGTGGCCGTTGGGGGGGAAGATCAGACTCGAGGGGGGGTTGGGGAAGGGTCTCGTTCTGCCGGATTTGACAAGAAGCAGCTTTGGTCACCTTCACCAGTCAGTGAACAGAAGCAACTCAGACCGATCTCGAGGGCGTTGGGAGAGAAGGGATCCCAAGGCCCTGTCACAGCTGGAAAGGCGTTTCTTCTCCAGGGGACAGAAGTCCGGAGGCCCAACCAGTTCCTGATTTCTTGGGTCAAGTGCAGCTGCAAAAAGATCACGGATGGAAGCACAGAGGAAGAAGAGAGATGGGCAGGAGATGGGGGGTGTGGGGGGGACAGGAGAGGGGCAGGCTGGGGCTCTAGCGAATGATGCCCCCTTTCAGAGATTTGCACGTCAGGTTCCCCAGAGTAGTCATAAGGTTCTTCCCCTTCCACTGGGCCACAAAGTTCTCAGAAATCTGGAGGTCGGCCTGGGGAGAAAGAGAGAAGCTTCATCATCAAAGGCTGGCTGTTCCGAAGTACGTTTGCTTAAAAGGTCCAGGGCTGCCAGGGGTTCTTCTACCTGGGTCGCCCCAAAGGTGCTTTTTTTCAGGTGGCAACTGGACTTTCTTGTTTTGTCTTTTGAAGACATTTTGCTTCTCATCCAAGAAGCTTCTTCAGCTCTGACAACACAGTGGGGAATGGAAGGATTTATATTACCCCCAAGTGCATCAACGACACTCTAAAAGGATGCAAATGACCAGCTGTCTGCAAGGAATATAATCTCTACAGACTTCTTTCTACCTGAGTCTTTTACTAAGTCAGTGGGCTCCGGAATAAAAAATCCAGCACAACAACAGAAATCCCTAGGCAACACACACAAGCACCCATAGGCTAGTGCTCACTGCGCTCCTCTCCACTCTTTCCCATTGCTACTCCTCCTCCTCCTGCCGGAGAACAGTCTCCTTCTATCTTCTTTAGGCTGCTTATTTTCAGAGAGGAAGACTCCCCACCACAGCTGGCTGCCTCTGCTCAGCTTTTGTAGCCACTGGATGCTGTGCTGGGGAGGGAGAGGCCTAAAAAGGGCCAGCAACAGCAGCACAAGGGCCGGCCATCGTGTAGGCAGCCTGTCCTGGCAAAAACACCAAGTTGCAACCTGTGGGTGGTGTATCGTTTGGTTAGGATGGGAGGATTAAGCTCAAAATCCCCCTCGGCCCTTGAAGCCCATGGAGTGATGGAGGCAAGTGGGCTTGTCTTGGCCCAACTTTTGGGGAAAATCGATTGCAGAAATGCGCCAAAGAATTCCAGGAGATCTTGGGGAAGGCGGGAAAAGAGCCATTTAAGGAGGGGCCTAGAGAAGTGACTGTGGTCCAGAGATTTAAGCAGCTGTGAGAAAGAAACTCAAAATAACTTTCTTTAGGGTCTGTCTGACCTTCCAAATATTCATCGAGACTTAAATTGTTTCCCGCTTGTTGCCTTGGTGGTGGAGGAGGCATAACTTCACCAAGGTCATCTTCCTTCTCTTCTACAATTCCATTAAAGCTGCATATTGATGGCAGCTGCTGGAAGGACTCCAGAGGCCACATTAAGCCGGAGAGGCCTTCTAAGCTGCTGTGATGCATGCAGCTATTCTCCTAAATTTCCTTAAGTAAAGAATCAGCAAAGCACCTAGCATGGAGTGAATATATATATATAATCACATAATCCTAGGACTAGAAGGGATTTTGGAGGTCTTCAAGTTGAGACCTCTGCCCAAGGCAGGACACCTTATTCTATTTCAGAAAAATGAACAGTCCAATCTTTTCTTGAAGACCTCCAGCAATGGAGCACCCACCACTCCAGGAAGCAAGTTTTCCCACTGATTAATTGTTCTCAGAGCAGGAAATTTCTCCTGAGTTCCAGGTTGGATCTCCCTCTGACCAGCTTCCACCCATGGCTTCCTGTCCTGCCTTCAGGTGCCTTGGAGAATAAGTTGACCTCTTCTTCTCTGTGACTGTCCTCAAGAACTGGAAGACCCTTATCATGTCGCCCTTAGTCTTTCTCCATGTTGGGCTAGATACATCTAGTTCCCTTAACCGTTTATTGTGTAACTTAGCTTCCAGCCCCATCATCATCTTTGTTGCTCTTCTCTGCACACTTTCCAGGGTGTCAACATCTTTGTTATATTGTGGGGACCAAACCTGGATGCAATATTCCAGCTGTAGTCTTACAAGTGCAGTATAAACCCTAACACTTCAGCTGATCTTGATTCTGTCTCTCTGTTGATGCATCCTAGGACTGTGTTGGCTTTTTTAGCAGCTGCACACCTGGGCAAGGGGGGTCATTTGAGTTGCTGAGCCCCAAGTTGGATGCTGCTTAGGACTCTGGCCATACCTGCAGCAAGACGGAGCTTCTCCACTTACCTGCAACTTCTCAAATACTTTCTTCTTGGGCTTCAGCTCATCGTCCGGTTGGCCATTCTCAAAGCCTTCTACAAACACTCGTTGTCCAGGACAGGAGCCGGCTGGGGGGTCCAAGGGTTCCACTTGGCAGGGATCTCCAGAACTGAGGTGGTGATGGAGAAAGAAGGCATCCATGGGAGAACATGAGCAAGAGGCTTCTGGGAAGAGGCGCCACCTACGCCCCAGCTCTTCCACCTGGCCCCCCGTCTTCCTTTGCCCACCTGAAAGCGCAGAGCAGCATGGCCTGGGACTCAACTCCCCGCATCTTCTGGGGCTTCATATTGCACACCAGCACCACCAGCCTGTCCTGCAGCTCTTCTTTGGGCACAAATGCCACCAGACCACTAACCACTGTACGAGGTTCAGCCTCCCCCAGGTCAATCTTCTCCACGTACAGAGCATCGGCATCGGGATGCTGTAAGCATCAGACAGGAGCATCAGGGACCAGCCGAGGGGGTTTAAACAAGGGCTCCCAGTGGGACAGACGTAACTCTAACAGCACCCATAAAGGGGGGCACCAAAAGCACCTTACCTTTTCCACACTGAGCACTTTGCCAACCCGGAGATCCACTCGGGATGGGACGACTTCCTCAGAGTCAGAGTTCTTTGTGGAGCCTTTCACGGCAGATTCTGTAAGTAAATAGCAGGCAGGAGAAAGTGGAGGTGAGGCTTTACTAAGGCTTTATAAAGTGGTTCTAATACTTCACGTGATTTTGGTTCTATGACACTGCTTATACAGCCAAGGATTGCATTAGCTTTTTTGGCTTTTGCCATACACGGCTGGCTCCTGCTTAAGGGATCATCCACTAGGGTCCCTCTCACAGTGACTGCTTTTGAGCCAGGTTTCGTCTAATCTGTACTTGTACCTGTTTTTCCTGCCTAGGTGTAAAATCTTGCTTTTCTCCACATTAAATTTCATTTTGTTGGATAGGGCTCATTGTTCAAGTCTGTCAAGATCATTTTGGATCCTGAGTTGGTCTTTTGGGGTGTTGGCTATTCCTGCCAGCTTAGTGTCATCTGCTAATTTGACGAGTTCCCCTATTCCCTCATCTAAGTCATTTATGAAGATATTGAAGAGTACTGGGCCCAAAACAAAACCTTGTGGTACCTCACTGCTTACTTGTCTCCATGTGGATGTAGTACCATTAAGAACTACTCATTGAGTGAAGGAGGAGCCAACGTCGCGACAACCAACATGAGGTCTCGACTGTCCGAGACCGCCATTGACACTTTTGCCACTGGACGGTCCAGCAGGACCTAAACCGTCCCAAGAGAGACAGTGATTAGGAGGACAAAGCCTTGCTGGTCTCAGGGACACCGCAAAGTCCCTGATTGACCCAAGGGAAGCGCTTCAAGCCGGTGGCAAACAGGCAGCTCCCAGGCTGACGAAATTGGAGACGGCTCCGAAAGGAAGTGAAAGTGAGTCTATCAGGTGAGATTTTTTTTTTTACTCTGAGAAAGATTGCCCAAAGAAACTTTTTTTAAAAAAGATAAATTAGTCCTCTAAGTAAAAGAATAAAGCGGTGAATTTAATTCTTATTGGACTGTCTTGGAAAGTTTTTGTTCTTTCTTGTAACGTTATTTTGTTGATTGAAGTGATTGTAACGTTTCCTGTTTCTCCGCTTGAAGTGAATGGATTGATTTTTTTTCCTTTATTTTTTACCACCTTATTCTTTGGCTTAAATTAAAACTCTCTTTTTTATTTTAACAAATTCTCCCTTCTATTTGTTATTAAATTCCACCAAAGACAATTAAAGATTTTTGTTTTCCATAAAATTGAGAAAAGTATGAAAAAGTGTAATCTGCCATTCAGAAGCCAGAGTTTGAAGTTCTTTCTTTGAAACAATGTACCCTTTGTTCATTCCTATTTGATCTTACTGACTTTGTAACTGAAGGGTTTGCAACTTGCTTACAAAAGCTGATAAAGAGTCAAGGGCATGAATTGCTTTTTGCAGGTGCTCTTGGAAAATATTTTGGCAAGAGAAGGAAAAGGAAAGAAAAAGATAAGAACCATTCTCATTTGAAGAGTATAAAAGAACTTGTGCTTAAGACTTAAAATAAAAATATGTATATATGCACAAAAGAAGCTTGGAAGGCTAGAGTGGCAGTGGCTATCAAACTCTTTTTTTCTACTTCATTTTTTTTGGGGGGGAAATGGATCAATATCCCGATGAGGAAACCTTAAAATTTCAAAACATCCTGGCTGGAATTCAAAATATTTTAGAAGGATTTGGGAGATTTGAGAAGAAGTTGGATAGACTATTGTTTATCACAGCAAAAGATGATGGGGTTGGAGCCCCAAAAATTAAAGAAGAGAATGAAAATATAGAAGATAAAAACAAGACAATAGATGAACTTCTTAATGGAACGAATATGGGTGAAAGCGGAAAGAAAGGAACTTGACAATTTGGAGCTTTATCCCAGATTTCAAGATACAGGAGAAAAAAAGGGGTGATAATGATGGAGTTAAGAAGAGAAACCTATTCCGAAATAAGTTTGACAACCAAAGACAAGCTAATGTTAATAACAATTCAAGGGCAACGAGACTATTTGAGAGATCTTTTAAGCAATAAAGTGCAGAGAGAAGTTTATAAAAACTTTATAAAGGAGCTGAAAAGAGAATTGACACAACTGGCAAGAGAGATAAGACTGTTTTGCTACTGGAAAGATACAGGTTGATGATGAAAGTTGACGACAAAAAGTTAGCTAATTTTTGATGATTAATAAGTAGGGATTTCAGTATTTTGTAGACTGTTTTAGATTATCATTGAATGTTTATTCATTAACATATAATTAACTACGACAACAATAATGAAATGATAACCTTGATTAGTACCTGGCTATAAATTGTAAATTGGGACTTGGTGAAAAGACCTATAAATTTTATTAATGAATTTTTGTTTAGATCTTGTTATAAAGATATAATTAATTTGGGTCTGAAGAGAGGAGATGTAATATAAATAGTAAATAATTATTTCGTTAACCACAATAACAAGGAAATGTTAATGGATATTTTTGGTAATTAATAAGTAGGAATGTTAGCATTTTGTAGATTGTTTTAGATTCTTATTAAATGTTCATCTTGTTAACATATAATTAACTACGATAATAATAATGAAATGATAACCTTAATTACTAAAAATAACTTGGATATAAATTGTAATTTGGGACTTAGGGAAAAGTCCTATAAACTTTATTAATAAATTCTTGTTTAGAGCTTGCTATAAAGGCATAATTTCTTTTGGGCCTGATGAGAGGAGAGATGATATAAATAGTAAATAATTTTTAGTTAACTACAATAACAAGGAAATGTTAATAGATGTTTAATGATATATATGAGTGTGTTCACTATGTTCGCTAGTACATACATACATACATACATACATACATATGTACTAGTGAAAGCAAATTGGATATAAGCTTTAAACTGTGAGTTGGGGGGAGGGGGAAGGGGGGGAATGCTTAGATATCTTACTAACTGACTTTGTTCCAGAATATGTTATAAAGGTGTAATGTTACTGGAGGTTTATTGAAATTGCGAATGAATGCCAATAGGTGGTTGTGTCTTTAAATACAAATGATTTTAAATAAAAAGCACGTTTAAATAATTGTAATTAAATGAGAATTATGGTACAGTGATAGCAAAATACATTAAAAAAATTGATTTAAAATGTACAATTCAATTTGAATGAAGTATATGTAATGATTGTGGAAGAAACACACAAAATGTATTTGTAACCAATCGACACGCTTTCTACAAGATGTAACGAAAGATTATTCTTTTTTTGTTTAATTAAAACAATAAAACTTTTCCAAAGAAAAGAACTACTCATTGAGTATGGTTTGTCAGCCAGCTACAAATCTATCTGGTGCTGATGCTGCCTACCCCACATTTTTCTAGTTTACCAAGTTGTGCAATTCTAGTTGATTCAAGAATTTAAAGATTTGGTGCAAAATAATGATTGAAATGAATCATTTTCTAAATGACAACTTTTCCTAGCAAATTTCCTAATCTTTTCCACAAAGCTTGGGTTAATAGAATACCTAGATATTAGAGCCAGGTTTAAATATATAATTTTTGCTCTCTTATAGCATGCTACTTTAATCTGTAACCCTGTTGGCTTGAGCTGGAAGGTTTGCAGAAAATTGGCACATCTTACAATCTTTGGCAGAAACATTCTTTTGACCAAAAGCTTTGGAAAAAAGGGAGATTCTATCCAATGAATAATATTCTACTATGAACCCTGACGTTGGTACATTGTACATTATTCCCAACATCTATACACTGACACAATATATAAATTGATTGAATTCCTGTTGCCATTAAGTTTATTATTGCAAAACTGTAAGCACATCTTGCTTTGGGTCAGTGGAGGACACCTTTGTCTGAAAAATGAACACAGTAAAGAACTTCAAAAGACCTAAGATTAAGGATAAATGCAAATTATTTTTAATCTCAGTTGCTTTTCCTTGATTTGCTTTCATTCTTGCTTTTGATTTTCTGATTTCAAATGAGCAATAAATAAATAAAGCTATTATTATATACAGCTATCTTATTATTGTTCACATATGTTGTACAATCCCAGCCAGCAAAGGCCAGAGATGCAAAATGCAAGCAATGTAGTTCAGGGCAAAAGCAGATGAGCTGTTCCATGCAGACTGGTGTGTGTGTGCAAATTGTGTATGCAAAGAAATGGAGAATGCACAGAAAAATAGAGAAAATGTGGGAGGTTTGAGAGGTGCCTCTAAGCCCCAACCTCAGTTTGTATCTTGCCCACTAGGCACATGGCAGGCCAGCCCAGATGGAGTGTGCCCCCCCCTTCCCATGGCCCTTACTTGCTGTGGAGGGATCAGGATATGCGCAGCTGGCGAGTTTCTTCATTTGTGAGCTGCTGAACTTCTCTCTGATAGGATCCAGGAGCTTATTCAAGGCCACCTCTATGGAGTTCTTCAAGTCTCCCGGATGGACAACCTGACCACAAGATCAAAGCAGCAGGATGTATTAGTCTTTCTTGGACCCCGTCTCCCTGAGCCACACCCAGATGTGTGCCACCCCTACTGCCCCTGAGTAGGGTTGCCTCCCTTCTGAACAGCACAGACCATGAAGAATTCACTTGACAAAAGAGAAATGGGCATCTTCATATTCAAGGGCCCCTGCCAGAAGTCTAGTAATTTTATTTATTTGTTAAATATAGGTGGCTTACATTAATAAAAAGGAAGAAAAATGAAAGGCATGTAAACAGAAGTATAATAATAGCACCAAAAGATGGACGGGTGGAGAGCAGAGAGCCGGGGGGGTGGGGAGAGGAGGAGGTGGATTCTGTCATCAACCCAGCAGCCCCCTCCAGCATGGAACGCCTTCCTGGGTCCCCAGGCCAACTGGCAGGGCCAGGTCTTCAGGCTGTTGCGGAAGGAGAGGAGGAGGGGTCTTGCTTTAGAGGGCAGGATGTTCCACAGGGCGGCGCTGTGGCAGGGAAGGCTCTTCTTCTGGATCCCGCTAGTCAGACTTCTTTGACTGGCAGGATCCAAAGTAGGCGTTCTCTGCTGGCACAAGTGGGACGGGCTTGTCTTAGGGGGCCGAGTGGTTCTGATTTTACCCTTGAGGGCTTGAAAGGTCAGAAGCCACAGTCTGAACTGCCCCTGGAAGCAGACCGGGAGCCAGTGGGGTTCATGGAGCAGAGGTGGGAGATGGCCATCCTAGGGGCCCCAAAGGTTGTGCTTGTGGGAAATTATCCCATAATTGGCTGGGTGAAATTAGCTGGGATCAATAGGATAGGATAGAATATCTCAATATCTATCTGGATCAATATCTATCTGGATCAATTGATCCCAGTGAACATTTGCCAAAAGCCATATGGAGAAAACAGTCCTGGGAAAGCTTTTAGATAAGGAAGCCGAATTCATTTCGAGTGTCTATGTGAATAGCAATACACAGATACACACAGAAATGAGAGGCCTCTATTATCTGAGATATAAACACACAGAATTAGCCTTGCATCCTCTTGCCGCCTCGTGTAACAAATCAGTCATTCCCATATGCCTAATGTAGCTCTCTGTATGATTTACAATTCCTACCTCCCTTATCAAAGAGTACCTTTTGTCCCTCCTCCCTGCCCTTTCTGCCAGAATGTGTAATCAAGAAGTGATTTGTAACATACTGTGAGATCCTTTGTTTGTATTAAACTGCTGACTAGCTTTCTTTGAACTTTCCTAATAAAGGGGCGCTCTAAAAGAATAGAGACTTGCCATTTTCACCCAGTCTGCAGTGTGTGTGTGTCTCATTGCCAAAGCAGCCTAGGAATTAGAGATTCGTGAAGTGGTCCATCGGATTGTGAGAATGCTTGTATCATCAATGCAAGCTCACTCTCGCAAGTGGTGACCTCCGACGTGATCCATTTCACAACGCCAGGAATCAGTCGAGGTGCGACGCAGGGAGGCCCGGACAGGTCGAACGGACTCATCGCGTGCCCAACACCCCCATCTCTTACCCAGGCCAATCCGTAAGTATGGGGACAGATTTATCTAAAGAACAGGTGGTTCGCCTTAAGGAAATTGGACATTTGTCTAAAGAGCAGATCGCTCACCTTAAGGAAATTAGACAAATAGTTGGAGCTCACAAAATTATATTAAAGGATAACGGAGACACATTCACGCTTTCCAAAAAGCAGGCAGATGAATTAGCATCTTTAAACCCCACTGCCCCTCCCAAGTATGAGGAAATAACAACAAAGGCTATAGGGGGAGAGAAAAGGGAAAGCAAAGAGGAGATTTTAAAGCAAACTCCTCAAGAAGAAAAATCCAACACCCCAGAAAAATCTGATATCCCTCCTAAATATGAAGAAGTAACAACAGAGATTGTAGAAAAGGTAAAAGAGGAAATCACATCAGAGATTGTAGAAAAGATAAAAGAGGAGATCAAACAACAGGCTCCTCAGGAAGAAAAATCTAATATTTATCCAGTTTTAAAAAGTACTGAGTACTCACTCGGTCCCCTCACTGCAGGAATGCAAAAAAAGAGAAGTGGGGACGATGTGAAGTTGGACGACTTGAAAATGTTAGCCACCTTTCCTGTTGATTTTGCAGGACAAAACCCTGTGTTCACTCCCTTGCCATCTAGTGTTTTAAAAGATTTGTCTCCATATGTGCAAGGTTTATTGCAGAGTTTGTCTGAAAATTATGTTTTATTGCCAAATGAATGGTACTCAGCAGCAAAAATACTTTCCACTTGGCAGATCGTCGCGGAATGTTTAAAAACTCATGAACAAGCCGTGATGGGGGGAACAGACACCCCCCTGCTATATTTGAAAACCTCTTTGCTAAATTCACACTCTCACTCTGAATCCAAGGCTTTCTTTTCCCTTGTATGCATGCCTTTGTTATCTTTAGCCTTTGAAGTTCCTCAACATTACACTTCGGGAGATTAATTTTGGGGCATTCGGCTAGCCCCACACAAAAGGCTGCTTCTTATTTTCCTTCTTATTTCAATCTCTTGGCAAGTGAATCTGCCTGGCTCTTCCTATTTCTTCCGGTGATTCCGGCTACCTCTATTTCATTTCATGTCTCAAGGAGTTCTTGTTACTCCCTTTCTTACTTACTCATCTAATTTTTCTTCTGATTGCTTTAAGCACACTTTTCTGCCTGAGCACCTGAAACTTTTTCACAGATGTTTCATTTCTCAGAAACCTGCACTCTTTGCAGCTCTAATTACAAAAGCCCGTGTCAGATCTGAATTGGAATGGAAAAAAAAAAATGTTTTTGTGAGTGCATGAATGTGTGCCTAAGTTTTTGTGCACCCTCAAGGTAATTGTAGATAAGATATTTTCAATCCAAAAGACAGGGAATTTAAAGTGTTCAATTTTGTAACAAATTTGCTGACTTTCTGGCCACCATCAGATGAAAATTGTTGCAGCTGTAATAGTTGTCTTTTAAAAGAAAAGTAAGAAATTTAGTAAGTAATGAGGTAAAGCCTGACTGAATGGGAAGACCTAGGTAATTGGACTTGATTACTTTTATGTAATGTCTGTTAAAAAAATTCTTAGGTGTCCATCCCAGGTTCTGTAATTAAGGCACGTACCGGTTGTTTTAAAATTGCATGTTAATTTGTGGGGGAGAGATTTGTTGTCTCAGTTTGGGGCAACCCTAACTTTGGAGTAAGGTAGAGAAAGAGTGAAAAAAGAGTGAGAGAGAGATAGAGAAAGAAAAAGAAAGTGAACAGAGGTAAAGAGAAAGAGGAGAATTGAATTAAATTGATGTTTGAAGTTTGTAAATGGGCTTTGGCTTAAAGCCGTGAGAGTGAGAAGAGTAGTTAGGATTTAAACTGCTCTCTGAAATTCCTCGCTGTTTGAAGAATGCATGACAAAGGATTTTGCATGTGAAGTTAATTTACACAAGCAGTTTGATTGCAGTGTTAATACATGTTAAATGGTAAAAGTTGGTATGCACGTACTTTGATTTCTTTCATATAAAGAAACAGTAAGTTGCAAAGATTGTTTAATGGTATGTGTGTATGTTTGCGTGTTATCATTTCCAAGCTTGTTGAGAGAAGGCAGAGTGAGAACAAAGGAGAGTTTGTGAGAGGTTAGCCCAGCCATTCTCCCCCCCCCTTTTTCCCCCTGAGTCTTTCCTTGGAAGGAAACAGGAGAAGGGGGGAGAGAGAAGCGTGTGTGTGTAACTGCTTTCAGACCTAGAGGGAGAGAGACAGTAAGAAAATAGAGCTCATTGGCTTACATATAGCTTTTTGAACTGATGGTAATGAATGTTTTGTATTAAGAATAAATGAAATGGACCCTTTAATGAAGCTAACATTAAAAAACAATGACCCAATTTGGATTGAACAGTGGCCCCTCCCCATTGTTAAATTAGAAGCCTTAAAAGAAATTGTGCAACAGTTGTTATTAGATAAAAAAATAGAATTGTCAAATAACCCTTATAATACTCCTGTATTTTTAATTAAGAAAAAATCAGGGAAGTGGAGAATGCTTCAAGATTTAAGAAAGATAAATGAAGTGATTTGTCCCATGGGACCCCTGCAATGCGGATTACCAAATCCTAATATCATTCCTCAAAATTATGCTTTAAGATTATTTGCATTTACAATTCCTGTACTAAATTATAGTGAGCCAACAGTAAGGTATCAGTGGAAAGTTTTACCCCAGGGAATGCTAAATAGCCCAACGCTTTGTCAATATTACATTAATAATATTTTAAAACATTTTAGAGCCAAGTATAAAGGTATCCTATTCTACCACTACATGGATGATATCTTGCTAGCAATAGAAAAGAATGCACAGGATGCACATTCACAAGTATTTAATGATAAAGGATTTAAAATTGCTTCAGAAAAAATTCAAACTATGCCACCATATTTATATTTGGGACATAGAATCATGACATCTCATGCCTCACCAGTAATTCCAAAACTACCTGAAATGGATAAATGTAGTTTGGTGCAGTTACAACAATATTTGGGTTCAATTAACTGGGCACGTCCCTACATGGGATTAACTACGAGTCAATTACAACCCTTATTTGCATTGCTGGCAGGAGGAAAGGAGCCTGCTGTTATACTAACCATAGGGGACAAAGAAAAACTGTGTATTCAGGTCATTGAGGCAGCCCTAACAAAGACTTGGGTGGACAGGATGGTTTCACACGTTCCTATCTCAGCTGCTATTTTCAATACCAAAAACTTGCCCACAGGGTGTTTGTTGCAAACACAACAGAAAAAAGTGTTAGTGATTGAATGGATACACTTAGCAAACAGCCCGGGGAGAACAGTTTCAACAAAACCTCTATTGTTATCCCAGATAATTATAAAGTTAAGAGAGAGAGCTCGAGCTGTACTGGGAACGGATCCAGAAACTTTTTACGGATCCAGAAACTTTTTACGTTCCATATCCACTACCTTGGTGGGAAAAATATTTTCAAATATCAGATGCACTTCAATTGGCCTTAAGTGACTATTTAGGGACAATTAAATACCACTATCCCACAGATTATAGGTTTTTGTTACTGAATCTACAACATTTACAATTGACTTCCTTACAAAGTAAACTGCCAATTAAAAATGCAGTTACAGTTTTTGCTGACGGAACTAAGAACAGGGGTGCATGTGTGTATCAAATCTCAGGACAGTGGATAACTTACCACACGCACCCTCAGAGTTCAGCACAGCGTTCTGAGTTGGCTGCATCCATATTAGCATTTGAGAAATTAAAAGACCAAACATTTAATTTAATTGTGGATTCATTGTATGTTTACCAAGTGATTAATAATTTGTTTGATGCCTATCTTTCACCAGCCCTAGATAAGCAATTGTTAGATATGTTTTTACAGTTACAGCAATTAATTATGGATAGAAAATTTCAATATTTTGTGGCTCATATTAGGAGTCACCAGTCACTTCCTGGAATACTAACAGAGGGAAATGATTATGCAGACAAAGCCGCTAGGGAAAGTTTTGTTGGATTTGCAACTCCATGGGAAAGCCATGAGTATTTTCATCAAAATGCAAAAGCCTTAGTGAAGATGTTTGGAATTTCAAAAACTGAGGCTGTAGCGATTATCCAGCAGTGCTCAACCTGTAGCAGGCAAGGTAACGCAATTCCTATGGGAGTTAACCCCCGAGGAATTAAACGATGTGAGATATGGCAAATGGACGTTACACAATACCCTTCTTTCGCACCCTGGAAATATATTCATGTCACAGTGGATACCTTTTCAGGTTTTATTTTTGCAAGCCCACAGCGGGGGGAAACAACCAAACAAGTGATCAACCATTGTATGCGCTCTTTTTCAGTTTTAGGAAGCCCCCTGGAGATTAAAACAGATAATGGACCCGCATACAGTAGCGCTGCATTCGCTACCTTTTGTGATCAATGGAAAATTGTCCATAAATTTGGCATCCCATACAATTCCCAAGGACAAGGAATTGTAGAAAGAGCAAATTTAACACTAAAAATGATGCTTGATAAACAGCAAGGCCCCTTTAAGATAGGGCTGCCTGAAATCCAAAACCGTTTGAGTAAAGCCTTATACACACAGAATTTTTTAAATCTTACAGGCTCACCCATAGCTTCCACAGCCGGGGAAAGACATTTTCAGCATAGCGTAGTCTCTCCCCGCCCTCTTGTTTATTACAGACAATTACCAGACCCTCAGTGGAAGGGCCCAGTGGAGCTCGTTACTTGGGGACGTGGATACGCTGCTGTGCAACTCCCGGACAGAGTGTTGTGGGTTCCTGGAAGATGCATACGACCGTTTCATGAGAGACCAGTGAAGACAGATGATAAAAAGGATCCCGAAGCAAGCCTATCCCTTTTGTTTCAAACAACAGACGACTAGAATTGCTGCTGCTCCCACTGTTATTCCTGTGAGCTGTGCGTTGACTGCAGGATCCCGTGTGACATTGTGATAATTGAACAGTATCTTGAGGAAAATTTTTCCTATACCAATCCTTCTCACACTGAACTCCGTATCACACCAACAGTACAACTAACTATTGACAATCCCTTTTCTAACGATTATCACGTAAGATCTATTGACCCCTCTTTTGATATCTAGTACTCAAGATGAAAATCCGTCCGGAACAGGTCGTTGGCCGGTCATATGTTCCCAGAGTACATCAGCCCCGATGCCCATTTTTCAGAGGACCTTCGCCTGGACAGGAAATGGGATTTTGGGATTTTTGGGCTCCTCCGATGTCTTGTAAGCATTTTCTGTTGCACCTTTTGCTAATGATGTTGGGGATGGGAATTGTGCTTTTAATTATATGGGGGGCATGTGAATATGAACGCAAAAATAAGAAGGGAATAGTGGAGGATATTCAAGAAATTCCTTTCACACACAACCACTCAAAAAGAGCGATCATTCCATACTCCAATGGGGAAAACTGCAATTCTCAAGGGATATGCATCTACCCTCACAATACATACGGAGAAGCCAATACACAAGTTACCTTAACTTGTTATTTGAAAAATCCAGCTGCAGCGTGTTTAATTACATGGCAATTTTTGCCTGCAAAATTCAAAAAGGCAATCCAAAATGTGAGAGGTATTTCACACCCGAAAGAGAACGGCTGTTTATCACACATTAAAGTAAGAATCACAGAGAATTCTATAGGTTGGTATCAATGCACACAATACCAAAAAGGGTTACCTAATAAAATGATAAAAACAGAAGTAACTTCAAGAGCAAGTATAAAATTTCCCCCAGTTAGTGAGTGGTTCTTAACGTTATTGAGTTATCAACAAGAGATAGGAGGAGACAGCTCTCGCCACCTTACAAAAAGAGAGATAAAAGAGGACATTTGCACAGCCTGTTTACAAAAAACCAAACAAGGCAAAACAATTTCCATGACCTTAATATATTATACTATGAAACCTGAATGCAATGGAACCTTAATACCACCATGCACACATAACAATACACAATACAATCAGTGCTATACACCAAATGGGATACAATGTTATGACCTATAATAAGTAGCATCTATGTTTATGGCTATAAAGGAGGATCTAGTTTAAAACATCAATTTCTTACAGCACAAAGATTATCAGGGTACATAGCCCATAATGTTTCAAAGGGAATGGCACCCATTACTGTTTGTTTTGATACATGTTTAGCAATTGATATAGGGCAAGGAACAGGATCCGCAGGGGTAACCTGTGGAGGACAGTCGTGGGAACAATCATACATCCAAAACCATAGATATTTATTCACTCGCTCGACACTTTCAGCACATGGAGGCTATACCCAACCGAGTGTATATTGGTATACAAGTGGCTATGGACCTAACAATTTCTATCTTTCTATTACTCCAGTCACTACTGATTGTCAATCCCATCACTGCACACCACTCTGCCTTTCTGCGCAGGTAGCAGGTACTTTAGGTACCCGATACTATCATTATGGTATTGGTATAGATAAAGCAGGAAAGGATCCTTATGGATATATTATTGTAAAGACTGAAGCAACAAAATTGACAAATCAACCTGTAAAGTTTTTTTGGAGTTATGAGCAGGAGATTGCTAAACTTAACGATCTACCTACACCTCCAAAAGCAAAAAATATGTTTATTAATTTGGCTCAAGAAGTTGCTACAGAACTTATGTTAAAAAATTGTTTTGTATGTGGAGGAACCACTATGGGAGATCGCTGGCCATGGCATGTATGGAAAGGGAACTTCACCTTTAATAACAACTTCAATGAAACCTGGCAAGTTACCTCTCATATAATAGGTCACATATGTTATACTAGAAATAAAAATAATCAGACTAAAAGAAATAAACCTATGGGATTTTTAAAATGTTCTAATGAGTGGGAAAATAACACTTGGGTTTCACAAACTAATATGACCAAACCTGAAAACTCATTGCTGGAAGTAACTAAGTTACGAGGACTTTCAGACCCTGAAAATGATACTATTGTGTGGAATTCACCTGATGGGTTATATTGGATATGTGGTAATTTTGCCTATAATATGTTACCCGCGGGGTGGTATGGGTCATGCATCTTGGGGGCGATTCAACCTTCATTCTTCCTAATGCCTATAGAGAAAAAACAAAAATTGGGAGTCCCTGTATATGATACTCTTGAAAGACGTAAACGTACAATAGATCTTGCTAAAGGGATAAAAATAGGTAACTGGAAGGATGATGAGTGGCCCCCTGAGAGAATTATTGCATACTATGATCCTGCGACATGGGCACAAGATGGATCGTGGGGATATAGAACGCCGATATATATGATAAATCGCATTATTAGATTACAAGCTGTATTAGAAATAATTACAAATGAAACTGCATTGGCATTAACTAAGCTTGCAAAAGAAAGTGTATTGTCAAGAACTTATATTATGCAAAATCGTTTAGCCTTAGACTATTTGCTCGCTGCCGAAGGCGGAGTGTGTGGTAAATTTAATCTTAGTAATTGTTGTATACAAATTGATGATTCTGGAATTGTGATAGAAAAAATAACTCGAACTATGATACAAACTGCACATGTTCCTGTACAAACTTGGAAAGGCATATTGGACACTGACGGTTGGCTTGGAGGTATTTTTAACAATTGGAAGCAAGGTTTATTTTTTATTGGGATGATATTTTTGGGATTAACTATGTTGCCATGCATAATACCGTTATTGAGATCCACTATGCAGAGTATTGCGGACGCGACTATCCAGAAGCATCACGCATTATTAATAAGTGTCAATACATCAGAATTAATAATCCCTGGATATCCAATGGAAGGGGGATTTGTGAGAAAGAAACAACCCATGGCAATTGCTTCCATTTAAAAAATAAAAAAGGAGGAGATGTGGGAAATTATCCCATAATTGGCTGGGTGAAATTAGCTGGGATCAATAGGATAGGATAGAATATCTCAATATCTATCTGGATCAATATCTATCTGGATCAATTGATCCCAGTGAACATTTGCCAAAAGCCATATGGAGAAAACAGTCCTGGGAAAGCTTTTAGATAAGGAAGCCGAATTCATTTCGAGTGTCTATGTGAATAGCAATACACAGATACACACAGAAATGAGAGGCCTCTATTATCTGAGATATAAACACACAGAATTAGCCTTGCATCCTCTTGCCGCCTCGTGTAACAAATCAGTCATTCCCATATGCCTAATGTAGCTCTCTGTATGATTTACAATTCCTACCTCCCTTATCAAAGAGTACCTTTTGTCCCTCCTCCCTGCCCTTTCTGCCAGAATGTGTAATCAAGAAGTGATTTGTAACATACTGTGAGATCCTTTGTTTGTATTAAACTGCTGACTAGCTTTCTTTGAACTTTCCTAATAAAGGGGCGCTCTAAAAGAATAGAGACTTGCCATTTTCACCCAGTCTGCAGTGTGTGTGTGTCTCATTGCCAAAGCAGCCTAGGAATTAGAGATTCGTGAAGTGGTCCATCGGATTGTGAGAATGCTTGTATCATCAATGCAAGCTCACTCTCGCATGTGCTCACTGCCGCCCTTTGCACTGGCTGGAGCTCCCCAACGGACTTCGAGGGTTGCGCCATGTAGAGCCCACTGGAGCAGTCCAGAGGAGGGATGACCAAGGCTTGAGTAACTGAGCGCAGGGAGTCCTGATGCAGGAAAGGTTGCAGCTGTGCAAAAGCCCTCCGGGCCATGCCTGACAGTGACTCCAGGAGAACCCCTAGGTTGCAAACTGGGCCTGATGGGAGCGGGGGGGAAGAACCCATCCTGAACTAAGGGTGGCAGACACTCGGATGCCAAGGCTCCACTATTACTTAGCCCAAGGAGCAGCGTTGTCTGGAGACACTTCCATGCCTCTAATAGGGGCCAGCATGACGAGACACTCTAACGCTCTAATCACATTTCCCTGCTTTCGAACTGCTATTGGGCAAGAGCTGAGGCAAGGAACGGGAGCTCACCCCATACATAGCACACAGGTCTTGAACCCCGTTGTCAGCTTAATGATAATAATATAGAGAAGAATTTAAAAAGTAGAGTATTCCACAGGAAAAGTATTTATCTGATTCAGCAATAATAGCAATAGCACTTAAGACTTATATACCACTTTACAGCCCTCTCTAAGCAGTTTTACAGTCAGCCTCTTGCCCTCAACAATCTGAGTCCTTATTTTATTGACCTTGGAAGGCTGAGTCTACCTTGAGCCTGGTGAGATCTGAACTGCCAAATTGCTGGCAGCTGGCAGTCAGCAAAAATAACCCTGCAGTACTGCACTCTAACCACTGCACCACCGCTACTCCTACTCCTACTACTACTTTGGAATTATGGCTTGCTGGGACTGAGTAAGCCAGATAGGGAACACTCCTTGGCTCTTCTTCAGTTACTCAACTCCCTGCACTCACGAAGGAGCTCACTGCAGAATGTTCAGGACTCAAAATGATTAGTTAATAGTTTCACAGATAGTCCTCAAGTTATGACCATAATTGAAGCTGGAATTTTACAAACTTTTTTTGTGGCGATCATTAAGCAAACCCATTTTCCACAACTGGCATTTTTTGCAGGAAACTGGAAGTAACTGGCAAAGCGCACCAAAAATCACAGTCTTATGACCATGAGACACTGCAAGTGGTCATAAATGCGAGCCAGTTAGCAAAAACCTAAAATGCAATCACGAGATTTGGGGGGACGGGAGGCTTGTCTGAACTCTGAAATCTGGCTGTGAACAGCAAGAGATCTGTTGCAATAGTTGCTAAGTGAGTAGTTATTAAGTGAGGATTATCTTTATTGCAACATAGTAATATTGAGAAACACAGAGAACTTATAAAAACTGGGTACAAGGGACTCTGGGTGCAGCAGTTCACATTTCTTTGCTGCAGGTTTCCACTGTTTCCATAATGTCATTTATGTGGTGATGTTTGAAATGTTTAAAATGTTTATTCCATTTGTATGCCGCCCTATTCCCGAGGGAAAGTACAAAGTACATAAATCTGCAAGAAACCCAACTTTAACTCAACAGAGATCCTTGATTAGTAGACGCTCCGCTCCACTCCACTGAACTGTTTTTGTGTGTCCAAAATCAGATTCCAGACTTTCAATCTTTCTCCCACTTTTTGTAATAGGAAATTGGAGAATGAAGGGGCCAGAATGATTTGCAACTGAATAAACCAGATTCCCCCTGATTTATTGAGATGGGGATACTGAGCAATATGCATAATTTATCTGCTTATTTCTGATAAGATAGAATTCTAAAGGATTTCAATTTATTAGATGCAAACTGGCCCCATGTTGTTCTACACCAACCTGATGAAAACTATAAGAAAACATCAGGGTTGGTGTTAATCTGCCTTGCATATATTCTTAGTATATAAAGGAGATGAAATATAATTTTAAGTCATCCATCTCTGTGAGTTGGGTCCAGCTCTACTACGTATGAAGAATGACATAAAGTTTTTCTCCAATTGCCTGAGAGTAAATTACAGCTAGGAAATTACACAACTTTTCTGCCCGAAGGCAAGGGAGGAACCCGGGGTTTGCAAAAGCAAAGCAAGCAGCCCCAGCCTTTCGGACCCTGGAGGAGCCATTCGACATATTACCTGCTGAGCAAAATCCTTCTCGAGATCTCCATAGCTTGTGTAAGTTTTAATGCCTCCCCACTTCTCATCTCTAAGGATCACAAACTCTGCAAAAAAGTGAAGATGTCTGTTAAACAAGAGCACAGCCATACATATCAGGCCACATTTAGTACCGAGCATCCTCAAATATTCTTTTGGCTAGGATAAGGCATCACAACGACCTACAAAGATCTCACTTGATGCCCACCTGACTCCAGGCCAAACAGGTTCTTCATCCAGGTTCAAAGTTCATTTTAGAGCCCTGGGAATTAGGTCAAACTTCACCTGGAGGACTGGGACCAATCTAGGCTGTTCACTTTTGATGAAGATCAAAATCACAAATCACAAAAGGAACCAAGACAGACAGTGGAATGGAAAATAATTTCAGTGGGGTAGGAGGGAAGAACCTGTTTGGCCTGGACAGAGGAGCTACAATTAGCCTGTAACAGCACTTCCTGAAGCACTAGAAGAGCAAGAAGACTCACCTTCCCGTGGGGTCCTTGGTGTTCCCTGAATTTGTTTTCTTATAGATGTTTCATTACCCAAACTAGGTAACTTCATCAGCACTCAGGAGGTTACCTAATTTGGTCATGAATTCTGCAAGAAAACCATCAAGCTCAGGGAGCACCAAGGACCCCACAGCTCAGCCCTGGACAACAAACATTCTCTCCTATTGATCCTTCATTTCTGTTATGCCCACAGTAAGAACTATACTAAGAGCCCAAATGACAAGAAGGTAGATTTTGACTGAATTAGCGACATGGCAGATGGACTCTCCCACAGAGTTCCCTTGCTTGGCCCACCACTGACTTCTTTTGCCACTGTAAAGAACACCCCCATCACCCTGGCTTCAGGATCCTGCCAGGCACATCCATCCATTTTCCCCACTGCTTAGGATTCCTATTTCAGCTGGTAGAAAGGCATGAATTGGGTAGGAGGAAAACAGCCTCTGAGTTCCCTTGTCTCCTCCTTCCCCTACAAGGCCAGTGCTAACCCTCTTGCCTTTGGCCACTTGGGAGCCTCACCTGATCTAAGGGGGAAGAGCACGTGCTTGATGAAGGACAAGACCCCATTGTTCTCCACATTCCCTGGCTCGCAAAAAGCCTTCTTAAGCTTCTTTTTCACATCCTCTTTTCGATCCAAGAGATCAATCTTAGACTCCTAGAAGGAAGAAAAAGAGAAGATGGTCAGACATTACTGTTCAGACACAACTTGAAGGATTATTTTAAATAAAGAGGAACCATGATAGGGTTTCAATAGGGTATATTTCTCAACCTTGGCAACTTTAAGATGGATGGACTTTAACTCCCAGACTTCTGCAGCCATCATTAATGCATTCCCCAACATGAATGCATGCTGGCCTGGGAATTCTGGGTCCTCCCATTTTAAAATTCCCAAGGATTAGAAACCCTGGATTGGAGTTAATACCACATGTATAATGTCTACCCCTTGATATTCATTGAATTCTTGAATATCACTCCCCAACCTTTTCTTTTTGTTAAAGTTTCACTGAGCATGAGAAGGACCATTGACTTACCTGAAGGGTCATTTTCAGGGTGCTGCAAAGGAGAGTCCAAGCAAGGGTTAAATACAGCCAAACTGCCCAGAGCTGAATTGAAACTTTAAGCCATGCCTCTGGTGCTGATTATCCTCAGATTTTTCAATGAAGACGTGGAACTGTTGCGCGCAGAGAAGTTCAACATTGGATCAACAAGAAACACAACTGGAACAAGTCCAACTGGAACATCCAAGGAAACAAATGCAATAACAGCGGAGCCAGACCCCAGGATAGGGTGGTCTCTCCTTCGCAGCACCCTGAAAATGACCCTTCAGGTAAGTCAATGGTCCTTTTCCTGGGCGCTGCTCAGGAGAGTCCAAGCAAGGGACATGCCCAAGCTAACTGTTACTAGGGCGGGAAGCAGAAGCAGACAGGGTCTCTTCGCTGGAATGAATACTCTGCAGAACATGCCTCCCAAAAGCCCCTTCCGCTGAAGCAAACTTGTCTAACTTATAATTCCGCAAAAACGGAGATAAGGAAGTCCATGTGGCCGCTCTGCAAATCTCCTTAATGGGAGCCCGCGTCGCCCAGGCCTTGGTGGTGGCAGCACTTCTGGTTGAATGCGCCATGATGCGACTGGCTACCGGTCGAGACTGCAGAACATGGGTGAGAGCTGTGCAGGCCCTAAGCCAACTGCCAATCGTAGACGAGGAGACCTTCTTGCCCTGAGATGACAGCTGGAAGGATACAAACAACAACTCAGAGCATCAAAAACTGGCCGTACGCTTGATGTATCTGCGTGGCGTCCTGCGAACATCCAGCTTGTGCCAGCGCTCCTCGCGAGGATGCCTCGGATGTGGGCAGAAGTCAGGGAGGATGACTTCTTGGGCCCGGTGGAACCAGGAATTAATTTTAGGCATGAAAGAAGGGTCCAGCCAAAGGATCACCCTGTCTTGGTGAAACAAGCATAAATCCTCACGGACAGACAAGGCAGCCAGCTCAGAGATACGTCTAGCCGAGGTGATGGCAATGAGAAAAACAGTCTTAAAGGTCAGATGTTTCAAGCTGGCCAAACGGAGGGGCTCGAACTGTGGTTCGACCAGAGTCCACAAGACCACATTAAGGTCCCAAGTCGGGTATCTGTGAACCATCGGGGGACTCAGGTTAGTCGCCCCCCTGAGAAAACTGCAAATGGTGGGGTGACGGCCGAGAGAAAGGTGACCCTCAGGGGCCAGGATGGTGGAGAGTGCGGCAACCTGATGACGAAGAGTGTTATGCGCCAAACCCTTATGAAGGCTGTCCTGCAGAAAGTCCAGAATGACAGGAATCGAAGCGGAAGAAGCTGTAGCACCCCTGGAAGAACACCAGGAAACAAAGGCCCTCCAGGTGGCGTCGTAAATCCGAGTCATGGATCCCTCTCACGTGCCAAATGGCTAGTTGTAGCCACTGGGGCTCTGGATGAAGAAGGGCCCCCTGGCAGAGAGATCTTTCGTGTGGAGGAATCCGCCACAGATCTTGGACGGACAGACTCACCAGATGGGCAAACCAGGTCCTACTGGGCCGAAAGGGGGCCACCAGAAGGATCTCAGCTGCCTCCGCCAGGATCTTCCTGATGACTGGGAAGAAGAGGCAATGGGGGAAAGGCGTAGAGTAGTTCCTTCGGCCAAGGGCAGTGAAGAGCGTTTACCTCCTCGGCCCTTGGGTCGTGGAACCATGAAGAACCTGGGAAGATGAGAGTTGGCCGCTGTTGCGAACAGGTCCACCTGGGGGCAACCGAACCTCTGAACTATGCTGTGGAACAGCTGCGGGTGCAGGCACTACTCCAAGTGATCGACAGTCGCCCTGCTTAGCCAGTCCGCCTGGGTGTTCACAGTGCCAGAGTGCTCCGCCTGTACGGACAGCAGATGAAGCTCCACCCACTGACCTAGGTCGTCTGGTTCCAACATCAAGGACCTGGACTGCGTGCCCCCCTGGTGGTTGATGTGCTCCTTCGTCGCGATGTTGTCCGTCAGCACCCGCACGTGATGACCCTGAATGCCTGTCTGAAATTGAAGCAGGGCCAACTGGACCGACCTCAGCTCCAACCAGTTGATGCTGTGCGATGCCTCAGTCAAGGACCACCTGCCCCGAGCTATCTGGTTGCAGAAGTGCCCCCCCCAACCGTACAGACTGGCATCTGTCGTAATGGTGAGCCGGGTCGGCTCCTTGAACGGAGACCCCTTCTTCAGGGCAGGAGACAACCACCATCTGAGCGAGTGACGCACCTCCACGGAGACCGGAACGAGCCTCGGTGAGCTGCTCTCATTGGTCCTTTGATAGGGCAGCAGGAGCCACTGGAGGAGATGAGAGTGAAGACGTGCCCACGGAATGATGGATAGGCACGATATCATCTTGCCCAGGAGCTGTGACAGCACATGATCTTGGCACGAGGAGACCGCCGTACCTGTATGGCCATCTCCCTGAGGCTTTCCACCCTCTCTGGTGATAGGATGACTTGGCAGGCGACGGTGTTGATGATGGCCCCTAGATGCTGAAGCCTGGTGGTGGGGCGAAGATGGCTCTTTTCCAAGTTGATGGAAAAGCCGTGACTCCGGAGAACCTGCATAGTGTACTGCAGATCCTCGACCGCCTGCTGGGGGGATGATGACTGGATGAGCACATCGTCTAAATAGCAGTGCAGCCTTACTGGTCGCAACCTGAGGAACGCCGCCACTGCTGCGAGGACCTTGGTGAACATCCTGGGGGCTGATGACAGGCCGAACGGCATGGCCCGATACTGGTAGTGCTGATCGGCGTAAGTGAACCTCAGGTATCTGCGGTGGGCTTTGCGGATGGGTACGTGGAGGTAGGCCTCTTTTAGGTCTATGGAGGTTAAGATGTCTCCCGGCCTGATACAGCCCAGGATTGACTAGAGGGACTGTATCTTGAACCTCCGATAGGTGACATGATAATTTAGCTGTTTTAAATCTAGGATCCCCCTCCACCCTCTGGAGTTTTTGGGGATCAGAAACAGGATGGAATAGAATCCTGTCCCCTCCTGATCAGGAGGTACCGGCTCTATAGTCCTGATCTCCCTGAGATGTCTTATTTCCTGTTCCATGAGGGATCTTTTGACAGGGCACGAGGGAACGGGACACCTGATGAAATGACAAGAAGGAAGAGAGAGGAATTCTAGGGTGAGACCCAATCGGATCATTTGTAATACCCACTGGTCTGACGTGACCTGCTCCCACTGGGCGTGAAATAATTGGAGCCGCCCTCCTATGGGAGCTGATTCCCGATAGTCACTTATACTTTCTGAAAGGGCAGGAGCCAGATTCCCCCCCCCCCCGAAAGGGGCGTCTGGAGTAATACGGTTGGCAACCCGTCCCGAAAGGACTGACGGTCCTGAGACCTAACCCATCTTTACCTGGGAGGATGGCTGGCCTAGGAATAGCGGACCCTGCGGTTCCCCCTCGATGGTCCCTAGGTGTGGGGCAAAAAGAAGATAGCGAAAGTTTGGATGCTGGAGTTGCTAGGAGAAAACAAAAAAGAAAAGCAGCCGACTGGGAAGAAACTTTGACCGAACGGAAGCCCCGGGAAAGAGAACAAATGGAAGAGTTTGAACAAAGGTACTCTATGCAAAAATTTAGGGAGGGTGAAGAGGCCGAGGGAGGATGGGACCAAACAAACCCAGAAACAGCTTCCCCCCCCCCAGCCAGGGCTGCTGCCAGAGCAGCCCCCCCCCCCTAAGACGCAGAATGGCAAAAGTCCCTCCCTTGCCTGTAAAATATGACAGGAATTCCAAGAAACTGGGTCTCTTTGTTATACAAATTTGGAACTATATGGAAATTTATGGGCCCAATTTAGAAACAGATGAGATGAAAGTGCAAATGGTTTTACTTTCTTTGGAGGAAGAGGCGGCCGAATGGATGGTCAGCTTACACCAAAGCAATTCCCCCCTCCTGAGGAATTTTGATGCCTTTATGACTGCGTTCAAAAGGAGATTTGATGACCCCCTAATTGAGAAACGGGGGAAGGTGAAATTTATGGCCCTCAAACAGGGAGATAGACCGGTGGCTGAATATATTCAGGAGTTTCAACAGCTTTCTTGTTATATGAGAGGCTGGTCTGAAGATGTGCTTCTTGATCAGTTTGCGTTAGGATTAAATGAGGACATTTACCAACAATGCGTTAACAGACACCTTCCCAAGCGACTTACAGCTTGGTATGAAAATGGAGCAGATGTTGAGCTTGACTTGATTAGACTTCAACGAGCGAGAGAGGAGAGAGCAAAGAGATCACCCCCCCCCCCAGCTCAAAAGGCCCCGTTCCGCATCAGGGGTGAAGGAAAGGGAAGCTCCGCCGGCAAGGCCAAGCCGTTCACGTGCTTCTGTTGTGGATGGGGGGGCCACCATGCCACAGATTGTCGCGTTAAACTTCCTGCAACCGCCCCGCCCCCTGCCAAGAGGGAGGGGAAGACGAGCAAGGCCCCTGGGAGGAAGAAAGAGGCTACTTTCGCTGCTGACAACAATCCCCAGAGCTTCAGGCAGGAGGTGGAGGAAGAAGCTGACGACACCCCCAGCTCCTCTGATGACTCCGATGACGACGCCTCGCCTCGTTGGGTGAGTTCAAATAAAGGCCCCATGTTGATCCCAATAGAACTAAGAGTACCTCCTGATGGGGAGACAGAACAGCTTCCTGCCCTCCTTGACTCGGGCTGTTCGAGATGTATGATTAATCCTGCAATGGTTGAAAAACTGGGCCTGAAATTAAGGACTTTGAAAACCCCTATAGTGTTTTGCCAAATCGATGGATCCATTGCAGGGGGTGGCCCAGCCCATTTCTACACTGAACCTCTAGATATGAAAATGGGAACCCATGTAGAATTGATCTCTTTTATTGTGGCTCCTGGAATGGACAGACCCCTTATTTTGGGACTCCCCTGCCTTCGTAAATGGAACCCTCGCATTAATTGGAGGGAGGGGTGGCTGCGCATTCGCACCAGCACAGCTCCAAACGGGGAGGGCGATACCCCAGAGCCTGCTGGCTCCAGCCCCGCGTTGGCCGCCAGGGGCCAGGAGAGAATTGAGGGGGAAGAAAAGATTCCGAAAGTGTATTGGGACCTGAAAGGAGTTTTTAGTGAAAAATCTTCAGATAAGCTTCCACCCCACAGACCTATTGATTGCTCCATCGATATTTTGCCGGGGGTAAAGCTTCCAAAGCCCCAAATATATTCAATGTCTCCAAGGGAAATGGAGGAAATGAGGAAATTCATTGATAAAAACCTGAAAAGGGGTTTCATTGAGCCAGCACGACCCAAGGTGGCTGCACCCGTGTTGTTCAGAGAGAAGAAAGATGGCTCCCTGAGATTGTGTGTTAATTTCAAAAACCTGAATTGTATCTCAGCTCAAAACCTATACCCATTGCCACTGATGAAGGACATGCTGGCCCAACTGGGAAAGGGCCGCATTTTCACTAAATTGGACCTCAGGGAAGCGTACTATAGGGTCCGCATAAAGGAGGGGGATGAGTGGAAGACGGCTTTCAACTGCCCCCTCGGTTGTTTCCAGTTTTGGGTGATGCCCTTTGGCCTGCAGGGGGCACCTGCAGTCTTCATGCAATTAATTAATGAAATTTTGCATGACCACCTTTACAAGGGCGTTATCGTGTATTTAGATGATATCCTTATTTACACTCAAACTTATGACGAACACGTCACGTTGGTCCGCACTGTCCTGAAAAAGCTCCGGGCCGCTTAGCTTTATGCCAAGTTGTCCAAGTGTGAATTTCACCAGGAGAAGATTGATTACCTTGGGTATCGTATCTCCCCCGCTGGTATTGAGATGGACCCCGCTAAGGTGAAGGCGGTCACTGAGTGGGAGGCGCCCCGTACACGTAGACAATTGCAGAAATTTTTGGGTTTTGCCAATTTCTATCGTCAGTTCATCCCTTCTTTTGCCAAAATTGCGCTTCCCATCACTAATTTGTTGAAGTCCAAAGGTGGGCCTAAGCCTAAGCCTAGCAAGCCGCTGGATTGGACCATGGAGTGCCAGGCTGCTTTTGAGAAGTTGAAATGCCTCTTTGCTGTGGAACCGGTTCTGAAGCATCCGGACATGGACAAGCCTTTTGTCGTTCAAGCTGATGCCAGCGACGTGGCAGTTGGGGCCGTCTTGCTTCAGACCAACGACCAAGGTAATTTACAACTGTGCGCATACACCTCCCGTAAGCTCACGGACACAGAAAGGCGTTGGGCAATCTGGGAGAAAGAAGCATTTGCTGTGCGTTGGGCTTTGGCCACGTGATGCCACTTTCTGGAGGGCGCTAAGCACCCCTTTGAGGTGTGGACTGACCATAAGAACTTAGAAGCTTTGAGGACTCCGAGGCGCCTCTCCCCTAAGCAGATGCGCTGGGCTCAGCATTTCAATCGATTCAATTTCACACTCAAGTACATCCCAGGAGGGAAGAATTTCATGGCTGATGCTTTGTCCAGACTCCCTCAGTACAACTGCTCTAAGCTGAGTATTGTTCAACCTGTGGTTCCTGCATCCAGCCTTGCTGCTCTGGTTGTCACTCGGCAGCAGGCGTGCTCGAAAGTAGAAGTGCCTCAAGATTTCCTTTCTGACCTCAAGCAGGCCCTTCCCCAGGATGACTGGTTCCAAAAGCATCGGGGTGAATGCACAATGAGGGACGATTTACCGTGGATTGGGGCGAAGCTTTACGTCCCTGCCTCTCTTCGTCTCATTGTTCTCCAACGGGCTCATGATTCCAAGTTGGCGGGTCACTTTGGCTTTGTGAAGACGCTGCATTTGGTGAAGAGGCAGTTTTGGTGGCCCTCTTTGAAGAAAGACATTGAACTTTATGTTGCCAGTTGTCCGGTCTGTGCAGCTGCTAAACGACCACCAGGGAAGCCGCAAGGTCTACTCCAATCTGTAGCCCGCCCTGTCGCCCCTTGGAAGGAAATTTCTATGGACTTTATTGTCGAACTTCCTGAGAGCCAGGGGCACACTGTCATATGGGTGGTTACTGACTTATTTTCCAAACAAGTTCATTTAATTCCGTGTCACAAGATTCCTTCTGCGAAGGCACTTGCTAAGCTCTTCATTTCTCACATTTACCGTTTGCATGGGGTACCTGATCGCATAGTTTCTGATAGAGGTGTCCAATTCACTTCTGTTTTCTGGAAGGAGTTTCTTAAGCGCATTGGCTCCGCCCAGGGCCTAAGCTCCGCCCACCACCCTCAGACTAATGGGGCTTGTGAGAGGACTAATTCTGTTCTGGAACAATATTTACGTTGTTTCATCAATTATCAGCAAGATGATTGGGTGGACTTGTTGCCGCACGCTGAAGTGGCTTATAATAATTCTGTCCATAGCAGCACTGGATTCACTCCTTTTCGTGTTGTTTTTGATCAGGACTTTGTTCCTATTCCTGAGGTTCCCCTTGAGCAACCACAAGTTTCTTCTGTCTGAGTGGAGTGAGCGATTGAGCCATATTTGGCCTTTGGCACAGTACTTTGGATGCTGCACATCGCACTCATAAGAAACAGGCTGATAAGAAGCGTGCGCAACCTTATCAGTACAAAGTGGGTGACCAGGTTTATTTATCCACGAAGTTCCTTCAAACTACACAAAAGTCTAAGAAGTTGGGGCCTAAGTACGTGGGGCCATTTCCCATCATCAAAGTCATCAATCCTGTTTCGGTTCGTTTGCAGCTACCCAAGCATCTCAACCGGGTTTATCCAGTTTTCCACGTTAACCTCATTAAACCCGTTCGTTTCTCATCTTTACGTCCGCCTGTGGACCCACCGCCTGCCCCCCTGTTGATTGATGGTGAACAACATTTTGAGGTCCGAGAAATATTAGACTCTCGACGGCGGCGGAATCTGATACAGTACCTAGTGGCTTGGAAGCATTTTCCTCCATCTCATACCAAGTGGGTGGACAAGTCCCATGTCCGTGCTCCCCGACTGCTTCGACAGTTTTATTCTGCTTATCCTGACAAGCCTTGACTTTCTCTCCCCCGCCCTCTTTTTCTCTTCTGTTTTTGTTGTTCGTCTGTTTGTTTGTGTTTTCTCGTTTTCCAGGCCTGAACGCCTTTTTCCGGAGGACGGCCGGATGTCAACCTCTGCTTTGCTGTTGCTTTGGCTGCCATGAAACAGGGAGGGAGGGCATGGTATTTGGGAGGGGTTACTAATTGTGCTGGAGGAAGGTTCTGGAGCTCGGCTGCCTGTCGGACTACGGATGCGTAGGAGATTCCCGCCAGGACTAACGGCACCGACATTCCATCTTCATGATGCCTTTTGAAGTTATCTCACACCTGACACTTGGGAGAATTATGACTGGACTGTAACTGTGATGCCAAGGGGTAGGGAATGGGTTATTTTATATATCAATCGCTTTCGCGCCTAAATAATCAGTCTTCGCTTCGCTATGCCTTTAATCATTTATAATTAGTAAAAGTACACTTGATTTCTACCCACGGAGTCTCGTGGTCTTCTTTCCTAATTATCTAATGGAGAGGTTAGGGCTAGCCTGATCTACCATCGAGGCCCCTGGAGATACTGCCCTAGACATGGAAGCTGTGGGGGAAAACTCCCGGCCCTAATCCTCGCTGTATGAAACAGGCTTTGGCTGGGCCGGAGGAACCTCCATGGTGGGCTCCTCAGGAGACACCAATTGGGAGGACTGCGTTTGGTGCTGGGCCTTGGAGAATTGCTTTTCAAGGGCCTTTTGACGGCGTAATGCATCCTTGCCTGGCCCTGATCCCTGCTTAGGGGCTGGCCTGGAGTATGGTTTGGAGCCCCTGATGGCCTCCCTGGCAGCCACACGAGCCTGCCTGGAGAAAACCCTGGAGGAACCCCCTGCCTGGGTGGAATCCTCGGGAGCCTGCTCAGCCATTAGTAACTGTGGGCCAAGATAACCAGGGACTACCTCCACTCACCACCTTGCAAAAGCCCTGCAAACCAACAGACGCTCTGAAGAGACGTGAAGGGATCGCAGCAGCAATATCCAGCAGGTGGAATAAAGTGTGAGCGTTAACACCTTCCAGCACTGCAGGAATGAGCCTTGTGACCAGCGGCCCCAATCCTTGCCGCTCAGGTGAAAAGGATACACCTAATTGCCAGCCAGGCCAGACACAGAGTGGCTCCTCGCAGCACCTGCTGTGAATCAGGCTGCAGACAGCTGCCACAAGGTTGAAATCAGAAACTGAAACTGCAAATAGCTCCCAAAATGGCGACCGGAAGATCGAATTACTTTAAAAGTAGCCACCAAACCATCCAGAGCGCTGAGGCACTGCACCTGCACGCCGGCCACCAAAGGCACCGACGCCAACCACAGGAGCCTCAGCAGGGCTTTTCCCCCTCCCCAGCGAGGGTCCACAGCTGCCTGCGTTCCCCATGGTGCCAGAGTTAAGCAGGACACCGGAGAACTGAAGAGCGAATTAGAAATGAATTAAAGAAATCTAATTACACTCACTCAGCCTGATCACCCCCTAAACTGAAAATACTCACAATAAATGTTCAAGAGAGTCCAAGCAAATAAACTAAATGCAGAGAAACTTAAAGTGCATCCTACTGGTCTAGCTGAATTGAAAAATCTGGGGATAATCAGCACCAGACGCGTGGCTTAAAGTTTCAATTCAGCTCTGGGTAGTTTGGCTGTATTTAACCCTTGCTTGGACTCTCCTGAGCAGCGCCCTGGAAAATAATCGGCTAGAATCCCAAGCATCTTCCTGCCAGGTTGTGCTGCAGGTCTATTCCTGCCACAGAGTTGATACAATGGATTTAAAAAGCAGCCATTGAACCAGGTGGATTCCACTGCTACCTAAAATTCATCAAATGTATTCATGCCAAGAGGTTAACTTTTCTTTGCCTTGGAAAATTGAGGCTCTTCATTTGAGATTAACAAAATCATCTCCCCCTTTTGCTGAAACATGGTTTTGGACATTGGTTTCTTCTTCATTCTTTCAAGTGTTATAGTTTAAGTTTAAGTTTAATAACATTTGTATGCTGCCCAATCCCGTAGGACTCCGGGCAGCTAACAATAAAAATAAATAAAAAAGAAGAGAAAAAAAGATAGATTTAAAAACACACCATGCACTCCATTCTAAGTGGCGCTGGACCGTATTGTGGCGTCAACAGCCCCAGTCCTGCCGGAACAGCCAGGTTTTAGTGGATTTACGGAAGGCCGAGAGAGTGGGAAGGGTCCGGATCTCTGCGGGAAGATCATTCCACAGGGTCGGGGCAGCTACAGAGAAAGACCTCCCCCGAGTAGTCGCTAACCGGCATTGCCCGGTCGACGGTACCCGAAGGAGGCTCAATCTGTGAGATCTTATAGGTCATTGGGAAGTATGTGGCAGGAGGTGATCCCGTAGGTATCCAGGTCCCAAGCCATGTAGGGCTTTAAAGGTAACGACCAGCACCTTGAATCGCGTTCGGAGACCGATGGGAAGCCAGTGCAGCTTGCGGAGGATAGGTGTAACATGGGTGTACCTAGGTACACCCGATATCGCTCGCGCGGCCGCATTCTGGACCAATTGTAGTCTCCGAACACTCTTCAGGGGCAGCCCCAAGTAAAGCGCATTACAGTAATCAAGCCTAGAGGTGACGAGAGCATGAGTGACCATTTGAAGTGCCTCCCAGTCCAGATAGGGCCGCAACTGGTGCACCAGGCGAACCTGGGCAAAAGCCCCCCTGGTCACAGCCGACAGGTGGTATTCTAATGTCAGCTGAGGATCCAGGAGGACGCCCAAGTTGCGGATCCTCTCTGAGGGGCGAAGGGTTTCGCCCCCCCCCCCAGGCTAAGAGATGGAATATCTGGTCCATTCTTGGGGGGCAACATCAATAGCCACTCGGTCTTGTCTGGATTGAGTGCCAGCTTGTTCATTCCCATCCAGACCCTAACAGCCTCCAGGCACTGGCACATCACTTCTACTGCTTCGCTGAGTTGGCACGGGGTGGACAGATACAACTGGGGATCGTACGCGTATTGATGATATTTGATCCCGTGCCGACGAATGATCTCACCCCGCGGCTTCATGTAGATGTTAAATAGGAGGGGAGACAGGACCGAGCCCTGCGGCACCCCATATTTTAGGGGCCGACCTCTGTCCTCCAACCAACACTGACTGCGACCTATCCGAGAGGTAAGAGGAGAACCACCGTAACACGGTGCCTCCCACTCCCACCTCTCCCAATCATCGCAGAAGGATACCATGGTCGATGGTATCCAAGGCTGCTGAGAGGTCAAGAAGCACCAGGATAGAGGAATGTCCTCTATCCCTGGACCGCCAGCGATCATCGGTCAGCGCGACCAAAGCAGTTTCGGTGGAGTAACCAGGCCTGAAACCCGACTAAAAGGGATCTAGATAATCAGCTTCATCCAAGGTCCGTCAGAGCTGAAAGGCCACCACCTTCTCAACAACCTTCCCTACGAAAGGAAGGTTGGAGACTGGACGGTGGTTTTTAAGAATAGCTGGATCCAGAGAAGGCTTCTTAAGGAGGGGTCTTACCACCGCATCCTTTAGGGGCAGTGGGAAAGATCCCTCCTGAAGAGAGATATTAACAATCCTCTGGAGCCAGCCTCGTGTCACCTCCCTGCTGGTCGAAACCAGCCAGGAGGGACACGGGTCCAGTAAACAGGTGGAGGTACTCACAGTTCCCATGGCCTTGTCCACTTCCTCAGGAGTAACAGGCTGGAACTCGCTCCAAGAAATCCGATCAAGGCCCACTCTCGGCCTTGTTATATTCTTTTCTCCATTTTGTTTCTTTAATATACTTATCTAATGTTATCTGATTTATGAATCCCCTTCCTGTACACCCAGCTTGATTAATCACCTATTCTATGAGCACAACTCCAATGCCTGAAAGTGGAGCTCTCTCTCACCCACAGGCATGGGTGTTGGGGACCCACCTCTTCCGAAGAGCTCATTTTGCTGCCCGTCAATCCAGGCACCATGGGGTTCATCAGGTGGATGCGTTTTGTGTAGCCCAGGGATGGGAGATACTACAGCAGAGAGAAAAAAACACACACACGTGTCACACATAAACAATTCAGGGGGCTGAGAGGAAGAGACATGGCTTAGTGGATGAAGAGATACAAACGACTCCTCCAAGAAGGGGGTTGAAGTGGCGTCACAGGCCAAGCAACGAGAAACGCTTGCGGATCGGTCCAAGTGAGCACCTATCTTAGAAGACGGCCTGCCTTTCCTGGCAGGAGAAATGGCCAATGGAGACCGAAGGGTCTGACCTCAGAGGTTTCATCCCCTGAACAGTCTAAGCTGGATTGTCTCTTTCCTCCCACTCGAGGGGCTCCCTCCCCTTCAGCCAGTGGTTCCACCACACCTGGAGAGAAGTGTCCCTTTCTGACTGAAACTGGCACCTCTGGTGGGCCACATTCAGTCTCTCCCTGGGCAGGAAGAGTATCCCAGGAGTTGTGATCATCCCTTACTTGGAGGCAAGAGCTCCTGGAAAATATCTCGGTCCAGCCATGGGATACCGCATGGTTACAACCAAAGGCAACAGAGTCTTGGCTAGCGTATTTGGGAAGAGGCAGGCCTCTGCTTTCACCTTTTCTGCAAAAGTGAAGATTTTTCTCTGATCCACTCCTCCAAACTGTGCGTCAACTTTCAGGTACTCTTCATCCAGTGCCTGCAGCAAGAGCAAGAAAAAAGGACTTCTTAGGAACCTACTGACTAACAAGAGTGTCCCCCATTTTTCCTTCAGAAGGTAACATGTGCAAGGGTCATAACTGAGAGGCAACGAGCTCCAGAAGCTAACCACAAAGGAACATGTTTCTTTGTTCAGCCACAATTAACGTCCTAGTTTTTCTGCAGCCTGTTGTTTTTAGTCTGTGGAACGTTTGCAAATGAAACTCAGCTTGGGAATTAATTTGCAAATATACCTCAAAAAGGTGTGTGGCTCCTCAAACATTGAGATTGGGGGAATCCAAGGCTAAATCACTTCTAATAACTTAAAACCAGAGTGCTTCCGCTCCTCCTATTGTTCCACACAAACTTGGCCCTGCACACCTACTATAATAAACTCAGATTGTGTTTTTTAAAAAAAGATAAACACTTGACTAAAGATAAAAACTTATGGATGTCTCTCTACCTGCAGCCCAGGGTAGAGAAGACCACTGAGGAGAGGATGTTCCACTTGTTTCACCACTTCTGCGCCAGCTTTCTTGGCATCATGCTGGGTGACCACAGAGGACAGTCGATAGACATCCAGAGTGTATTCCCTAGGTAGAAAGAAGGTAAGCCATAAGCGGGATAAAATGCTCTTCCTTTGCAAATGGTCTTGGGACTGCAGAAGTTAGTATAGGATACATTGACCTTTATTGAATGGGCAGCTAATCCTTACATTCATTGGCATAAGAAATAGCATGCAGGTAGTCCTCAACTTACAACTACAACTGAGACCAGAATTGCCACTCTTAAGCAAGGTGGTGGTTAAGCGAATAATTTTACCACCTTTTTGGCCATGACTGTTTAGAGAATCACTGCAAGATGATAAGCGAATCAAATGGTCATTAAGCGAATCTGGCTTCCCCCATTAACTCTGCTTGTTAGAAGCCACCTGGGAAGGTTGCCAATGATGATCACGTGATCCCGGGATGCTGCAACCATCAGAAATACATGCCAGTTGCCAAGTGGCTGCGTTTTGGTCAGGTGACTGTGGGCATGCTGCAACGGTCATAAGTGCAAGGACCATTGTAAGTCACCTTTTCAATGTTGTTGCAACTTCAAATGGCTGCTAAATGAATGGCTGTAAGTTGAGGATACCTGAATTTAATTCTTCAAACAAGCAAAGGCACCAACAAGGATGCCCCTGTGCACCTGTTGTTCCCTCTTCGCTCTTGAAAAATTAGCAGAATGTTGGGGGGAAATGAGAATATTTAACATCAATGTAAAAACAGTCCATCACATAATCAATCTGTTTGTAGATCAATAAAATGCTACAATAAATGTAGATCAAAAAATGATCTCATCTTAATTATAAAATTTACAAAATGACATGGAAAATTACACACTATATTATTTTAGCCTGATAAGAATCACATAGTTTTATATTGAATTTCTTATCAATGTAGATCAACTGAAATATGTAGCAACATTTACAAAGATTGATTTTTTTTAAAAAAATGCTATTATGGTCCAGATTCATACTAGGCAAATAATAATTATTTTTTTTATAAAGAATTGTTTTTATTTTTGAATAAACACAAACGGACAAACACACACACACAAAACCCCACAAAACCATCTTCCATTACAAGTTGTAGAGAGTGTGTTGATTGGTTACAAAAACTTCCCTGCATCCCTTCCACAGTCATCACCTACAATTCATATCAAATCATATTTTAAATCAAATATATTTATATATATTACTATCATCATATCTCAGCCTTTATTTGATTATAATTGTTTTTACATCCTTTTATATAAAATATTCCAGATTTAAAGCAAAACTACATAATGGCATTCCATTAGCTCTTCCCAATATCATCCAGTAACATTACATCTTTATAACATGTTCTCAATAAAAATTGGTTATATTCAATAACAGAGTTTCTAAACCTCCTTTCGTAGTCACCATTTGTAATTTATATCAAATCAATACATATATATGCATTATCATTATCAATCATGTAACTATATCCATTGTCACTTCATTTTATACATAACGCTCTAAATTTAATTTGACTTAATTTTCTTATTATAAGCTTTCATTACATCAACCTGTGTCTTTCCAGTAATAGTGCAGTTTTATGTCTCTTGACATTTGTGGTATTAGTATTCTGGTTATTTCCTTAGTAAGTTTTGTACGGACTTCTGTTCGCAACTTATTGCTTATTGCATATCTTGTATAAGCTCAAAACCCTCCATCTGCTTCTTCGATCAGCTTATCTTTGGTTATCACTAGTGCTTCTGACAAGATTTCTCTCCTTAGTTCCATCAATTCTTCTCTCTTAGTTTAGTTTAGTTTAGTTTATTTGTCTTGTATGCCGCCTACTCCCGAAGGACTCCGGGCGGCTCACAATAGACAAGGGAAGGGGGATAAATAGACAGAGACAACACTTTAAAAAATGCAACATTCACAGTTTCCGTGGGGCTGGATGTTTCACAAGCCCCCCCACCTGCTGGAGCAGCCAGGACTTGGTGGCTTTGCGGAAGGCCGGGAGGGTAGTAAGGGTCCGGATCTCCACGGGGAGATCATTCCAGATGGCTGGAGCTGCAACAGAGAAGGCTCTCCCCCAGGGAGTCGCCAGCCGACATTGGCTGGCAGATGGAATCCGGAGGAGACCTAACCTGTGAGATCTAATCGTCTCTCAGGTACCCAGGTCCGATGCCATGTAGGGCTTTATAGGTAACGACCAGCACCTTGAAGCGGGTCCGGAGACTAATGGGTAGCCAGTGCAGCTTGCGGAGGATAGGTGTGACGTGGGTGTACCTGGGTGCACCCACAATTGCTCGCGCGGCTGCATTCTGGACTAACTGAAGTCTTCGAACACTCTTCAAGGGCAGCCCCATGTAGAGCGCGTTACAGTAATAGTCTTTTCTTCTTCTATACTTTGAAATCTGGGGTAGAGCTCCAGTCCATCTCCTGAGGTCAATTTGACTACTCAAATGTAAAGTATGTGGGGCTGCTCTTGAAGACTATTCAGAAGTCTCAACAGGTCCAATATTAATTAAATAACTTTATACAGTTGCCATCTCATAGTTTTGACTTAGGGCAGTGCACACCATTAAAAGAACAAGAAAGAACTATCAATAATTTAAAAAAATAAAGTATAATTAAAATAGAACTGTAGTAACAAAAAGAATATAGTAACAAGAACAAAAAACCATTGGAGTGCCATAAGCAGTACAGGGCACGCCTCTCTGCTTCACCAACTGCACAGGCTACCAGTTTCTTCTGGGTGAGATCCAAGATGCCAGTTGTCCCCTAAACAGTGGCAGGGAGCCTTCTGCCTGAGGGACCCCGCCTGTTTCCCATCATATCAACCCAGCCAGTTGGTCCAACAGGGTTGCCACATCTGGATTTCATCAAACAATATCATCTGTTGGGAACCTGAAATGCGCCTTTGAAGCAGCTGGTGAAACACCTGCTGAAGCATGTTGAAGCACCTGCCCTCCGAAATGAGTTTCCCCTCAACTGGATGGCCCCACCCAGGCCCTTGGTGAGGGGGAAAGACTCTTCCCAATCCAGGCCACCTCTCTGTCACACTTGGTATCTTTCTTCCACCTTTTAGGCTTTATTGATTTTTGTTATAAATAGTTCAGAGTCATTGGGAGCCAAGGGGCATACAAGTATATTAAATAGTAATTTAAAAAAATCTGCCTTTGGCATCAGATTCTATCTTTCCCAGGACAGAAAGAGGGTGAACACGGCCCACTCAACTTACTTGCTGAGCTGGTAGTCAGTCCCTCGGACGAAACGGAGCTTCTCCAGAGGCACACCGATGCTCTCCAGCATTGCCTTAATGACCCCCTCGTAATACTGAGTACGCAATTCCAGAAGTTCCCAAGGAGCCTTCATGTTGTCTAGGTAGGCATGGAGATCAGCGAACAGAATGGTCACCTGAGAGAAGGGGTGGGTGGGTGTCATATGGCTGCTGTCTTTTTGGTGAGGCAAGGGGAGATGATGCCTCTTCCCTTGCCCGGGTCATGTCTGTGTGTGGGGGGGGGGGAGGGGGAGTCTGTGAAGTTAGAAAATCCCCCTACCCTTAAAGCCAAAGCCAGAATGAAAACGCAGCCTGATTGGAGGATGCGAGGATTTGAAGAGAGCTGCACAACTCTGAGGCATCTTTCTTAAACTACCCCCCAAAGTAGGTAAAGATCCCACCCACTCTGGGCAGTTCTGGTTTTCACACGATTCCCTTGTACTGAAAAATTGAGGGAAGGCTAACCTTCTTCTTTCGTCCAAATCCCCAGAGAGAAAACAGAGAGGATTCAGAGTTGAGGACTGTTCACCTTCAAAGCCCTGCAGAGTCTACCAACCTCCCACTGCAGAGTGCCACTTCCACTGCCACCAACTGGACTGAGAATTTTTAAAGGCTCAACCTTTCCCAGAACCTAAAAAAATCACAATCCCATCTACCCTATATAGCCACCCAATGATCACTATCATTACCAACTGCAGCAAATTCTACCTAATGAATAAAAATCCTGAGGACAGGAAGTGATTTCGGAGTTAATTCCCTAGAATGTAGGATTCCCATGCAGTTGTGAGTTTTGGGCCACAGTTTAAATAGTTTGGTTGAAGGAAATGAAATGACTGTGCCCACTAAGTCAATGGGAGTCAGAAGACATTCCTTTATCTTCTGCCTCTTCTTCCCTTTCCACCCTAGAGATACATCCTGGTGTGATTTATCTAGTGACTTAAGAGTCACATGGGGCAGTGTTTTTTTAATCTTGGCAGCTTTAAAGTGGATGGACTTCAACTCCCAGAATTCCCCAGCCAGCTTTGCACATTTCTCCCTCTCGAGGGGTCACCAATATTCCCCAGGCCCTTCAAGGTGTGGCGGCAGCAACCACGGGACTCCCCGCTAAGGATCCAAAACAAAGGCAGAGTTGGCTCAACCTCACAGCCAGCCTTGAGGAAGTCTGCGATCTTGGACATGGGCACAAAGTAGGCGATGTGAGGCTTGCCCGTCGTGGCTGTTCCCCAGTAAATCTTCAGCTCTCGCTCTCTCAGGATGGCTTTCAATTTATCCTCTCCAAGAACCTCCTGCAAACAAAAGGATTGTTCAGAAGGTCTACTGCAAAAGTCAAGATTAAATGCCTTGACTGCAGCAGAAGTCTTCCCAAGGCCAGCATCCACAAAACCCCAAGACTTGCACAAGAAATAACTAAAGCTCCCTGTGGAAGCCCAAGGGATCCGGTGGTGGCTCTTGCCTGCCAGGCACAAGGAAGCAGAGGGACATCTTGAGCTCCTCAGAGAAGTTTCTTTGTTGCTGCCAGTCTTGACAAATTAAATGCTCTCTCTTGAGATAAGCACTTCAGAGATTTGGGAAGGAGTTCAGGTCTCCATTGTTTCCTCCCCTTCCGGGCTTCATAGCTAGCCATTATTTACTTCACCTCCCCACTTCAGCCAGAGTTCCCACCACCTTCTCTGGCCCCTGCAGAGAGCAAGAAGTGAGACCTCATCACTGCAGCCATTATCTGATCAGCCCTGCCGCAGACAAGCAGCAATATCAGGAAAGACTGTCTGTCAGCCTCTGCTTCGCTACTTGCTTTCGGCTGCCATTGAAACGGGGAGGGGGAGGTATGGTATTTGGGAGGGGAAGTTTTCTGTACAGGAGTGATTGTAAAAAGGGAGTTTGTTCTCACCATCTACTGCGCATGCTGCGGATAGTGGATTTGCTGCCAAGGCCAACTGTCCAGCATACCAACCTGATGATGCTTTTTGAAGATGAAATCCACATGACACCTGTGAGGTGTGCGGATTGGACTATGGGATGGGGTCACCAGGGGGAGGGAGTTGGGTCACATATTGATATCTATGATTACGTGTGCTTTTGCCTCAGATCTTGCTTTGCTTAGCTGCTATCTACTCATAACCAGTAAAAGTACTCTTAATTCTGCAAAATGGAGTTGAGTGGTTTCTTTCTTGGTTACTGAGGGAGGCTGCCCTGACACTGTCCATTTCTGCATTCTGCACTCATCTTTTTTCGATTACAACACAGATTTCTAGTGTGACTGAGAGGGTCTGTCCTCAAATATTTACAGTGCTGGCTGAGTAATATAGTCTTTCTGATAACCTACCTGAAAATGAGTCTCATGTAATTCAGAAGCGTGAATCTTGCCAATGCTCTAAGCATTTTCAAAACACAGGAAGGAGAGGGAAAAAGAGGAGGAGCCTTAAGCTCACACTGTGACTTTACAGGCAGTCTTTGACTTACGACCACAATTGAACCCAAAATGTCTGTTGCTAAGTGAGACGTTTAAGTTTTCCCCCACTTTACAACCTTTGTTGCCACCCTGGTTAAGTGAATCATTGCATTGTTCAGTTAGTAAGAGGGTTGTTAAATGAATCTAGCTTCTCCATTGGTTTTGTCAGAAAGTCACAGGTGATCACATGATCCTAGGACACTGCAATCATCATAATACATGCCAGTTGCCAAGCGCCGAACTTAGATCATGTGACTCTGGGGATGCTGCAATGATTCTAAGTATGAAAAATCATATCACTTTTTTCAGTATCATTGTAACTTTGAACTTTGAATGGTCACTAAATGAACTGTTGTCAGTCAAGGACTACATATATTCTCCCGAGTCTTTCCTATGGGCTCTGTCTGATCTTCTCCAGCTGCTGCTGCATCCACCTGAAAGTTCTGATCTTGATCCTCCCCCCCCCCTCCCAAAATCTCCAGCCAAAGCTGCTCTAGTTAGCCACTGAACCTTTAGCTGCTTTGGCATCTTCTACCAAACACTCCTGGCCCTCATCAACATTCTCCAACTTCTTCTTCCCCTCTATCCTGCACCACATTTTCCCTGCATGTCCTTCCTTACACAGATGGCTTCTTGGTCAATTTCAAAATGCTATTTATACCACTTTTCCAAAGCAGCTTGTTTGTTGAGGAATGCCTCTATTTCTCTGTTATGGAGCCCTTGGATAGGATGGAGGCTCCCTGAATGCCTGGGAAACTGCTGTCAGGACAATATTCTTACAGAGGAATAACTGACCACCACAGAGTGACTTAGGAGGACATACTGAAGATCGCTGGATGATCCAACCTGGCTTTTCAACTTCCCAAATGCCAAACACCATCACAAACAAAAATGCTTCCTCATCCCCATCCCAACTGTTAAAATACTGATTTGTACAAGTAGTCCTTTATTTATTTATTGACTAAAGTTACAACAGCACTGAAAAATGTGACCTTATAATCAATCTTCACACTTACAAGCGACCCAGCATTCCCAAAGTCACATAATCAAAATTTGGTTGCTTGGCATCCAGCATGTATTTCTGACAGTTGCAGCATCCTGGGGTCATATGATTGCCATTTCTGGCCTTCCCAGCTGGCATCTGGCAAGCAAAGTCAATAGGAAAAGCTAGATTCATAACAATCATGGCCAAAAAGTCATAAGATTGGATGTGACTCATTTATCAATCACTCTGCTTAACAACCACAAAAATGGTCTCAATTGAAAAATGTGACTTATAACCAGTCCTTGTTGGTTTTAACCAATGCAGCACCCCCACAGTCGTGAGATTCAAATTTTGGTGCTTGGCAATCAGCAAGTATTTACAACAACTGTAGTGTCCTGAAATCACGTGATCACCATTTCTGACCTTTTCAGTTGGCTTCCAGCAAGCAAAGTCAAGGGGGAAAGTCTGATTGACATGACTCCACAATTCACTTAATAACTACCATGATTCACTTAAGCCATAGTAAAAAAGGTTGTAAAATTGGACACGAGTCACTTAACAATGGCCTCACTTAAAGTATGAAGTACAAGGATAATAATGAACATAAGTATATTTTCTGGGAAAAAATAATACTAATGGTAACTGAATATATATTGTAGAATGAAAGTGAGGTATTTAGTTATACTAGATGAAAAGTCTGAGATGGTAAATATTATTCGAGGATGTGGATGTTAAAACACCTGTAACCAAACGACATGCTATATGTAATGATGGTTTTTTTTTCTTTTTGTGTTTTTTTTTCTTTTGTGTGTGTGTGTGTTTTATTATTGTTGTGTATATTAAATATATATATAACAGAGAGATACGGTGTGTGTGTGTGGGGGGGGAAATGTAGTTGGGATGGATTGCCACAGGTAGGGGAATAAGAAATGATACTAAATTATAACCTATTAAATGAAATAATAAATGTATAAGAATGATAAATGTTAAAACACCTGTAACCAGACGACATGCTGTATGCGATAATGGGGTTTTTTTTTTGTGTGTGTGTGTTTTTTTCTTCTTTCTTTTTTGTTTTTGTTTCTCTATTGTTGTGTGTATATGTTGTCTATGTAACAAAAATAAAAAATCTTTATAAAAAAAACCAATGGCCTCACTTAAAGCGAAATTCTGTTCTCAATTGTGGTTGCAAGTCTATAGTTGAAATAGTGTTTAGGGGGGAAAGGCACAATAAAAGAATCTAACAATATGGCTAATCCTTTGAGGCTGCAGTTTCCCTCATTTTGTGTCTACCTAAATCACTTCAAATTTTGTTCCCCTGGGAATTCAAAATTGTAGCTGAAAGAGGAGGTCCCATCCTGCCTATTATCTATTTTTCAGAAGCTTCAAAAAATTAAAACATTACACCAACAGTATTTGGTGTATCTATATTTCCAAATGAAATCACTACCATAGGATCACGTTAACAGTTACTGTTAAGTGGCTAAATACCTTGGCTGCCGTGCATATTTATTTTGGCCGTTTTTATTGTTTAGTTTTTATACTTTTGAAACCGGCCACCCAGAGCCATTGACTAGATGGGCGGCTATAGAAATCGAAGGAAGGAACGGACGACTTGAGCTTCTACCAGGGCAGCGCTTGGGGCCTCTCCATGCTCAGGGCCGAGAGGGAATCCAGTCCAAGGGCTGATTTCCTCCGCCCCTTCTCCATTCACCCAATCCCCCAGCCAAATACCTGCAAATTCCGGGTGATGAGGTGAAGCTTCTCCTGGGCTGTCAGCTCGTCCCCCATGGTGACTCCCCGCCAGCTGCTGATTCACTCGGCGGCCTCCCGAGCCTGAAACCCAACGAAGCGGCCCTGATTGCCAGGAAGGGACCGGGGGAGGAAGGGGAGCCCCTCCCCGCAGCCACAGCGCAGCCCCCGCCCGCCCGGCGCCTTTCTCAAGCGGGAAGACCAGAGAGGGAAGCAGGCGAGGCCAGGGGAGCCCGGGGCACACTCCGCGCCCCACAACCCCCCTCCCTCCCTCTAACTCTCGCCAGCGAGACGCGGGGTGACACGGGCGCCTTCGGGGAAAGCAGGTGGGACGCCGGACGCCTGGTGAGGCCGACAGGGAAGGCAGCGCACCTGGCGCTGGCCGGTCTGCGAGCTGCGTTCCCGCCGGGCGACTCTCCACGCGTCACACCGGCTGCCACTCGGCGCTCCTCCGCTCGGCCTGGCGCCTGGGTCGCTCGGCGATCCTCCCCTCGGCCCGGCGCCTCTTCCGCGCGACACTCAAAGGCGGATCGGCGCGGCGTGGCGAGGGGGCGTGGCCAGCGCCTCTCCAGCGAAGATGGCGGCGGGTGAGTCCCTGGAGCGGCTGCTGTTGGGGGCGACGGAAGGGGGCCGCGCCTGGGCCTCTGCCGCCTCTTGTACAGAGCAGCCGGGTTGCGGGCGATGCGGCCGTCGGCCGGGAGGGCTTCGTGGTGGCTCGCTATGGGGTTGGGCTCGGTGGGAGCAGCTTTCCTGCGGCCTTTCCCCTTGCAGGAGGGGAGGGCCCTGCCTGGGGAGGGGCTTCCGGGGTTTTTGGGATGGCCGGAGGGGGCCGTCGCGGAAAGCGCGCGATGGGGGGGTAACCATAGTAACACGGGAGGCCGAAAGAGAAAGCGAAAGGAAGGGGGCGGGGGGAGTGTAGGAGCGGCGGATTTTTCTGATTTGGGGCCCGACTGTTCCCGGGGAATGAGCGGAAGGGAAGAGTCTGCAGAAGAAACGGACTGGGACGAGGAGGCCTTTGAGTGGCCTCTTAAATCGGTTCCGTAATGGGGGCGGGGGCGCCATCTATGGGTTAAAATATTTAAATGAGGATATTTATTAACAAACTCAGAAAAAATCGTTTATTCGAGCATTACTGAACCTGCCTTTTAAATATCAAAATGCATTTTTCAAGTTTTTTTTTACAGAGCTTTAGGTTCTTGATAGAAGAGATGTGGAGGTCATTGATTTAGATCCCCCATGAGCTAAGAGTTGAGGTTCTCCTTAAGGAGGAATTATCTTCAGCGTCACTATAAATTCACCTCACCTACTTTTTTTAACAGATGTCTTTACTTTTAAAAGTTTATGCCTAGCATTTGTTCTGCCACAATTATATTTCCCTAATCAGATAATCAAAAGGAAAATTATAAACATAGTAACTTTAAAAAGATCAGTAAAATTTAAAATAGCCCACTTGTGAATGGACAGAAAGCTATCTATCCATACATACATACATACATACATACATACATACATACATACATACATACATACTGTTTCAGTATGTACATATACATATATACTGTTTCAGTATATATGTATATGTATATTAGATAGGTACATACATACATAAATTTCCAAAGATTAAATATGAATTCATTCAGGAAAATTTGAACTTCTGGTATCACAAATATCTCTGGCATATTCCCTGATGTTCCTAGAAGATGGTGGCAGCATTTTTGAAAGTATACCAGAAGCAAATGGCTACAATGTAGACAGCATCCCAGGAAGCTACAATGGTGATCAGGCTCATTTGCTTTTTGGCTTACAGAGGTGTTAACTATGCCCACTATGGCTGCCATTATATTATTACCTAACCACCCAATGGCAATTCACAATATCTTAACTCTCCAAGTAGACCCTGAAAGTGTCTTGTTTTGTTAGAAGCATAACTTGATGACATAAACAGTTTATTTTATTGAATGTTGGTTTTGAAACTTGTTGGTGCAAACAAGTCACTGTTGAATAGAAACTATCTTCCCTTTAGAATAGTTATAACTCCCAGAAAATAAGGACTTTGATGCTGAGAATACTTTTCCTATTTTATGGATCACATTACAAGTAGTCTTTGACTTACAACAGTTCATTTAGTGACCATTTGAGGTTACAACAGCACCGGAAAAAGGAATTTTTTAATAGGGGACTTTGGACGAAACATATAAAGAACGGTTGCTAGTGAAAAGAAGGACTGGGGTGACATGATAGCAGTGTTCCGCTATCTCAGAGGTTGCCACAAAGAAGATGGAGTCAAACTATTCTTCAAGACACCAGAAGACAGGACAAGAAGCAATGGATACAAACTCTAAAAGAGAAAACCAACCGAGAAATTTCCTGACTGAGAAACCAGTGGAACAACTTGCCTCCAGAAGTTGTGAATGCTCCAACACTGGAAGTTTTTAAGAAGAGATTGGAAACCATTTGTCTGAAGTGGTATAGGGTCTCCTGTCTAAGCAGGGGGTTAGACTACTTGACGTCCAAGGCCCCTTCCAACTCTGTTCTATTTCTATTTGAGTTGTCCTAGACTCTCCTAATCATCTTTGTTGCTCTTCTCTGCAATGATAGTGACCAAAACTGGATGCAGTGTTCCAGGTGTGGGCCTACCAAGGCCTTATAAAACAGTATTAACACTTCACATGATCTTGATTTCATCCCTGTTGATGCAGCCTAGGATTGCATTGGCTTTTTTGGCAGCTGCAGCACACGGCTGGCTCATATTTAAATGGTTGTCCATAAGGACTCCAAGATCTCTCTCAAAGTTACTACTATTGAGCCAGGTACCATCTACTCTATGCCTGTGTATTTGGTTTATCTTGCCTAAAAGTAGAACCTTGATAATTGAGAAGTATGCATGCCGTATTATATTTACTTTGTATTACTTTGCTGCGTGCAAAGTTTTACATGACTTCCCCTGAGGTGGAAGCAAAAATTCTCTAATTTTTCCAAGTTTCATATCCTGTGTGGTGTTTTTACTTACATTGGTTACCAGAGAGCATTTGTTTCCTATTAAAACTGGTAGCCTCATGCACTGGAAGTGAGCAGGAGCAGGAGGGTCAACCCAGTCAGAGGGTCCAACCATTTCCACCCAGAACGCCTGGTCCCAGCGGCTCTTAGGATCCCAATTATTTTTGCCCATATACTTCATCCCCTTTAGTCTTCCTCTTTTGTTATTAACTTAGCAGTGGCAGAAAGTGATGCCAAGCAAAAACTAAACATTTTATTTATTTAGCATATTTATGCATCTACCTATCTTGCAAGGATGTGACTCTGGGAGGGTATAACAGCTACTTTTATAAAAGACTGGAAATGCTTTATAAACATTTTGCTGAAAATGATAAAAATGACCTGGATTTCTGGATTTGCCAATTAATAAGATTGAATATGGAGAGAGGTTACAATGTTCGTGTGTGCACGCACTGGTCACCCGGTGTTCCAGTTTCTGGCATGCATGCGCATGCGAAGACCAGCTGGCTGGGACGTGTGTGTGCTGGAAACGGAAGCTCAACTTCCCGATGTGCGCATGCATGCCAGGGAGCTGCTCTTCCAGTTTCCAGCGCTCCCGCATGCGCGAAGACCAACAGGCACACATGTGCATACCAGAACCTGGAAGAGCAATGGGCGACTGCTGGTGTGTCCGGAGAGATGACTGCGTGCCACTTCCGGTTCACCATCAGAGGTATAGGATTTTCTGCCTGAGCAGTGGGTGGAATTAGAAGACCTCCAAGGTCCCTTCCAACTCTGTTATTCTGTTATGTTAACCATAACTGATGACCATTTTTCACATAACTTGCAGCATCCCCATGCTCAACTGATCAAAATTCAGCTGCTTGGCAACTGACTCATAGTTATGATGGCTGCAGTGTCATAGAGTCATGTGATCACTCTTTGCAAACTTATGACGAGCAAAGTCAATGGGGAAGCCAGATTCATTAAACAACTGTATTTACTGCAACAACAATCTTTTTTATTGATCATGGAGCAATATCACAAACAAAAGCATTAAAAATATTAAAAACAAAAATAAGAGGCAGGCAGAATAATGTATTGCAATTGGTGGTGGATTATCAATGGGCAATTAAAGTTAGTCTAATTTTACATACAACATGGAAAATTTGGTCACATTCAAAGAAACTATAATGATACAATAGCAGTAGTTGCACACAAAAAATATCAGTATTTTCTGGGTATTTTGTTAGGTGATGTGTTATAAATTGAATCTGTGAGTCCTTATAGAAGATTCAGTATAGCAAGACGTGAAGTATAGTTTCACTGGTCTCTTGTCCACAGAGACACAGTCTCAGCTCATACAGTATTTTTTTTGCATTGGCCCTCCAAAACTGGGAAGTGCGTTGCTAAGGTTAGTGCCATTTGGACCCTTTGGGGGGTGGTGGGGGTGGTGGTGGTGGAGGAATATAATATTTTGCTGCTTTAAAGGGGGGATTTTGATTACTCAAATAAACATTCTTGGGAAGAGCAGCCCAATCTTGTCCAATTTCCAGGTCTTTTAAGTGCACACTCCTACCCCATTATTAAAAGAACTTCCCTGGATAGAACCGTGTTACCAACTTTAACAATCGAAGTGATTCACTTAACTGTGGCGAGAAAGGTGGTAAAATGGGGCAAAATTAACAACATTGCTTAACAGAAATTTTGGGCTCAATTGTAGTCATAAATCGAGAACTATCTGTAATTGAATATATCACAAATAATGTAGAGGTTAATACAGCACAGTAAGCCATAATGTAGCCACAATATCAGGGTTCATATAACTTGGTTATTTGCAAAACTAAGATTAAACATGATTAGCATACTTGTACCAATACAGCCTTTAAAATATCCATATGGTATTAAATTGTTGCTAATATCAATAAATCATATAAAATTTCTTCTTTCAAAAGAACTTTAAAAAATATAGCTCTATTTTTTAAAACTTCTTTATACCTTTGAATTAATATCAACTCCTGATGAGTGCCTGGATGTGACTATGCAGTTTTCTTAACGAGATTTTTCAGAAGTGGCTCCCGTTGCCTCCTTCCTCAGGCTATGATGAGGAATGGCTTTCCCAAAGTAACCCAGCTGGGACTCATTCTCCTGTTTCTAGCCTGGTGCCTTAACCACTACCCCAAACTGGTTCTCCTTTAAATACAGCGAAGTGTTACACTTCTTTTAAAAAATACAGGAAGTCCTGATATATGAAGGGTTAAAGTAGCAGTTTCCTTACCCCTTACAACTTAATCTTTGTGTCAGTGGGCTGCTTTATTCTGTTTTCCTAAATCTTGGTACTGTCATTATCAGAATCTGAGCTGCAGGTGAAGCCTAAGGAAGTCATCTCCACTCCCTGTTGGGCTAGCTGTTCATTGAAATGGTAAAGGAAGTCTGCAGCTCAGTGAGGTTAGCTTACTGTAGTGCAGGGGGGCTTAAATGTGGCCTGTGGGGCCGGCCTGGAAATAGCAAAGGACCAGCCTGCGGGGTCTCTCCTGGCAGCACCTGATTTGGCCAGCAGGATGCTGCAGGGGGTGTCTGTCTCATCTTCCTCACCGGCCCATGGAGGAGAACTACAAT